>NC_058099.1:41815000-43065000 GCF_020171115.1 Neogale vison
TTTATTTCTCAAATGAATGTGTATGAGAGACAGATTGTGTTTCTAAACTATGTGAATAGTTAGGAGCGATAGATATAAATCTAATGGATTTTCCATTCTTAGGAAGAGTTAGTAAGATGAAGGAGTTGGTGAGTGATAAGGAATAATGTGTGAATTAACTTAGAGAGGACATTGAGACCGTCAGGGAAGGTTATGGTCTTGGACTCCCCTGAAAAAGCAAGAAGCAAGATACTGCTTTTGACTTGACTGCACTAGAAGTTTCGGAAGGAGCACTTGTGGCAGGACCCAGTTCTATTTCAGTTGGGAAGACACATGGTAATATATCAATGTTGAATAATAATGCAGTGCTTCTAGAGCCTATGGGAGAATAAAAAATAAAAGAGCTTGAATTAAATATGCAAGTTACCTTAATACACATTTAGTGTTCTTAGAAAGTTTGAAGCCCACAGAATATTAAAATATCAGTGAGTCCAATCAGGAGCTTCTGCTTTAGTTTTCTAGGCAGGGATTTGTTTTGAAGAGGTGCCTTTCTATGCCTCTTCATCAAATTAGATCTCTTTTAATCCAATTAAGAATAGAATCTCCTCTCATCTGCTCCATATGACATTCCTCAGTTCCAAGTTCACAGGCCAAGTCCAAAGGTATCTTCCTGCTGGCATTTTGCACTGAAAAAACGGGCAGCTGTTTCAGTGTCGTGTTAACAGTTTCGTTCTTCCATACCTTCCAACAACTATTCCAGAGGCCCTTGCAAGTCCCTGATGGGTGAAATAATTCAGCCTTGCCATATTTACAGTGGCAACATTCATTATACGAAGTGAGTTTACCATAAAGAACTGATTGTTAAAAGTTAGCCTGAATGTAGGCACTCAATGATGCAAATGCTCCTGGATTATTTTGAAAGAATGAGGTCCTTTCTCATTATACATCCCAAGGTGGCAACATTTAGCCTCTCAATAGCCAAGTTGGAAATAACACAGTAGTGGTATTGGCTCTCATACTTGATATTGCTTCCTTCTAAATATAGTGACATTGATTCTGCTGTGACAAATACACAATAATCCACTGTGAGAATTTGTTCCTGACAGTTAGAATATTCTTTTCAGTAACACAATTTAGAGGAAGTAAAATCTGTTAGGTTTCCAGTTTTTGAAATGTTTGAAAAAGTATCTGTTGGACTTAATAATTAAAAAGAAAATAAGCTAATAAAAAATGAGCTGATTTTTTTCCTTTAAATTCCTACCAGAAATTGTTTGGAGAATATACTTAATTTTTTTTGTGATAAAAATGAGCAACATAACATTTTCTTTCTTTTTTTAAAAAAGATTTTATTTATTTATTTGATAGAGATTACAAGTAGTCAGAGAGGCAGGCAAGGAGAGAGGAGGAAGCAGGCTCCCCGCTGAGCAGAGAGCCTGATGCGGGACTCGATCCCAGGACCCTGAGACCATGACCTGAGCCGAAGGCAGAGGCTTTAACCCACTGAGCCACCCAGGTGCCCCCATATCATTTTCTTAATACAAAAGAAAAATACCTGGGTTAATAATGAGTGAAAGGAAATATCAGTTATTATTATGGGCTGGAAAAAAAAAAGAAGATACTATGGAAAAGAGTACATTGAGTAATACAGAGTTTTTTGAGAAAAGTTAGGCAAAAGTTTCAAATATTTACCAGCAAAAAGAAGTTATACCTATGTAAGTGTTGCCCAGTTTCACTTGTTCTTTTAGGAGAAAAGATTTCAGCTGGTTGGGTCAGCTTCTGAGGTCACTAGAATAATCTAGGTAAAGAGATAATCAGAGAGATAACTATAGAAAACAGAGAGACTAAATTTCAACTTTATTATGAAGAACTAAGGGGAAAACAAAGCTCATGCTCAGAAAAGTATTCAGTTTAAAAAGTCTTACCTTCATGGTCCGCAAGTGAACCACTGGGCCAACTGCTGCAAGGTGTAAGAATGAGTAAGACCCAGTGTGCAGTCCCCAGTAGGCTCACAGTTTTGTAGGCAGGAACCAGATCACCATTATACAGATTCTGCCACTTGTCAAAAAATAGATTTGAGTTTCAAGCATATTGCTTTGAGAATCTGGGAGACGAAGTTAAGGTCACCTTTTGATAAATCCCTCAAAAGGATGGCATTTTAATTATTCTTCAAAGACTGGGTAGGGCCTCAATAGGTTTAGAAGAGTTTAACATTTTAGGCAAAGACAATATCATCATCATTACTCTATCAGCTAGAATCCAGACAGGACAGAAGGCACTGCAATGACATGAGATCCTAGTCAGAAGGAGCAAGCAAAGAGAGCTGTCAGGTTCTACAGAAGAGTAGTTGTGGTCATGAGAGAGGGCTGCATTATAGGAGCTGTGGCTTTCAAAGGGAGTAATGCAAGCCAGCCTTTTACCCTATAGGATAACAGAGCATTGGGAATAAATACCCCCCAGGTCCCTTTCTTCCCACTGTTGCATCTCCTGCAGGAACCTTTCTTTGGCCTGAACCAACCAGAAGACAGAGAAAAAGGAGTTCACTGATTAAGTAAGTCCACAACTGTTGGCCCCCTGGGATATAGAACCAATAGAGAAAGAAGAAACAGAACTGGAGGGGCAAGGGGGGGTGCGTGATCATCTTTATCATCACTAAAGTTGACAAGGTGTCAGAGTTCTCTTAATGAACAGTTTGTATATGTTATCTCATTTATTTCTCATAATAATTCTAGATGGTGTATCATCTCTATTTATACATTAGGAATCTGAGGAATTGAAAAAAAAAAAAAAACAAACAAACACGAAACTTACTCAATACACCACAACTGCTAAGTGGTAGAGACCAGAGATGAATTTTTGTCAAAGCCGCTTTTTTTTAAATTTTTAGGTCTTAAACAACAGAAATTTATTTTTCTCACAGTTGTAGAGGTTGTAAATCTAAGATCAAGGTGTCTGCAGGTTAGATTTCCCTGAGGCCGCTCTCCTTGGCTTCCAGATAGCTGTCTTCTCATCCTCTGTATGTGGCTTGTTCTCTACGTACTTCCATTCCTGACGGCCCCTCCTCTTTTTATAAGGATATTAGTCCTTTTGGGTTAGGGCCCGATCCTTATGACCTCATTTAATCTGAATTATCTCTTTAAAAACCCTATTTCCAAATTCAGTCACGTTCTAAGTTATTGAGGGTTATCACTTCAATATATGAATATGGGAAGCAGACGCAATTTAGTCTATAACCGCATTAAAAAAGACAATAAGAACATCAAAATGTTAACACATGTTCTGGATGGTGAGATTATAGGCAATTTCAATTTTTTATTATATTTTCTTCAGTGAATTTGTGTTACTTTTATAATCAGAAAAAAATTAATGTTTCTTTTTCAAATAAAGCTACTCTGCATTGCCTCTACTAAGTGAGAGACAAGGCAGAGTGGGCAGGGCCAATACCAGTGGCTACCATGCATTACAGCACCCATGCACTCCCAAGTAGAACCCACTAAATTAAAATAAATCCTATTTCTGGGTGAGGTAGGGGGTATCGATTTTTTTCTTATGAGGTTTTTGTTTTTTTTTTTAAGATTTTATTTATTTATTTGACAGACAGAGATCACAAGTAGGCAGAGAGGCAGAACGGGGTTGGGGGGGAGCAGGCTCCCCGCTCAGTGGAGAGCCCCATATGGGACTCCATCCCAGGACCTGGGATTATGACCTGAGCCAAATCCAGAGGCTTTAACCCACTGAGCCACCCAGGTGTCCCTCTTTTGAGTTTTTAAATTCCAGTTAGTTCACATACAGTGTAATACTAATTTTAGGTGTACTGTAATAGTGATTCAACACTTCCATACCTCACCTGGTGCTCCTAACAATGAACTCACTCCTTAACCCCCATCACCTGTTTCACCCATCCCCTCCCCCACCCCACCTCCCCTCTGGTAACCATTAACCTGTTCTCTATAGTTAAAAGTTTGTTTCTTGGTTTGCCTCTCTCTCTCTTCTTTACCATTTGCTCATTCAATTTATTTCTTAAATTCCACATATGAGTGAAATCATATGTTATTTGTCTTTCCCTGATTGACTTATTTTTCTTAGCATAATATTCTCTAGCTCTATCTATATTGTATCAAATGGCAAAATTTCATTTTTTATGGCTGAGCAATAGTCCATTGTGTATGTATGTGTGTGTACACACACACACACACACACACACACACCACCTCTTCTTTATCCATTCCTCATCTGATGGGCACTGGGCGGTTTCCATAATTTGGCTATTGTGGATGGTACTGCTAGAAACATGAGGGTGCATGTATCCCTTTGAATTATTTTTTTTGTATCCTTTGTGTAATTTAATTTGTATATCCTTTATGTAATTGTTGGATCATAGGGTAGTTCCAATTTTAATTTTTGAGGAAGCTCCATACTGTTTTACTGTTTTCCAGAGTGGCAAACGCACTTCCACCAGCAATGCAGGAGGATTCCCGTTTTCCCACATCCTTCCCAACAGCTGTTGTTTCTTGTGTTGTTGACGTAAGCCGTTCTGACTTGGGTGAGGTGGTATCTCGTTGTGATTTACATTTCCCTGATAATGAGAGATGTTGAGCATCTTTTCATGTGTTTGTTGGCTATATGTATGTCTTCTTTAGGAAAATGTCTATTCTTGTCTTCTGCCCATTTTTTAAAAAATTGGATTATCCATTTTTTCGGTGTTGTTATTTAAGTTCTTTATATAGATTTTAGATACTGACACTTTATCAGAGATGTCATTTGCACTTATCTTCCCTCATTCCTTAGGTTGCCTTTTCGTTTTGTTGGTTGTTTCCTTCATTATGCAGAGTTTTAATTTAAATCCCAATAGTTTGTTTTTGCTTTTGTTTCTCTTGCCTCAGGAGACATATCTAAAAGAAGTTGTTGCAGCTGATATCAAAGAGATTACTGCATGTGTTCTCCTCTAAGACTTTTATGGTTTCAAGTCTCACATTTAGATCTTTGATCCATCTTGAATTTATATTTGTTTATGGTATAAGAAAGTGGTCAAGTTTCATTTTTTTGCATATTGCTGTCCAGTATTCCCAAAACCATTTGTTGAAGAGACTCTTTTTCCCATTAGATATTCTTCTCTCCTGCTTTGTTACAGATTAATTGACCATATGGTTCTACATTCATTTATGTTTTCTATTCTGTTCCATTTATCTGTGTCTATTTTTGTGCCAGTACCACACTGTTTTGATCACTATAGCTTTGTAGTATAACTTGAAGTCCAGAATTGTGACACCTTTGCGTTTCTCTTTCAAAGGGTCTTCAGGGTCTTCTGTGTTTCATATAAATTTTAAGGTTGTTTGTTCTAGCTCTTTGAGAAATGTTAGTGATAGTTTGCTAGGGATTGCATTAAGTGTGTAGATTGCTTTGGATAGTATAGACACTTTAGCAGTATTTGTTCTTCTAATCCATGAGCATGGAATGTCTTTCCATTTCTTTGTATCATCTTCTGTTTCCTTCATCAGGATTTTATAGTTTTCAGAGTACAGGTCTTCCACCTCTTTGGTTAGGTTTATTCCTATTTTATTTTGGTAGTCTCAGTTTCTCTTTCCACTGCTTCATTATTGCTGCATAAAAATGCAACAGGTTTCAGTATGCTAATTTTGTATCCTGTGACTTTACTGAATTAATTTATGAGTTCTAGTAGTTTTTTGGTGGAGTCTTTTGGGTTTTCTGTATAGAGTATCATGTCATCTGCAAATAGTGAAAGTTTGACTTCTTCCTTGCTGATTTGGTGGATGCTTTTTTTTTTTTTTGGTTGTTTTTGTTGTTGTTGTCTGATTGCTGAGGCTATGACTTCCCGTACTGTGTTAAAAAAACAGTGGTGAGGGGCACCTGTGTGGCTCAGTGGGTTAAAGCCTCTGCCTTCGGCTCAGGTCATGGTCCCAGGGTCCTGGGATCGAGCCCCACATTGGGCTCTCTGCTCACCAGGGAGCCTGCTTCCTCCTCTCTCTCTCTGCCTGCCTCTCTGCCTACTTCTGATCTCTCTCTGTCAAATAAATAAATAAAATCTTTAAAAAACAGTGGTAAGAATGGACATTCCCTGTGTTGCTCCTGACTATAGAGAAAAAGCTATCAGTTTTTTCCCTTTGAGATAATATTAGGTAGGGAGTTTTCATAGAAGGCCTTTATTATGTTGAGGTATATTCTCTTTAAACCTACTTTGTTGAAGGTTTTTGTAATGAATGGATGTTATACTTTGTCAAATTGTTTTTCTGAAATGATCATATGGTTCTCATCCTTTCTTTTATTAATGTGATGTATCAGTTGATTGATTTGCAAAGATTAACCCCCCCCCCCGTAACCCAAGAATAAATCCCACTTGATCATGGTGAATGATTTTTTTTGGAATTGTTGGATTTGGTTAGCTAGTATATTATTGAGAATTTTTATATTTATCCATATTCATCAAGGATATTGTCTTGCTCTCTTTTTTAGTGGAGACTTTATCTGGTTTTGGTTTTAGGGTAATGCTGGTCTCAAAGAATGAATTTGGAAGTTTTCCTTCCTTTCTATTTTTGGAATAGTTTGAGAAGAATATGTATTAACTCCTCTCTAAATGTTTGGTGGAATTCACCTGTGAAGCCATCTGATCCTGGACTTTTATTTGTTGGTGTTTTGATAACTGATTCAGTTTCTTTGCTGGTTATCAGTCTGTTCAAGTTTTCTATTTCTTCCTGTTTCAGCTTCGGTAGTTTACATATTTCTAGAAATTTATCCATTTCTTCCAAGTTGTCCCATTTGTTGGCATATAGGTTTTCATAATATTCTCATAATTGTTTGTATTTCTATGGTGTTGGTTGTTATTTCTGTTCTTTCCTTTGTGATTTTATTTATTTGGGTCCTTTCTCTTTTCTTTTGAAAAGTCTGGCTGGAGGTTTACCAATTTTGTTAAATTTCTCAAAGAACTAACTCAAAGAATATATATATATATTTTTCAATAAAACCAGGAATTATATATATATATTTAGTTCTTTACCATTTATTTCTGCTCTAACCTTTATTATTTCCTTCCTTCTGGCTTTTGGCTTCATTTGTTCTTCTTTTTCTAATTCCTTTAGGTATAAGTTTAGGTTATTTGAGATTTTTCTTTCTTCTTGAGAAAGAAGAATTGCTATATATGCTATATTGCTGTATAGTTCCTTCTTAGAGCTTGTACTGCATCCCAAAGGTTTTGGATCATTGTGCTCTCATTTTCACTTGTTTCCTTGAATGTTTTTATTTCTTCTATGATTGCCTGGTTAACCTGTTCATTTTTTAGTAGCATGCTATTTAACCTCCATGTATTTGTGGTCTTTCCAAATTTTTTTCTTGTGGTTGACTACTAGTTTCATAACATTGAGATTAGAAAAAGTACATGGTGTGATGTCAGTCTTTTTGTATTTGTTGAGGCCAGTTTTGTCACTTAATGTGTGATCTGTTCTGGGGAATATTCCAAGTACACTTGAAAAGAATGTTATATATCTGTTATTTAAGGATGGGATGTTCTGAATATAGCTGTTAAGTCCATCTGGTCCAGTGTATCGTTTTGTTTCCTTGTTGATTTTCTTTTTAAATGATCTGTCCATTGATGTAAGTGGGGTGTTTAAGCCCTCTACTATTATTGTACCATTATCAATTAGCTCCTTTATGTTTGCTAATAATTGCTTTATATATTTGAGTACTCATATATTGGGTGCATAAATATTTACAGTTGTTATATCTTCTTGTTGGTTTGTCCCCTTTATGATTATATAATGCCCCCATTGACTCTTTTTACAGTCTTTGTTCTAACGTCTAGTTTGTCCAGTGTAAGTATTGCTACTCTGGCTTTTTTCTTTTCTTTTTTTTCTTTTTTTTTGACATCCATTCGCATGAAAAATATTTCTCCATCCCTCACTTTTAATCTGCAGGTGTGTTTAGGTCTAAAGTGAGTCTCTTATATAGATTATACAGCATATAGACGGGTCTTTTAAAATTCATTCTGACACCCTATGTTTTTGATTAGAGAGTTTAGTCCATTTACATTCACATTAATTCTTCTTAGATGTATTTAGTGCCATTTTATTACTTGTTTTGTCATTGTTTCTGGAGATTTTCTCTGATCCTTTCTATGTTTGTCACTTTTGGTCTCTCCTCTGCATTCGGGGCGCCTGGGTGGCTCAGTGGGTTAAGCCGCTGCCTTCGGCTCGGGTCATGATCTCAGGGTCCTGGGATCGAGTCCCACATCGGGCTGTCTGCTCAGCGGGGAGCCTGCTTCCTCCTCTCTCTCTCTGCCTGCCTCTCTGCCTACTTGTAATCTCTCTCTGTCAAATAAATAAATAAAATCTCGGAGTCCCCTTTAATATTTCTGGCAGGGCTGGTTTAATGCTCATCAACTTCTTTAGTTTTTGTTTGTCTAGGAAACTATTACTCATTCCATTCTGAATGATAGCCTTGCTGGACAGAGTATTCTTGGCTGCAGATTTTTCCCATTCAGTACTTTGAATATAAAATGTTACTCCCTACTGACTTGCCAGATTTCTATTAAGAGATCTGCACCTGGCCTTATGGGTCTTCCCTTGTAATTTAGAGACATATGGGGTGCCTAGGTGGCTCATTTGGTTAAGCATCTGACTCTTGAATTTGGCCCAGGTTATGACCTCAGGGTTGTGAGATTGAGCCCCATATCAGGCTCTCTGCTGAGTGTAGAACCTGCTTCAGATTCTCTTACACCATCTTCTTCCACCCCTCTCCCCCAACCCAAAGAAGTTAGAGACATCCTTTGTCTTGCTATCTTTAAGATTTCTTCTTACTGTTATATTTTGCAAATTTAATTACAATATGTCTTGGTGTTGGCTTACTTTTGTTGATTTTGGTGGGGTTCTCTGTGTCTCCTGGATCTGGGTGCCTGTTTTTTTTCCCTAGGTTAGGAAAGTTTTCTGCCAATGCTTCTTGAAATAAATTTTCTTCCCCCATTATCTCTCTTCTTCTTCTGGGACTCCTGTAATGCAAATGTTATTACTTTTGATGGAGTCACTGAGTTCCCTAACTTTATTCTCATGTTGTATAATTCTTCTTTTTCTTTCTATGTTTAGCTTCAATATAAACCATTATTTTGTCTTCTAGGTCACTAATTTGTTTTCCTGCTTCTTCCAACCTGCTGTTCATTGCATCAAGCCTATTTCCAATCATGTTTATTGTATTCTTTGTCTCTGAATGATTCTTTTTAAACCCTTTATCTCTATGATAAGGATCTTACTAATGTCTTCTATTCTTCTCTCAAGGTCAGTGAGTATCTTTATTATTATGCCTTTAAATTTCCCATCAGGCATCTTACTTATATCTTTTATGCTTAGCTCTCTGGCCATGGTCTTATCTTGTTCTTTCATTTGGGATAAATTCCTCCATTTTGATATTTTGTCTAAATCTTTGCCTTCTTTTGTGTGTTTGAAAAGCAAGTTATATCTCCTGCTCCTGAAAGTAATGGCCTTATGAAGAAGAGGTCATGTAGTGCCCACTGCCTGGTGCTTCAGGGAATGTCTTCAGTGTGTGCTGAATGTGTTCTGCTGTTGTGTTTTGGCTGCTCTATCCTTCAGGCCCATTGTCTGCAAAGGCTCTCCTTGCCTGCTTTGGGCAGTATTTGGTCACTTGCCTGAATGTGGGATTTAACCAAGTGTACTCTGGTCTGCCTCTAAAATAAGACCTAACACCAATTCTACCAGAACTGATGGCCAGCGGAACTCTCTGATCAGCAGATGTGGTGGGATAAGGGTCTGTAATGGTCTGGTAGAGGGGCCCACTGAGCTGGGACTGAGGCAAGCTTGACTGAGAAGGACAATCCCATCAGAGTGCCCAGGGGTGGGACTTGGTGAAAGCAAGTTAGGCAGCCAGTATCCATGCTGTCCTGCTTCCCAGAGGTAGCTTTGTGTTTATGCTGAGGGATGAGGGAGGGAAATGGCATATGCCACTTCTTTCCTTCCTGAAGATATATCTGTATGAATGCTGTCTCTCAGGGATAAACTCTGAGAAGAGCAAATAACCCTGTTATTTGATGATGGCACTGTGTGCCACGGGTGTTCTTCAGATCGCTACTTCCATGCTATCTGCCCCTGGGTGTTTTGCCTGTCTTCTCTCCAGGAACAGTGCAGTGCCCTCCAGACGAGCCATTAAAACACTGACCATTAAAACACCAGGCTTTCAGTCCCGCTGGTTGCAAGAACTCAAAAAATTCAGCTCCTCCTGTTTTCCAAACCAACAGCTTCGGGGTTGCATTCCTCTTGTGTGTATCCCTGTGTGCTCCTCTCTCTCTTCTCCTTTTGCCATGAGCATGGCTCCCTCACTTCTATAGCACCCATCATCTGTTTCTCTCCTAAATCTCTCCACACTTCCTACCTTCTTCAATATGGCCTCTTCTTTCCTTTAGTTATGGAGTTTGTTGTGTCATCTTCACATCATTTTCTGGGATATTTAGGATGATTTTATAGTAATCTAGTTGTATTTGTGGGAGATGAGCCTAGAGTCCTACTCCTCTGGCACCATCTTTCTCTCCTTTTTCCCAGGGAATTTCTTCATGAAACACAGTGATTCATCTGATGATTATATAGTAACAGAGAACAGATTCATAGTTCTCTGGGGATAGGGAGGGAATTACTGAAGGGCATGAGGAATCTTTCAAGAATGATGGAAAGGTTTGTTATTTTGATTATGTTAATTACCCTGCTTTTTCTGCAATACATTCTGCCTCCTTCTCAGTGGAGGCTGGAAGTGTAAGACACGTGGGAACTATTTTGCAGATTTGTTTCTGAAGCTTAGGGTACACTGTGAAAGAAGAGGGGAGAAATGCAATGGGAACAATAACCTGGAATACAATTGGGGGTAGGATTGGCTCTTCTTGTGTATGTAATATCATGTTTTCAACCCAGAGTATTATAATCAGTGTCTTATAAAATGACCTTTATAAAGGTAATTCTGAACTAAACAGATGATAGGTTGGAGAGGAGGATGAAGGAAAGCAATGACTTACTGGGGAAAGGGAAAAGGAAGGAAAGAGGAAAGGAGGAACAGAGAGAGAAAGAAGAAGGAATAGGGACTGGGAGGGTGAGGGGAGGAAAGTTGAAGGATTATTCATGGCAAAAATGTGTAAAATAATCAGGGATAGTGACTTTCTTTTAAAGGTTTATTTATTTATTTGAGAAAGAGATTGTGTGTGCAAGGAGGAGGGACAGAGGGAGAGAATCCTCAAGCTGATTCCTGGCTGAGCACAGAGCCTGAAGGGAGCTCCATCCCATAACCCATGAGATCACCACCCATGCCTAAACAAGAGTTGGATGCTCGCCTGACAGAGCCACCTAGGAGCCCCAGGGATGGTGATTTTTGTTGCATTTATCATTATTTTTTGACACCTTGATGATGATTTCAATACTCTAATTTCACTTTTAAAAATTTTTTTATCTTCTATGCTATATTATGTTTATATACGATGTGAAGTTTTTCCTTCATGACTATTCCTCTTTCTACATACTAATAAATGGGGAGAAGTTGAAAAAGAAGAACTGTAAATAAGAGAATTAAGATTTTCTCTTTGTTTCATAATGCTGATAGCAAGTCTTTATTTTTTCTTTAGTTGTATAGTTATAAGTGCTTGTAAAAGGAGAAAATAGAAAAGGTATGGGGGTTGGGGGGGTTCCCCAGGCTGCATTTTGACATTGCCTATATCCATGTGGGTATGTTTTAGAATTACTTATGTTTTCCTAGTGAGGCCTTTCGTCACTTTGCCAAAAATCTCCCACCTTCTTCAACACTCATCATGCTTTTTCAGTCTAAAGAACACTTTGAAATCTTAATTCATCACTGCATGCCCTTTACATACATAATTCCTTATAAAACATCCCAATATTATGTCTTTTCATGAATAAACATTATATATATGATTGTTAATAGTACAGGCACATTTGTATTTATTCATTTTTGGTATGAACCATCACCTTGGTTCAATATCAATGAAAGAAATAAAGAGAAACAATGATTTCTAAAGATCTCATCAGACTTTTCTAGAATGTTAAAAAAATACCTTTTACATTATTTGCAGTTGTGCCTCAAATTATGAGCCCTCATATTTTTGCCTGATTTATTTTTCAGAACCCTTTATATGACACTCCCTTTCCCTAATTCAGGTTGTTCTCTTATCTCCTATCCTTTGTTCATGTTTTCCTGCACCTGCATCAAGTTTCGAGTTCTAGAAAGCCTTCATTAATTATCCTCTTCTCTCAACTCAAGAAAGGATGCCTTTGACAACTATTTGTTCAAGGTTTTAGGTATCAAAACACTATGCATAGAGTGATATGACTGACAAAACCTTAGTATAAGAAGTACGTGTTGTGTTTTACAAGACACTTTTAAATCCCTTAAGTCCTGTTGTTTGTAATTCTTCAACAATCCGTTGTTTAAGCCAGTGGTTTACTGGTACATGTTTACAAGGAGCTCTTTTGGAGGGGAGGGGCCAAAGTTGCTAGTTTCTGTGATATCCACATACCCATCAGGCCTGATTTCAGGGTACTATTGTGACACCACTGAGCTTGGGACTTGGAAAGAGATGTGAATAATTGGCTTTCACAAGCTGATACAAACAAGTTCCTGCACAGTCCTAGAACTGAATTCAGGAGAAAATCCATGAGTTGTGTAAGCTCCCATGGATAATAAAAGACAGGTGGCACTGGGATCCAGGTCTTTTGACTCCAAATAAATTATCTGCGCAAATTAGGCCGTTGTTCAAAGATACGAATGTACCTTAGGTTGGTCTCTCTGACGCCAAAGGGTCACAATGGAACCACTCTGCTTTAGCTGTCCCCAGCACGTTCTGCAGTCCAGCAGCATTGTGTCCGCATGGATGCGTACGCTGCAACTACTTGCTTCTTACAAAATCAGTCTGCAAAACTAAACTGACTGCTTCTCCTGGGCCGTGGACTATTTATTTCAATTTTATAAATTTAAACTCTAATCCAAGTATCATTACTTACATTAATGATTAATGTAAGAAGGGGATACCTTCTAATATGTTAGTTATGGAGATTACTTTAAAGTGTTTCTCTTGGGTGCCTAGGTGGTGCAATTGGTTAAGCAACAGACTCATGGTTTCTGCTCAGGGTACTAATTCAGTACTAATTCAGGGTACTAATTCAGGGTACTAATCTCATGATCTCAAGGTCATGAGATTGAGCCCTGTGTTGGACAGTCTGCTTAAGACTCTCCCTCTTTTTTTTGCCCCTTCCCTTCTTCTCTCTCTCTCTTTTTTTTCTCTCTCTAAACTAAATAAATATTTTTAAAAAATATTCCTTGTACAAATGTATCTGAAATAGAATCGTAGAATTCAGGAAATAGAATGAATCTTAAAGTGTCTTTAAGCTAAATTCCATAATTTAATGTAATAAATAAAATAATTCCTCACTCTGCCTCTGGAAACTCCTCCTAATGTTCTATGCCAGGTCTAATCAAAAACCTTCCCTGACCATCATAGGAAGCCCTAATGATTTTATATTTCATAGTCTACATTGGGTGGCAATGGTATCACTTATGGTATGAATGTGTATTTCCCTGATTCCTCTGAGGTTAAACATTTATTCGTATTTTCTGGTCACTTATCTCTTTCTTCTCTTATGAATTTTTCTAATCATGTTTTGCCCCCTGTTTCTGTTTGTAACTGTTTTTGACCATCATGCAATTTTTTTCTTTTATTGACTGCATAATATTTCATAATGTAAGTCTATAAGTCAGCCATAATTTATTCAACCAGACCAGCACTGTTGATATTTACATACTTTACAATTTTTCACTTTCATATTTAATACATTGGCCAAAAAAGTACACATAATTTTTTTATTATTTCCCTAGGATAAATTCTAAGAACTTCACTTGAGTCAAAATTTATATGAAATATAAGACTTTTGCCTTATATTGCCTGAGTTTCCAGAAGATAGGTTGGCCAGTTTATGTGCCCATCTTTTAAGTTCCTCATTCTTCCTGCAGTTTAGTAACTGTTTTAGGTCCAGTCTTGGAAAATTTGCTTTGGTGAAGGTTGTTCTTGGGTAGGCCATCTGAATGAGCTAATTCTGTTGCAGTGAAAGGAGTGAGAAGATGTTGCCAAGCTCTCCAAAGCTCAAACACTATGCCTTTTAATATCATCCCACTGCTTCCACAAAGACAGGAATACTTCTGTGATTGCTACTTTGATTTTTGGACCATGACGGAACGAACTAAGGTAGAATCAGAGTTTCCATGAATTTTGTGCCTCAGGGAATTTGAATTTAAGAGAGAATAGGATTGTTACAAGTAATATCACCATAATTTGACCATCACAACATTGGAAATAATGGTCCTTGAGATACTTAACTTAGTCAATCTCTTAGTACCATTTGCATGCCACCTTCAATAAAGAAATTTCCTAAATGAATAAAAATAGAATAAAAATCCATGTTCTAGAAGAAAAAAAAATAGCAAAAGATAACTGCCCTCTCTTTAAGCCTTCTCTCTCTCAAACTGATCATCACTCACTGTCTTACCAGAGTGGTAAGAGATTTCTACTTCTCAGCATGCTTCTAGGTTTTATAAGAATGGTCTGTTGCCCCCAATTGCATATTCAAAACACTACATTTTCTTTCTATCTTTATAGCTTTACTCTTTCTGAGTAGATTTAAATGCCAGCTAACATATTATTTTACATTTTAGCCAAACTATACCTACGGCAGCTCTTACTCCAAATCAAATTATTTAAGCAAGATTTCTGGAAAAGAGAACCAAAGAAAGGAAATGTCTACAGAAAGATTTATTCATAACAAGATTAATAAAAGGATTTCTGCTCAACTTGTGCTAGAAAGTAAAATGAATGGATTTGGATATTAAATTATCGTTAGTGCTTTGCAGCTAATAAAATCAACCCATTTGCTAAGTACTTTCTAAATCCAGGTACTAAGCCAGATAACACAGTCCCTGTATATATCACCTACCCTGTTATCAGCTGTAGAGTAAAATGGCCTGACCTCCACATAACATGGGTCATACAAATATTCCCCTTCCAGCTCCTGATCAGCCTTTATGGATAATCACAACACTAACTGATCTTTTCTGTTTCAGCCCTCAACCTGGCATTTATGGCAGCATTCTTTAACATGCAAATTTAACTCCAACAGTAATTTTCAATTCTTCCCAACTCATGACTTTTGTCACTCAATTTAAGTGTCATTTATTAAAGCCTGTTGGAACATGTACATGTGTAACAAGCACTACATGCTATGAAGGGGTACAAAGGTTACAGTTTGATGAGATGACAGCTTTTATGAGAACCATAAGGCATAAGCACTTAAAACAGACATAGATAATGGCTGATGATGATGATAATAATAAATAATAATAGTAACCAGTTATTGAGTCTTCTGCTCGGTGTCCAACATAATTTCAAGTAATTTGCATGTCTTTTTTTTTCTATTTTTCAGAATCCTCTAACAAGGCAAGTGTTCTATTTTCCATTTTGTAGTAAGAGACAAGGGGGTCAGAGAAGTGACACCTCCAGGCTCACCCAGCTAACAAGTGTCAGAGCTATGCAGAGCTGCTGTGAGAGGCAATAGGCCTCAGCACTGCTTATTTTGAAGGACCCATCTGCATTATAGAATGCAAATTAAAATGTATTCACATCTCACATTAAATAGAATTTTACCCATAACAATTTTTTTAATTTTTATTTATTTTTTCAATTTCTTTTCAGTGTTCCAGAATTCATTGTTTATGCACCACACCCAGTGCTCCATGCAATACGTGCCCCATAATAATTTTAAAGGTTTTTCAAGTTTATTTTTGAAATTATTTAATTATAAGTATTCCACTTAATTTATGATTAGCTGTGATTTCTCAAAGATTTGGGACATATTTGAGGATTATTGCTAAACTTCTTTTCAAATATAATAATTTTTGTAAGTATCAAATTTAACAATTATAGAAGTGAGAGTAATGCATTTTGGAGACACTGAATTAAATACTAACTGTTTTCAGTTTTTTTTTTAATCTTGGAACCAACATTTTTTTTTTTCTTTTTCTTTTTTTCCTGGTCTTAAAATACCTCTTGCTCTTGGCACTTTGACTTCAGTGCCCATCAGAAGAAATGACCCTGGACCTGGGACTGGAATTCAGTTTAGTCACAAGTCAAAATCTATACTTTTTTTCTTTTTCTTTGAAAAAAAAATTAAACGCAACATGGGCTAACACAGAGACTGTACTACAGAGCATATCTGTTAAATGTTGAAACTAATCTAAGTAATGGAATGTATTATGTTCCTGTGGTTTAAGTTAGCTAATGTGGCAATGTCCTCCATAATAGACTTAGATTCTGTATTACACAGATCAAAGGTTTTTTGTTTTTATATACCTTATTCTCCCAAGAAGATGTTAAAGGCTATGGTTCCTATTCTACTTTTGCTTCCTCTTCCATAGGAGTTAGTATGAATTATGCATATTATAAAGACTCACTTGTTGCCAAATGAGGGAATTCTTCTTAGAAAATTAAGTCTAGGCTTATGAGAAAGATGTATTGATGAGGCTGCTGGAGAGACAGACATTCCTGAGAAGAATGTACAAACAAACATGAAAGACTCAGAGCATTGTTAACTATTGCTTAAAATATTTACATATGTAAATTCTTATCGGGATCAGGTAAAAGAGTAGGCTAGGTTAGGAAGGCTGGCAAGTCATTTTGGTTTGGTCAAAAATAAAGTAAAGCCAAACTCTTTTCCTCTGTGATGTCACCTGCTCCACTAGTCTCTGCTAGCTAGTCTCTGTCTAGTTCCTTTCTGGAAGCTTACCACTTGATAGTTCCGTGCACCTCAAGCATATTTCTACCTCAGAGCCTCTACACTTGCTAGTCTTTCTGCCTGAAGTAGTGTTCATTTAGAGACATATATGGTTTGTCCCTCAATTTAGGCAGGATCCTTCAAATGCCACTCGTATTAAACAGCTGACTCCCAATACAATACAATAAAATATGAACAAAAGTAATTATGGATCCTGACCAGATTATCTAGTACAGTGAATTCCCATCTATCTACCACATTACTCATGGCATTTAAAATACAGACCTTTGCTGTAAGATTAAATGAGTCAATACATGAAAAGTGCTAAGAACGGCACTTGGTACCCAGTAATTTCTATGTGTCTGTTGAATGAATAGTCAGTCTACTGCATTTTGCAGACAGGAAGGAAATGAGTCTTAGAAGTGAAGTGCAGCATACCTGGTAGAATGGGATTCTCAATTTTCTATTATGTAACTCAAGGCTCATAGTGAATTATGGTAGTTAAATCTTTTCCTCAGTCTCTTGCTGCCTAATGGACATTTTAAATTTAACTTAATTTAAATTTTAATATGTTTTAACTAAAACAAGTGGCTAGGAATCTGATGCAGAAGGGACTTCTGGATTTACCAAACAAATCTAAATACTGAAGATCAAAAGGCCAAACTCAAGGTCTAATGTTGACTTTATTTGTAAAGAGCAAAGTTTGCTGAAATTCCTACAGTTGCTAATAAGCAAGCTTTATGACTTCTTTCGGTGTTTTCTAAAAAAGAGTTCTCAATGCCAGAGTAGTGAAGTTGCCCTCTAGAAATTTGGGCAGCCCAAATGGACCAACTATAATCACAAAACTTCCCTGAATGCTACTGTTTTATCTCAAGAATTTAAAGTTTGCATTCAGCTTCACACTATTTCTATGTGGTTATTGTTTGCATGAGAAACAAACTTTTAGTGTATTGAGTCATTATACTCGAGTTGATTTTTTTACTGCAGCCTAGTTTACCATAACAATAGAGAAATTAGTATCAGAAGTGGAGTGTGCCAGTTTTCAAAGTGCTGGAACAAACAATCCTAAAATTTGTATGGAACCAGAAAAGACCCTGAATCACCAAGGAAATGTTAAAAAAGTAAAGCAAAGCTGGGGGCATCACGTTGCCTAATTTTAAGCTATAATACAGAGCTGTGATCACCAAGACAGCATGGTACTGGCACGAAAACAGACACGTAGACGAATAGAACAGAGTGGAGAGTTCAGATGTGGACCCTCAAATCTATGGTCAAATAATCTTCGACAAAGCAGGAAAAAATATCCAGTGGAAAAAAGATAGTATCTTCAATAAATGGTGCTGGGAAAATTGGATAGCTATGTATAGAAGGATGAAACTAGACCATTCTCTCACACCATACAGAAAGATAAACTTGCAATGGATGAAAGACCTCAATATGAGGCAGACATCTATCAAAATCCTGGAGGAGAACATAGGCATCAACGTCTGCCATAGCAACTTCTTTCAAGACACGTCTCCAAAGACAAAGGAAACAAAAGCAAAAATGAACTTTTGGGACTTAATCAAGATAAAAAGCTCTGTACAGCAAAGGAAACAATCAACAAAACAAAGAGGCAACACACGGAATGGGAGAAGATATTCGCAAATGACATTACAGACAAAGGGCTGATATCCAAAATCTATAAAGAACTTCTCAAATTCAACACCCAAAAAAACAAGTAATCAAGTCAGAAAAATGGACAGAAGACATGAACAGACACTTCTCCAAAGAATACATACAAATGGCTAACAGACACATTGAAAAAATGCTCATCATCATTAGCTATCAGGGAAATTCAAATCAAAAGCACATCGAGTTAGAATAGCAAAAATTGACAAGGCAAGGAGCAATAAATGTTGGAAAGATTATGGAGAAAGGGGAACCTTCTTTCACTGTTGGTGGGAATGCAAGCTGGTGCAACCACTCTGGAAAACAGTATAGAGGTTCCTCAAAAAATTAAAAATAGAGCTACCCTGTGACCTAGCAATTGTACTTCTGGACATTGACCCCACAGATACAGATGTAGTGAAAAGAAGGGGTACATGCACCCCAATGTTCATAGCAGCAATGTCCACAATAACCAAACTGTGGGAAGAATGGAGATTCCCTTCAACAGACAAATAAATAAAGAAGGTGTGGTCTGTATATGCAATGGAATATTACTGAGCCATCAGAAAGATGAATACCCAGCTTTTGCATCAACATGGTTGGAACTGGAGGAGATTTTGCTAAGTGAAATAAGTCAAGCAGAGAAAGTCAATTATCATATGGTTTCACTTATCTGTGGAGCATAAGGAATAACATGGAGGACATTAGGCAAAGGAAGGGAAAAATGAAGGGGGGAGTCAGGGGGGATGAACTACGAGAGACTTTGGACTCTGGGAAACAAACTGAAGGTTTGGGGTGGGGGTAGGAGGATAGGTTAGCCTGGTAATGGATATTAAGGAGGGCATGTATTGCATGGAGCATTGGGTCTCATATGCAAACATGAATCATGGAACACTACATCAAAAACCAACGACGTGCTGTATGGTGACTAACATAACATAATTAAAAAGGTTTTTTTTATTCATACATATAAAAAAATTAAATAAATAGGTAATAATGAAGTGAAGTGTGCCATAACATAAATCTTAAATGTGTGTCATTTTGTGTGTTTCTAAGTACATAAATAGTACTCTAAGCTACTTATCACTGAGAAAGATGGACATCCCAGGGTATGCTCCAGTTTTGTCCACTGACTGCTGGGGTTGTCTATCATGTGACATACACTCAAGTGACCAGTTTCCCACTTTGTTCATCATGGACCTAAGTTTTATTTCACTTCTGTCATTGTAGAGATGGGTTTGCATCCATATCTTTGGCCTTTAGTGCAGTATAAGAGTTGAAATGCTTTTGAAATGTACTTGTGTAACATAACCGACTTTCTTGGCAATTAAAACGGTTTTTTTTTCTTATAATCTTCTAATATATTGGCATTGAAAAAGAGAAAGAATGTTGATTTGCAGTAATATTGCAATTAATAAAGTGATATTTTCCAGCACATCTCACATTGAATTTAATTGATAAGGTTTGTCATTGATATACGCATATTTGACTATTTTTTATGTCCTTTGTTCCTAATGAGCCCGACATTGACCTGTTTCATTTTGTGATTATAGAGTTTACTTCAAGGAATAGAATGCAAGGGCTTTCATCTGTGTGCTTCATTTGGGCAGTGACTTGTGATGATGGGCCGGGACTGATGTTATGAAGTCCGTGTTAGTTTTGTTTCTTATGCCAGTGATTCTGTTTTTAATAAAATAAGAAAGTATGTTGTGTTCCCAGTTGCCAAAATAGGTGGTTGTTTGAGCTCTGATAATCTAATGAATGAGACAGCAGTGGCCTTATGCCAATTGGGAGTTAAATACAAAAAGACGGGGTGAGCTTAGTTTTTCTACCTTGTAATGAAATTAATACATTCTCCACCTGTGTTCATTTTCCTAAAGAAGGAAATGACAAGGGGTTTGGGCTGAGAATTCTATTGTTAATTCTGTTCTTCTTTTTTTTTTTTTTTAGCTACACTGTGCTCATTTGGAAAATGAAATGGATTATTTGCTTCACAGAGGATTTTCTTTCTTAATAAGAATCTATGTGTATTGTATTGGGTAATAAAAAAGAGCTCTAGGTACAGCTCAATACTAATAATTTTTTTCTTACTTGGTACCTCTACCTACCATCATAAATCTTCTGAGAGGTTTAGAAAAACAAAAGACATCGAGGGAGGAAAGATGATATTAATCAGCTTTCTTTGTCTTGCCTACCTTCTTAACTAAAAAGAATCTTTTTCCCAAAAGGCTATGATTTTGGTAATATTATATTTACTGTAGGAGTAAAGGAAGGAAGGAAGAAATGAGGGAGGAAAGGGGCAAGAGGGGCAGGAATATAGGAAGAGCTGGAGGAGAGAGAGGAAACATTGGTGGGAGGGCAGTGGAGAGAGGAGGGGCAGACCTTCTTCACTGTGCTCTGACTCTGTTTTGTTGATGGAAGAAACAATCCCCATTTGATTTGTAGCAAAAACTACATTTCATATCCTGAGTGTATTCAGATTAGAGAATACTTACAGCGAAGTCCTTAAAGGCAAAAGGCCCAGTTGATAGTGGTTCATAGACTGTATGCATTGTGAAACAGTCCATTGGCAAGAGATTTTTGAATATCAGATATGGCTTTGACATGGACTCATTCATTCTAAAGCTACTGTCCGGGCACTCACTGTGGCAAATCAATTCGTGTCTTACTCTTGATTCCTCCAGAAAATGCGGTGCAAAGATTTTACTATAGAGAATTTATTTCGGAGTTAGTCCCAGGAATCATCAGTATGGGTTTGAGGAGTGAGACAGGGAAAGACAGGAGTCAGTAAAGGATGTATCAACTAACTTAGCCATCCTGATAACAGAGCTGAATCCTGATGGGGAACTCTAACAGACAGCATGGGAACCCTTTTCTCAAATGTCTTCCTCATAAAGTTGTATTTAAAAATTAAGATTTGTCTTATGATATATTCTCCCTCACCACCATTCACGATTTTATTCTTTGGGTGAATGTTACATACATCTAGAGTTGAAAAAAAGAATTTGTTAAGCTAGTCATTTAAATTCTAGTAGTCAAATCCACATTTTTCTCCTGAATACAGTTGTAATCATTCCATTGTGTTGATATTCTGCTCTGAATTAATAGAAAATGACTCACTATAGAGTTTTTTGTTTTTTTTTTTTTAAAGATTTTATTTATTTATTTGACAGAGAGAGATCACAAGTAGATGGAGAGGCAGGCAGAGAGAAAGAGAGAGAGGGAAGCAGGCTCTCCGCTCGGCAGGGAGCCCGATGTGGGACTCGATCCCAGGACCCCGAGATCATGACCTGAGCCGAAGGCAGCGGCTTAACCCACTGAGCCACCCAGGCGCCCTCACTATAGAGTTTTGTATTTGATTCTCAGGTGCACATTTTTGAAATAAAGTTTTCAATAATTAAAATTTTCTAGAGGGGTGCTTGGGTGGCTCTTTTGTTTAAATATCTGCCTTTGGCTTAGGTCATGATCCTAGGGCCCTGGGGTGGAGCCCCTCATTGGGCTCCCTCCTCAATGGGGAGTCTGTTTCTTCCTCTGCCTGCCACTCCCCCTGTTTGTGCTTGCTTGTACGTATGCTCTCTCTTTCCCCCTCTCTCTGACAAATGAATATTTAAAAATCTTTTTCTAGATTAGGCATATCTGTGACCACTTTTGAATTATTCTCAAATGAATACATGTCAAGCACCTCACCTATGTACCTTGCATACAGTGAGAGCTTAACAATAAGAGCATAGTTGTACTAACTCTTTTTATTGAGCTCCTCCTAGACGGCAGTGGCTGGGCATTTTACAAACACTGAGTCTTTTCACATCAATCCTATAAAGTAACTGTGACGATTCCTATTTTAGAGATGATGAAATTGAGGCGTGAGATGTTGCTTTAGCCAGGGTCACAGTTCTTGCCCATAGTAGGATTGAGATTTGAACTGCTTTTTTCTGACACCAATGTTTATGCTTCATCTATTGAAACTTTATTCCAAAAATGTTTCCTGACACCAATGTTTATGCTTAATCTATCGAAACTTCATCCCAAAAATGTGCACTTGAGAATCAAATACTGGCTACCTATTATTTTCTCCTCTTTAGATAACATAAACCCTCATTTACAAACTGTTTAACCTTACACCATCCATATGAGGCTAAACTATTATTATCTCTACCCTGTAAGTGTAGAAATCATAGGTCAGAGAGATGCTACGACTAAGTAGACTAACAGCTAGTGAATAGCACAGATAGGACCCAGGAGTATCTGACTCCAATGCCAGTTTTTCCCAAAATGAGTTGAATGTATAGCATGACTCTATCTCAAAGAGTAGCTTTTCTTCCCTCATACATGTTTTCAGCTGAATCCTATTTTTTTTAAGATTTTATTTATTTATTTGACAAACAGAGCAAGAGAACACAAACAGGAGGAGCAACAGAGGGAGAGGGAGAGGCAGACTCCCCTCTAAGCAGGGAGCCTGAAGTTGGACTCAATTCTAGGACCCTGGGATCATGACCTGAGCCTAAGGCAGACACTTAACCAGTAGAGCCACCCAGGCTCCCCGAACCCTAATTAAAAGAGCAAATATCTTAATTGACTTAAGATAGTAATAATCGAGGTGTTATTTTATAGAAACATAATCATGGATTCAACTGACGTGGGGTCTCCTTATTAAGCATTCTTCTCCACCCTTATCTCTTGAATACAATGCAGTCCCTTTCCTTATAGTAGTTACTTCATAAATGTTGTATAAATGAATTAGCTATTGACTAGTGTATTCAAAAAAATAATTACTGAGTGATTGCATGTTCCAGGAAAGTGTCAGTCATTAATTAAGAACATGCCAGCAGGGGTGCCTGGGTGGCTCAGTTGGTTAAGTGACTGCCTTTGGCTCGGGTCATGATCCTGGAGTCCCCGGATCGAGTCCCGCATCGGGCTCCCTGCTCAGCAGGGAGTCTGCTTCTCCCTCTGATTCTCTCTCTCTCTCTCTCAAGTACATAAATAAATTCTTAAAAAAAAAAAAAGAACATACCAGCAATAAAAGACAAAACAAAACAAAACATGATTCCTATTTGTGGAAAATCTCAAGTCTAGGAAGTGATATAAACATTAAATACACATAGACTCACACACATACTCACACACACACACCCCAAGAAATAAATAATGATACACTGTCATAAGAGGAATGAAGGGCAAAGGTGGAGTATGACAAGAGGGAATAAAAAGGCCTTTAGGTGGGGAAAGACTTTCTGAGGAAATTATAACTCATAAATAATAGAAAAACACATGATTCCAACTGCCAAAATCTCCATCACTTTGGCAGGAATCCAGGCACTAGATTTTTGAATCAAAGATAATTATTATCCTTGAATATAAGACCTCATTTCTAATGAGTTAAAACTGGGTCTGTGTAAAGAAGCATGAGGGAACTTTCTGATGAGATGAGAATGTTCTATATCTTGATCGGTGTGGTAGTGATTATTTGGATTTACAAATCTGTCACAGTTCACTGATTTTTACAGTTACACTGTGTGAATTACATTGTGCATAAATTATACCAGCATAATCTTGATTTGAAGAAAAAAAAAAGACAGATTTAAGTTAATGGGTCAATAAGCAAGCAAACTAAAGATGAGTCAGAATTATTCTGACAATTACCCGCATCTATGTTTTAGTCGTTTTTCATGTCTGGGAGTTCTGTATTGTTGGATCAGGACCTGCGGCGTATAGATGACTTTTCCATCGGTAACAATAGTTCTTTCTGACTTGTCAGGTATATCAGACATTTTTTAAGCTAATGCTTCTAAGATAGAAGAGCAAAGAAGATAAAAGCTTTTTCAATGAGACGGTTGGATTTTTTTTTTTTCATACTTTGGCTGCATTTGGGAGGTTTTTATAGCACAAGTGAATAATAACAAGAGCATCATGATAATGGCTTTTGTTTATAAAATTCTTAGCTCCAAAGAAACCAAATTACATTGCATTCATGTCTTCATTAAATCGTTTCTACCTGAGAGAAGTTAAATGTGTCTTATCCCCATTTTACAGGAAACTAGAACATGAGCAGGTTTGGGGGATAGCAGACTTATGTATATATCAAGGTCTAGTGGGATGTGATCACAAACTCCTTTGTAAAGGTGATTTTTTTTAAATCAGTTTTTTCCTTTATGTGGCATTCAAAGGAAACCTTTTCCTATTTTGTGTGCGTGTATCAACATTTTAATAGCAGGAGAGCAATGGAAGCTATTCATAAATATGGAAGCTAGAAAATCAGCTGTTCCATACTTGATAGCTTGATACATAAGGTGATTTAACTAAATAATCATGAAATAATGCAAAGCTTCAGGGTAAACACCCATTTTGCATGGATGTGAATAAAGAGTTCACAATAAAAGGTTTTTTCATTGTTATTGGCCAAACAATTCAAAAACTATGAAAGAAATAGTTTAATTTTGTAATCGTTTCCTGGATTTGAACAATGGGGAGGCTACTTGTTCACAGTGTGTGGCAGTATTATGGAGTGTAAGGGAGTGACTCTGGAAGAGTGACCCGATATAAAATATACCTGAGGCATTTACTAGCCTAGGTAATCTTGGGCCATCCGGAAGAGTTGCAAGCATTCGATTAATATGTGGAGCACACAAACATATTGTCTGGCAGATAGTAGGCACTCTAAAAAAAAAATTGGTAACTGTTATTAGTAAAATGGCTCATCAGGCTATAAAAATTGAGTTTGAGTCTAATAAAAATAGGAAACAGATTGTTCAGTTACAAAAGACATCCTTTTTCCAGATTTCAAAGATATTTTCTATGTGATTTAGTAACTCAAGGCAACTTAGCCATGGTCCAAACTTGGCACAGGGAGGGAGAAAGGAAATTATGGAATGTAGAACACGAGGCAAGGGGCTAGATTAAGATTTCATTTCCTCCAAACTCAGAAATGTATGGTGCCCTCCGTATGTAATTCAAAATAAAAACATTATTCAGCTGCACAATAAACAATAAAGTCTTAGATTTCTGTTGAATTTAAGATTGTCTCTAGGTTTTCCAAGTGCAAATTCCAAGTGCATTTATCACATTGAAGTTTAATGTGTGTGTGTGTGTGAAACTGAGATCCTTGATTTTCTTGTTCTCTAGGAACACAACGAGGTTCCTTGCTTGGTGATGCATTACTGAGTGGCGTTGACTATGCTACTCTCTAGGAAATGGGGCAAAAGTTGGGAATGCTGATGTCTATGGGTCAGAAATAAGCCTCTGTACCATAACTGTCATGCTCAGGAAAAGCTGGGAACTTAAATGGCTGCACGTTTGCTTTAAGGTGAATTGCCAACAGGCCCTCTACACTCCAGGAAGTAGTGAGTAATTGCTTTCCCTGATCCTTGACATTGAATGGAGAAAAAAAATTTTTTTACAAGAATCTGAATAACCACAATAGACCCTCATGTATGGTTTACAGCCTGAATTAATTCTACTTGGGGGATCCAAACAAACTCTCAAACCAAATGTTTAGTTTTAAGCTGTTGCAGCTCGATAAAACTTCTAAATAAGTAGCAGGAGAAAATGTAAATGTATTTGAGTGAATCAACATTTGGCTCAGGCATCAAAGAATTTCCACAGATAATGCTTCAAGAAAAATGCACGCAGAGTGAAAAAAAAAAACAAACCACAAAATACACAAGAAACACCTTCAAGAGGCATATCACAGATTAGAAATCATATATCATCAGCTTCATTAAAAACCCAGAGAGAGACACATTAAAGTCAAGAGTGAGATACAGAATTGGCAAAAATTAAAAGTCTTATAATATTAAGGCTTGGCAAAGATGTAGAACAAACAGAAAAATGTTGAAGTCCATAGTTCAAATAAACAGATTTGGAAAGCAGTTTAGCCTATCACGGTAAAGTTGAACATTTGCATACTCCTGTTCCTCAGCAGTTCCACTCCTAGCTGTGAACCTTGGAAAACTATTGCTTCTGTGTCCCAGAATCTTGAACCAGAGGACACACATTTGAATGTTAACAACAGCAATTGGTTAAAATTATGAAATGCTAGGAGAATCCCAAATGCCTATCAACAGTGGAATGAAGGGGGAAAATGTGGTGTATTCACATCATGCCATACTCTCCAACACGACTGAATATACAATGACTGCACAAAACAACATGAGTCTGTCTTAATGACATAACACCGACAGAAGAAGAAAAAAAAAAAAAAAAAAAAAGGAAGTCTAGTTACATGAACTTCAAAAATTTGGAAAGTAGAATGGTATGTTTCAGGGTATTAACCAGCATGGTAAGACTATGAAGAGTAGTGAGAGAATGATAAAAATAACTAAATTTGGTGAATGGATTTACCTTTGGAGGCAGCAAGGATAGTAGCCAGTATCAATGATGGACCAGTGAGAACCTTAAGCTATTGGGCTTCTTTTATTACTTACGCCAAGTGGTGGGTACACCATACTCCTTATAGTATAACTATTTACCCCAAGACAATGTTTATAAGCATCCTTACTATGAATTCAATACTTAATCTTAAAAATTTCTAAGCTTGGGGTGCCTGGGTGGCGCAGTGGGTTGTGCCTCTGCCTTTGGCTCAGGTCATGATCCCAGGATCCTGGGATCAAGTCCCGCATCAGGCTCTCTGCTCAGCAGGGAGTCTGCTTCCTCCTCTCTCTCTGCCTGCCTCTCTGCCTACTTGTGATCTCTTGTTTGTCAAATAAATAAAAGTCTTTAAAAAAATTCCTAAGCTCTGTAGACTTAAAACTTGTTTGATATCCTTCTTATTCCCATATAAAGTGCAAAGTCTTCCTGTTTCCCTTTATCTTGGTTGAAATCAAATAATTATTTTGTTAATGCCTTTCCCAGGTATTCATGCTCACAAATTATTCTAAGAAACCCCTACCTTACAAAGAAACTACTTAGAGTAGTTTGTTTTTAAAATTCAAAACCTTGTGTCAAAGAATGTGTGCCAGAACACATTATAGTATTTTTTTTAATTTACAGACATTATCATCTTTATTGAAATGACATTGACCAATACAAAAGTTTTCCTTCAGTTTTAGAATTATTCACTGGCATGTATATTTGTTTGTTCTTCCTTTGTAATTATTTAAATATACTTCCTTTGTAATTATTGTAATTATTTTATATATATATTATATATATTTAGTTGCTGTGAGTGGGAAGAGGATATGTGCAATTTTAGGGAAATACAAAACAGAGGAAAATGAAATGAGGATACACATACATATACAAATCCTTCTTTCTCAGGCAGTTAGTGTCTTTTAGCAGCAAATGAAGGTGCTAACTAGAACACTGACTTCTGTAATGTGCCACAGTCTCAAAGGGCACCATCAGATCTGCACAATGAACTTGGGAAGTCCTTGATTGCTATGAGAACGTGGTATTTCCTTCCCCTATAAAAGAGAGCTACAGAATATATGAGAAAATCCTTGCTAACAGGTGCTCCTCAGGCAAGCAGAGGGATATATGTCAGGTCAGCTATGTGTTAGGTACAAGGTGTTATGTGCAAAATTTGTGTTATGTGCAAGGTTTTTAATATTAAGTCTACCTTAATTGGAAGAAAAGACACTTCGTGCTTGTTGATATTCCTCTCAAAGATGATTAGCTGCTATCATGATTGAGTTCCCAGAAGGCCAGAGCTGTAATATTTTAGTATTGACATTCTGGAAGAAGATATAGGTTGAATTCTATTATTTCATTAAAAATAGGGGTGCCTGGGTGACTCAGTCATTTGAGTGATGGACTCTTGTTTTAGGCCCATCCCCCTGATGTGGGGGATGGTGGGATGGAGTCCTCCAGTGGGCTCTAGACTCTGTGGAGAGTCTGCTTAAAGGACCTCCCCCCCAACTCGTGCATGAATGCGCACACACTCTCTCTCACTCTCAAATAAATTAATTAATCTTAAAAAAAAAAATAAGGTCCACACAGCTTCCAAGGATATGCAGTTTTTCCTGATAAATACTAACTGTTACCCCTTTTTCCTCTCTGGGTCCCTTTTCTTTTGGTTTCTCGGCGTCTATGGCTAAGCCTTGCTGTGGTTATCCAGAAAAGTATGTTAATGAAATACATGCATATATATTTGTCTGTGAGCATATCCTGTTTTCTTAATGGAAAGAAACACAATTCATAGAGGATTTAGTACATTAGAGACTTCCAGGGCAAGATTATATTTTGAATATTTATCTTTTGTTCACTTCATTTCCTTCTGCTTCATAATTTTCCCTAAGCTGTACCGAGCTTCTTCCCAGCCACAAAGCCTAATTTTATTTGTCTAGAAAGAGGAAAACAGCATTATGGAGCGTAACAGCATTTGCGCCTTCTCCACATTTCTCAATTCAGAGTAGAGGCGTGAAGTTGAATACAGCAATTCCTCCCTGCTAACCCTCAATTATGAGTTCCTCTTATATAAAATTAACCTCTATGTGAATTTACTTCTGTATAACATTTTAACAGCTATGAGAAAGAGAAATCTCATCTAGGTAAATCAAGTGAATTTCAAAATCACTTCAGGTGAGGTTAATTACAATATAACAGGAACTTGGAGCTAAGGTAAGGAGTAAATCAAGTGAAGCAAATGGTATAGGTATAGAGAGTCTGAACACCAAACCTTTAAGATTAAAAAAAAAGGTAATGCTTCCATTAAAATTGGCCTTAAACATATAGCTGTCCAGTTTTCCCAGCACCATTTATTGAAGAGACTGTCTTTTTTCCACTGTATATTTTTTCCTGTTTTGTCGAAAATTAATTGACCATAGAGTAGAGGGTCCATATCTGGGCTCTCTACTCTGTTCCACTGGTCTATGTGTCTGTTTTTATGCCAGTAGCATGCTGTTTTGGTGATCACAGCTTTGTAATAAAGCTTGAAATCAGGTAACGTGATGCCGCCAGCTTTATTTTTGTTTTTCAACATTTCCTTAGCGATTCGGGATCTCTTCTGATTCCATACAAATTTTAGGATTATTTGCTCCAGCTCTTTGAAGAATGCCGGTGGAATTTTGATTGGAATGGCATTAAAAGTATAGATTGCTCTAGGCAGTATAGACATTTTAACAATGTTTATTCTCCCGATCCAAGAGCATGAAATGGTCTTCCATCTATTTGTGTCTTCTTCAATTTCTTTCATGAGTGTTCTGTAGTTCCTTGAGTACAGATCCTTTACCTCTTTGATTAGGTTTATTCCCAGGTATCTTATGGTTCTTGGTGCTATAGTAAATGGAATCGATTCTCTAATTTCCCTTTCTGTATTTTCATTGTTAGTGTATAAGAAAGCCACTGATTTCTGCACATTGACTTTGTATCCTGCCACGTTGCTGAATTGCTGTATGAGTTCTAATAGTTTGGGGGTGGAGTCTTTTAGGTTTTCCATATAAAGAATCATGTCATCTGCGAAGAGAGAGAGTTTGACTTCTTCATTACCAATTTGGATACCTTTTATTTCTCTCTGTTGTCTGATTGCTGTTGCTAGGACTTCTAATACTATGTTGAACAAGAGTGGTGAAAGTGGGCATCCTTGTCTTGTTCCTGATCTCAATGGGAAGGCTGCAAGCTTTTTCCCATTGAGGATGATATTTGCTGTGGGTCTTTCATAGATAGATTTGATGAGGTTCAGGAATGTTCCCTCTATCCCTATACTTTGAAGAAGAATGAAACTCGACCATTCTCTTACACCGTACACAAAGATAAACTCAAAATGGATAAAAGACCTCAACGTGAGACTGGAATCCATCAGAATCCTAGAGGAGAACATAGGCAGTAATCTCTTCGATATCAGCCACAGCAACTTCTTTCAAGATACGTCTCCAAAGGCAAAGGAAACAAAAGTGAAAATAAACTTTTGGGACTTCATCAAAATCAAAAGCTTCTGCACAGCAAAGGAAACAGTCAACAAAACAAAGAGGCAACCCACGGAATGGGAGAAGATATTTGCAAATGACAGTACAGACAAAAGGTTGATATCCAGGATCTATAATGAACTCCTCAAACTCAACACACATGAAACAGGCAAACACGTCAAAAAATGGGCAGAAGATATGAACAGACACTTCTCCAATCAAGACATACAAATGGCTATCAGGCACATGAAAAAATGTTCATCATCATTAGCCCTCAGGGAGATTCAAATTAAAACCACATTGAGATATCACCTTACACCAGTTAGAATGGCCAAAATTAACAAAACAGGAAACAACATGTGTTGGAGAGGATGTGGAGAAAGGGGAACCCTCTTCCACTGTTGGTGGGAATGCAAGTTGGTGCAGCCTCTTTGGAGAACAGTGTGGAGACTCCTCAAGAAATTAAAAATAGAGCTTCCCTATGACCCTGCAATTGCACTCCTGGGTATTTACCCCAAAGACACAGATGTCGTGAAAAGAAGGGCCATCTGTACCCCAATGTATATAGCAGCAATGGCCACAGTCGCCAAACTATGGAAAGAACCAAGATGCCCTTCAACGGATGAATGGATAAGGAAGATGTGGTCCATATACACTATGGAGTATTATGCCTCCATCAGAAAGGATGAATACCCAACTTTTGTAGCAACATGGACGGGACTGGAAGAGATTCTGCTGAGTGAAATAAGTCAAGCAGAGAGAGTCAATTATCATATGGTTTCACTTATTTGTGGAGCATAACAAATAGCATGGAGGACAAGTGGTGTTAGAGAGGAGAAGGGAATTTGGGTAAATTGGAAGGGGAGGTGAACCATGAGAGACTATGGACTCTGAAAAACAATCTGAGGGGTTTGAAGTGACGGGGGGGTGGGAGGTTGGGGTACCAGGTGGTGGGTATTATAGAGGGCACGGCTTGCATGGAGCACTGGGTATGGTGAAAAAATAATGAATACTGTTTTTCTGAAAATAAATAAATTGGGGGGGAAAAAATTGGCCTTAAAAACATGTTTGCCTGTGTTAAGTGCGTACCACTAGAGGGCGACGTTCAAGAATGTGTAGCTCTGCCTCTCCACCCATGTTGCCTATCTTAGTATAGCACGCAGTAGGCATTTAGTAAATATTAATTGAATGAAAGAATGAATAGGAGGAAATTGATCACATAAAAGAAACAAGAATCAGACTGTTTGGATTATGAGTGTAGCAACTTCTTTCTAATATGTCTTCTCAAGCAAGGAAAAAACAGGAAAAATAAACTATCGGGACTACAACAAAATAAAAAGCTTCTGTGCTGTGAAGCAAACAATAAAACTAAAAGGCAAACTAATAAATGGGAGAAGATATTTACAAAGGACATGTCTGATAAAGGGTTAGTATCCAACATATATGAAGAACTTATACAACGTAACACCCCCCCCCAAAAAAGTAGTCCAATTCAAAATAAGTGGAAGACATGAACAGACATTTCTCCAAAGAAGAAATACAGATGGCCAACAGACTCATGAAAAGATGCTCAACATCAGTCTTCATCAGGAAAGTACAAAACAAAACTACAGTGAAATATCACCTTGCATCTGTCAGAATGGCTAGAATCAATAACTGTTGGCAAGGACGTGGAGAAATAGAAACCTTTTAGAAGGTGGTGAGAGTGCAAACTGGTGCAGCCACTGTGGAAAACAGTATGGAGGTTCCTCAGAAAGTTAAAAATGGAACTATCCTATGATCCAGTAATTGCACTACTGGATATTTGCCCATAAAATATGAAAACACTAATTCAAAGGGATACATGAACCCCTGTGTTTATTGCAGCATTATTTGCAATAGCTAAATTATGGAAGCAGCCCAAGTATCCATCAACAGATGAATGGGTAAGGAAGATGAGTAATAGAATATCCCATTAATGGAATGGAATATTGTTCAGCCATAAAAAATTTAATCTTGCCATTTGCAACAATGTGGGTGGAGCTAGAGAGTGTAATGATAAGCAAAATAAACTTAGTCAGAAAAGATAAATACTATATGATTTCACTTATATGTGGAATTTAAAAAACAAATAAACAACCCAAGGAAAAACAAAAGGAGAGAGAAGCAAACCAAGGAACAGACTCTTAACTATAGAGAACAAACTGATGGTTACCAGAGGGGACGTGAGGTGGTAGAAACAGGTGATGGATTAAGAATACAGTTATCCTGATGATCACTGAGTAACTTATAGAATTGTTGGATCACAATATTGATTATCTGAAACTAATATAACACCAGGTGTTAACTATACTGGAATTAAAATTTAAAACAAAAAAGAAAGTTATAGAGTAATGGATTTTTCAACTACAATGTTGGATGCAAGAAAACAGTGGAGTACTTTAAATAATCAAAGTGCTTAAGACCTAGAATTTTATATCCATCTGTTATTTAAATGTGAAGAGATGGTTTACTTTATTATACAAAGCTTCTGAAATTTCCCAAAGACCCACATTGGGAATAGTTTGGATAAAGTAGTTAAAGAAGAAGTTAGATAGGTCTTAGGAGATTTTGTAAGGAATGTGGTGTTTTAAAATTATTTTTATTCTTTATTAAAAACTGTCATTTTAAAAATTACTAAGAGCAAAGAGAAAGATAAAATATATTTAAACTAAAACAAGATTAAAAGTCTAGAATGATTGTACCAGATATGTTTGAGGAGTGGAATTCTATGAATATGATGTGTTTGTTTAAAAAGAATGGAAAAAATAAAGGGAGAGGGCTATTATTTTAAGAAGTGCAGAACAGAGGGTGCCTGGGTAGCTCAGTGGACTGAGTATCTGACTCTTGACTTTGGCTCAGGTCATGGTCTCGGGGTCATGAGATTAGGCCCCACATCCAGCTCTGTGCTGGGTGTGGAATCGCACTTAAGATTCTCTCCCTCCCCCGTTACCCCTCTCCCTGCCTTTCCTATCCTGTTTGCACATGTGTACAACACACATGCTTATGCTCTCTCCCTTTCAAAAAAAGTGTAGAATAGAATGTCAGATTGAAATAAATTAAAAAGCAGAAGCAGGTGCAAATATATCATAACTACAATAAAATGCTAACTGAGAAAAAGCCCAAATAATTAAATAAAGGTGATTACTTTTTAAAATTAAGAACATTATAAATGCACTTTCGTATACAAATATATGCAATATATATAAATATATATATCCTTTGCATATGAATGCTTATGGATATAACACCATGTATAATGGAAAGGAAGAGAATAATGTATGTGGAATTCGGATTGCTGTTTGCTTGAGCAAATGGGTTCAGGAGAATCATTTGTTTGGGATTGAGAAAGAGGATGCTGTCAGTTCTCTAACTTTTATTTTGATGGTAGATTTCCTTATGACATTATTAAAAATTACTAAATTCAAAAAATTCATCTAAATATAGCTTTGAAATTATCTAACAGCAGTTTAAAATAGAAATAAGTATTATAGTACTCTTTATCACTAATTTAATATGTGGAAATTTCTACATGTTCTATTGTGTAATGTTTTATTTTAATGAATATGAAAATACACAAAAGAATTTCCATAGATGTAATTCTGCCCACAAGCCAAATAACCTTTTATGCATTTGGATAAGACTGTAGCTTTTTCTATTCTAAAATCTTTTACCACAAGAATGCTAGGCAAACCTAAACACTGCAGGTGTGTTGGAAGAAAATGCTTATACAAAACAGATGTATTTTCCAATTCAGAGCTTCCTTATATTAAAGTCACTGTTTAATTAATTTCACACAATATTATCTGGTTGACTTACTCCCTCTCTCTAAGCACCTCTGGGAATATCTGAAATATTGTACAGATGCTCTTACAGAGAATTACATTACTAAGTGTCATTAGCATAAATCAACATTCAACATTAATTTAGTGGTTGGGGCTGTGAGGTGACAAACCTCTCTTTTTTTTCATTCACCTCCAAAGTCTTTGTGTTAATGGCTTTGTGTGCTAAGAGATTCTCTGCATGGACGCCTCCTTCCCAGGTGGGATCCTCTGCAGGGCCTAACTTCCCACTGTCTGGGATGCAAAGCCCTCTCCATGAGTCTCTACTGCCTTTAACATGCTGGCCTTTCTTGGAGACCTTCCAATGGGTTTAGACTTCCATTCCTAAACCTTCCCACACTATGAAGTGTTTCATGGGAGATTAAAGAAGGGAGTAGAAAGCATGCTGGGTAGAGAAGGAACTATATATGAAGACAAGAGGCAGAGCAGAAATCCAAGATCCTGCTCTAACAAAAGAGTAGAGATCTATGATATTAGACTAGATATCTATGACAGATATTTCAACTTTAAAAATGAAGCAGTGAGTGCTTCCAGCAAGGTAGACAGAGGCTATGCTACAAAGGGCCTCACATACATCCTAGAGCAAATGAGTTTCATCCTACAGGTGATAAAGCGCAAATGAAGGATTTGAACCAAGGGTCTTGGTTCTGGATTGGGCTTGAGGAAGATCAGCTCTATGGCAGAAAAGACCCCACCTCCACAACCACCACCTTTGACAGTAATATTCTTTTTCTTTTTGTTCTAATCATCATGTATGTCATACATCTCCACAAATCTTATTTGGAAAAAGGTGTGAAAAAAATCATGATTCCAGTGTGATCAGGTGCTTGAATTGTAGTAGTTTCCCAATTAATCCTCATAGCAGCCCAGTGAGGTGGGTACTATTTATTACCATCCCCATTTTACAGATCAGGAAAATGAGCCACAGGGTTGAGTAACCTGTCAAAGATCACATAGCAAGTTGAAGACCCCTATCAAGGGTATCTAAAAATAGAACAAGTATTATGCCTCTGTGCTTTAGCACTTCCTATTAAATTATACTGTGTGGCCTATAGAACTTAATTACAGTATTCCTATATGAGAGTTTCAGGTGTGGAAGAACCATAGATTGTATGTGAACGAGCCCCATGAGATTCAAGGCTTTGCTCTAAGTATTGCTAAGACACAACATAGAAAATATAAAATGTATTTAGTTGGTATTCTGCTGACTCTCCCCGTGGATATTATGTCTGTCCTTAATATAAGTGAACACCAATTAATGGCCATAATACGGTGTAGGTGGCTAGCTAAACTCACTTAATACATGATTTATTGACGTGATTGCTTTACAAAGACATATCTGATGAGTTTTCTCATGTGAATCTTTCCATGTGAAGCATTCCATGTGAGAATATCTTTGTCTGAATACTAGACATTTGAGATGTTCTAATAATGCTTTCCTATTTTGAATGTCATGATGATAAATGCAACTTGCTGAGATAGTTTAATAATCAAAAACAGTATTGAAGAAGAAATGGAACTGATACTTCTTTTGTGTCTAATAAATGCCAGGCACAATCTGTATAATCTCAGTAACTCTCATTTTATAGATAAGAGAACTGGAGCTCAGAGAAGTTAAGGACCTCCCCTAGTGTTTTCTAGTTAATAAGTAATAGCGCTGGGATTCAGCCTAGGTGCATCTGAATCCAAAGACCCTCTTCTCACTGCAATATGGTCCCTCCAACATGCTCACTCTGTCTATAACAATATGCAAACATCTGTGAATTAAAGGAAAAATAAAATATACAACTCTGAATCATGGCCTGAGCCTTTTGACCCACAGGGCAGCACCCTAATGATTTGGCCAAAAATCTTCCTAAAATTTGCAGCTTTGGGCTTCTCTACAACAGGATGGTTAGGTTAGAAGTGCAATGTAAAGGGCCAACCAAGTAATTTCCTCATTTGTCAATATATGACCGACTTTCTGCAAGCTGAACTCTTCCATTGAACACCACTGAGTAGACTACAGGCAGAAGATGAAGATTTCCTTTTAGAGCCACAATTATATCTAGGAATAACAATAATCTTTGAAAAGATTATATATATAGATTATATATAAGATTATAAATAATAATCTTTGAAAATATTATTGCCCATTTGTCTTCTTGGTGACACCCATTCAGACTTAGGCACCATTTTGTAGATTTGATATATATATATGTACACTCCAACCCAAATTGGACACTTGAAACACTTGAACTCCCCACAAAAGTAGTTACAATTATCCTATGGGCTGTACCAGTATTCCTGGAGATCTGTTACCTGTATTCATAGCCACACCCACTTCCAAATTATATTACATCATACATTAATAACCTCAAGCTCACCAAAGGGCTGCAGCCCTTTGTATACAAACACCTACAGTCTCACATTTTTTTTTTTTCTACTTCTACCATGTTAATCAAAACTCTACTGCTGAACTTCAGGTTGGTTGTTTTGCTCTGCTGTTTCCTTCTGGACTTGATACACTCATTTCTCAATTATTGCCTTTTAACTAGGACCCTGAAAAAAGTGATGGCTTCTCCTCTAAGACTCCAAACAACATTCTACATAGCCATAATTACTATCAGGGATCCTGTTTTGAATGACAACACTTTTCTACACACCAGGGTTGGACTTCTTTGTGTATTGAGGATGGACTTTACCGTGTTTCTTTGAGTCTTACAGGAAGGAAACCTCTGGCCCTGAGAAAGAAATAGACAGTCAGGGACAGGCCCCAGTCATTCCTAGCTACTGCTCCCTGTGCTTGAAGAGCCTGAGTTGCCATGGACCCAACATATCTCATTCATGTAAAATACACATCCACTTCTGCTTCTCTCTTCCCATCCAGTATGTAGATTTTGTGTTTTTTCTTATTTTAAGCCTATACTATTCCTTCTTCACAAATTCATCCTACATATCCTGTTAAATCCATATTCCCAGGATTTAATTTTGTAGCTTCCCATTGTCTGAAATAACCTGAGAAATATTAAGCCTTATAGAATACCCTTCCCACTGTGGTTCTTCTGGTCTTTCCAGACATACCTCCTCTGTGTTTCTACACTCCTACTCTGTATGCTTATCCAAATGGACTGGTTTTATTCTCTGAGCACTCACTCTTCTCTGTACCTAAAGGAACCCCACTTCCTACTTCTCCATCTGTTTCCATTTACTAATGTTTTCAAGGCTTTTTCCTCCATGAAACTGCCCCTTTTAAAGAATTTTGCATTTAAAAGAAAGCTTTGTAGTCATTGAGTCTAATAATTTATTTCATGATTTTCTCCTCTCTAAAATGTCCTGTTAATGGTCACGTAGTTTATTTATGTCTGGTGACAAGTATGTACCTAGACTAAGGTACCTACTGTGTCTTATCTGTATCTTCTCAGTGTCTTGTACATTTTAGAGTCCTTGTATATGCTTGAAACATGTTTCCTAAATGAATTAATAAATGAAGGAATGGTTGTCTATCTCTCAAGGCACTGGCCATCTAACTTTTTCTGTAAATGGTCACATAGTAAATATATTTGTAGGCTGTATGGTTTCTGTCTAATCTGCTCATCTTTGTTACTATATCAAGAGAGCAGACATCAACAATATATAAAGAATAAGACTGGTTTCGGTAGCCTGTAGTTTGCCAGCCCCTTTCTTAAGGCAATAAAAGCCATCTTGAAACAGTTTTTAGTATTCTTCATCATGTTACTGGAAATCTCTCTAGCTAAAATTTTATGACTTATTCAGATGTTCCAAAACAATTTGAGTGTTTCCTCTGATCATGTTCAGTTTCTTCAGCCATTCCTTATTTTGAATTTCTTTACTAACTTAGCCTTTTTCCCAGATTATGTTCCATTTGTTTGTGCATCTTATGAAATCTGGTTTCCAAAACAAAGCAATGCTCTCTGTTGATGTGACAACTGAACAGAAAAGCAGATTCATTTCCTACCTTCCTTTATATACTGCAGGTGTAATAATAAAGCTTAAGATAGCATTAAAATGTGTGGGAAATACATCACATTTCCTACTGATTCAAAGTCATACTTCTAGGGGCACCTGGGTGGCTCAGTCGGTCGGTTAAATGTCTGAGTTTTGATTTCAGCTTGGGTCATGGAATCAAGCCCTGTATTGGGCTCCCCTCTTGGGGGGAGCGTGCTTGAAATTCTCCCCCTTTCCTTCTGTTCCTCCTCTCTCTTTCCCTCTTTCTCTCAAATAAGTAAATAAAACCTTAAAAAGAAGTCATACTTTTTTTCCTATATTCTTGTCTAGATCATTCTGTGTCAAGTAGTGGGGTTTTTTGGGAGGAGGTGAAACAAGTAAAAAATCTCGTATCTTTCATTGTATTACTTTATTTTATTTTAAAAGACTAAATGATATTAAGGACTAGTTTAAAAATTATAAGGCACCTATAATGACACCCTGGCTCCCTGATCCCTTGGCCAGTGCTTTTTTGACCAACCATATTCATCAAATGCATTACTTAGTTATTTGCTGTATTTGTCCCATTTAGTTCTGTCCCTTTTATCTCCTCTAGTCACATGTGCATTCATTCACTCATTCTAATTTATGTGTTGAGAGCTTACCATGTGCCACTTACCACATGAAAGAGAGAGAGACATGCCTTTTGCACAGTGCTTACAGTCCGCCTTGACATCAGGCCACAAATACACCATGTGATTCCTGAACAGTCAACACAAATCCACGTTTCTTGCTGTGCCGTATGATCTCTGGGATCTACCTCATATATCCAAACATATGCTATCGTGGGATTAATCCAGTGTTCCGTATATTCCCTGACATTTGGTTCTGGTGCATATTTTGATTCTATTCCTTCTCCTTTGTCTTTCCACTTAGGTTTCACATTTCTGAATATGCTTTTTGGTTCCCCTTCAGGGATGCTGGCTTGGATACACACTACTAGCTCTCTCTTACTTAGATGAAGTCAAGCTGTATAACTTTCCTGTGCTTAGCTTACCTCTTGGGACTTAACTTGTCCCACAGGTTAAGGAAAAATGTTGCCCTGAAACAGAAAACTATTTGGGGGTAGAGAACAGACTAAAGGCTGGCCTCCTGATTCCTTGCTCAGTGCTTTTTTTAACCATATTGCTTCTCCAGAGTGGTAGGAAGGTGTGATTTCACATTAGTTAACTTGGACTCTCTTTGCCATCTCTGTCAAACATCAAACAAATCTGCATTCACTTCCTGCAGGTGCCACTTCAACGGTTTGTACAAACTGCCTCCTTACCTCCAAACCATGCCTTTGGCTCCAGCCTGCTGCCAGTTCCTGTATAATTCACCCTAGATTAAGACATTTCCCCAACCTCTCGCTCTTACTTAATTTAAAATGAAATAATTTTAGGTATTCTTTGAAAAACTGTATCAAAGTTAAATTCTTAACAACATCAGTTTTCCACCAATAGGCTCTGTCCTGGAGAGACCCTGGGCTTACAAACTCAACCCCATGCCTTTGTCTGTAAGTCTTTATCTGTTTGTTGGTCTGTGTTTTCGTATGTACTACTGTGATATTAAATGTAGCGTAACATGTCACTTTCTGTACTGACAGTCACTCAGCTAGACTAGTTCTGGATGTCTAGGGCAAAACTGACTCTCTTCTCTGAACCAAACATATTGCTCACTAGGCACTGAGGAGCCTTTTACTGATGCAGGTCTGAGAGGGTGCCAGATGGACTGGCATTCTAAGTCAAGGCAAGCTCCTTGTGAGTAAGTAGTGAGCATCTTTGTCTCCTATAACCCCAATTATAATGATTAATGAACTGTTGTAAATCCATGTTGCTGTCTTTCTGAAGTTTACAGGTTAACATATTAATGAATTTTCTTAAGAATAATGAATGACCCCAGAATGAATTTAGAATGCCTGATTGTACAGTTCTACAGAATTACTGATCGTTAGGTGAACAATAGTCTAGTCAAGGTGTTTCTGGAGGTCTGGATGTCTTTTTTTTTTTTTAATTTTTATTTATTTGAGAAAAGAGAAAGAGCATATGAATTGGGGAGGGTCAGAGAGACAAGCAGACTACCCACTGAACAGGGAGGTGGATGAGGGACTGTATCCCAGGACCCTGAGATCATGACCTGAGCTGAAGGCAGCGGCTTAACTGACTGAACCACCCAGGCACCCTGGATGTCTTTAACTTAAAGCTCACTGAATGGAGTACTGTACAAAGCCTGCTACTTCTTAGTAAAAAAAAAAAAAAATTCATTAGCTTCATGCTTCACTTAAAATCTTTCCTGTGTTCCTTGCTTTGCTTTATTGACCCACATCTCCACATGGGATGTATAATGCAGCTTCTGTGGGAGTATGCCAGTTATCCCAAGTTGAAACTCTTCACATCCCTTTGATGTTTCAGAGTTTCTCAAAAGCCAGCCCCCAACAAAATAATATAGTATCTTTTATTTACCATCTAAGACAAGTAAGGTAAAACGAAAGCTAGAAAGTCTTCTTCTACATGTAGCAACTATTTTCTCCCTCCCTGTGGCCAGGTTAAATATGTTTCTTGCAATTTTCTTGTCTCAGTTTTCTGTCAAAAGAATACAATATAACCCCTTGGGTTTATTTATCATGAGGAGCCCTTAAGTGACGTATAATGACCAGATGACATGAGTAAATTCATGTCAGTGATGCCATATTCTTTAGACAGAAGGGCATAGTGATTAGATCCAGTATTAAGAGCTGGTAAGCGAGAAAAAGGAATTGGTGATGTGAAATTTCTTTGGGAATAGAGCAAAGAGGTAAAATGATTTCCAGAAAAGAGATTAGAGAGATGTGGTGACCACTGAATTGCACTCTTCACTGGTTGTAAAATTCTAACAGCATTCTCTCAAAACTGCATAGAATTAGGTAACTCCTGTATTCTGATTATAAAGGCTGCCTAAAGTAATATTTTACTGGACCGTAAATCGTTCTGACTACATTTCATGCCTGATAAAATCCTTACATTTATGGTAAAAATGTAAGCCCTTGTTCCATAACTAATCTTTTAAGTTTTCTGAAACAGAGAAGTATGGAATTTTTTCCTAGAAAAATGGCATGGTTAAAAGTATCATATTGCTCTTTGAAAATAGTCTAGCAAAACCAGGGATTTGGGCAAAATTAACCTGGGAATTAGTTTTGAAGTATGTTTTATAACCTAGATATACACCCATACATGCATATGTATGTACATATATATTTTAACAGAATAAAAGTTAGTATGTGTGTGTTTGTATGTCTATTAATTTATCTCAGTCTGGATTTCAAGAGATATAAATACATTAGTTTAATATTCTAATGGAAGCAAATTATAGATACTGTGTAACACTTAAACATAGCATTATTGTCTATGTTTCCTGCCTAAACAAATATATGTTGAAAATTAAATTAAGCTTTTAAAAAAATATTTATTAATTTATTTGAAAGAGAGAGCATGAGCAGGGGGAGGGGCAGATGGAGAGGGAGAGAAAGAATCCCAAGCTGACTTTCTGTGGAGTATGGAACCTAACCTGGGGCTTGATCTCACAAACCTAGTCGTGACCTGAGTGGAAATCAAAAGTCAGATGCTAAGGGATACCAGCCTCTAAGCTGTTCTTTATGGGAAACAGGAAGACATTATATATACAATATGGGCTTTACAGGCAGTTGTATCTGTGTTCAATGTTCAGTGCCATGTCTTCTGAGTTTTGTAATCTTGCTTTAAGTCAATTTTCCTGAGAGAGAAAGATTCTGAGCTGGAAGTGTTTTATTAAAGATTCTGAGCTGGAAGTTTGTTGGGGAGTGTACTTGGATCAATATGGTTGAAGTTGTCCAAGATAGAAAAAAGGGGGCTTGGGCTTTGTACTCCTTTAGTGATGAGTCGTTGGATGTGAGCTGCCTGTGGGAGAGGCAATAATCTGGATGAGTCAGTGCCCTTTGGTAGAAGGAGAAAAATCTCCAGAGAGGAAGTCAGCTCGGAGCCATCAAAAGCCAACACTTGAGACAGCTGTGGAAATGACTCGCTTGTCCTGAAGGGGAATGTGGGTGATGACCTCCACCATCTACTGTGTCTACTTCTTGTGACATTTGGCTCTTCTTGCTTCCTATAATAAGTTTATACCATCTTGGAGCAGCTTCTCCAGGATTCCTTAGTAGGTCACCTTTTTTCAGAAAACTTTCAAAAGGAAGAGTACCCCACTATGGTCCCCACACCATAGCCCCTGCTGGTGCATCTAGTCTCGAGGCCACAACAGCACTAATACTTACTGTCTTCCTATTGCCTTTCTCTTCTACTACTCTTCTAGAATTCTTTCTTCCTCTGCCAGCTCCTCTACTGAGATATTGATATATGTGGTTTACCTTGTGGCTGGCTCAGAATTTCTACTGGTCTGAGGTAATATTATGCAGTATCGTGTACTTATGTATCAAACACTCAGATCATGGTGCTGAACAAGGCCCTACAGACAAATAAGCAAACCTATATTGGGAATTTGCTTCGGTTTTCATAAAAATGAATCATTGCTCTACCTTAGGTAGAAGAGGTTCAGGGTCATAATCAGATTTCCATCAAGTGCATGGTTGCTCTCCCTGAGGCCTAATGCTGAAATTGAGGCTTGGCATTGACCCCTGTTGTTATCAGGTTGGACACCTCATCAACCTTTCCACATGTCGGAGAACAGAAATACACATTGTGTGGACTTTATGAAATAAATGGGTTCCACTGAAAGAACAAGAGTGCATATTCCAAGGCTTAAAAAAGGAATGTGAAAGGGGAACGGGAACCCCTTGGGCAGGGTATCAGAGATAGATTAAAGGTTAGAAAAGAATTAAGAACAGATCTTGGAAATCTTCAAGCTCCATAAGGTGGTAAGTCAGTGACTAATGTAGTCTGCTAAAAAAAAAAAAAAAAAAAAAATCACACACTATATATTTTTGTTCTTGCCTTCTATTCCCTGTTTTGATTTAGTTTCTGAGCTTCTTTTTTAACCTTAGTTTCTTCTTTGATCAAGGCTGGTCAGTTTGCCAAGTTAAAAAAAGAAAGAGAGAGAGAACACAGGCCAACTTAGAATATTTGGATAAATAAATAATTTCAGCGATCATGATTTTCCTCATTTATAAAACTAAAAGTAAAAATACCTGCCTTGCAATTATGAGGTTTAAAAACATGTCTGTAAAGTACTTGTATGTGGTAGGTGCTTGGTCACTGCTTATTAATATTGAAAAAATCCTAAACAGTCACTACTGATTTCTAGTGAGTCTGTTGCAAAGATCTGGCAAAGTAGAAGTATGGCAGGCAGATGAGTCAGGAGAGACCCAGTTCTCATCCTCCCTGAGGGCTCACTTACTGAGATTTTTCAGTGATTGACATTGGATTTTACTTGGTTTTGTTGGTCTTCTTTTTGAAATAAATATAATTCTGTGTTTATTTTGGGGTGTCCTTAATTCTGTCTTTTTATACTTTTAAAAATTTGTTTTCTGTTCAAATGGGAAAAAAAGAGGAAAGGGGTCTACATTGTTTCTTAGGTCTACTAGAGCAATGTGCTTCAAAATGGAATGACTTAAAACAGAAATTTATTCCCTCTCAGTTAAGGAAACTAAAAGTCTAAATTTAAGATGTTGTCAGGGACGTGCTCTATCTGAAGATTCTAAAGGAGAAGCTGTTGCATGCAGTTCCCTTAGTTTCTGATGTTGCTGGCCCAGTGCTCCGTGGCTTGTAAATACCTGACTCCATTCTCTGCCTTTGTTGTCACATGATATTTTCCCTGTATCTGTTTTTTTTTTTAATTAAATTTATTTATTTTCAGCATAACAGTTAAAAAAATGCATGTTTGCTATAAACATTTCAAGCACTGAGAATTCATTAATCATGGTAGGGAAGAAGTTCCCTCTTCAACTTATTACTAAAAGACAACTACTTTAAGTATTTGGTATCTATTCCCCTAGATTTTCTTCTATGTAAAATCAGATATTATATATACATAAATAAATGTATGCATTTAACAATGGCAAAATCATATATACTATTTCACAACTTGCTGTTTTAACTTAACAGTGTTTTATGGGCGTTTTTCTAGGACACATACTGTGTAACCCTGCTTTTTAATAACTTTAATATCCTATAGAACCACAGAGTGGACATTCGGGCTTCTTCTATAGGTTTTCATTACTTATTTATTTGTTTATCTATCTATTTATTTATTTTTAAAGATTTTATTTGTCTGAGAAAGACTGAGAGAGAGCATAAGAGGGGGGAGGGCCAGAGGGAGAAGCAAATTCCCTGAGGAGCAGGGAGCCCAATGTGGGACTCGATTCCAGGATTCTAGGATCATGACTTGAGCCAAAGGTAATAGCTTAACCAACTGAGCCACCCAGGCGTCCCTGTTTTCATTATTTAAAGCAACGCTGTGATGACTACTTGTATACTTCTAGCATAAATTCTAGAAATATAACCGCTGGGTCAGAGGGCATGAAAAAATTTTAATTTTAATGAATAATGCCAAATTGCCCTTCAAAAAGACGGCATTGAATTTCACTCTGCACAGAGGATTATTCCATTCTTGGGGTAAGGTAGAAATTCTACTTTTTTAGGAGTAAGGGTTATAGTCAGTATCTGTCTGCCAGGAAGCCAACTATACTTCACAGAAATTGAGAAATGCTGGTTTTGGAAAAAGGAGACTGTCGGTGAATCAGTTTACCAATGTGCACTGACACCAGTGAATGTAACAGAGGCTTTTGACATACAAAGACTTACAAGTCTTACAGATAAGGGTTTAAACCTTACTCTATTATTTACTAGCTGTGTGATGTTAGGTAAATTGCTCATTATACCTGAGCCTTATAAAATTGGAATAGTAATATGATTTGCCTCATGAGCTTGGTATGAAAGTTAATTGAGAAATGTATGTAATTCACATACGCCTGCATGTAATATGCCTGTATGTCCTATATATGTCAGCCTGATTATACCACACCTGCCCTATAGCAATTATCAGCTATTGTTATGATTATTATTATGCTTTTCCAGAATACGTATCTGAAATCCCAACAGGATGTTTTATTTCAGTGCTTTTTCTCTCACCTCCTCATTCCTCAAAGAGAACAATGACTAGAAAACATTGGTTGGGTAAATACTGCATTATCATAATTACAATTTCCCTGAGAAAAGTGGCTTGCAGTTTGAATATTCAGCATCATAATTACAATTTCCATAAGGAATGTAGAACAGTTATTATAAACAACACAATAATCACTTGGTCCATAAGGGAGAACAGATTATTGGGGGAGCAAAGAGGGAAAAGAAGCAAAAGCCTATGTTCTAATCAGCATTCAAGAAGAGAAATACAGAAACCTGAGAGTAAATTATAATAGCCTCTCAAAATACCCTTGTCTGAATTTATCAAAAACTCTTATCATGATGGCACATTTCCATGGGTTGATTAATTGCTGCTTATATGTTTTCTTCTTATATGCAATTTAGTTTTATCATTTTTATTAAACATCCCCTCTGTACTTTTTCTCATTGTCATTGATAATTGCTTTGCCTCCCAAAATTTTAAAAAGCTAACTATCATGAAGTACAAAAAGCACAAAATATTTTAAAAAAGAAAGTATTTGGGGGAGAAAAAGTTTTATCAGAGTATTTCTCTCTTCACAGTTAAATGTGTCTCCTTTGTCAAGGAAAAATGGGTAAAATTTGTTTTTTTTTTAAATGCTCTTTTTACTGTCGTGTTGCCTTAATTGGCTTTCACTTAAATTTCCTTTTTTTTCTTGTCTTTTTATTTTTTTAGGTGAGATGAGAAAAACAAAATGCAGCTTTCAAGGTTGGTACTTTTCATGATGTTTTAAGATGTCTTGTTAATATGAAACAGTATAAAAGAAGCAGAGCAAAATAAGTCCTTAGCATCTCACAGATAGTGACTAGAGGACATTATGTCTTTGTTTTTTGTACTTATAGATGGAAAAGTACAACAGAGAATGTAACAGAATACAATATAGCAATCAAATATTATCCCTGATTAAATCTTTGTTAAAATTATAAAGTTGGAAATATTCAATATTTTTCTACCTCATCCATCCATTTATCCATTTACCAAGAATCCTTTATCATTATATTACCATTCCATTTTTTTCATGAATACTTATTACTTACATATTGTGCAGAAGTCCTGCCATCCGATTTTTCAATAGCTATACTTCGGTTCACCTTCACCATTTTCTCAATTTCACAGCTTCCAACCCTTGTCACTGTTTCTGGCAATAAACCTTCACCTCTTATCATAGATCTTCAATTTAACTTGCTATATTTGATATAGGAGCAGTATTTCCATACTATTGCTCAGCCCCCAAATAACTGGGGCAAAAAGGAAATCATTAGTGTGATAATAAGGAAGTCTTCTCTTTACATAGAGATGCATTATGTAACGTCCTTCAGTTTTGTGATATACATTAGTATATGTAGGTGATCATTGTATAGTTTAGAAGTGTATCTATATGCAGTAGTCCAAAATACCAGCTATCCTTCCTCAAAATCTAGTGTAATAGTTCTTTTACCTTGTTAGTGATCTAAAGACTCTCTGACCAAGAACAGGTGTGTTACACTAGAAATTCAAAAATAAACAAAGCAGTCCAGATGCACATGAATGGCTCTTCGTAAAACAGCAGTGGTAAATTGAAGCAAACTTCAGGAGAAGCAGAGACTGAAAATTTTCTGCTGAGCAAGTGTTAGTGAATGGAAATTTGATAGTAGAATAATCCTTATAATAAGATGGGTAAATATTGTTTTAACTTGGAGGGCTATTTTATTGTTTCATTTTAATGAACAATTAGTATACTTATTTTACTTTGTAAATTTTTTTTTAAATTTTCAGATACTTACTTTAAAAAGGCCTTCTCAATTATTCCTTTACTATCTTTGATTTCCCATAACTCATTTTTTTAAAAATAAGGTCCTGAGGTCCTCAATAGAAAATTCCGCTATCAGGGGTGCTTTCATAAACTTAACTGTGATAATTGGGAAGGGACTCTAGTGTCTGTCTGCTGATCTAATTTAATTTAACTAACCTAAATTAAAATAGTCTAAATTATCTCTGCCATCAATCTGTTTAATTATAATACTTACTGGGAGACCGTGAGTAGTGGTTGAGAAATTGGGCTCTAGAATCAGATTGCCTGAGTCTGAATCCTGTTTACTCATCTACTATTTGTGTTTTGGGTGAACTTATTAGCAAGTCTAATACTTGATTTCCCTAGTTGCAAAATAAGAGAAAAAAGGATTGCTTGCCTCATAAGGTTATTGGGGAATAAATGAGATGATGTATTTACAAATCACATTGGCGTGTTGTAAGAATGCAGTAAACGATAGTCGCCATTATTACTTTGTTTCGTGACTGTTATCATAAAATGTTATTATAGAGACAGGCAGCATCTTTACTTCTGTGAATTAAGCTTCTTTCATGGACTTGATCTTTCATGTTTCACCATCAGAGATCTATTCATTCTATTGTCGATTTTGTTCCATGTGAAAATATGGATAACCTGGGATTGCCCATCAAACGGTGACGTCTTGTTGTAACCAACTGCATCTACTTTTTCCCCAAATATAAGATTTTGATAAATGTCACCAAAGCAAGGGAAATAAGTAATTTGAAGTGGTTGCTGTGGGGAGAAGAGAAATTTCAGTAGCAAGAAAGGAGTCAATGCTTCTAAAAAGAGGTTTGGTGCCGACTTTGAAATCTTACTCATCCAGAAATGAGTGTTGTCTGTGCCTTTGAGTGCAGAGTCCCTTTATTCATGATGCCGTGAGGACTGACGGACTGAAGAGAGGCTGCACATTAGTGGGAAAGAGAAAATACTGAGGAAAAGTTGGAAATCATTCTTCCACAGTAGTAGAAGTGTTAGGAAATCTGAAGTCACAGTGGAAGAGCAATAGAAGGGATGGAACTACAGCCCCCTCCTCCTGGAGAGCTCCGTAGTGTTGTCTGTAGGTATTGTCCGTATGTATCAAGGTAGATGAGGAAGGTCAGCCTTCCCTCAATTAGACAGCCAGTGACCTCACAGCAGGTCACTAGTATACAGGCTTCATCGAACAGCAGCCTCTTGGTTCTGGAGCTCCTGGTGAGCCCCGAAGCAAGAGATCTGAGAGAAAAGATCCCACCTTGTTCCGTCTCCCTGGGATAGGCAATAGACTCGAGTCCACTAGACTGATGCCTTAAGGGGGAGAAATTTGCCAACTTCACAGACAAGCCCCTGAATTCATTCTGACACATGTTCTGGCAAGCATGTAAACATGTTAACCTTAGACTTTCTTTAGGGAAAGACCCCTTTCTGATCCATTGGAGAAAATGACATTTCCAATTTAGTCTCATAGAAATGCCCCAGGCAATGCAGGGTAGTACTAATTTTTTAAAATATTTTCTTTATTTATTTGACAGAAATCACAAGTAGGCACAGAGAGAGGAAGGGAAGCAGGCTCCCTGCTGAGCAGAGAGCCCAGTGCGGGGCTCGATGCGAGGCTCGATGCGGGGCTCATTGCAGGGCTAGATCCCAGGACCCTGGGATCATGACCCAAGCCGAAGGCAGAGGTTTTAACCCACTGAGCCACCCAGATGCCCCTACTAAAAATTCTTAATCTGGCCTCTGAGCTAGCAAGATTCAAAACCAAATTTATACATAATACACTTGGATGAAGGGAGAGTGTAGCTCTGTACAACGGTTCTCATATGATAGGGTTTGAAGCATTACTGGCTGAAATGAAATTAAGCTCCCTACACTGGATTCCACGGATAAATGGTAAAACTTAATGACCTCCATCTTGTGGATGGAGAGTCGTTAAGGAGAAATAAATAGAAAAAAAATTATTGATGATTTTCAGAATCATCTCCAGGAAACACTTACATATTTGATTGAAGTGCCCCACTTTTGAATCTACTGTGACATCCAGTCTATCCCTAAAATATCCCAAGGACAGTCACTTTTATACCCTGTATGTAGGCTTTTTTGATGGCTTGATTTAGCCCCAATAGGTATACCCATGTCACAGTTGTGAAAAGGAGTCACAGTTATAGATTTTTAGGTCTAAAAATACTTGAACTATTATTCATTTTAGTCTTTTTTTTTTCTTCAGATAATGAAATTCAAGCCCACAAAGGTTAAGCAACTGTTTTAAGTCCTTTAGCTCACTAGTGACAAAATAGAGACTATAATCACATCACTTAATTCCTTCCTTATCATCCCAGACTTCTTAATAAAGAAGATAGAAAGGTCTTCTCTTTGGGGTGGAATCTATTTCTGAAACACTGCATATGATACCATCCTGTTGACTAAAACTGTTATTTATCTCTTCTACTGTTAGGCACTTCTCAAATTATCTTACTTCTTTAACTATATCATGAATTCCATAAGGGTAGAGCCCATGGCTACTATTTCTTTGTATTTTTACCATATTTGTAAGGTCCTAAATAAATATCATGCAGTTTATTTTTATTCTAAACCTTGTCAAGAACACTGAACCCCTACCTGTCTTCCAGCTCACTGAATTCCACTGACATTTGTAGAAGACCCGGGGGTGGGGGGGCATCATATTCCCAAGGGGACCAGAGAACAAACAATATTGTTGGGTTTTGGGTGAATTTCCTTTTGTTCTGTTTTTGCCAACTCTGCTACAGGAATGGAGAAATAATAAATAGATCAAAATCATCTCATTGCCAGTGTGTGTGTGTGTGTGTGTGTGTGTATACATATATATGTATTAGAATGTATGTGTACATACCTGTGTGTGTGTGTATATGTGTGTGTGTGTGTGTGTGTGTATTAGAATATGAGTGGGGGGGGCGATCAAAAAGTATCATTTAAACATTTCATTTAGCTGGGATAACTTGGGTTTAATGATTTGCAACCTAAACCATCCAGAAGTACTAGAGAGGAAAGAGAGGACCAACTGAAAATATGAATGTATGTTTATCTCCTTAGCAAATAGCAAGGAGGGTCCGGAAGCTAAGTATTAAGAATGGACTCAATTTTTTTTTTTTAATACCTATGAAAGGCTACAAGTAAAAAAAAAAACTAATTTCCTTTTTATTACAGATTCTGAATCTAATTTCCTTTTGTCCTTCCTGTGTATTTGAAAATAGGATGTAGCTCTTATTTCCCTGTCAGGGATGTTTAATATTTTCACCTTGGGAGTGTTGTGTTTAGATTTGAGCCCCACAAGTGCAGAAGGCTGTAAATTACCTATTTTGCCCCAATTCTGTATGAGTGTCATTCAAAGAAACGCAGATTCGATGATGGTTATTAATTAAAAAGAAATTCCAGTGTCATTCGGCTCTTTCAAAGATGACTTAGGGTGATCAGATTTATAAATCACAGCAACCATTTTCATAATTCCCTTCCTTGATCCGCACTTTCACAATGCAGTGGTCCGAATCTCATCACCTGTCAAACCATTAAATTCCCCTTAGCACGTGCTCTTGCAGTTTTTGTTTCTTATCTCTCACTCTCCTTTTCCCCCCAACATTTTGTACTATAGTTTCACCTAGTCTTTCTGTCTAAAACCTTCCCTCTGTCCCTCTGTCCCTTGTACTTTTCTGATTTTATCTTGGCATATACTCCAGGTTTTCGATGAGAGAAATTAAGCTAAGGCAACCTAAGGCTTATCATTACTGGCTTGACAGTGCTTTCCAAGTAACTTAACATACCACATAAATAAGCCCAATTACTCAAAAAGACGTTCATTCAGAATTAGCAGACTGCAGAAATGTTAAGCGTATATGAATGTTGACAGATCTTGTCCTAGCTATATAGATTCTGTGTGTGACTGCATAATACATGCACAGTACATGTACATATGTGCACGTGCCCAGCAGTAAAGGTGGGGATGAGTGAAATAGTGCTATTAGGCAGAGACAGCATGCATAGTGAATGCAGCAATGGACTCACTTCTAATTGAATGAAGTGATAAGGCAGGTGATTATTATTAGTATGTTATTATAGTATAGCATTATGTGGTTTTGTAAACTATGAAGCTATATTACCTTGATAAAACTAAAAGGCAAATTTAAATGTATTTTTAAAGAGTCTATCTATCTATCTATCTATCTATCCATCCATCTACTTGAGAAAGGGAGAGAGAGAGAGCATGAGCAAAGGGAGGGACAGAGGGAGAGCAGGAGGGAAAGCAGGTTCTCCACTGAGCAGGGAGCTCAGGACCTGGGGTCCCCCAGGATGCTGGGGTCGCAACCTGAGCTGAAGGCAGACCCTTAACCAACTGAGCCACCCAGGTGGCTCTAAATGTATTTTTTTTATAAACATATAATATATTTTTATCCCCAGGGGTACAGGTCTGTGAATCGCCAGGTTTACACACTTCACAGCACTCACCATAGCACATACCCTTCCCAATGTCCATAACCCCACCCCCTTTTCTCAACCCCCCTCCCCCCTCCAAATGTATTTTTAAACATAATTTGTAATTTATTCTAGCTTTAAATCCTGGCCTTGACACTTACTTGGGGAAATCATTTCCTCCTTTTTCTTTTTTTTTTTTTTAAGATTTTACTATTTATTAACAGAGAGAGAGAGAGAGCGAGAGAGGGAACATAAGCAGGGGGCGTAGGAGAGGGAGAAGCAGGCTTCCCACCAAGCAGGGAGTCCAATGCAGGGCTCAATCTCAGGACCCTGGGATCATGACCTGAGCCCAAGGCAGATGCTTAACAACTGAGCCACCCAGGCGCCCCTCATTTCCTCTTTTATTGTTGTTTTTTTCTGATTTGTTTGCTTAAATACTGGGCTTCATTTTAATTCTTCTCATAAAGAAGTTAATTCAGGTAAATGATCCCAGTTTAATATCTGATGAGTGAGTCCTCCAGTGTTCATATTATTTCCCTCTGAAGAGGCTGAGAAACTTGTTTGCTGTTTTCAAATATGAAAAGAAATCCGATGTGGGAAGAGAGATATGATCAAGCCTATGGTTCCAAGTGATAATATAAGAAACCAGAAGACTCAAAGAAACATATCCAGCTCAATGTAAGGAGGAGGAACATTATTGTATAACATGGCTGTCCTGGAGCACAGTTAGCTTGTGAGTTCCTCCATAGCAGTCTTTTCTTTTTTTTAAGATCTGTTTATTTATTTGAGAAAGTGAGAGAGAACAAGTTGGGGGAGGGGCAGAGGGAGAAGGAGAGAGAAAATCTTCAGTAGACTCCCCACTGAGCACAGACCCTGGCTCATGGCTTCATCTTACAACCCTGAGATTGTGACCTGGGTCAAAACCAAGAGTCTGCTGCTCAACCAACTGAGCTATCTTGGTGCCCCTACGGTAGTTTTCCAAACATAGCCTGACCATCATATAACAGGGGTTAAATACAGAGGAAACACTAGCACTGAGAGGTCAACCAGTTTATGTTTCAGGTTCTTCTTCCTAATAAACTGAATGATGCTATGCCTGGCTTCTACTCCAGAAATGCAAAGACCACAGGGGAAGCAGGCTGTAGTGGGTAGGGTAGCTGCAGAGATTACAAGAGAAAACAACAGGTTTTCACTGCTTTAAGCAGTAAGAAAAATGTAAAGAATTACAACAACTAGAGCCAAATTTGACCCCAGATTTAACATTGTGAAAAGATCAGAGACCCCATAAACAGTACGGGGCAAATTTCCAGCACCTCATTTGAAAGCAGCACAGCTCTAGTGGGAAAAGTCTGATTCAGGACTTGAATTTTACTATGGACCACATGCTTTCCCAGGCACACAGACCTCCGCCTAGGGACACCTTTCCACTTCCTCCTCTCTCCCTGCCTCCTAGGTCTCTGGACTAGCCTCAAACTAGGTATAGCTCCTATAGAAAGAAGAGGATGGGAAAAGCAAAAAGGATTCATGGCAGGTGGAGCTTTATACCCCCTAGCCCTTGTTCTTAATCTTTCTTTACTCTAAACCCCCAAGTAGATGGAGAAACTTCCTATGGCCTCCTTTACTCCCTCCCTTCCCCAGCTTGGCTTTCTTCTAAGCCCTGACAACTCCCCTTTTTCTCCCCACCTCCTACCTCTGTAATGACCTTTTACCCAGGTCTTTTGGAGCTCCTTTTTAGGACAAAAGTATGGCCCCAGGATCTTCTGTCACAGGGTGTTGTAGATTTGCTTTCTGGTAATGACTGTTTATGTATTACAGTGACTGTCTCTGCAGCCCAGATCCAGCTCTTAGCTTTTAGCCATATTTCAGTTGGCCGCCCAATACCTGGGCAATTAATTGCAGTTAATTAGTTCCAGTTAACTTTTCACATGCTGATCCAAGTGACATATCCATGTTCTGGTCCTGGTCTTCCCTACCAAACTCCCTTTTGTTCCAGCCAAACCAAACTCTTCAGGTCTTCTCTCCTAAGAATGTCCTTCTGTCTTAATTCCTCTCTGGCACACACTGACAGTGGATTCAAATATCTCTTCCTCCTCTGTGCTATCTTCTTATACTCCCCTATTCATGCCTAAACAAAAATCCCTGTATTTCCAGGACATTTGGCTATTACTTCTATCATAACATCTACCGTGTTGTGTTTTCACTGATGTCTTTATGAGTTTATCTTCCCTACTTGTTTTCTCAAAAGCACACTATTCTTTTTGGTATTCATGGTACCTAGCATCTTGTGTGATTCACAGCAAGAATCAATGTTGTCTGAATGAATAAAATAAATAAGTAAATGAATGAGAATATATACTGTAGCGGGAGCTTTTTTAAACAACTGATCTAAAGGATTAGTCATTAACCAGAGAAAGCTTCAGTAGGCATCTTGCACATCTGGACAATTGTAATGCAAAATATTTACTTAGAAGGCAAAGACATACTCTCTTTTCCTGTGAAAGTATAAAAGAATTTTTGTTTCAAGCAAAATTACATTGAAAAAAAAATAACTGTCTACAGTACAAGAGACTAAGTTTCTATCTTCAGGGACATTCTCTTGTCTTTTTATATTACAAGAGTGAACGAGATTTAAACCGAGCAGCCAGTGTGATAATGTTGCCAGACAGCTAATAAAGAGGAAGATTAGAGAGTTGTATAAAATGGCAGGTGCCCCGGCAGAGTCTACATCCTAGGCATTAAACACAGAACAAAGTGAGGCTGTTTTCTGAGGACCACCAAAAGTGCTTGGTGTCAGCTTCAGCCGCATGGTGCCATTCTGACTGTGGTGCTCATCTTACTGAAAACAACACAGAAAAAAGCAAGCAAGCAGCCTCGGATGGTACTTGGAACACAGAGAGAGCATCTGAAACAAAACCAGACTCTCACAAAAGACAATGAAGAATTTCTAGTCGGACACTTACAGAAGACCATCCTTCGCTTTCACAGAATAGATCCTAACATCTAATCATGTAAAGCATCTCAAGGAGTCATCTTCAGAGGGAGTCCGCATTTTACAGCTCACTTTGTATTCCGGTCTCTCACGGAGCTTAGAATCACCACCATTTTAAGATAGAAATGAATCGGGTGTTTTTTCTTCTGGTGACTCATGTGACTACCAGGGATCATAGCCATTTTTATCTAAAGAGCAAATACAGAAAATGCTTCACATTTTTGTACCTATCAAATATAATTACAAAGATTATTTTCTCTTTTGAGCTTTCTTTGCCAAAAAGGCAGCCATCTTCTCTTTGGAGATAAAGGCAATGTGGGGAAGAGAGTATGAAAATGGGCTGGAAGAGAAGCACAGAGCAGAGAGACAGACCGAGGTTACGCAATAGAGAAGGGTCTAGGTTTGGAAAGGAAGAAGGGGGAGAACCATTTCTAGCCTTACCAAGTGCTAAATATTGTGTGCTAAGTGCTTCACAGAGAATATATTATTGCAACTATTTGTCTAATGTAAATAACTCAAAGTTAACAAAAATACTATTGTATATAGTATAAAACATTGTAGATCAGATTGCTTTTATATATAAGGTATTAATAGCTGCAGAAGGGCTTACTGGTTTACACCAAAAATCTCAAACAGCGTAGCATAAGATCTTTCAGGTCTTAGGCTTGTGAGACAAATGCAGGAGTCCAATTTATTTGTGAGAAAGGAGGCTGAGCTTACAAGGGTATGAAACTCCCTAGCCTTCAATCCATAAAAAAAAAAAAAAAAAAAAAAGGCCTCATATAGTTACATAACATGCTAATTATCACACAACAAGAATTTAAATGTGTCAGTCTGCTCAAATCCACACAAACATAACTATCAACCTCAAAGACACCTAATGAACGTAGAACAGAAGTCTCAGAAATTTATCATGAAGACAGTAGTAGGGTTTTGTTTTGTTTTGTTTTAAATGTACAGTTTGTCTAAAATAAAGGATTTTCTTTCAGGTGAAGATGTCCAACTCGTTTGTCTAGCTAGTTAATGTGAGCGAATGGATTGATTGGTGGGGATGATTCATTTGTGAACCTATCAAAGTTCCAATAATGACAAAGTCCCTTTTATAGCTGGTGGTACGGAGTTTTTTCATATTTTTAAAGAAATCCAAACCTCTGTCAGTTAGCATGACTATTCCCTAAAGGCTTGTTACCGGGAGCCAAAGATAAGATACGGCCTGGATTGGTTCAGAGGGAATTACATCCCAGCAGAGGGGTTGTCCGATATCTGGTAGACAGCTGCCGATTCATCCCAGTTTCTGGTTTTCTCACGTACTATTCCTCCTCTCCATTTTCTCATCCTTGCTTTAGTTCTCCTTCCCAATAGGACTGTTGTTGTAGGTCATGGTTATTTCATTACTCACTTACTTGAGAGTCAGCTGGGCGTAGGCTCTGGGGATGAACGATCTGGTTTTGAAGCCCAGTTTGCCATTTGCTGTGTATTCAATCTTTGGACAAGATCACCAGCCTTGAATTTTCTTGACCATAAGATAGGGAGGCAGCCTAAGAGTTCATGAATATTAAATAGGAAGACCTGTTTATCATGCTTGATGTGTAGTAGATACTCAATTGCTGTTGTTACTACAGTTACAGGATCATGCTGGGTTGGGGAAGAGATATGAAAGTGGTTTCCGAACTTGTAGACATTCTCTACACTTTGTATGTATAAGCAGTTCCCTTGAGTTCTGACTTAGAAAATAAAAATGCAACAGACATCTCTTTTGCTCAGATGCTGGGAGAATTAGAACCAAATTAATACTGTCAGATTTTAAAAGTTTTCAAAACACTGTTTTAATTGATTTTCGTTGCTAGAAGAATTAGAGTCCAATGCAAAGCTGAGTGACTTTTCTTGCCAGCTTAGCTCTTCTGTTACTCAATCTCTGTTCTTGCTTTACCTATAATTGTACAATGTTCATTTGCATATGACTTCTATATTCTCTCAAATCCTTTTGAAACAAAACAGTGAAACCCTTACTCAAGCCTCCAGGAATTATGGTGTTACCATTACATTCCTCTCCCCTTCCCTCCTCTTCCCTTTGTTTCCCTTCCTTACCCTTCCCTTCTGCCTCTCCCATCCCCTTTCCCTCTCTCTGCCTTTCAACACTCCCTCCCTTCCCCTTATCTCCCTCCTCCCTCTACCCCTGTCTCAGGGGAATGATCCATTTCCTTTGGTGTATACCAGCCGTCTGTGGGGCCTTTCTAAAGTTGCATATTCCCATGTCCAACTCTAGAGATTCTGAGTCTATAAGATCAGAGTGGAGCCAGGGATCTGCATCTTTTTAGTAATTACTATTCATCCAGGACATTCAGATTTAGGTAATATTGTACTACTCTTTAATAAGCAGGTAGAAAAGAGATGGGAATGAGTCTGGCTTCTAAAACAAGCCGTCACTATCTGTGGGACCTTAAAAAATCGCGCAATTTGTCTATGATTCAGTTTCTTCATCTTTAAAAGATACAGAATGATAAATATCTGTCTACCTAACTCATAAAGTTGCTATAAAAATAAATGAAATAATATCTATAACAGGAAGAAAAAAAATCTATTAAGTCATTAAATGACTATCTAGTTTCACAGTCTAGGAATGGCATAATCTGACTTTTTACAGGCAAATAGCTATTTTGGTTTGAAAATCAAGGCCCTATAGATGTGACCTGACCATTCTAGATTGAATAGATATAAGGGATCTTGAATGGTGTAATTAACCCTGAGTCATGACCCATTAGGTTGGTAGTGGCTCCAGCATTTTTGAAACAGAGTAGAATAGAATGGGATAGGATAGGATAGGACAAGTTAAAAACTGTCACAGCACATTGCCCACAGGAGAAGTTTAAAGTACCATGTCTCATATTTAAATGTAGTTGGTTTTGTGCTATTCTGTATCCTTCCCCCTGCCGAGCTTATCCCTGTATATTCTGACTTGTGTTTAGAGATCATACTTAGGAATGAAAGAAGTGAGGTTGTGGCCTGTGTCAGAGACACAGCACGGCAGCATGAAAATGGTGTGCATGGGTGAGATTGTGTGAGGGAATCCAGAATATGGAAGAGAATTGCCCTCAAGAGTCTTTTTTTTTTTTTAAGATTTTTATTTATTTATTTGACAGACAGAAATCACAAGTAGGCAGAGAGGCAGGCAGAGAGAGAGAGAGAAGAGGAAGCAGGCTCCCTGCGGAGCAGAGAGCCCGATGCAGGGCTGGATCCCAGGACCCTGGGCTCATGACCTGAGCCGAAGGCAGAGGGTTTAACCCACTGAGCCACCCAGGCGCCCCTGCGCTCAAGAGTCTTATGGAAGGTCATGTAGAAAGGAGTTCTGGAACAGTTTTACTTGGAAATAAGTAAATAAAATATCCTAGAAATCTGGGGATGTTGGGCAGTCAGCCTTGTGGAAGGATTCTACTTTGCTGGAGCTACCCATTCTTTGGGGTACAACCCAGTCCCCTTTTCCCCAACTACCTCTACTGAAACCAATGTCTAGGGCTGTAATAAAAGGTAGATTCTTTCTCTGGCTGCCAGGTTAAAGGAATTATGCTCTAACATCTGAAAGTGAGCTCTGTAATTTAATTTTTCCCATTAAAACAAAAACAAAGCAACAAAACCCCATTGTTCTACTTAGTAGCTAGGTACAGTTCAAGTAGTAAATTGTGTGCACTACTTAGTGTTTACAGTAATGACCACCATTTTATACGTGCATATGATATGGTAACATATCATAGGTTACAACTAGAATCTCTGATCTTGGGGCGCCTGGGTGGCTCCGTGGGTTAAGCCGCTGTCTTCGGCTCGGGTTATGATCTCAGGGTCTTGGGATTGAGACCCGCATTGGGCTCTCTGCTCTGCAGGGAGCCTGCTTCCTCCTCTCTCTCTGCCTGCCTCTCTGCCTACTTGTGATCTCTCTCTGTCAAAAAAAAAAAAAAAAAAAAAAAAAAAAAAACCACAAAACAAAACTTAGAATTTCTGATCTTCTAGAATCCTACGAGAAAAGTTTTAGTGTATATGCTTAATAGATGATCTTATTTAAGTTCAGAGAGATTAAATAATTAACCTCAATTCACATGAGTAGGAAACTATAGAGGCAGGCCTAGACCTAGGCCTCTACAATCAGACACTTGCCCTGCATCTCACTGCCTCAGTGCCTAGAGAGAACTAGGGCTTGTGGACTAGTTTTGGAAGGTCAGCACCATACAGAGCACTGGTTCTGAGAGGAAGGTGTGCCTGCAAAGTCAAGCAGGTAGGCAAAGTGAAAGTGTTGGGCATTACTCTGTCAGTTTGTGCTGGGAAGTCTCAGTGTCTCAGCGTCTCCATTTTATAACTATATGCGCTATGTATGCATTGGTTCATTTTCCTCTGTGGATTCTTTTTGAGGAAAAAAGCAACTGCTCATTCTTTGGCCTTTAAAGTGTTAATTTTGTGTCATGCTCATAAATCTGTTTGCCTCCTATCATCTAAATGCTAGTGACTAGGATGAAAAAGGCATCATGCTAAAAAATATATTTCTGGTTATACAGGGAATATAGTTAGAACAGAGATTATTCCATATATTTTTTGTAATTGCAGAGCTGGGGTAGGGCAGGTGTGTACATATCTGAGAGGTGGAGTTTACTCTGGGATTAATGTTTTCTTTTTACTTGTTTGCATTTTGCAGTTAAGAAGGTTGATGTTAATTTGATCCAGAAATTTTACTATGTGGAAAAAGGCATCCCTTGGAGGGAATATAGTATCCTCTGGACAATTTATCCCCCAAGTCTATTTGCTGTACATGTCCTGTGGGGGTTGAGGTAAAAGAATGAGGCAGCTGTAATGGGCTGTCAGAACCCTGGAATCTGGGGCTTTTGCTCCCCAGTTCTCCCTGACATTGCATGGCAGAGAGCCGTTTGCTCACTTGCCCTCCTCAACTAGGAGCCATGTAGGATGTGTCCTCCTTGCAGTCGATGCTTTTGGAAGCAGAGTTTTGGGTTAGGTGGAGGAAATAGGCAACATAATTGCGGACTTCCAAGGGCATCTAGCACATGAAAATTTGCATTCTGTGATTCTCCTCACTCTCCCTGGTGTCTCTGAACAATCTGGAATTAGCAAGCTTGACAACAGCTAATGAGAATGAACACCCTCACACAGATTCCCCTTTTGCAGCAATTGGACTGGATTGAACCTTTACAAGACAGGCAAATCAGCCCAAATAACCCCTTTCTCGAATGAATAAAAAGATGTCCTCACCTCACTCGGTCATGTGCTAAGAAGGGGGTCGGCAAAGAAGCTGAGCTGTAGTAATAGACAATAGTAGCTAAGACCTCCTGAGCATTTACTGTGATGCAGTAGTGGCTAGTACAATGAATAGTAAAGACTATGAGATGCATAGTCTTCACATCAGCCCTATAACCTGGGTACCGCCATCACCTTCATCCCCAGCTTCCCCATTCTATACACGAGGAGACTGAAGCACAGAGTGGTTACATTTTCTTCGTTTGGCCCACATACCTGCTCCTGGGGCTACAGGCCCAACTCCTCCCTGAATCTCTCTCCCCGTTAGAGTAAGAACAGCAAAGCGCACCTTGGAATTTTGAGCTTCCTTGCCACAGGCTGTCATCCTGAAATCGGTCAAAAATTTCATTGCATTTGGGGCGCAGTACCTGGTGAGCCATTCTTTCCATTTATGACTGATGAGTTGAAAAATAATGAGTTAGAGTCTGCTACAAACAAGGCACCCTTATGCTTGACAGGAAATACTGCCTAGTGGCTAAGGTGAACCCCGGAGCAGGTCTTCTGGATTCAAATCCAATTCCTGGTTGTGACCCTGGAGAAGTAACTTCACGGCCCTCAGTTTTTACAGATAATCATATCTTCCTCATAGGGTTGGTACAGGGATTAAATGAGTTAATTAATGCAAATCAATTAAAATAGTGCCTGGACCAAAGTAAGAGCTTGGTAACTTTTTTTTGTTTCAGTGACTATTACCCTGTTTTCCAAGCAAAAACAGGGAAAATGGTTTTGAGAGTTTGTTTTAATAGTCTAGATGAGGAGAGAAATATATTATTTTGAATCCATCCTTTTCATGAAATTATTTGAGATTTTAAAACATTAATAAAAATACCTACAAATTTTAAAGCCTTAAATTAAGTTACCCTTTTGTGTCCAGGGAATGCAAATAGATTTTTTGAATTTCTTAATGTGCTTAATTAATTTATTTAATTGATATTACTCCTATGAATCAATTCCTTCCTAGGTTCTGGGAACTGTGAATGAAAACTCTTGCACAAAATTTGTAGCATCCTTGCCCCATGAGAGTTCCCCACTCTTCGAACTCATTGTCTTTTTGAAAACATTAACATGAAATTATAATTAACACTGAACCTGTCTATAAGTGATGCTGTATAATGCAAGAAAAATGATACCTCATTATTGTTTGAAGTATTGCTTACTACATTTCTGCAGTTCATTTGCTCAGTAAAAAAAAAAAAAAGTCCTCCAAAGTGAAAATGTTGCTATATGATTACCTGAATCCCAATTCTTGCTCATATTAAATGGATATAATTGTTTGCAGTCAAAGAGCAGCAGGGAGGGGCAGAGGAAGAGGGAGAGAGAGAATCTCAGGCAGATGCCACACCAAGTGGAGAGCCTTGGGGTTTGATCTCATAACCCTGAGATCGTGACCTGAGCTGAAATCAAGAGTTGGTTGTTCGTGCCACCCAGCCACCAGGAGATGTTTCCCTTTTAAAACACAGCAAATTTAAAGTTCTCTTTTGCTGTGAATATTTGCCATATGAGTAAATAAACATGTCTATGATAAGTGTTATATACAGTGTTTCTATTGCTGAATATTTCCTTGACTTCTAAATTAATTGCAACTTACACTGTATAATGAAATTATTTCCTTGAAAAGACCAAGGAGTGGCTGGCCCTCAAGTAAAATAATTTTTGTTTGCTTGTGTTCTTTCTGTCGCTGAAGGACTTCTAGAGGCTTACACAACAAAAGACTCTGTTTTCTAGTCGTTCCCATTTTACAGATGGTTGATTTAAAACCTGAAGCATAAGTACGCTCAACTGACTTGGCAAGCTTGAAAGAGCCAGACATTAGAAGATTTAAAGTTACTTCATCTGTTTCAACTACTGTAATCCCGAGTATTCACCAAGATCTCTGCTTCTGGAATAGATGACAACAAATCATATATTCTGTTCCAGAATTAATTAGTGCCATATTCATTGAGAGAAATTGATTGCATAGGAGCCCAGATATTTTTATTTAGGGAGTTATATACAACTTGATTTCAAGTTAGTGTATAGCACATTCAAAATTCTTAGAGCACTGGAGGTTTTTACCTCCCCTTCCATATTTTTTGTTATAGGACATAATGTCATCACTTAGTGAATGAAATAAACCTAACCAGTATTCCTCCAGAGGTTACAAATAGTATCTAATAGTAAGAGCTGCTAGGAGAAAGATTTCAGCTCAATACAAGGATGAACTTTCTAATAATTCAAGTGGTCTCTAAATAATTCTAACATCAGATATGGCCCGGATTTGGGGGAAATTTTTTTTTCACATACCACCAAAAGATGGTGACTTCAGATTTGTTCAGGGAAATTCTAGATACTTTTTTTTTTTTTAATTTAATCCACCACAATCCTAAACTGTTCTTGTTATTTTATGTTTCTACATCAATTGTAAAATTGGTTTGATAATTTCCAAACTACTTGATACATGATTACTATTACTACAGTGAATTTGTAGGTCAAATTCAGACATAGTAAACTTTGGAACTGTTGAGGGTTTTTTGGTGTTGCTGTCAATATTGATTTTTTTCTGATAAATAGACATAGTATGTCTTTCCAAAAAACCACCTAACAATGCACTGGTGACCACTTGTCATGACCACCTGTCATGAGCTTTCTTCAGGCAGATGCCGGGTGATTAACCCTTCGGAATGTGGTTTAAGGGATAACTCAAGTGTTTGGACTTTTGATTATATGATATCTATATTCCCATATAACTCCAGGATTCTATTGTGATTGTGGAAGTTCTTATCTGGCCTAAAAGTATTTTCCACGAAAAAACAACTGCATAGTGCAGTGGCTAAAAGCACCAATTTTATGATAGAACCAGGAAACCTGGGATCTGGTCTTTGCTGCCACCCACCAGCTGGATGGCCTTAAGGCATTTATTCAGCTTTCCCACAGTTTCTCTAGCTGCAAAAAAACAAAATCTGGTAAGCGAGCGGTGCAGATCAAGTACATACATGTTTAAACATCTTCTATGTCCCTAATGTGAATTGGGTCCGAGTCTAAAGAATTGGGAGGCCGTGTCTTTCCAAGGACAGGGAGAAGAAGGAGAGAGGAAAACTGGTTGGAACTAGAGAACAGCTGTGATCTCCAGTGGTTTGTTTTAACCTCTGAATCTAGAATGTCATCTGTCCACGTTGTTGCATACTTAGTTATGACAGCCAGAAACAAATACTTTGGGGACAAATGTATGGTGGTTATGGCACTTTCACAACGGCGTGGATGATTGATTGCTTTCTTTCAGAGATAATTCCGTATCTATCACCAGATCAATAGCTCTTTACAGACTCTAGAAGTGATTAAACATCTAACTAAACACTATAAACACCGTCGTCATTTCCTGCAAACCTGCTTTCGATCACATAATCTCTCAGTTCATATTTATCCCTCACGGCCAGGCCGGATTCAGCTGACCGGTAAAGGTTGTCTTGCACAGTCGTGGGGCATGATGGTACTCAGGCTTGTGGCAATCAATTAAAACGCTGGTGATTCGGGGAGGCTGCTTCTCCCTCTGACCTTCTCCTCTCACGCTCTCTCACTTTCTCTCAAATAAAGAAATAAAATCTTTAAAAAAATTTTTTTAAATAAATTTTAAAAAATAATAAAACTCTGGTGATAGCTGTTTCCTCTTCACGCACGTGGACACATGCCTTTCTGCGAGCCCACGTTTCCCAAGGAGTACAGCGTGAGGTTTACGTGCTGAAACTACATGAAATGAATCTTTCTTAGCCTGGGGTTTCGATTCTTCACTGAGAACCCTGGTGGAGACTGCCGATCAGCATGCAGGGCAGAATTCCGGAGAAGCACACAGAGATCTCTCGGGACCTCTATGCATCTGTAGAGGGAGAAAGGCTCCATGTATAATTCTGCAGACCCAACCTCACTTGCTCTCCTCAGGAAACCTTTTGTTACCTCGGTAGTGAAAATAGATGTCTGTTTCACCTGCTGTCTAATACCTTTCAGTAGAGAATGCAAAAAAATGCCCAGCAGTTTACTTCAGGGTCAAATGTTACTTTGGAAAGGATAACTTTTCCAAACAAAACACACACCCATACGCATAAGGCGCAGAGGTATGTTTGGGATCAGAGACGGGGAATGTATCCTGGAGCAGTAAGAATCAAGACAAGCAAGTACAATTATAGATGTGTGTGCGTTAGACCAGTATAGTGACAAGACCAGTGTCCTCGGCATTAAAGTTATAGTGAATTTCTCTTTCTGTTAAAGGCAGCTTCAGAATTTCTTGGGTAAGTCCATTGGCACCATTTAGAAGTGAACACATTTTCTTTGGGATGTGAGGTAAATCATAGTGTGAACTGCTGCATCCCCATGGCTCCTGTGACAGTACAAATTCAGCAGTGCAAAGCAGGAAGGGGATTGGGCTCCAACTGGCCTTTCATTTTCTATGTGATATTGTTAGCTTCTATCTGGCTGCTCTTAGCTGCTGACAATGTATCTCGTATCAGATTTATTGTGAATTAGTAAATGATAGACATAAAGTTATATTAATAGAGTTTTCAATAGGAATTTATCTATAGTAGGACAATTTTTTTAAAAAAACCACTGCAAGAAACTCTTACTCTTGGAAATGCCTGAGTTGTTTTCTATTTGGTCAAACAAGGAGATAAAATTTGTGTGGAGCTATCTTATGTTCTGGGGGTTGCAGATATTTGAAGTGGCAGAAATAGGGCTCGACAAATATTGGGGTTTTTTAAAAAAGATTTTATTTATTTATGTGAGAGGGGGAGTGAAAGCATGAGAGGGGAGAAAGGCAGAGGGAGAAGCAGACTCCCCACGGAGCAGGAAGACCAATGCAGGGCTCCATCCCGGGACTCTGGGATGATGACCTAAGTCGAAGGCAATTAACCAACTGAGCCACCCAGGCACCCATCAAATATTGTTTTAAAAATACATTGCATCCTGTCTGTTTTGAGTGCAAGTTTTGGCATTTCAATACCGTTTTAAGATTTCGGTATTTATGACTGGAGAGAATTTAAAAGCAAAACTGCATTTAGATTTCCAAAGTTTTAGAACCTCTAAAGACAACTCATAATCATTGTGTAATGTAATTTTAGAGTCATAGGGTGGCATTTATTAAATGTTTATGGGCCTACACCTTATTTGCTTTATATTTCTTTGAGTAATAAACTTATTTTCATATTTAACCATAAAATAAAGCAAAATGAATAATAATGAGCATCAGAGCACCTGGTTTGCTCCTTCAGTGGAACATGTGACTCTTTTTTTTTTTTTTTTTAAGATTTTATTTATTTACGGGGCGCCTGGGTGGCTCAGTGGGTTAAGCCGCTGCCTTCGGCTCAGGTCATGATCTCAGGGTCCTGGGATCAAGTCCCACATCGGGCTCTCTGCTCAGCAGGGAGCCTGCTTCCCTCTCTCTCTCTCTCTGCCTGCCTCTCCATCTACTTGTGATTTCTCTCTGACAAATAAATAAATAAAATCTTTAAAAAAAAAAAAAAGATTTTATTTATTTACTTGACAGAGAGACAGCGAGAGAGGGAACACAAGCAAGGGGAGTGGGAGAGGGAGAAGCAGGCTTCTTGCTGAGCAGGGAGCTCAACATGGGGCTTGATCCCAGGACTCTGGACTCATGACCTGAGCCGAAGGCAGATGCCTAACAACCGAACCACACAGGTACCCCGGGACATGTGACTCTTGATCTCTGAGTCATAACGTCAAATCACACATTGGACATATAGAATGTACTTAAAAAAATAATAATGAACATCAACACATCCTTATATTTCCCAAATTCATTAGTGTGAAGATTATGCTCCCAAAAGAGAAACCTTATATATTTAAAAAAACACAATTACAAGTCTTAATGATTCTAATCAGAACTTTTATGATATGAAAAACATATAACATATTCATGAAAAGATTTCTTTTGTAGGTCACAATCCCTGTTTATGTTCAATGTCTCTATAATCCTATGATTTATTTACGTAGAGACTTATAAAGTGCTTATGCTTCAAGAGTAACGTATTCCACTTTGTTGAGGATCAGTGTCATACTTTACATCGAAATCCTTTTAATCAGGTATTTCCATAAATGATAATGTTTAGTTACCTCAAGAGGAACAACACAAAGTGGAAACATCCTTGAGCTGGGCAGGAGACTTCACACTTCTCAGTCATTCATACTTGGGGCATTTATAATACTTGTTCAGTTTCTGTCTTCCCACTTGAGTGGTTCTCAACCTTGAATGCTCAGTGGAATTATTGCATACCTTTAACAAAACAGTACTGATGCCCGGATGGCACTCTACAAATTCTTATTTAGTTATTCCTAGAGTCAGGTCTAGATATGGAGATTTTCAAAATCTAGTAATCTAGGTTATTCTAATATTTACCTAAGAAAACCATGCATTTGACTGAAAGTACAGTGACAGAAAGGACCTTCTTCTCAAGGAATAATTCCTTGTCTGGCACAGAGTGGACTCTACATATTGAATGGTTGGATGGATGGGTGGATGATTTAGGGACCTTCGTGGATCTTGTGTTTTCATAGGTATAACAAGTAGGCTGATCTATATATCTCTTCATTTCATTCAAACAACTTACCTGAGAGACTACAGTAATATGCCATCTAGTCATTATCTCCTAAATTAAAAGGATCTTAATGGTTGCAACTGGGATGCTCAACATACCCAATAAAGTCTGTAGTAAGTTAATAACTTTCATTAAATTAACTTATTAAGTTACATATTTTATGAAAATTTTTATTTTTTATTTTTTTAAATATAACCATGAATTAACATGGTATATTGTGATGTATCTGTTTGTCCTTCCTTGGAAAACAACATGAAGTTTATATTTTGCACCTGTTAAACTTTTAGTTTCTGATAAATTAGAAATCTGTGGAAGATGGCTTCGGTTATCCAAATTAGTGATTTTTTTTTTTTAATCTAAAGAAGCTATCTTGTATCAGTCTTTTCCTTTGTCAGATAAATTACAATATTTAATTATGATTGTTGTCACAATACATTTATTTTGAGGGGTTGTTTACATGAAGTCTTCTGTTATTTTTTCTTTAGGCAACAATTATTTTAGTTAATCCTTCCCCATTGCTACCACTGAGGAACTGGCAGTCTCAAGAGTCACAGAAACATTCAAATTTTACACTTAATGATGCCTGTTCGAAAGTCATGGGTATGGGCCACATTTGAAATTATATTTCAACAATGAAAGTCAAGAGAGCTTTGCTTTGATGAAAGAGTATTGGACAAAACTCAAATATTAGTTCAGTGCAAACTGTGGTTTCATTCAAGCCTTGTTTCCTTTTGTAAGTCATCCTTTGGGGCACCTGGGTGGCTCAGTGGGTTAAGTCTCTGTCTTCCACTCAGGTATTGATCTTGGGGTCCTGGGCTCGAGCCCCACATCAGGCTCTCTGCTCAACAGGGAGCCTGCTTCCCCTTTCTCTCTGCCTGCCTCTCTGCCTACTTGTGATCTCTCTCTCTCTCTCTCTGTCAAATAAAGAAATCTTTAAAAAAAAAATTTAAAAAAAAAGAAAGTCATCCTTCAAAATGCCCCAGCTTTATGGTATTTTGGAGGAATTAAACTTAATCAGCTTCAATTATAATTACTACTTGATAAGACTGAAGGATTGAAACTAGGCAGCTGTGCGTTACCCTATAGTTGAAGAGGTCCTAATAGTAGGTTGATGTGTACTAGTTAATAATACTGGCCAGAATTTTCCAAACTTTGTAGGTTCATGATGCCTGCCCCCGCCCATAGTGTCTCAGTAATAGGACAAAAGAGATCTTTAACAATTCATTTTACCACATGTTTAGACTTAAATAACTTTCTCAGGATTTAATTCCTAACATCTTGGTAGCTAGCTGAAAAAACAATGCACATAAATTAAAAGAAAAAATATTTAATTTCATTCTTAAATATCCACAGTCATTTACTAACCAGATGTTTGTACTTGTTGGACATTACACAGTTTCTCAAATCTTAGAATCAGATTGGATGCTATAACCCTAATTTCCTGTTCCAAATTGATTCTCAAGTGGTACTTGTTTTTTATCGTATCAGTCATTAAAAACCCAACTTCACAAAGATAGGACATCATCAAAAGGAAGGAAGCAAAGTTTAATGTTGACACTGTGAACTATCACCAGCTAATAGTTTGTGCAGTATTTAACAGGTGTCTATTAATATTGTATTTCCCTTGAAATTTTAAAATAATTTATGGAACTTTTTTAAATTTACTGAAATGCCCTGAGGTGCTTCCATGTAAAGTTTGGGAACTGTGGAGCTAAACTATTTTCTTTTTTTCTTTAACTATTTTCTAAATTACCCATACTTTATTCTGGAGTTAACTATGTCAAATGTTGGCTACTGGGATCTAAAACAACATGAATTACAAACTAAATTTGCTAAATCCTTGAGTTTTTATTAGCTGAAATCATTAAAAGAAATATTTTCCTTTTTGAGAACAGATATTGGTACCACTTACTCATTTAAGGATTTTTAAATTAAATGTTTTTTTTTTCCTGAGAATATAGCTCAAATTTCAAGCAGACAAAGTTCATTGAATGTAGAAAAGCAAAGAGGAAAGAATAAAAATAATCTCCAATCCCACCATTCAGGAATAGACATCATCAATATTTGTGTGTATATGTATCCAGACATTTTTTTTCTTAATCATAGATGAATAGATATACACATTTTTATTAATTTTGTTTAAATTTTATTTATTTATTTGACAGAGAGATCACAAGTAAGCAGAGAGGCAGGCAGGGAGAAAGGGGGAAGCAGGCTCCCCGCTGAGCAGAGAGCCCGATGTGGGGTTCAATCCTAGGACCCTGGGATCATGACCTGAGCTGAAGGCAGAGGCTTTAACCCACTGAGCCACCCAGGCACCCCTTTTTATTAATTTTTTATAAAAATGGTTTTATATCATCTTCTAATGTACTTAATTCACTTAGTCACATAAACCATAAATTTTAGATATGTATATACACAAATATACACTCACATAGACATATATATGTATTTGTAGGGATATAGATTATATATATATATATTTGTGTAATGTACACATATATATTCATCCCAATCCATATATTTTTATACATAGATATGTATAAAATGTGTGTGTGTACATTAGATGTGTGTGTGTACATTAAAAACTTCCATGGCTGCATGGTATTCCACTTTTTCGTTGTACATTATACTACATTTCATTTAATCATTTTCAGTTGTTGGATATTTGGATTATTTTGAGGTTTTTTTCATTATAATATACTAGGTGCTAAAAGTTTTCATAATCAAGCAGTTGTCTGATTAATTTCTTAGGAAGCATTATTTAAGTCAAATTACCTTAAGGGATACATATATTAGAAATTCTTCATATATTACTAATTTTCTCTCAGAAAAATTTTATAAATTTGCTTTGTAAGTGACTCCAATAATATTTGTTCATAATTCAATCTCTCCTCACTTATTTGAAATGTTACTTTCACTAAATAACAAATTATTAATGGCCACTTAGTTAAGTCTTTGCATTTTGTATTCTTTTCCATGAATCTTTTTGTCTACAGTGGCTCAGTGCTATGATTATTTGTTTCCTTTACAACTGACTTCAGTATACAATAATATGCTCCAACTACTCCCCCCGCATATTTTATTAATATGTTCTAGACTAATCTCATCCATTGCCATGCATTTCACCTGTAATGTTACCTTCATCTCCATCTTCACCTCTCATTAAAATGCTTTTAGGATTTTAGTTGTAATTGAATATCATTTATTAATTAATTTTGGAAGAGATCTGTACAATACTGTTTTTTCATAGAGAATTGTATTTTCTGTCTACTTATTTTCTTTGATATTCCTTAAACATTCAAAAAAAATTTTAAACCTATTAAGCTTAATTAAACTTTTATATTTTTGTTTTTATTATGAATATAATTTCGCAGATGCATTTTCTTAAGAATATCTATTTGGTTATAATTACTATATGTACAAAATTGTTTAAAACACTTCAAACAAATCATCTTGCTAAACTAGTGTTTTGGCATTTGTACCTCTTATTTATGCTCATAATGCATACCAAATAATAAAACTGATACTGACAAAACTGATTTTTGACTTATTTTGGAATACATCTGGTATTCTAGCATTAAAAAATCTGCAGTTAATTTCATATAAATACTTTTTCAATTCAAATTTTCTTCTATTACTAAAGATTTTATATTTAACTATTTTTATGAGAAGAGCCTTTTCAAATGTTTTGAGAATATCAATATATATCATATTTACTCCTTTGCCTTTTTAATATGAAGAATTACTAACATAATAGATCTTTAAAGAGAATATTGCTTTGCATTGCTAGGATTAAACCTTTTAATCAATGTATTATTCTTTTACAATGTTGCGGGATGATACTCAAATTTCTATTAAGATTTTTGCACATGTAATCCTAAATGAGTTAGTATTTTTTTCTCTCTGTGTTTTACCATTTTCAGATTCTAGGTTTTCTTTTATATCACCTTCATAAAATGAATTCGGGAAGTCCATATCACCTGATGCCACAGTCAGAGTTGGCAAATTATGACCCACAGGCCACCACCTGCCCACCACCTGTTTTCGTAAATAAAGCTGTATTGAAACACAGTCATGCCCATTGGATTACATGCTGTCTGTGTCTGCTTTCATCCTGTGGCAGCAGAGCTGAATAATTACAGCAGAGACTTCATGACTCTCAAAGCCACTATATTTTTATTATCTGACCTTTTACAGAAAAAGTTTGCTCTCCCTGATCTAAGATAAAGTTGCTTAAGGTTTCGCCATCCTTCAAAACTTGTACAGAACTCATTTGAAAAATTAAATGGCCCTTTACCTCATTTTCTTGTGAGAGGATAGCTTTTTGAGTGTTCTCTTCTTTGTAATGCTTATTTCATTGATGTTTTAACTGAAACTTCCTGACATTTTATGATTTAAATTGTTTGTGGCCAACCTAATTTTCTGGACTTTAATGTTAATTAGTTAAGACTGAACATATTCTCTTATAGTTTCAAAATACTCATTTTTACATTTTGCTTTTCCTTTTTGAATAATTTGTGTCTAAATAGTCTGTTTTTATTCTTGATCAGTATTATGAAGGTTGTCTACTTTATAGTTCTCTTAAAGAACCAATTATTGATATTTATCAAAACTACTCTTGTCTATCTTATTTTTTTTTAAGATTTATTTATTTATTTATTTGATAGAGATCACAAGTAGGCAGAGAGGCAGGCAGAGAGAGAGGGGGAAGCAGGCTACCCGCTGAGCAGAGAGCCCAATGGGATGCAGGGCTTCATCCCAGGACCCTGAGAGTCTAAGGCAGAGGCTTTAACCCTACATTTAATCTACTGATATGATTATTATCTTTGTTAATGCCTTCCTCAAAACATTTTAAAGTATTTTATTGTCATTTTTTAGTTTCTTAAGTATAACAAATGCATAGCTGAGATACTAAAATTTTTCTCATTTAAATATAAGTGCATTTAAGGTTATATATATTTTTTGAATACCATTTTGGCCAAATACCACTTTCATTTTAGTTAATTTTTTGAAGAGTCCTAAAATTTTATGTTGATATAATCATCCACATGATGAGAATTAATTAATAACTTTAAAGTATTACTGATCATTTGTTCTTTTAACTATTAATATTAATAATAAATTTATTTAATAGAATTATGAATTTTTGAAGCCTAACGTAATTTTTTTCCAAATATACTATTTATATATGGAAGAAAACATCTAATCATTGTTTATAGGGTTCAACTGTCAGTATATATTACTGAATCAACTTGTTAGATTGTCTGTATCCCTGTTTATGTTTGCAATAATTGATCTCTTTGATATAGCATGGTATGTTAATTCCTCATACAATTTTTAATTTTGTGTTTTTCTAGACAGCTTCTAACTAGCTTTTAATCTTTTTATAGTTCTTCTAAAAACCTTTTCATTTTTTATATGTCCCTGCCATATACATAAAGGCCCATGCTTAGATCTGAATTATGGTTTGTAGGTTTTAACAGTAGAATATAAAAATCTTAGTTATGAGTTCTGTTTTATGATATTAATATTACTCACATTTTACTTTCTATTTGCCTAATACATACTTTCCACACATCTATTATTATCCTTTTCAAAATATTACTTTAGGTTTGATTCTTGTTACTATCAAATAGATAAAGGTTTCTTTTGATCATAAACTAAACTTACCTGCCTTTTTAAAAGGAACTTTTAAGTCAGTCACCTATATTGTGATAACTGATGCTTTGATCTCACTCCCCTTATTTTACCTTACCTGTGGTTAAGACTTCCTAGGAGTGTTTTCTTTTCATATCCTAATATCCTAACCTTTCCTATGATGGTTAAGTGTTCTTGGTCTTCTGTGGCCTCCAGCCATGGTCCTCCCTTGTCTTCTCTTTAAAAAGTTTGAATATACATTTTCATATTCCTTTATCAATTTCAAGAATGAAAATCTATCAATGGATTCTTCTTTGGGTCAGACGAATACTTTGGCAAGTCAGTACTTTCCCATCTTCAACGTTTTGTTGAAAAAATCTGAAAGTTTTGTTTCCTTACAAAATATAGCTACTTCAATAATTATGTCTTTGTGTGTAATTTAGGCTCAAACACTAGATTAACACTTCAGTGTATAGGCTTCGCATTTTTAACTGTTATTTATTGATTCGTTTCAATGTACCATGTAGTGAGATTCCAATTATTATTGCTTTCCCATCATTCCACATGATATTTCCCTTTCTTGACTGATTGGAATACCTTTTCAAATGAGCTTTATTCATTATTTGTGAGAAATAGACGATAGGCTACAAGTAAAATTAAAGACTTAACTTGTCATTATCCCATTATATAATTTCACTATGTGGTGCATTACCCCGACTACACTGAATTGTATTCTGGGCTTCCAAACAGCAGTACTTACCTGTTTAACCTCATACGTAGTTCTCTGTGGGAAACACTGATGAAAAGTGATTGTCATATGGTTTACAAAATGACCATATGGAAATTCTGTGTTGTGATTAGACCAGATCTTTAAATCCATTTTGCAATCCCTTGAAAATCACTGACTACCCCGCAGAAGTCTTTTGCTGCCATCAAATGTCTCCTGATAAAACCTAAAACAAATGGGAAGATTTGATCGCCAGGAGCATGAAGATCAGTTCTAGGTGTTTTGTTGCGGTTTTGTTTAAATGAACAGAAAACGCTCACTCACATTTTGGTTGTACCTTTTTCTAAAGGGTGGGTGGGAGAGTATGTTTCAACCATGTTAAAACCAATTCTAGGTGTTTTAACCACATTAAAATCAATTCTAGGTGTTTCGTTGCAGATTTGTTTAAATGAACAGAAAATGCTCGCTCACAGAGGGTCATCTTCTTGTTGTCCCTTTTTCTAAAGGAGGAGGGAAAAAGTATGTTTTAACCATGTAGAGTCATTTGCAGATAACACTTAATTATTTTTAAACTACATTTGTGAGTTTTTTATTCATAGAGCATCGTGTAGGGTATGCTTTAATTAGTAACATTTATTTCCACATATATGTTTATCTGAGGTTGTTTTCTGATGGGAAAAAAAAAACACTTTGATATTATAGAATTGAACTCTAATATTTTACATGAGAAGTCGAACAGAGAGGGAAGAATGGATTTCACCAAAGGCCTAAAGCTTAAAAGCAGCCAAGAGAATACCTGCTAGCAGGTTTTAGAACCCAGCACTACTGGGTGGTGGTGAGTCACTTCTGTGTTGGTGAGACCAGAATTGTATGTCTGTGATTGGGATGGGCATGGGAGGTTCTAGGGATAAAGTTTCTGAGGTTGCCAAACTGTACATGTAGCATTTGACCACCTTACAGTAGAAATATTCATTTGACAAGGCCATATAAACTTAAAAGGTAAAAGAAAAGCAAAGATATGGATTCAAACCCAAGGTTAAACAAGACCAGCAAAGGAGAGCACAGACAGACCAGCCACAGAGACCCATTGTTTTGTTGCAGATTTTGATTTGGATTGCCTTTAAGGCAAGAAAGAGGAGACTAGTCATTTCTATAGCGAGCATTTTTCAGAGAGAAGGACATTAGCATACAGTCTCAGAAAAAGGAGAATATTTTCTACCATCAGTTTTAAAAACCAATTTTCCTTCCTTTTTGGGGTTGTTGGAACTACGTTGTAGAGAAGGCTTGCATTCCCAACCAACGTGCTCAGTATTCATCCTAACTCTACCCCATGGTGAAGATGAGAGGTTGATAATGTGTAATTCATCACAGAGAGAATCAGGTTGTCAAAACTTAAATGTTATTCCTCCATGGGTATATAGGCAAGTTCTATCATTTGCAGTGATGGGATACTAAAGTTAACTTGTTTCTGTGAACTTTATGGTAGACTGGTAAAAGCTAAGAATTTGTAGTTGGGAAGCCATCCTGGGGTATTTGCCCACTAAGTGTGAGAATGAGGGGAAACAACACACGCTATATAACGCACACAATGATTAATTATGGTTCAATTTTGAAAAACCTGTTGTGAGGTGGAAAGCATTATATGCTTCATAATTATGATCTTTTTAGATAGTCACTGTTCCTCACAGAAAACAGCAAATAGTGTACAAGTCATGTCTTTTTGAAATATATTTATTGCCAACATCATTTTCTGGTTGTATTTCTGTCCAGTTGTCTTATTAACTGCTTTCCACGGAGAATTGAGTTCTCATCAGTATAAAATGTGTCTTTTCTTGGCTAATGCTCTGCCTGCACTGTGCTTTAGAAATCACCATCACAGAGTTGTGTTTCACAGAACAATATTGCAACAATAAAGAATTGATTTAATTGAGTTTATGTAACAAAATATAGCAGTAACACGTGACTGAAATGGCTAGTAACATGTAATGGCAAAATGTGACTGAAGTAATGAGTAATATATGAGCTAGGGATGAATCTCCTTCCACCGTCTTTTATTAAAATGCCAAAAGACTTTTTCCAGCCATCTCTGTTGTCAGCCTGTTTTTAAAAAACAACGTTACAAATTTTAGATTTTGTGTTTGTGAGAGAATCAGATCTCAAAATGGCCCAGGCATATATTATTGTATTCACTGGAGATGTATCTCAGAGGAAAACACTTGCTTTTTCTACTTTTGTGAGCTTTCTTTGTTCATTATGCAATCTAGATAACAGTATGTAAGGAGGTATTAGTCCTCGTTTCCTTTGTTTTTTGTTTCATGATGTATTTTCCTTTAGGGACTCATTAGGTCATTTTATTGTTACGCATTATATTTGTCCTTTAAAGAGAATGGGGAAAAGGTTGCATGGTGCTCTTGAACTTATCGCTAGGTTTTCTAAGAAAAAAATGGCATGAAGGAATGGCTATGTTACTAAAATATCCTTGTGATTACTTTATCTATTACTGTACTGAGTGGCCTAAGAAAAAATTTTTCTAGTAAAACCTCCTATTTTACATATTTTCTATAATGAGCATCAGAAACTCATGACTCTTCTTCACGCTCTGAAGATGAGTTTCTATTCCATAGAGTATATTTTTCTTTAAATTGTTTTCACTGTTTAGAAATTAGCTAAACTCTTCCCAGTTACCTCCACTATTTGAGTTTAAATAAACTAAAAAAGGGAGCCCTTTACTAGGATACTTTTGTTCAGAAATTTTGTCAAGAATATGGCAAAAAAAAAAAAAATGTGTGCAAGTTACAGAGGTCGTCTTTCCTCTCAATAGAGTTCTAAAATAACCTTTGTTCTATTTCTTTCCGTGTGATGTATACTGGAATAATACTATTCTGACTTCGAATCAATTTTTGTATATTTATAAATGCCTTATACTTCATTCGGAGAGTGTATAATGCATTTTCAAGTATTGCGCATTTCATGAAGAGTGTGCCCTGCTGAGCTATTTCCTGTTTTAATAAATATAGAACCAGGTACTGTTGAGGACTTATTATATGCCAGACATTGGGCTCGAGAGCTTTGCGTAATTTATCTCATTTAATCCCTACACTAACCTTATGAGTTAGGAATGATCCACCTTATATCTATAAGGAAACTGAGACTGACCTGCATTACATAGTTCCTTCTTGTCACAGAGCTGTGTCAGAATTCAGCCCTACGTCTACCTGAAAACAGAGTTTGTGCTCTTTGCCAGCAGTCTAGCAAAGAGTCTGTTTTGCCTAATGGTGAATCAACAGTGTGTCTGTATTATTTCCCTATTTTACTGAGCTGTGAAGGTATCGACCAGGTCATTTTTGAAGCAGATGACGTCTAGGAAGGAGTCTGACCAAGGGTAAGGGACAAGGCTTGGGGAGGCCATTTGAGGCCATGAGAGCCTGTGGCCAAACAGGCTACAGGCCGAGGGCAGAATGTGGATATATTGGCCCCAAGCAACAGAGTTATCCAGTACCTTTCACTGCAGCAATAGACAAATAGGGAGATGAAGTTCTTGTACTAGATTCTTACATTGTTCTAGCCATTGCCGGAAATAATAAATATTGCTCACTACATTTTTCAAGGGCTTGCAGATTTTGTTTTAATAGTTAAAATACAAATTTATTTGAAAGTTTATTGAGTTTTGTGTTTAAATATTCCCTCAGTTGATAGATGCTAATATCCCTAGTTAATAGATGTAATTAAATTTAGGTTCAGAAATGTATTGACATTAAAATGTGTTCTCAACTCAGAAATGTTGGGAGCCACAGCACTACTAGATTTATGCAATCCTGAGCACTTAGTGAAAGCTTACTGTTTTGCCAGTCATTCAAATAAACACTTTAAATGCACAATCTCATTCAACCTTATAAAAACCTAAGTGGCAAGTACTCTTGTTATCCTGTTTTTTAGATGTAGAAACTGAGGCTCTAGTTCCAATTTCTAAATCCTACCTATCATAATACTCTCATAGAGATTAAAATGGGTAACAAATTTAAAACAGCACACATTAAGTCAAAGGCAATAAAAGTTAACTGATTTTTGTTAGTAGTTATAATAATGGTAGTAGCTTATTACTAATATTGGTGCTATGGAAAATATAATTTCTTATTTTATTTGTAAAATTTATGGATAACTTATACCTTACCTCTTCCAAAAGAAGGAAAAAAAGTTAACAAAGTTCTTAAAAGACAGCTTGTTATGTCTGGAGAGTAAATGGAATCACATTACATTTAAAGAAAAAGAACAGAAGCCTTGAAAGAACTTTTGTACTTTTAGAATGTGTTTTAGGTCATGGTCCAGGAGTTGGGAGACACCTGTTTGCACCTGTCTGCCATTGTTTTAATGTTTTTGTAGTTTTGTTGGTGTGTGGGATTGGGGGGGAGCTGTCCAAATTAAAGGAAAGGAAATTGATGGCATATAATCAAAATGTAGTACATGGAAAAACATTTCTGTATTAGATTAGTTAGTAATTAAAGCTTATTCTGAATTAGTATTAATCCAATTAATGTGTTTAGACTGCTTCGTGGAAGGTAGATATTATAGTCACTAGCTAATAGGGACATTCAAACGTTTAAGAATTATCATGAATAGAGGCTGGATAGAAAATAATATGGTTGTTGAACTTCAGTATTCTAAAAACGATCCTTAATAACCACATTCAGCTACTAATAGCTACATGCAAAACGACAATCTCCACTTGTCCTTTCAATTTTTCTCTTACTTGTAGATTTAATTACTTGTCTTCCATCCCTAAAAAATTGAAAGAAAAAAATGTGAGTTTAGGGTGAAGGAACCCTTTTGTTTGCCACCTCGCCAAAGAACTATCAGGCCTCAGCATCATTTGTCCAAAGAACACAAGAAAATGCTATGATTATCATTGGTGTTCAATTGCTCAATAAACCTTTGAAATAGAGAATGAGAAAGGGATGAATCCAGCCCTGATTTAATAATTCAGTAGAGTTACAAAGCGATTTGTTTTATTGTATTTTATTTTTAGCCTCAAATTTTTATTTTAATTTCAAAGTTAATTTTTCCAGCCAAATTCTAGTCTCTATTTTTGAGTATGAATTTCTTTCCACTTTACTAACATAATACATGAGCACTGTAGGAAATTTGTAAAAATACAGAAAAGCACAAAGGTAGAAATAGAATTTTTTTCATAATTCTATTACTCTATAAAATATTGTGCTTTCAGGAATATTATCTGTATACATGGCTATGTATTCTATACATAATATTTATCCTTTTAATATCCTACCTATTGTTTGCAATATGAAATTATATTAATTTATTTTTTTTTTTTTTTTAAGATTTTATTTATTTATTTGAGAGAGAGACAGTGAGAGAGAGCATGAGTGAGGAGAAGGTCAGATCGGAGAGCGAAGCAGACTCCCCATGGAGCTGGGAGCCTGATGTGGGACTCGATCCTGGGACTCCAGGATCACGCCCTGAGCCAAAGGCAGTCGTCCAACCAACTGCGCCACCCAGGCGTCCCTGAAATTATATTAATTTAGATAATATTTTAAATTTTTAAAATCTTTAAAAGCTATGTGTAGAATTTTAAATACATTGAACCATATTTTATTATATTAGAACAATTGGCTATTTAAAGAATTACTGATAGGATTCATTCTATGATGTGTATGGTCAGCCCAAAATTGTCTTTGTGATATTTTTAAATGTACAATTTTCTTTAAAAAGTATACTAGTAATGAGTAAAGTATTTTAAATTTATTGCTATACAAAATGAGGTTTTCTAGGCAAAATTTGCACTGGTAATGATTAAATAGTTTTATCACAACCACGCTTCTGAACCCGGAAATAAATGCACATAAATATACCCAACTAATGTTCAACAAAGGTAGAAAATCAGTTCAATGAAAAAAGTGTCTTTAAGAAATGGTGCTAGAGTAACTGGACAGCTGTAGCCTTCAAAATGAGCTTCACACTAAAACTTTTGCTCTGCAAATGAGCTTGTTAAGGAAATAAAAGACAAATCACTACTTGAGAGGAAATAATTCCAAATCCTATATCCAGCAAAGGACTCGTAACTGTAATACATATAAACAGTATAAAATATACTTATGTATATACTCTCTAAGTTCAACAATAAGTAAACAAAAAATCCAACTGAAAAATGACGAAAAGATTCAGACATTTCACTAAAGAATACATACGAGTGGTAAATTAGCTCCTGAAAAGATGTTCAACACCATTACCTATTAGAGAAATACAAACCGAAACCACAGTGAGATGTTGTTACACATCTACCGGATTTTTTTATTTTTCTATTTTTCTATTTTTCTACCAGAAATAGAAGGCAACGCCAAATGTTGTCAAGGATGTGAAAATATTCAATCGCTTATATATTGCTGGCAAATGGTAAAGACACTCTGGAACTGAGTCTGGCAGTTTCTTTATCAAAAACATGTATAATTGCCACACAACAACAATTATACTCCTGGGAATTTATCTTATGCAGAAGAAAACATGAACACCTTTAGACAAAGGTCCGTAGCAGTTTTATTTGTGACTGCCCAAAACTGGAAACAACTCAAATATCCTTCAATGGATGGATAGTTACAGCCATGTCAATACGATTCAGCAATAAAAGGGAACAGACGTTTGATACATGCAACAACTTGGATGGGTCTTAAGGGCTTTATACAGGGTGGGGGTTGGAGAACCAGTACCAACATGTTGCGTACTGCATGGTCCTTGGAATGGCACAATTACAGAGGTAGAGGTCAGGTGTGGGGGTGCCAGAGTAATGGGGAAAGGGAGGAAGGGATGACTATGAAGGACAACATGGAGTTTCTTTTTGTGATGGAACAGGAATCTGCACATGTGAAAAAAAATCACATAGAATTATACACAGAGACATTTTTAAAAAATGAGTGCATGCAAAAATGTCAACTATGTCTTTTCATGGGTCAGTAGTGATTTTTCATTTGTATTTTTAGTTTTATTTTTTGTTGGTACTTTTTATGTTTTTTAGCCTATTAACTGTTAGCATCTGTTGTTTCTATAATCTAAAAAAATCATTTCATGAATACCTTTTAAGAAAAAAAAAGAACATGTTCCTCAGGTTGGGCTAAGATTACAATCAAAGAAACCCCACAGGGTGAGAGGTAAGATGGCAGAGGAGTAGGGCAACCCTAAACTTGCCTCTTCCCTCAAACATAACTAGATAAATATCAAATCATTCTAACACCCAAAAAATGGTTTGGAAGACTTAGGGAAGAAAACTGCATTTCTACAAACCAGAAAAATGACTGTGGAAGGTAAGAACCACAGAGTTGATCTGCAGGAGTAAAGAACTGTGGGCACTGCCTAAGCCTAAGGGTAGGAGGCTTGACTGCAGAGGGAGTAGTGAGAAAGAAGGAGAGAAGAGAAAAAGTGAGCAGAAGGGGTAAGTGAAAACACATGCAGAGGACTGCATAAGAAAACTATTCCCTGAAACCACTGATGGGGAAAAAATGAGAGGTTACAATACTACTAGTTTTCTTTAAACAGTGGAGAGTGGGGACGCCTGGGTGGCTCAGAGGGCTAAGCCTCTGCCTTCGGCTCAGGGCATGATCTCAGGGTCTTGGGATTGAGCCCCACATGGGGCTCTCTGCTCAGCGGGAAGCCTGCTTCCTCCTCTCTCTGCCTGCCTCTCTGCCTACTTGCGATCTCTGTCTGTCAAATAAATAAATAAAATCTTTTTAAAAAATAAAATAAACAGTGGAGTGCTGGTTCTGAAGTTTTAGATGTCTGCAATATTGGCAGGGACTGCAGAGGGAGAGCAAGGCTGAGCCCCAGCACCTAGGCAGCCTGAGGATCCCCAGGGTCACATGCAGAGAGGCAGTCCCCTGCTTAGAACGCATTTGGTAGAGGTGATAGACCTCTCTGTGGGCGAAGAACCCTGTGGTGCCCTCAGTATAGGGCCGGCTCACCAGGATAAGAGCGAAGATGCAGGCTGAGAGCAGCGATCCCTGGCCCCGGCTGTGTGTTGAGATTTACCATAAAGTCCAAACCATGGCACGGTTATCCCACTACTTTCTGGGGCAAGCCAGCACTGACCACAGTAGGGACTGCATTTGGGAGATGGGATACAGCCTCTCTACGGGCAAAGTACCCTGTAGTCACCAATGGAACTGTCCCACTCACCAGTTTAGGAACGAAGACCCAGCTGGAGGGCGGCAAACCCTGGCATTGACAGTGTGGTGCAATTTATCATAAACCCCAAACTACTCCAAAGTCTCTCTGCTGTTGTCTGGGACAAGCCAGCACCAGCCACAACTGGGAGAGACCCTCCCCCAGAGGATCAGCGTGGGTCTTCACTGAGGGGTCTCTGACGTGTGCAATTTTCAAACACAGCCATGCCTGAGATAGAATGCAGGAGTGTTGTATGGCTTGGCAGGCAGACAGCTAGGACACAGACAGGATGAAGGCAGAGCTCTGACAGAAACCAGGGACACAGGAGGGGGTCATTGTTTGCACATCTGTGCAGACTTACTAAAGAGGGGTGGCATGCATTTCCCACTCCAGAGAGGAGAAAGTGGGAGAAGACATTTTCTCCCCAGCACCCAACAGCTTGATCCACCTGAGTGAGCTAAATACTGCCAAGTGGAGAACAGAGCTGCTATACCAGGCCCAGTTTCCTGCCCCTGCAGGCCCATCTCTGTTACAGCAATTCCGTCTGTCAGTCAGAGCCCCAGGCCCCTCCCCCAGAAGACCAGCATAAACCCTGAACACACCAAGTATACTGATCATAGAGTGATGCCAAACTTCAGCTCTAGGGCAAATGGTATCTATCCTACTTCGGGTTTTGTTTGTTTGTTTTTGGGTTTTTTGGTTTTGTTTTTGTTTTGCTTCTTTTTCTGTTTTTGTTTTTTGTTTTTTGTTTTGTTTTGTTACAGTAAGCAATTTTTTTTGTTTATCATTTATCTTAGGTTATATATGTATTTTTAATTTTTTTCGTTTTTCTTTTCTTTTCTTTATACATTTTCCCCATCAAGTTTGTCCTAATAAGCAAACCAAAACACACCTAGGATCTAACTTCCTTTATGTATTTTTTTTTCAATTTTTCAATTTTTATTTTGTTTTATTTTGCTTTTTTTCCTCCTCCAAACTGACAAGTCAGAGAAATTCACCCCAAAAGAAAGAGCAGGAAGAAATGACAGCCAGAGATTTAATCAATACAGATATAAGTAAGATGTATGAACTAGAATTTAAAACAACAATGATAAGGATCCTAGCTTGACTGGAAAAAAAGCTTAGAAGACACTAGATAATCCCTTATTGCAGAGGTAAAAGAACTAAAATCTAGTCAGGCTGAAATTAAAAGTGTTACAAACTGAGATGCAACCAGAATGGATGCAATATGAATGGATGCCATAAAAACAGGGATGGATGAAGCAGAAGAATAAATCAGTGATACAGAAAATAAAATAATGGAAAATAGTGAAGCTGAAAAGAAGAGGGAAACAGAGGTAATAGTTCACAAAGGTAGACTTAGGGAACTGAGCTAATTATTATTATTATTTTTTTAATTTTTAATTTTTTATAAAGATATATTTTTATCCCCAGGAGTACAGGTCCGTGAATCGCCAGGTCCACACACCCCACAGCACTCAACAAAGTGCACCCCCCACAATGTCCATAACCCCACCCACCTTCTCCCAACCCCCCTCCCCCCAGCAACTCTCAGTTTGTTTTGTGAGATTAAGAGTCACTTATGGTTTGTCTCCCTCCCAATCCCATCTTGTTTCATTTATTCTTCTCCTACTCACTTAAGCCCCCATGTTGCATCACCACTTCCTCATATCAGTGAGATCATATGATAGTTGTCTTTCTCCGCTTGACTTATTTCGCTAAGCATGATACACTCTAGTTCCATCCATGTTGTTGCAAATGGCAAGATTTCATTTCTTTTGATGGCTGCATAGTATTCCATTGTGTATATATACCACCTCTTCTTGATCCATTCATCTGTTGATGGACATCTCGGTTCTTTCCATAGTTTGGCTATTGTGGACATTGCTGCTATAAACATTCGGGTGCACGTGCCCCTTCAGATCACTACGTTTGTATCTTTAGGGTAAATACCCAGTAGTGCAATTGCTGGGTCATACGGCAGTTCTATTTTCAACATTTTGAGGAACCTCCATGCTGTTTTCCAGAGTGGTTGCACCAGCTTGCATTCCCACCAACAGTGTAAGAGGGTTCCCCTTTCTCCGCATCCTCGCCAGCATCTGTCATTTCCTGACTTGTTGATTTTAGCCATTCTGACTGGTGTGAGGTGATATCTCATTGTGGTTTTGATTTGTATTTCCCTGATGCCGAGTGATATGGAGCACTTTTTCATGTGTCTGTTGGCCATCTGGATGTCTTCTTTGCAGAAACGTCTGTTCATGTCCTCTGCCCATTTCTTGATTGGATTATTTGTTCTTTGGGTGTTGAGTTTGCTAAGTTCTTTATAGATTTTGGACACTAGTCCTTTATCTGATATGTCGTTTGCAAATATCTTCTCCCATTCTGTCAGTTGTCTTTTGATTTTGTTAACTGTTTCCTTGGCTGTGCAAAAGCTTTTGATCTTGATGAAATCCCAATAGTTCATTTTTGCCCTTACTTCCCTTGCCTTTGGCGATGTTCCTAGGAAGATGTTGCTGCGGCTGAGGTCGAAGAGGTTGCTGCCTGTGTTCTCCTCAAGGATTTTGATGGATTCCTTTCTCACATTGAGGTCCTTCATCCATTTTAAGTCTATTTTTGTGTGTGGTGTAAGGAAATGGTCCAATTTCATTTTTCTGCATGTGGCTGTCCAATTTTCCCAACACCATTTATTGAAGTGGCTGTCTTTTTTCCATTGCACATTCCTTCCTGCTTTGTCGAAGATGAGTTGACCATAGAGTTGAGGGTCTATTTCTGGCTCTCTTTTCTGTTCCATTGATCTATGTGTCTGTTTTTGTGCCAGTACCATGGTGTCTTGATGATGACAGCTTTGTAATAGAGCTTGAAGTCCGGAATTGTGATGCCACCAACTTTGGCTTTCTTTTTCAATATCCCTTTGACTATTCTAGGTCTTTTCTGGTTCCATATAAATTTTAAAATTATTTGTTCCATTTCTTTGAAAAAGATGGATGGTACTTTGATAGGAATTGCATTAAATGTGTAGCTTGCTTTAGGTAGCATAGACATTTTCACAATATTTATTTTTCCAATCCAGGAGCATGGAACCTTTTTCCATTTCTTTGTGTCTTCCTCAATTTCTTTCATGAGTACTTTATAGTTTTCTGAGTATAGATTCTTAGCCTCTTTGGTTAGGTTTATTCCTAGGTATCTTATGGTTTGGGGTGCAATTGTAAATGGGATTGACTCCTTAATTTCTCTTTCTTCTGTCTTGTTGTTAATGTAGAGAAATGCAACTGATTTCTGTGCATTGATTTTATATCCTGACACTTCACTGAATTCCTGTACAAGTTCTAGCAGTTTTGGAGTGGAGTCTTTTGGGTTTTCCACATAGAGTATTATATCATCTGCGAAGAGTGATAATTTGACTTCTTCTTTGCCGATTTGGATGCCTTTAATTTCCTTTTGTTGTCTGGTTGCTGAGCTTAGGACTTCTAGTACTATGTTGAATAGCAGTGGTGATAATGGACATCCCTGCCGTGTTCATGACCTTAGCGGAAAAGCTTTCAGTTTTTCTCCATTGAGAATGATATTTGTGGTGGGTTTTTCATAGATGGCTTTGATGATATTGAGGTATGTGCCCTCTGTCCCTACACTTTGAAGAGTTTTGATCAGAAAGGGATGCTGTACTTTGTCAAATGCTTTTTCAGCATCTATTGAGAGTATCATATGGTTCTTGTTCTTTCTTTTATTGAAGTGTTGTATCACATTGACTGATTTGCGGATGTTGAACCAACCTTGCAGCCCTGGAATAAATCCCACTTGGTCGTGGTGAATAATCCTTTTAATGTACTGCTGAATCCTATTGGCTAGTATTTTGGTGAGAATTTTCGCATCTGTGTTCATCAAGTATATTGGTCTATAGCTCTCTTTTTTGATGGGATCCTTGTCTGGTTTTGGGATCAAGGTGATACTGGCCTCATAAAATGAGTTTGGAAGTTTTTCTTCCATTTCTATTTTTTTGAACAGTTTCAGGAGAATAGGAATTAGTTCTTCTTTAAATGTTTGGTAGAATTCCCCCAGGAAGCCGTCTGGCCCTGGGCTTTTGTTTGTTTGGAGATTTTTAATGACTGTTTCAATCTCCTTACTGGTTATGGGTCTGTTCAGGCTTTCTATTTCTTCCTGGTTCAATTTTGGTAGTTTATATGTTTCTAGGAAAGCATCCATTTCTTCCAGATTGTCAAATTTGTTGGCGTAGAGTTGCTCATAGTATGTTCTTATAATAGTTTGTATTTCTTTGGTGTTCGTTGTGATCTCTCCTCTTTCATTCATGATTTTATTTATTTGGGTCCTTTCTCTTTTCTTTTTGATAAGTCTGGCCAAGGGTTTATCAATTTTATTAATTCTTTCAAAGAACCAGCTCCTAGTTTGGTTGATTTGTTCTATTGGTTTTTTGGTTTCTATTTCATTGATTTCTGCTCTGATCTTTATGATTTCTCTTCTCCTGCTAGGCTTAGGGTTTCTTTCTTGTTCTTTCTCCAGCTCCTTTAGGTGTAGGGTTAGGTTGTGTACCTGAGACCTTTCTTGTTTCTTGAGAAAGGCTTGTACCGCTATATATTTTGCTCTCAGGACTGCCTTTATTGTGTCCCACACATTTTGAACCGTTGTATTTTCATTATCATTTGTTTCCATGATTTTTTTTCAATTCTTCTTTAATTTCCCGGTTGACCCGTTCGTTCTTTAGAAGGATGCTGTTTAGTCTCCATGCATTTGGGTTCTTTCCAAACTTCTTCTTGTGGTTGAGTTCTAGCTTCAGAGCGTTGTGGTCTGAAAATATGCAGGGAATGATCCCAATCTTTCGATACCGGTTGAGTCCTGATTTAGGACCGAGGATGTGATCTATTCTGGAGAATGTTCCATGTGCACTAGAGAAGAATGTATATTCTGTTGCTTTGGGATGAAATGTTCTGAATATATCTGTGATGTCCATCTGGTCCAGTGTGTCGTTTAAGGCCTTTATTTCCTTGTTGATCTTTTGCTTGGATGATTTGTCCTATTCAGTGAGGGGAATGTTAAAGTCCCCTACTATTATTGTATTATTGTTGATGTGTTTCTTTGATTTTGTTATTAATTGGTTTATATAGTTGGCTGCTCCCACGTTGGGGGCATACATATTTAAAATTGTTAGATCTTCTTGTTGGACAGACCCTTTGAGTATGATATAGTGTCCTTCCTCATCGCTTATTATAGCCTTTGACTTAAAATCTAATTGATCTGATATAAGGATTGCCACTCCTGCTTTCTTCTGATGTCCATTAGTATGGTAAATTCTTTTCCACCCCCTCACTTTAAATCTGGAGGTGTCTTCAGGCTTAAAATGAGTTTCTTGGAGGCAACATATAGATGGGTTTTGTTTTTTTATCCATTCTGATACCCTGTGTCTTTTGATTGGGGCATTTAGCCCATTAACATTCAGGGTAACTATTGAGAGATATGAATTTAGTGCCATTGTATTGCCTGTAAGGTGACTGTTACTGTATTTGGTCTCGTTCCTTTCTGATCTATCACTTGTAGGCTCTCTCTTTCCTTACAGGACCCCTTTCAATATTTCCTGTAGAGCTGGTTTGGTGTTTGCAAATTCTTTCAGTTTTTGTTTGTCCTGGAAGCTTTTAATCTCTCCTTCTATTTTCAATGATAGCCTAGCTGGATATAGTATTCTTGGCTGCATGTTTTTCTTGTTTTGTGCTCTGAAAATATCATGCCAGCTCTTTCTGGCCTGCCAGGTATCTGTGGATCAGTTAGCTGCCAATCTAATATTTTTACCATTGTATGTTACAGACTTCATTTCCCGGGCTGCTTTCAGGATTTTCTCTTTGTCACTAAGACTTGTAAATTTTACTATTAGGTGACGTGGTGTGGGCCTATTCTTATTGATTTTGAGGGGCGTTCTCTGAACTTCCTGAATTTTGATGCTCGTTCCCTTTGCCATATTGGGGAAATTCTCCCCAATAATTCTCTCCAGTATACCTTCTGCTCCCCTCTCTCTTTCTTCTTCTTCTGGAATCCCAATTATTCTAATGTTGTTTCATCTTATGGTGTCACTTATCTCTCGAATTCTCCCCTCATGGTCCAGTAGCTGTTTGTCCTTCTTTTGCTCAGCTTCTTTATTCTCTGTCATTTGGTCTTCTATATCGCTAATTCTTTCTTCTGCCTCATTTATCCTAGCAGGGAGAGCCTCCATTTTTGATTGCACCTCATTAATAGCTTTTTTGATTTCAACTTGGTTAGATTTTAGTTCTTTTATTTCTCCAGAAAGGGTTTTTATATCTCCGGAGAGGGTTTCTCTAATATCTTCCATGCCTTTTTCAAGCCCGGCTAGAACCTTGAGAATTGTCATTCTGAACTCTAGATCTGACATATTACCAATGTCTGTATTGATTAGGTCCCTAGCCTTCGGTACTGCCTCTTGTTCTTTTTTTTTGTGGTGAATTTTTCCGCCTTGTCATTTTGTCCAGATGAGTATATGAAGGAGCAAGTAAAATACTAAAAGGGTGGCAACAACCCCAGGAAAATATGCTTTAATCAAATCAGAAGAGATCCCAAATCGTGAGGGGGGAGAAAGGGGGTAAAAAGAGGTTCAAAAAAGAAAGAAAGAAAAAAAAGAAAACAATTTAAAAAAGAAAATGAATAAAGAAAAGTATAAAAAAGAAAAAATACATATATTAGATAAAGTAGTTAAAAGTGTTAAAAAAGAAAAGGGTAAAAGTTAAAAAAAATTTTAGCAGAAGAAGAGAAAAAAATGAAAAAGAAAAAATTTAAATTGACTGCAAGACTAAAAAACCACAGGGAGAAAGCCATGAGTTCCGTGCTTTGCTTTCTCCTCCTCTGGAATTCTGCTGCTCTCCTTGGTATTGAAACCGCACTCCTTGGTAGGTGAACTTGGTCTTGGCTGGATTTCTTGTTGATCTTCTGGGGGAGGGGTCTGGTGTAGTGATTCTCAAGTGTCTTTGCCCCAGGCGGAATTGCACCGCCCTTACCCGGGGCCGGGCTGAGTAATCCGCTCGGGTTTGCTTTCAGGAGCTTTTGTTCCCTGAGCGCTTTCCGTAGAGTTCCGGAGGACGGGAATACAAACGGCGGCCTCCTGGTCTCTGGCCTGGAGGAGCCTAGAGCCCGGGGCCCCACTCCTCAGTGCGCCCTCAGAGAACAGCGCCCAGTAACTCCCGTCTGCCTGACCTCTGGCCGTGCTCCGAGCTCACCGAGCCTGCGACCGGTTCAAGGTAACCCCGAGCTGTGAGCTTACTGTCGGCTCTGTCTCTGTAGCCACCTTCCCCGTTCTAATACCTGTAAGCTCTGTGACACTCAGACACCCCCGATTCTTCTGTGACCCTGGGACCTGAGGCCACACTGCCCCCGCGTGGGCTTCGCCCCGGTTTAGCCTTTGGAGCGATGTCCCTCAGCGGAACAGACTTTTAAAAGTCCTGATTTTGTGCTCCGTTGCTCCGCTGCTTGCCGGGAGCCGGCCCCTCCCCCCAGGGTCTATCTTCCCGTCACTTTGGATTCACTTCTCCGCCAGTCCTACCTTTCAGAAAGTGGTTGTTTTTCTGTTTTTAGAATTGCTGTTCTTCTTCTCTTCGATCTGCCGATGGATTTGCAGGTGTTTGCAATCTTTAGATAAGCTATCTAGCCGATCTCCAGCTAGCTGAAGTAGTCTCAGCCTGCTACTTCTCCGCCATCTTGACTCCTCCTTATTATTATTTTTTAACTAATTTATTTGACGCAGAGAGAGAGACAGCAAGAGAGGGAACACAAGCAGTGGGAGTGGGAGAGGGAGAAGCAGGTCTCCTACCAAGCAGGGAGCCCAATGTGGAGATAGATCCCAGGACCCTGGGATCATGACCTGAGCCAAAGGTAGACCCTCAGGCACCCCTGAACAACTTATTAAAACAGAATAATATTTGTATAACAGGAGTCCCAGAAGATGAAGAGAGCGAAAAAGGAGCAGAATGTTCATTTAAGGAAATTATAGCTGGAAATTTCCCTAATCAGGGGAAGGATATAGGCATCAAAATCCAAGAAACACAGAGAATTCCCATTAAATTTAACAAAAAATGACCATCACTAAGGCATATCATAGTCAAATTCACAAAACACATAAAGAAAGCATCCTGAAAACAGCAAGGGGAAAAAAGTCCTTAACCTACCAGAGAAACAGATCAGATTCACAGTAGATCTGTCCATAGAAACTTGGAAGGCCAGTAAAAAGAGGCAGGATATATTCAACAGGCTGAATGGGCAAAATATACAGCCAAGAATACTTTGTCTAGCAAGGCTGTCATTCAGAATAGGAAAGATAAAGAGTTTCCAGACAAACAAAAACTAATGGTGTTCCTGATCACTAAACCAGCCCTGAAAGAAATAAGGGGACTCTTTAAATGGGGAAAAAAGAGCAAAAGCAGCAAAGACTAGAAAGGACCAGAGAACATCTAAAGAAAAACCAACTCTACAGGTAACACAGTGATGCTAAATTAACTCTGAATGTGAATGGACTAAATGCTCCAGTCAAAAGACATAGAGTATCAGAGTGGATAAAACAAACAAGACCCATTATTTTGCTGCCTAGAAGACACTCATTTTAGACCTAAAGACACCTACAGATTGATACTGAGGGGAATGGATGGGGCATCTGGATGGTTCAGTCAGTTGAGCGTCCAGCTCTTGATTTCAGCTCAGGTCATGATCTCAAGGTCCTGGAACCGAGCTCCATGTTGGGCTCTGTGCTCAGCTCTGAGTCCGCTTGTCTCTCTCTCCCTCTGACCCTCCTCCAGCTTGCTGTCTTTCATTCTCTCTAAGATAAATAATGAAATCTTGAAAAAGAAAAAGAAAAGAAAAAGGAAAAAAGAAAAAAAAGAAAGTGAAGGGATGGAGAACCATCTATCATGCTAATGGACATAAAAAGAAAGCCAGAATAGCCATACTTATATCAGACAAGTTAGAATTTAAAACAAACACTGTAACAAGAGATGAAGAAGGGTATTGTATCTTAATTAAGGAGTCTATCCATCAGGAAGATCTAGAAATTATAAATATTTATGCTCCCAACTTGGGAGCAACCAAATCCATAAATCAGTTAATAATAAAAGAAACACATTGATAATAATACAATAATAGTAGGGGACTTTAATACCCCACTTACAGCAATGGATAGGTCATCTAAGCAGAAAATCCACAAGGAAACAATGCCTTTGAATGACACTCGGGACTGGATAGACTTAACAGATATATTCGGAACATTTCATCCTAAAGCAACAGAACACAAATTCTTTTCAAGTGCACATAGGACATTCTCCAGAATAGATCTCATACTGGGTCATAAATCAGGCCTCGACAAATATAAAAGATTGAGATCATACAATGCATAGTTTCAAACCACAATGTTATGAAACTTGAATTCAACACAAGAAAAAAATTAGAAAGACCTCAAATACATGGGCATTAAAAAACATCCTACTTAAAATGAATGGGTTAACCAGGAGGAAATTAAAGAAGAATTTAAAGAATTTATGAAGAAAATGAAACAAACAAACAAAAAAAACACAACAGTCCAAAACCTTTGGGATACAGCAAAGACGGTCCTTAAGAGGGAAGTATATTGCGATACGGGCCTACCTCAAGAAGTGAGAAAAGTCTCAAGTATACAATCTAACCTTACACCTAAAGGAGCTAGGAAAAGAAGAGCAAATAAAGCCTAAAGCCAGCAGAAGGAAAATAATAAAAATTAGAGCAGAATAAACAATATAGAAAAAACCAAAAAACAATAGAACAGATCAATGAAACTAAGACCTGGTTCAGCAAAAGAATTAATAAAAATGATAACCCCCTAACCAGACTTACCAAAAAGAAAGGACAAAGGACCCAAATAGATAAAATCACTAATGAAAGAGGAGAGATCACAACCAATACCACAGAAATACAAGTATAAGATAATACTATGAAAAATTATATGCTAACAAATTGGGCAACCTCAAAGAAATGGACAAATACCTAAAAACTTACAAACTATCAAAACTGAAACAGGAAAATATAGAAAATGTGAACAGATCCAGTTTAATTGAATTTGAATCAGTAACCAAAAATCTCCCAACTAAAAAAAGTCCTGGACCAAATGACTTCCCAGGGGAATTCTATCACATTTAAAGAAGAGTTATACCTATTCTTCTCAAACTGTCCCAAAAAACAGAAATAGAAGGAAAATCCTAAACTCATTCTATAAAGCCAGCATTACCTAGATTCCAAAGCCAGACAGAAACCCCAATACAAAGAGTTACAGGCCAGTATTCCTGATGAACATGGTTGTAAAAATTCTCAGTAAAACACTAGCAAATTGAATTTGACAGTACATTAAAAGAATTATTCACTACGATCAAGTGGAATATATTCCTGGGCTATATAGGCGGCTCAATACTCACAAATCAATCAATATGGTACACTACATTAATAAAAAAGAAAGGATAAGAACCATGTGATCCTGTCAATAGATGCAGAAAAGACCGTTTGTCCAAATATAGCATCCATTCTTGATAAAAACCCTCAGCAAAGTAGGGATAGACAGAACATACCTCAAAATCATAAAGTCCACATATAAAAGACCCACAGCCAATATCATCCTCAATGGGGAAAAACTGAGAGCCTTTCTTGTACAGTCAGAAACAAGACAGGTATGTCCTCTCTCACCACTGCTATTTAATATAGTTTTAAAACTCTTAGCCTCAGCACTCAGACAACAAAAACAAATAAAAGGCATCCAAATCGGCAAGGAAGAAGTGAAACTGCCACTATTTGCAGATGACATGTTACTCTATGCAGAAAACCTGAAAGACTCCACCAAATATTGCTACAACTAATACATGAATTTAGCAAAGTGGCAGGTTACAAGATCAACATGCAGAAATCTGTTGCTTTTCTATACACCAGTAATGAAACAGCAGAAAAAAATATCAAGGAATCAGTTCCATTTGCAATTGCACCAAAAATAAAAAGATACCGAGGAATAAATATACCTAAGGAGATAAAAGATCTGTACTCTTAAAAGTATAGGACCCTTATGAAAGAAGTTAAAGAGGACACAGAGAAATGGAAAAGCATTCCATGCTCATGGATTGGAAGAACAAACATTGTTAAAATGTCTATACTACCCAAAGCAATCTACACATATAATGCAATTTCTTTCAAAATAGCAACAGCATTTTTCACAGAGCTAGAACAAATAATCCTAAAATGTGTATGGAACCAAAAAAGGCCTGGATAGCCAAAGCAATCCTGAAAAAGAAAAACAAAACTGGAGGCATCATGATTCCAGATTTCAAACTATATTACAAAGCTGTGGTCATCAAGACAGTATGGTACTGGCACAAAAGACACATAGATCAATGGAATAGAATAGAGAACCCAGAATTGGACCCACGACTATATGGTCAATTAATCTTCAACAAAGCAAGGAAGACTATCCGATGGAAAAGAGACAATCTCTTCAACAAATGGTTTTGGGTAAACGCAGCAGCAAAATGCAGAAGAGTTAAACTGGATCACTCTCTTACACCATACACACAAATAAATTCAAAATAGAGAAAGAATTTAATGTGAGATGGGAAAACATCAAAATCCTAGAGGAGAATATGGGCAGCAACGTCTTTGACCTCAGCTACAGCAACTTCTTTCTAGACCTATTGCCAGAGGCAAGGGCAGCAAAAGCAAAAATGAACTCTTGGGACTTTGTCCAGAAAAAAAGCTCTTGTACACCAAAGGAAACAATCGACAAAAGTAAAAGCCTACAGAATGGGAGAAGATATTTGCAAATGACATTATCTTATAAAGGGTTAGTATCTGAAATCTATAAAGAACTCATCAAACTCAAAATCCCAAAAACAAATAATCCAGTTAAGAAATGGGTAGAAGACCTGAATAGAGACTTTTCCAAAGGAGACATCCAGATGGCTAACAGACATGTGAAAAGATGCTCAACATCGCTCATCATCAGGGAAATACAAATCAAAACCACAATGAGCTACCTCCTCATACCTGTCAGAATGGCTAAAATTAAGATCACAAGAAGCAACAGGCATTGGCAAGGATGCAGAGAAAGGGGAACTCTCTTACACTGTTGGTGGTAATGTAAACTGGTGCAGCCACTCCAGAGAATAATAAAAATAGTAAAAAATAAACCCACCCTGGGGCACCTGGGTGGCTCAGTGGTTAAGCCTCTGCCTTCGGCTCAGGTCATGATCTCAGTGTCCTGGGATCAAGCCCCGCATCGGGCTCTCTGCTCAGTGGGGAGCCTGCTTCCCCCCTTCTCTCTGCATGCCTCTCTGCCTACTTGTGATCTCTGTCTGTCAAATAAATAAATAAATAAATAAATAAAAATAAACCCACCCTATGATCCAGCAATTAATTACACTACTAGGCATTTACCCAAAGGATACAAAAATACAGTTTTAAGGTTTGCATGCATGCCGATGCTTATAGCAGCATTATCAACAATAACCAAACTATGGAAAGAGCCCAAATGTCCATCAACTGATGAATGGTCGTATATAGATATCCATATAGATATAGAAATATATCATGGAATATTACTCAGCCATCAAAAAGAATGAAATCTTGCCATTTGCAATGATGTGGATGGAACTAGAGTGTATTTTATTTTAAGCAAATTAAGTCAGAAAAGGTAAATACCATATGATCTCACTTTATGCAGAATGTAAAAAGGAAGACAAATGAACATATGGAAAGGGGGGGATAAAAGGGGAGAAGGAAACAAACCATAAGGGACTCCTAACAATAGAGAACAAACTGAGGGTTGATGGAGGTATGTGGGTGGGGAATGGACCAGATGGGTGATGGGTATTAAAGAGGGTATTGTCATGATGAACACTGGGTGTTTTATGTAAGTGATGAACCATTGAATTCTACTCCACAAACCAATATTGCACTGTATGTTAACTAAGTAAAATTAAAAAAAAAAAAAAAAAAGAAAGAAAGAAAGAAAAGAAAAAGAAAACTTTAAAAAAAAAATAAAAGGGAAATAAAAGGAAACCCCACAGCCAGCTGCCTGGCAGTTAACAAATCCACAGGATAAACACATTCTCCTGGAACATCGATTTTATTTGGGAACTTTAAAAAAATTTTTTTAAAGATTTATTTATTTATTTCAGAGAGAAAGCATGGGAGCGGGGAAGGGGCAGAGGCAGATTGGGGCTCCATCCTATGACCCATGAGATCAGGACCTGACCTGAAACCAAGAGTCAGACACTCAAAGGATTGAGCCACCCAGGTGCCCCACCTAGACCATTAGATTTAGTTGAAAACTGGGGATAGAAGATATGTGGGAGGAACTTTATTTTCACATTAAACCAGCATGAATATTTTGTGTAGTAGAATGTGAAATTCATGTGTATTTTTGATGCATAACAGATGATAACCAAGAAATGTCTTGGATGAAGTAAGTGCCTTAGGGCTACACCCCCAGAGCCCTGAGGGTTCTTGTGCATTTCTCATTGTATTCATTCTTCTCTTAGATAAGAAAGAAAGCACTCCTTTAGCATGTGTACTCATAGAACTTAATGATGCCTTAAATGCTAAGACTTTGGTCATTTCTGTCCTTCATTTGGCATGTATTGGGAATGTCACACCAGCTCTGCATCCTAGACCAAGCATAATTCTCAGCCTCAGGAATCCTACAGAGTGTAGATCAAAGTTACTAGCTCACTAGAGAAAGAGGAGGATGATAAAAAAATAATAACTGTGTGATTTTAGCAGATATGAAGCTAATTCCACCAACATGGGTGGGCAAGAAATATCACATTTTTTATTATCTCTAAACTAACTTCTACTCCTGTTCTTTATCTCATTGGTTTGTCAGGCAATTTTGGCTCAGTCATTCTGGTGCTTCCCCACCAACCCTGCACCAACCCTGCTCTGTCTTTGTGCCTGAATTCTGGTGTTTTCAGCAGTACTAAGGCCTCAGGGGGGTTCTTTCATATCTCTCTGGATACCATCATGAAACTCACTGTCTCAGTCCTCAGGCATCTTTCAGGTTCATGATCATGGTGCTCCCTTTACCTGGGGCATAGGAGGAGAAAGTCCAGCTCCTTGGGGCACTTTAAGCCATACATTTGAGGTTCACCTCATCTTCATGCTTCCAGAAAGCCAGGCACAGATATTTCACAGGTGTCCTCATCAACAGTTGTACCTCTCAGCTCCACCAGAAGCCTATTCCCTAAGGCTAACATTTATTTAAAACATACTATATACCAGGCATCGCATATAAAAGCCGTATCACTAGTAACTCATTTATCCTTACAAAACTCCATGTGGTAGATACCATTATTATCCTGCTTTGTAGTTGAGAAAGTAAGCACGGAGTTCAAATAAATAAGTTTTGATAAATCAACATGTACTATTGAACTGTATGTGTGGGTATTTTTCCAATTAAATTTGTTAACTACTTCCCAGTTGAAAAAAATGTACATTATAGTTGGTTGAGTAGTATTTATTTTATAGTTGGTCTAGTTTGCAAAGTCTCCATCTGAATAAATAGAAATAGAGATTGTAAATATAGAGGTTATTCACTCATACTATCTTTTTTTCAATTTTGGGGGGCTTCTTGGGGAGGGCTTATTTTCTTGCAAAGATTGGAAACTCTCAGGTGATCCTCTTTCTTAAACTCCATCTAATTTCTTGTGATACTTAATATATATGTATTTGTAATATCCATCACCTAGGTAAAGTAACCTAACACTGTTACTTTGTGTTCAGACAAAGCTTCAGGGCAGAAGCAGCTCCTGCTTTTGCAAAAAAGCAAATCCTGCAGCGCAAGGGGAAGCCTATAATCATATCTTCGTGTCTTCAAATCTGAAATATAAATCAACATTAGATAAATTCTTGATAATTTTGCTAATGTTACTGTGCTCCAAATTTACGGCTCCCTTTCTTTTGTGAAACCGTGAGTTGAAAAGATTATATAATAAGGCCGTTTGTAAGCAATATTTTCATTTCCTTTGTTCTTTTCAAATGGACACAATGTTGAATGCACTAAGAGATGTCTACTCATGTACACTTTTTAAATAATTTGAAGTGAGGATGATACCCTTTTAGAATGTCTTACGTAGTATCTGTGTGGGTTTTAAAGAACTATGTATGCATAAACCAAAAGATATGGCAAGGTCCTGACATGATTACATTTTGAAGGTTCATTAACAATATCCTTAGAGTACATCATAGCCTTAATATGTACACTTGAGAATTGGCTGGTTTTCAATTTAGTTTAATTTCCTGAATAGTAATGTACATCTTTCATTTGATGTACTTTGCAAACGGGGAGTGGGTTAGTATTGGATTAGAAGGAAAAAAAAATTCGCTCTAATCATCTCCATCATGTTAGCATTGTGGCCAGACTTTGCCAGACAGTCCTAAATGTCTTAGTATTTTACATCTGAATGTGCCTTGGCCTCCCACCTAGCTTAACCTTAAACAAAACTGCCCTTTTGAAGTCTCTGGTGTCCTTGCAGAATTGCTGACTGACCTCCATTACCCTTACCCTGCAAGGTCTCTTTCTTTTAAAGGAGCTTTAGAGCAGCTGTAGGTATTTTTAATGGGATCAATGATTCTTCTGGTTTAATCACTTGTCTTCCAAAATAAAAGAATTTGCCTTCAATTGTTAAAACACAAAGACATGGCCACGATGCTTGCCTAACTTAATCACTCCTGTTTTTGTATGACTCATGACTTGTTAGAAAGCTGATATTGTTAACGTTTCCTGTAGATGGGCCTCCACTTTCCACCAGATGATTTTTGAAGAAACCAGCTGGATTCTGATCAGCAAAACTGCACCCATTAAAGATAAATATCTCTGAATCATAACATTTTCATTTTCCTGTTAGAACAACTAGCCTTACATTTCAAGGCTGAGGACAGCTACCTGATCCGCATCTCTTCTGATTATGTTCGATCACCAGCTCACACAGCTAGAAGACAGGAAGTCACTGAGTCAGCCCTGCCCTCAGGGCTGCCTCCACAATTCAGGCCCTAGGGACCTTTCCTGGGCCAGTTTCACAGGTTTCCCTGCACTACCGCTTTGGGGATTTAAATATTCTCCCTGATATGATCCAGGTCCTTATGACTAACCAAAGCTTGCTTCCATCAAAATCCATTCATTTCCTTTTGTTTTATCCTCTTGAGATGGAAGAAAACAGTCCGATTTTAATAAGAACATATCTCCATCTTGAGGTTGGCCGTTACTAAACTTTTCCCCTATCCCACTTCCCTGCAGTAACTTAATTTGTATCTCATTTCAGCCGGGCCCATTTAGATCGTACCACAGTAAGATGACTTGAGAAGTACCCTTGTGAGATTTCTAAACCACTGAAGATGTGTTTTGTTGTCACCTCCAGAGAGGTGTAAATGTAAATTACAGGCCAGGTACAGTTTGAAGAGAAAACTCTTGTAGTGGATTGAACTAGAAACTATAACCCCAGGCTTGGTAGCAACCTACTGGCCAGGTAACTGTTGCCAGATCCTTAGGGTGTAAATCCCTCTTTCCTCATTAGCAAGACAAAGATACTCTAATTCATTACTTTACTTGAGTAATATTAATTAACATTTTCCAACATACTGGCTAGTATCTTTTTAAAGACTTTATTTTTTTTTTTTGAGTAGTTTTGTATTCATTCCAAAATTGAGAAGGAAGTACAGAGATTTCCCATATACTTTCCACCCCCACACATGTACAACTTACCCCATTATGAACATACCCATCAGAGTGGTTACATTTGTTACAACTGATGAATCTACACTGCCACATCATGATCACCCAAAGTCCCTAATTTACCTCTGGATTCATTCTTGGCATTGTACATCTGTTAGTTTAGACAAAATGTATAATGACATGTATCTGGGGGCGCCTGGGTGGCTCATTGGGTTAAAGCCTCTGCCTTTGGCTTGGGTCATGATCCCAGCATCCTGGGAGCCCACATTGAGCTCTCTGCTCAGCAGGGAGTCTGCTTCCTCCTCTCTCTCTGCCTGCCTCTCTGCCTACTTGTGATCTCTGTCTGTCAAATAAATAAATAAAATCTTTTAAAAAAAAAGACATGTATCTGTGACTATGGTATCATACAGAGTAGTTTCACTGCCCCCAAATCCTCCGTGCTCTGCCCACTCAACCCTCCTCCCTCTCCCCAACCCCTGGAGAGGACTGATCTTTTCTACTCTCACCATAAGTTTGGCTTTTCCAGAATGTTGTATAGTGGGAATCATGGATTATGTAGCCTTCTCAGATTGGTGTCTCTCACTTGGTAATATGCATGTAAGGATCTTCTCTGTCTTTTGATGATCTACTGGCTTGTTTCTCTTTTAGCACTGAGTAAGATTCCATAGTCTTGATGTACCACAGTTTATATAACATTTTACCTGCTGAAGGATACTTTGATTGCTTCCAAGTTTTGGTAGTTAGAAATAAGTCTGCTATAAACATTCCTGCACAGGTTTTTGTGTGATTTACTACTCTTTGAAAGAGACTGTTTGTTTTTGAAAGTACTTTGAAAATTATAAAACCCAATTCAAAGATAAGGAATTTTTTTTACTGAAGGAGAGGAAGGGGGAGAGTAGCTTGTGCACCCCTGGGTGCATGACCCAGTGCATGACCTAGGCCCTAGTACCCAGCCCCGGGATATGATCTCGGACCAGTGGCTTTAAGGTCCAGAGACATAACAGGGCAGGACCAGACTAGGGTGAGACCAAGTAGTCATCTAGGGCCCAAAATGTAAGGAAGTCCCAGCATCTTAGTCCTAGCACTGACTCAGTACATGGTAAAGGAAAAGCTGTTTCATTATGCTTAATTTTATTGCCACTGTTCCTCAAGATGTAAACTTGTATCCTTCAAAAACAGTGTTGTGGTCAAGGCGTGATTAGAATGCATAGTAAACTCCCTGTCAGATAATGGAGTTACCTTAGCCTATTACAAGCTCTAGAAAGGCCTAAAATAATAAAATCTGTTTAGTCTTACCTAACATAACAGCTTCCATTTTGTTTCTCAGCATTTTCCATCTTTCCTAAAACTATAAAAACTGACAGTGAAAACCTGACAAGAATTAAAGAAAGAAAAGGGAGCTTGCCTTAGAGTATAGCTCTGAATCCTACATTATTTCAGTGTCAAGAAAGAACTCTGTTATCTAGTTATCCGTTGTATTATGGAGGACTACTCTTTAAGATTTATTTCATTAGCCTTTGTGGAAGACTGCTAATTACAATATTCTTTTACATTGTATTGATACAATTCTAAAAAGCCATCCCATTTGGTAACTTCTTAAATTTTAGAAATATTTTTATCAGTGGGAAAACCCACATTTTGATACCATCGCTAAGTGCTGGGATTCTTGTATATCTTGCTTCCTTCAAAACAAAAACAAAAACAAAAACAAAAACAAAACCCTTCTAAGAAAGAGTAGTGCTATAGTACTACTCAGATTATATTTCAAAGTGACCCAGTCAACAATAATTATTTAAGAGTTCCTTACTGTGTTCAGGGCTCTGTGCTTTTATCAAGTAAAATGTCCCTGTAGAGTCTTGAATGTTTAAAAATGTGTTAGCAGAGGTTCTTCGAGATCTTTCCAGAAATAACTGTCGCAGTCAGTCTGTAATGCTTACCGTCACTCCTACCCTTGTGCTTAGGAGGAAGCCTGGGTTTGCCATCTCTGACAAAGAAGAAATCCTTTACTTATCTCTGGGCCCATGACCAATTTGGGGAGCAGTGGGAGGGCAACACTGACAGAATAAAAATATTCAGTTGAGTCTTAAGTAGGAGTTGGGGGTAGTAAGAGGAAGAGTTATTGAAAAAGAGATTATAGGCAAGAGCAGGAGCTTACCAGATCTGGATGCTCCTTGAAAAATCTGTTTTTAAATGAGTCTGATAGAATTGATGAAATACGAGGGTTCATATTTCCAGATTACCAGAATCATTCTCTAGTCCCAAATGTGCTCTCGGTATTGTAACGATTAGGTAAATTTTGAATACCACATGTCTTTGAAGGCAAAGGTGGGAAAAGACTATACTACAGAGCGCCTAGTCTGTAAGAGAATGTGAAGAGATGCTGTAATCTATCTGCCCATTGCATCTGGAGTCGTGACAGAGGCAAGATAATCCACAACTGGTAATGATAGATCCTATTTTAGCTGAACTGTGTGTTTCAGAGCCAACATTTGTTGAACCAATTGTTTGTTCTTTTAATTTTTCATTATTTTAACAAATAATTAGTGAGCACCTACGATATATCAGGCACATCCCTAGGGACTTAGGAGATGGAGATTCTTAAAAATGACTTTCTAATAATAATTTATCAATATTGGCTCATCAGTGCTAACAAATGTACTATAATAATGTGTGATGTTAATAATAAAGGACTCGTGGAGAAGTGATAAGGGGCTATTTGGGAAATCTACTTTTTGCTCATTTTTTCTGTAAACCTAACAAAACTGCTTAGTCAACCCATGTTGCAGTAGTAAAATACCATGGCTTAGGTGACTTAAAAACAAGAAATTTATCTTCCACAGTTCTGGAGGCTGGAAAGTCCAAGATAAGGTGCTTATGAGGAAATTTTCATTCTGAGGTTTCTTCTCTTGGCTTGTCATCTCACTGTGTGCTTACGAGGAAATTTTCATTCTGAGGTCTCTTCTCTTGGCTGTCATCTCACTGTGTGCTCACATGACCTCTTCTGTGTGTGTGTGTATATATATAGAGAGAAATCAAGCTTCACCCTCATAACCTAGTCTAACCCTTGAACAATGCTAAGGTTAAAGGTGCTAAATCACCTCCCAACCTTGCACCGTTGAAAATGCACTTGTAACTCTTGACTGCCCCAAAATTGAAGTACTTAATAGCCTCCTGTTGACTGGAAGGTAATTAATTTACACATATTTTGCATGCTTTATGTATAATATACTGTATTGTTATAATAAAGTAAGCTAGAGAAAATGAAATATTAAGAAAATCATAAGGAAGAGAAAAATATATTTATAGTGCCATATTATATTTATGAAAAAAAAAAATCTGTTTATAAGTGGATCCCCACAGTTCAAGTCCATGTTGTTAAGAGTCAACTCTACCTCCCCAAAGACCTCATTTCCAAATGACAGAGCAGGGGGAGTTGGGGCTTCAACATAGAAATTTGGGGAGCAGGACAAAATTCAGACCGTAGCACACTAAAAAAATTAATAAACACTATTCTAATTTATTTTTATTTTTTAAAGATTTTATTTATTTATTTGATCGACAGAAATCACAAGTAGGCAGAGAGGCAGGCAAAGAGTGAGAGAGGGAGAGACAGGCTCTCTGCTGAGCAGAGAACCCGATGCAGGGCTCGATCCCAAGACCCTGAGATCATGACCTGAGCTGAAGGCAGAGGCTTTAACCCACTGAGCCACCCAGGTGCCCTTATTTTTTAATTTTTAAAGAGGGGAGGATGAGGGGCAGAGGGAGAGTGAGTGAGAATCCTAAGCAGGCTCCATACCCAGGGTGGAACCCAAGACGAGGTTTGATCTCATTAACCCTGTAATATGACCTGAGCCGAAATCACCAACTGAACCCACCAGGTACCCTGATGAACACTATTTTTAAAATTAGAAATATGACTGTTTAGTGGAAGAGCTAAATACATAGCCAACAATAACAGTTGGTTCTTTAATGGTTGTGTACATAACGTGTTAACCGTTGCCACAGAGAAGGGGTATCTAACTCTGGAAAGTCCTGTCTCTGTGAAGTCTTAAAGGACAAGCTAGAATTAGCTGGACAAGGAATGTGTGGATGGTAGTGGTGGCCGTGGAAATTAAGGGAGAAAAAGGAAGGTAGGAGAGGAAGCCATTCCAGTCAGAGAGAGCAACAGTGCAATGGTATAGAACCTTTGTGCGTGCTGGGATGCCCGGGCTTGAACCCAAGCTCTGATTCAAGTATGTCTTGTACCATGAGGAAATTAGCATGAGAATTTTGAATGGGAAAAGAGCCAAAACTTCTGCATAGAGGCGGGAGATAATGGCTTGGCTGAAGAGAAGGAATGGTATTTGCCACTTCCTCAGGCCCATGCCAAGTCTGAGCCCAGTAAAGAGAAGGAGGTTCAGTAAGAAGCAAAACAGACTGCTTTCCAGAAGATCTTTGTGAGATGTAGAAGAATAAGGAACTGTGCCGTATACCTCAGGGGAAAATTGTTACAGGGGAAAGAGAATTGCCACAGGAGGAAGATTCCCCATTTTGGACAGAGCTAGAATGAATGACCTGAGTACAAATAAAACTATAAGAAAGTCTGGGCTACTTCGGCAGTTGGGAACTGGGTTTCAAGTTTCGAGCCCTTGAAACTTGTGACAGAAAGTGGCTAGAACAAAGAAATATGGGAAAATATTTGTAAGCATGAGTGAGACACCAAAAAAGTATTTGGGGAATGATTTTGCAAGAGATAATGCGTAGTACTAAATGTATATATAAATATAAGAGCCTGAGAAGATGGAGTAAAGGGCATTAATTTTATTTTATTAATATTCCCTAACTGGTATAAATCAGGCTACCTATGTCAACAAGGTAAGGGTTTTGTATTAGATGTTCTGTTTTGTCAAATAGCACCAGTGTTTATCTCAGTGGAATATTTCTCATCATTTTTTGTAGTCCAGCAACAAATCTTTCCACCTTTGGCTATCTATCTGTCTACTTCCCTTCCTTCCTCCCTACCTGCTTTGGCTTACCTACCTATCACTTAGTCATCCGATCAATAAGTGATATTGAGATGGTATTCTCAGCTTACTTAAAAGTTAACTGGCAAAACCCTACACCTTATTTGCATTCGGATGGATTGCATATGGTATTCTCTATGTACTTTGCATCACTTCCTTAATGAAGAAAATTAAAGTGATCTGGCATAATATGATTTTCCTAATGTTTTGCTTAGTGCCTTAAAGTTCTTAATGATTTGTTTTAATGCCATTTCCAACACCGAAATTAAGGTTAGCGTTTTAAAATGATTGCCATCTGGGTGGCTCAGTGGGTTAAGCCTCTGCCTTCAGCTCAGGTCACGATCTCAGGGTCCTGGGATCGAGTCCTGCATCGGGCTCTCTGCTTGGCAGGGAGCCTGCTTCCTCCTCTCTCTCTGCCTGCCTCTCTGCCTACTTGTGATTTCTGTCTGTCAAATAAATAAATAAAATCTTAAAAAAAATGTTTTAAAAAAAATGATTGCCATCACTATGCCTGTTTATTTGGGGTGGGGGTTGGATTTGTCTTTTGTTTTTTGTGGTTTTATTTATTTATTTATTTATTTTGCTTTTTTTTTTCTTCTTTGCATTTCCAAAGATGCCTTTTTGTCCTTTTCTAATCTCTCTAGAAATGCCTCCCTGCCTTCCCCGGTTCTCAAAATAATAGCCAGCTCCTCAGTGATAAGAATCACATATTCCACAAGGATTCTGAATGTCTGCATTTGATTGTGAAAGGATCTCAGATATTTTCTCTGCCATTTATCTAGTTTTGTCCTTGCTTCCCAACTATGATCTAGTTATGGAAACACATTGGCCTTTTCCATAATGATTGGCATAAATAATATCACTGAGAGTCTTTTCTTCTCTTGATACTTTATTACTTTGTTAACATCCATTCTCTTCTTATCCAAAGGCAAAGGCAAGTAATCGCTTTCTCCAAGCTTTCTTTTTTTTTTTTTTAAAGATTTTATTTATTTATTTATTTATTTGACAGGCAGAGATCACAAGTAGGCAGAGAGGCAGGCAGAGAGAGGGGAAAGCAGGCTCCCTGCCGAGCAGAGAGCCCAATGCAGGGCTCGATCCCGGGACCCTGGGATCATGATCTGAGCCGAAGGCAGAGACTTAACCCACTGAGCCGCCCAGGCACCCCTTCAAGCTTTCTTAATGCTTGGCTGAGAAGTATTGTCTTCTTCCAGTCACACATCCTATGAACGATTGAGTTTTTCTCAGCGATTTCCCCTGGATTCCCTGTATGATTTTCCACTTTCCTCAGCTTCCTCCCTTGTGATTCTTCTTGCTTCACATTTATGCTGGTCTCCTGGTGAGTGCTTTTGGATGCATATGTCCACAGTCAGGAAGTTTGAGAGGAATACGGGGACCCTGGCTGCTAAGCATGCATGTGGTCCAGTCACATAACTCTTCCTGTTTCCTAGTGACTTCAGCATTGTCATTGTCATCATGGCTTTCATAGAACAGCTGCCAGCAGATTTTTACCACGTGGAACTAAAATTAATCTATTATTTTATGGCATTACAAACCCTGTCTTTCTCCAATATCAGTGTGGACTTGCCACAAGGATGACAGAAGCAAGAGGACTTCTTCCTATTTTTGAAACACAAACATTAAATTCTGGGAGGAAAGTTGCCAGTTTGACTGTAAAGGGAGCTATATGGCCTGCAGTTATTAAATAAACTCTGGGACAGAGATCCTCCCTACTCAGGGCCTTCCCTTGAGGGAAAAGTGGGGTTGGACTGTGCTTGGAAGGAAACAAAAACGAAAGAGAGATTTTCCATCTACCTCACAAGATGAGCTTGAGGGAGCATTCCAACTGAGCCTGGTACCTTCCCCTGGCCTGGCAAGGCGGCACACTAGCACGTTCTAGAAAGCCTTTTTGCCTGCCTACTTCAGTATGCCTGCCATACTATGAAGTCAGTCAGCAGCGGATGGGAATGAAGGCAGAAGGCTAAGGCTTGTGAAGAGTTGAATGAGGTCCTAGTACCTTTGTCATTGATGGCATCTATGTGCCCAGGACTGAACCACATGGCCAACATGCCACAGTTACCACAGACATTACATAATATGCTGATTCCATGCAAAGTGAGTCTCAGAGAATACTGAACCTTCCTCATGTCTGTGAACCCCAGAAGCTATAATTTAGGATTAGAAAATTACTGTTGAAATCTTTTATTCAAGGATTGATTTTTCAAATATTTAGTATGTACTATGTGTTAGGATACTGTGCAAGATTCTGAGGTTAAAAAAAAAACAACCCACAAAAACAAAGTTTAAAAAAAAAAAACCAGAAACAGTGAACAATTCAGATATAGTCCCTGATCTGTAGAGACCTATACAGTCCAATGCAGAAACCAGATAAACAACAAATAATTACTAATTGTTGTGAAAGTTATACAAAAAAACAAACAAGGTGTAGTGATTCAGAAGTGCAAGTTATTATAGGTAGGAATGTCAAAGAAAGTAAGATTCAAGTGGACATACAAAGGAAGTTCAGAATCGGGGAGAATAGAAAAAAAAGGTTAAAATCCCTGAGGAAAGAAAGTGAGTTGCACTCGAACTGAATGCTTTGTCTACAGCAATATAGAAATAGGTTGTATGCATATATTGTCAAAGAAAAATTATACTGGATAGAGTCAGACAGCAGAGATTAATTTATTCTGAACTATTGGAACAGGGGAGAGAGATTGATCTCGACTCACTGAAGCAAAAGATAGATGAGTGTTTAAGCCCTGGGCTGAGCTGGTGGGAAAGTGAGACCATGAGACAGAAGGTTGGTCAATGTGATTAGGCCATCTGTGTTTGCCGGTGGTACTTTGTAAGCTCCTACCCTCCACGGACACACTGGGAAATAGGAGTCTGATTACATTTCAAAGGAATGGCTCCCAGGCCCTTGAGAAAGATTTCCCTGAGCTATAAAACTGTGAAGAGCCTGGGAAAATGTATATCTCAAAAGGGAAGAGAAGAAATTTACAATTGCAAAGTTGTCTAAAGTAAATGCTCTTAAAAAAAAAAAAAAAGGGAAGGTCACAGGTTTACTGTCAGGAAAAACTTTCTGTCTAAAGTTGAGAGGTAAACTGAGGGGGATGGTACGTCAGGTCTTGGTAAGGATGAGAAAAGGGAAAGAGAGATTGAGAAGCAGAGCCACAGAGAGAAATTGAAACAGAGTCAGGAAGAGAGGAGAAAGATTGAGAGAGAGAACAGACTGGAGAATGGGAAGTGACACTAGTGGGGAAGAGACTTGTGAAAATCCCCTCATGACTCCATAGTCACACTAACACCAATGCCCATAGCTGGTTTTCTTGCTAGGAAAATCCAGTACTGAAACCAGAGGCAGATACAGGTTTTGTGAGGCCTGAAGCTTATGAAATTGGGGGTATGGGTAGTTGATTAAGAAAAGGAATGAAAAGGTGCTATTTAAAAACTAGGAATGGGTCCTTGATAGTCCCCTTGCCAGCAAGGGGCTCTGAATCCTAGGCTTCCTCAGCTTTATTGTTAATCCCTTCTGACTCTACTTATTAACCCCGCTTTGTCCAACATTGTCCTTTTAGACAAATATTTTCCCCAGTATATCACACTGAAGCTTTTGATTGTATGAGTTCTTGTGACTTTCTATGGAATCTGCAAAGGAAGGAAGATACTCAGAAAAGCAATTCTATCACTCAGTTTTCTGCTTTTATCACCTATTTGTATTTTAGCGGTAGGCCTTATAGGTGTATTTTTTAAATGTTTAATGCTATAGAATTATTTCTATCAGCATTTTTTTCAACAAATTATGCCTCTGATTATTCCTTCTCATCCTCTTATTCTGAAATACAATGCTATTAGCCTTCTGTTTTTTAAAGCAGATAATGGTGACTAATTGCACCTGGTTACTGCCCTGTGTCCATTATTCTGCCATAGTTCCCTGAAAGCACATTCACTTTGATGCTGCTTTTGAGTATTTACAGCTTATTTCAAGCCTACTTCAGGTCTTTGTGGCATGCTTCTTGTGTTCTTTTATCAGAGTGAATGTAGTTATATGAAAAGACATGGAGTATTGGCTACAGATTATAAGTAATTGTGAGTAACATTAGACCCACCAATTTTAAATTGTAATTTCTTTGAGGATGTTTCAAGAATTCCACAAATTTTCTTTCCATAGATAGCAGGTAAAAACTGTATTTTAGAAGGCGTAATAATAAGCAGCCCATTCTCTCAGTAGTGTTATACATCAAATACTAGCTCGCTAGGGACCCACATTATCTGAGCATGTGTCTCTAGGTTAACGGCCTTCAGGCACCATTGGACTAAAGCTTTCCCTATAATATCTCCAATCAGGGAGTATAAGGTTTGAAGAAGATTAGTTTTTAAGCTCCCTGGAGGCATAAATCTGGATTTTCTCAACCTATACAACCAAAATAAATGCTTCAAATGTATGTTTGTTGGGACAAACTTGTTACTGTCATTGGTTGACTTCATAATAAGTAAATATTCTATCTTTGAACATAGGAAATGAACAACTTATTGTGGTTGTACCTATGATTTTATTCAGAGAGAGAAAAAAAAGATTCTGCTGCTAGAAAATTGGAAAGCATTGTTCTGTTTAGTGACTCATCTCAAGTCACACAGCTAATGGTAGACGATCAATATATGTCAGCATTTAAGATCCTGGCCTTGGATCCAGATAAACATATCTGACTTTGAATTATGCTGTACATAAATTTGTAACATGCAAATTTCTTATCTTTATTAAGTTCAGGGTCCTCTTCTATAAAATAGAGATAGTAATGCCTACTACCTATGGTTATTGTGAGAATTGCTTATCTAATAAATATATTCTGGGTGACTGCTATGTCCAGGAATTGTCCAGTATATGAAGAGATTCCCTATTTTCATGGAATCTCAGGATTTAGTTAAGGAAAAGAAACCGTAAGTATATTTTCCAAAGCAGTGACTAAAAATAGTGTGATATGATAGAAAGTCACTCGTCAATTTTGAGTTGTGTGATCAGGGAAGACTTCTCTGAGGAGAGGACATTTGAGTCAACATCTAAATGTCAAGAAGGATTCATCCAAGAAAAGTAAGGGAGGATAAACTTTTCAGGCAAATGAGGCCCAAGACTAAGATGAGCTCAATATGTCTAAAGAAGAGAAAAAAAATCCCAGGATGTCTCGGGATCAGTGTGTGAAGAGGGGAATATTATTAGACAAAATTAGAGAGGAGGTTTAGTAAACTAAGGTATGTAATTTGGATTACTCTCAGTAGAATGGAAAGCTGTTGCCTTGATGTTATTTAGTTTTATTTACGGTCAATCTCATTGGTGGATGTGTAAAGGCTTATGCATTGGATTTAAATAGTTATTTTTTTCTTCATCTATCATTCCATTCCTCATCCTAATAGCAACTTCAATTCCTAGATATTATCTCTTTATCTTGATATTATCAAGGAAAATACCTCTTCCTTGGTCAGTGTTGCTGGGTGAACTCTGACCTTCCCCCAACCCAGGGCAGGTCCTAAGGAAAACTGAGTGTATATTCCCTTCTGCAATTTGAATACGAGGTAGCTTGACAATGAAATTGACAGTGTTTGGTGTCTGTTCATGCTGAATGAACAGACACGGGTACAGAGTACGGGTACTCTCCGTAGTTTCTACTTCCTTGCACTAGGCATAGCTCTTCCCTGTTTCAAAATCTGCTTCTCTATCCTTCCCATGGAGTTTAATAAGCTCCTAATATATTTCCAACACATTATCTTTAGCTAGTGACAGTTTCAGTTGCTTGCAACCAAAGCCCTAACTAATAGGGTATGTAAATTCCCTGGCATATAGTAGGCCCTCAGTAATGGTTATGATTTATGAAAGAACTGAACTTAAAATCAGGCTTGCTGACTTTCAGTCTTCATCAAATTGGGTTCAGTCTGTCTTCCAGGTAGTTTCTCCTTGGCTTTCAGCAGTCTGTTTTCTTTGCATATAACATATTAGAACTTTTGGGGTGAATTTTGTCTCTGTAGCTTATTGTGGCAACATGTTTGCCAAAGGTTTCACTTCTCAAGCAAATCTCAGTCTTCTCAATTCTTAAATTTCAGTAGGCAAATTTGTTTGGGTATTTTCTCAGGACAGATATAAACAAACACATGGAATAGCTCATGTTCAACTTTCATTAAGCATTTCTTTAATCAAAGTGAATGTTTTAATTTGAGTGGCAGAAGGGTGTGAATGAGTGCAAATGCATGAATTTTTTATTATTAAAATTGTTTTAAAGTAACAAAAATTAAAGCAACCTAAACTCTTTCATCCTAAGAAATGTGATCAAATGAGCTGTATTTTATGCCATCAATTGGCAGCTGCGAGACAAAGTACATCTCATCATCTATGCTGTCAATCAGATCATACTATAATTTGGTACCATAAGAATCTGTTACTTGAAGCTAGCTGAAAGTGCTCCCTGAGTTTCAGTGTCCTGCCATGATGAAACAGGGCTTTTTAACAACGAGAAAGAAACAGAAGGGGAACAGATGTGCGAAGGACTTGGCAGGTAAACAAACCCCATTCTCAGTCTGGTTTGAGAACCCTCTGTTGAATTGAATCTTTGAGAAGAGATCTTTTGAAGGAAATGAAGCTGCCATTCACAGAGACAGTGATCTGGCCCCCCTCATAAACTATGCAATATAGCGTTGCCTCCTCCTTTTCCATCTCTGTGCTCTGTGCCAAAGTTACCTTCCCCAACCTTGCCAACCTTGCACACTGGCAAGCCAACACTGAAAGTTATCTGGTTACTTAATCAATTCCCAAACCTAATGCTGTATGACTTCATTCCTCCAAGGTCCACGAGCAGTATACACATCTGGAAAAGTAAATGTAATTGCTAAAATTGTTTCCAATTATATGTGCTAACTCCAGCTCTGCTCACAATATGTGTGGTTGCACAGGTGTCTCATTAATGCTTAAATATAGGGATTGACAGAAACAATTATAGTTTCCCTTAGACTTGTAGGAATCCTTCAGTTCACTGATGGAGTATTGGACTGAAGCTGGGAGACCTGAATTCTACTTCTGGCTCTCATACTAATGAGATATGTGACCTCAAGCAAATTGCTCAATCTCACTGCCTTCTTCTTCTTTAAAATGATGGAAATAGGTTATGTGACCTTTGAGAATGATAGTAATTATATTTCTAGTCCAAAACCGAAACAATTGATATGTGAAGGGATTTTTCCTGGATATAAGGAATGTATTTGGCCCACTAAAATATTGACATATTTGGAGCTCCACAGAAGCAATGTTTGAAATCAGAAAGCTGATTTGAAATCAGGAAACATTCAAGAAAATATTTGAAATCAGGAAAGTCTCAGAAAGTTAGGGACATAGTCTCACCATATTAAGAAGGCTGCCATCTGATTTTAGCATCTTGAGATCCAAGGGGACTCAATGAGCTACTAGTATTTTTTTTCTTTTCTCTTTAAAATCAGTTTTAATGCCATAGTTTACACACAGTAAAATTCATTCCTTCTGGAGTTCAGTTATATGAATTTTGACAAAAGCATGTAGTAATTTAACTGCATCACAAGAAAAATATAAAGTGTTTCTCTTGAAAAATTTGCCTTGAGCTTCTTTGTAGTCAGTCCCTTTCTCTCATCCTCAGTGGATGGAAATCACTGATCTGTTTCCATCTCTATAGTTTTGCAATCATTAGGTGGAATCATGTAGTTCACAGCATTCTCATTTAGCATAGTAAATTTGAGATTCATCTGTGTTGCAAATATCAGTAGTTTACTTGGTTCTGTTGCTGAGTAGGGATTGCAGTGGGCAGAAAATGACACCACTCTTATCCCTTGTGGATGTCTCTACCCTAATCCCTGGAACCTCTGAGCAATTTGCCTTACTTGTCAGAGCAATTCTACAGAGAAGATTAAGATTACAAAGAGATGGAGAGATTTCCCTGGATCCAATGGGCAGGGTCCAATATAATCATATGAATCCTTCAGAAGGGAGAACCTTTCTTGGCTTTAGTAAAGAGAGATGAGATAGAAGAAGTGGGGGAAGATTTCAAGCCGGTGAGGGACTCATCCGACCATTTCTGGCTTTGAAACGGAAGGAGAAGAAGACCACACAAGTCAGTGAATATGGTTGGCCATCCTTCTTACTTTTGAAATTTATATGGACGCCATAATTTCCCCACTACATGTTGTGTTACGTTACGTTTTAATTCACCTGGAACTCCTGACTCTTGCTTTAAAAGTTTCTTCCATTTCTGCTTGTTGGGCAGTTGTTAACTTCCTAGTGATTCCTAATGTAGGAATCACTAAGTAACAGTGATAACAGGTACAGTGTAACAGGTAAGTTGTCACTCACTGTAAGGACTTTTAAATTGTTAACTGAGGAAACAAGCTTTTAAGTCAGCCCTTGATTCTAAGGTTACTACTCTCTCCACACACTGACCGCATGAGTAGGACAAGTGGCTGTACTTCTCTAAGCTTCAGTTTTTAATTCATAAAAGGTGGAACATCATAAGGGTTGTTATGAAGATTAAATGAAATAATGTTTCTTAAACATCTGCTTGGAACAGTGCCTGGCCTAGAGAAAACATTCAGGAAGTGGTGATTTTATTATTATTGCCACTTTTAATAACATGAACATTTCCAAAAGTATCTTCTTATGACCACAAATTTTCAGATGTTGAGATATCTTTTGTGGGTCACACCTACTAATTAAATACCACATGACCAATAATGCCAGGGAGAATCCCATCTGTGGGACAGTAAGTCTTTTCCCCTTTGGAGCTAGTTATCTGAACAAATCATTTTGACTATAGTTTTAGAAAAGCATGAACTTCCAGCTCCAACCAAACAAACGTCTTATTCTACTGCCGATTGTTGTGAGCCCTATGTCTTTCACCTCTTCACAGTTGGTCAAAGTGACCTCCATGGTATTGTGAGAGTGAGACTTCTACCAAGACGAACACAGGCCACACTTTGTAAACATTAATTTTCTCCTTCACAAAAGAATTTGGAGATTAAACAACAGTAGGATACATGTTCATGAATAAATCAACAATGTAAATAGAAGTCTGTGTACAACTTGACGTTCATGCCCCGCACCGAACTTTTTCAAGTGCTCATTTGCAATGCAGAGTTCTGACTCAATGTATGGTGTCCGGAGAAATAAAGAAATTCAATCCCTTCCTTTGTCTCTGTTACGTGTTTATGAGGGTAGAAGTGCTTGGAATCTTTGTTGTTCCAGCCGTGAAGCAAATTAGTCCAGTCGTAGCCTGGTATTAATGAGTGAACCTTGAAAGGATGTGGGAATCCTGGTGAGATGAAGAGACAGTTACTTGTTTCCACTCAGTTGCTGCTTGTACGGATGCAGCATATGTGTATTACTTGCTGATGATCTTTTGATGTGACTCGCTGCACAGATGTCTAAGAGAGTGACCATGCAAGCGACCTCTTTATCGTTTCCTGTTTTGGTATGCTTAGTTCCAACAAAGTCTTGAGCTGGATTTGACTGGATTGCATTATCAAGCCTCCTCAAGTGAGGCCACAGTCCATGTGGCAGACAAAAATGTGACTTAAAGTAGCAGCCTGGGAGCCTTTGAAATTTAGTAACTGCTAACACAGCTAGCTGTTCTTGTACTGCGTATGAATTAATACAATATTTCTTCTCTACCATCAACCCACTTTCATGTGAGCAAGGGCAGAAGGAGGAGGAGGCAAGTAAGATAAGTGCCTGTGGAAAATACCTCTTTCACCAAGATTCTGGTTTTCAGAGTAATGAAATGCAGGTCGAGCCATTAAAATTTCAACCTTACAATATTCAAATTTCAAATTATGTTCATTAGAACTCTCATGGCCTATTTCAACCTCCTTTCACCTAAAACAGCTCCACTTTTCGCTACTTTACATCCTCCACTCATAATGACAGTCTGAAAAGTTTTCACTGATAAAGTTACGAAACATGTTTCACCTAAGCTAGAAATATTTTTCAGCCACTTTTATAAGGTTTGTATTTAAGTCGCCGTAGGATGCAATTGTTTGACAGAGTAGAAAGGAATTCTCCTCATCAAATAAAACTTTGCTTCTAGGTCTCCGAACTTGAGACACATAAGGTGAGCTCCATATACAACGTGTCTTCTTTCGAGATCTTCCTCCCTCTCTCTGACAAATACACGTGTTGGAACTCGGATGGACAGATGGACAGATGTGGAGGATGCTAACTACAAGCCTCAACAACAGCTGAGCTGAATCTCCCCAGTTCAGAATTTCACTAGCCTGTGTAACTTTTTGTTTTCGTTGGAATATGTAAATACAGTGGAAAAGGGTATACGCCTCTGCGCTTGATCTTTTCTAAAAACAAGAGTATCTTCACATAATGTTATCATGAACACATGGATGTTGTCGCATAGGTGAAATGGTTAGCATAATGCCTGGTACATAGTATATGCTCAGTTGTTTTTTTAAAGATTTTATTTATTTGAGAGAGAGAGAGAGAGACAGAAGAAAGAGACCACAACCAGAGGGGAGAGCCAGAGGGAGAGGGAGAACCAGGCTTCCCACTAAAGAGGGAGCCCAGATGCAGGGTTCAATCCCAGTATGCCAGGATCACAACCTGAGCCAAAGGCAGAGGGTTAACCGACTGAGTCACCCAGGTGCCCCAGTATACGCTCAATTGATGTGAAAGAGTTTTGGCAATGAGTGGAAGCAAAATAAGTAGGGAGACTTCTGTGTTCTCTAGATGGCTAGCAGGTAGGTGTCGCTAAGAGTCCCCATCCTAATTCTTACTGATCATTCAAGTGTCAAATTAAAATGTTTATCTGTAAGGTCTTCCTTGGCTGGTCAGTATATATTATATGCCCTCCTCTATACTCTTAGGTACTTAGTTTTTGTGTATTTTTAACATCTTGATCTCTTCTATTTGGACCATTACTATACTAAGCACGTAGGTAAGTGGTAAATGATAGAGCCTTTTTAAACTTTAAATTTCAGTCTGGCCCTGGGACCTGTGCCCTTAACCAATAAACTCTGCTGCATCTTCATGAATCTTCCATCTTTATTATACCCTATACGAGGAATTATGTACTTTGAAGCTGATGTGTGTAGTTTTTACTCTAATAAAGATAAGTAAAACAGAAGTTAGAGGAAGATAAAATAAAAAACAGAAATAAAGTTCTGGAATTTTCCTGCTGGTCTCCAGTGAGCATTTTTGTGCACCCTGGGGATTAACACACTTCTCTTGGATAATATTCGTGAAATGACCAAACCACTAAGTAATCCAACCACTACTTGCTAAGTCTCTCTCATAAAATTAACCATCTCATTTTCTTTTTATTAAATCTAGCAATATGAATACAGTATTTTTAAGTGATAAAAATAGTTTACAATCTCTCAGGAAGCAAACAAATGAACAACTGGTCATCTAGAAAGCTTCCAGAAATAAAGGACACACAACACTGGGAAGAAGTAGTAAGATGTAAATGTTTGTGTTCTGAAAAGTCACATTGCATCACACCAAGCGTATGTCTCTATTGATCTAGGATTATGTTGCCACTGGTTGTAATGGGATTATTAGAATATTGTAAAGTATTGTGTCCCCCTAATATTTTCCATATTTAATCTTTGCCACTGTTTTCTTCTGAGGTTCATGAATTCAGATTTTTAATGTGACATAACATAGCCAAAGAGCAATGGGTTGGGAGAACCTGATTTTGTGGTGGTCATTAAGAAAGCCCAGTTCACACAAATTGCCTTAGGGAAACCATCTTATCTTTTCGGATGCCAGCTTCTTTAACTGTAAAATAAGCTCAGTGCCTTGAACATAGAAAGCGCTTCGTTATTTCTTGAGAAGGGAACAGGTGAAAGTTAGAAGGGGCGGAATTAGAGTATGTGATTAGGTTTTTCGACTGCTTTAAAATTCAATGACTCTGATTTCTGAACTTTGAGTTTAAACTTGGAAAATTTGGGGTTTTAGCAGTCAACTTTTTGATCACCATAACCATGGATCCAGCTGCTTTCAAGGGTAGAATTCCATGCTACAATCGCATTACAGGACTTAACAAGATTAAAGTCCACTCTCACTGGTCACAAGGTTTGAAGTTCTCATGGTATCTGGCACCTGGGTCTGTCCATCCTTTTAAGGTCTTCTTCAAACGAGCCATTCATATGCAGACGCAAATCAGGCTGACTGGTAATGTGGATAGGACTTTTAGTTCACATTCATTGGTACTCATACTTTCTCCTGGTTCTCAATTTACATTACGGAAAGCATTTATTACCTGATACTGATTTCATTTAAAAGCTTTAGCTTGAGAAGCAGCTTTCTTCAAAAGAAAATTTGAGATAAAAAATGTCTGAAGGTGTTTCTGAGAGCTTGCATTCTTTCTGCCCAACAGTCTAAGAGGAAGATACCTTAAAGAGGACGACGACAACGATTGACAGATTTCAGTTTCTTCTCATCTTTACATGTGCAACTGCAGAAGTTTGAATCATGTCTTAAAAATAGATATTGGAACTATTTCCAAAATATAATGGACCCTTTAGATTGAAGCTTAGCAAAAGCTTCCTTCACAAAGGAAGGAATATACTATCATATACCACCTTTTTGACTTTATTTTCATAGACCGTCTTTTTGACTAAATTATTCTTGCGCAAAGTATCAAAATCCTTATAGTGAGCTTCTTGGGTCTTTCCAAAATTGTACCAAAGATTTTAAATCTGTAAACAGAAGCCCAGAGTCCCCCTTTTTAAATATATCCCTGACTATTTTGTGTGTGCAAAGCATCCTCTTGAAATGATTCAATTTCCTAGTTTAGTAGTTATGCTTCCAGATATAATTATGTATTAGCCAAGGATCTGAATCCTCTCACTTGTAATTATGTGGTCTCGTTAGGAAACTGGCTGTGCAAAGGAAATCAGTGATTAAACTTTCATTCAGCATAGTTTCTTCATCAGTCCTTGGAACAGGTGTCAGGATTATTCTCTGTTGGTATTTTGCTTGGTACCTGGACTATTAATCAGTTTATATGAAAAGTTGGGATGATATATTGTCTCTACCTTAAATCTTTTATATTTTGTGGGTTGTCATGGCATTTAATATAATAGATAACTCCCTTTGGGTCATTAAAAGCAAGAAGGTCAGGCTTTCCTTTTTTCCTGACACAGCAGAGCTCTGATTAAGTGTAAAGTCGCAAGGTGATTTCTTCCATTGTGAAATCTCCTATGGGATGAGGGTAATGTAAGCGATTATTTCAGATGGAAACAGCAACTGCAGTAAGCTTTTGGTGGGCTTATTTCACGTTAACCCCCGCAAATAAAACTATCAAAGTTTTCTCAAACCAATGGTAATTTTACTCTATCTTGTGTAAAGGCAGAAATACATTTCTTTGAAGACTTTATTCATTCATTTGACAGACAGAGATCACAAGTAGGCAGGGAGGTAGGCAGAGAGAGAGGAGGAAGCAGGCTCCCCGCTGAGCAGAGAGCCCGATGCGGGACTCGATCCCAAGACCCTGAGATCATGACCTGAGCAGAAGGCAGAGGCTTAACCCTCTGAGCCACCCAGGTGCCCCAGAAATACATTTTTGGTAGAGGGAGTGGGACTTACTTGAACACAAACTAATGATTTTGTAAATGCTATCAAGTCCCTTAATCAGAATAAAATGTTATAATACTGCATAGTACTGTGCATGTTAACAAGTTTATCCCCATGATCCTCCTATTCAGCTACTCTGAAAGTTTACCATTAATCTCAAAATCTCATTCCTAATCATCCACTTTAATTTTTTAAATTTGAAGTTGTTCCCCCACCCCCTCCAAATTTCAATCTTTTGGTTTCCACTAATCATTCTCCATTCCCTTGGGCCATCCTCTCTTCCCTCTCCCCTGACTTCCCTTCTTCTCATCTTTGTTTATATGACACACAATTTAAAAATCAAAAATTTAGCAGATCTGTTAAGAGCCTATGTCACAGTTTTCCTTCAAAGTCTGCAAGTGGAGATGGCTAAGCTGGCTGAAAAATATTCTTTCTTGGTAAAAATACATAAGTAAAAAAATTGATTATGTAATCATTGCTATCTGGATACAAGAAAAAAATATTTAGCTAAAGAGTATTAGACACCCAATTAACAACTATTGAATGGCTTCTTAATTTTAGAAAAGGACTTTCTGTTATTGAAGTTTATTAGGAATTTCTTCAGCATTTTATCAGGGTTGTAAATTTCTTCCTAGGAGAAAGATGAGAGTTTCTCTACTCAAGGAAATTGTGTTCACAAACATATTTGGCACAACTTTTCTTTGTCATTTACTGCAGATAGAAGATTTATCTTCAAAGAGATCATCAGATATAACTTTATATCTGATACTTATAGCCCATCTGTTTTTTTAAATCAGTTTTATTGAAGTATTATTTACATATAGACACTGTACATATTTAAAATGTACATTTTTTAATGTTTTGAGGCATGTATACACTCATGAAGCCAGCATCACAGTCAAGATATGAACGTATCAGTCATCTTCAAAAATTTTATTTTTTTTTAAAGATTTTTATTTATTTATTTGATAGACAGAGATCACAAGTAGGCAGAAGGCAGGCAGAGAGAGAGGGGGAGAAGCAGGGTCCCCGCTGAGCAGAGAGCCCGATGCGGGGCTCGATCCCAGGACCCTGAGATCATGACCCAAGCCGAAGGCAGAGGCCTAAACCACTGAGCCACCCAGGCGCCCCAAAAATTTATTTTTAATTGATGTCTTCTTAATTTCTTTTTAATTTTTAAAATTTCTCCTTTTTAATTTCTCCTTCCTGCTCTCTCTCCTCACCACCAGGCAAACACTTAAGTGCTTACTGTAATTAACTTTAATTTTTATTTCCTAGAATTTTATATAAATGGATGTAGAGTTTGTACTCTTTTTTTTAGGGTGAAAGAATCTGGCATCTTTCATGTAGCATTATTATTTTGTGAATCATTACTGTGTATAACAATCCTTTGTGTGTAATAATTCTTTTCTTTTTAATACAGAGTAGAATTCCATTATATGGTTATAATACAATTTATTCATTCACTTACTGATGGACATCTAAGTAGTTTCCAGCTGCTGTCTAACACAAAAAAAGTGTTCTTAACCAATGTATATAAATCTTTGTATGGGCATGTTTTTTTCTTGTGAAAATAGACCTAGAAGTTGAATGACTAGATCATATAGTTGGTCTATATTAAAATTCTTTTTTTAAAAAACATTTTATTTATTTTTTTATTTATTTGACAGAGAGAGAGAGAGATCATAAGTAGTCAGAGAGGCAGGCAGATAGAGAAGGGGAAGCAAGCTTCCTGCCAGAGCAGAGAACCCAATGTGGGGCTTGATCCCAGGACCCTGAGATCATGATCTGAGCTGAAGTCAGAGGCTTACCCCACTGAGCCACCCAGGCACCCCAGTGTGTGTTAAAATTCTTAAGAAACTTCAAACTGCTTTCCACCAGTTGCCAGATGCTGGAGGGTAAGGGAAATAGGAAGACGTTGGTTAAATGTATAAACTTTCAGTTATAAGATGAGTAAAAGCTAAAGAAATAATGTGTAACGTGGCGATTATAGTTGATAACATGTATTGTATAATTGGAATTTGCTAAGAAAGTAGAACTTAAATGTTCTCACTAACCCCCTCCTCCCCAAAGAAATATGTGAAGTGGTGGCTGATGTTAACTAACTTCATATAAGAAATCCTTTCACAATATATATGCATAGCAAATCATCACATTGTAAACTTCAAATATCTTATGGTTCTGCCAATGACACCTTCACAGAGCTGTTAAAAAAAAAAAAGGAAAGAAAAGAAAAGAGCGAAACTGTTGTACCTTTTATAGTCTCATCAGTATTATATGAGTTTGGGGTCCTCCATATACTTGCCGACACTTGATATGGATGGCCAGCCTTTTTAATTTTAGGTAATCCAACAGGTGTATATTGGTATCTCATGGTGGTTTTTATTTGCCCTTACCTAAGGACTTTACCTAAGGCTATTTTGATGATGTTGAGCATCATTTCATGTACTGGTTTGTCATGCATATAATTTCTTTGGTGAGTGTCAATTCAAATCTTTTTTTTCTTAGTTGATTTTTTTGTTTTCTTAGTTGAGTTTTTTGTTTTCTTATGATTGGGTTTTGACTTCTTTATATATTCTAGATACAGGTTCTTTATATAACTTTTAAATATTTTAAATATTTCCTCCAGCTGCTGAGATTTTTTTCCCATTTTCTTAACAAAGCAGAAAGTTTTGAATTTTGAATAATCTAATTTATTGATTTTTCTTTTATGGATTAGGTTTTGGTATAGTATTTAAGAAATCTTTACCTAACCCAAAGACATAAAGATTTTCTTTTGTTTTCCTCAAGAGGCTTTCTAGTTTTTTCTAGTTTTAGGACTATGATCCTTGAATGAATTTTTCTATATTATATGGTCTGAGGTAGGAGGTTTTAAAATTATTTTTCTTCTTTCTTTGTGTGTGTGTGTCACACATATGCATGCGTGCATGTGCACAAATACCTAGTTGTTCTAGAGCCCACTGTTGAAAAGACTGTTCTTTCTTCACTGAATTGTCTTTGTACCTTTGTTGAAAACCAATTATCCATCTATATGTGGGTCTATTTCTATACTCTGTTTTGTCCTATTTATCTAGTTGTCTGTTTTCACACTGAACCACTCTTGATAACATGATAAATGTAGTTTTTTAATAAGTCTTGCAATAAGGTATCATTTATCCTTCAACCTCATTCTTAATTTTAAAAGATTTTTTGAGGGGATGCAGAGGCTATTCTAGGCTCTTGCATTTTCATACAAATTTTAGAATTAGTTTGTAATTTTTTTAAAGATTTTATTTATTCATTTGAGAGAGAGAGAGAGAGGTAGAAAGCATGAGCAAGGGAGGGGACAGAGGCAGAAGCAGACTCCCTGCTGAACATGGGGCTCCAATTTGGGGCTTGATCCCAGGACCCTGAGATCATGACATGAGCCAAAGGCAGACAGACACTTAACTGACTGAGCCACTCAGGTGCTCCTAGAATCAGTTTGTAATTTCTATTAAAAATATCCCACTGAAGGGGGCGCCTGGGGGGCTCAGTGGGTTAAAGCCTCTGCCTTTGGCTCAGGTCATGACACCAGGGTCCTGGGCTTGAGCCCCACATCGGGCTCTCTGCTCAGCAGGGAGTCTGTTTCCTCCTCTCTGCCTGCCTCTCTGCCTACTTGTGATTTCTGTCAAATAAATTAAAAATATATATATCCTACTGAAGTTGTGATAGTATTAAAGGATAGATTAATTGGGGGGAAATTGATATCCTAACAATAATGAGCTTTCCAACTCAAAAACACAGTATATCTCTATATTTATATAGGTCTTTAATTTCTGTCAGCAGTATTTTATAGTTTTCAGTATACAGGTCTTGCACATATTTTGTGCTAGATTTATCTCCATGTATTTAATGTAATTTTGTGCTATGCTAAATGGTATTGAAGTTTTTTGTAAATTTCAAATGCCTAATGTTTTGTTTCTAGAATATGGAATTACATTGTCGTTTGCATGCAACTTTGTTAAACACACACATTAATCAGTCTTAGTACCTTTGTGTGGATTCCACTGGATTTTCCCCACATAGGAAATCATATTATCTGTATATAAAGACAGTTTACTTCTTCCTTTTCAATTTGGATGCTATTTATTTCTTTCCTTATTGAGCTGGATAGGATTTGCTTTATAATCTTGGATAGCAATTGTGGGAGCTAACATCCTTATATTTTCCTGACCTTAGGGAGAAAGCATCTTTCACTATTAACTATGATATTTTCTTTAGTCATTTATAGTGTCCTGTATCTGTTGATGAAATTACCATCTATTCCCTGTTTGCTCAAAGTTCCTTTTAGTCAGGAATAGTTGTTGGATTTTGTCAAACACTTATTTTGTGTCTATTAAGATGATTATATGATTTTTCTTTAGTTTGGTAGTATAGTTAAAATGGTTGCATTCATTGTTTTTCTCCTAGATTTATTGATATCTTACTGACATATAACATTGGAGAAGGAATGTTTAATACAGAGTTAGGTATTTTTTTGCTACATCAAGAGTTACGAATTCTCATGACAAAGGACATTCCAGACAATTACAAACTTTATCTTATGCTTTTAGAATGTGCAGTGTAACTTTGGGAGATTTTACTCTTTAGCTTGAAATGTTTTTTTAAGTTATTAACTAAGCAGATGTACAGTGTGTGCTCAGGGCAGAAGTAGAGTCAATGCTTTGAAGTTTGGTTACGTTGTTCTGACCTTGGTAAAAATTTAAGTATTGGTTTCATGGAGAGCCCAGGAGAAGGGTCTCAAACATTAAAAGTTGAAAATCTCCTTTATCAATTGTTTAGCTATCCCATTATATCTGGAAGATATTCTCTATGTTCTCCTTAAAAGCAATGATAAGTAGCATAGTTAAGGCATTTGCTGAAATACCTGATCTGCAACTTACTAGATAAACTTTCCATTTTATTGGTGATTTTACTACATGCATCATAATTTCAGCCACAATTTTTCTACTTAAATTTCCTTTTTCCTGCCTTCTTCTCTTTTTTGCTATTCTCTTTGATATACTCCATGTTACTCTGAATCAGTCTCCCAATGGGGTCCTAGTAGACTTTCTATCAATCTAAAAAGCAAATTTATATATTGGTCAGAATTTTTAGTTGAAAGTATTAGAAAATTACTCTGGCTCTCTTAAACAGGAAAATAATTTAGGAGGAGATTCAAAGCTCACAAAATAGCATATGGAAAGAAACAAGAAAGCTCGAAAAGCTAGGTGCTGGAAAAATACATAAGGTCACACTGCAGAAAACCTGTGCTTTAGTTGCTACTGGTATGAGTCTGACCTTAAAATACACACACACATTTTTTAAATCTTTGTGTCATTCTTTCAAACATCCAAGGTGAAGTCATATTGGTTGAGTTTAGCTCACTTTCAAGCCCCTCTCTTTCCCCCAGGTATCAGGGAAAGGATTTCTCTTTTCTCTAAGATTATCCTTACATTAATAATGCAACAGGCAATAATAATGCAATAATTCAAGGTCCATCCTGCTTTCCTAATAAAAGTCAGAGAGCTCAGAGGAAGAGGAGTGTGTCAGTTTCTGAACAGTTGAAAACAAAACAACAACAAAAAAAAATTATAGTGTCTCTTTCATATTTTATCTCTAGGTACCTAATGTTGGGGTAAAGTAGAATATTGTGCTTAGACCAGGCATTAGAAATAGAAAAGAAGGAGGTGCCTTCGTGGCTCAGTCAGTTAAGCTGGATGATCCAACTCTTGATTTTGGCTCAGGTCATGATCTCAGGGTCACATCATGTCCTTGGACTCTGCACTTGGCAGGGAGTCTGCCTGAGTCTCTCTTTCTTCCTCTCCCTCTGCCCCTCCCACACTTGTGCTTTCACACATGCACTCATGCTCCCCACCTCAAAAAAAAAAAAATTTATTTATTTGTTTATTTATTTATTTGCTTGAAAGAAGAAATGGTTGACCTGGAATTATTCCTGGAAGAATACAAATTGATAGGCAAAAAACATACAGACCAGATTTTTGTATCAAAAACATCATGGCCTATTCAAGCAAAAAATTCAGTTTCCCTTTTAGCTTTTTGGCCTCCTGCCAACTACTCACCCTCTGTGACTTTAGTTCTCAGTTGCCAAGTGAGAATGATAATGTCTGGGTCCTAGGTTTGTTGTGAAGATGGAATGAGAGGATGTCTATAGAGCACCCAGCACAGCACACTCACTCACAGTGGCTACTTTTCAAATAATTGTTATTGTCCTGTCCTTCTCTGTAGAAAACCTTCTAACTCCTGAAAAACTCTACCACTGCCCCTCTCTAAAGGGGGCTGCAAATCTCAAGGATGCTGACTGGGTCCATGAGGAGATATAATTGCTGTCAGATTCTCATGCTGTGTGTGGCCCTGTTACTTATGGTGGTCATGTACAGAGACAAAGATTTGTTCTTCATGAAATGGAAGTCATTGATGAGATCACCAAACCTCCTTCATTTCCTGTTCCCCATTCTAGGTACAGTGGCTTCTTATACCAAAAAGAACTTGATTCCTCCTTTCTTACAATTATTTTGTAATTGTCTTTCATCATGGTTTCTCTTGAGTCTTAGGGAGTCTCTTTAGTGTTGAAAACAATAAAGCTATATTAAATAAAAAGAATGATGAAGATCATGTGTATTGAACATTAAAATAATTTTGTAAATATTTGAAGGAAAAATATTGATCATAAAAAGAGATTTCTCAACTTATGCAGTTCATGGGAGAATAATTTTTCTAAAATAGGCTAATTTATTTGAAATTAAAAGAGAAATAAGTTATAAATTAACAGTTGAAGAAGTACAATGGCAATGTCAAAAATAGGTTTTGTTCTAGGAGAGTGTTTCTTAAACGATAGTATGTGTAAGTGTAATCTAGGGAATTGTCAACAGCAGAATTCCCAGTCTCACTCCAATTATTAATTCTGGGGTGGAGCCCAAGAATCCACACTACTAAACATATTCATTGGTGATTTTGATGAGTTGGCCTTAGATGGCTTTTCTCTTTCCCTCTAGAAAGACTGTGGGGAGAAGTTTTAAGCTACTATGGATTTTGCCAAAATAGCAGTGGGTGGTGACCAATGGTTGTAAAGCAGGAGCTCAAACTGGTGGTCAGGCATCAAAACCTGTTCACAGAGGTGTTCTTTCTAACAAAAATAGTTTGTAAAATGTTGTCTATAATGCCCTTAGGCTAAGTTTGCTTCCTTCAGTTAACTGTCGCCTGGCTCATTGGCTTCTGGTATGTAAGTTCGCATGTAAGTGGTACACCTGCCCCTGAGACACTTGTTCATGAGCTCCAAGAATTTGAAGAATCACTCTTTTAAACTGGAGAAAACTCTGAGTGAGGTATTTGGGAACTTCCAAGGGATGATTAAGTATGCTTGGCAAATTTTAATTTGATGAGATCCGCCAAGCTAAGTTCACATTATGAATTCCTTTTCTCCTCAGGTATGACATATTCCAAAGTCAATACAGATTGGTCCCTGCCCGTCTTCCATGATGGCCGGGTTTACTTCTTTGTCCCCTTCTTTGCCAGACTATGAACAGTACCAGGGCAGGAACTGAGTCTTTGTACTTGCCTTGGGCTCAGAGCCCCGCATATCACACAGAATGCGATGGATGCTTAAATATTTGTTGAAACGCAAAAGCAGTAAGGAAGGAAAAGAAGAGAGAGTGAAAGGAAGGATGGGAAGAAAGAAGAAAGAGATGAAGATAATGTGGAAAGGATGAAAAAGAGGAAAGGGGAAAAAAAGGAACAAAGAAGGGAAAACACAGGAGAGAAAGTTAAAAGTGCAGAGACAGGTGTCATCTGCAGAAATGTGACTAATTCGATCCCTTATTTTAGGAAAATACAAGCAATAATATGGACTACTTGAATGTCAGAGTTTATAGATTGAAATCAAATGCAGAATGAGGTGTCTTTGAGCAAATATAGCAACAAGGAGGAGCATTGTCATGTGTTAGCAACAGGCACTGTATTCTCAGATATTGATAGAATTGCCCTAAATTTTGTTTTTCCTTACTCAAGGGGCTTCCTGCCTGTCGGGTTTCCGAAGTAAAAATATTAAATGAGTATCTTGAAAGATTATTTTAAGTTTGTAAGTACTCATAATGTAGCTAAACATACCAAATGAGCATCCACAAAACGCCAAGGCACTATTTATATTTCAATCTAATCATAGTCTTTGTCACAATCTATCATCACAGTCTTCTCCTTGTGTCTGTATTTTTTTCATTGGGAAAAAAAATGGCTTGAAAGAGGGAGAGAAAGTTGTCATCTGTTGCTTTCAGAGAATTAAACTCATTTAAAATTGAGTACTCAGAAATCCTGTTATTTTGTTTGTTGACTTTTGGTATCTTCTTTCTAAAATAAAACATACTCAAAGCATGGTTATTTAAAATCCAAGTGAATTGGAAATCTATAAAGTTGTTTAGACACCATGCTGAGTAAGCTGGGTGAGAGCACTGTGTATTAGAAATACAGGTGCATCGTGGGTTTATGTCCTCATCCAGATCCTCCTGTGATCCTAACGACCCCTCGTATGTCACTTCATTTCCCCGAGACTCAGATTTTCATCTGTGTATTGAGCAAATCTCTCAAACTCAATTTCTAAGAACATGGAATCGACAGTACAGCACTATCAATTAACTGCAGCTCAGCTCCATTTTGCAAAGGCTCTATGTCCTTGGACAGTAACGTAAACTCTCTGGCTCTTATTTTAATCATCTTGAAGTGGACGTTATTCCAAGACTTCGGATGGTTTTTGAGAAATGAGAAACTATATCTAAGATGGCAACAGGCATAGACATTTTTGTTGATAACCCCCGCCTGCTGGGAAATAATCTGTGACTTTTACATCTGACTAAATGAAGAAGAATCAAAGGATCTAGAAGCAGTCATGTTGTCACTAAAAATGGTAGTGCCTTCTCTTTCCCAGTCTCACCTATGAAATGGACCTATTCGAAATTTCTGAGGCAGAAAGCCTCACAACTTTTATCATTGATAACCCATTTATTCCTATGTTCTTAATGTTTATATTCTTGATGTTTGTGTGGGGAAATGAGTAACCTAGATACAAAGCTTGCAAAATGCATCGAGCTACCCAGGGGGCTGTGCAGCAGGACTCCATGGGGAAGATGAAGCATATCCCTGTGATGAAGTTTAAAGAGCAACATCTCAACAAGTACAAATCAATAACCTATAAAGTGAGTGCCTAAGTGCTGAGGGGATCCTTTGGAAAGGTCTCTTCAAAGCAGTAAGATAAACTGAAAGGGTAGTGGTAGCATGCATAAAGAAAGACAAAGAAGACCAAAAGTCAATTACAAAGCACTTAAGGCCAGACCAAGAAGCAAGAAAATAGTTTGTGAATATTCAGATTTCTTCTACTATTTTCAGATTTTATTTTGGTCCCGTTTTGTTTTAAATTCATGGACAACAGTGTTTTATCAACAGGTTCTGTATACCATGCCCCTGCTTGACCTTTCTGAACATTGTCAGAAATTCATTAATAAAATTTAAATCAACATTTTTGAAGTATAATTTACATACAGTATGATGCATTGATTCAAAATTCATTCTTTTGAAGATTTTTTATTTATTTATTTGACAGAAAGAAAGAGATCACATATAGGCAGAGTGAGAGGGAGAAGCAGGCTCCTTACTGAGCAGAGAGCCCAATGCGAGGCTCGATCCCAGGACCCTGGGATGATGACCTGAGCCAAGGGCAGAGGCTTAACCCACTGAGCCACCCAGGTGCCCCCAAAATTCATTTTTAAAAGAATACAATTTCAAAAAAAAAGAGAGAGAGATAGAGAATAGCATTTATATTTGAAAAGGCTTATCCTCAGACAAGTCATCCCAGTAATAAGCCGAGATTCAAAAAACATAAGGAGAAAATAGAAGAAAATTAAACTGTTTGGAAACCATATTGATTTTCGTAAAACTCACTTAATTTCCAGGAGTCTCATTTAAAGGATTTTCTGTCTCTTTTGTTTTCATGTTCCTATTCAATTGCATATTTAAAAAGAGGGAGAGGAGGGAAAAATTTATTTTAAGCATTTTTTTTCATGATGAATGTCAGTCATAGAATAAAGTTTCAAACCGATGTCATAGAATCAGTAGTTCTCAGGAATGCCTCGTGGACTTCTCTTTGAGAAAAACACATGCATTTAATTTTTTGTATTTTATGGATCTTCTTTGAGAAAATACTTGGAATGGGTTATACAAAAATTGCGTGAAGCAACTTGTTGTACAACAGGCCCTACCCCCACCTGTTAAAACAAGAATCTGTGAACTAGGATGTAGATTGCACAGGACTGTATGTGATGCCCAGTACACACACCCCCGGGGAGGGACACTGACTCCATGGTGGATGCCAGAAACATTGGGTACTAATTGGTTCAATTTTTCTGAGCTATTTTGACATTTAGTTGACTTATGGGAAAAAAACCTTCAGAGTGATGCAAAACCATCGCATCCAGTAAAAGCTTTGTATGAGTCAGCTGTATGAATCGGTCATTTTAGATTGTGGCTTTGCCTTTGGCTTATAATGCTGTACTCACTCACAAACTTTATAAAATCCCATGGCCCAGTCATCTAGGAGGAGGATATAAAATAAAGCCAATTATTTTGATTTGGTCCAATGTGACTTCCTTTCTTTGTCACAAAAATATGCCAACTAAATCAGAACAGAATATATGGCAATCATTTTTAGGGGGAAATGTGTGTCTTTTCATTTTGTATCAGGCACCAAATCCCTTACCCAGAACAACTGAGGTACTCTATCCAAGTCTGTGAAATGAGTAAGTAGGTTAATGGATAAGTCAGTGATCGATAGTCAGTGGAAAACCATCAATAAAGAAGGAAATACACAAAACCTACCCCTTCAAAGAAGGGATCAATAGCATTATTTTTGTATAATGAAATAAAACCCCTTTTAGGAAGCAAGTAGTTACACTGATTTACTGACTTTTACTCTTTTTTTTTTCCAATTTATTTATTTTCAGAAAAACAGTATTCATTATTGACTTTTACTCTTTTGTAGTGAGTCGCAGAACTAAAGTTGGAGAAGTCACACCAACAGGCAGGTGCTTCCAGAGCAAGTAGCTTTCAAAATGTTTCCATTTTGGGGGAATCAGTTTGGGAGCTTGGAGATTAGGTTTATAAACACTTCGCTATCGTTAGGTCCCCCAGTGTATGACTTCTTTCAATATCCTGCATGACTGCCAAGAGACCAAAAAAAGATTACACTCATGAGAACAGATTTGTTTTGTAAGGAAATTCTTTTGATCATTTTTAGAGCGTACATAAAGCAGCAAAGAAATAGAATGATTTTTGGCATGAATAAAAACATTTTGCATCCGTAAGTTGACCAAGGTTTTTTTTTTTTTTTTTAAAGATTTTATTTATTTATTTGACAGAGAGAAATCACAAGTAGGCAGAGAGGCAGGCAGAGAGAGAGGGGGGGAAGCAGGCTCCCTGCTGAGCAGAGAGCCCGATGCGGGACTCGATCCCAGGACTCTGAGATCATGACCTGAGCCGAAGGCAGCGGCTTAACCCACTGAGCCACCCAGGCGCCCCAGTTGACCAAGGTTTTAGTTAGCGAATGTCAGAGCGTGGATCAACATACTTGGAACATTCTGGCTTTGAGGGGGGTGTGTGTGTGTGTGTGTCTGTGTGTGTGTGTCTGTGTGTGTGTGTCTGTGTTTGCTAGCAGGGCAGAGCTGGGGAATCTAGGTGTGTGGGTATCTATGTGTGTCACTAATAGCATCGACATTCCTGTTCTGAATTGCAGAACGATCACTTACGATCGTTCACAGGCATGCATGCCTCTCCTTTTAAGGACTGATTTTGAAGCATTGCATTTTAGTCAGAGGTACGCACTTGACGTCAACCTCTTGCCTTCTTACCATTTTTGCTGACATGGCACAAGAGGGTCTCTCACTACTGTGCCTCTTAACAACATCTCTGCATTGACATCTGGGAATAGGTAAAGCTCCAATCACAGGTGCATGAAGCTGTATCATTTTATGGCTTGTTAAAATCAGATTTTGCACGTGTGTCCATGAATCTGCAGCACACAGTCATCCATGCAAGTCCCCCTACAAACTTAGAATGACCTCTCAGCCCTTTCTGTGGCACTCTTTAGAAACTAGTAATAATTCTGGTTTTCTACATGCATAACTAAATTTGTTTGTTGTAGCTAAACAATCTGAGAGTTACTTCTGGGAAGCCCAATAAGCTAATCTGTTCACTAGTGTCCTTCTAAATTTCTGTTGAACGGAATTTTTTGTGTAGAAGGAATGAGGCCAAATTGGAGTTGTTGATTGTGCATGAGTTTTTTTTTTTTTTCTCCTTGAATGGAAATCAAATATGCTTATGAAGTTTAAACAGCATATTTCTTCATATGGACACAAATAGTGAAATATTAGATATGTGGTAGATTGTCCCCAAATTTCCTCATCTATTTACTTTCCTGGGTCATGGGCATTTCCTTTGTGCACAAATTCCTCCTACAATGTTTTCCTATTGGTTACTCCTTTGTAGTCTCTGTCTCCATATGGATAAGGTGGCTGTTGAATTTGCAGCATCTCATATATGCCCCTCAAAGGCCTTTCTCACACACGAGCCTATAGACGTGACGCAAGTTGTATGCAGGGAATGTTGACGCTGGCCAGGGTGTCAGAGCTGACAAAGGAAACTCTCCTTGATCTAAACCATCATGTGGATTCTTCTTTAGCTGCTGATGAGTTTGGCCCTGTTGAACCACACTGCTCAGTTAGACTGCGAGTAGGCTGGGTAGAGACAGAAAAATATTCTGGGTTCTCCAAGTGGTCCCCTACATGAAGGAGACACCATAGAAGATGTGAGTTTTAATATCAGTAATGTTTATTTACACTGACAGCTCGAACAGATCAATAATACTGTTAAGAGGAGCGTGCACTCAGCAAAAACACCTTTTGTAGCACATAAACTTCCGTCTTCTGGCTTTAATGTTTATCAGCATCTTGAGAGGCAGTTATAGCCCCTCGCATACTCCTTTATGATTCCATTATTGATTAAGTAGTGAGGCCTGCTGGACCTAGGACACGGTTCACTATTTTTCAATTAAAATGAAGAAATACCGTGTTTGTTGCAGGTTCACTTCAAGCAGTTGGCGTGTGGGACTCTGAGCGATGCTGCCCGTGACATGATGGGATTACCATGATCAACGACCCAGTTTGGATTTCACCCAGTGGCCAGGAGCTTTGCATGGTGGACAGCAAGGGTTGGATTTTTAAAAAGAGTAAACCAGGTAAGACTGAGGAAGACATCCGATCATTTATCACTTGCTCTCAGGGCTTTCCTGCGTTGCCAAGAGGTATTGAATAATGTATAGCTTTTCTATTTATTTTCTAAGTCCACTGAACAGGTTGTTGAAGAATGGTACTCCCTTGGATTTAGGAGAATGTGTGTCGTAATAATTGAGTCCATTTTTTTTTCTCAAGAGGAGAGAGGAGTTATTTTAAGATACACATAAAGCTATACAAGATATTATGGATTCAGATTAATGCAACAGCCCCAAATTGCAAACTAAGGACTTTTCCCCTTTAAGTAACTCCTCTGAACTGTAATGGGATAAGCAGTTGTACTTTTGAAGATTCTGTAGGGAAAGTGTGGCTGTTTAGTAGTTATATTTTACATGATATAGAAATGTGAGTGTGTCGTTTTATAGTATATGATCTTATAAATATGCCTCAAGGTTACTCTAATTTAGAAGATAATGCCAATTATTCTACCTCATTTCTTTGTATTTATCCCTTTAATTTCTGTTCCTCTAAGTATTATTTAAAATGGTGATACAGTGACATACTTTGGTATTACTGTGGCTCCTAGAATTTACAATGTTATGCTTTTATTCATATATTCTTTTTGCTGCTTTTCTCGCATCCTGGAAACTCTTCTCCACTATTACCCATATTTAGTCAGATCCTCTTTTTTTATTTAAAATTTTATTAACATATAATGTATTATTAGCCCCAGGGGTACAGGTCTGTGAATCGCCAGGTTTACACACTTCATAGCACTCACCACAGCACATACCTTCCCCAGTGTCCTTAACCCAACCCCCCTCTCCCTACCCCCCTCCCCCCAGCAACCCTCAGTTTGTTTCGTGAGATTAAGAGTCTCTTATGGTTTGTCTCCCTCCCGATCCCATTTTGTTTCATTTTTTCCTTCCTTACCCCCCAAACTCCCCACTTTGCCTCTCAAATTCCTGGTCAGAGCTTCTTAACTGTCTTCCTCCTCCATAAGATAATTTGAAGGTGTCATCAGCAAACACCTGGGGGAACCACAAGTTATTCTTGGGCTCTGACTTAAAGACCATCGAAGCTTTTACAGCTTCTCGGAATTTTATGCACCCCAAACAAGATTTTCTCTAAGTTCAATTACAGAAACAGAAAACATAAGTAAACTTCATTAACTGAGAAAAAAAAAAAAAAAGGAGGGTGATTATTCTGTCACTTGACCTCTTTACAAATACAGCTCTCTTACTTTCTTTGACTAAATGGGCCTCAGTCAATAAATTAGAGCTCAACATAATTATTGGATGTAAAAGAGAACTTCTCAAGTGACTGAGAATAATTGATTCTTTAAAGTTTGATAAATATCCCTCCCAATCCCATAATAACTTATTTGTCTCTAAGATGATAATATCAGGTAAGTACAAAACTCAAATAGTCACAGATTTCAAATTTGTTAGAAGGAGTATAGATCACCAGACTCATGGCCCAAACCCTTATTGATGAACTGATTGGTGGACAATTGTCCTGCTTGGTGGCAAGGTTGGTTATCCATACTTAGAAAACTTCTGCTAGTCTGTATCTAAAAGGGACATCAAAATGGGGAATTCGGGGGGAATAAAGCTCAACCTACTTCCAGGCTTTGTAGCATTAAAATCAAGCAACTAATTAAAGCAAGAATGCTTCTTGGTAGACTTACATATTCTTAAATGTTTAAGTCTTAGTCTCTGAGTCCAAAATAAATTTCATCCTGATTGTGTTTACTTCTCTATTTTCAACAAAACTGGGTTGGCTGTTAAACCATCAGACTTAGAAGAAATAGACAAAGGAGAAGGATAAAATTAAATCTATTTTGAAGGTAATCATGTGATAATTCAATTATTAGCACTTATTTATAATGTCACATAGGCAAGAGCTCTCCTCTACTGTGAGATCAGAATTTTTATTCTTTAGAATACTTTATCTTTCTGAATTGTATAGGTTATTAATATAGAAAAAATATACAAGGGCTTTTGATCTGAGTATTATAAAGAAACATAACATCTTTTCTCTTTGGACAGTCTTTTGCAGTGAATCCTGTTGATTAGGAGGTACAGAGATAGTAACTTCCACTGTTTTGTATAAAAACATATGATGTAGAAGGGCCCCAAGAACATAAAAGATTTGACAGTGAATTCATATATTTTCCCAGTTAAAGGTTAACTCTTTAAAAATGAGCAGAAAATTTATACATTATAGCTTTAGAGTTTATATTGGTTTTAAATTCATTTTTGTTCTCTGTTATGAGAAGGGCAGTTGCATTTTTTATATCGATGCATGTTAGCTTTGCCGTAAAGTTAACAGTGTCAAGGCTTCCCAATTCTGCTTCTCAGAAGTTTATAACAAAGCCATAAATATTTGTACTGTTCCTTAGCTTAAAAGCATTTTTTTCTTTCTTAAAGCATTTTAAAAGTAAAGGTTTGCCTAGCTCAGAATTATATTTTTGTATGCTTGTATGTAGAAGCAATATTAAGCTAGAAAGACAAAACATAAAAGATGAAATTTTTAGAAGTACTTCTGATAATAGTGTGCCCCATGGGACGGGATAGGCAGTCTCCAAGGTGGTTCAGGTACACAGCAGCCTCTGTGTATGCAATGTGTCCCCTACTTTCTGCAGAGAGCAAGAGACATTCTTAGCTGTGCAACCTTTCTTAGTTTTGAGGTCTCCTGGAAAAAGAACCTTGAGAACTTAAGGAGGTAGCTGATTCGGTCTAAAAAGTCTTATATGAATCTTTAATACTTTTGGGCTACATATTTATTGACTCTGTGAACATTCTCCAACCCCATGTAAAGCACTAAGTGTCCAGAAACAAATCAACAACCCTCTCTGCTCTGAGTTCATCTCGCAAACTGGAACTGACATGCAACCAGCTCAACTTTAGGGAAAATGAACTAAAAAGTTTAATGATCTATTTCAAACAGAATTCTCCATAAATTAAGATGAGGGGCCGTTAAAACTGATTGTATTAGAAGGTCTTTGAGGCTTAGGAGGCATTTCGGCAGTACAGCTAAAAAGTGGGAAGAATATTAACTAATGGAAAATGGGTATGACAGCATTCTAAGCCCGGGGCACAGTATGGCAAAGCCCACCCTAATGTGAAAATAAATGGTACCTTTGGAGAAGGGAAAGCTGCCTCAGAGAGTCAGAACTCATGCGGGAAGAGGCGGAGCATAGAGGTGGGGGCTGGACCTGAATGTTGTGGAAGCAGGGCGGCAGTGTTATAAATAGGGAGGTCATGTGGTCGAATCTGTGCTTAAAGAAAATGACCCTGGCGTTGGGTGGGGTAGGGGCAAGGAAGGTGGGTGCAGAGCGAAACGATACACTCGGAATAGTCAGTCCCACGAGTACAGAAATGTATTTAGCGCTGTGTCATCAGTGCCTGGAACGGTTCCTGCTCGTCCCTGATTCTGTTCGTCTCGGTTAAACGCTGACTAAATCAGTATCTCTCAGTGATCAACCATAACTTCTACATTTGCAACTTTTTCCTGTTTAGAAATGGTTTGAAAATGCTTCATACAAAGGACGAAAATTTAACTTTCACGTTTTTCATCACATACACGGTTACACACACATGCAATAAACTCTCTGCCAATATGTGTTTGAAATTAAACCTCAGATCCTCTTCCTGAAATTTATGCTTCAATTAAGATGGGGGCAGCTGCTACCCTACTTTATTCCCCTTTTGAGACTTTTATCTCTCAGGCTTTATCCTTCCCTTCATCGTTTTATCATCACATCAATCACTGTTTCTCTCCCTGGGAAGGCAGCGTGCATCACAGGCACATTTTTATGGCTAGAAAGCAACCCTACCCTACTTGACACGTAGTGCTTACTTAAACCTAATTAAGTAATTCTGCTGAAAGTACCATGTCCTTTCCATCACAATGCACATTTGGCCAAAATGATAGGGAATATTTTAAAGTGGTGGAAAATAGCTGGGGAAGGGAGTCCAAAGAAGACACAAGATGAATGAAAGTGAACTTCAGCCCAAGGTTCTTTGACACCATCCTCTAATGAGCTGGGGTGCATTCCCTTTGCTACTGGAAACTCCTCACTCACAGGCTGGCTTTTATCCCAATTATTTTATTGAAAGTTTCCATGGTAGTAAGACTCCCCAGTAGTATACCAGATTCAGTACGTTTTGTATGATTGTATCATCTGTTTTCAGAGAAGTTCTCTTATAGTCTGGGAAAAAACCTGAGAATTTCTTTCTAAATATGCATACTTAAGGAAATAGAGATACGATTCACTAAATGGAATATTCTTGAGACCAAGGCCTTTGTCTTTCTTCTCTGAGACATCAGTTCCAGAGCCACGTCCATTTTCAGTAAACATATCTGATGAGTGAACAAATGAATGAATATCAAAACTTTGTGCTTCTGATCAAAATTGTAACTGCTGTGTTAACAGTAGGAGGTAGATCTCTCCCTTGTTAGCGAGACCAACTGGGCATTTAGTTCTCTTGTCCAGCATCAGATCAAGGGTGTCTTCTTCTCTCATGGCTTCCAATACTACCATTATTTCATAACAGATTTTTAAAATCACCTAATGACAAAATTTTTTAAGGGTATGGAGGATTTAATATAAAGGATCAAGAAAAAAACTTAATGGAAGTCTTGTTGCCTTTATAAGTAAAATATGGTTCTCTTTCACAAAGAATCACAAATCCTAAATTTTTGCTTCTATAGATCTCAAAAGTTTGGGAGAAAGAGGCATGGTATTGTCTCTTTCCATGTTGTTGGGTATGGACTTCTCTGGATAGACGTCACTAGAATACAGCTATCCCAGCAAGCTACCCTTTTTTTTTTTTTTTCCAATTTATTTATTTTCAGAAAACCAGTATTCATTTTTTTTTTCACCACACCCAGTGCTCCATGCAAGCTGTGCCCTCTATAATACCCACCACCTGGTACCCCAACCTCCCACCCCCCCAAGCTACCCTTTTGTATTTCATGAAAGCAGTTTACAGCAAATTATGGTTTTAAATATACTATCACATTTAAAGGCACTGACTTTAAGTGAGGCCTGGATTTGGATCCCAACTCTGACACAAATTCTGTGATCTTGGGCAAGTTTCTTATCATCTGAGACCTGATTCACAATTGGTAACATACACATCTTAATAGCTGCCCCATGTACAATTGTGAGGATTAAATGAGATCGGACATATAAAACACTCAGCAGAATATCAGACACAGTATAAATAAGTTGCTGCTATTATTTATTATTATTGATGATGTTGTTGTTGTTATTTACGATCTACAGAGGTAGCAATTCTGCCCAGACATTCATTTCACCCAAATTTCAAAATATTTTACCCTTGGTCCCTAGAAGGAAATGAGATGTAAAATGCTTAGCAGAATACCTGACATGCCTCATAAACACTCAGTAAGTGTTCGTTGTTGTGGTGCTAGTTATAATGATTAGTTCCTTATATAAGCATTTCTCTTCTTGAGGCTCTTTGAGGAGCTCTTGGGTGCAATCTTTCCATAGCAATGACTTCCCTCTTAGGATAATGGCAGGTCTAGGATTTACGGGTAAGACAGGGCCCTATTTAACCATCTTTTTTTGGTTATATGATAATCATATTGCTTGGTATCTTGGTATTGAGGTGAATAGCATTTTTTTAAAACCCAAGATGACCAGAATGCTTTTTCATACCAAATTATAGTTTTTAGAATCAATAAAACACATTGAAAGCCACTAAAGGAAATATTAACATGTAACTTACGGTAGCAAACAAATCATCCTGATCTGTTGACATAATTCTCTAATTTGGAAATACTACTTTAATATCCACTCATAGAGACTGTCTTTAAAGGTCCCTGACATTAATCAAGCATTATATGTAATTATGCCTTTAACCTTTCCTTTTGTTGCACGTATTTTACAAGAAAGACTGTTATTAATTTTGAAATGAAGATTTAGTATTAAAACTACATTTAACATGGTAAACTAATACTTTAAAAATTAACTGTCACGGTTGGGGCGTACCTGGGTGGCTCAGTGGATTAAGCCTCTGCCTTCAGCGCAGGTCATGATCCCAGGGTCTTGGGATCAAGCCCAGCATCGGGCTCTCTGCTCAGCGGGAGCCTGCATCCCCCTCTCTCTCTGCCTGCTTCTCTGCCTACTTGTGATCTCTCTCTCTCTGTGTCAAATCAATCAATAAATAAAATCTTAAAAAAGAAATTAACTGTCATGGTTAATCTCCCAACACACCACCAGAAACTACGTAAGAGACGAATGGTAATAAATCAGAGACGATTCCGGGCATTTCTGGCCTGTGCTTTGTAGACTCTCTGTTTGGGGTGTCCCCAATCTTGTCAGCCAAAGGCAGGATCTAGATCATCAGCTGAGATGTGAGGGAAGACAAAGTACTATGAAACTGAGGGAGGGGGTATGGCAAATGAATCAATCCGAGGTGAATAAAGGATTCCAGGCTTTGGTAAAGGGCTTTCTAGGGTCAGACTGTGGGTTTCCTCAATGAGCCAGGACCAGAAAGATGCTCGCTCTTCCTTCAGCAGCTTGCTGTCACCCTCAGCGAGGGGCAGAGGAAGCCAGGGGTGGAGAAGAAGGGGATTCTGGGGTGCGCAGTGATGGTACCCTGGCGGGATGGGCCGTGCAGTTAAACGGGCAGTCAGGCAGAGTCCTGCTCCGGGGTTAACAGCTTGCTACAATGTGTGCAGTGGTTTTACACAGAGTGGCGGGAAATCCCTGAGTGAGTACAGGGAACATTTCGTTAGAAGGGATTTATTTATTCTAAGGAGAGGATTTAGCATGAAATCAAGGTACTACAGGAGATAAACAATCTTTACAAAGTCTCTTCTGCTGTAGTATGAACCAAAGGAAACAATGTTCCTTTCTGTTGAGTCCAACATGACAATAGGGATGAACTAATAATGAGAGCCACCCTAAATTGAATTTCAGGATCAGTATAGGTCTTTTATATCAATAACCCTGAAAGAGAGACATTGTCTTACACATATTCAAGATGAAGAAACCAGGACTGAGAAAAGTGTGTCATTTTTCCAGGCTTCCTACAACTAATACATGTGAGGCCAGATTTCCCTCCCACGATCTCCTTTTTTTAAAACTGTGTGTTTTCCATTATATGATGATCCTGTTTTTCTGTTCTTACGACTAATGTTCCAATCCTTATGCCATTATATGTGTGTGCAAATTTGCTCTGTTCTCTATTATATGTTTTTATAATATTTTGTCATTTTCCCCTCGTTGCATATGTGTGCCTGTTGCTTATCCAGGAATTTGAAAGTTCCTTAAGAGGTAGAAGTTTTCTTTTTCTGGGAGATCCATCGCTGCCAGTGTTACGAAAGGCCCTGACTCCAAACAAACATTTGCTACCAACGATCTCAATTAGCAAATTGTCTTCCCCTTTTCAACAAGGAAAAGAAAACTTACACACAGACTTCACATAAAATTCTTGGCATAAGTGTCATATACATATTTATATACCTATCATTTATCAAATATTTACATAAATGGCCAAATTATAAATCATTTGAGCCATATATTGTTTTTCATCTATGTGGTGTTTCTTTCCTCTCACAGAGAGTGCCAGAGTAATTTAACAGATCATTGTCCAAGCTGAGTTCTCTGGAACACTGGTCTGGAGGTGAGCGTTACAAGTACAAAGGGTTTTGTGGCCAATTTTGTTTTACTGGTGTGGAGACAGACGATAAGGACTGGTTCAAAAAGGAAGACTTTAGGTTTGCCTGCCACAGTTGCCACTCCCCTCCTGAATAAGTAGAGAATTGTTGGTCGGAGGAACGGAAATGATTTTGAACCATCTTTTCCCACAGATTACAACTCTGGTGTCAAGAACATAGGCTTCGGCCAGATATATTCTCTTTCTCTTTTCTCTTTTTTTTTCTCCTGTCTTTTTGCTTCTCCTTCCCCCTTCCCCTCTCTTTTTTCTTCTCCCTCCTTCTTTTTCACCTCCTCTTCCTTTTTCTCTTCCTCCTTCTCCGCCTTCTTCTTCTACCTCTCCCCCTCCCCCACTCCAGACACACATACTCGCCCCTCTTTTCTCTCTCCTCCTCAACCTAGCAGCACGCTGACATTTTTGTTTCCCCTGCTTTGGCTTCCCTGTGTTTCAATCCAAGCATACCCTCATCTCCAGTGAATGCCATCAGGGAGGTTATCACTTCCTTCTTCAGTCCAGCAAAATCTGGACATGGTTCTCCGCCTCCCTGTTTGTTGTTTTTGTTTTGTTTTGTTTTGTTTTTAAAGATTTTTATTTATTTATTTGAGAGAGAGACAGTGAGAGAGAGCATGAGAGGCGAGAAGGTCAGAGGGAGAAGCAGACTCCCCATGGAGCTGGGAGCCTGATGCCCTGGTTTTAAGCAGAGAGACATTTTAATTTTCAGGCACATCCTATAGACAGAGTTCCTTTTACCAGCGAGTTACTTTTCAGAGGGTAACCTCACTTTCACACTCTTGGTAGGAGAATGCTATACAGAGACTACATTTTCTACATTCAAAACGCAGCCCTAATTATGAAGCCAAAGCCAGGTAGTGTTAGGATGTATCATTAGCACCATCACCAGGAGACATTTGCAGGAAGTCACGTTTGGGGGTGGGTGGCGCTGGACCAGAGGAAATAGTTTCCACCCACTCTGTCTGCTTTCACCTCCACGTGGATTAAGGACACTCACCACTCTTAAATGTTAACTTTACCCTTAAGGAGTTTATGATGCCAATGCCTAGCAACACAGATATGTAAACTTATCAAAAAAGAAAGAAGGCAGAGTGCTGTTGGTGTGAGGCAGGAACTTGGGTCAAGGACAGAAACAACAGAGATTCAGAGGAAGAGAAAGTCCTGGTGGGCTGGAGGCCTCAGGGAAGCTTGATAAAGGAGGTGAATCCAGAGCTGAACCTCAAAGAAAGCGTAAGAATTGTCTTTGCTTTGAAAAATGCTTTGCCATAATCGTCTTTTAAAGTTTCCTTCTCTTTGGTTTTGCCTGCCATCCGGTCAAACCTACAGCTGAAAGCAGATCTCAACATGGCATTCCCATACCTTGAGGATAAAGCACTTATTTCTTAACGTGTCATACGTAACGCTTTTTATATCTTGAGACACTGTCCTATGCATGCACTGTATTTGGTCCCGTTGTTACCGCAGTGTTTGCTGTTTCCTGTCACGTTTGTCTGGTTCTTGCTTGTCCTCGTTGACTCCTTGAACAGACTTCTACCACATCTGTTTCACTTTCTAGAACATGAGTCCTTTCAGGTAGAGAGCAATTCTAGCTTATTCCTATTTTCCCAGAATGGCTGTATCTCACAGAGCTGGCATGTGTAAGTGAACATATGCCTTTTCTTCTCAATTACATTAGGACTATGTCACATCATTCTTTGTCAGTTTGGATGACTGAAATCAAACCCTACTCATCTTTGCCTTTACTTAGCTGAAATGCCATTATGGGATGGTTGAAAAGAACAGTGAGTTCTAGGATTTTTAGTAAAAATGTTGTGGGCTGCCAAATATGATGTAAATTATCAGGATTCAAAACAAAAGTTCTATCTGGAGCACTGGAAATATTGCAGATGGTACTGAAATGTGACTCAAAAGTGTGATTTCATAAAAATGATAGTATTTATACAAGCAATTCAAAGTACATCGAACACTAATATGGAGAGAAAAGTTTCCAGGGTTTAAATACATTTTTATGATTCTGTGTCACTGGAATTCAGCTAGGCTCTAAAGCTCAGAAAACATCCTCCAGTAGAAGGTCTCCTACCCTACTTCTTTTGGCTTATAGTTGATACAAATTCATTTATCAAATATGATTAGAGGTAAGCCAAGAGAGTACAGTGATTATAGTATAATGTTTAAGCTAACCTATAATAATTTTTATTGAAAAAAAATGTTCTGTTTCCTGGACGAGCTTGCAGCAGAACGAAAACATGCTTCATCAGCAGAATGGATAGGAGTTTTCTCCATCTGATCTTTCATCACACAGAATTCTTAATCAAGCCAGAACCTTCTGAAAGACATGACTTGGAGAACTTCCAAAACAAACAAACAAACGGACAGACAGAACTGTCCTGAAAGGAATAGTAAACTATAGTTAGATCTCGTTTGCCTTAAATTCTGCATATCATTCACCCATAAGCTATAGTTGTCTCGCCCTTGTGAGATATGTCCCATTACTCTTCCTAGTCAATCTGATGCATTTACTAGCAAAGAGACTCGTATCTTGGAAATCGCCTGTTTCAAACTGTGTTCTCTAATGAATCGGAAGGTAGTTGCATTAAGTACCTTCCTCGTTGCCAAGTCTAATCATATTCCACCCAGGATGTGGCTGGCCTCTGCATCCGGCATGCTTTGTGAGATTTAATCACGGGCATGACTGAAGTGGAACTCTGAAACTGGACAGGGAAGTTCCCTCAGATGCTTGGATTACAAAGATCAGATGCAAAGTCGGGTTGCCTTTTTCACAAGGACTTTTGTTTCTTATTTGAAAATTGTCACAGGTTCAAACAGGAGTCCTCCAAATACAGAAACCCAGTCGCTAAGGTTTGAATATACTAGGGAGGCATTTACAGTTTAAGCCTAGAAACAAATCTGTTACAAATCAGAATCAAGTAATGCCAGATGTATAGAAGTGAATGTAAGTATCTGCCAGATCTGCCTTAGGATAGTATAAATCAATTAGTAACACTGTTATTTGTGATTTCACTTCCCTCTGTATTAGCTGCTGTCTGCATCTCTGTTTCCCTTTCCCACCAAACTATAAACATCTTAAGGCTGGGCACTGGTTCTTTCTTATTGTGGCAATCTTTACCCCTAAAAGAGACCCTGACAAATGGAGGTGATGATAATCGAATAAACTAAAAAAAAAAACAAAAAAAAAAGCCTGACACCTAACAGGCCCTTTATATGTATTTATGAATAAGTGAATTAATGAATTGATGAAAGAATGAATATGCATATGACATTTTACTATAGTGCTATAGTGGATATATATATATATTTTAAAGATTTTTATTTATTTATTTGACAGACAGAGATCACAAGTAGGCAGAGAGGCAGGCAGAGAGAGAGAGGAGGAAGCAGGCTCTCTGCTTGAGCAGAGAGCCCGATGTGGAGTTCGATCCCAGGACTCTGAGATCATGACCTGAGCTGAAGGCAGAGGCTTTAACCTACTGAGCCACCCAGGCGCCCCTATAGTGGATATATTTTAATAGTCAACTGAGGCTTTTAATGCTCAAAACAAAAGGATATGCACTCTCATTTACTTTAGGAATCAGACTGAAAATTCAAAAGTGAATATTACATTTAAAACATCAGAAGTAAAACTCCACTATTTCCAAGTCATATACTATATTCTAATACTTTAAAATAAAATTATCTTCCTTCTGGCAAAGAGTGACATTTATAGTGTGCTCTAGGTGTTTGTAAATTTTACCCTGTTCTGCCCGTGCATCCACATTCCCCTTATCTTCTTTTTCAGTAACTCTTCCTGTTTAAAAAGAAATTAAAGCAGCTACTTTTCAGGGTTTGCAGGTCAAATAAGATATTTTTATATTTGAATGAAACTCTTAAAAAAAGGAACATTTAAAAGAATTATAATAAATGTTAGATTTTTTTCTCTTACATTGTTACAAAAAAAAAAAAGAAGAAGAAGAAAGAAATGGTAAGGTTGTTGTTATATACCAAAATAATCACTGGGTTTTAATCGTCTAATGTGAGTCAATTCAAGGCCTGACTATCTCAGGGAAGAATTAGGCAGTACCCAAGTGGCTTTTAGGAAAAACATACATTTTGCAGTTATTCAAATAGAAAAGTCACTACAGAAAACTGGACACAAGCCCAGTATGTTGCATTTAGCCACTTAACATGGCTTCCAGGGAGAATGACCCAGTTCTTTCATTCTTTGAACGGAGGAGAACACCAAATATATTTACTACTGAATGCATAAAGATTTGCCCCAAAGCATTACCAACCACTCAGATAACCCTGGTATATAAACAACTTCCAGGTTTTTACCTCTACTCTGCACCATCTACTTCCGCAAAGGGATGCTGTCTGAATTGAAACAAACTTGCAAGTAGTAATCATAAAAAGGAAATCACACAAAGATGATCTTTAGGGGATCTAGTAACTTTGTGTTTACTTGTAGGAACTGAAATTCACAACCTTTTAACATTCTTGGGTTTCTTGGCAGCTTAATTCCCATCATCCCTTAAGTTTATATTTGTTGTAGTCATTAAGGCAAAAAAATTATACCTTTGAACATTTTGAATTCCTTTACTACACAGAGATCTCCTTGTGGCACTGGAATGTCTTATTTACATTGTAGTCCATTGCCTAATGGAGTGATGAACATTTAATAGCTCCCCAATAAATGTTTGCTGAATTAATGAGTACTTTCTGCACACTATTTTTGTATCATTTTCAGAAGCTCATACTTTGCCTTTCATCCACATCATCTGACATTCTGTTTATCACTCCACTTAACATCCCCCCAGAATTGCTCAGAAAATATTTATTAATATCTATCATGTCATAACATAGTGCTTTGCTTCTCAGAGCTTTTGATACACCCTCCATTGTCCTAAAAGGAACTTACAATCTAGATGCAGAGACAAGACAAAAACATAAAAGACTAAATTACCACTTTAAGGAATAAATGATTTAAACGAGCATCATAAATGATATTAATATAGTGTGTTCTAAGATTATGTCTAAGCTAGGTCCATTCAGGAAATTCATATTAGGGAAAACCTGAGTTTCTTGGGCAGCTGCCAGAGCTAAAGACTAGGGGTGCTCCCAGGAAGAGACAATCTAAAGGAAGAGAATCGGTGACAAACCTGACTTGATAAGTAAGGCTTAGTCATCAGAGGAGCAGGGTGATGTGATGAGCTGGTGAATTTGTCCCCAATGTGGCATTTCCGTTCACGACTGACTCATATGAGAATTTGAGAGAGAAATAAAGAGTGATGGCATAGAACATGGAAGATATTCATATTCATGAGATACCACTATTACATCTATAAGATAGTGGATACAAAATTTGCATCCTTTAATAGAAGATAACAAAGAGGAATGGAGGCATTGCTCCCTACTTTGCCTCAGGACTAGTGTCTGGTTTGGGAAACTAGAGGGTGGAAGTAATCACTGGCTAATCACTCAAACAAGGAGGTCTGGAAACCTTCCGGGCATCATGCAGGGGCATCAGTGCTCAGTGAAAGAGCAGTACCTAACTGGAATCTCAGTGTTATGATGAAGAAGGAAGAGGGAAACGAGAGTAAAGTAGTGAGAGTTCAGTCCACTTTGACTCCGTTTGATGATATCTCGAAATACCTGGGACAAGACCCAACAGCGGGTATCGACAAGTGGCATGTTACATGTGCAACGGATGTTTAGAGAGAGGTGAGTTGACTGAACCTCAGTGCGACCTGGAAATCTTCACAAGGTAGGATCTAGATCTACAAGGAGGGATGAAGGTAGCAGGGAGAGGCAGTACTGACAATGAAAAGGAGCAAAGCCGTAGAAGTGATTTTGGCGTGTGTGGGAACCATGAACATGGCCCTGTGACTGTAGCCCTGTGTGTAGTGAGTGAGGGTGGTGAGCAAATGGATTAGAAACGGTGTCAGGAGGGTGCCTGGGTGCTCTGGCAAAGGACTGACTCTTAACTTCGGGTCAGGTCATAATGATCTTAGGTCCAGAGATGGAGCCCCACTTGGGGCCCTGTGCTCAAAGTGGAGCCTTCTTGTCCCTCTCCCTCTGTGCCTCCTCCCCATGCCCTCCTCCCTGCCACCCCTCCCCCTATCCCCCTCCATCCCCTGCTAGTGCTCTCTCTCTTTCTGGAAAAAATAAAAACTTTAAAAAAAAAAAAGAAAGAAAGAAAAGAAATGGATATCAGGGACAAAATTTAAAAAGACTGTGGCTGGGGTGCCTGGGTGGCTCAGTGGGTTAAGCCTCCGCCTTTGGCTCAGGTCATGATTTCGGGGTCCTGGGATCGAGCCCCACATCAGGCTCTCTGCTCAGTGGGGAGCCTGCTTCCCTCTCTCTGCCTGCCTCTCTGCCTACTTGTGATTCTCTCTCTGTTAAATAAAATCTTAAAAAAAATTCTTTAAAAAAAAAAAAGCCTGTGGCTGTATCACATCATAAATCCAAAAATAAGGTGTCTGGGTGGGTCAGTGGGTTAAGCATTTGCCTTCCATGCAGGTTGTGATCCCGGGATCCTGCGATCAAGTCCTGCATCGAATTCCATGCTCCTCAGGGAGACTACTTTTCCCTTTGCCTCTGCCTCTCTCCCTATCTCCCATGAATAAATAAATAAAATCTTTAAAAAAGAAACCCCAAAATACCAGTTTCCTGATGCGAAGATTTCAGAATTTTTGATGGTAAAATCCCTCTGACCCATAGCCATGCAGTAAGCACTTTACATATTTTTATCTTTACTTTCAAAAGCTCTGTGAAGAAGTATTATTATGTTTATTTTCTATAAATCGAGACTGAAGCTTATAGAATTGAAGTAACTTGCCCACCGTGATGCGTTAGCGGTTGACCCGGGATCTGAGACGGGATCTGTGCAGTTCACATTCCACTGCCACTTCTTGCCATCAGCTGCTCTCTGCTCACCACCCTGACTGCCCTCAAGGTGGTGAGGTGGTGAGGTGGTGAGGCAGCCTTGAGGTTTTCCCACCCTGTACTATTTCCTTGAGTAAAATAGTGGCGATGCCATGCTATCTACAGATAGAACAATCATGAATGGTGGGTCTCTCACCTCTTGAAATCCTTTTAATGATATTCACTTTACCTGATATTTTTTTAAGTCACAAGCTTTGCATTTTGCATTTTTTTTTCAATGCCTTGTAATGAATCTGACATGAGCAGTTATTTAATGCTAGAGGAGGTCATGTGTGCGGTACTTTAACAGAAGACACACTCATGTGCCCTCAGTGACGTCAGAGCAGAGTTTAAGAGTTAAAGAAGATCATTTAGGAGAAATGAAATAGATTTTACAAAGGAGGATGAGGCAGGCATAAGAAGTATTGAAGACGGAGGAGACTAAAGCTGGAGAGGGCCGGTGTGGGGGTGGAATGATTTGACTTGACTTCCTCTAACTAGAAAATGGACTTCAGAGGACACAAGACCAGCATTCTGAACTAGAAATAGTCATGACTTGGGGTCTAGAGATGAAGATACCCACAGTGACAGGAAATCGATAAAAGCTTTCCCCACAGCTGAATGAGGAGGAACTGCCAACCAATCTCAAGACCCATTAGCAGTTAATATAATTAGTTTCCAGGACCCTGTTAAAACTGCTGTGAATATACGTGAGAATCACCAAGAGCAGGAGCTACAGTGGAAAATATCCACCACGAGGAAAGAGAACAGTAGTAACTGGAAAATCTTGAAGTTGGTTGGAACAAAGAGGCACCATGCCATGTTGGGTGTCGTCTAAGGGTGGCGAGCTGCTCTGCTACCACTTCCTACTGTTTCCTGTAAAACTTAATCACACTTCTTCTTAATGAATGAGTTTGTTTGACCAAACGAAAATGGCCTACAAAGAAATTGCATTTTAATATAATTGTGTATGAATTTATCCTGGAAGTTGGAAATAATTGGAAGATAAATCCAATTTTAAGAGGCAAGTGAAGAAAAATCTTCAATATGCACAGGTCAGATAGCATTAGGCATGTGGTTTTCTTCTAATGTATAATGGAGGAAGTTTTCCAAGTTATTTATGAACTCAGTAAGAAGGGAGAATGTGCTATCAAATATATCTGGATGTCAGTGTAACCCAAACATTAGTCATACATTTGCAAATTTCTGGAAGAAAAACAATTCTCCAAAAAGGACCTTAGTTACTCTTTTAAATGTACAAATGGCCCTTAGAATAATACAATAGAGGCTTGCGTAAGGTGCAGAGGAGGAACGGAGGAGAGAATGGTTGAAAATAAATTGGTGTCTTGGAAACATTATTTTGATACTTATGGTTAAAACTAATTTTTTAGGCTTTGGTCACTGAGGTAATACAATAACATGAATTATAAAAATGTGTCCATATTACCATCATCTACAGTAAATACTAATTGTGACTCCATGTTAGCTCTCAAATATACCCAGTTCTCCCCCTTCCTCTCTGCTCCGAGATTGATGTAATGGTTTTGGTAACTATTCTCCGTAGTTCAAGCCTGGCCCCTGCTTAGTCTGTTTGCCATCAGATGGGGCTTCGTATCTGGAGGAAAATGGAGTTCCTTTTTTTGTCCATCGCTCTCCGGGTAGGGGATAATAACTGTGCCTGGCACATTCGCTAAGTGGCCTAAACATTGTCCTGTTGGAAGATCACAGAGCTTCTCCGTCAGGCTTACTTTCTAAATAGTCATGCCAGGAACCACTCACTTAGTTGCAACTGCTGCCAAAGGATTAAGCTGTTTCCTTCGCCTCCCCATACTGATGGGACCTTTGCTTACGCAAAGTCACAGTAACAACCCTAACTTCCTCTTCTGCAAAAGGATATTTAAATGAAATAGCAAGGAGCAAAGCAAAACAGACACAAGATGGCAGAATTCAGTCTGGGGTTCTCCTTCCTCTGACTGGTAGTTGGAATTTTTTGTTCAGTCCTTGACTGACTTTCCTGGGCCCCAGGGTATCTGAGAGCTTTCAAAAGAATGCTCACTATTAGGGGCTTGGTTACCAAAACACTAAGTGACTGTTGTCCCTGGATGGAAGATTCTGGATAGTTTTTGTGGCTCCCCTTTTCAAGTGTAGTAAATATTAGCCCTGTTTCCCTTGTCTTTATAAAAGGACCACTATGCTTTTTCCATTGACAGGATAGATGATACATAAGGCCATTAAGTCTGTGTAAATAGGGCTGCATTCAAGGACAAGATAACTAAGGTATATCGAATAAGTGGTCTATTCCAAGGAGCAAAGGGACACGTGACAGCTCACATGATAGGCAAGAACGAATTGCATAGGTTGTTAGGAACAAGCTGGTTTGCCTTTTAAAGTTAAAGTCAGCCCAGATTATTTACTGAGCACCTACGATGTGAGAGGCATAATTCGAAGTTCACGTGATGGTGGGGAACCAGAAAGATGGACCCTAAAGATAAGGACTGTATAAAGCTTGCATTCTAATGGAGAAAGACATATAATGAATGATGTCAAAAGAAAATAATTCAAGTGACTCCAAAAGAGGTTGAAACCTTTAATCATCCGATATGCATCAGAAGCTGAAAACCAAGTAACTCTCCAGGTCAAAGCCAGGTGGAATTTTACAGGAGTGCCTGTCCCTGTGGTTTGGCTCAGGAAGCAGTTTCATCTGCAGCTGCTCTAGCTCTTGCTGTTGGGATGGTCGGAGGTTGTTTGTGTCCTTGGGTGTCTCCTGTAGGGTCATTGTTGCATGACACCCCCCCCCCAAATCCTAGAACATTTCTTTTCAAAGGTGTTTTTATTAATCTTGCCATTTGTTAGTCAAGGTTCAAGGGCAGAGGATGTAGGGAAGAAGGGGAATTGGGAATAAGAAAGGAAGAGAGGCCATGGTTAAAGGTTGTTTTTGTTCTTTAATAGAAAGTATGCAAATAAGATCTTCAGGGATTGTAATTGAATGAAGAAAGGAAATGCTGGGAACTATGGGAGGGAGTCATCAGGGAGGCTCTCAAGTGGAGAGATACTCAAGTTGAAACCTGACTATTGAGGAGAAAAGGGCCGTTGGATGGCACAGGAGTTCGGCAACTACAGAGGGCCGGAAGCAGGAATAAGCTTGGCAACTTTGTGGAGAAGGAGGAATGAGGGAGATGTGTGAGACAACCTCAGAGAGTCCGCAGACCGCGCTCTGCTATTTGGTGACTTGGGGTGAGAAGGAGAAGGATGCGGGGAAGTTCAGGGAAGTCGACTGCAGGTGTGCCCCGCTGCCCGTCGGCCTCTGCGGCACATGGCAGGTGTTCCGAATGGACGTTGATGGACCATTTTGGAGCGGTGTTTCTCAAATGTCAGTGTGCTTAGAAGTCACCTGGGCGTTATGTTAAAATGCAGATTCTAATTCAGAAAGCCTGAGATCGGGCCTGTTACCGTACTTTCTGAAGAACTCTTGGGTCATGCTGATGATGCTGGCTGAAGGGCGCCCTGAGTCCAACAGCTTCAGGCCCTTTACTGGAGATGCCTCTCTTCTCTCCAGCTGCCCAGATACTGAAGGCATCGGAGTGAGTGTAGCCAGGGGCACCTGGGTGGCTCAGTGGGTTAAGCCTCTGCCTCAGGTCAGGGTCCTGGGATTGAGCACCGCATAGGGCTCCCAGCTCAGCGGGGAGCCTGCTTTCCCCCTCTCTTTGCCTGCCTCTCTGCCTACTTGTAATCTCTCTCTCTGATAAATAAATAAATAAATAAAATATTAAAAAAAAAAAAAAAAAAAGAATGAGTACAGCCACATCTTACTTTCTTTTTCACCATTTAGAGGACCACAGGGAAGGCTTTTTCTGGAACCCACCTGAAACCACTGTGATCTCCTTTGAGGACTGATTCCTGGTAGATTTCCAATTTAAATTAAAGAATGGTTAAAGCTATTTAAATCATCTTCCATCCAAACTTTTTAAATATTTTACAGATATGCTATTTACAAATTCTGTGTTATCTCTGAGAAGAGTAATAAGTGAAGATACCCAGTTTCTCACTTCTTACTTATTTCAAGAGCTATGTTTTTCTTTATTGGGAACCCTTTAGCCTGCTGATTACAGACACTGAAAATACTTGTTCCTCTCTAAATATGGAAAATTCTTTCTAAATATTGTTAAGTAATAATATAAAACTAAATTCTTAGTAGATAAAGGGCGTTTGTAAATGTATAGATAAGGGTAGTGATTTGACTAAAACGTGACCTAACCAAACTAGGAACAATAGGGAAAAAATTATCTTTGCCTCTATGATTAATCAACTCAGAAGTCGTAAGTATTTTTGACTACTTCTTACAAATACAGAGCAAGCGGGAAATGACTAGGTCAAGAGGAGTTTGTTGCTGAATTGCAAACACATCACGTGAATTTACAGGTTGCTTAGTACCTCATGATGAGGAGCAACACCCATGCTTTAATGATCCTACCTGAATATATTTTCTTTCATTTTTCACCAAGTATATTGCTTATGAGCAACAGGTTTAAGACATTAATGGGGATAGAATCTGCTCAGCTACTTACTGCGCTTCTGAACCTTGGCAAATGGGTTAGGCCCTTCGGAGCCTTAAATTCCTCATCTGTAAAGTCTGGATGCCCATCATACCTTGTGAAGTTTCAAACAATTGAATAGAATACGCACATGCATTGTGAGCGTGGCGTCCGGTACACAGTAAGCTTTCGATAGATGCTAGGCGTGAATATTAGTAGTATGGTTCTAATTATCTCTTCCCAACAGAACAAACCCAACTCAGGAAGAACCCCTTGGCAGAGCCTTCAAAACATATGCGTGATCTGAAGCTCACCTACCAGCTGCTAATTTGCTTGTTTATTTCATTTGATTTTCCTTAGCTGCACATAAGGGAGGTGGGTGGCAGAAGCTTAATTTATTTGTCCCTCTTTTTGAAAATGTGGGTTTGGGCTCTCATGCTATTTTGAGGCATGGTCTGGTGGTGGCATTGGGGATAGGCACACTTTAGGGAGGTAGGAGGATTTTGAAGCTCTCCTGGTGGCTCCAGCGTCTTTCTTTCCCCCAGTGATGATCATAGGTGCTAGATTGCCAGTGCTGCCAGCCAAAGGCCTCTCCTCCCACAGATCTGGAAACACATGAAAAGAGCCATGACTCATGGGCTACAACTTTTTCAGCAGCTTGATACAAGCACTGATAGGCTCGGCTCCCATGTTTTCATCACCCCACAGGCTAGCCGAGGGGGAAAGGGCTCTGTGGGTTTCAGATAAAGTGCTTCCTGACGATAATTGAGAACAACTGAGCGATTCCGTGGAAAGGTTAGGACATTGTTCCTGTTCCTTTGCTACAGTCAGTGGAGAGGATGATCCTGGGTGACACCAGGGTGTCTTCAGATCCTTAGAGGTATGGCATTTGAAGTCTTTCAAATCTTTCTTTACAAACTATCATTTCATCCTTTGTCCTTCATACTGTTCTCTAGTAGGACTTAACTCATTGTGTTTTCTTTTGTTGTGGTGGTTGTTATTTGGCCTGCCTGTCTTCTGTGGACTATGTGCTCTGTGAGGGCAAGTCTTTTTAATCCTTGGATCTCGAGTCCTGAGCTCAGGGCACAATAGACAATAAATGCACAATAGTCATTGTCACCTGCATGGATGAATGGATTGGTGGATGGTTGGATGGATGGATGGCTACACTAATGAAATTGTGGGAAACAAAGTACTCTAGTACGGTGGACTGTGTGTGTATGCGAATAATTTGTGATTATTGGTTGGATGGGGGAAGGATTATTGATTAAAAAGATGGTTGTGAAATTCGGAAACGTACTTTGTTGTCAAATGCAAGGTCATAATATTAAACATGAAAGCATTCACTTTGTCCATAAAAACCCCTAAGTAATTTGGGGGAGACTTTTGGATAAAAGAAGAAAGTTTTCTGAAAAGTATAAATGGATGTCTGTGACAAACATGACATTTTACAAGAAAATTTAAGATTTGTTTTATGTAAAAGTAAGATACGTTGAATCTGTAAGGAGATTAACATGGACAGAAAGCTTAATGTTCATTTGAGAAAGAGAACATCTCATCCATGCACTTGTTGAAATAGTATTTATTGAAGACCTACTTTGTACTGGACACAATAGACCAAGGGATGAATTCATCCACATTCCACTCCTCTGGGGCTCCACAGTTAAAATCAAGTTGTAGACATGAACTAGTAATTATAATAGTAGGAAAATGGAGGTGTGATCATGGCGCTACAGAAACACGAGAGTTGGACATGTTTAGCCCTGCTCAGATAAATCTAGAAAGGAGAAAATGGTGACATTGGAACTGCAATTTAAAGGGTATGTGGGAGTTAGCCATGACAGGAGGGTAAAAGAGTTTGAGGGCCTGGGAAGAGCAAGGTGCATTCTGGGAAGTACCAGTATTTCTGTGTGCCCACTACATGGGGCTGTGGACGAGGAAGTGAATAGTTGAGATAAGAGACAGATAAATGGAGAATATCACTCAGAACTTGTACACAAAACCATAGATTCAACATTATCCTTCCATGTAGATGATATATAACTAGAGAATGTAGTAATCAGTGCTAAATGATTTTCCAGATATTGAGGTATAATGTCTAAAGAGTGTATTGTAATTTCAGTTTGACAGGTAGAAACTGTGAGTTCATTGGTTATGTAGTCCCGACCTGATGTGTTCGTAATTCTTTTGGTAAAGGCAATTGATTTAAAATGTAATAATATGATTTAACTTTATAGCCTTTTGTCAATTTGATATACATTATATTACAAATCAGAAAAATGCCTTGGGAAAAATATCACCACGGTTTTATTTTAGGCTACGTGGAGAATCTTCTTATACTCAAAATGGACTCATTGGTAAATCAGGAATAAAATGTAGGACCCCTGATTTCCTGCACATTGACTTTCTTATGAAATCACACAGCTAAATAAATGTAATAACCTGCAAAACTGCAAGGTGATATTTTCTCTTTTTACCTATATCATGCAAACTCTCTTCTAGGATGTTATGTCACCAAGTTTTCTTGCATGACTCTGAGTATCTATCTTATAAGTCTCCATTCCTTTTCTCAGATAACTTCACAGTTTTTTTAATACTTTAATTTAAAATTTTATTTATCTTTAGCCAAGGGAGTGCTTAACCAGACATCCTCCTCTTGAAAATCAGTTTTTATTAGGGCATAAGAGAAATTATTATAGAAAATCAAGAGCATGTCTTCAAAAGCTGCCTAGATTTGTCTGATATTTGTTGGGCCAATATTTTTAGAGTGTCTATATGCAAAGCACTGTTGCATTTGTATGTGTGTAGGGAATGTGCATAAATGACACTAATATTGGCGGATGCTCATATGGTAGATACTGTGTTGTATCAGTCAAAGTGCTTTTTATAACGTTAACACATTTAGTCCTTGTCTGTAAAGTGTGTACCTTTTTAAATCCCCATTTTATAAATGAGAAAACTAAGGCGCAGAAAGATTAATAAGTAACTTGCTCAGATGGAGGAGTTCAGAGTTGAACTTGTGTTCTCTGGGTCTACAGCCTCGGTTCTTGGACACTGTGCTAAACTCCATGCCCTGGAAGGAAACTGGGGCCCCCGAAGTCCATAGGGGGAGGATGGCTTATGGGGCCATGTGGGAAGCACTTGAGAAATACAGAATAAGAAGAGTTTATGTCTGAGGTAATCATGAAGGGCTCATAAAAGAGGAAACATGGAAACTGGGCCTTGTCAGCTGGGGGTTAAGATGACACCACAGGGGACACCTGGGTGGTTCAGTGGGTTAAAGCCTCTGCCTTTGGCTCAGGCTCAGGCCATGATCCCAGGGTCCAGGGATCAAGCCCCACATCAAGCTCTCTGCTCAGCAGGGAGCCTGCTTCCCTTCCTCTCTCTCTGCCTACTTGTGATCTCTGTCTGTCAAGCAAATAAATTAAAAAAAAAAAAAAAAAAAAGATGACACCACAGGCTAGAGATTGCCAGCAGAGGCCCCCGGCAGAGGAACACAAGGTGTATTTAGAGGAAAACACATGGAACAGTTTGTCTAGAGTGGTGTGGAAAGCTGGTGTGAGAGGGCAGGAGGTGAGTTATTGGAAGGGTGGTTGTAGCCAATTCGAGAGAAGCTTAAAGCTTCTCTAAGAGAGTCTGAGATTCATTCTGGACTTGAAGGTTGGAGAGTTTATTTATTTTTTAAGCAAAGGAGTAAAATGAGGTAAGATGAATTAGGCAGCCATATGTAGGATTGATTAGATGAAACATGAGGAAGATTTGGAAGGAGAAAAAGGTTGGTACACTAATGGATTTAAATGCTTCATCAAGAACAACAAAAACAAAAAAGAACAGAGACTTCTGAAGCAATTTCACCCTGAAATAGAAACTGAAACAGTCCACAACTTTGCTGTAGCAGAAAAGGCACTGTTATGAAGGTCACATCTTGCTCACTGTACATCAACAGGACTTCGTATCATCTTGAAATCTGGAAGAACCCATTCTTCCGTTCCTTTCTGCACTCTGAAGACATGAGTAACACAGTTCTTTAACGTCCCCTTTGTTCTCTGGTGATAGGTTTGCCCTGGATAAATGTGAAGAGGGGCACGGTTAGTACATTATTTTCAGATGTTTGTGGCTGTCTGTGGTGTGGAATGATGGTATGTGGGCTGCTTTGAGGTGGGCATGAGTAACGATCAGTGCTTACTCAGGGTACAAGGGACAGGAATGACTGCGTCAAGAGGAAGTTCTCAGGTGCCAGTGGACATTCTTACCTAAGTCTTTATAGTTTCTGAAGAGGCAGCGAGCAAGAAGCTGAACTAGATTGAGTTTTGATTTTCTGGTTGGATGGCCACATCCTACGTAAAAGGCCACAAACATCCAGATATCAAGAAAAGGGAAGAAAGAAGCCACAGGATGTACATGCAGCAAGGACTCTGAGGTAGAGAAGAGAAAACGCAAATCCCCGTCAACTTTATGTTAGTTGGACTTGAAATTGTAGGGCATCTAACCAAGTGTACATTTTCTAGGAAGCTGAATTTTGAGAGCAATGTGGGAGGTGCCAGTTTCGCTCTGAAAAACAGCAGGGTCGGGGCGCCTGGGTGGCTCAGTGGGTTAAGCTGCTGCCTTCGGCTCAGGCCCTGATCTCAGGGTCCTGGGATCGAGTCCCACATCGGGCTCTCTGCTCAGCAGGGAGCCTGCTTCCCTCTCTCTCTCTCTGCCTGCCTCTCCGCCTACTTGTGATCTCTCTCTGTCAAATAAATAAATAAAATCTTTAAAAAAAAAAAAAAACAGCAGGGTCTGCATGGTCTCTCCTTTCCATTAAGTGGGTCATGATTACTTGCATCAGAGAAAATGGCGGGATAACTGATCTGGAAATTGTAACTTTTTTGAAGTAACCCTCCAAGTAAAGCTCATTCTGTATGAAACAGTCTACTTCAAATAATGTGCTGACATGACCTCCTTATGATACAGTCAATTGTCCTTTTGGGTGTTTTATCAAATGGGGCCTGTTGGGTCATCTTGGCACCTCATTTCCCTCAAGAAGGTTTAACAAACCCAAACTTGGGAGGCATTTTGAAATGATAGATAATTGGTTAGCATGTTGAAGAAAAAAACAGATTAAGTTCAAAGGTTACTAAACGACCTCCAGTTTTAAAACTACTACAAAATCAGTTGCACGTGAAAATTTAAGCCAATGATGGAAGGGTGACTGAATGGGCATCTTCTAGCTTGGTTCTGATCAGCTCAGATGCCGAACCCCCTTTCCCACTTTGAATGTGACTCTGGGTTCAGTCAGTTTGTAAGGAACAGGATTATTAATGAGTCTGACAGGCTAAAGCTTTGAAGCTTCACCAAGGGTACGATCAGCAACAACAAACTGTTTCAGGTGTTCTGAGAAAGGTGCTAGGAAGACCCCTCCTCAGGGCTGGAGGCTTTGGGAGTGACTGGTTCATTGGTTCAACTTCTGCCTTTGGCTCAGGTCACCTGGGCTCAGGTCCCCTTTCTTTCTTCCTCTACCCCTCCACCCCCTTCTCTCCCTTTCCTCCCTGCTTCATGCCCCTTCAGGCTTCTTGTGCTCTCTCACACACACTCTCTCTCTCAAATAAATACATAAAATCCTTAAAAAAAAAAAAAAAAAAAGACCAAAAATTTGATTTGGGCCCATTTATGTCATTTTACTTACCCTGTTCTTTTGCCTCTTTTGTATACTTTTTATTTTATAAAAATAACTTAAACACACAGAAAAGTTGAAAGAATGATACAGAGAGTTCACCTGTCTTCTTTATCCAGAATTAACATTTTATCCATCTTCAACGTCATACATTATAATGTTTTACCAAATTTGGTTTATAATTCTCTAATTATTACATCGTGTTCCAGAACCATTTAAGAGTGAATTACGTATGGCATGGCCCTGTACCCTTTAACGACTGGAGTGCATATTTCCTAAAAACAAGAATATTCTCTTACATATATACAGTAAATTAATTAGGGATAATACTTTATAGCTCACACTGAATTCATCAGTGGTCCCAGTCATACTGTTGGTAGTACCAGTACAAGTTCCTGTATAAGATCATACACTGCATTTACTCTTGTAGAACTTTGACTAACAGGAGAGGCTATGGGAAAACAGTTTTCAGATAATGTTCAGAAAGGGGCCCTGAGGAGTCAGATTTATTAAGTACCTTTTTATCCTCAAAAGATGTATTCCTATGAGGTAGTGTGTCAGTCAGTGTTCTCCAGAGAAACAAAGCCAATAGGATATTATTATATATCCTATGTATACATTTGATATATTTATATACCTATAATTTATATATTACATAAAATACATAATATACTCCTATAAATGGTAATGATAGTAATGATTTAAATATTGTTGTGAGCACAACAGAAATGCTGTGAGCTTTCCTAGAAACTTGTCATGTCATTCCTGTTGGGGGAAAAAACAAGATGGAATTTATCTTTGCATAGAAAATTTTAAAACACCTATCTATCTATCTATCTATGTATCATCTATCTATCATTGACAGAATACAAAAGAGAGAGAGAAAGAGATGATAAATGATGAGGTCAGACCAGTTCCAAACAAGTAGGGCAGGTGAGGCTGGAAACTCAGCAGGAGTTGACACTGCAATCTTGAGGCACAGCTTCTTCTTCGAGAGAGTTCTGGTTTTGTTCTTAAAGCCTCCCAACTGCATTGTTGAGACCCACCCACATTACTGAGGACAATCTACTTTTTTTTTTTTAATTTAATTTTATTGTTTCAGTGTTCCAAGAGTCACTGTTTATGCATCACACACAGTGCTTCATGCAATACGTGCCCTCCACAATACCTAACACCAGACTCACCCAACCCCCTCCCTCCCAAACCCTCAGTTTGTTTCTCAGAGTCCACAGTCTCTCGTGGTTCATCCCCCCCTCCGATTTCCCCCAATTCACTTATAGTTTCCTTCTCCCAATGTCCTCCATGTTATTCCTTATGCTCTGCAAGTAGGTGAAACCATATGATAGTTGGCTGTCTCTGCTTGACTTATTTCACTCAACATAATCTCCTCCAGTCCCGTCCATGTTGATACAAAAGATGGGTATTCATCCTTTCTGATGGAGGCATCATACTCCATTGTATATATGGACCATATCTTCTTTATCCATTCATCTGTGGAAGGGCATCTTGGTTCTTTCCACAGTCTGGCGACTGTGGCCATTGCTGCTATGAACATTGGGGTACAGAAGGCCCTTCTTTTCACGACATCTGTATCTTTGGTGTAAATACCCAGGAGTGCAATGGCAGGGTCATCTACTTTAAAGACAACTGATGGTAGATGTTAGCCACATCTACAAGACACCTTTATAGCAACACCGGGCTTCATGATTAATTAAACACCAACCTAGCCAAGTTAACTCAGAAAGCTGTCAGAGGTAGAGACCATCACTCACATGTTACATATGAGTCTGAGACTTAGCACCATGGTTTATTTTTACTAAGGAAACTCATTGTGCCTGGCTGAGCCATAATATAAATCTAGTGTCTCCCACTCCAAAAACCTGTGCTTCTCCCATGGCACCCCTATTGCCTAACTTCAACATGAAATGATTTGAAAGTGGTAAGTTTTCAATCACTGATGGTATATAAACGTGGGCTGAATGACTAGCTATCAAGAATGTTCCAGAAATGATTCAGGCCTTAAATAAATGCATGTGCTGTGTGGCTTTTCAAATTCTATTTGCCATTATGATTCTATAGTGTATTTTTCAAAAAACGTGTTTTAGGGCTATTGTTTTTCTTACTGAAGTATAATATTTTTATGTACAGAGGGCTTTGTATTCAGTTAGTACCCCTCATCAGAATAGACAGGTAATTGCACCCTTTTTATTTTTTCCAGGAGCCCACATTATTTATTGTTTTCAAAATAACATTTCAAACTAGTGCTACTATTTGGTAGATCTTTAAGAAGGTCAAAGAGAAAACTATGAGACTTTGGAGAAAAGCCATGCTGCTCAAAATCAGTTGTAAAAGACTCTTATGTAAATGCAAACTTCATATATTCTAACGAGTTATTTGTAGCCTTATACTTTTATTTCAAGGGTTATGGCTTAATTTTTTTTCTTTTTTTCTACTTCACAGTAAAAGTGTAATCAGAACTTTTGCTTTATCTTGACAATTATCCTCAACATTAGAAAAAGTTTCATCCTTTGTAGGACATTTTAAATAATAAATAATAATCATAGATGTAATATTCACTAAGCATTATTTGTTATCAAGTACTTTGCTAAATGATTTATAAGCATTATCTTATGTGAGTTACTCTTCATTTCACCTCAAAGAGGTAAAATCCTGTTTTTGCCTCCATTTTAAGGGAAAGGAAAAAAAAAAAAAAAGCAAGCCTAAGATTGAATAATCCTAAAAGTAAGATCATCCCCAGATGATTGAATCTTAACATCAATAGATTTATTTTATGTGTAATTTCAAACTGTCCTTTAAAAATCTGAGTGTTCATATTTAAAAAGATGATGAAGCAAAGTAATTAAACACCTTGTCCATAAACAAGATGGTTGCCAATTATAAAATGAATTTATGACCTTTTAACACTAAGTCCAAAGTTCGCCCATTAAACTACAACATCTTCTAATAATAAAACCTACTGTTATGACAGCTTAACATATGAAATTCCCCCATTGCTTAGCAAATACTAATTTTTATATAGCACTCTATAATTACCACTGCTAGCAATTGCATGGTTCTTTGCTTGAGTAACATGCTGTCATCTGATTTTAAGGCAGATTATTTTTTTCTCTAGGTATGTTTTTCACCTGGTAGGGAATAAAAGGCAGGTTCTTTAGTGTTATTTAAACAAAAATGGGGGTGCCTGGGTGGCTCAGTGGGTTAAGTCACTGCCTTCAGCTCAGGTCATGATCTCAGTGTCCTGGGATCAAGCCCCGCATCGGGCTCTCTGCTCAGCAGGGAGCCTGCTTCTTCCTCTTTCTCTGCCTGCCTCTCTGCCTACTTGTGATCTCTCTCTCTCTCTGAAATAAATAAATCTTTAAAAAAAATTGAAACCTAAGGGAGTATTATTAGGAACACAAAAAGGACTATGTGTCCAGATTTTTTCCCTCTGGATTTTACTGTTGTGAGATTTTGTGGATACAAATCCCCTTTGTAGCAGAGGAAAGGCCTGTTAAATTCATATCCCAGGATAGAGGTAATGATTGAAATATTAGCATAAGTACAATGGAAATGCCATGAGCTTTCTTAGTAACTTGTGTTGTCAGTATCCCTGGTAGGATTTAAGCATGGCTGGGGGGGAAAGGAATAAAATGGAATTTATCTTTGCCTAGAAGATTTTAAAATCCTTTCTAAGTCAGGTAGTTTTAAATTCCTTCAGTCTTTATTTTTACGTAATAGAGAAGACCCCGCTTATTATGCTTGCCATTGTGAACAAGTATAATTCCCGTTTTAGGAATCACTGTGTTCCCAGGGCAGCTGGGTGGCTCAGTCAGTAAAGTGTCCAACTCTTGGCATCAGCTCGGGCCATGATCTCAGGGTAGTGAGTCCAGCTTCAGCGTGGAGTCTGCTTGAGATTCTCTCCCTCTCCCCTCTACCCCTCCTTGTGTTCTCTCTCTGTATAAGTATATAAATAAATAAAATCTTTAAAAAAAATAAAAAGAAATTACTATGTTCCCCAATGAAAAAAAAATATTAAAAGTTATCATTTGGGGGCACTTGGGTGGCTCAGTCAGTTATGTGTCGGTCTTCGGCTTGGGTCAGGATCCCAATATTTGCCCTTTGAGATGATTTTTTTAAAGATTTTATTTATTTGAGAGAGGGGAAGAGAGAGAGAGAGAGAGAGAATGAGAGCGGCCAAGCAGGGGGACTGGCAGAGGGAGAGGGAGAAGCAGGCTCCCCGCTGAGCAGAGAGCTTGACACAGAGCCTGATCCCAGGACGCTGGGATCATGGCCTGAGCCACCCACGTGCCCTGAGACAATTAACATAATCAATATTTGTTGTTGTTATCACCATCTACTTTCTGAGCTTATGAATCTGAAGATTCTTCAGGTCAAATCCATCCCTTCTCTGGCAGAAGTGTGGGGCACTACTGCTCATTTTTGCTCTTCTAGATTCTTAAAAATGGGGAGGCGATATTGCTGATATCCTGCTAAGATTTGTATAAAAGGCAGTTACCGTATTTGCTGTGTGTTCAGTTTGTAAGGTAATAGTTACTGGTGCAGTTGGAAGAGTCAACTGGCCAAGGCTTTGGAGTTTGGATGGGGAGAATCTTGCTCTATTCAGGACTGGCCATTGCTACATATTGACTAAGCTACCATTTGGCTTCTGGACCTTCAGGTACTATCTCTTTCAGTGTTCTTTTCAATTTTTACTCACTTGTCTTTCCCTTCTTGAACAATTCCTCTTGTACTTTGAGGATGAATTTATATTCTCTCACTCCATCTACCTCTACTGGTCTCCTTGCAGCTGGCGGAAAGGCTTTTTCTGTTTCCTTCAGAAAGCTGCTCTCATTCGCTCTCTCGCTCCCTGTGTCTCTTTCTCTCTTTCCCTCTCTCCCCTTACACCTCTCCTTCTCCCTCCATCCCTCTTTCTCTTCTTCTTCTCTCAAAAATCTTTTCCTCTTTCCTCGGTAGACATCGTATGGCTCCTAAATTCATATTCCAAAGTATTAGCAAGCAAAATTATTATTCCTTCTTTTGTAAGAGTGAGACAAATTCATCTCCATACCTTTCTAGGAGATGAAGGAAAATATCCCCATGCCTTTCATTCAGGATCACATAGAAGAAGAAGCAAAAATAATTAGGCTTTCAATCAAAAGAGCCTGAATAGATAGATAGATAGATAGATAGATCCTACCACAATCTTATATTTTGGTTTAAGTTAATCTCAGCTAATTCTTATTTTATCCTGAATAAGTTCCAAGCTTAGGAACCTCTGTGGGTATTACAAAAGAAAAATTGTGTATATTCTGACAAGCACATTCATCAGGATTCTGGTGCCAACACTAGGAGGATCAGGTAAGCAGCACCCCTTACAGAATAGCACCTGAACAAAGCCTTTTCTCATTAGAACTTGCTATGCATTGCATGCATCCAGACTAATTCTGGAAAGGGTAAAAATGTTAAATAATAAAATAAAAACAAAACCTGTACACATCTACCCAAAGACAAATAAAGGTGATATGAGACCAATCCTCCTGTGAATTTCTTGCCTTAAAAGTTAAATTTCTTACCTTATGAAATATTCAATGCATTGTTTGAAAAGTCAAAACCATGCATGCCTAAGCTTCCAGGCTTCAGAAGAAAAAAGTAATTCCTCTTGGATATGACTTATACACATTATAGAAGCTTTGGTATGGTTGGCAAGTCAGTGAACATACAGATGAGAAGGGAAAATACCCCAATGACTGTCTAAGATGTTCCATGTTGTAGTTCACAGCTTCCGCTAGGCTGTGGAATTCTGATTTATTTCTATACCTCTCTGAAAAAGCTCTCTGGTGAAATAATTGTTAATCTCCACAGACTGGGAAAAGAAATTCCTAGAAGATATTTTTAACAAGCCAAACATAAGAAGCCTAAGTTGAGCAGAATATTAAAGAGTTTCAGATTCTAATGGTTGTGTGTGTGTGTGGGTCTTCAATAATTTTTAATTACACAGTTTCTGTAATGGACTTTTAATATACTCGTGTAAAAATAGGGTATCTAATTTAATTTTAGATCTATTTATTTTAGTAGCTCTCCCTTTGTTCTCAGTCCTCACTTTTGGAAAAAAATAAGGTAAGAGTCATAAGAGTGGTTCCACTTTTAAAACAGAAGACAAATATTTTTCTCTTTCTTACAACCCTTAACTAGAAATATATTTTTTAAGAAGCAATTTACTCCAGTGAACATAGCGGCCTTATTTGATATTTCTGTAGCCTTTGTATCTGTGAAGGGCTTTAAAATGAGCTTGATTAGACACATACTCTATCACCCAAGAAAAGAATCAATACAGACTATCATTCCCACTTGACAGATAGCATCAATGCATCATCATATAGGTGTATTTATTAGGAAAGAGGTTAAGTTGCCTGTTCAAGTTGGTCTTCCAAGTCAACGGAAAACAAGGGAATAAAACTTGGTGTTCTATAGCTTTTAGTGTATTTAGTTGCTTAGCTACATGTCTTCTTTTTATGAATTAATCAGCAACACCGTAATTATCATGAATGGCCATTGCACATCAATAATTCACTTTCCAGTGTAAGTACATAAAAGGATTAATGTTACATAGGCTCTACAATATTAAGAAGGAAAAGGTCAGTAAATGATATATTAAAAGAATCATGATAACAGACCAGCAAATTAAGCCCAACAGGAGAGACCGGCATTTGTTGGATAAACCTAATAAAATCTTGTAGTTTATTGATGTTGCTCCTCCGCTGGGCAAAAATAGCTCTAGGATAAGATAGAAAGACAATAAATAATCAAGTGGATTAGAGAGTTGCCAAAACACAGTGGAGATCAAGGTAGCTCAAAGTAAAGTTGTACGTACAAATTTCAATAGATCCATCATTGCCAAAATGTTATGTTACCTTTGGAATGACTTTCTATTACTGAATTGTAAAGAAACCCATTTTTTTTTTCTAAATTCTGAATCACAAACTTTTGGTAGTCAGAATTTTAGTGAGCCACTGGGAGGTCATTTTACTAAAGACATCTTTTAAACCACAAATGTTTCTTTCTCCTTTAAAGATCACTCTCCTGCAGACTAGAATGGTGTTCTATCTTGAGGAATACTATTAAATGACCAGTGAACACATGAATTTAAAAATATATGACTGATATATAGTGGTAGGTGAAAAAGGCTCTTTAAAGATTATTTTTATATAAAATTTGCATCAACTAATAAGTCTAAGACAGGCTCTGTGCTATTTTGACATTGAAGATCAAGATGAATTCTACTTCCATACTTCCAATCTAAGAAACTATATAAAGATAATGACAAAGATATTTCCATAAATATATTGATTGCGGAATTTATTCCAGACCAAAAAAAATTTTTAAAACAACCTAAAAGTCTAACATCGGGCTTAATTACAGAATAGATAATACTTTTTGTGTGATGCATTAATATGCAGTCATTAACAAGTATGTCATGAATAATTTTGGTGACCCAGAAAGATACTCCTCACAATAAATCAAGTAGGGAAAGGAAAAAAAAAGAGAGAGAGAGAGAACAAAAAATTATATACAGCAGGATATTTTATACCTTCTTGCTTTCTATAAAACTCTAGAAAGATATATACCAAACTACCAAAAACATTTAAGAGGCTTTTTGTGAAATGTGTGTTTTTATACTTTCTATATCTTTCATATATTCTGCAATAAAAATAAAAATAAAATGTAACCTTAATCAGCCTAAGCCAATTAAGATTTTTACTTTGTTTTTATTGTTTTAATGAATCATTTTAGCTTCTCAAGGATGTCAAGCTTGTTCTTTGGTGCTTGCTATTCCTTCTTCTGTTCTTTCCCTATTCTCGTCATGGCTGGCTGCTTTAGATTACTTTATGACTATGGCCAAACATCATTTCCTCAGTGAAACTTTCCGAAATGACCTAATGGAATGCATCCTGCCACCATTCTTTTTATTCCATTATCTTGCTTCATTTTCTTCATGGCATTAGCTAAAATTATATCACGAACCCATTATTTAATCAAATTATGTGTTTAGCATCTGGCTGTTGTGTTAATAAACAAATATATGAAACAGAGGAAACTTGTCTGTCTTGCTTAAATTTTAAGTCCCCAGGTCCTAGAACCTTATCTGGGTAAAGGAATCACCAAATTCGTATCTGTTAAATAAAACAAGGAGCTCTTAAAAAATTAAAACTTTATAATGCGTGTATATAACTGTCAGGTATATTGAGAAGAAAGGGATCGACATAAGCCTACTCTATTTTGGCAATTAGTAGGGCAAAATGCTACTTACTTTGAAAGGAGAGTGTGAGCATTAAACTTAAAAAAGAACTCGATTTTTAAAAAACGAAGCAAAGAGTAAGGATAGTTCATAAAACAAATGTTAGGAAGTCCTATTCAGATGCTAAAGTTGGGTCACAAATCTGTCTCTAAATCAGTGTTCCATATCTTCTTGAATTAGATTGTGCACCCCTTTGAAGATCCAACAGAAAACCTGAAACACAGCCTCAGATAAACACTCATGCATATTTGTGATATACATGATGTTTTATTGATAGTTTCTGCAGATTCAGACCATCCGAATTGTTCATGAATTACACAATAAAAGCTACTTCTCTGTCCTATCTAGCAAAAATCACTTACAAAGTTTTGATCCAATGAGTTAAAAATCTTCAGGAAGTTGAACTTACATCTAAGAAAAGAGCAAATGTTCCTCTTTAGCCTCCCAGAAGACAGACATCACATACATGACCACATCTACATGTTACTATCTCAAGGCTAGCAAATGGAGTTGCAAAGCTAAGGAACTTGGCAAATTGGAGAACCAGCATAGAGTTGCATGTGAAGCAAAGTCAGAGATGAATGATTGTCCCACTACAGCAGGTCAATAAAAGTTGCATGGGAGGGGCTCCTGGGTGTCTCAGTGGGTTGAGCCTCTGCCTTCTGCTCCGGTCATGATCCCAGGGTCCTGAGATGGAGTCCCGCATGGGGCTCTCTGCTCAGCAGGGAGCCTGCTTCCTCCTCTCTCTCTGCCTGCCTCTCTGCCTACTTGTGCCCTCTCTCTCTGTCAAATAAATGAATAAAATCTATTTAAAAAAAAGGTTTCATGGGAAAGATAATGTCTGAGCTGTATCTTGAAGAATAGTCATAAGAATATAATAGCTTATGCTTATGGAGTACATTCAAAGTACTAGGTACGTTCCTGAGTGCTTTACTTACATCATATTTTTAAAATCCTCACAATAATCCCAATTTAAAGGAAAAGTGAAAATTAAAGAAGTTCAGTAATTTGCCCCCAGGATATTCAGCTAGTAAACCATAGAGCAGAGTTTCAAGTCAGTAAGAAGTCTGGCTCATCTTTCTTCACCATTGTAAAGTACTGCTCTCCAAAAGGGTGAGATCTGAATCAGTAGAGAAGGGGAGGGGACATTCCCAGTGAGGGGATGCTTTAATACATGTACAGATGTTACTGTAACTCTAGAAATAGCTAAGTAATTTTGAGTGCTAAAAACAAGGCAAAAAATTTAATTAATTCCCTTGGGCTGTACGTAAATCTATTTTCACAACTATTTTGACATGAAGTTGAGAAAAAAGAAATATCATTTGCCAGGATAAATAATTGAAGGCCTCTGGTAAATGAGAAACTCTAGAACATTTTGGCTTTATATTAATTCATATATTAGATATGGTGTTCTGTACTGTAAAATGACTGTTTGAGTGACAGCCTTCAGGAAACCTTATCTTCTAGCCAAAAGTAAAATTGTCTTTCAGTAAAAGGACAAATTTCCCGGCACCTTTATAAATAAGTTAAAGGATAGAAATGATGGAAGTGAACCCTCTCATGGGATTTAGAGTGCCTCTAAAAGCTATCAATTGCTACAAACTATAAGATTTTTCTTCATTGAGTGTCATGATGATATAGTCTTGCACTGGATGTGAAATAAATACGTATGTATCTATCTTTTATATAGGCGGGTAAATCAAGTGTCTTAAAAGGTTGTCTCTTTATTCTGAAAAACTGGATGTAGTGTATTAAGAAATAGTTGAGAGAAAATAGGCGTGAACTTTGTGCAGATTTTAGTTATTTTTAAGTGCCATTTTATTGCCATATTCTAATAATACAGAGGAAATAGCACCCAACTATAAATTTTCTTTCATATATTCTAACAAATTTCAGAGTTAATGATGGATTTTTAACATTAATGTTAGTAATAGCTAAAATTTACTAAGCAACTATTATGTACTAGGAAGTATGCCAAGCACTTGAATGTATTATAATTTAATTTATACAACTATGCTCTGAGGTTAGCCTTTTACGATCCCTGTTTAACAGATTGGATACACTGAGATCTGAGACCCAGGAGGGCATGTTAGGGCCCTGAGGCCACATAATTAGAGAGGCAGAAATGGCATTTGGCCCCAGGTGAGACTGCTTCCAAACCCTAGGGTTTTAACTCCTACCATCTTAATCAACCTTGTCATTTGAACTTGAGAAAGATTTTCTTCATTGAACTTTACTTTATTGTATGGTGACTGACGTAACACAATGAAAAAATTTTTTAAAATTACGTTTACTTAAAATCCGAAAGAAATTACTAAATTATAGTTACAAAAATATAGTGTGAGTAAGAAGAGGCGTTTAGCTTACTGCTGAGAATACTTACGAATATATTTACCTCTCAACTGAGTGGAGGAAATAAGACTTTCCTTGTTCACCTACTATGGCAGATTATCATACATTCTAAAATCATTGGTATACACCAGTTTTTATTTTTAATTTCTACAATGTCAGAGGTCATGCCTTCTATTTCTTTTGTGACATCTCATTGTGTTTGGTACAGTACCGTATAGAGTTAAGTGGTCCAAAAAAAAAAAAAAAAGTGCTTGTTAACAACTTTCTTATTGGGCACCTGTTAGTATCCTACAGTGTACTTTTCCAGATTTAATGAAACTGTATTCTTGTTTAAAAAAAAAAAAGTGCATCTGTTCTAATACCCCATGAAAATCAATATATGTGCTATAATGGCTTGAAAACATCCATTAGTTTTTCTCTGCTTTATTTTTCCTCCTTGTTTATTGAAGAAAAAAATACCTGTATTTTTTTAGCACATTGAAGAATGGGGAAGTTTGGTTTGATAATTGCTCTTATGCTTACTGGTTGCTTACCTTTCACTTCAACAGGTAGCTTATAAAAGATTTATTCTTTACATTCTAGCTTCTTTTGTTTAGTTATTTTACATATGGGAAAATTAAGAGTATCTAGTAAAGTTATTCTGAAAATTAATACCCAGTCTACATTATGGTTTGGTTGTAGTTGTAACAGCTTCCCCACAGACATAATGAAATACCAGGAGACTTGGAATCTCTTATCCAATGCTCTTACTATTCAGTATATAACTCAAATTCTCTGTTACTAATTTCCTCATTGGTATAAAGAAGCAGTTGAAGGAGATCATTTCCAAGGTTTTTAAGGAGTAATATTTTCTAATACTATTATATACTTTGTATAGTCTATATGTTACTGTAGATAGTAAAAATAGTATTATTTCCACTGATTGCTCTGATTTGATTGGATTTTTGTCTTAAAATACTACTCATAATTCAAGGTCAGAATAATGTTGTGTTAGAGTGGAAATATGTTCTGCCAAATTCTCTCAACTATGGTACCTATTTTTTAAATAACTTGCATTATCAATTTAGAATATGAGCATTAGGCTTAGTGTGAAATTTGGTATATTTTAAGGATATTTGAAAAGCGGATGTCCCCTTCGAAGTAAGACATTTGCAACACGGTTTGTTTTAAAATTTGTTGACTATAGCTTCAGAACCTCCACTTTGTCTATATAATCATCTCTGTATAAACCATTTCAAATGTTGTATAGAAATATAAAATAAATTTTTAAAATTATCATCAATAATATTTTTGTTTGTTATGAAAATTATCAAATTCCAGAATATATGAAACTATCTGACTGCTGAGAGATAGAGAATTTTAGAGTAGAAGAAAACTTACAGATCATCTATTAACTCCACATTTTCTAGAAAATAGAGAAACCAAACTACAAGGAGATTAAGTGAATCGTCCAAGGTTACATAGCTATTGAGTGACAGAACTTGAATAGGAATCAAGATCTCCTAGCTCTCTCCAGCATTTCTTTCCTATGCTTCCCAATGAGAACAACTCCAGATACACAGTCTTGCCCATATCTCTAGCATATTTTGCAGTTCTGTTGTTTGGGGTATGCACATTTAGGATTGCTATCTCTTCTTGAGGGATTGACCCTATTCCCTTATATAACGACCCTCTCTGTTTCTGATTTTTTTTATTCTTAACTAAAATTTACCCATTACTAATATATGTTCATGTTATATTATTATATATGTACACATATAATATATTAATATATATAAATATGGAAATCATATATACATCAAAATAAAAATGAAGCTTCTTATATCTTTAGGACAGGAAGTAGTTTTGCAACTACCCTGGGAAATTTAGACTCCTTCTCTTCCACAGAAACTAGGAGGTAGGAGCGCTAGCTTCTTTGATATTTATAGCCCAAAGATATGGCTTCCAAATCCTTGTGAAAAAAGATTCCTGGGTTATAAATTGGCAAGAAACTTTTTTACTTTTAAAAAGATTTACATACGTGTGAAAGGGTCAGAAAAAGAAATCACAATTGCTAGTTTTTGTTTTTGGTTTTTTTTAAGGAAACGCTGTAAGAAAAGGGAAGGGTAGAGAAAAGTCTCTTTCCCTTTTTATACCAGGGAAATTTCATTTTTTTTCTTTCTTTCTTTTTTTTTTTTTTAATTTGTATTGACCCTTACAGAAAGAGAGAGGGCACCTTATTACAGGATACCTTGGATTTGTTTCCAGACCATCACAATAAAGTGAGTCACATGAATGTTTTGGTTTCCCAGTGCATATAAATGTTATGTTTATACTATTGTTGTCTTTTAAGTGTGTACATGACTTTATGTCTAAAAAATTAATGTAGGATGCCTGGTTGGCTCAGTGGGTTAAAGCCTCTGCCTTCAACTCAGGTCATGATCCCAGGGTCCTGGGATCAAGCCAGCATCTGGCTCTCTGCTCAGCGGGGAGCCTACTTCCCCCTCTCTCTCTGCCTGCCTCTCTGCCTACTTGTGATCTCTGTCTGTCAAATAAATAAATAAAATCTTTCTTAAAACTTAAAAAAAAAAAAAAAATGTAAATGCCTTAATTAAAAATACTTTATTGCTAGAAATGCTGATCATCATGTGAGCTTTCAGTGAGTCATAATCTTATTGCCAGAGGGTCTTGCCTCGATGTTGGTGGCTGCTGACTGGTGAGGGGGTAGCTGCTGAAGGTTGGGGTGACTGTGGCAAGTTCCTAAAATAAGACAATAATGAAGTTCACTGAATAATGAAGTTCACTGAAACACCAAAAAATGTTTCGTAAACAATTTTTTTGCAGCATGGGGTGCTGATTGATAGCTATTTATCTACAGTAGAACTTTAAAAATTGGAGTGGATCTTCTCAAACTTTGTTGCTGCTTTATTGATTTAATTTTTATAATATCCTCAATCTTTGTTGTCGTTTCAACAATCTTTACAGTATCTTCTCTAGGGGTAGATTCCATCTCAAAGAAAACACTGTTTTTGCTCATCTATAAAGAGCAATTTGTCATCTCTTCAACTTTTATCCTGAGACGAGAGCAAATCCGTCCCATCTTCAGGCTCCACTTCTAATTCTCCTGCTATTTCCACCACATCTTCACTTACTTCCCTTCTGAAGTCTCAGAGCCCTTAAAATCAACCATGGGGTTTGAAATCAACTTCTTCCAAACTCCTCTTCATGTTGATATTTTGACCTCTTCCCATGAATCACAAATGTTCTTATTCAATCTAAAATGGTAAATCCTTTCTAGATGGGTTTCAACTTTTTTGCCCAGATCCATCAGAAGAATCCCTATCTATGGCAACTGTAGCTTTACAAAATGTATTTCTTCAATAATAAGACTTGAAAATTAAAGTGACTCCTTGATCCCTAGGCTGCAGAATGGGTGTTGTGTTAGCAGGTGTGAAAACAATGTGGACCTCATTGTCCATCTTCCTCAGAGCTCTCAGGTGATAGGGTGACAGGTGTATGGTCAGTGAGCAGTATTGTTTAGAAAGGGGTCTTTTTCTGAGCAACCGGTCTCATCAGTGGGTGTAAAATATCCAGCAGACCATGTTGTAAGCAGATGTGCTGTCATCCAGGCTTTGTTCCATTTACAAAGCACAGGCAGGGTAGATTTAACACATTCTTAAACATCATAGGATTATCAGATATACATGAACCCTGGCGTCAACTTTAAGTCACCAGCTTCACTAGCCCCTAACAAGAGAGTCAGACTGTTCTTTGTAGCTTTGAAGCCAGGCACTGACTTCTCCTCTCTAACTATGAAAGTCTTAGGTGGCATCTTCTTCCAATATAAGGATGTTTCATCTACACTGAAAATCTGTTGTTGAGTGTAGCCGCCTTCATGAATTATCTTAGCTAGATCTTCTAGGTGACTTGCTGCAGCTTCTACATCAGCACCTGTAGCTTTATCTTGCACTTTTATGGGGACAGCTTTGTTCTTTAACCTCATGATGCAACCCCTGGTAGCTTCCAGATTTCTTCTGTAGCTTCCTCATCTCCCTCAGCCCTCCAAGAACTAAAGAGAGTTAGGACCTGGCTCTGATTGGTTTTGACTTAAGGAAGTGTTGCAGCTGGTTGATCTTCTGTTTAAACCACTGAAACTTTCTCCATACCAGCAATAAGGTTATTTCACTTCTTCATCATTTGTGTGTTCCCTGGAGTAGTACTTTTAAGTTTCTTTAAGAACTTATCCTTTAGGGCGCCTGGGTGGCTCGGTGGGTTGGGCCGCTGCCTTCGGCTCAGGTCATGATCTCAGGGTCCTGGGATTGAGTCCCGCATCGGGCTCTCTGCTCAGCGGGGAGCCTGCTTCCTCCTCTCTCTCTCTCTGCCTGCCTCTATGCCTACTTGTGATCTCTCTCTGTCAAATAAATAAAATCTTAAAAAAAAAAAAAAAACTTTTCCTTTAAATTCACAACTTGGCTAGCTATGTGGCATAAGAGGCTTAGATTTTGGCCTGTCTCAACTTGGAACATGGTGTCCTCACTAAGTTTAATAATTTCTAGCTTTTGATTTAAAGTGAGAGATATACTACTATTTCTTTCACTTAGAGGCCATTGTAGGATTATTAATTGGCCTAATTTCAATTCTGTTTTGTCTCAGGAAATAGGGATGCCCAAGGAGAAGAAGAGAGAGATGAACAGCCAGATGGAGTAGTCAGAACACACAACATTTATCAATTGAATTCGCCTTCTTATACAGGCACGACTTTTGGTGCCTCAAAACAATTGTAATAGTAACATCAATGATGTTACTATTACGTCGTGGTCATCATGGTCATCGTGGATCACAGATGACCATAACAAATATAATAATAATAATGAAAAAGCCTGAAAGGTGAGAATTACCAAATGTGGCACAGAGACATGAAGTGAGCAAATGCTAGTAGAAAATGGCACTGATAGACTCGCTCAATGCAGCAACTTGCCATAAACCTTCAATTTGTGAAAAACACAGTATCTATGAGACACCATGAAGCAAAGCACACTCCAACAAGATATGCCTGTACTGCCAGGTGGAAGTGAAATCCAAGTTCCCCATGGGGCCTCCTGTGACACTTGAGGGGGAGAGCTCCTCTTTACTGCTGCATAAGGTGGGACTTCCTGCTCCCCGCTAGGTATCCGCTGACACCATGGTGGGGTGGCCTTGTCACTACTGGATAATGATGAAAGTCCTGACTCTGCAGTAGTCCTCTTCCAACACCTTCTCAGAGGGGAATACGACTGATGTCTGGTTACTTCCAGGTGGGGGTAAAAGGGCAGACCCCCACATGACCTCCACTGGCACCGTGACTGACTGACAAGGATGAAAATCTCAGCTCCTAGTTGATCTTTTCTGGTATAACTCTGGTGAGGGTGTTTGGGGTATCTTTATATGGTATCTTTTTATGGCCTGTCAAGGGTGGAAGTCTTGTTTCCCCCTATAGCCTTTGTAGGCATGAGTGGAGGTGGGACCACAGAATTTTTTGTGGTGTTGGCTGGAACAGAGGAGTTACTTTCTACAAGTTTCCTGACTTATGAAGTTGCCCCTTTTCTGGCCTTTTCAGTAGAGACAAGACCTTTGATGAAGTGTTCTTTTTTGGGGGGAAGGGGGTCAGTATGTGTTGGTATTTCTCTGTTGCTGATTTCTTCTGAATGTGGGATATATGAGGTGAAAAAAACAAAACAAAACAAAACAAAAACACCCCAGGGAATTCACTGTGGTGTTAAATTCCCTGGCCAATCTGCCTGCCCTCCATCTTTCACAGTCTAATTGTGTTTGTTTTGTATAGACCCTATGGAGTTTTTAGTTGTACTTAGTGGGAGAAATAGGGAAAAGTACATCTACTCCATCTTTTCAGAAACAGAAGTCTTGCCACATATTTTCCTTAAGATTTTATTTATTTGCCAGAGAGAGAGATTGAGAGAGAGCTTATAAGCAGGAGGAGCAGCAGGCAGATCAGGCAGAGGGAGAAGGAGGCTCCTCACTGAGCTGGGAGCCTGATGCCATCCTGGGATCTTGACCTGAGCCAAAGACAGATGCTGACCTGACTGAGACACCCAGGCGCCCCCTCCGCGTATTTTGAAAATAGTGACATGGAGGTCATTTGTGTTATAAGGACTCAAAAGGATTCATTCAGAATCCCAAAACACCGCTTTCCCACTATTTTCTTAACCACTAAATTGTAAGATCCGTGAGGACAGGGGCTGTGAGTTTTACTCACTCTGGGGCAGCTTCCAGGCCTTTGGTGTTCGTGAACAGACAAAAGGTTTTCAGATCTTTATAATTAGGTTTTTCATATCTGAGATTGAATGTTGAAGTGGAAGATAATCCATGTGGCACCCAAATGTTACCCTTCCGTTAGAGTATTTGTAACACTTCCATGGAAAACTTAAGATAATTGTTTGATCAAAGAAAAGGTGGCCCCCTTTTGTTTGATGAAAATTGCCTATCCCTTCTGTTACTTCAAGGAAGAATTTAAAAGTATCACTTTTTGAAAAATATAAAACAAGTCAAGTTAATGATAATGATAGGGGAAGAATTTTTACTTCTGACTAAAAGAATGATACTCATTTTTTTCTTTAATGAGAACAGTAAGTAGAAATAATTATTCATGCATGCTTGCTATCTCATTTCGCATTGATATAAAATTCTCTCCAATAAAACTCAAGTGGGATTTTTTTTTTTTTTTTGCAAGGTTGGACTTTAGGAGGTTTATTATTTCCATTAGGCTGTGGAATTTGATTATTCAATCAACCTACTTCAATCCAGAAAAATCTCTTATGGGCCATTAATTTAAAGAACGTGCTTTGTAAAGCACATGATTGTAAAATGAAAAAAAATAAAAATTGTCCTTATTTCTTCCCTTCCTTCAACTCTTACTCTTTGTTTTAAATAATTCTTGTTGCAATTCACTTGCCATAAGCTCATTAAATACATGCCTAGCCATGGTGATTCTAGAATCTTGAATAATAAAGATTAATATGCTGATCCAAATTCAATTACTGGGCTGAGCACATCAAATATATTAAACTTCCTCTTCAGCATAAGAAGTATATTTTCACCAGAAGAAATGTACCTTTCTCAGTTTAATTACTCTAGAGGGTTTTCAGTAAAAGTTTAAGATTTCCCTATGGTTTAAATAGCCACATGAACTGAAATGATTATGTGTGTGTGTGTGTGTGTGTGTGTATGTGTGTGTGTATATGCATATATATACATATATACTTATATGTATGTATAATATGTTGACACAGCATTTCTCAAAGTAAAATACATTGTCCTTTTTTTTCTCCTAAAAAATATCTTCCTACAAATCATGTAAGTAAATATATAGCTGTGCACATTTGTGCCTATACATATTTGAGGTGGGTAAGAGGTATTCTAAATGGCAATGCAGTATTTATGTTTACTTACAGTTTATTCCTTTCAAGGATGACTTAGTTTAATAATACTACCTCCAAGCTTGGGATTCCCAAAATTGATTGAGGCTGACCTCTAATTCTGGTGTGTTCACAGAAATTGCTATTTCTTAACACTAGCATAGTTAAATGAGAAACCTACATTAAGAGACTTTACTTGTTGAATCAACAAAGGAACTTCTAATAAACACTAAATATAAATGACTGTGCCTATCAAACGCACACCCACTCCTATTCCATAGTGACAAATATCATTTTATGTTCTCTTCCTAATCAAATCAGGCTTTTTTATATGTGTAAATTACATGATTTCCCATAGGATTTTGTTAGGTGTTTGGGATCATCCTTCTCTGCTCCCAAATATCTCCCTAATGGCAATGACATCATTCCAAATATACCTAAACTTCCAATAATGTGACTTAAGACTGTGATGGACTTTGTAATGTCAAAAAATTTCAAATAAGAAGTAGGTGATGTGTTTAGATTTCCATACTAACTTCATCTCAAGTTTGTTCGATTAATTAGGTCACCTATCATTTTTTGCAAGAGATAGGGCAGAGGACAAAGACATTAGGAAAATATATATGTTGTTTATGTCAGTGGAGATATGACACACATATATTTTACATGTCATACTGCCTCTCTCATGAGAAGCATTAGCTCTTAATTTGTTCTCTTGATTACAGAATCATAAAAGACTAAAGAGACATTCCAGGTTTGGATGACCCTAGAGTATTTCACACTGAAATGGATGACTAGTTATTAATATTCACAGCCGCGGAACTAGCACAGACTTCTTTACAACTAACATTACCTTTCAGCTGTTTGTTCATGCTGAGTTCCTTGCAAAATATGCCATATAGGAAAGGAATAATTGTATACAATCATCTATTATGATGAGTTTTGAATTTCAGAATGAATATATATACTACATGTATGTACATATGTAATGAGGAGGAGAATGTGTGATTACATTTATTTTGTTTACTTTTCTTTAAATGTAAACATTAAACATTAATATTGAAAGTATTAAGGAAATATGTGTAAAAGAATACGGCTAGATATAAGTAAAGCATGAAAAGTATCCTCTTGGTGAGATACCTAACTATCAGAATATTTTGGGTCTTTTCGTGATAAGATGGTTAGCATCTTCTGCTGATCATTGAAACTGAGTGTCTTGATGGTATCATCTGTAAAATGGAGGTAATTACACCTTTACTTATCATACAGGGACATGGTGAGGGATAATAGGACTTTTCAAGAAGCTGCTTAAATTATATAAATGTAGAATATTACTAATTGTGAGAATATGTTCTTTGAAACCCATTAGAGAAGAGAGTGTTGAATGTCTTAGAACCTAATATAATATCTTACCCTGGTTTCCAAGTGTATGAGATGACTGGATACCATAATTTTGTTTTCTCTTTAATTTTAGAAGTTAGAATAATTATTAAGTTCCAGATTCTGACTCTACCTTTTGATTAAAAAAATCTAAAATTTCTTAATATTTTAGAACCCTTTAGTATTTATAATTTTTAAATACCAATTGAAAACTAATTTTCATATATCAGTCTTGTAAAATTTCAGATTTCTTAGAAATGGCGTATCAATGAATGGCTTCCAAACAGAGAAAAGTCCTTTTTCCTCTATGTTCTGCTTTAAGCATGTATTGTGAACTCCTTTCACTTGCCGATCCCCTTCACCCTTTAATTCAATGAGATCCCTGCCTATCTGTACCATTTTTCTTTGGTCATAGTGGTATCCTTTCCTTTCGGCAATGCTAACCTCTTTGTCTCATTTTTCTTTACCCTCAAACTTTTCCACTGATCAACACTGAACAGTTTAACTACATATCAAGATCTCTGTGTTACATGTATCACTCTCATACGATAGGTATGGAAGAAGTGTTTGCTAAATAAATAAGAGTTAAGATGTTTGTCCTATTTCTGATTTGTTACTTTAACCAGTAAAAATAAGCAAGGAAATATGAGGATTATTTTGATCTCAAAAATGCATTCTTTTTTTTTAATAATTTTTTTAAAATTTTTTATAAATATATATTAAATATATATATTTTATAAATATATATTAAATATATATTATATATATATATATAAATATATATATATATAAAATATATAAAAATATATATATATAAATATATATATATAAATATATATTTTATAAATATATATTATCCCCAGGGATACAGGTCTGTGAATCGCCAGGTTTACACACTTCACAGCACTCACCAAAGCACATACCCTCCCCAATGTCCATAACCCCACCCCCTTCTCCCAACCCCCCTCCCCCCAGCAATGCATTCTTAACATATGTAAGATAAACTCTGAAAGAGCTAAGCAGAGTGGCATGGAGAAAAAGCATTATTCATGGGTATACAAGAAGGGGGAAATAGATGGGTATACAAAGCCATTTCCTATATGGGGAGATGGAGTTTTATAAATGTAAATTATTTTCAGATTAATTTGTAGTTTTATTACAATTCAATTAAAATCTCAATAAATACTGACTGAGGTTTTCAAATATGTAAAATTAAATTGTATTAATAATAAAAAAACTAAAAAAAAAAAAAACTAGGTGGTGATATTCAATATATTTTAAATTACTAAAATGGGGATTAGTCCTACCAAACATCAAACTACATGATAAAGCTATAGGAATTGAAATATAAGATGTTAGGTTAAGAAGACTAGGCCTTGGGGCGCCTGGGTGGCTCAGTGGGTTAAATAAAGCCTCTGCCTTCGGCTCAGGTCATGATCCCAGGGTTCTTGGATCGAGCCCTACAGCCGGTCTCTGCTCAGCAGGGAGCCTGCTTCCTCCTCTGCATGATCCCTCCTCTCTGCCTGCTTCTCTGCCTATTTGTGATCTCTGTCTGTCAAATACATAAATAAAATCTTTAAAAAAAATTACTGTTTTCAAACCTTATTCTATTTTAAGAATAATTTTGACACATATTTAGTTCCATATACTTTGTCAGCTATTTTTAGATTTAACTAAGTAGTTTTTATATTCATCACAGATCAATTTATAACAAATCTCCCCATATTTTAGTTTGGATTACATTCTCAATCTAATTGAATATGTTCAGGTTGTATTTTAAAGAGTGGTACACGGATGTAATATTTCTTGAATTTTCACTTTATCTATGAATATCGCTATATTGCTGTTAATAGAAACAATAACTTTCTAGGTATAAGGTTTTAAATCCCAGCATTTTCCCCTGAGGAATTAGAGATACTTAAACCAAAAGAAGGAATATATATGTCAGATAAAGTCATGATATTGTTGTGTGCAGAAGGGATTGGAGTTAGTCTGTGTAATTCCAGAGGGCAAAGCTAAGACTGAAAGGTAGAAACTATATAGAAAGTTGACTGAATAAAAAGTTGATCTCTTTAACACACAGCTTTCTAAAGACAGAGGCAGAGCTTCCTTGGAAAGTCATAAAATGTAGTACAGGTATTCCTGTAGTGATGTGGTTGGTGCCTTTCTCTTAAGATATTGGGTAGAGGGGCGCCTGGGTGGCTCCATGGGTTAAGGCCACTGCCTTCGGCTCGGGTCGTGATCCCAGGGTCCTGAGGTCCCTCAGCGGGGAGCCTGCTTCCTCCTCTCTCTCTGCCTGCCTCTCTGCCTGCTTGTGATCTCTGTCTGTCCAATAAATAAATATAATCTTTACAAGAAAAAAAAAAAAGATATTGGGTACAGGGAGTTTATCCTAGGTAATAAAGTAGGGAACTTTTCTTAAGATGAGTACCTGACTCCAAAATAAAATTCATCCCTTTCACCAAGACCAGTATGTTGCTCAGTAAATTGTATTTGGATGGAATCATTTAGATGAGTCTTGATATAAATTGCACATCTATTTATTGATTGATTTATGAAGACTAGTAAAGCCCTCATTACTTTGAGTGATTAATAAAGAGCCTGTCGTTTGTCAGAGTACTGTGGGCTTTTGCTACATTGGCCAGGGAAATCTTGCATTTCTGGTATATCTGTAGATGCTTTGGCTCCTTTAGCTGCCATCTTTCCTGAGCTGTCTTTTGATTGCCTGATGATGGGAAGTTCTGTATCCATATTGCTCACACTGGAATCCCTGAAAGGATTGTAACCGAGGCAAAAGCCCTCTGGTGGATGATCCGTTAGTAACTCCATTACATAGTATGGGACTGTTAACTAGAGGGATTCTAAACAGTTCTTTTAGGAGCCATTTTATGCTTTTTTTTTTTTTTTAATTGCTGAGTTTCAAATGTTACTTGGGTGTGTAGTCTAAATATTTAATGTTTAATGTAGAAAAAGAATGTTTGCTTTTATTGTTAAAGAACATATACCAACCGTATCGAAGGGAAGAATAGAACAGGAATATAGATTCTGAATTTCCATTTTAGAAAACTGTAGCTAAATGTGCAATGCACCATTCTCACTTTTAAATATGACATAAATTACAACTGGACCAGATGGCATGAAAGAAACCTAGAGGAAAATAACGAGATGTTGAACTTCTATTTTTTGCCTTTTTGGGGTTCTACTCTATCTGCCCTACACAGGATGGGGGGCCATAGTAAAGGATGACCAAAAGCTTAGTAGCATTTAAAAATAGCTTGGTGACCTCAGGGGACCTCTGGACTCTAGTTCCTGTTCTGCCAGCTCCTGCTGGATTTTTGTACATTATCAGAGCTTCACATCCCTTGTCTGAAAATTGGAGGGATATACCAATAGGTGTAATAATATCTATTGACATTCAAAGTGCTTACTATGTGCCAAACACTGTGCTAAGCACTTTGCATGTGTTATTTCACTGAATCTTCTCAACAACCCAGTGGGTTAGAGCTTCCCCAACTGATGCTATGATTAGAACTTGGACATGCCAAGGAGCAAACCTATACACCTGAAAACAATATAAATCTTAAAAACCCAATTTATTCTAAAATTTTAGAGGAAATCGATTTAGTACTTAACTAATGTTGATTATGCTTTAAGTTGCCTGTTTCTGAAGAAAACTACCAATGAGCTAACCGTCATGTTCCTGAGTAATTCAGCATTCTTTCACCACTAAAGAACTTTGGTTAAATCTTGTCCAGCACTCCTGTTTCTATGGCTGTTTGTTTTGTTTTGTTAAGAGAAATTTCTATTTTCGGGTGCCTGGGTGGCTCAGTGGGTTAAGCCGCTGCCTTCGGCTCAGGTCATGATCTCAGGGTCCTGGGATCGAGTCCCGCATCGGGCTCTCTGCTCGACAGGGAGCCTGCTTCCTCCTCTCTCTCTCTGCCTGCCTCTCTGTCTACTTGTGATCTCTGTCAAATAAATAAATAAAATCTTTAAAAAAAAAAAAAAAGAGAAATTTCTATTTTCACTGCATTTAAAACTGTCAGTGTTTTCCTTTGGATTGTCATGGTGTTGTATAGAAAGGTAGATTTTAGCTATTCTCAGAAACTTTATAACATTTTATCAAGTTGCTAGAAAAGTACTGTTGATATTTGCATCAGCATCATGCCTAACATATACAGTAATGTGAGGAAATGTAACATCTGTAAATATTCTTTCAATATTCAGTCACCACCCAGGAACATAACATATCCCTAATTATGATAATTATGGTGTTTTGAATATTCCCCAGTGATACTTTATAACCTTCAGTGATAATATTTTAGATATAACACATTTCTTATTAATTTGTAGGTATTTCATTTTTTTTTCTTATTCTTTTCTTTCTCACTTATTAGCCCCCTTTCCTGCTCCTCTCCCTGCCCCATTGAATATGGACATTCAAAAACTTTTGCCTTTTAGTTTCTAAAACTGTCTGATTATGCCATCTCATCTAGCCCAGTGATTGATAAGTCTCACCTATAGGTAGGTGAATTCCAAATTACCCATTAATCCAGGGTATAATTACCGGTAGCCTTCTCTACCAGGTATCATTAGCATCCCAAACTCAGAATATTTAGAGCCAACTCATTTTATATTTTATATTTTATATTACAGATAAATTCATACATTTAAATTCCATATTTAGGTTAATGGTTTTGTGATATGCATTTAAGTTCAAATATCAAAGCCAGCTTTTTCTTTTCTCTCTCTTTCCCTCTTTTGGTGCACAATCAATAGCCAGGTCCAAAAGCTTTAAATTGTAGGAAGTTTCCAGCATCCATCCCCTTGTCTCCCCATCCGTACCACTACCATACTTTGTACTCTCCTCAACTCTTGTCTGGATAATTGTCTTCAAACCAGTCTTGCTTCCATCTTCTTTCTTTCCATCCCAATTGAGTCCAATGACCATTTTACTGTTGTTTCTATGATACAACATTGGTTCAGTCTCTCTTCTACTCAGGGCCACTCAATGGCCCATAGTAGCTACTTGCCTAAATTAGTATAAATTCCTCACATTAGAAGGCAAGGCCTCCAATTTCCTTATCATTCTCCTTTTCAGGTCAGTTTTCTCTTTAAGCCATGATACTATCCTGCAAATAATTATTCCTTTTCTCTAGAAATATCTGATAATTTCATTTCTGTGTCCAACTTGGTCATTCTCAACTACTCCCTAGAAAACTTCTTGCTCACCTCTGTCAAGTAAATCCTAACTTCCTTAAAACTGTATCTTATCTCCCTCCTCATATCTTCCTTCCAGAAACTTAACATGGTATGACTTGAATGTAATGCTGTATATATACTTGACTGTTCTTCATTTCTAGATTTTTCGGCTCCTTAACTGCAAAAATTGATCTTACTCATCTCACGTTCTAGTCATTGCTTTGTGCACATTTAGAATCTCCTAAATATTTATTAAACCTATTCTAATAGGCCTAATTATCACAGGAATTGCCTGTGGTTCAGACTAAGAAACAAATGCCTAATTTTGATTGGATTCACAAGGTGATTTGGTTAAAATAAAACCTGCAATAATGTTGATTTCTTCATTTTGCCCGTTCCTAACTCAGGTTTTAATTTAAGGTGAGCAGCTGAAAACCTCTGATTACAAAATCCCGCATGCCAATGTGTGTTTTATAGTTAAAATGAGTTATTTGTTAGAAATGCTTCATCGCGCCTAGGTATTTGATTCAAAAGCCATGATTTATGACTTAGACTGGAATTTTATAGGAACAATGTCATATAATACCTGAAAACACCATTTATTTTCATGCACTATTTAAATTACACTTATACCAAGTTACAGCAATATTTAAAAAGTAATATTCAGTGCCTCCTTACATTTGCCACATTTTTTATCAGAATAGAATTGAATTTAAAATTATTGAATAGGAAACATTTCTGCCACAAAAATATTACTGTTGAATAATTAATCAAATGAAAAACATGTTCAGGTATATATTTTTGTCATTGTTCTGTGAATTTCATTCTTATTTTTAAAATAAGTATATTCATGCCCCTGGATTTTTCCTTTTGAAGTGGGATTTAGAACATATCTCAAAACTATACCCATAGCAAATTTTACAAAAGGTAATGTAGATAGAATTTTCTGATAACTTTTGTGAGGGCTGTTTTTCCAAAATAGATTTAGACTGGAATATTCAGAGGTGGATGTGACATGCCTAAGCTATTTATTCACTCTGATGGATATTCCAACAAGGTCTTAGTATATTCTGTAGGAAAGAAACAACCACCCTTCTTAAAATAGTGACAACTAAGCACATTAGTGAAAGTGAAACACAGCTGAGATACTCAAAGAACCTCCTGACTTTATAAGAATAATCAGGGATCTATAATGATCAGCATTTCTTCATCTTTTATGTTGTAAGAGGAAGAATTGAATATCTTAGCCTCATCTTCTGTCCGGAAATAGCTGCAATTCACATCATCTCTATTTTTAACTTGGACCAATAATGGAAAAGTTTAATATTTCCCCTTATTACCAATAAAACACTAAATTGTCTGATTATTTCTTGCACGAGGATGAACCACAGAATAATATGATTTCTGTGGGGAGAGTAGTTTTGACCCCCCATACTTTCACCCATCTCCAATTAAGAGACGCAAAAGTGTTTTGATACAGAATTCGTGTTTGTTTTGTGGTTTTCCTTTCCTTTTTTCCTTTTTCCCACTTGGGGGTTGCTGTATGCTTGTTTCTTTGGCTTGTTGGTTTTGCCCTAGAGCTACAAGTTTGGCATGGAATCAGTGACATCTTCACCTCCATTTCCCTGGAGACTAATTTGTAGGCATTTATAGTGTGTCTTATGCCAGTTTTGTAGGTCAGAACTCTGTGATTCAAACACTTTGTAGAATGGAGCGATCTAAACCAAAGCACATGGGAAGAGAACTTAAAACCAACAGATCAAATGGGTGAATTCACAATCAAAGGATCCTTTTCCTAGTTGACTTGAAAAGTCTTTTTGGGCCATAGTCAGAGCCTTTCATCAAAAACATTTCTAAATATAACTTCAAATAATACTACTTTACTAAATACCTACAGCAGTATTTTATTCCTTCATTTGGGACCTATTTCGATGGGTATTTACTATGTGTTACCAGTGCCAAAGAGTGTCCTTTTCCATGGAATTTATTTTTGTGGGATAGGAGACAACCAAAAATCAAGGTGGTTTCAAATAGTTAACATGTTCTTAAAAGTAGTATTACATTTTTTAAAAAAGATCCCATAGTTATTTGTTTGGAAAATATTGAGTTAAAGTTCAACTACCTTTTTTTCCCCTCTTGGAGGATTAAAATTCCTAAAATTCCCAATATTTAATCTTCGTTAAGAATCTCTAAGAAGGAGGGGCTCCTGGGTGGCTCAGTGGGTTATCCTGGGATCGAGCCCCACATCGGGCTCTCTGCTCAAAAGGGAGCCTGCTTCCCTATCTGTCAAATAAATAAATAAAATCTTTAAAAAAAAAAAAAGAATCTCTAAGAAGGAAATATAATGAGTAGCTTTTCACAATTTTATTAGCCTATGAAAATCTTTTTTCACACATCATGTAGCAGTTCCAGTGTTGTATAGAACACACTTTGTAGAACACTTGTCAACAACATGCATAAGTAACTATGAAGCATAAAAATAAAAAATTCACAGGAAAAGCTGCATATCTAGACCATGTTTCATGATAGCTTTTTTGAAGGAAGTTAAAATGATTTGCCATAACAGAATCTTAATATAATCTTGATAAAAGATCTATGTGACAGGCATTCTGTAGGAAAATTATAATTTAAGGAATATGTATTCATATAGCCTCCAACAAGAGAAATAAATATATTGACAATTTGACAGCGATAATATGAAATTTTACTTGGCATTATTTTTCCTATTTATGAGACCTTAAAAAAGAATCTCTAAAATAAGGAATAAGGCAAGCATATCTATCATTTTGAAATATAAAGGAGTGTAACTAAACAAGAAGCCCCAAGTTAAATATCCATTCTTCATACAGGCTAAAGAAAGAGCAAGTGTGTGTAAAGCAGCTGGTGCTTCTGGGTGTTAAGCTTCTTGAAAGCAGAGATGATTTCTTTCCAGTTTCCTTCTATATGCCCAGAATCTACTAGGATGCTTCATGCATAAAGGCATTCATAAATATTTCTTATCTGCTTCAGTGAAATTTGGAGGGTTATCAAGGGATGGTTCCTAGGATGGGGCCACAAAGATACCAGTTGTCACTGGATCAGGTCACCTAGATTCTGAAAAAACAATCTAACTGTAGGTGATATCTGAGAAACTTGAATGTTTGCCTGGTTGAGATGATATCCAAAAGAGTAACTGACCAGAACTTTTGACAGATGATCATCAGTGCAGAAGAGCTTTAAGTTGTCTAAGCTCATGGGCAAGGTGTGGCCAAGGGAAATTTGACATAAGTAACAATCTATATCCTTGTGTCTGTAATGACAGGTAGCCTGCCTGTGATGGAATGGAGGCTTGAGAAAGGATTTTAGCCTCCAGGAGGAGAACTGTGAAACCTTGGCATTTCAGGATCTTGTTTTCCTCATCCAGTGTTGGGGGTAGAAATTCAGTTATAGGAGGGAGGGTTGTGGCGAGTGATATTGGGTTGTGAAATAACACAGAAGTTCTAGAGGCCAGGTAGACTGGCCCCGATTGTTAGAGTGAGGGTTATACTGAGTTCCTGGAAGATATAGTCTGCTATTAAGTGCATACTACCCAGCTTACAGATGTCATTTTTCTTTGAATAGACTCTACCCACATTTATGTAACAATATACATATTTCATAGATATATATAGGGAGATCTCCGTATATGTAATGGAACATTACTCAGCCATCAAAAAGAATGAGGTCTTAACATTTGCAACAACATGGATGAAACTAGAGGGTATTATGCTAAGTGAAATAAGTCTGTCAGAGAAAGCCAAGTAATCATATGATTTCACTCTTAGATGAGTATAGGGGAATGGAGGGAAAAATAAAATAATGAATCAGAGAGGGAGACAGACCATAAGAGACTCTTAAGTAGGATACAAGCTGAGGGTTGCTGGAGGGGAGGGGGTGAAGGGAGGGGTAACTGGGAGATGGGCTTTAAGGAGGGCACTTGATGTAAGGATCACTGGGTGTTATATGCAGCACTGAATCTACTCTGAAACTCTGAATCACTGAACTCTATCTCTGAAACTATTAATACTCTATATGTTACTTAATTGATTTTAAATTAAAACAATAGGTCTCTTTCTTTTTGTAAGATTTTATTATTGATTAGTGAGAGAGCACACAGGAGCAGGGGAAGGGACAGAGAGGCAAGCAGACTCTGCCCTCAGCTGGGAGACGGATGTGGAGCTCTATCGCATGACCCTGAGATCAGGACCCGAGCCGAAATCAAAAGTCAGACATTCAACCAACTGAGCCACCCAGGCATCCCTAAAATAGTGACTTTTCTATGCTGGTGTCTGCTTATACAGAATAAAAATGCAAGAAGTATTTTGTGCGAGAGAGTGTGAATCGAACTGCCATGTTTGCAGAATGTGCTCAGACTTATCAAATCTTTTCCCCTTTTTTTCCTCACTTAATTCCACATATCTTTCTTTTTTCAACTTAAAAAACTTTTTAAAAAGACGCCTGGGTGGCTCAGTCAAGTGTCTGCCTTTGCATCAGGTCATGATCTCAGAGTCCTGGGATTGAGTCCCATATCAGCTCCCTGCTTCCTCTCCCACTGCCCCTGCTTGTGTTCCCTTCCTCACTGTCTGTCAAATAAATAAATAAAATCTCAAAAAAAAAAACAACCTTAAAAAAATTTCCTAATAATATATTACCCCAGAGAGACACAGGAACTATTTTATTCGTGTTTGGTGTTTGTTAATCTAAAGGCTAAATTACCTAGTCAGCTTTACTGGGATTATTTCAGAAGTCCACCCTAAATAGGGTATTGTGGTTTAAAAAAAAAATTGTATAAAAAAATATACCACTAATCCATAGGTATACATACATATACATCCATACATATCAGCACAGTTGATTTGTGTAATTATTTTAATGAATGTCTCTGGCTCTTTTCATTGATCTAAAACAAGTGTATCACCATTTTTTATATCATTTTCTATGTAATGCAAAGAATGTGGGCATAACAATTGGAGTCTTATTTGCATAAGAAAATAAAGTCTAAAATATCATCTGAATACTTCCAAATATCTTTTGTTCTTTCATATTATGGAAAATTTCTCATTGATTAATCCATTTATTAGAATGAATGGCATCTTATTTTAAAGGTGGCAACTATGAAATTCAGTGACTTCAATAATGATCATAAATGAACCAATTGAGCTCTAAAAAATATTGCTGCCAATAGTACCCCTTATTGTGTTTTATTTTAAAATTTCTACTAATAGGGGACACCTGGTGGCTCAGTCAGTTAAGCATTTGCCGTCAGCTCAGGTCATGATCTCAGGGTCCTGGGACAGAGCAATCAATGAGAAATTTTCCATAAGATGAGAGACCAAAAGATATTTGGAAGTATTCAGATGATATTTTAGACTTTATTTTCTTATGCAAATAAGACTCCAATTGTTATGCAGGGAGCATTGGGCTCCCTGCTCAGCGGGCAGCCCTGCTGCTCCTTCTCCCTCGGCCTCCTACGGGCTTGTGCCCTCTCACTCTCTCTCTCTCTCAAATAAATAAATATTTTATTAAAAATTAAAAATTCTAGTAGATAATATGCTCTATTCTGTAAATGCTAAAAAAGTGAATATTTAAACAGGTATACAGGTATAATTTTTTGTTTTGCATTCTAAACCCACATAATAATTCTTACTCCACAGTTTCTGGTCAGCAGAAATCTGTCTGTAGGGATGTTTATGTTGTCCACACAGCATTCAGATTGAAGATACTTTCACCAAGAATCGTCTTGACAATCAGTTTCTGTAGTGATGCATATCGAAACGTATTATATTACATAGACTTTTTTTTCCCCTTCTTTCATTTAAATACTTGATAACACTTTCTGCTAACCACACCTCCTTCTGGAATATTTGAAATTAAATGCTGAGAACTTTAGAAATCCCCAGCAACATTCCAAATTTTGTTTTTAAAGGCCTGAAATGTCATCCTGATAGAAAATGTCGTCTGCGAAATCCTGAATTAGAAAAGCCATCAACGGGTTGTGGACTGTGGGGCCACATTTATTTATTTTGACTGTTATGAATATAATAAATCATTCTAAAATAATGTTGACATTTATGCATTCCGCTAACATGGCAGTTTAACAGCCTGTTCCATATACTGCTGCTTGAGTTAAGGATTTGCTATCACATTTTCCAGCTTACTTCTCCCAATCTTAACACAGCAGGCAGTGGTAATGTCAACTGCAGTAGTGCCAAGAGAGAAAAAGGTAGATAATATATTCATTTTTATGGGCGATTTTAAACTCCGTGCCATTGAGCACATTCCTCTGAATGGCTCTCCTAGCTTACAGTGTTTGCTTCTTTCCTTTTCCTTTGGGCTACATGAAGCCTTTTTTTGTGAGACGTATGGCTATCGGTTTGATTTCATCCTGCTTCCTCTGCATACCAACAGGTGCACAGATTGCATTAGCAAGAAAGACATCATAATTGAAATCAATACCGTGACTTTGAAGACGGTTTCCATGATGGGTTCTGGTCCTGTGTATTTTATATGCTGCCATAATCACATTGATGTAATTCATTAGACACTTTCATCAATTCAGTTCACACGCACACCCACACAGGCATGTGAAACGTTGACTCACATTTCTTTTATACTAAATTTATTGTTTAGCTCTTTGAACTCTCAGTTGTTCATATCATTAGATACATAAAAAAGAGATTCATTTGTTCTCTCAAGTCAAAAATGTGATTTAAGCATTACCATGAAAAAGTTTTTTGCTATAACTTTAAAGTTTCTAATTTACATGTGCAAATGAGCATACATTTCAACTTATGACTGCTACTTGCAGAATATTATTCCCTGTGGACTTTTCATCATTTTTGACTCTTGAAACCTTTGTGGTCATCATCCTCATCATCGACTGCCCATATTTTCCTATGCTTATTCATTAGGTAAACTTCACCAGCACTTTGTCCTTCTACCATGTTCTGATTCCTCAAGCACAGACTTTTTGAAATCTTGCAGTTGTGGAGTGAAGAGGAATGATGACCTCTCTGTGTCTTATTTTCCTGTAAGAAATGTGTACATGGATTCTAAAGGAGGATACTGGATGCTAGAGCCAGACAACCCACCTCTGAAATTGTCTTTCAGCTTTTGGTAGTATCTTCATTGGCTAGCATCCTGGTGGGGGAAGAGTAGCAGTAGCAGCTACATTTAGGACATCCCTGCCTTGCTTATAGCCAAGCAACCATGAAGAGAATTAAGGCACTTCCTGGAGAAGCAAGAGAATTTCTGCTTTAAAAATTCTCCATATCATTAAAAGCACAGTAGGGATGTGTAGAACATGCCATCAAATCCCTCTGGTGCTCACATTTAAACTCTGGTTTTTAGAGCCTCGGAATGTACCCTTACTGTGTGATTATACTTAAATTACATTTTGCAGACAAGTTGGGGAAAGAAGCTTATTCCTCTCCATTTTGAAATTAGTGCTATTTCTCGTGTAGCATCAGATTACCAAAAGAACGTGGACTGTATGCACAACCATTGCTCCTACTCTCAGAGAATGAATTTTTCACTTCATGTAGATAATTATGAGCTACAGCTTGTCTGATTATTTTACATATTTGATAGTTATTTTAGTACTTTCCATCAAGTTCTTAGTGTTCCCAAAGGATCTATTTTAGGGCTACCCTCTGTGGGCTCCCAATATGGGCTGATGAAAAGAATATGAAGAAATCAACCAAGCACACCTATGGTACCACCTTCACATTGTCATTCAGGCAGAGTCGGAAAAGTCCCCACGGGGACACTTCTGAAACACATGCTAACATTTTCTCTGGAGAAAATGGAACTCAATAATTGGGCTGAAATGCATTTCTTCAGGGAGGTGGCAGAATCCCTTAGAATATTTTCAAGCGTAGACAAAACCTTCTACAGATTAATGTAGCATTCTTGGATAAAAGTGTTCACAAATGATTGAATACTTTACCTGCAAGACTTCAACAACGTCAGCTGTCAGGGGAGTAGATTAATTTAGACAAAGGAATTGTCACAGTCCGTGAGCAATTTTTGTTACATTGACTTTAAACATGCAAATATATTGGGCGCCTGGGTGGCTCAGTGGTTTAAGCCTCTGCCTTCGGCTCAGGTCATGATCTCAGGGTCCTGGGATCGAGTCCCGCATCGGGCTCTCTGCTCAGCAGGGAGCCTGCTTCCTCCTCTCTCTCTCTGCCTGCCTCTCTGCCTACTTGTAATCTCTCTCTGTCAAATAAAAAAAAAAAAAAACTTAAACATGCAAATATAAAGGAATCCTTAATCAAAAAGCATTTATTTTATTTACTACTAAAGATGCCAACATACTTGGAAAAGGTCTGTCTTTAGCTCTTGTTGTCCCCTTCCTAATGCTAAAATTGCATCCTCCTGTCTAGTATCCCAGAGTTCTACTGAAATTAGGAAAGATATTTTTTCCTCTTGTTCAATTTCCTTATATCTTCTGAAGGTAAATGTCAAACATAGTCTACCTCTCATAGTCACCTTTTACATGCCTACCTAGTAGTAAATTTATGTCCATTCTTTCAAAATATGGACTTTAAAGATTGAACCAGGGAACATTTCATACTTAGAATGTGATTGATAATTGCAAAATGTAAGCTACAGGGTAGCTTTTTTCCTGTTAAACAATTTATCCTACTATGCTAATAGTAAGTTTTAAAAGCCATTTTCCAGAGGTAAATGAATCTAGTAACATACAACACTGAAAATATGTGTATAACTCTAGACAATATTTGTAAAGTCCAGTGATTCTTATAGATAATTATTTTTATTAAGTATTTTAAGTGACTACTTAAAAACTGAGTTAGGTAATAATTTTACCTTTCTTAACCAACAGAAAAAAGAAAATAAAAAACAGGAAGATAAATGAATGTTACTCAAATGGCTTCTGTTTCCTTTAAAAAGTTAAAAAAAAAAAAGTCAAGGGCACATGGTTAGCTCAATTGGTTAAGTGTCTCTTGATCTCAGTGCAGGTCTTGATCTCAGGGTCATGAGTTCTTTAAAAAAAAAACGGGAAGGGGGGTGGTAGATACAAAAACAAAACAAAACAAAAAAAAAAAAAAACAGGACTCAAGAACAAAAAAAAATATATATGTTTCTTAATAAGTCTCTATTCTACCAGTAGTTGCTATATAGAGCCTCAGGAAGCCAGGCAAAACAAAGCCATGCTGATTCATTTCATTTTTGTGCTTATCTGTTTATTTTCCTGAAATTGTTTGATCACTCTGACTTTTCATTTTCCATATCTTTGTGGCTGTATGGACTATTTCTGAAGATTGGTTCAATATATCAGAATGCCATCTTTCCTGCCTTGTTAAATTTCCTCTAGAAAAACACAGGGGTTTTTAAATAACTATAACTCCCTTCCTCCTTTATTGAAGCTTTTCCAACGAATTGAACTCTCTAGGAACTTACAAATAATGAGGATGACTAATGTTTATGCAGTTTTACAGACCTGCATGTATTTCAGAGTATCCAAGATTAGAATCTGTTGACGTGGATAAGTATTAACATAGCAATATATCTGCTATGCTTTGCTTAAGAATGTCATTGCGCAGAATAAAGCTTCGTATACAACATCAGATTCAGGGTGACCATAAAGGAAAAATATTACAGAATGAATGTTTGTTCTCTGTATTTTGTTTGCATATTTGTAAGTGTGTATGTATGTGTTAAGATCTAATACAAGAATTTCCTAATTAGGTGCTTTCTCTTATGTGACAAAGGATTTGTTAAAACATAACTCCTTGATAAGCAAATTTCTTCACATCCCCATTGAAAGTAATTTAGCTTAGGGCTATCTAATAAAATTTCATGCATTATGAAATATTCTATATCTGTGCTGATCAATATAGTAACAGCTTCACATAGCTTTTGAGTACTTCAAATGTGGTTAGTGTGACTAAGGATCTGAATTTTCAGATTTTCTTTAGTTCTAATTAAGTTATATTAAAATAGCCACTCATAACTGGTGGCTACTATATTGAACAACATAAATCTATTGATATGTAAATGCAACATGACATGATAAAAACCATTATTTTGTTCAGTGTATAATATAGCTGAGTATCTTCACAGACCCAGAGGTAAAAGAGGATACAAAATTCTTTCCTTGAGAGAAACTAGTATTATGAATAAAACGTACACATAGAAAACCATTCTAGTTCAGAGTTTAGACATTAGAATAGGACAGACAGATTCAAATCCTGCCTCTGATCCTCATTTGCATTGTTACCTGAGAGAAAATATTTTAATTTCTTTGAGTCCTTATTTTCTAAGTTGTACTTGGGGCTATTAATAATGAACTTGTGTGTGTAACAGGCTTATCACTCAACACAGAGAAATAATAATAGTAATGAGGATCCTGGTTATGAGGGTGTGAGCTTCATACATTCAAGCTCATTAAAACCCTCAAATTACATCTGTTAAAAATACTGGCTCCATTTCCCAGGTGGGAAAACTGAAGCTCAAAGTTTTTTTCAAGATCATTTAACCAATCCAAAATTTGAATAAGTCTAGTTAAAGGTCTCTTCTTTTCATCTTGCCACATTGCCTCTTTGGTAGAACCAATTAGACTTGCAGTTAAAAGTCTTAACTACTCAGTCTCGACTACAAGTGTGTCACTTTGAAGGTGACATTTGAGTCATATTTATGCATGTGCATCCTGAGTTGGACCTTTAAAAGGAATGAAGGGAGGGAGGGAGGAAGGAAGCAAAGAAGAAGGAAGGAGGAAGAAAAAAAGCAAAGTAGCTCTTCTAGAATCTGTATTAGAGGAATATACACTTGCTCATTTCTGAAAGAAGGAAGGGGAAGTGGGTAAGAGAGAGATGGGGCCATATATGGACCCATGAATTGTCTTGAGGGTTTAAGCCCTGCCTGGCTTTGCTTACCTTTTTCAAGCAGGAAATGCAAGATAAGAGTTGCAGAATATAGATTCCTGTATTTTAAAAAAACAACTCTTCCATGTCTTTTCATTCCCACCATTATATTCATGCCACCAATATATACATATATTGCCACCTGATATATATATCAGGCATAGACTAATCAAATTAGCAACTCCTTCTTCCTTGGAGTGGGAATAGGGAGACAAAAGTCTGGTTACAAGATGGACCAAGTCACTTCTACACTTGACAATGCCAGAAAGACCTTGAAAATACACCTTAAAAATTATTGTATATATTCTGCTGCCTGAGTGGTTAACCCTTTGACAGGTACTCTCTAGAGATGAAAGTGATTTATGTTATAATTCAGTTGCAGGAAATAAAGTTGCCTCCAAACTCCAAAAAATAGAGATGCTATTGACATTTTTCTGGGTAAATCTGAGATATCTATGTCATGATCCCTAACTGATAAAGAACTGGCCCCTGCTGGGCTATAGTAATTAATTACAAGAGCTTGAAAAATCTATATTTGTGTAGTCCATGATTGGAAGACTGAAGAAATAAATATTTTGTATCCTGCACATATTTTTTAGAATACTTTTTAAAAGCTTAGAGATGTAGCTTTATTAGGAAAATAGATATGGATCTAAAACAAGAATTCAGAATGTTACAGAATTATGCATTTTCTCAATTAACTTATGTGAGAAGTACTAACAACAGTATCATGAGGGAATCCTCATCATTCATAATTTGGTGTGAATAGTAGACTTCCAGGGTGGAGCTCAGTTCTTGACTATTATGACCTTCCTGACAACTTTCTGGGGATGACACTCCTTTCTTGGTTTTATGATCTTTACGCTTACATTTGGACTTCCTGCCTAAGTGGATATAAGTTAAATGAAGAAATAATTTTTATTTTAATTAATTTAATTAATTATAAAAACCCAATACTTTTCCAGATACCACAAAGTATCCATAGAAATAATCAGAGAGTAAATGTGAGTACAACATTCATAGAACTCTAGAAATTTTACAGTTGGTGATTTTGTTCTCTATACAAATTTTACAAAAGTGTAGAAGCTTTCAATTCAGTCATATTAAGCATAGACAGGCAGCTTTTCCATTTAAAGTAATATGGTTATATTTTTAGAAGAGTGAAAAGACTTGCTGTTAATTGTAATATTATAAAACATTATTTGTGCCATTTCTCTCCCAGCTGATTAGCTTATATGACTAGCATCGAGTATAAAGAAAACAAATTGTTTACTTTTTTATTCCTTTTTTTTTTTAAGAGAGAAAGAGAGAGAGCATAAGCAGAGGGGGAGGGGCAGAAGGAGGGAGAGAATTTTTGGCAGGCTCCCTGCTCAGTGTGGAGCCTAATGCAGGGTTTGATCTCATGATTCTGGGAACATGACCTGAGCCACAACCTAGAGTCAGATGCTTTACCAACTGAGCCACCCAGGATCCCCTACTTTTTTATTCTTAAGGCTAAAATTTCTGTATGTTAACATTAATCTGAGTTCAAGGGTAGAAAATAATAAAATTCCTAACTATTCCTAGTTTCTATTTTACAAATCTGTGGTCCAGTGACTATTAAAGCATGAAAAAACTGTTCAATATGTTTGTCTTGAGTTTTATTTATTTAAAATTCACTGATTCACAATAATATAGAAAACTACCAAAAAATAGAAGTCTGGGACCCAAATGGATTCATAGAAAAACTCTACCAAACATTTAAAAAGGAATTAATATTTATTCTCCTCAGACTATTCTAAAAAAATAGGAGAAGAAGGAAAGCTTCCAAATATGTTCTATAAAGCCAGCATTACCCTGATACCAAAACCAGAAAAGACCACAAAAAAAAAAAAAAAAAAAAAACTACAGGCCAATATTTCTGATGTACATAGATGTAAAAATTCTCTACAAAATATGGGCAAATCATATTCAACAATACATTAAAAGGCCACACCAGTCAGAATGGCTAAAATCAACAAGTCAGGAAATGACAGATGCTGGTGAGGATGCGGAGAAAGGGGAACCCTCCTACACTGTTGGTGGGAATGCAAGCTGGTGCAACCACTCTGGAAAACAGCATGGAGGTTCCTCAAAATGTTGAAAATAGAACTGCCCTATGACCCAGCAATTGCACTACTGGGAATTTACCCTAAAGGTACAAACGTAGTGATCCAAAGGGGCACGTGCACCCGAATGTTTATAGCAGCAATGTCCACGATAGCCAAATTATGGAAAGAACCTAGATGTCCATCAACAGATGAATGGATCAAGAAGATGTGGTATATATACACAATGGAATACTATGCAGCCATCAAAAGAAACGAAATCTTGCCATTTGCGACAACATGGATGGAACTAGAGCGTATCATGCTTAGCGAAATAAGTCAAGCGGAGAAAGACAACTATCATATGATCTCCCTGATATGAGGGAGTGGTGATGCAACATGGGGGCTTAAGTGGGTAGGAGAAGAATCCATGAAACAAGATGGGATAGGGAGGGAGAGAAACCATAAGTGACTCTTAATCTCACGAAACAAACTGTGGGTTGCTGGGGGGAGGGGGGTTGGGAGAAGGGGGGTAGGGTTATGGACATTGGGGAGGGTATGTGCTTTTGGGTAAATTGGAAGGGGAGATGAACCATGAGAGACTATGGACTCTGAAAAACAATCTGAGGGGTTTGAAGTGGCGGGGGGGAGGTGGGAGGTTGGGGGTACCAGGTGGTGGGTATTATAGAGGGCACAGCTTGCATGGAGCACTGGGTGTGGTGAAAAAATAATGAATACTGTTTTTCTGAAAATAAATAAATTGGAAAAAAAAAATGAAAAAAAAAAAAAAAAAGGATCATTTACCACAATGAGGTAGGATTTACTCTGGAGATGCAAGGATGGTTCAATATCCACAAATCAATCAACGTGATACACCACATCAAAAAAAAAAAAAAAGGATAAACTTCATATGATCTTCTCAATACATGCAGAAAAAGCATTTGATAAAATTGAACAGCTGTTCATAAAAACTCTCAACAAAGTGGGTTTGAAAGAGGACATAACTCAACATAATGAAGTCTATATATGAAAAACTGACAGCTAACATCATACTCAGTAGTGAAAAACTGAGAGCCTTTCCTTCATGATTAGGAATAAAACAAACATGTCCATTCTCATCACCTTTATTCAACATAGTACTGGAAGTTCTAGACATAGCAATCAGACAAGAAGAAGAAAAAAGAGACATCGATACTTGTAAGGAAGAAATTAAGCTATCACTATTTTCTGATGACAGGATGTGCTTCCTGTAAAACTCTAAAGACTCCACCAAAAAAACCATTAAAAGAAATAAATGAATTCAGTAAAGTTGCAGGATGCAAAATTAATACCTAAAAATAAGTAGCATTTCTACACATTAATAATGAAGTAGCAGAAAGAGAAAATAAGAAAACAGTTCCACTTACAATTGCACCAAAAGGAGTTTAACTCCTAAGAACAAACTTAACCAAGGAGATAAAAGAAAGGTACTCTGAACTAGAAAACATTAATGAAAGAAATTGAAGATGACACAAATGGAAAGATGCCTCATGCTCATAGATTGAAAAATTAATGTTGATATGTCCATACTACCCAAAGCAGTCTTCAGATTTAATGCAATCTCTGTCAAAATGTCAACAGAATTTTTCACAGAACTAAAACAAATAATACTAAAATGTGTATGGGAACACAAAAGACCTCAGATAGCCAAAGCAATCTTGAGAAAGGAACAAAGCTGGAGGTATTAAAATTCCAGATTTCAAGTTCTACTACAAAGCTGTGGTAGTTAAAACAGTCAGGTACTGGCACAGAAATGATACATAGATCAGTGGAATGTAATAGAGAACCCAGAGGCGAAACCACATTTACATGGTAATTAATCTATGAGAAAGGAGACAAGAATATACAATGAGGACAAGAGCATCTTGTCAATAAATGGTCCGGGAAAAACTACACAGCTACATGCAAAAGAATGAAATTGGACCACTTTATAGCACCATACATTAAAAAAAAAATGGATTAAAGACCTAAATGTGAGAGCTGAAATCATAAAAATCCTAAAAGAGAGAGCCCAGGCAGTAGTTTCTCTGACATTAGCCACAACATTTTTCTAGATCTGTCTTCTTAGGCAAGGGAAGCAAAAGTATGAATAAACTCTTGGGATTACTTTTGGGATTATATCAGAATAAAAAGCTTTTGGACAGTGAAGGAAACCATAAATGAATCACAAAAGCAACCTACTGAATGGGAAAAGATGTTTGCAAATGATATTTTGCAAATGATATACTTGATAAGGTGTTATAACCAAAACATATACAGCACTTCTACAACTCAACACACACACACACACACACACAAGTCTGATTAAAAAATTGGTAGAAGACCTGAATAGATATTATTCTAAAGAAGATATACAGATTGCCAATAAGCACATGAAAAGATGTTCAAGATCATTAATCATCAAATCAAAACCATAATGAGATATCACCTCACACCTGTTAGAATGGCTATGACCAAAAAGACAAGCAATAACAAGTGTTGGTGAGGATGTGGAGAAAAAGGAATCCTTGTGCACTGTTGGTAGGAGTGTAAATTGATGCAGCCATTGTGGAAAACAGTATGGAAGTTCCTCAAAAAATTAAAAATAGAAATACCATATAATCCAATAACTCCACTAATGAGCATTTACCCAAAGAAAACAATAATCCTAATTCAGAAAGATATATGCATCCTAGGTTTATTTTACCATTATTTACAATAGCCAAGATAAGAAAGTAACCTAAGTGTCCATCAAAAAATGAATGGGAAAAGAAGATGCCACATGCATGCACACACACACACACACACACACACACACACACACGGGAATATTATGCAGCCATAAAAAGGTTGAGACATGCTGGTTACACCTAGAAGGTATTATGCCAAGTGAAATAGGTCAGACTGAGAAAGACAAATACCATATTATTTCACTCATATGTGGAATCTAAAAAGAGGACAAAATGAATGAACAAAAAGGAGAATCCAACCTATAAATGAGAAGAACAAGCTGGATGCCAGAGAAATGGGGGAGGGAAGATGGACAAAATGGGTGACAGGGAGTGAGAGATACAGGCTTCCAGTTATGGACTGAATAAGTCATGGGAATAAAAGGCTAAGCATAGAGAATATGGTCAGTGGTATTGTAATAGCATTATATGCTTATGGTGAGCATACATAATATAGAGAGAAATCTTTCACTATTCTCTAGTATTCTAGTATTCTCTAGTATTCTCTCTATATATAGAGAGAATATATATATACATATACATATATGTATATGTATATATATCTATATATATATATATATCTATATATACATATACATATATGTATATATTTGTATTCTCTATACATAATATATAGAGAAATTGTTTCACTATGTTGTACACTTGCAACTAATGTAACATTGTGTGTCAACTATACTCAGATAAAAAAATAAAAGTAAATAAAATAAAATCTACTGATTCAGTGCCCTAGGTCACTGAGAAGCAGCTAGAGCTATAGCCACTACCAAGAACTCACAGCCATTAGAAATTGGGCAAACATTGAAATAACTAGGCTCTGAGTTTAAACCAAGTCAATGTGATTTATTCAAGCCATAAAGAATATGGATTGGTTTTTGTCTTGAAAGGGTAAAGGAAATTCATTCCGGATTTTTGTTTGTTTGTTTGCATTAAAATGGCTTTAGAGTGAGCAGACTGGAAGTTCTTTTAAATTTTTTATGCTTTTAGCCCTAAAGCTAAGAAGATAAGTTGTTAGGATATTTTATTTTTGTGTGAGTAGTTTCACAGCTTGTCTTCCCATGTTTATAAGCCTAGAAGGGTGAATCCGTTTTCTTATCTGTTTAAGTAAAATATGAAATAAACTGAGAAAGGTGTTCATTTCCTGAAATATTACCAGTTCCTGGTTAACCACACTGTATAATTACTTCATTCTACCACACTCCTGAGATCTTCTGGAACAATTCTGATTTCCTATAGACTCATTCTTTCAAAATGGGAGATTTATTAACTATATACTTACTCTTTAACTTCCTTTAAGAGATATATTTATTTTTTCAGCCTAGTTTAATGTTAACCCATAGTTCAAAATGTTTTTATTAAAATGAACTATTACTAAAGGTGATTTGATTTTTATACTTTTATGAAGATAAACTCACAAGTCAGGAAAAACAGTTCTTTTTAAGACCAATGGACAAAAGATCCTGATTTGTGTTTCAGAAATCAGGCCACTATAACCGGAGAATACCAAAAGAGTTATGAGACCAATTGCAGCGTGAACAAAGTTCTCACAGAAAACTAAAGTGAGGAGCTATTGGAAAGTGTCCTTAAAATTTTGTGTTCAGGATAGATAAATTCAACCAATAGAGTAAGACAGAAAAAGTGATATGTACCATGAATCTAACAGAATTATGGTACATCAAACCCAGGCATCACAAACATCAGATGTTCAGTATATGTTAGATGTATGAAAATCTGTAATGTGTTAAACGTAAAGCCAGGGGCGCCTGGGTGGCTCAGTGGGTTCGGCTGAGATCATGATCTCAGGGCCCTGGGATGGAGCCCCGCATTGGGCTCTCTGCTCAAGCAGGGAACCTGCTTCCCGTTTCTTTCTCCCTGCCTGCCTGTCTGCCTTCTTGTGATCTCTGTCTGTCAAATAAATAAATAAAATCTTAAAATTAAAAAAAAAACAAAAACTAAAGCCAATATCATCACGAAATGTATAGAGGGTGGATCAATAAAATCCATGAGAGTGTGCTTTAAAAAGGTCAGGATGGAGCATGGGAGATAGAAAGCACAGTTTCATAACTGTTTTAAGATTGCATGTGCTTATTACAGAGATCTTTGCTCTCTGTGGTAAATGAATGAGGAACAAATATGGCATATGGAACACATGCATTATCTCTTCTCCCTCCTAAAACTTGATTAATTTGGCTATATATGAATACACCCAGAACACAGTAAGCAGGAAAGGAGAGATCACAGTGGAGGAGTGGCATTGATAAAACGACGGGAAATGAAAATTAAATAGTTGAGGGCTAAGTACTTAACAGTGAGGACTTGGAAGTCTAAATGCCAATAGAGAGTGAAGCAGGTGTGAAGTGAGCTGGTGAAAGCCCCGGATCCCCCACATGCTCAGAGGTTACAGACCTCATGTGGCTGTGAATGCTGGCGAATGCTGAGATTGAAGATGGAGTATTGTTTCAAAGTCCATACAAAAGTAATTAGATTATATGTAAGTGATGAATCACTAAATTCTACTCCTGAAACCAGTATTACACTGTATGTTAGCTAAGCAGAATTTATTTATTTATTTATTTATTTTTAAGGATTTTATTTATTTATTTGACAGAGAGAAATCACAAGTAGATGGAGAGGCAGGCAGAGAGAGAGAGAGAGAGGGAAGCAGACTCCCTGCTGAGCAGAGAGCCTGATACGGGACTCGATCCCAGGACCCTGAGATCATGACCTGAGCGGAAGGCAGTGGCTTAACCCACTGAGCCACCCAGGTGCCCCAAAGTTAGTTACTTTTTTTTTTTTTTTTAAGATTTTATTTATTTATTTGACAGAGAGAAATCACAAGTAGACAGAGAGGCAGGCAGAGAGAAAGGAAGGGAAGCAGGTCCCCTGCTGAGCAGAGAGCCCGATGCGGGACTCGATCCCAGGACCCTGAGATCATGACCTGAGCCGAAGTCAGCGGCTTAACCCACTGAGCCACTCAGGCGCCCCTTAGCTAAGTAGAATTTAAACAAAAACTTGAAACAAACAAAAAAAGTACATAGAAGCCCAGATCTGTTTACCCATCTGAAACAGTGATAAGAGCTTTACTCTCTATAGAAATGAAATTAGAAAGATTCTGTAGTCCAAGAAACCAGATGCAACAAAAGGAAGGGACCATCTTGAGAACTGAGTGTGAATCTCCCCCTGCAGCCCACTCTGCCCCCCGCCACATGTTGCCCTTAGGCAGTCCCCTGCCAGAACTTTGCAGTAAGGTTTATTATTTCAATCTCCTCCTATCTTCTCAAATCAGAGACTGGAGAATTATTCTCTAGAGAAATGGGTACAATGAAGCCACCACAAGATGTATCACTATAAAATACTTCAAGTGGGTTTAAAAATATTCTGATTTATATCAAAATATTAAGGGTTGCACAATTATTTTTGGTCCTAAGGCTTTTAGTGATTTTTAAAGTCAAAACTGAAAACTCCAAACATAAAAGTCTCTAAATTGCATATTTATAACCATGAAACTTTGCAGAACTGCAAACATTCCGACATTAGTTTTAACAAAAGGTAAATCAGCCACAAAATAATGGATGCTGGTGCAATATTGGTATAGAAGGAGCTACATTTGGAGATGGAATTAGAAAGTAGGTCTAACTGGTAACATCCACTTAAGCCAAAAAGCAGTCCTTGAATTTACAATCTACTTATTCACACATGCATAGAAATATTACCTGGGCCCCGTGAGGACATAAGCAACAGCCAAGTTTCATTTGGGAAAAAAAAAAAAAAAAAAAAAACCATCCTCAAGTTTCCCCTTCAGTTCCTAAATATTGGCAGACACTGAAAGTCTATTTTTGGAATTAAACATAGATAATTATTTTTAGGCATGGAACCAAAAGCTCATGTCTTCAGATTCAGCAGTTTCCAAAATTGGTTTATGGGCTTTTCTCTTGGGCCCCTATAGCTCATATTCCAGAGCTGAGATACATATATAAACTTAAAATATGCAAATCTCTTTTAGCTTTTTAATGAATCAAGATGAGGATTGAGAAAAAGAATGATAATTTAGAATGGAGACCCTTTTTTTGACGTTAGGTTGGATGTGAGAACAGAGAGTTTTTTTTCTCCTAATGAGAAATTCATTGGTCAGTTTTATATTTTATTTTTGTGACAAATGCCTCCTAATCATAAGAAATCATGCAGGTCTTTAACAAAGGACTAAAACACGAGGAAAGATTTATAGAGGCAATAATTAGCCTGTCTGAGGCTAATTATAAATTACATAAATTCTGTATAATTTATGTAAAGTAACTAAAAATTAAGGAGTTGGTATTTTAAAAATCCTAAATGATATTAAATAGTCTTAATCTTCTTACCAGGCTGTGATTATTTCAATCGACTAGTTTACAGTGGGATATGGGAACTATATTGCATTTGACATGAATTTCAGTGGTAACCTAAAAGTACCTTTCTTTGAATAGCAATTATTTACAGGTGATCATATTAAAAAGAACTGTGTTTATATCGAGTGAAAAATTATCATAGAAGTGTTCTCAGTAATGACAAATACATAATGCATGGGACTTAAATCAGACCCTGTGATTTAACTTTTAATTTTCTATGGTGTAGGTTTTGAGAGTTTCTTATCTTATCAGTAAAAATATGATAGAGAAATATTATTTACCTATACCACAAAAGGTACACCTACTGTGTCTGACTTTGATTAATATTCCTGGTGTAAAGTAAAATCACATGGTTGAATCTTTCATGAAAAAAAACCATCAAAGTGTGCAAAAATAGTTAGGTTTGCATGAGCAGTTAGCAGCAGTGAGTAAATTGCCATTGAATTGGTCAGTAGTAATCTATAAGGTATTTCAATAGTTCATTTAAACTAGTAAATAGAAGAGTCCTTGTAAGCAATTTATGAAAGACAGTGCATTTCATCCTTCTGGTCTTCATGTATTAACGTTTCATATTGTAAATACTGGTTTGTTCTTGACTTCTCAAGTTTCTCAAAATACAAAGTTCTTGTGACTTACGTATTTTGAAGAGATTCTATTTTGCTTATCTATGGAAATATACTTGCTGATTAAGTATGCAAATCAATTTGGCATTCCAGAAACTTTCTAATTAGATATTACAGAAAACCAAAGAGGTAAAAAAAAAAAAATAGTAATTAATATCAGATGGTGATCTTTATCCCCAGACTGCTCTGCTTTTAGCAATGATTTCTTTTGAAAACTTGCATGGTAGAAACAAATGTTTCTGAAAATGACTAGCCATTTTCATCAAATAAATAGCACTGTTTAAAAGCATTCTATTTAGGGGACTCTAGGGTAGTTCAGCCAATTAAGCGTCCAACTCTTGATTTTGGCTCAAGTCATGAGCTCAGAGTCGTGGGATTGAGCCCCACATTGGGCTCCACACTCAGTGAGGGGTCTGCTTGTGATTCTTTCTCCCTTCCCTTCCCCCACCCCACCGCATGCCATGCATTCTCTCTCTCACTCTTAATCTCAAATAAATATATTTTTTTTAAAAAGCATTATATTTAACATCAAACTAGGCATTTCCATATTTTTAAAAGATTTTATTTTTTTGAGAGTGAGAGAGGGAAAGCAGAGAAGGAGGAGCATCAGAGGGAGAAGCAGACCCCCCACTAAGTGGGAAGCCTGATACAGGCCGCAATCCTGGCACTCCAGGACCATGACCTGAGTCCAAGGCAGACCCTTAACCGACGGAGCCACCAGCCACTCCCCATTTTCATATTTTAATATGTTTTATTTGAATGTTATTAAATTTATAGGACCCACACCACTCTTGGATATGTTTTCTAAAAATTCTGCTGATTACTCAGAGAAGGCTTTCTACAGTAACTTCTTTCTTTGTGATCACTACTCTTAGATAGCTTACTTTCAGCTTTATAGATCAAGCAGTCAATTGCAGTTATGTTCAAAGGTTACCCAGTGCAAGAAGTCTGACTTGATATGCTCGAATTCACAAGATATGGATGATTAAACCAAATTCCAGTGTATTTATTTGTAAAAGCTTTCTGGTGCCCTGAGCTGTAGTGTCTGTTTCACGTGAAATCAGGGTATCTGAGAAGTTAACATTTTAGACTGCACTTGTTTGCTGAGCTTGGACTGGAAATGAAGTGAGATAGGTTTAAGGCTTATTTCCTCTGGACAATGAAGAGGACTAATGAATCATCTACATTTCATCATAGAGAATGATTCTCTAAGTGACAAGAATAATTCTTCCACCAACATAAATGATTCCCTACCTGATCAAAACGGGTAAATACTGCCATTTTTTTCTCTTCCTTTTCCTTCTGGTTGAACAATATTCATTTAAGAACTAGTTAAATGTTTAATTCAATGAGTTAAATTCAAAAGAGTTAAATTCAATAACTAAGTGACCTAAAATATGATGCCCAAGGTAGACAAGGCTGCTGTCTTTACATACTAGTTAGAGAGCAGAGAAAACCAAAGAGGTAATGGGTAACTACCAGGTAGTGATGAGCATTATATAGGAGTAAATATGATGATGATGATATAACCAAGAATAATGGATTGCAATAGGGCAGGGAAGACATGTCTGCAGATGTGCCCTTAGGGCTGAGATCTGGAAGATAGGAGGATACAGATGTGAATATCTGGGGAAAGGAATTCCAAAGGAAAGGAACAACAAAATACAGGTGCATGTCAGAAAAGGAAACATTCAGGTGAGAAATATTCATTCCTGACTCTCCAAATGTGATCATTCAGTTATGTCAACACAAATATTTCTGACTGCCTGTTTATGAGTTAAGCCAGGTATAATCCCTGAAAGACAGAGTCTCCCCCAGTCCCTAGAACAGAGTCTACTATGGATTTGGGATTTGAAGCTTAAGACATGTTTTTGAAGTGACACGAACAGTGGCATATCAAAGCCATTCGTTGTAATTCAGTGGCAATATCCTTTCACAAAGGGGGCACCTGGGTAGCACAGTCGGTTAAGCATCTGACTCTTGGTTTCAGGGCAGGTGGTAATCTCAGGGTCATGAGATCAAGCCCCACATTGGGTTGCATGCTCAGCATGAAGTCTGCTTAAGATTCTCTCTCCCTCCCCCTTATGCCCTTCCCTCTTATACTTCCTCTCTCTCACTGAAATAAATGAATAATTTTTTTTTTTAAAAATCCTTTTACAGAATTACACAAGGGACCGATCTAGTGGGCACATTTTATGCATGACTGATTTTTGATTCTGACACTGATACATGCTCTTTAAACTCAGGTGGAAAGTCCCCATTATTCAAATGAACCCAAGTAGTCAGACAGCTAATGGAAGCCAGTGCCCATTTCTCCTTAATACAGTTCTCAAAAATTTCTAAAGACCCACCTCTTCACAATTTCATTGGTTTCTTTTCTGTTTTCAGGTGAAACAGGCAGTTCTTATTGTATCACTTACAGAGGTGACAATTAAGACCATTTATATATTTATATAAAAAAAAGTTACCATAAAATACAAAATTCTCCTTAGGAGGCTTCCACTTTAAGCTAAATAACATTAAATTTATTTATATATATATTTTATTTTTATAATATGTTTTTATTTTTAATTCATTTTTATTTAATTTATTGTTTATTTACATTTTATATTTTAATAATATTATATATAGTATAATAAATATATATAATAACATTGAATAACCATTTGAGCTAAATAAGACTTTTTGGTTGGAAACCTAGGGAGTTCCCCAGGGTAAAATTCTAATCAGGCCCTGAAAATGGGGAGCAAGGAGAGACCAAAGAAAGAGGCAGGCCACTCTGCATTAGTGAGTGGCAGTTTTAATAATCAAGGAAACTTACTTACAAGGCTTGTCTTAGTTGGCTGCAAGATGAGTACCTCCCCACCTCCCAACCACCTAATTCTTAAAAGTTGATATAGAGGCCTTACTGGGGTTCAGGGGCTCAGTCGTGTTTACCATCCAGGTGGTCTCAACAACACATTACTATCGCAAGATTATGTCCTTGAAGTGGTTCCAGCTATGGGAACAGTGGGTGGAGTATATATTCCAAGAACAAGAGAAAAGGTGAGGAGCTTTTAATTGCCTGAGTCTGGCTCTTAGGTCAACCAATGGTCATAACCCATCAGTAATCTCTTCTGGGAGGTATGGGTGGCTCAGTCGGTTGAATGTTCAGACTCGTGCTCTCAACTTAGGTCATGACCTCAGGGCTGTGAGATTAAGTCCCCCCACCCCTGCCCAGGGTCAGGCTCCACAGTCAGCAGGGAGTCTTCTTGAGATTCTCTCCCTCTTCCTCTCCCTCTGCCACTTGCAGGCATTCTCTCTCTCTCTCATAAATAAATAAATAAATAAATAAATAAATAAATAAATATTTAACAAGTAATTATTATCTCTTCCAACAACACTGACGAAGAAAACCTCAGTGCAGGTTCTGGAACTGAGGGATGACCATTCAATGTTATTCCCATAAATCAGCCACATGTGATATGTGCCCAGGAGGTGGCTTTGACATACAATTATGTGAGGATAAGTGCAGCTCACAACTAACTAAGAGAATAACCAGCGTAAATAACCGTGGAAATACAGTGGAAAGGATGAGACAAAACAAAGGAAAAGAATACTAATAGGGTTGGGGAAAGAGCATCACTATTTTACAATCTGTCTGGGTAGGTCCTCTTCTTATGAAACAAATGTAAAAGTAGTAAGTATTGCTTAATTAGATAACCAGCAATTAATCCTTTATACAAACAGTTCCACAAAAGGTTCAAACTGACTCACAGGGAATACACACAATAAAAAAAGATGGTGTGTGTGTGTGTGTGTGTGTGTGTATAGGAGATATAATTATGCCTGAAGATGCAGGTATAATTATAGAGATATATATATGGATATGAATGAGGTCTAAGAAAGACAACTAAGTGAAAATAGTTGCTACCGTGACACTGTAAACCTGGCTTTGAATATCCTGAAAACCAATATTAAAGGGCATTCCATGGAACACTAGCCCCTGGTAACATTCAGTAAATAAAAGTGCTCAGTGTCAAATAACTTTGAAAAGACTGTATACACTCTGTGATCCTTTTTGGAGACTCAAAGTACACTCCAGAATAATAAGTACTCTGATGAACCACAAGGAGAAAAATGTGTTTTTTAGCCCATTGTTTCCCAAACATATTGACCGTGTAATCTATTTTATTTGTTGGCTTCTTTTTATACCCATTATATATCCATGAAATCATGTTCCACTGAACACCCTGGCATCCAGAGTTCAGTGATATTTGCATTAAGGAAGTTTGTAACAAGGGTTGCATGCTCATTATAACATTTGGTGAAGTCGATCTATCTAATTTATTCCATTGGTGCTAGCATTTTGTATGGTAGGGCATTTTTCTTGACTCTATTTATCGATCATTTTATTTTTGTCTTGTTTTATAGTATATATTTCTTGTGGGCCCATTCACTTTCTTTTCGAAGATCTTTGACAAGACATTAACTAATTAAGCAGTGCTTATCCCAATTCAACCATGACTTTGATTTTCAGAATCCTTCCATGTATCATTATAGGCTCCTCACTCTTCACCTGGCTCAGAAATAAACTAAGTCTCTCCAAAATGGTTACATGAATTATTGTATATGAACACATTGAAATACTATGCTATCACTTAAAATCATCTTTTGTAGGAATACTTAATATCACATAATTTTTTCATTGCATATCATTGTGTAAAATAGAGCCACAGTCATTATATCTGGAAGGCTAATTCCCTTCTTTTTGTTCCTCTAAGTATCTGAAATTTTGTTTAATGTTTAATTATTTATGAAGCACCTACTAGGTCCCAAGTTATGCAATATGTACTAGGGTTACAAAGTGACCAAAACAAAGCCCTGCCTTAAAGAGTTTACATTCTAGTACACAATAAACATTCACTGTTTTACACAATGAAAAATAGCTAAGAAATGTAATGAGTTTTCCCACTCCCTATTTGTTTACATAAATTTAGGTAGAGAATATATGTCTGAGCAGGACCCCTTACTGCAGACACTCCAAGAAAATTATTTTGTGCCATGACCCAAGCTTAGGATAGTTACAAATATTATTTATTGAGCATTTACATTGTCCCAGGCATTTTCCCTATGCTTCTCTCAGCTCGTATTATTCCTATTTTACATTTGTGAAAATAGAGATTCACAAAGCTAGGTTGCCTGTCCAAGATTATACACTAATGAAAGATGAAATCACTGGAGCAGGATTTGAACCAGGGTTTTCTGCATTGAAAGTCCCTGTTTTCTTTGTTTTGTTTTTTTCCTAAGCATATATGACTCTGAAGGAAATGTTAGTGTAGTGTTTCTGGTGGAAAAGCTGGAAAAAGCTTTGCAGCCACCTCTAGGAGAGAATCACGATTCTAAAAAGTAATAAATGAGCTTTCACTTCCAGGGTTTTTTGTTTGTTTGTTTGTTTTTTGTTTTTTAAGTGTTTTTCAAAGAGTTATTAGCTGATAACCTCTGCATCAAAAGTGCCAGTTGTATTCACTACAAATACAGTTCACTGTTTGCCATCTTGGACATGCTGAGTCCAACTTTTTTTTTTTTAATAATTTTTTTAAAAGATTTTATTTATTTATTTGACAGACAGAGATCACAAGTAGGCAGAAAGGTAGGCAGAGAGAGAAGAGGAAGCAGGCTCCCTGCTGAGCAGAGAACCGGATGTGGGGCTTGACCCCAGGACCCTGGGATCATGACCTGAGCTGAAGGCAGAGGCTTTACCCCACTGAGCCACCCAGGCACCCCCTGAGTCCAACTTTCAAAAAGGGTGTTATATACTCAGTTGGGTACTCTCCAGATGTCCTATGTTGTAGGTCCTAGTCCCCAGGATCTCAGAATGTGATCGTACTTAGAAATAGGGTCATTGCAGATTTAATTATCAGGCCAATATGATGTCATACTGGAGTAAGGTTGGTCTCCAATCCAATATACGAGTGGTGTCCTTATAAAATAGGGAAACATGGACACACCACACACACACACACACACACACACACACACACCACACAACACACACACACGATAATGTCACTGAAAATGCTATCTACAAACCAAGCAATGCCAGATTGCCAGCAAAGCTGCACAAGTAGAGAGAGGGAAAGTATAAATCCTCCCCGCCCGCCGTTGATTTTGGACTTCTAGCCTCTGAAACTGTTAAACAATAAATGTCAGTATGTTTAAGTCATTCACATTGGTGCTACTTTGTTACTGTCCGCCTAGCAAACTAATGTATCAGAACCAGCCTTATAAAGCAAGTATCCCAGGTGATTCTGATAAATGCGAAAGTCTGTGAACCAATGAACTAGAATCAGCTTGTTTGATAGAGAGGAGAACAGCAAGTGCCAAACAGTGGCACATTTCTTTTAAGAATTTAAAGGTAGCTGGGGAATTTAAGAAGGAGAAACAGGAAGAGGAAAAGAAGGATGAGAAGAAGGGAGAAGGGAGGAGGGGAAAAGAGGATTGTAGGCAGAGGAGAAGCTCAGCATCAGAGGGCCATCTAACTTAAGTGACAGGATCTCTTCCATGGGAATGGAGGGGGAAAAAACCAAAACCCATAGACTTTGGAATCTTAAAGATAGCAGTGTGAATTAGAATCAAGGAGGTAATGGGAAAATACAAACAAACCAACAAAACCCTGAATCTTCCAGCCCAGTAGCTAAAGCTAGTAACCAGGTCAAGTTTCTGGAGCAGTGATTTATTTATTTAATGTTGAGAATTATTTTTCTGTAGAATCACCTTAGTATTTAAATGCATCAAAACCAAAGAAACCTTCGTTTTATTTTCTAACATTTTATCACAGAAATATTAAAATGCTGACGTTATTTTGCACAGAGAAATTAATAATCAAAAGAGATGCTTGAAGGATACTTTTGTATCACTTTTTTCTAAAGTAAACAGACCTATGCCAATTAAAATATTCAACTTGACAGAACAACTAAAGTTCCATGCAGATTTTTATCAAGAACATTTTGCACCAAAAGAGGCCTTTGGAGAAAGTATATCCTGACTAAATACTGAAATTTTAGAAGTAATTGTATTTTTGAAGACCTATGAAAATGTTTGGTTTTTCCTCAAGAAAACTTTCTCTGCTTTGGGAAAATTATTGCTCTAACCTACATGACCTAGTTCTCTTTTATACAATGAGAATGCTACCCTAGATAAAGCCTGTGTGATTCACCTTAGAAACATGAAGTCTTATTTCTTCCCCCAAATATGGAGGTCTTTTTTTTTTCCATTTCTAAAAGGAATAAAATGGTAACACTTGAAGGAAGCTTGAGAAGTCATTAAAAGCAACTCAAACCTAGACACCATACTTTTTGCTTAAAATAACCCCAAAGGGAAAGTTGCCAATCTTAGTCATAATTTTTTAGCGTATCATCCTAGTAGCAAGAACTATACTAACTTAAATGCTTATCGCACTGGATTTCTTGTGACCATAGAACTCCTTTCTCCTTTTAAAGATTCCTTGTTGTAGAGAGGGTTTTGTTGTCTTTGTGTTTGCTTGTTTGTTTTCTTTTTTTTTTTTTTAAGATTTTATTTATTTATTTGACAGAGAGAGATTACAAGTAGGCAGAGAGGCAGGCAGAGAGAGAGAGAGAGGAGGAAGCAGGCTCCCTGCCGAGCAGAGAGCCCGATTCGGGACTTGATCCCAGGACCCCGAGATCATGACCTGAGCCGAAGGCAGCGGCTTAACCCACTGAGCCACCCAGGCGCCCTGCTTGTTTGTTTTCTAATCAGACTTCATTTTACACAGGAAGTTCTCCTTTCTTCCTAAATTAAGTTTAACTGATATTTGAAATTGAATTTTGGCTCAGACAAGTAACCATGAAGGTCTTTATTTGGTTATCTTTATGACTTGTGGTTTTGGAGTCCTGTAGTAATATTTCAAATTATTATGATTATAGTTATGATTATCTTATGCTAATCATTTTGGGGAACTTATATTTTCATGTATTTTCTGGAATTGGATTTAGTGGGATGACATACCATATATCTCTCTATTATTGGTATAATGTCAGTTTGAAGATAGGAAACTTATTAGGCATTTGTCAATTCAGATTAGCAGAAACAGATATTGACTGAGAGAGACACATTCATTTGAAATGTAAGAATCAAGCTGAATTACCTCAAAATGAAGAAGGTAGCCCCAAATCTTCCAAACTATGGAGGATATTGGAAAAAAATAACCCTGGGATTTAATGAAACCCATGTCTTCATTACAAAGCATTTATTGATTATTTATAATGTGCCAAGCAATGTTCTAAGTAGGCAGTGGGAATAAAGGTAAGTAACAAACCAGAGGAAAGTGTGGTAAATAAGTAAAAGGCTGCAGCGCTGTATAATAAGAACTATGATATATGTAGGCACAAGGCTAGTGTTCTGAAAAAACAGGGCTTCACAGAAAAACAGGATTGTAGGTGGTGACTTTTTAAAAAATACATGGAAAAGAAATTATCTAGGAAAACTTCGTAATATTCTGAGCAAATATTTCAATAAAGTTTTTTACTTTAATGGGGCACCTGGCTGGCTCAGTTGGTTAGGCATCCAACTTTTGGTTTCCGCTCAGATCCTGATCTCATGGATCATGAGATCGAACCCCAGATCAGGCTCCATGCTCAGTGGGAGTCCACTTGGATATCTCTGCCCCTCACCTGCTTATGCACAGTTTCTCTCACTCATAAGTAAATAAATCTTTTTTTTTTTTTTTTTTTTTTTTTTTTTTTTTTTTTTAGTTTTTACTTTATTATAGTGACGGGAATTGTCAAACATTGGCATCTTTCAACAGAGACTGAGCCAGAGTACTTGTCAGGAAATGATTAGAAACATAGCAAAAACATAGATGGGACATTTAAAGTCTATTTTGACTCTGAGATCCTATGATTCCATGAGATTGTATATGGAAATAATGGTACACTTCTCCTGAAATTTACCAAACTAGATGGTGGAAATGTACATCTTTCTCTCAGCCACTGTTATAGTGTCTCCTTGACAGTTTTCCTAAGAAAGAAAGAAAAAAAGAGTATAAATAAGGGGGAAAAAAATAATGATGATTATTTTTTAATAATGATGATTTTTTTCTTTAACGATTTTATTTATTTATTCAACAGACAGAGATCACAAGTAGGCAGAGAGGCAGGGAGAGAGAGAGAAGAGGAAGCAGGATCCCTGCTGAGCAGAGAGCCCGATGCAGGGCTTGACCCCAGGACCCTGGGATCATGACCCGAGCTGAAGGCAGAGGCTTTAACCCACTGAGCCACCCAGGCACCCCAATAATGATGATTTTTAATGGTAGTTAAGACCTCTCAGCAGCAGGAAGTTCCTCAAGACAGTTGCATTTTATAAACACTTTTAACATATTAAAAAAGTAAAGGAAGAAATGGCAAAATTTTACTCTTTTTGCATAGGTATGTATATTAATAGTTTGCTTTGAAAAGCAAACTTACGTGGTTGATATAAAATAAATTCACCTCTGTCTTCATTCCCCCTCTGCCTAGAAGCAACCTCTGATGTTTCTTGTATGTACCCATGCAAAGATAATTTATGTATACTTGAGCATGTAGTATAAGTAAATATATGCACATTTACACATAATACAAATGGTAAAGCTCTATGCATTCCAACCTGTAACATGCTTTCGGCAATCCTTTCATATTTGTGCAAATAGAACTCACAAGATTTTTTTTTAAGATTTTATTTATTTATTTGACAGGCAAAGAGGCAGTCAGAGAGAGAGAGGGAGGAAGCAGGCTCCCTGCTGAGCAGAGAGCCCAATGTGGGGCTCGGTCCCAGGACCCTGAGATCATGACCTGAGCCGAAGGCAGAGGCTTTAACACACTGAGTCACCCAGGCCCCATCACATGATTTTTAATAAGGCATTCTAATTCACCTTGAAAGACCACTACTGATGGATATTTAGATAGTATTACTCTGTTTTTCTATGTCATTCCTCAAATATGTATCTGTGGATTACATTCCTAGAAGTAAAATATTTGAGTCAAAGTGTATGTGCATGTGATTTCGATACTTATACCACATTATCATCCTAAAGTTTTAACCAAATTTTCCTCCTATTTACTCAATGTGTCCACCAATACTTTTATCAGCATGGTGCATTATCAAACTTATCCCATTTTTCCCAGTATGTTAGGCAAAAAAAAAAAAAAAAAAAAAAAAATCTAAATGTAGTGTTATTTTGCATTCTCTTATAATAACTGGGGATGAGCAATAGCCTTTTGTGTTTTCTTTTATGCAAATTATCTATTTCTTAGTGGTTTTGGAAAGCTTTTTAAGGTAATTAGCCCTTTGTGGTATGAATTTCAATTTCAATATGAATTCAATTTTTTCTGATTTGTTATTTATCTTTTGACTTGATAATTTTTATGCCATGCAAATTCTCCTGAAAATTTACACATTGAATTTATACGTTTCTTCCTTTTAAGAGTTTCAAAGTGTTACATAATATTTAGAGAAACCTTCACAGATCTGAGATTCCTAAAGAATAGGCACCCAGGTTTCCTTCCAGTTTTTACTGCTTTTAAAATCTAGGATTGATCTAGAATTCATATTGTTAAAACTATGAGGTATACTCCAACTCTATTATTTTTCCAGATTACTATTGACTAATAGCATTTTATTGAATAATCCATGCTATTCCTATTGATTTGCCATGTCTTCCTTACTACATCTATTATAAGCTATATTTCATTTCTTGTCTCTTAAATCATTTTTATTAATCTGCACTATACTATTTCAGATATTTTAGATTTATTACATGCTTTGGTATTATGTAGACTAGCTTTTCTTAAACATTCTGTCCTTTTCCCTCAGAATTTTCCCAGATAGCCTTGCTTATATTCTTCTGTATAAATTTTAGATTTAACTTGTCCATATTTAGAAAAAAAAAATCTAGGGGTACTTTTTTAAGTTTAGTTTTTTACTCATTTTCTTGGTAATCTCTGTACCCTGTGCAGTGCTCGAACTCATGACTCAGGGATCAAGAGTCATATGCTCTTCCAGTTGAGCCAGCAAGGTGCCCTGAGAAATCTAGGGATATTTTTACTATGAGTCCATCAGTTTTTCATATTAGCTTAAGAGAGCTGACATCCGTATAATGTTGAATCTTCCTAAGAAAATGGCACAATTTTGCACAAGTTTAATTTTTTTTTTGTTTCCTTGTCAAAGTTAAGAATTTAATTCATTTAAATTCTTCCTACTTTTGTCAAGCTTTTTCCTAGCATGACACATTTTTGTTTCCATTGTAAATTGAGTCTTTTCCTCTGATTTTCTTTGTAAATGGCTATGGTTTGTGTACATGTATTGTCAGTTTATTCCAGCATGCTGATTTTGAGCATTTCTCATCTTTTTGTAGTTGTTTGCATTGTCAGGAATGTTTTACCCCTTCTTTTCTTTCTATAATTTCTGTGTCACCTTGTTTTACATATATTTCTCAGGTAGTATTTACTTGGAGTATTTTTATTGAATTTATGGGCTTTTCCTTCTAACTAAGGAATTTGGCCACTTTTTGTTAGGAGGCCCAGGTCAGGTCTTCATCCCTTCCTTATAAGAGAAATATGACAGAGGAATTGAGGGAATGAACCCTGGAGTCAGATTTCTGTCTTCCAACTCCCACTCAACAATCAATTAGCTGCAGAGACTTTGGCAATTTATTTTACTTTTTTTTGCCTCAATTTCCTCATGTATAAAATGAGAATGTGCTTGGTGTGTGCTGTTCGCTACTGTTACTATGTTTTATGTCATAATCCACAGTACTTGTTAAGTTTCTTTTGTTTTGTGTTTCTTCTGGTAATAGGGAAGGTTTGGCAGATCATACGTTCCAAAAATGACCCCAACAATATCTCCCATTCCATATATTCTGGCAATTTGACTTGGACAATCCCCTTTTAGAAAGACGGGGTCTTTCTCCTTCCTTGGAACCTGGACTGGCTCATGAGATAAATAAGGTGTATGATTTACAAACCGATGTCACAAAAATTCCATGCACTGCCACTTTACTTTCTCAGGCTGTTCACTGTGGGAAAAGCAGCTTCCACATAAGCACTCTGATTGCACTGAGACTGCCGTGCTGTCACGAAGACCAGACCAGCTTGTGGAGATGAGGCAGAGGGTGTGAGATGCCTGGATGGCTGCTTGCTGGTTCCTGGAGCTTTTGGCTGTTCCAGCTCCAGCCAAATACCTCATTTCCAAACACCTCACCCGCAGATCAGATGAGAGATAGTAAAATATTTGTTGCTGTCGTAAGCCAATGAGTTTTGAGATTTGTTATATGACAGTGGCTGAACAGAATGAACAATTTGTATTTTGGTTCTACTGGTTACCTTCGTATCATTAACTTTATATAATACTTTTCTATATATTTTCAATTTTCTGAAAAATTACCTGTTGGCTCCTTATGAGTCTTGATGTAATTAATATATTTCCACTTTCCCCTTTATTACAGATTTATATGTCCAATTATAATATATATTCTTACTAAGTACTCACTTTTATACCTTTCAATTATATACTTTTGTCAATTAAAATATATTTTTACTAATTATAAAATATATCAAATTATATATTTTTTCATATATAATATAGAATTATAATATATGTAATACAACATATTATAATTGTAACATATATTTATATATATTATATCCAATTATAATATTTTTTAACTAAAAACTCACTTTTATACCTTCCAGACTCCTTAAATTTTTATTTGCTGTTTCTTCGAATATCCCTTGACCTTAATTATACCACTTACAAGGGTATGAAGCAAACTTTTCTTGCTAAACCATGGTTTTTTATCAACTGCTTACTGTGTTTGTATATCTTAATACACAATCTTGCTGCTGAAAATAGTTGAAAAGCAGAGATCCTGTCAGTAGTGTTTTCAAAAGAACATTTCTGCTGACAGCAGTCAACATTAATGACACAGCAGTATCTTTTTAAAATGCATTTTGAGTATCTGTTATTCAAGCAATCTTATCTTTTATCTTCATATGTATTTAATATTTAAGAAATCATAGGAGACATTAGTTTCATTTTTCATACATCGCAAATAATTTAGTTAAGAAAATTAAAGAGCAGCACATATGTGAGATTGAAACACAAATTCCTAATTAATCATATCTTGCATTAAAATAGCACAGTAAATGGAAGGCAGCCTTGATAAATGTGAGTTTAGTTGTTATATTGAAGAATAAATGGAACTACGCTGAGGAAAAGCATTGGGGTTGGAACCATATTTATAGTAATAACATTGGTCATAGCATGAAAAATATTTCACAAAACATTTGAAATCCCAGCATAAATTTTTGAGAGCATCAGGGTAATCTATCTTTGCATCTTGATTCCTCTAGGAATAAATTAAATTTCTACTATGCCAGTAACCATCAAATGTGAACCATTCAGCAGTATATATTATGACATACTAGTTAGAGCCTTCTACAGCTCTGCAATTATCTCTTGCCTTTAACGTTTTTAGTATGTGACTCACTGGGTACTGTTAAAATTGTTTTTTCTTATGCCCCCTGGGAAGGAAGGAGCAGCTTCAAAGACAAAATTTTAACATAGATAAATGTATTTTCAAAAATATGCAGCCTAAAGCAAATATCAGATGTTATGTATTTGTGTCTATGCTGAGTCAAAAGAGAACAGAGTTTGGCCACTCTGATAAACTGATTAATCAAAAATAAAACCAGTAGTGAGCATGAACTCTTAGTGTTAAAAAAAAAAATAGATGACTCATAAATTTTTGCAGTGGTAGCATTTAAAAACACATAGGAACAGATTGGCTTTGGATTAAATCATCTACACTAAGCAGAGACTTGTCACCACCAAAACTGGGCCAGGGGCATTGTGGGCATAATCAAAGATGAGAGAGAGATTTAAATATCAAGTAAGAAGTCAGAGATACCACTCTTGTGTCAGTGGAAGGCTCAGGATGGATATGACGACTTAGGAGCCATCAGCACATAGTTTGTATAGCCAAGGGGCTAGAGGGGGTAACTAGATAGGAAAGGATGGCAGGTAGGGGATCGAGACCCAGAGAAATTGATTGGAAAGTAGCCAGTGAGTCAGAAAAAAATCAGGTCATTGTAATTTTATGAGAGTCTGGGGGAGATAATGTTTCATAAAAGATGGAGTGGTTAGACCTTCAGATGCTGCTGAGAGGTCCAGGAAGACGAGGGTAGAGATGTGACCATTGGATTTATCACTGAGGTTATTGGTAACATTTATTCATACAGTATAGTTTCCTGAGTTTATATCATGTTCCTGACATTGAGCGTGCACACAGTTAATGCTCATTAAATATTCGTGGAGAGAAAGGAAGAAAAAAAGGAAGGGAAGGGGGGAACCAAGAAAGGAAGAAGAGAAGGAGGGAAGAAGGAGAAAAAGGAGGAAGGGAAGCCTGGATAGATAACCCAATAATGACAAATTGCATTTTTCCTGCCTGGACAAAAACTGATACTTGCTTTTTGTGAGACGTTGTTTAGGGAATGAAATCAAAATTCAGGAAAAAGTGAAAGTCTGCAGACTTGATTGTAAAATACCTCCTTCATTGACCACTATGTCCAGGAGTTATTTCATTCATTTATCCATTTTTACACAGAGATGCCTCCTTGGCAACAAGCCCAGCCTTGCATGCCTAGAGCGAGCTTAGCCGTGGACCTTTTTCATGCTTTCTCTTAAACTCTGTTCAGGGGCCTATGATTTCAGATTGACCATTTATTTTAAAGAAATTAAGAAACAGAGACTGAGCAGCTGCTTTGGTGCTTAAGACAGGGTGCCTTCAAAATCCTCCTTGGTACCTGGCTGGTAAAGAGCAAGATGACTTTCTCTACTAACATGAGTGCGGGTCATTTGGTCATTGCTGTACAAAACCGCAAGAGTGCAGACATCTGTAGCTACATTAGTTATTAAATTCTCATCATTCTTTAATGTAATTCTATTTTTATTTAGTGTCTCTTCAGCACAAGTGTATGTCATCAGTTAATCTGGTCTGGTTGTGGTGTGCCCTGCCCTTACTCCTGAGGAATAGCTTACTTTGCACCTGCCAATCCAATGAATAGAAAAATTTCAGATACCAGCAAATTTGCCTTCCACTGACACAGTCCTTCTTTGGTTTTGTTTCCGTTTTTTAGCATATTGGGACAGGACAGCTTCTACTTACAGAATCCTGTGAGACTCTGCATAAGCTATGGATATTTTCCTCCCTAGGAAAAAGGCAGGTACATCCCAAATTGTATAGTTTGGGGAGTTTATCAACCCCATTTATGAACAGATCAGCCTAGAAAATTCTGAAGGCGTGGAGAAGACAATCTGACATCAGAATCAGGGTGAACTTGAGGAGACTGTTGAAAATAAGGCTTCCTTGGCCGTACTGAATCAGAATTTATACATTTAGTAAAGGTTTGAAAAATTCATAATAGTGCATTCTGAGGGTGCATGGATGGCTCAGTCGGTGAAGTGTCTGCCTTCCGCTCAGGTCACAGTCCCAGGGTCCTGGAATTGAGCCCCAAGTTGGGCTCCTCGATTTGTTGGGAGTTTGCTTCTCCCTCTGTGCACACTCCCTCTCTGTCTCTCTTTCTCCTTTTCAGGTAAATAAGTAAAATCTTTAAAAAAAAAATGCTGCTATCTGAGTAACAGAGGGGCTCGTGGATTCTGGATTAAGCGGTCTTAATTACCTGCACCCTCTCTAAGTAGACCTGTTCTAACCAGTAGAAATGCTGTCACTTCATTCCTTTTCCTCATCTCTTCACTGGTCCTCCATTACTACTCACCAGCCTGCAAACACACAAGTGCGCGCGCACACACACACACACACACACACACACACGGTGCTGCCTTGATCACAGATGCCTCAAGCTCTCTGTTCTCCATGGGGTATTGGCCACTGGTTGAAGCACTGAAAATGTAATCATCTCTTCAATCTTGCTTCTTTCCCTCCTAATTAATATTAGAAAAATGATCACTGCTTTAGCTATCCTTCATTTCTGAGTGGCTTGAGAAGGTGCCTAGGAGTTAGTTTAGGATCTTTGTTCTGAATCTGTAGGACAGTCTGAAATGAACCTAATGCAGAAAATGACCTCAGAATGTGAACTTTCCACCACAAAGCCTCCAATCTTTGCCACAATTCTCTTAGTAACTGATACAAACTTTTAGACCCTCTTCTGTTTTTTCTTTCCTTTTCTTGCCCCCCCTTTTCAGTCTTAAGCAATTGCTTAATATTTACTTTCTCCTTATATGCAGTTAAGGATGATGGTGTTCTAAAAATTAATTCAGAAGTTCTTTGTTTTGAAATTGGAGCACATCGTGTCATGGTAATCAGACATAAATTGTGGTGGTGCCAACCCAGCCTTAAAGGCCTCTTTGACCTGACACAGTGGGAGTAACATTATTTCTTGATTCTGGGAACAGGGAAGCATGTGCTGTAGACACCGTCACCATATCTGCATTTTTCTTGACTAATCCCCATTTTCCAAACATTGTCCTTAGAAACCTTCAGAATGTGTCCTCTTGTCTTTATGACTGTTTCTTATACCCAAAAGTGGTAGAAAGAAAATCAGTCATCCCAAGTTTTGATTATAGAGAAGATAATCTTAAATTTTCCTTTCCTAAAACAGAGCCTTTCCTAGCAAAATTCTGGAGAAGATAGACTCAGATCTCTCCCCTCTGGTCCCATCAACCCTGCCCTTGCCTTACCTCTACTTTAGGAGGTGATGGTAAAAGTGTCTGGCCATTAATAAGGGGCTGCTTATAATTTAATGTCAGCAAATCAAGATGCTGCACCTGAGAGAAGGAAACAATTTAGCTTTAAAAAAAATACTGGAATATTATGGCTCCATCGGAAAGGATGAATACCCAACTTTTGTATCAACATGGATGGGACTAGAGGAGATTATGCTGAGTGAGATAAGTCAAGCAGAGAAAGTCTATTATCATATGGTTTCACTTACTTGTGGAGCATAAGGAATAACATGGAGGACATTGGGAGATGGAGAGGAGAAGGGAGCTGGGGGAAATCAGAGGGGGAGACGAACCATGAGAGACTCTGGACTCTGAGAAACAAATTGAGGGTTTTAGAGGGGAGAGGGGTGGGAGGTTGGGTGAGCCTGGTGGTGGGTAGTAAGCAGGGCACATACTGCATGGAGCACTGGGTGTGGTACATAAACGATGAATTCTGGAACACTGAAAAAATAAAATTAAATCTTAAAAAATACTGTATTTTATGTATCAAGAGGAATTACCTGAACTATAGTAAAGAAACAGGTAGAGCAATGTAATGTTCACCCACACAGAAAGAGAAGCCCTGAGTGAATAAGAAAAAATTAACTGTGAGTTAGCCTGGGGGCAGCTCATTTGAAAAACCCGTCAGCCATTTAGTTCCACACAAAGGTTTTGAAACTTGGACAGCAGAAGAAAATGATTTGGCCTAAAGAGGGGCCAAGTAGAAACACTGAGAATCCAAAGCAAATAGCAGAGAAAAATGAAAAGGGATTAATGAACCTATTCTAAAGAGCAACTAATTACAAGCTTGGATAGCTGAGACCAGAAGCTATGAAAGTGTCTGAGGTGACTAGTATAAGGGAGAAAGATAAAGAAGCAAATCATCGTTGGGAATTATAAGGCAATTACCCAGTACTTAGGAGTTTCAGCGCTTTAAATTCTTTTTCTAGTTTTAGCATAAAATTAAATCAGAAGTCAAGACCATGGAAAAACCTTAGAGATCATGCTATCATATATGTGTTAAGAAGTAATCGATTGTGAACCCTTGTTTAAGTTCGTTGATAGGCATGTGTTTGCCCAACACAAAAGATTTGTAACTCCTTCCTTCTCTCTTTAATTTTAAAGAGTTCATGCCCGCCCCAGAGCTTTGCTATGAACTCTGAATTTGAAATAAGCATTGCAAACTGAAAATGTCAGAAATCAATCTCATCTTCACCCCCAAATTTACTCCTTCTACAGTGTTTCCCTTTTTGGTTAATGGCAATGCTTTTCATCCAATAGTATTTTCCCAGAACTCTGGAGTCATCTCTGAACTCTCTATTTTCTATTCATCAGGAAATTCTGATGGTTCTTTCTTTAAAATATACCCACATCTGCCTTCCCTGTGTCTATCCTGATCTCTGTTGCCTCTTTATATTTCCTGGAAGATTGCTGTAGTCTCCCAACCGGTCTGTTGTTCCTACCATTGACGCCTTCCACCTGTTCTCAACGCAGCAGCAAGAGGGATCCCCTTGAATATATATATGTGAGATCATGTCACACCTCTGTTCTAAACTTTCAATAACTTCATATCTCACCCAAAATAAAAGATGAAAAAAACAAATAATAGCCTGGAAAGTCCTGGGGATTTTTTCTCAGGTTCTCTGATCTCATGAGCTATTACACTTGCCCCTGCTCCAGCGTTCTGGCCCCTTTTCTGTTTGTCCCACATGCCACAGCCACTCCCCTGTCAGGTCATTTCTACCTATGTGTCCTCTACCTGGGACTCTTTTCCCCCAGATTATCTGTGTGGCTCCTTTTCTTACCTTTTTCAATTCTTTACTCACTTAAATCTTCCTGGAGCACCCTAAATAAAATTACAGTTCTGTGCCTCCCCACTACCACCAACATGTTTAATTTTTATTTTTCTCCATAGAACCTATCTCTATATAACCTAATACATATTTTTCTTGTTTATTTTGTTCATTGTCTGTCTCATCTATCTAGAACATAAGCTTTATGGGAACATGTATTTTTTTTCCCCCTTCTTTCTTTCATTGTTGAATCCCCAAGACCTAGGGCAATACGTGGCCTCCAGCAGGACTTCAAAAATATATTTAAAGCAGTATGTCTCCCATTTGTGACTATATTACCCTACACAGACACCAGAGCCATAGCTTCACTTGCTGTACCTCACAGTGCCAGACATTAAGATAAGATCCTCTATGGGACTTGCCCTACGCATCATAGGAACCTCTTTTTATTTAAGAAATACTAGCTTACAGAGGAGTCTCCCTCTCACCAGACTGTTCTAGTCCCTCTGTTAGATGAGGTCAAGGCAAGCGCCAAGACCTGAGAGATGTGAATGACTGGGTGAAAGACAGATAAACTGAAGCATTCTCAGACTCTCTCCGGGTAGTTCCTATTCTCTGATCCAGCACCTCGGATGCAGCAATGCCATTTTTATCCCTTCTGCCCCTCTGCAAGAGGCACAGAAGAAGCTCAAACTTGTTCATGTTTGTGTATTGGGCCCCATGGATCCCACCTGAGAAAGAATCTGGTCCCCAGAGACTTCTTGGAAAGAAAGAGATGTGTTTGTGAGCCCCAGAGGGATGGATAGAGGAGTACCCGATGTGCTTCTGTCAAAGGTCTCATCATACAATAATAAAGTCAGGAAGTCAAGGGTGTGAAGCTGGATCCAGAATCATATGAGGCGGTGGAAAGAATCGGAGGGTGAAAAGAGGTTTTAGCCAGATCAATGGAAATGGAAGAAGATGGGTGGGTGAGGACAAGTCCCAAGGAATCCAACAACTGTGAGGATAATTATGACTCTGTTCTCTAATTTTATCAAATCCACATAGATACGGTCATTTAGTGATTAAAACTGAGGCTTCCTAAGATACTCTTTTATCCCCCTTCTATCTCAAAATATACTTTTATAAATGACTCCTCAGTAAGTTGTCACACTATAAGACATACAAGTACAGATTTCCTGACCACTGTTTAGAATAACTGGTTTAGAACAATGTCTAAAAACTGTTTTTAGAGGTCCTTTAGATAATTCTTATTATCTATGGACTATGAAGTCATAAGAGTGTCTTGAGTCATCAAAGCTTCAGATATAACTAAGGAAAAGAAAAAAAAAAAAAAACAACCTGTGAATAGAAAAAAATCCTGGAAATTCTCTTATGGCTGTTCAGTTTCCAAAACCGCATCCCAGTCTTCTAATGGATGTTAGCAGTGAAGAGTGGGAAGTGAATACTCTTTTGGGCAAATACATTGGGGCAAAAATTGGTTAAACGCCATGACTATTGGGCTTCTCAGAGCCACTTAGGACTTGTACTAATTGTGATATACCATAAAGGGAATAAAATAGGCAACACTTTTCCACCCTGTTATGGGATTTACAAGATAGATTTTTATTACAATTGTAAATTCTTGTAAGAATGCTTCAAACATTTTGCACCGTGTTTAACATTGAAAAAAACTAAAACGTACATTCAAGACCTAATCCCTTACTTTTTGTTTTTTGCACGCTGGTGAACTCTGATTGAATGTGTTATCGTTACTGAATTTATTTACCCTTAAAAGGAGATCCAGAAGAGGGTAATGCTTAGATCAAAGGAATAATTTTCAAAAAGTGCTCTTTGGGGAAAACATATGCCTAAGCTGGATGCAAGTTTATAGTATCGGCCTTCCTGACAGTTTTCAGACTAATCATCTACTTCACCTACCCATAAATCCAGCTCTGCTCCTATCTCTCCAAAGTTTTGGAAAGAGTTTAATTTTTTTAAATCCCTCTTGTCTTTGACCAGCCATCACACCATTAGTATGCTCTCCAGAGAAAGAAGACTTTATATGTACATATTTGCCTCCTGGGACAGACAAAGCAGCAGATGTTTTCTGGTCCTATATATGTACAGGTTGTTATTTTAGGTCTTTTCCTGTTAGCTTCCTTCTTGAAAGTTTGATGCGGAAGTTTCCTGTTTTCTTCTTTTAGAAGAAATCTCCATAACCTTTCTGAGTTCTGTCTCTACCCTTCTCTGTCTCTCCATCCACCTGAGTCTCCACCCCCACTTCCTTTCTCATGTCCCTCCCCCTTCCCCCCTCCCTCTTTGTCATCCATTTAGATAAACCATACCATCAAGTTCAATTTCAAAAACTAAGATTTAGGAATAGTGCAGCCTTTGGTGAAACAGTGTAGTGGAAGAAGTGGTAGTAGGAAAATAGGGGCTTCGGTGTCAGACCAGATGTGCCTCATCAGACCACTTGTAGGCTGTTACCTCCAGCAAGTAACTTAAGAGCTACAGGTACCATAAGAGGGTGGTATCTACTTTGTGGGGGTATAGAGAAGATTATTAAAACAGCCTATATGGAAGTACCTGGATTTTCTCATTCATACTTCCTGTAGGGAACCTCTCATTCCTCATTACCCTCCTGGGCCCTCCAGAACTTCCCCACATAGGTTGCAGAGAACCCCTTCATGGTAACCTTTGCTGGCCTTGTTCTTTAATTCAGAAACATGATGGTGAATAAGTTTCCTCTACAGCACCAACTCCAGAAGATTCATAATGGCTGCCTGGAGGGTTGTATTGAGAAAGGTCATGAGTTCAGATAGGGCACTGAGAACAAGAGTGTCATGACTGGTGGGTAATGTCTGTCTTTTGCATGAGAAGGAAGCTGGAACATAGGAATTTGCCAATCCTACTCCAACTTTTTTCTTCTTTTTCCTTTCCTTTCTCAGATTTTACTATGATGGCCCCCATCTTCTTGGGCTCTTACAGTGGCCTTCCAAAATAGCATATTTTTACATAAGCTCATTCCCAGGAAGATAGTTTGGGCTGATGGTACCTTGTATACTTCCCTGAAGGAACACCTACGTATTTATAGGCTGGATCTGGATCTCATGGTAGAAGGCCATGCTATGTCCTTGCAACAGTTTTCTCTAGTCACAGAATGGAACACTCATCCCCTGATATAAGGTCTCTGCTGCGAGTACTCAACTCTGCCATTGCTGTGTGAATGCAGTCATAGATACTAAGTACATAAATGAGTGTGGCTGTGTTTCAATAAAACTTTATTTACAAAAGTATGCAATGAGCAAGATTTCACCCGTGCATCAGAGTTGCTGACCCCTGTGTGAAAGCTACATTCTGTACTCACTAAGTGATTCTGATTCTGATTCTGGATGCTGAGACCGAAGAATTGGCCCTGCTACTGACATTATCAGAGAAATCTGAATAGGCCTTGTGTTCTGTGAGTTTCAATGAGCTGTAAGCAGGGCTTGCTCCTTGCTGTGAGTTTGAAAACATTACAGTTTGCCCTGGGCTTCACATATTGCCTGTACTTGTGGTTCTCAAACTGGAGAGGAAATCAGAACGATCTTATCAACACTCAGATGGCTGGCCCACCATTCAGTGGGTCTGGAGTGGGGCTTGAGAACTTATACTAACAACTTTCCAAGGGATGTGGTTGCTGCTGGTCTGGTGACTGCACTTGGGAGCAACTGGCCTAAGCCATCCCCTTTGCCTAGAAAATCTGAAGTGCTCAACAATGAGAGACACTATTCAAGCAACAGTGAATGGAATTAGTTAATCCTCCAAACCCTGCTCATAGAAAATTTCTTGTATAATGTTTCTGCTTGCTAAACTGTCGGGAATTGAGATGCCTATAGCAGACAGCCAAAAAGTATAATCTGAAATCGGAGGATGTGCTGGTTCCTGGTAAGAGCTACAGCTCCGAAGAGAGCCAGCCCGAAGAGAGCCAGCCCTAGGCTTCCTATGCTTGCTGTCTTTCTCCAGGTCCATCCGTCTGTGTTGGCCAATGCTAGCAACTTATTTTAGCCTCTATGGCAGAGGTTTAGGGAAATGAGTCTCTACCCAAATCTAACAAAAACCAAACAGATTTCCTCACATATTAATACATTCTAAATTTCCTGTGTGGATTTGTTGCCATGAAAATATATAGGAAACTCCATTGGTGTATAGCTGCCTGTTTGACCACATTCCATTGTTTATTTATCCCTTATGCAAATAGTGGGCATCCTGCTCTGTGTGTGTGTGTGTGTGAGAGAGAGAGAGAGAGAGAGAGAGAGAGAGATTGAGAGAGAGAGAGAGAGAGAGATAAGTGACCCTCTTGGAGGTCTCCTTGGGAGAGGAAAGAAAAAAAAATGATATTTATTGAATAAGTGAAATTGGCAACCATCCTGTTTCCTCTGAAAATCTACTCACTAGCTATTCCTTGAATACTACCTTTTGAGCCGTGTTGTTTTGTCTAGGAAAAGCTGACCTTTATGCTATTGGCAGTCATTTATACCTGAGTGAAATTAAAGAGAAGATGAAATGGGAGGGGAAACACAGTAAAGGGAGATGAAGGAAACAGAATAGGGAAGCAATGCTTAGGAACTGGTTTTTCTGCCTCTTGCCTGAGAATAACCCAAGGGGCAAGTACGCTAATACTAACAGGGGGGAGAATTTGCAAATGCTTTTCACACACGTGTAGCTTTATTCACACATACATAATAGTTACCTGGAAATTTCTTTTAAAAATCTAAAAAATAGAAAACTTCATACTAATTAGTAGGACAGATGCCCCAGCAAAGGGCTGGCCACGTAGTCACTGAAAGAAAGTTCACCCAAGAGAGTCAGTGCCTGGGATGGAGGCAAACCAATAGCAGCTGATAAAACAGACTCTCCCCTGCTTACCCAACCTTGGAGAGCTGTCTTTGGTTTATAAAGAAGTTACATGTTTTTACTTCTCTAATCCACACTGAAGGACCAGAAGACGGCTGCTCACCCAAGGTCACATCATGAGCAGCAGATGGATGATCAGAACAGATATGGGGGCTAATGTTGCTATAGACTTTTGAGACTGTGATTACTCAAGATGTGCTTAAAATAATATATTTAAAGAAGAGAAAAGATGATTCGCTTCAAGTATTTAATTTTATCAGTTATTTGATTTTATTTTTTCTCATTTAATATACCAAAGAGTTCTAGCCACAAATACCTAAGGCAGTCTTAGAAACCACATTTTTTTCTAGTGAAGAAAGAAATAAAAAAGAAAGCAAAATGACAAAGTTATTATAAACCTGGGATTCTGTATATTTCCATAAGTAATCATTTAAGAGGAAATACTATATATCCATTTTATGATATAAAAGAAAATGTGTTAAAATGGAATGATTCTGCTCACACAGTGGTCCAGCCCTAAGAGAATCTATTGGCCATGCTAGACATTTTTTGAAGTATCAGTTTCCAATAAAATATGGGAAGACCTTTAAATAAGTGGTTCTAGCAGACACCAATTCCATTTATTTAAAAAAAAATTAACACTTGCTCCAAGCTACTATTCAATTCATTTTAGTTGACTCTATTATACCTTCAAAAACTATATTATCCTTTGAATCTCAATTCATCTTCTTTCAAATCTATTTGGCTGATGTTAAAGGTGAAAACTGATATAGCTCAATGGAGCATGGATTCAGAAAAATTGAAAGTGGAGTGTGTATCATTTCCAACTTAGAAAGAAGCTAATAGAAGTTATTTTGCTGCAGTAGACTATTCATTTGACTCCTCTTTCCCACTGGAACGTTTCTTGGGTTGGAAACCCTCTAGCTATCAATAATAGCATCCATGATATACATTCGACCAGAATCAATTATATTGTCATCACTAGAATAAAAACACAAGAATCCAGCTATGAAAAGAGCACATTTATATAAGAAAATCCACAGTCTAAAGGGAACATAACTTTCAGTGTCAACTTTAACTTGTGAAGATGGAGAGCAAAGTATTCTCTAAACATTGAGAAGACAATTTCCTGTTATCACCAAAGCTTTGTGCATGTTCCTTCTGTGCTTATCAAATCTTATGTCTGTGATGAATATTAATGCTTGTAGCACTTTAAAACCAAAACACCTCTGGTGTCTAAATTAACTGAGATATCTGCATTTAATATTTAGTGATTTTTTTTTTTTTGCAGAAGCATCTGTGACAGTTTTGTTACATATTTTGAGTGCATATTCCATTCATATTTAACAATTCATCCTCCAAGTTCAGTGAGACTGTAAGTTGTGGTTTCAGGTTTCCTCTCACTATTTGTAAGAGCTCAGACATTTTAATATCACGTATACACTGTCTTCTCTGAGTTGTAATTTAAGTTTTATCACAACACCGCGGGATCTGCTAGTGTCTGGAGCTTGATTTCACCCCATGGTTTATGCCCTGAAGTGTCAGGCAGATAGACAACGCTGTGCCAAGCAGTTTCAGCCTGTTAAAGCTCAGGGAGCAAGGCAAAGATAAAGTGATGGAAGGCTGATAGTTGATGATGATTTACAAGTGGGCTTCACAGCCCCCGGGACTTCAGGATCTGGCCATAAGGCAGTAAAAAGAAGAAAAATCTCCATTTGTCTAATTTTTGTATGACTTCAAAACACTTGGTGGAGATCAGGGAGTCTAAAAGAGATACCCCTTTTAAAAAAGAAAAAGCAAAAAGTGGTTGGCTGTAGAATAATGAGTAGCAGATCTTCCTTGACTTACGCTGGGGTATGTCCCAATAAACCCATCGTATGTTGAAAATATACCAAGTCAAAAATGCATTTAATACAGCTAACCTACTGAACACCATAGTTTAGCCTCACCTACCTTTTAAGTGCTCAGAACACTTAACATAGCCCACGGTTGGGCAGAACCATCAAACACAAAGCCTAGTCTATAGTAAAGTACTGGATATTTCATGGAATTTATTGAATACTGTAGTGAAAGTGAAAAACAGGTACAGAATGGGTACAGAATGGGTGTAAGTGTATGGTGTTGATCCTCGTGATCTCATGGCTGCCTGGGAGCTGTGGCTCGTCACCGCCCAGCATCATGACAGAGGATCCTAAGGCATATCACTAGCCTAGGAAAAGATCAAAATTCAAAATTCAAGGTATGGTCTCTACTCAATGCTATTGCTTTCACACCATCATAAAGTCAAAACATGAAGTCGAACCATCGTAAGCCAGGGACCATTTATATCAGCTGTGTCACCTATGACAGGTAATAGTGCATGAGTGAGACCTTCAAATCACCAACTGTATGGGCTGGAGTTTCCTTGTCTCTAAAATGGGGATGCTACTGAAACTTACTTCACAGAGCTCTTGTAAAGATGTGTTGAAATGCCCAGCAGAGCACCTGATTCCCTAGACAGTTCTGAAGCCATTCTTTTTATTGCTCCTATTCTTTTATTTCCTCCAGTAAATCATAATATTTATGGGACATTTAATATGTTTCAGGCATTATGCCAGGCTTTACATTCATCATCATATATAATACACACACACACACACACACACACACACACACACTGTCCTATGAGGTAGGTACCTACTTCTTTTTTTTCCACTTAACAGAGAGATGCTGGGGCTCAGAGAGGTGCTTGGAAGCTAGCAATGGGGGCACCTGGATGGCTAAGTTCGTTAAGCATCTGACTCTTGGTTTTGGCTCAGATCATGATCTCAGGGTTCTGAGATCAAGCCCTACCTCAGCTCCCTGCTCAGCACAGAGTTAGTCTGCTTGTCCCTCTTCCTTTGCTCCTCCCCGGCTCTCTCACTCTCGCTCTCTCTCTCTCACACAAATAGATAAAACCTTCAAAAATAAAGAAGTTAGCAATGGATTGGAAATCTGGAAAAAAATCTGTTAGCCCAAAGTTTTCTGAAGCATCTGACTTTAGGAAACTAGAAGGCATAAATTAATTCCCTAGGAGTCCTGGGAGTGGCTGGGCTGCAGAGTGAAAAATCTTTTAGAAATTTGGCCAATTCTAAATCAGAACATTTTTCGTAAGTCCCATTTCAATGAACTAGTTATATTCAAAGTTTTCTGTTCCTATTCATGTTTTACTCAAAGTCTCCATCCTTTACAAAGGTTGCCTCTAATTATACCTAAATACACAGCACAGTAGGAAAATATCAGAAGATAACAGAAGGAAACCTTCATGTTGAAATGAGAAATGTACATTCTACAACTCCGTCTCCATCTTTCCAAAATAACATTTGCATTTATATGACCCTGAAATTTTAAAGGATCCTTAGGACTTTGTAAATGCTGCCTCAATCAAATCAGAATTCGGGAGATTTGGAAGGTGGGTATTATGGTGCTAATTTTAAAGGAAAGATAAGCAAGATAGCGTGTTTTTGTTTTTTATAAAAGCGCAGAGAGCAGTGAGCAATTGTCTATGTCAAGCCATCAATCAGGAAGCACTTATGGTGAGTTTTTGGTGTGCAGAGCAGATCCTAAATATTCTTGAGCTTTAATTTCCTCATCTGCGATATAGAAATAATAAAAATATCTGCCTCATTGGATTGTTGTAAGGATTAAGTGGAAGAATGCATGTGAAAGCATTTTGTAAACTCTAAAGTATTATATGAATGTTAGCTATTTTATTAAATTCAGGCAATTAAAACTTTATTGAGCATAATCCACTTGGTGAAAGCAATCCTAAGAGTAAAATGTAGGTTATTTTCCCCTTAAGGATATAGCTATCTAATAGAGAAGATAGGCATCTTATCTAAACAATTAAAATTTGGTGTGAAAACTGCTACCAGGGATATAGAGACAAAGCGTTCTGGTGCTGTAGAAATAAGGGTTACAATTAATTCAGGGAAAAGGGGTTGTTTTCTGGAAAAGGTTTAGGTAAGAGTGGTATAGTGAGATTTCTCTGAAAGCTGTGATGGAAGTTTATGGAGAAAACCTTCCAGGAAAGAGCATCGTAGGTGGAAGGGACTATGTAGGGCATCAGTACAAAAGCACAACAAACTAGTCTCCATGACTGGACTGTGGAAGATGCATGAGGAATTAGTAGGAGATGAGTTTAAAAGACAGATTTGAAGGCTGTGTGTGAAGACTTCAGTCCTGAAGAGTCAGCACTTGATCTCTAATGCTGGGAGATGCTGTGGAAAAATATTTTCAGCCAGAAAGTGTGATACATAGGTTCTTTGTTTTTTTCCTTTTTTCTTTTCTCTTTCCTTCCTTTCTTTCTTTCCTTCTTTCTTTCTTTCTTTCTTTCTTTCTTTCTTTCTTTCTTTTAAGACAGGAAAGAGTAAAAGTGATGTCATTCTGCTCATAAGATGTTTGTCTTTGGACTGAGGAGGTCATATCGATATATACACAGCCATGTTGGCGCCTTAACCCTCACCATCAGGAGCAGAACCTAGGTTGAGACTAAAGCAGGAGCTTCATCCAGGATAGTTTAGATTTACTGAGGAGTTATCGAAGCCAATACAAGTCATCTACAGATCAAAGATCTAAGGCAGAAAGGATCTAAATAAACATCGTAATAAGAGTGAACTAGTCCTGGAATCCTCCTTATCTTTTAGACTAAGTATAACTAACTCAGTGTTTGACCTAATGACTTACCACATGGTCCAGAAGTATTCCTGGACCAGAGTCCCAGTGAGACTGTCCCTGAACAAGGATCATGTCTCGTACTGATTATATTATAGAACAGAGCTCTATGTCAGATTTGGCATATCATTTATATTACATGAATGATAATAAAATTCCTACAGTAATGAGATGCCACTCATTAGGTTACCAGGGTTTCACTGAAGATGTATGGGGTTGTCTCAATCACAGAGAGGTTAAAATTACTTTCTCAGAACCTCCCTTTCCTGTGGTTCCATGTCAATATCTGCCAATGAAAGGAATTTGTAAGAGCTTTGGAAGGAAGAAGAGAAAGAGGGGCCAATTTTCTCTAGAGGCAGATGCAGTGAGATACAGGGCGGGTCTAGAGTTTGAAGTGATTTCGGGGTGAGCATCTTGATCATCTGCATTTGACTGCAGATTGAAATAGTTGGTGGGTGTCTTCAGAGGTTTTTGAGGCTCGTAGCAGCTTCTAGGTCACCTACTGAGAACCACAGACTTTGTTGTTGCAGACTGAGATTTTGGGTGACAGTCAAATTTTCTCTGTAAGTCCTTTCAATGATTACGTAAGCCTCTGGGTCCCTATGTTAAAACCTGCTATAAATAGAATGCATAGAACGAATTGAATTCTTCTCAATACACTCACTGTACAGGGTGTGGCCAATCACCTTACATAATACTTGGCTAGTGGGAAACCATCTGCCAGTATATGTCAGTGATGATATATATCAAAGAAATTCTACTTCTAGGAATGTGTGTAAAGATGTATGTGCAAAGTTATTTCCTCCACATTAGGAAATACTCATTGTAGAGCACCTGGTTGGCGCAGTCAGTTAAGTATCCAACTCTTGATTTCAGCTCAAGTCATGATCTCAGGGTCCTGGGATCCAGCCCTAAGTGGGTTCTGAGTTCAGAGAAGAATCTGCTTGTCCTTCTGCCTCCCCCCCCCACCCCTCAAATATACAAATGGATAAATAAAAATCTTTAAAAAAAAAAAAAGGAATACTCTTTGGGTTCAGTGCTGTGATAGTCTCTGGAGACAAAGAGATAAATAGACTCATTTGCTGCCTTCATGGAACTCAAAGACCAGTCAAATGTAATTTACTCCTCTTCAGGGTTAATCGGTCATTTAACTTTGACGCCCACAACTGTCAAACCCCCAACTACCTTATCCAATCTTACATCCCACTTTTTTACAGTCCCCCTCACTCCCTGTCCAATTCTAGTCCTTTCACTCTCCTCACATCGGCTTCAATAGTCTCCCTCATCATGGTCCCCTAAAATCCTCTCTGCCCCACACCCACCTGAAGCATCGATGTATCAACAAAATCAGCTTCTGCCTCAAGAGGTCCATGAACTCTTAAGTGATGATCATAGTTTATATTCACATCCCTTTTTCTCTGGTATTTTACTGTACCTATGTTCAATATCACTTAATTGTTCTCAGGTTGGTTTGTGTCTACTTTGTCTTAACTGGATTATAGATTCCTCTGTGGAAGAGCCATGATTTACATAAGACTCTGAGGACACTGGAGAATACCAAAGATATATTTTTTTTAATTCTGTCTTTACTCTTAAAAATAACATTTAGGGGCGCCTGGTAAAATGTTGGAGTACATGTAAACTTGCCAAAAAGTTGCAAAGATAGTACAGAAATGTCCCATATGCTCCTCAGGCACTTTGTGTCCCCTAATATTAGCATCTTGTCTTACCATGGCCAAAACTAAGATCAAATATTGGTTCATTACTATTAACTAAACTCTGGCCTGTCTTCTACCAGTTTTTTTCATTAATGCTGTTTTCTGTTCCAACATCAAATCCAGAATTGTGTTTTTGCCTTTCATGGTTTGAAAACAAGAATATACCTATGCCTTGGATCCTTTTGATGACCACATTATAATAAAGTATTGCTGCTTGGTTTTGATGACCATGTTTGAATTTACAATAGTGCCAAGTAATAATTTTATTGCCCCGGACTAATGAATAAAGGACAGAAAGTTAATGGATAGGAAAATAAAGCATTAAACAAAGTAAATGATGTCACTGCCTCAGCAATGGTTGCAAAGAATTTTAAATGGTGAAAAGCAGTCAGGAAATGTATTTATTAATCATACAAGTTTTTATCAAGCACTTACCATGTGCAGGCATCTTACATCAAGGATAGAACAATTAACAAAATAGACAAGGCATCTCTCTCTCCTTCTTCTCCCCTTCTCTCTTATTCTCAGTATCTCTCTTTCACCCTGAGCTTTCATTACAGAAACATAAAAGTATGAGCATGTCAAAAAAGAAAAAAAAATTTCTTAGCAATGACTTCCATATTTTAGTTACAAATGGTAGTTTTGCTTTCAAAAAAATTATCATTGATTATATTTGTTTTGTTAATTTAAAATTTATTGGATTTTCAGTCTTATTTGCATTTAATTTTTAAATGCATTTTTGTTTTATAGTTGTGTAAGAACTTTAAGCATTAATAATTCCATCTGGCCAAGTAATAGTATAAATTGATATAATTTAAGTTAGCTCAGATTGCATGACAATTTTTTCATTAAATCCTGAATATGAAAAACATCATTTAATACATTATCTATATACCTTGTGGCATAATTAGGAATTGGGCATACTGTATGCACAACAAAATCTTTTAAATTGCTAATAATAACAGGAAATATAGAGAAATTGGCAAATTCATAGGTTTCTGTTTGGTTTTCTATTTCAAAAGCTACTATTTAGAAGGTTTCTACTTTGCTTAGTGGCTGATGGAAATTTGAAAGACATGAGAAGACAGGATTGCTTTGTCACAATTCCCAGTTGGCCATGCAGATGGACAGACCATTCTAGGCATTAATTTCATGAAATCCCATAGTCTAGGATCTTGCATTCTATTTTGCAGGCCCAGGAATCTGATTCATAAGTGTCTAGAGCATAGGGGTTCTCTCTCTCTGTCATATGTAGAATAGTCTCTCATCATAACACCCTATAGTTAATTTATAATCTTAAATTTGCTTTGGAGCACCTGGAACCAGATCCCAGGCTTAGTAAGTCCAACTCACTAATTTCAACGATGAACACACATCTACTGGCTCAGGAAAAAGGATGAAGCTTTGCTTAGGGTTCCCCTTCTCCTAGAGGCAGTTTGGAAGGGTTGTTTGCCTCTAGGACAGTCATTTTTCTGTTTCTGTCATCAGTAAGCCTCCCTTCCCCTCCCCTCACTTCAATGGACTGACATACTTTGTCATTAAATATGTTCATCCATTCCGGAAACGTCATTATAGCCTACAAGCCATTCTTTAAAGTTCCTTCATGGAAGCACAAATTTCATAAGCATTTATTGAGTTCCCTCTATGAAGCGGAGACTGGACTAGGTGTGTAGTAGATGTGGCTCCTACCCTCTTGGAGTTTATGCCCTACTGGAAGATACAAACATGTGCTCAGGCAGTCAGTCACCTGCAATGTGATGTGTGTTGTGATGGAAGTGGAGGATGCATTGAGAGAAGCTAGGAGAAGCACATAATGATAGGCTTGAGTTGGACTCTTCTCCTTATATGAGGTTACATCTGAACTGAAAAGTGAGAGTTGTATAGTAACTAGTTGGGAGTGGGAGTGTATGTGTGTGTGTGTGTGTGTGTGTGTGTGCGCGCGCGCGCACGTGTGACAGAGTGAGTGAGCGAGAGATTTGAGAAGGAACAGCATGTACAAAGTCTCATGCACAAGTGGCATTTTGTAAACTGAAAGCAAGTAATTTCACATAGTGTTGTTCTGACCCCTTATGTGTCGACTTCATAGTTTACTTCTCCGTCTTTAAGAAGGGAACATTTCTTTTGTTGCATGTTTACAATTAATGCAGGAATGAAGCCTTATCTTTCTGAGTGGGTTCTCGTTTTAGAAATGTCGCTGCTCACACCAAGCAGCTGTCACCCTTACTAAGCCAAATCCTCTACCAAGCAAACAGCCTTTGGAATAGCTTAACAGAAACATGGTATGTGCATTTTTTAATTGTTCTGTTCGCCTACAAAAAGCTAGCTGTGGTAAACCCTTGATTAGTCCATCCGCATTGATATCTTAGCAAGTGCTTATTTTATTGTCTTTAAACAAAAAGAGCTCAACTTTTTATAGTATAGATTTCTTCAATTTGGATATAATTTCCCTTAGCTTGGTAGACTACAAAGCTTTAATAAAATCTTTAAGCACAGTTTGCAGAAACCAGCTACTTCTCATACTATATTTTAGCCATTGAAAAAGTAGGTGGATAGAGAAGTTAAGATTTTCTGGCTTTAAATGAATAATTTAAATTACCAGTGGCTAATCAAGATAAAACATACCAGGCACAGTAGAGAGCAGATTCTTAATATATACATACTAAACTAAATAAATAAATGAAAACTATTTCCTCGCTAATTATACACATGGTAAAACTAAAACATTCTAATAACCATTCTGTAGTTAAAAGGCCCATGTGGTAGAATACTTGCATTGTATGGCATTTCTAGATTGGACTGGTGGTTCACGGGTTTTTTTCCAGAGAATACTCCGAAAGTTCAAGTGAGTGGTGGTCCTGTCCCCATTGTGACAGCCTTTTCCTTGGAAATACACCTTCTTTTTACCTGACAGTAGATGAATTGCTCATCTTACAGTCTTCTAGTTTCCATGTGTAACCCAGAAAGCTGGTGATAAGCCTCAATAAAAAGAAGAGGGGTTTTGAATTTTTTTCTCCTGTTAAATCTAACTTCCCAATTTTCCACCCTCTAGAATTCAGCTATTGGCTCCAGAGTATCAAGCCCTGCATTATAAGAGAAAATAGCAGAGATGAATGCATTTTAAGGGGAGCAATCTGCCAAGGCTTTTAGGACTGAAGGTGAAGAATGTGGGTTTCAGTAGAGGGTTATGAGATGCTTGATTATTTTCCACCTCTAATTCACTTATAAGCTCCAGTGATCCTAAAGCATCTCATTTTTATGTATATAAAAAAGACACTAGAAATCTTTGGACTGTAGGGGTGCCTGGGTGGCTCAGTGGGTTAAAGCCTTCAGCTCAGGTCATGATGCCAGGGTCCTGGGATCGAGCCCCACATCGGGCTCTCTGCTCTGCAGGGAGCCTGCTTCCTCCTCTCTCTCTCTCTCTCTCTCTGCCTACTTGTGATCTCTGTCAAATAAATAAATAAAATCTTTAAAAAAATAAAAATTAAAATTAAAATTAAAAAAAAAAGAAATCTTTGGACTGTCTTTAAAACTACAATCAAAGAGCATACTTTGAGAGGCACCTGGGTGGCTCAGTCATTTCAAGATCCCATTCTTGGTTTCAACTTGGTTTCAACTCAGGTCATGATGTCATGGGTCATGGGATCAAGCCCTGAGTCAGGCTCCAGCCTCAGGGGGCACTCTTCTTGAAGATTCTCTCCCTCTGCCCTTCCCCCGACTCTCTCCCTCTCTCTTTCTCTCTCAAATAAATAAATAAATGGGTTTGTGTGTGCGTGCGTGTGTGGTTTTTTTTTAATAAAGAGAGAGTACTTTTAAGAGGAAACTTCCTCTGCTGAATTAGAGCCTTCAGACTACACAACTTTAAAACAGATGAACACCCAGAGGCTGAATCTAATCACCACAGTCAAAGAGAAGAATTTCAAGTTTGTAAAGGTACATGCTGGACTCCAGGACTGGGCATCCCCCCAAAATCTGCTTCTGCAGTTTCTGAATGCAGGTCAGCAATAGGCCAAAGGCAAAAGGCAGTGTTTCAGCCAGTATTCTTTTCCTTATCAATCAGTTGTAGAAGATGAAATAGCAAGCGATTTCTGTCAAAGACTAAAAAAAAAGGACTTGGAGCTAGAAGAAAGTGCTTCGGGGAAAAAAATTTTTTAAGAAATTCACGCCTAAAGACAATGAACTGAAACCAGACCAGACATTCTCATCATTGTGACCACTTGGAACTCCTTTCTCATCCTTCCTTGAAAGTTTCTCTTCAAAGCTCCTTTTCCACATATAAATTTATGGGTTTGATTATGGATTTACATTTCCAGGATTAATATATTTTTAATAAGGGAATATTCAACATGTAGGTTAAGATTACCCCAGTGCTGGGACACCTGGGTGGCTCGGTGGGTTAAGCCTCTGCCTTTGGCTCATGTCATGATCCCAGGGTCCTGGGATGGAGCCCTGAATTGGGCTTTCTGCTCAGCAGGGAGCCTGCTTCCCCCTCTCCCTCTGCCTACTTGTGATCTTGCTCTCTCAAATAAATAAATAAAATCTTAAAAAAAAAAAAGATTACCCCAGTGTTGTGGCTGGTGGCTCAGCTGGCCAATCATCTGCCTTCCACGATCCTGGAGTCCAGGGATCCACCCCAGCATCAGGCTCCCTGCTCAGCGGGGAGCCTGCTTCTCCCTCTGCCTTTTGTTCCCCCTGCTTGTGCTCTCTCTCTTGCTCTCTGACAAATAACTAAATAAAATCTTTTTAGAAAGTTTACCCCAGTTAAAATGTTTAAAATGAAATAAGACCATTTCCTACTTTGTGGGATGGACTTGGTAAGATAATGCAGGGAAAGTGCCTAGCACAGTACTTGGTGAGTCCCCCATTCTGTCAGATAGAACAATACAACTGATGCCAAGAGAGTAGATGCTGTTTGAGCTGTATTTCAGCTTGTGAGTGTTTCTCAAGAACCAGAGTTCTGTATCTTTGGTCACAGTACAGTGTAGAATTGGGAAAGGAGAAAAATGACAACAAATTATTGAGTAGGGAAAGCTCCGTACATATTTGGGTAGCTATGCAAAACCTGCAATCCTGGATTTTAGGACTTCTGTCCATACCTATGAGTTCTTTATCTTTTCTGTATACCTGGGAGCCCCCCAAACCTCCCATTCTCTGTGATACCTGCAACAACCCCATTCTGCACTTTCATGGAGTTTTAGAGTAGGTAGAGGACTTTTCAGGATGGCCTCCACCCTGCTCAAGCATGGCACTAATGAAAACTGTTTGGGTTGCAAGGAGCAGGAGTTTTAAAACTAGATCTAATAAGGAATATAGAGATTGTTAATGAAAGATGTCCCGAAACTCTGCTTCTTTCTACATATTTGTTCCGTTCACTTCCTTGTCGACTTAGTGTTTGCTTCCTCATAGTTTCTGCCCCTACCCTCTCTCCAGTTTCACATTGTGCTTGATTTTGGTTCACTGAGGTGATCCTGGCCTGGCTCATAAGAATTGCCAACATAATATCTCACAGCTAATCAGTGCCTGAATCACCAAATACAAAATTGGGGGAAGATAAAGCTGATTGGCCCACCTTACACTGAGTATCTACCTACTTGTCCAGAAGCTGTTGTGGGATGGGAGTAATGGTGCCCAGAGTCACCGTGGTCATCAGGAAAATGGCTCCCCAAAGAATTCCTTGTCCTAATGTCCAGAGTCTCTCAATATGTTACCTCATATAGCAAAAGGGACTTCGCGGATGTCGTTAAAATAAAGATCTTCAGATGTAACCATTACCCTGGATTGTCTAATGGATTTGTATAACCACAAGGGTGCTTATTAGGGGAAGAGGAAGGCAGGAGAGTCAGCATCAGGGAAGGAGATGTGATGATGAAAACAGTTTGGAGAGATGCAGGGCTATGAGTTAAGGAAGGCAGGAATCTGCTCAAAGTTGGAAAAGTCAGGGAAACACAATCACCACGAACACCTTGGAACACAGCCCTGAGACCCATTTCAGACTTTTGATACCCAGAACTGTAAGAGAATAAATTTGGGTTGTATTAAACCCCTAAATTGGTAGTAATTTGTTATAGTAGCAACAGGAAACTAATATGCCACCCCTTTCAGAAGCAGGGAAAGTTGCTAGAGGTTGTTAATGCCAGTCACCCTCTATTGTCTCAGGACTTCAGAGAAATCAAAAGTCCTGTCTCAAAGTTTAGGGACTTCTTGCCTTACCTTTCCTAGCTTTTTCTCAGTCTCTGAGGAGGCTGAGGAACTGTCACTAGGTTCTTCTATGTCAGTAGAAACTGTCTTTGTTTCCTGAGAGTAATAGTAATAGCTACTTCATGTTTGTGGGTATTAATTTAGATGATACACCTATGGACAGTTACTTATAACAATGTCTGGCACAGAATAAATGCCAGTTATCTGACAGTACCAATAAGAAATGAAGTGTTGATGGCGGTCACGGAGACAAATGACTAGACTGAATGAAGTCTGAAGGCTGTGTACTTGCTGTGCATTTTCCCTAGCTCGGCTATCTCCACATGTATCATTCATTCAGGCTTCACAGCAACATGGTGGGATGTATTATCTCCATCTTATAGATGAGAACTGAGTCCCAGAGAATGTAAGTAACTTGTTCAGAAGCAGGAATGTCAATGCTAGAATTCAAATGTCGGTCGTCTGGCTTAACAGCAAGCCTCTTCTGAGGTCATTGCCAACAAACCACTAGTCCCAGCACACTGCGCACACTTCTAGTGTGTGATATGTTAAAAAGTGGTAATGGGTATGAAAAATCTGGGAAACACTGGAACATTAAAGCACTGAGTATGAGAACGTTTGTCAGACATTCACTAAGTATGCATATTGTTATGAACTGAATTGTGTCTCCCTAAAATTCATGTGCGGAAGCTCTGCTCCCAAGGTGACTGTCTTTAGGGATAGGACCTGTGAGGAGGTGATAAAGGTTAAATGAGATCTTAAGGGTTGAACCCTAACTTGATAGGGCCTATGCCCTTAGAAGAAGAGGAAGAGACACTGGAGTTCTCTCTCTCTCTCCACCATGTGAGGGCAGAGTGAAAAGGCAGCTGACTATACACCAGGAAGAGACTTCTTACCAGGAACCAGATAAACCTGCACATTGATCTTGGACTTCCCAGCCTTCAGAACTGTGAGAAGATAAACTTCTGGCAGTTATGTCCCTCAGTCCATGGTATTTTGTTATGGCTACCTGACTGGACCAAGACACATACGCCACAGTGGCATCATCTCCTCCCTTCATCTTGGTACAGTTATTCTGGGTTGTTGTTGTTGTTGTTTTTTCCAACTCCAGGTATTTCAATGTGTGTGTCTATAAATAAGAAATACTGTTCTTCATTTCATATATAATGTACCTGCATTCATTCCAACATTTTTTGAGAGCAGAACTTGTGTTGCATGACAGAGGTGCAGAATCAGAAAGGGCAGACCCCAAGAATTATGGTGAAGCTTCCAGCATAAAAATGTAGGATGTGTGTATGTGTGTGTGTGTGTGTGTGTATGAGATATATGAGCAAAGAAGAACGAAAAAAGTGATGAAAGAGGCAGAATTAACATCAGAGTTTAAAGAGCACGCATCTGTTTACATCATTCTAAGGGAAAAACACAATGCTCTTGGGTAAAGCAAAGGCAAAGAAGGAAACAAGGGTTTTAGAGAAGAGATAAAGAAGGAAGTTCCAGAAAGTTGTCTTCCATTCTTTTAGACAATTTCTTTCCTAGACTAACACCTGATATCTTTTCTGGTTTCTACAAAAGATGCTTCCACCTGTTGGTGCTTTGGATAGTTGGCACAACAGTTCTACTATTTAGCTTTGAAATCCCATGTGTGGGCAATGATAATTGGAAAAGCAGTGTTGACTCATGGGTACTTGAAGGAGAGCAGAGAGAAGGATTCAGCTATGGAACTTCTCTAGGAGCAAATCTTAATTTGCAGATAACATATTTGGCTACTGGAAGGCATTAAAGTATTCATTATTCTTACTTTCTTGAACTATAGATTCTTGCTTCCATCCTAGGGAAGGGCATGCCCTAACATCAAACTTTGTATGCTTCCTCCCACCCTGAATGCCACTATGAAGGTTGAGTCCACTATCATCTAATGCTAAGTTAACTGTCTCTAGTATCCACATTCCAGTCATTCTCTCCAACATTGCAGATAATGATCTTGTGGTTCCCTATGTAAAGCCCTTCAGTGACTCTTCCTTGTACTCTGCATCAAGTCCTTTGTGTTCAGCTTCACCTGTACAAATATTTACAGTTCCCAGAAGGTGCAAGCTCTCCCTCATCATCAGTTACTTTGTACATGCTGTTATCTCTTCCGTTCTTACCTGGATAGCCCTATATTCAGGTCTCTACTTAGCTGTCACCCCATCGAGATTAGCTTGCCTTTATTTCAATTCAGAGGAGGAAACTCCTATATGTTTCCAGAGTACCCAGAATTTTCATCACATTGGAATGGGATTGTCTGTTTGCTTCCAGTCACTAGAAAGTAGGTGCTAATGGTGGGAACCAGTTATTGTTCATTGTTCATCATAGTGTTCATTATGTTCACCCCAAACAATGTCCTTTCTGTGCCTCAACGACGGTATGTCAAACCTTCTACTGGCCCACTTATTCATTAATTCATCCAAACATTTATTTATAAATACATATTGAATAACAGGTATGTCTCTGGTACTATTCCAGGTGCTGGGGACTTAGCAGTAAACGTAACAGAAAGTTACTCTTGCCGTCATGGAGCTTTCATTGTTATAAGACTGAGGCAGAAAATAACCACAAGCAAGAATGAAAATACAGAAGATAGAGATCAGATAAGGAATGCTGGTGGGCGGACAGGGATGCAATCTTAAATAAGGTGACTAGTGAAGGCCTCGTTGAACAGATGACATTTGAACAGAGTATATAAGAGAATTAGACTTGGATTTGGGAAAAAAGGCAATCCAGACAGAAAGAATTCCAGAGCAAAGTTCATGATGTTATATCTCTCACTTAGTGAATAAACAAAAGAACTCTTTTTTTTTTTTTTTTTTTTTTTTTTTTAAGCTTCACTCTCCTTTCTAGCTACCATTTCATTTTCCAGTTCTGGCTCCCATTTTATATATATGCCCTTTTTTATATATATCCTTGATTATATATTACATATGTTTATTTATTTGCCTCTTTTCTGTCCCCCTAGTAAATTACAAGATCCTTAGAGACAGGGATTTTTTCCATTTTATTCATTACTCCATCATCAGAATCTAGAATAGTGTCTGAATATATAAGAGGCCTTTGATTAACATTTTTGGAATGGATAAAATAATGAATAACATGTTTTGAAAGAATCAATGAATTAGAATCCCTATACTTATTGATATGTCATTATTAAATATATTTTCTTCTGATTTTGTTTCCATGAAGTCTTAACTTCTGAAAGCCTCCTCTTGGCTTCCGGACTATTATATTTCAAATACAGTGAAAATGAATCTTTTCTTCAGGAAACATTGCTCTTTACCATCTCTCACCAAATTTACTTATTTCAAAGAATATCCCAATGTTAGCAAAAAAAAAAAAAATCAGTGTATGGATAATGGCTTCAGTCTGATCAGGTATTTTTTTGTTCTGTGTGCTTCTGCCTGAACTGTATGGAAGAGTGAATTGAATTTTCAAAATATACCAGTTAAAAATAAGGAAAATGATAAAGCTCTTTAAATGGCCTCTAAAAATGGCTACAATGTTTAACGCATACATTAGTCAGAGAAGTTTGTGGGGTTTTGTTTTTGCTTAGAAGGGGGTATTTTGTTGTGTTTGCGTCGTAGAAGTCTGAAAGAATTAAATTCGTGGATACAGATATATGGTTCACTTTTAAATGGGTTAAGGTGAGTCTCAAAGATAAAATGTCTGAAGGAATTCTGTGTGGCAAAACCACACATGGGTATTCTAACGTCCTTTATGAAAACACTTCCCACTTGTGCAGATAGAAGGGACAGTTTTATTTATTATTTATATTGTCGCAAGTATGGTGCATAAATGCTCTTCTTGGTTTGTTTTAGTGCAATTTAAGTCCCACAGATCCTTAGCCTTTGGCTCCAGCTAATCATATGATCACTGATGTTGGCTGGCAGAGTCACCTCCTCACTCCTATGAGGAAGCTTCCCAGTGCAGAGGGAAGAAGACGGCGACTGTGCCTAACCTGACTGTTTGCAAACTTGGCTTTCTGTTAGAATCACTTGGGATGCTTTTAAATACATAAGGTTCCAGTTGAGCAATTTCTGCTTTAGCCATAATGGTGTGAGCTAGAACCAGACTTTTCTGTCACCATAATCAACTAGAAATCATTGATTATCTCTGGCGTTCAGTAGATACCCCAAAAGCACCACATCCAAGTTGGTAGGTAAACTAACACGGACTAGTAGTGGGAGGAGTAATAGCAGTTGTTCTTAATTTAGGCAGGACTTGATAGAAGCCAGAAGTCCATTTGTTTTCCCCCAAGATTCAAGGACCCAACTTTAGAATTGGGGAAGAAAAGTAAAATGTTGATAATACCATCACTTAGAGAAAAACCCATTACATATTTGTGCAGTGTGAAATTCTACTGTCCTGGACAGTGACCATTCTTCCATTCTCAAAATTCAAAAAAAAAAAAAATCTACATTCAATTTGTATACTCCATTTCCTGTGCCCCGCACCATCTCAGTAAATTATAATCATATTCTTTCTTTGCTGTCTGTCACAAATGCCCTAAAGTCTTCCTGAGCATCCTTTTAACACCAAATAAAAGTAGATCATCTCTCCTCTGAACCATTGTGTTTGAATGTCCCATGACTTCTGAACCGTTGTGAGCACATGTGAGAAAGTTTTAGTATCATTAAGTAGCAGTTGTTCACAATAATAATTATGTCTTGATCACTGTGAGATAGTTACTGCACAAAGTACATGTGTGCCTTATCTCATTTAACCTTAACAACAAATGCATGGGACGAGAACCCTTTTAAATCCTTTCCTCCCGTGTGGAAGGTGAGGTTTGGAAAGCTAGTAAGTAGCAAAACCAAGAGTTGAAAGCAAGCAGTCTGGCTCCATGAAACAAGGTCCTTGGTTCCACTATATTGTGAGTACTTGGTTTCTTTTTCTTGATTAGAAGCTACTTGTAGACAAACACTTTGTCTTCTCCATTTTTCTATGCTCTGTGCTTAGCATAGTGTTTTGTTTATAGTTGGTTATCAGCAGACATTTGTTAAGTGAATAAATGCATGCATGCGTGAAAATTATGTTTGGTAGGTGGTGCTGTTTTGACTCACACCCAGGTATAAGTGATGCCTACAGAGTAAGGGGCATATTATTGATGTGTTTGGTTTTGTGTTTGGTAAATAATACTTCTGTTGAATTGCTTTTGATTTTTTTCTTTTAGACTTTTCCTTTTGCTTTGTGTTCCCATTGTGCTAGCTTTTTTGAAGCAAAATATACTTTTTGACACAAAAATAGATGATGTTTTCAGAGCCAGAAAATTTAGTGATCAATATTCTAATCATTAAGTATGAAATTCCTTTAGTAGAGTGAGATTTGGTATATGGAGAGAGGAAAATAACTAATGTCGTTGAAAGGAAGCCTCCTTCAGTTTCTCTAGAGGAAAAATGCCAGTTCAAAAGGAATCAGGAAAAAGTGGGAAACGATTAGAGGCAAAACCACAGGCTTTACAGGATCAATGATTCTATTTCAGAATTCATTTTATTACATTTGCTTTTCTTTCCTGTAGAGTCGAAAATGAATGGGGAGTGGCATGGTAATAATGAATTTGGGATTGCCAGTTTTTTCGGTGAAGCTACTATATGACTTGAAAGACCAAAACTAAGCGTCTTCTATATAAAACCTGGAGTAGTAGGAGAGCCATGAATTATCACACATCCTTTCTGTACTTCACCTTTCTCCACAGTCAGACTCCTTCACCCCAAATTTTGGACCCTGGATTTCCACCACATGTCCTAGGGTCTCTGCAGTGAAGTGCAGTAAAGTAACAAGATTTAGTGTACCTTTAATAGAGGTTTAGCATGAAAGAGACCAATAAAACATTATTGGTCTGCTTCTGTTTTGAGCAAATGTTGTACGATGAACTATATTAAAAAAATGTTCTTTAGAGAAATTATAAATTTTATGATTCTGCACTTGCTCTTATTTTAGAAATCTGGGTTTGCACAAAAAGTATCTTTGTCAAAATTAGAAAAACTAGGAGAAAGTAAGGGGCCTCTGTGTCTGCTTTCCTCTCCTAGAGATTAACTGGGAGGAAGAATGTCCCAACTGAAGAGTTGTTCAGAGATGAGGTCAGTGATTCACTGTAAAGGAGCCCAAATGACTGTAGACAAAGCTTCGCCAAGGGCCCCATGAGTGTCATACTCAAGTTGAAAAACCACAATTGTTAGTGGAGGAGAAACAGTCAGCAATAATTCAATATGATGAGTGAAAGTCCTCTACCGATATATAAAGCCAGAGGCAGGGAGCAAAAGGGATTTGGAACTGGGGCAGGAGAGTTGAGACAGTTGCTCAAGATTTGGGGCTAGATCAATTGCCAAGAGATTTACCCTGTTGGTGTGGTGTCAGCCATGTCTATGGGCGTGCCCCAGCCACCTCCAAGGCATGAAGCAGTCCAAACACTTTGCATATGTACCTCCAGATTGCTGGATGTCAGGGTGCTTGCTTTTGTACTCTCAAGCTATTTATTTGTAATGCTCCAGTGGAATTCAGTATTTTTCATTTTTCACCATGGAATGACTTTAGAAACAGAGAATCTGGCTCTAAATCTCAGTTTCACCACTTTTTAGGCTTATGTTCATAACATTTTGAAGGGAAGTTAATGAATAAATACATGAGAAATTTTTGGAATTTTCTGGCAAATGGTAACATGAAAAATTGTTTTATTACTATACTCATTATTATCATCTTTTTTCCATAGTGCCTGACACCCTGTCAGTGATCTATAAATATCCTGTGAATACATATTTACTAGAATTTCATTCATGTGAACAAAAGACCATGAATCCTAAGTTTGTAAAGCACTGGCAGTGGTCAAAAGACTTAACTTGTATTTCAGATGAAAATGAAAAATTTAGATAGGCACCAGCCACTTCTTTAGAATTATCCTTTTTGATAAGTTTTATCTATGATAACACCGGTGGAATATGACTTCATTTTTTATTGGGCTTAAGCAAAAAATAGCTCCCAACATTTAGAGATTCTTTCCTGATTAATTTGACATTTTTGACTTAGATAAAAATACAGGCACAATCGTTTCCTGAACAAATGCAAGCTGACCTGCTTGCTTGCATTTTGATCAATGTTACAAGTGAGGGCCAAAACACATCTTAATTCTGGGTTGTTGTTGAATCGTTGTTGCTTACACCAAGAGGTCCAATCAGTTGAACAATTGTTAATAGAGTTTTAATGAAGTCCAGTGAGTTGTAAATAGGCAAGTTGAAGCTCGTTTAGGCAGAAAATTGGGCTGTAGGTAAATAGTGTGTGTGGTAGTGATTTTTGAATTAGGCAGACTCTGTAGTCCACAAGGAAAAGTAACTATGCACCATGATCTGTACTTTTGATATTGTTGGTGGATCTTTAAACATGTATTTTTATTTTTATTTTTATTTTTGTCTTTAAGAACAAGTGAAGTTACTGAAAGCAGCAGCATATGGTACCGTCACACGTTACTTTTAGGCCTTGTGATTCACTTCTCCCATATCTTAGCATCTGAATTCAAAAAGTTATTTTGAGTGCATTTTAGAATTTTCTGTCCTTTGGAAACTTTTTAACTGCAGGATTATTTAAATATCTTTATAGTCTATTTAAAAAGGACAGAAAGACTTTCCATTTACAACACATTAATTTCCGCTTACCATTAAGTATCCACTAATTATCCACCTCTTAGCCTGATGTTCTCCCCAGTAGCTCAAAATCTGCCTTACCTTTCACTATTGTGCTTTTTCCCAGCTACCACTTAACTCCAAATTCTACTGTTGCCTCCTTTTCAGTGTTTCTCAAATCCAGAAGTAACTAATCCTTTCGTGTAGAATGCTTATAGTAAACCTCTTAAAATGATTTTCTGCCTCTGATTTCTTGTTCCTTCTGTTTGGCCATACACATTTTTGCTAGAGTTGTTTTCTAAAACACAAATACAAATATAACTTCCAGCTTTAAAGTTTCTGATTATTTCTCTTGCCAGAAGAATAAAATATAGATATCTCAACCTGTTGCTTAGTGTGTTTCAACACTTGGCCTTCCTCAAGCAGCTCCTCCCACCTCGTCCTCCTCACCAATCATGGCTAAGTTTAGCCCCCATTTAAGGAATAGCTTCTACAGCCACACACTGGGATCCTAGAACCCCACTCAGACTGCCCCTATCCAGTCATCTCCAGGGTAGAGGGTAGTATATAAGTAGATAATAATAATGAGAAAGAAATATAAAACTTTTCCCTCAAATGATGATTGCAGTCTGTAGTAAAGGAATGATTACATTTCATATTAAAATAAGTCATGTAGTAGAATTGTTACTGCTCTTGGATCTCCCTAGCATTTCTTCCTTCAGTGGAGGAAGGCTTACTCCTTGATTGAAGCCATGTGGTTCTGAGAGTGCTTCCATATTACACCATTTTTCTGCCTTAGGAGCTGTAGTTGGTGGATCTACTGTATATGTGACCCAAACCACATGAATCAATCTTTTCCTATGAATTTTCAACCAGACTCTGGTATGAAAGATGACCTTGTTATGCCAAAGACAGAAGATGTGAGATAAGGGAGCCTAGCAGTTACAGGAGTAATCAAGGTTAAGAGATTGAAACTTTATTAAACTCAGCAGAAATGAAGTGTGAGGGGCTAGACAGCTTTGTTGTGGTATCCTTGGAGGAGAAAATTGTATGTACTTAAGGTATACAAGGTGATGTTTTGATATACATATATAGTGAAATTTTTACTGCTGCCAAACCAATTACCATCTCTATCACCTCATGTAGTTATGGTTTCTTTTGCATGTATATGTGGTGAGAACACTTAAGACCAACTCTCTGAGAAAGTTTCAGATATATAATACAGTATATTTCACTGTCATCACCATACTGTTCATTAGATCCCAAGGGCTTATTCATCTTGCAGCTGGAAATTTGTATACTTTGATGAACATCTACTCATTTCCCCTGCCCTCCCAGCTCCTGATGGCCGCCAGTTTACTCTTTGGTTTTATGAGTTCAACATTTTTTTTAATTTTTTATTTCTTTTCAGTGTAACAGTATTCATTGCTTTTGCACCACACCCAGTGCTCCATGCAATCCGTGCCCTCTGTAATACCCACCACCTGGTTCCCCCAACCTCCCACCCCCCGCCCCTTCAAAACCCTAAGATTGTTTTTCAGAGTCCATAGTCTCTCATGGTTCACCTCCCCTTCCAATTTCCCTCAACTCCTTTCTCCTCTCCATCTCCCCTTGTCCTCCATGCTATTTGTTATGCTCCACAAATAAGTGAAACCATATGATAATTGACTCTCTCTGCTTGACTTATTTCACTCAGCATAATCTCTTCCAGTCCCATCCATGTTGCTACAAAAGTTGGGTATTCATCCTTTCTGATGGAGGCATCATGCTCCATAGTGTATATGGACCACATCTTCCTTATCCATTCATCCGTTGAAGGGCATCTTGGTTCTTTCCACAGTTTGGCGACCGTGGCCATTGTTGCTATAAACATTGGGGTACAGATGGCCCTTCTTTTCACGACATCTGTATCTTTGGGGTAAATACCCAGTAGTGCAATTGCAGGGTCATAGGGAAGCTCTATTTTTAATTTCTTGAGGAATCTCCACACTGTTCTTCAAAGAGGCTGCACCAACTTGCATTCCCACCAACAGTGTAAGAGGGTTCCCCTTTCTCCAAATCCTCTCCAACACTTGTTGTTTAATTTTGGCCATTCTAACTGGTGTAAGGTGGTATCTCAATGTGGTTTTAATTTGAATCTCCCTGGTGGCTAGTGATGATGAATATTTTTTCATATGTCTGATAGCCATTTGTATGTCTTCATTGGAGAAGTGTCTGTTCATATCTTCTGCCCATTTTTTATATGATTGTCTGCTTTTTGTGTGTTGAGTTTGAGGAGTTCTTGACATTTTTATAGCTTCTGCATGTGAGTGAGGTCCTGCAGTATTGTCTTTCTGTGTCTGGCTTATTTCACTTGGCATAATGTCCACCAGTTTTATTCATGTTGTTGCAAATGGCAAGATTTCTTTTAAGGCTGAATAATATTCCACTGTGTGTGTGTATGTGTATGTACTAAATATACTAATTTTTTATTCATTTGTCCAATGATAGACATAGACATTATGTCTGTATCTTGGCTGCTGTGAATGAGGCTACAGTGAATATAGGGGTGCAGGTATCTCTTGCAAGACACTGACAGCTTCTCCTTTAGATATTTGTCCAGAAGTGAGATTGATGAATCATATGGCAGCTCTATTTCTAACTTTGGAGGAAGGTTGCTAACACTTGTTCTCTTTTGTCATTTTGATAATAGCCATTCTAACACCTTTTAGTGAAACATTTTGAGGATTACTTTTTTAGACATTTCGGGGAAATTTTTAATACTTTTTGTTGGCTAGTGATTAACTGGAAGGAATGGACTGTTAGTACTGAATAAATTACAAAATGCAAGTTTTTACAGGGATGGAATGAATGGTGAGAAGTTCTGAAGTATCACTTGATAATAGTCTCACAGAATTTACGTTAAGATAGGAAATAACTGATGTCTGAATACTGCATCCTAAAAAGTTATGCTCTCTGCTAGCTGGTGACTATTATACATGAAACATTCTCACTTGATTTGCACTATAAATGAGGATGGGAAATTGTAATAATTAACTTCCTTTCTAGTTGTAGGAGGATTACTTGATTTTTTCTCTTTTTTTTTTTTTCAGCAACAAATGAGGCTAATACTATCTTTTAGTTAGTACTGGTACTGAATGGTTTTTAATGAGTTTGCATTTAAAATGTGTACTTTGACTCATTTTCAATGAAAAATCACTACAGTTACACTTAAATGTTTTGTACCTTAATGGCAAAATAACTCTGCAAAACAATAATCAAGGTCATTGCCAACAGTTTTTTTGCTCCTAATTGTATTCTTAGTACCATATATACCTAATATATACTTAATATCATATATACAAGTGCCTTTTTCCCATACTATATTTACAAGTGCCTTTTTGCACCCCCCCCACCTGCCAAGTGGTCCAGGGGGCCGAGGGCCCATCTGACTTTCCTTGAGAAACCTTACAGACCAAAGTAGTATTTATACAACTTAAAACCTGTTAGAAATTATTTCACTCCATACAAGTATGATGCATTTATCTTGCTACATGAATCTTGCCCTCCATGTTCTTCAACCTTTGGCGAGAACATTGATCTAGGTATTGATGAAATGGATGAGATTCTGGGAGCCAGATTTAAGTCCCCTTTTGAGAACACTGGAGAGATCAAAATTGGAAGATAGAGTAACATCAAACATTGTTCATGGACATGGATGACTAAAATGTTAGGAAGGGAAACAAAGGATAGTGAAATTCTTGTGGATCAGGGAGGCTAATAAACTGGGATATGGAGCCAAATGTTAGCAATCAGCATGGTGCTTGATTTTCAGTTCATTAATTTATCCAGTAATTATTGCTAGGTTGTGCCAGATACTTAAAATAAAATAATGAATATGAAAAATATACTCCTCTTTAGGAGCTAACATTAAATATTCAGTAAATAAATGAATGGCTATAGAAGAATGAATTTATACACATTTGTAGAGTATCAAATCAGAAGAGCAGAAGTGGCAGAAAACAAAAGACAAATTCTGACTTTTTCTCTTTTATGGGGTAAGCTGGACATGTGAATTGATGAGTAGAGCCTGATAAAAAGGAATAGAAAGGTAGCAGATAATTAGGACGACATTTTCTCCATATTACTGAACGTAGGTGAGGCAATAAATAATTTAGCAGCCAGAAATTATTTTTTTCCTTCCTTTTAATTGATTTTTAATGTAATAGGCCTAAAGGGTCATCATTCCTGTTAATGAGTGGGCCACTTCACAGCATATCACTGCAAGCCAGCGTCCTCTCTCAAGGTACATGAGGTATTTCTCTTGGACTCCAGTAGACTCCAGTCAATGCAAACAATATCCTGACATGCTCAGTTCAGCAGATCTTCCCTGCCTCTTAGAACATTAGACAATGATCTTATTAACCTTAATGTTCTAGAGTAACTAATTCCTTTTCACAACTGTTGCAGATTGCCTTTTTTTTTTTTTTAAGATTTTTTAATTTATTTATTTGACAGAGAGAAATCACAAGTAGATGGAGAGGCAGGCAGAGAGAGAGAGAGGGAAGCAGGCCTTGCCTTTTATAAGGCAGCACATTCCCAAGAAGTGGTTAAGCACTCATAATACCATGTCAACAATCAAATGAACCAGCATCTCCCATTCAGTGGGTCTGGGTTGGGAGCTTCCAGTCAGCTCTCTCTGTTGAACAGACAGCAGTTACCTTTTCATAGTTGACCAAAAAAACAAAAACAAAAACAAAAACTCAGACCTCCTACCTATAAAGTAATAGGTAACCTTAGAGGAGAGGGCAAAGTAATTCTGTTCAATTCTAGCAGATGTTCTCAGTTACCTGAAGGTTATTTGAAGTAAATGTTACTTTCTTTATTTAGCTAAGCAATCAAGTAAAGCAGGAAACATGCCATTTGGTCCTTGCTGATCAGACTTCCAAATCCTCCTTGGAAATCCCAGAAGGTTATCATGAAACTTAGAAGTTCATTCATGATTTTTTAGTAATCTGTTTTTTTTTTTAATGTTCAGATAAGAAAGTCAACAATGTTTAATAGCAGAAAATGGCTCGTATGTCAGTTATCTAAGAAAAAAGGAAATCTGCACATATGCCCATTAACACTTGGTTGAAACAAAGAATTTATTACTTTTTTTAGCTAAGGGGATTTGGGCTTTAAACTATTGCTATAACAGAGTTCCAACATTTTAATTCTCTGTGCATCTACCTCATTTATAATGGGTGGAAATACGGTGTAGTCAACTTCTTTAAAGAATTCATAGAACAAAATTGAAATGATTTTGATAATATACCAGTTGACAATCCAGGTAATAAAATAAAATATTTATAATCGTTTGATACAGATATGAAGGCATTATCTCCTTAAATCAAGAAGTAAAATGATGAACTGCCTGAGAATTGACTGATTATTAAAGTCTATCCTCATGTGCATGTCCATGCAACTTCTAATTTTGTTCTGCTTTATTCTATTTTCTCTTGGTTCTAACTTTTTTACCTGTATACTGCTGTATTACACACACACACACGTGTTGGCAGCAAAATAAAGGAATGAAGAAGGATCTAAATAAAGGTGTGTTTCTCAAACTAGTCCTTTATGAATATTGCCCATAGAAGTGGAAATTTGAACTAGCCACTCCCTCTTCAGTGCATACTTTGTGAAGGACAGTTCTTTAGCTGAATGGCGACTGCACAGATTCCTATCCTGCTCTTCAGGAGTTACTGTCTACCCCTGCGGCTGAGCTGTAAATGGAAATAGCAAGAGCAAGGGGGACCCGCTCCTGCCCAAGACGTAGACAGACAGTCACTGCCCACCACCATGACCTTGTCTACTAGACACACTCTGTTGAGCTCTGAGGTATTTTTAATCCAATTTTGAAAGAGAAACAGTCAAACTGAAAGAAAAGACCTTGAATGCTGAGGAAGGAAATGAATGGAAGCCTCCTACTACTCTTGTTTTCCAGACTCCCCAACCAACTTTACGAACCCTCCTTCATCTAACCTTCTTTGAGTCTCTTTCCTCCTACCGGAGAACTCTTCATTGGCACATCAGAGACTTCCACTTCTGATCTAAAGATCTCTTCTGAAGAAATTTCTGTTGATAAACTTGCTGAGGTATGGGGCATTCCTTAGAACGCCTTCCATTGTCTGCAGAATGTCAGAAAACCACTGATTATAAACTATATTTTTCAAAAAGAGACACCTGAATTTTGGGAGCTCACATGGGTGAGGTCTTTCTGTTCCTGTGCTTTTTAGTCTCAGAAGCTTAATTTTTTCACTTGCTCTCAGAGTTGTGAGACTGAGGAACTGAGTGTCAGCCATTGAGGTTATTCCAGAAAAGTATACCAAAAAAGCCAATGCATTTATCTACAATGAAGATAACCACCTCCAAAGTACTTGAGTGTTCATTGTCTAGGCCAATATCTTGGCCAAGTGTGTGGGAAACAAAATGTATAATCAGGAGTTGGCTGGGTGGGTGCATGATTATGGCAAGTACAGATGTGGTATTGTTAAACAGTCATGAGCCAGTTAAGTGCTAAGAGAAAAGAACACAGAGTTTGCAATCTCAGTAGACTTCATCCAGAGTTTCTGTCCCTCTAACAAATTATTTGAAGGTATTGAGCTTCAGTCTTTTCATGAATAAATGTCAAAATACCTTTTCAGTGAAAGTGGAACATCTTAAATAAGATTGTATATATAAACATGGCCCAATGTTCATGAAAGTGCCCATAGGTTGCAATATTATCTAACATTATCATTATCATTAGTGTTAAATTTATTCAAGCAGTCTAAAGATAAGTCTTGCTCCATCAAGAAGTTCATTTGTCTATTTTTAGTAGGTATATACTGAAGTGACTCTTCTCTGGATATTACTGGCTAAATACTCATAAATTATACCTGACTGATTTTCATATTCCTAGAGTCAATGAAAATTAGCATTTCATTTCCTTTATGATGTCACAGAAAAATTATGCTAACTATATTTTGATGTACCAGAGATTTGACAGACATCTTATTTTCACTAAAAAAAGTTGAGTCTCTCTGACCTTCATTTGCACAATGGAGATTAAAATGTTAAGACACATGTGAGTATTTTGTGACTGAATGAGGGAATATATTTTTCAGATACCTAGCACATGGCCTGATGAGTAGTCAGATCCTTAAATTGCTAATTGAAGTTACTGCATATTTAAAAACCATCCCTTCTAGTGGTTGCTCTCACTGAATTATATTGACTCCTGTTAGTTTCTGCTAAAGGGGGTAGTATCCTGGCCTATCCTTTGTTTCTGAAGAATATTCTGTACTTTGAAGCGAATGTGTCTGAAATGTGTCTTAGTATATAATTAAGACTTATGTAAGAAAAAAAGGGAAAAACTCTTTATACCCAAAAAAAAAAAAAAGGATATAAGCCCCCAAATTTCTTAGATACTTGTTCTAGTTAAGACTTTTTTTTTCCTCTCATAGTGAATAATTGGAAATAAAGGATTCCAATCAGTAAGGATTAGTCATCTAGTTATACAACCTGAAGCCATCTATCTCCACAGACCCAGAATAGACTTTTGTCTTATAATTGTAGGCAGTTCTATACATCTGCATCTGATTTAATATTCTGCCCTTTCAGTAAGGGCATTCATTTTTAAGAAGATGATTTCCACAAACATATATTGGGTATGTTCTTTGTATGAAATTTTCAAGCAGGGTGTAGCATTACCAATTTTCTGTTATAAAAGGACCACTTTGACCATTACATTAGAAGAAGAAAGTTAGAGTGGACAGGAGGAAATAGGACTTGTTACGATTGTGTGCAAAGAGAAAACTGAAAGTTTCATTGAGAACATATGGGCCCCTCTTGTAGGCATAACTTTTCATGACTGATCCTTTCATTTAGCATGTGGCTTCTCAGAGACCTTGTTTCCCATTACTTGTAGATTCCTGGCTGTGTTCCATGTTGTTAAATTTGCTGGAAATCCAAGCATAGAGCAATTGAATTCTTAGAGTAAATTTATTGTATTATCAAGATAAACCTGTTTCCGCAAAGCTGGAAACCATTATCTGTCGATGGCTTACATATTTTTTTATATCTCTAATGAATCTTAATGCTCTCAGACAAAATGTCTACAAATAAATAAACTACCAATAAATAAAATAATAATGGGAATTTCTGACTGGAATTCACAGGGGAGAATTAAAATCCAATAAGCAGTTGCCATATACCGGTATTTTTCACTTCTGCCTTTTAACAGCTTAGGGATTTAGTGATTGAAAATAAAGCAAATTATTTCTAAAACTTCTAAAACTAAGAAATGAAACAAGTTCAGTTTTTGTTTTGTTTTGTTTTGTTTTCAATTTGCTTCACTGGAGAAAAACTGTCTTTCATTCCAACCTGATACTGTGTTCTTCCTTGTAATCCAATATTAGAGCATTATTAGGATGAGATTGTTATCTCTGTAAATGCAGTTGGAAACACATTGAAAGTCTGTAGGTGTTTGAAAAGGGAATGTTGCAAACTAGAAATTCATAAACTTTGATTATAAATTGGACAGTGTCATTCATTAGAACACAAAGGCTTTCTCTTCATCATGGAAACACAGGGATTTGATACAGGTAGAAAGTAATTTCGATGCCCAGAAATACAATCCATTGTGAATAAAGCCTCATTTCTCCTATAACAGGAAAATGATATATAATCTGTACTGTATCTTTATAAATAAAACCCCACTACATGCATATGTCCAGACAGACCAAACAATACAGAATTGGGAAGACCATATTTTTTTCTTGGAATTTCTTTAGAATTTGGATCAGCATGTGTTCATATTTTATTTATAACCTTTACAGATTGAAATTTGGCCCCACTGGGAAGGGAGTGAGCTTTGTTTTGAGTAGAAAAACACTGTCATAGTAGTCTGACCCAAAGTCTGAATTTTTCTTTATAAGTAAAGAAATATCCCAAGTAAAGAAATAATTATGGTAATAAATAGCCAGCTCTACAATCATGTTTTAGATGGAAATTTGGATTTTTCCCATCGAACTCCCCATGTCCACCTCTTTGTTCATCACCACACAAAAAGATACTGTATCTCCAACCAGAAGGACTTGTTGTATAGTGATGTTGGTCATAGCACTAGCAATAAAATGGAATAATTGAGGCACATTCAAATCATGATTCCCCATCACTAATTGTGGATCCTTGCTTGTTTCCATTATATTTGCTTTCTTCAGTGAAAACTCCTTACTTATGCTCTCCCCATTTTTTTCCCTGATAATAACCTCACGGTGTACTGTAGTATCCCACTTCCTAATTATTAATTAAGTTTAGGTGACAGCAAATAGCATACCTCCAGTATAGAGCAATGTTCTATTGGTATTTCAATATTTTAATCACAAATAATTGCATATTAAAACTGTGAAAATATAAAAATTGACAAATTAGAAAGTGAAAATACTTTGTGAAGTAAGGACTACTGGGCCACTTTTAAGGAGATGTGCTTTTTATAGATCCATGATTTTATGTTGCATGCAATTTAACAGTTAACTTTGGGCATATAATCATATATTTGCTCATTGGATATGGAAACATTGATTGAACATCAATAAATAATGGGTAATTTTCGAGGCCCTGGGTTATAGCAATAAATAATCTAAACAGGGTATGCGTGGGGTGTGTGTGTGTGTGTGTGTGAAAATTTTTACCACTTCCACACAACGAGATTTATTTCCAGATGTTTGGATACATCTTAATGTGTATATGCAACCCTCATAAATAGACATTCAGGCTGTTTCTAATGCCTCAAAATTATAGGGAGGAAAGTAACAAGGAATTCTCAGTATATACATATTTTGGCACTTATGCCAATGTTCACAAAGTTGAAATTAGTAGGTCAAATTTATTAACATTATTTTGCTAGAAATTGCCAAGTTACCTTTTACAGTGTTGTGCTAATCTAAATTCCCATAAACAATAAATGCCTTATTTTGTGACACAAACATTTTGCTTTCCTGATAAATTAACAGTGAATTCTCTTTATAAATTTTTATAACTTTATTAATTTTGAGTATTGCCTCTTATTTATCTTTTCCCCATTGATATTTAGGCATTTTCTCTATTATGGATATTAATCTATTAGCTTCTAGTTATATTGATTAAGGTAAACTAATCGATGGCTTTTGATTTGTATTATTTAACTTTTTCAGTGTTCTTATGACTTCAAGATTTTGTCAGATTTCAAGCATTTCCTACCCCCAAGTTACATCCACTTAGATTTTCTCCTAGCACTCTTGTGTTTACATTTTTTACATTTAAATATTTGATCTACTCTGAATTTTGAATAAGGAATAAAGAAAGGCTCCAGCTTTACTGGTTTCAATAGCTTCCACTTGGCCTACTGACACTTCCCTAATAGCTATTCTCCTACTAATTTAAAATGTGATTTTTATTACACATTAAATTCCCATATGTACTTGTATTTACTTTGGATTCTTCTCTCCAGTTTCATTGATTAGTCTATTCTTTGGCCAGTTCCATAATCTGTTAATTAAGATAGCTCTTATCTTTGGTAGAGTTAATTAACCTTCCTTATACTTAAGATTTATCTGTGCATTATTATTTAGTCTTCAATTCTAAAATTTTGTAGGTGTTTTTATAGGAGGGTAGCATTTCATTTCTAGATTAATGTAGGAAACATTGATATCTTTACAACATTGCATCATCTAGTCCAAGAAAAAAAAAATGTCTGTCCATTCAATTCTGCATTAGTTAATAATTTCTACAAACTCTACATTTCTTAAGTTCATTCTCAAGAATTTTTATGGTCTTATTGCCATGGTAAGTAGGGTTGTATTCATTAAATTTTCTTACATGTTATTATTTACAATATGAAAAAATCTCTAAGTTCTATTTAAATAAAATTTTATTGTTTTGGATTTTTAGGTGTATTAATAACAATTTCAAATAATTACAGTATTTTCCTTATTTAAATAGTCCTACTAATACTATTGTCTAACTATGTTTGTTAAAATATGCAGAGGAATATTGAATATCCACGGTGATAAAAGGAATGCTCAAGTTCTCTTGATTTTATTTGCAGTGAGTCTAAACATTATATGAAATACCAAAGGTCAATACAGATAGATATTTAGCATATATGTGGCTGTATGTGTGTCTGTATAAGTAAAAATTCATATTCAGTTAATTATATAATCATTTATTAAAGATTTTTATGAGGGAAGAATGTTGAATTTCATCAAATGCTTCTTAAGCATCTGTTAAAAGAGATTATATGGTCTTTCTCTATGGACCTATTCCGGTATTTAGTTACAGGTATTAATACTGTAATACTGAAATATTGCTTTTCAAGAATAATTCAAACTTTGTCATAATGAATTATTCTCAGAATATACTGCTGAATTCTGTTTAGGAATTTTTTTATTGAACATAGTAAGCAAAATTAGTGTGGTTTTCTCATTTGGGCACATTGGCTTTCTCAGGATCTGGTCTAAGTGTTACTCCAGTTTTGTAAAAGAAATATAGATCTTTCTTTATTGTTTTCTGAAATACTTTAAATATCAGAAGAATGATGTGCTCCTTTTAAAATAAGCAATTTAATGTTGTAACTAAGTTTGGCACTATTTCAGGAAGTGGCTCTTTGACAACATTCTTAATATCCTCCCAAGATTATTGACCTGTATAGGATTTTTATCACTTCTTATGTCAGTGTTGGTAGTTTGTTTTCCTAGAAAATCAATCATTTTATTTAGACTTTGAAACATTTAATTTCCTCTATAACTATGATTCTTTCCCCTTTATCAAACCACAATCAGTATTTGTACTTTCTTAGTCTTTGCTAGATCCAGCTAGCTAGTGGCTGTTTATTTTATTTGTTTCTTTTAAAGTACAAACTCTGTTTTTAGAGGCAGTTTGCTAGAGAGTAGTATGATTCTCTTGGCTACTGCAGCCTCACCAAAAAGATGTCTGTCATTAGTGAACTTTTCAGAATTTCAGAAGTCCCTCCCCCACCCCATCTTCTTACCAGTTCTTCTGCCTACTTGTCTTCTTTCAGTTTGTCCATAACCTGACATGTCTAAAGGTAAATAAAATATAAGCATAAAACACAAAGAATCCGCAGCAAAATGTTAGACTCTCATGACTTTCTAAATATCCCTGTCATTTGGTGGGGATGACCTAATTTCTCTTTTCCAGCGGTCTTACTGTGTGACCTTGCACAAATCACTTAACCTCCTTATACCAGTTTTCTCATCTGTAAATGGGGGATAGTTTCTATCTTCTAAGGTAATGGAATCAAGTGAATGGTAGGGAGTTAGTATTGTTAAAGTGCTTAGAAGAGTGCCTGGTGTATCTCACCATTGAGTGAGCACTATTGATGCATTCGTCAGAAAACGTTGAGATCACTGTGGATGGTAGTAGAGTAGGATGATGATAAAGAGATTGTTGTTGGCTCATCCCCTTTCCAATTCTGTACCTCCTAAAAGTGGGAGATAGCAACCACTCCACTGACCATCCAGATAGTTTAAGACTGACTGGTTGCTCTTGACCTGTAGGCAGTTAAACTAAAGAGGGAAGATGGTGGTAGAGCTGTTAGTTCATAACCCATAAGGGATATGTGGTCCTATCATGATTAGAGCCATACAGAAGGCTGACTGAGAGAAGACTTTCTCTCAAAACGCTATTTACAAATAAAAAGTGGAACTTTATTTAACTCATTTTTGTCAGTGCCATACAAATTTGTCCCTTCCCATCTGCTTGCTCAACAAAGGCATGGAGATCAAGACTAACTTAGCATAGAGCAGATCGGCCAAAGGGCCCCAGACCCAGATAATCTGGGAGAAAGAAAGCCTTATTGGGAAGAATTCTGATCAAGGAAGTTTGGGGTACTAAGCTTGGGAGAAAATACAGTCTTTCTGCCATTTTTGCCAAAGCTATTCATGAATAAAAGAAATGAAAGAAGAATTTCTTAAAATTAAATGGCACATAAAATGTTTAAAGAATGCTTGAGAATGGTAACTTGAAGACCCTCTGCTCAAATTGCATATTTAGTGAGGCAAAAGAGAAATTCCGTGCGGAAGGAGGAAGAAAGAAAACTAACAAATGGTATGCTCAGATACAGAGTAAATGTTTTCCAAGTGTTCACAACAATAGGTCAGAGGCAGATCTCAGAACTGAAATAGAGTACAGACATCCAGTCCTAACTCTTATGAATCCAAATTTACTCCTTAGAGATGATAATGTAATAGTCTTGAGAAAGCATTTTTATATTCCTATACTATATAAACATATTACTATTCTATAGGCTACTTCGTACTCTGAAGCATTAGAGAATTGCTTAAAATGCCCTATGTATGCAAATCCATAATACCTCATAGTTTGAACTATAAATTATCTAATGTATTAAAAAACACTCTCTAGTTATCACTGAGAGATAACTGCATTCCACCGCATTCCCCCAACCAATCCTTGCCTTCTTCCTCACCCATTCCTAAAACCCTCAGCTTTTAATCAACATTGCTGATTTCTCCCGTCCCTTTCTTTTTGAAAGTACATGAAGAGTGGAGCATTTCTTTCTAGATCCTGATAATCCTGGTTCAGAGACTACTGTAACAATATAAGGACAGACTAGGGGAAGGAAGAGAGGAGATGCTGAAGTGTTCTCTTTGGATGGTCTTCTTCATGACCTGAAAGCTCCCTATCTTCCCTCCTGCTTCTATTCCTTGCTGAGTTCATTGATCTCAGATGGTTATATGCCTGGATATTGACATCTCACCTTTCAAAGGTTTCTATTGGAAAATACCCTTCCCACTGGACAAAATTGGCTGTAGGAATCCATCTGGTTTAACTGCTTCAACTCAAGCCCAACTGATAATCTTTTTGACATTTGTATGTCCTCAGTCATTAAATGCTTGATCATATACTGTCTGGCATAAACTTCAGTTTATCTTACTGTTCATGTTTCCCAAGCCAGACTAAGATCTCTCTCTGAGCAGGGGTTTCATCTTTTGTTGTTGCTGTTGTCTGGTAATAACTACCCCCCCTTAACCCACCTCCATCCTCCAGTACTTAGCAGAGGCCTAAATGTAGTCAGTAAACTTGAGGTCATTCTTGGGAAACTGAACTGAATATATACCTGAAGAGATAAAGTCTACCTCTTATTATCTTAATTTCCTTCAAAACTAAAGGGACTCTGAAATAATTTACATATTGAACACTTATTCCCATAATTATGGAGGTCTTTATTTTAAATCCTGGAACCAGAAGGATCTCTCAGTAATGCTTTTTTAAAACTTCCTATTACCAGACTCCTCCTCTGGAAGTTTCTGTTTCAGGGGTTGGTATAGAGCCTGGCAATTTATATCTTCAGCAAGCATCCCAGGGCAGTCTGGCTTGAGCCAATTTAGAGAACTAGGCAAGATAAACCTACATCTGGGAAGTCTTGAAAGAGAATTTTTCTCATTTAAAATAATCACCATTTACCTTCAAGCTCAAAAGAAATAGCAGATTTTTTTTTTAAGTTTTTATTTGTTTGAGAGAGAGGACACATGAGCAGGGGGAAGGGCAAAGGGAGGGGGAGAAGCAGGCTCCCTACTGAGCTCCATAGGGAGCCTGATGCAGGGCTCAATCCCAGGACCCTGGGATCATGACCTGAGCAGAAGACAGACGCTTTACTGATTGAGCCACCCAGGTACCCCTTAAACAGCAAATATTTCTATGACACAAAACCATTTATGCAATTACTGAAGGACTTCAAAGATCAGTTAAAGAAGGCTGTAAACTAATGCATCTGTCTTTCTAGACATCATTCTCCATCCATTAATCTGGCTACCTATTCACCTACCTGCTCATCTGTTTATCTACTTTCTGTATATATACTATGAACCCTGTTAATTTAAGGCATTCCCACACTACTAATCCATCCTTTCTAAATTTAGTTTATGCTGTGGCAAAAAGTCACTACCAAAATTTTTATAGAAACTAATTTGAACACAAAGGTTTAAGGATTAAATTTCAGAACACCTGTTTTTCCTTACGATTGAAATATCTTTTGGAGATCTGAGTTCCTTCCCTTTCTTATGAGTAATCTAATAGATGGTTCTTTTGATTAGAAAAATGTAATTGCTATTGATGTAAAGCCTTGCTTTGTCATTTTTATCACCAGGCTTACTATTTGTTTTTGTTCCATGTTAAATATCTCCTCTTTCTTTTGATAGTTATCTATTATATGTAAAACTCAACTGAAAACTTTTTTCCTTCACTGTCATTACTCAATCCATATTGAAAAATATTGAGCAGTTTGATTTACTAGTTCATGTATTTCCTTAACTATTTTAAGCCTATTTGCTCATTGGCCTATTCATTTCACATTTTATTGCTATGATCCTCCGCTACTTGAAACTGAAGAGATGGGATTTTATTAGTCTTCCATACAAAAGGGATTATCTACTTCAAGATGAAATTCAAAATAGCCCTTAACCTTTCTCCATCTAAAGTATTTGCCTGGCTCTTCATTTTCTAGTCATTAGAATCTATATTTGGCCAACCAGTTTTGCTTTCTTTGACTCCCTAGGACTTTGAATTTGGGTTGCTTTCAATATTCCACTTTGACCTAACACCAACAGATGTAACTGAGATACCCATTTGGGGATTTTCTCAAATTCACTGCTTGTTATCATCAGAGAACATGAGGGTGATTTCTCAGCAGGAGTCACTTGCTCCTCAGGGCCTCCCCAGCTGGGATCTGGACAAACAATTCATTGAGAGTCTTCCTTTTAGCTTTGCAGCTGCAGCGATTCAGTTTTTGCCAGCACATCTAGAATGATCCAACTAAAAGCTACAGGAATAGATTTTTAGTACCCAAACTTCCTGTGAACCAGATAGAAAGGTATCAATCTGTAATGAGACTAGAGACTTCAAGTAGAACCACAAGGCTTCCATCTTCCATTCAGCATACTCATTCAAGCTAGGAAAACCAAAATGGAAAAGCAAAAGAAGTCATTTATTTGGTGAGCAGGGAAAAAATCTGTGGAATTATTGGTGATCTCAAGAGCTAGTATCTCCAACCTATCAAGTGGAATCATGAACATTTGGAATATTTCTATCAGTTAAGTAAAAATCCTTAGGATGGGAGGATCAGAGAAGCTTCTCCTAGTGTCCATTCTAGCCACAGATTAAGTTGAGATTCTGGTCGCTGTTTTATTAGCTAGTCTTTGTTCAGATATGTAAATACTTTTGGTAAACTGTTTTCTTTGACATTAATCATCTTGGCTGCCATTCACTGAGTTAGATATCTTGCTAAATGTATGAAATGTGTTAGGTTAATAAACCCTTTAATCATGAATGAAAAAAATCCTATTTGGCCTTTGGAGAAGGGTAGGGTCAAAAGGACAAGTAAGTCACTCAGTGCTACACAGCTTGTAGCTCAAATTATCAAGAACACCTGTCACTAAATTTCTTTCTCTATTTAAAATATTTAAGGGAAACACTACCTATATTTAATTTCAGTTGTTGGCCTTGCTGTTTTAACTCACAGAGGATAAACGTCTTAGGGAATTCTGGAAACACCTTATCAGCCCCAGACTTTATTAAAGCATGGCTTTTAACTTTAATTGCCATGGTGCCCTTGTTTAACTTTAACTGCCAGTCTCAAAAGAAAAAAAAAAAAAAACTGGTCTTTGTGATATATGCGAGAAAAGGAAGAAAGTTGTGCACAAATAACTTTCTGTTAGTAACTCATCCATAAAATTCTTCTTCCTGTCATGAAGAAATGTGCTGAAGTGTAATATATATATATATGGTTTTTTTTTTTTCCTCTTAGAATTTTCCAATAAGACTACTACCTGGTTAACAATTGTAGCTAAAGATTGTGCTTGACCATGAAATAACATTGCATGCATACTAATATTTGGAGTTGGGACTGTATTTCATGGTGTCAAGTCTGCAGAGGCTAGTAATACAAATCAATACAAAATGACTCTGGGATCTCTTGAAGTGTTATGTAATGAAATATTATAGTTTTCTGTGAACACTTCTTTTTTATGTGTGGTTTTCCTAAGCTTATAGGAGACTGCTCTTCCCTAGCTCCTGGCTCCTCAGTGCCCCTGGCATCTCCAACCTTGTGACAACCACTGACAAATATCCGACCCGTGCTTAACAGGTGTGCCCCTCGTTGACAGCCACTGGAAGGAAGTATATTTGGTCAAGGGTATGTTTCTAAAATCTCTGAAGTGAAGGCCACGCCTGTAACTCAAATAGTAAATGAGAGTCTCTTTTCCATTTACAGCAAATACTGTGATCAAAATAAGTTCACATTTCTATAATCAGCTAACGAAAATTTCATTCTTCCATCCAGGTTGAATAAATGAGGCAGTTTTCTGTTTTAGAATACTCAACCAATTGTAATATGAACATTCCTGGCTTGGACTCAAGATAATTTGATGTTTCTTATATGAACTCTGATTTATATTGTTAATGTTTAGTGACTTCATTAAGTATGTAATAAAATAAATGAGCAAAGAGCACTTTTAATTTATTTAAAAAACTAATCTTAATTTTCTACCATGTGTGAAATTCTTTTCCTAGGCCTTAGAGATACAGGCATGAGTAAGAATCATTCTGTTTTTGTGGAGCCTACAACTTCATATGGAAGGCCGATTCAATAATTACCAGAGAGAGATTCAATAATTACCAGAGAGTTTTCTAGGTTTATACAGAAAATGTATGTACCAATTTTGCTGTGGCAAAATTCAGGGAATGACAGTAACTCTCTATAGGGTTAAAGAGCACTTCCAAGAAGATATTAATTTGAGCAAGGTTTTAAGATATGAGTAGAAGTTTGCCAGATGGAAAATAGCTTGTAGTGAGAGAGAAATATGTGGGCAGAGGCAAAGAAGTATTAAATAGCAGTAGTCCAGTGAGGATGGGATAGGAAAAAAATAGCAAGCAATGAGACTTCAGTGATCCATGTGGATTCAAGGGAATATATGGTAAATACGGCTTCTTTTCTTGGGTAAACTTGAAGTCTGAGGAATTTAAGGTGACAGTGACAAGTGACACGGTTTGCAAATCCTAAATCATTTATCCTATGCATTAACATCTCTGGTGGACTCAGTAAACACCTCTGAGTTTGTGTTACACGTTAGGCTTATCAGTTTTTGCGAAGTTGAAAAGGAATAATGTTTTTGATTGCCCCTGGTCAGATTGTCCTGCCACCCTAGTCTCAATGTCTGCAGAGAACACTGAAGAGCTTTTCACATTAACCCAGATTTTTTATTTATTCATTTTGTCTTGTGAGGTAGGCTAGTTAAGTCCAACTTTTTAGGTCCTTAAGATTTAGATTTTCTTAGATGGAGCAATAAGATTTTGTTTTGCTTAAAGCACCGAGGTTACCTTGGAATTGTTTATATCTGCATGCACATCGATCTCATATAAAAGTAATTTTTACTTGAAAGACCTCTCAGGAAATTTAAGGAAAGTGTTGGTAAAGTGAATTGAATGGCCTGCCATAAATCTTTTTAATAATTGCAGGACCAAATGTTACCCAAGGGCATTAATGAGTGAGTTCAGTGGTCCTTTGGGATGACTCAGAATGACTCAATTTGACCTTTTCCCCCAAAGAACAAGAACAAAGATTTTTCTATGTTTATACTCAGTGTTCATTGTATTTCCCCTTAAAAAAAAAAATGATGGCTTTCTTAATTTCCAATATGCACATCTCAATATATTTTATAAGTAGTTTCTATAAATCTTTTTTTTTAAGATCTTATTATTTATTTATTTATTTATTTATTTGACAGAGGGATAGAGAGAGCCAGAGAGTATAGCAGGGGGAGAAGGAGAAGCAGGCTCCCAGCTGAGCAGGGAGCTGGATATAGGGCTCAGTCCCAGGACACAGGGATCCTGCCCTGAGCGGAAGGCTGTGTGTCATTTAACCGAGGGGGCCACCCAGGCACCCTTCTATAAATCTTTCTTGCAGTAAAATTTCTTTACATTTTAAATTAAATCTCACAGTAGGAAGAAAAGAATTCAATGAAAAGAGCCAAGGAAAGAATCTTAGCGTTTCTATTGTTAACAATGGAAAATGCTTCACTTTCTGTCCTTTAATTAAAATCTACATTTTTCTTATCAGTTTTGCTTTCTCCATTTGTACCCCTGTGAATGTGCAGTAATGTAGCTGATTTACCAGTCCTGTGGTACAATTGGATGAATAGGAGAAGATAATAAGATTAAAATGATATATTCCACTCATGTAATTTCTTACTTCATAGGCATATGTACTTACCATGTGTATATACACTGTATAAATAAAGGTGTATGTATCCTGTGTTTAAACCAGCTTCAGAAAGCTGTTGGAAGTTGAGCTCTTTTTCCAGGAGCAAATTGCCACTGCTAAGGTTATGACTCTAGTGACTTTTTTAGTAATAACTGAGAGGCCAATATAGTCACTGATAAGGTCCAGCCCCGGCATTGCCGAGTTGCACAGGTGTGACTCTGATTCTGCAGTGGTAGATAATGATGCACTTGGCAAGGCTGCTCTAAATTGTTTTGATACTTAACTAACCTGAAAAATAGCTTCAGGCATGATTGAACAGACCACTCCCTCCTAGAAGCCAGGCCTTTTTAAGGATCACTGATAGAAAAGGGATAAACTTTCAGTGAAATTGGCCATTAGGAGAGAAATAACCTGTCCTTTTCTTGGACAAATAACAGTGCTTACATATTGTAGATGGGGAGATAGCTTTCTCACCTTCCTTGTCCCTGGGTTTTTCATCTGTGAAGTAAAGGAAAAGATCTTGCCTTTTGGAATGCCAATCGTTTGGCAGATTTGTTGATTTATATTCATTGAAGTGACCATGAATGTATTAGCTTATACAAATTCCTTAGGATTGATTATGATAACACTTATTTTATATGCTTGTTAATATTAGCATCATTAACCTTTTATATGATCTTACAAGAGGCTCAAGGACAGGAGTACCACAACAAAAGGAAGTGAAATAAAGTTCATGATGGTTTTAATGAGTCACTGAAAAATGCCTGCTTTTCAAAGCAAGGCTATAATTCTTTAATCAAAGACTGGGGGCAGTGAGAGAAGATTATGGTATCTCACTACATCACTTAACTTGGATTCAAATATGAAAAATGGCCTAATGGGAAAAAATGCATCAATTCTGCCATTTGATGAAAAGAACAGAATTTTTAAATTCTCAGCTCTGTCACTGACTGATTGTATTGGAAAGTCATCTTTCTTTGCCTCTCCTATAGAATATACATAGACCATATTTTATAATCTTCAGCCATGTCCATTCATAAAGATAGGAATTTCTAACTTAATACAGATGCTCTTGAAATAAAAGCAAAAGAAAAAGTCACAGTTCAGGGAGAGATACTGAGGAGTGGTCTATGTTAACCGATACTTGATTTGCCTTTAGTCTTGGGGGAAAGTGATAGACGTCAAATGGCAAAGACCAAGGGTCTTGAGTTGAGTGAGGCTGGGATCAGACCTTGGTCACTGGTTACTTTGATTTTAGGTGTCAAGTGATCTCAAGCAACCTTAACTTTTCTGAGGCTTATTTTCTCTGCTATCAAATGAGGATGATACCTACTTTCCAGGGTTCTTATAAGGATAAATTGATAATGTATATAAAGCATTTAGCAACAAAGAGTTGGTCACTCAGTAGCTAATGGTAAAAATAAAATTCCTCTAAGATACCTATTTTCATGTATTACCCACCTAAGGTGGGTAGTACATGAAATGAATAGAAACGTAGTCTCATGGTGAGTTTCTTCTGTTGAGTTTGTCTAATTACCCAGGTTTGAGTGATTTACTTTGCATAATTTTTCTAGAAACCCTTTCTCTTACTTCATGGAACTCAAGATGCACCAGAACATCTTTTTGTTTGTTTGTTTGTTTGTTTTTTTAAGTAAAGGAGAAAATGTCAGCTTTGTAAGGCCAGTGAAGTCCATGTAGTCCAACGCCTGTTGCTACATTCCTTTTGCTTTAAAGTAAATTCACTGACCAGAAGCAATGCTATGTGGAATATTATGACAGTGGATAAGGCATTCTCTAATGATTACAGATGGTAATTTTGGCAGAAACATAGCGTGCAGGAAAGGCAAATTTGATCTACAGTATCTATTCCAGTATGAACAAAACACTAACTCTTTCATGGTGAAGTGGTAATTAACCTGCCACCAGGTAGCTGAATGGTTACCCCCAGGAAATGGTGCCATACTGGAGACTTACTGTTGGTCTCTGCTGCTGGTGGATTGAACACTCGGCAGTAGCCTTAGCCAAGTCAGCCTTTGTGAGTGGAAGCCCATGTTGTCAGGCCTGCTGATAAACTGCATCTTTGTCAATGTGGCCATATTGTCTATGAGACCACTTGGGCAATGACCGTAACGGCTGAGGGAAGGGGCTGACTGGTATTAACTGAACAAGTCGTCTTATCCACTTGACTATTAAAATGTTCCTCTGCTGAACTCACCTTTAAACATGTGGGACATAAATATCTTCATGTTTTGTGCCCATTTTTTGAGTGGCCTTTCCATATACCTTTCTCCCAAATTTTATTGTCACCAGTTTTTCAACCAAGTCCCTTTCAAATCCCTGACCATCCAGCCAAGCCTGGGCCACAGCCCATGAATCCGTATATAATTGCTCAACTTGCCATTTCTTCTTCCAAACAAAATGAACAGCTATGGCTCAGAGTTCTGCTCACTAGCAGGATTTCTCTTCACCAGTGCCCTTCGAGGATGTTCCAGAAAGGGACTATAATGCTTCAGCTGTCCACTTTGGGGTGATGCCTTTATATTCTGCAGAGCCGTCTATAAACCAGGCCCAAAACTGTTCTTCCGTCAACCAATCTTAAACTTACCATGAGGCCATAGGTACAGGCTAGCAGAAAGAAAAATACTTTTGCTAGTACATAGCAAAAGGGGGAATCACGGACATGTGGGCCATTTTTTCGTGTAACTTACTTGTGTCTTCAGGGTTTTCTTGGCCTAACTTGTATATACCATTTCCATTTGATGAAACATTTTTATGGATGTCCAACCTTATGGCTCGGTGGGTGAGATAACACCTAGTTCATGATGGGCAGCTCAGGTTGCATGGTAACTTGGCGGCCTGTGGTTAAGTGATCAGTTTCTATTATGGCCCAGTAGCAGGCCAAGAGCTATGTCTCAAAAGGAGAATAATTTTCTGCAAAGATTATCAGGGCTTTGTTCTAAAATGCTAAGGGCCTGAACTGTGATTTACCTATAGGGACCTGCCAAGACTCTAAACAGTATGCACATCTGCCAATATTACTTCAAGTGCCATTGGATTGGCTGGGTCATATGGCCCAAGTGGCAGAGCAGTTTGCACAGCAGTCTGGACCTGCTGCAGAGCTGTGTCTTATTCTAGGCCCGCTTAAAACCAGCAGTTTTTTGGGTTACTTGCTAAATGAGCCAGAGTAAGACATCCACTGGGGCTCCAAAATCCAAAGAGGCCTACCAGGCATTGTATCATGGGTGTTGTTGGAAGAGCCAGGTGCAATAAATTATTCTTCAGCTTAAAAGGGATATCTTAATATGTCCCCACACCAGTGGACGTCTAGAAATTTTCCACTTTATTTCTGCCCTCTTTGTATCTTACTACTTGCTCACTAGATCCAATCTGCATGTCATCAATGTAATGGACCACTATGATGCCTCATAGAAGCCATCACTGTAAGCTAAATTATGACTTGGGCCTGAAGAGTTGATATATATGTGATGTAAGATAGTAAAGTTGTATTGCTGGCCTTGCCAACTGAAACCAAATTGCCTCTGATGGACCCTATTGACAGGTATGAAGAGAAAAGCATTTTCCAGATCAATAGCTATATACCAGGTATTAGGTCATATATTAATTTGCTCAAGCAGTGAAACCATTTCTGTTACAGTAGGGCTACAGTTTTTTTTTTTTTGAGAGCTGCAATTTTAATTACCACCCAGTTAAATTTATAATAATCCACTATCATTCTGAAAGATCCATCTGTCTTTTACACAAACCAAATAGAGTTGAATGGGGATGTAGTAGAAATCACCACCCCTGTATCCCTTAAATCCCTAATGGTGGCATTGATCTCTGAAATCCTTCTGGAAGTACAATGTTGATTTTAGTTGACCATTTTTCTAGGTAGAGGTAATTCTTTTTTTTTTTTTTAATTTAGTTTAATTTTATTTCTTTTCAGTGTTCCAAAATTCATTGTTTATGCACCACACCCAGTGCTCCATGCAATACGTGCCCTCCATAATACCCACCACCAGGATCACCCAACCTCCCAGCTCCCTCACCTCCAAAACTCTGTTTGTTTCTGAGTCCGTAGTCTTTCATGGTTTGTCTCCTCTTCTGATTTCCCCCATCTCACTTCTCCTCCATCTCCCAGTGTCCTCCATGTTATTCCTTATGCTTTACAAGTAAGCAAAACCTTATGATACTTGACTCTCTCCGCTTCACTTATTTCTCTCAGCATAATCTCCTTCAGTCCTGTCCATGTTGATAAAAAAGTTGGGTATTCATCCTTTGTGATGGTGGCATAATACTCCATTGTATATATGGACCACATCATCTTCATCCATTCATCTGTTGAAGGGCTTCTTGGTTTTTCCACAGTTTGGTGACTATGGCCATTGCTGCTATGAACATTGGGGTACAGAAGGCCCTTCTTTTCACTACATCTGTATCTTTGGGGTAAATACCCAGTAGTGCAATTGCAGGGTCATAGGGAAGCTCTATTTTTAATCTCTTAAGGAATCTCCACACTGTTTTCCAAAGTGGCTGCACCAGCTTGTATTCCCACCAACAGTGTAAGAGGGTTCCCCTTTCTCCACATCCTCTCCAACACTTGTTGTTTACTGTCTTGTTAATTTTGGCCATTCTAACTGGTGTAAGGTGGTATCTCAATGTGGTTTTGATTTGAATCTCCCTGATGGCTAATGATGATGAACATTTTTTCATGTATCTGTTAGTCATTTGTATGTCTTCATTGGAGAAGTGCCTGTTCATGTCTTCTGCCCATTTTTTGACTTTATTATCTGTTTTGTGTGTGTTGACTTTCAGGAGTTCTTTATAGATCTTTGATATCAGCCCTTTGTCTGCAGTGTCATTTGCATATATCTTCTCCCATTCTGTGTGTTGCGTCTTTGTTTCATTGACTGTTTACTTTGCTGTGCAGAAGCTTTTGATCTTGATGAAATCCCAAAAGTTCATTTTTGCTTTTGTTTCCTTTGCCTTTGGGGACATATCTTAAAAGAAGTTGCTGTGGCTGATGTTGAAGAGGTTACTGCCTATGTTCTCCTCTAGGATTTTGATAGACTCCTGCTAGGTAGAGATAATTCTAATGGCATTTCCCTGGCCTTTCCTGCCACAATAGCCCATTGGTTCAGGGAACAAATGTGGGGATTTTGCCAGCTGTGCAGTATGTCTTGTTCAATTATACATTCTGGAACAGGAAAATAACCATAGAATGGGTATTAGGACACACTGGACCAACTGTGATATAGACCCTAGAAGCTAAAACACCATTGATCACCTGACTTCTATAAGCCCCTACTCTGACTCTTGGACCACAGTGACATGTTGGGTCACAGACAGTTGCTCTTCAGAGACACTGTCCAATAGTGCTCAAAATATCTGATTATTTCCTGATTATTTTCCCAGCGCACAGTTACCTTGGGAAAAGCTGTAGGTCCCTTTGGGGATGGCTAGGAGAAAGATTGACAGTATATATTTTGGACAGTATAGTGGGGTCCTTCCATGAGAGGATCCACTTTCTCTTTCATTCAAAGAGTTCTGTGTTTGCAAACTGACTCAATTCTGGGAATTGGTTGAGGGTCTGTGACTCTGTTTTTATGATTTGGATTAGATTTGTATTCACTTGACCTGAAACTTTGCTGCCTATATAGATCAAGTGAAATTTGAATAGGCTTTCTATCTATTTTACTCCTAAGAATACCTTGACCAACTAGCCAATATCTTGGGTCCAAACTGCTACTTGACTTGGCTATCTATTACAGCAACTATATCTGCCTTGTTTGGAGTAGTTGAGTGCTATCACTTGGCCTCTACCTCCCCAGATCCAATTACCACCATTGCATTTAAATTTTCCAAATCAGTGAATATAGTTTCCACTGTAGATGACTTTTCCGTATTTTTTTTTATAAACATATAAAAATGTTTTTATCCCCAGGGGTACAGGTCTGTGAATCGCCAGGTTTACTCACTTCACAGCACTCACCATAGCATATACCCTCCCCAATGTCCATAACACCACACCTTCTCCCAAAACCCCTTCCCCCAGCAACCCTCAGTTTGTTTTGTGAGATTAAGAGTCAGTTATGGTTTGTCTCCCTCCCAATCCCACAGTATTCTCACTTGGTCTACAGATAATAGCAATCACAGAGCTCTTCAAAAATGTCAGGACGCAAAGGATACAAACATAGTGATTCAAAGGGGGTACCAGAACCTCAATGTTTATAGCAGTAATATCCACAATAGCTAATATATGGACGGGGCCCAGATGTCCATCAACAGATGGATAAAGAAGATGTGGTATTTATATAAAATGGAATATTGCTCAGCCATCAAAAAGAATGAAATCTTGCCACTTACAACAACATGGGACTAGAGGGTATCATGCTAAGTGAAATAAGTTCAAGAAAAACAAATACCATATCGTTTCACTTACATGAGGAACTTAAACAAATGAACACAGGGGAAGGGAAGGAAAAATAAGATGAAAATTGAGAGGGAGGCAAATGATAAGAGACTCCTATCAATAGAAAACAGAGTTGGTGAAGGGTGGTGGGTGGGGGGAAGGGATAATTGGTGATGGGCATTAAGGAGGGCACTTGATGCCATAACCACTGGGTGTTATATGCAGCTGATGAATCAATAAATTCTGCCTCTGAAACTAATAAAGAAAAATGTTAAGGCTCTACTCAAAAAAATTGTATCTCAAAGTAATGGTGAAAGGTATGCCTCTAGGCCTTCCCAGTGGGGATGAGTAACTCCTACATGACAAAGACACTGTAGCATTCCATTCTCCTTAAGCCTTTAAATGCCTTTCCCTACATTAAACCAAAGCAGTTCTTGCATTTCTAATTTGCTCACCATGGCCACCTTTTTGGTCCTTGTTTTAGCTAACTAACCAAATTAAGAGCCCTTCCTAATTCCCTGAGCTTCAACATAAAATGCAGAATCTCTGGTTAATGAACACAAATAAATAAGTTATGTTTGATTCAACTTCATGTTCCTTCCACCATTATCCCACAGTCTTAATATCCATTCCCACGTATGTTCCCCAGATTTTATTCTTAGTAAATTGGAAAACTTGATAGTTCTTTTGGAGCATAAATCACGTACTCATAAATTACACTATGTACATCACCTTTAAAAACCTGATGAGACTTGAATCTAGTTATAAGTCTAGAAGCAAAAATGGGTGGTTGATGTGGGTCTTGAGGGGAATCAGCATTGTGTTGCATGGCAGCTGCCTTAAGGAAGGCCATTATGACTTCTTTAGGCAATTCAGAGTTAATCACATTAGATGGGAGTGGAGAGATTGCTACCCTTTGGGTTGAGGAGCCTACTTCCAATGGGGGTGGGCAGCCCTCTTTGACAAGGAAGATTGATGAGGGGCTACATCACATATGCCCTCTAATTTACAGAATCACATCTTTTTCAGACAATGCTTTATTTTAGTAGTAGACACCTTGTCTACTATTAAAAAAGTTCAGGATGCTTTGTAATTCAACCAGTTTTAAGATCCTATGGCCACAAGGAATATGGGTCTCCTTCAGGGCACAGAGGGTACAGGTCATTTATGCATTATGCATTTATGCAGCTTGAGCTGGAAGTTCCAATCACTGATTTTTTTTTTTTTTTAACCGCTTATCTTAAGCGATACTAGGTGCAACTAACTTATCTGGTTCCTGTATTTGTTAATTTTCTATAACTGTTCGGAAATATCATATATATAGCAACTCATCTTCTCCCTTCTTACATGATTAGGAATATTAAGTGAAAATATTTGGTATACCCCATTTCCAGATCATGCCATGGATTATGACAATTCCAGTTACTACTAGAAGTAGCTAGTAGCATCTTTAATCAGATTAGGGAGCCAATTCCAGAAACCCAAAAACCAATTCAAAAAACTCTTTAACATTCTTTAACATCTTTAACATTCTGTTCCTCTAGAACCACTCTAATCAAAATCTATTTCATCAAAACTTTCCAGATAATCAGAACCAATAGGATAGGTAAATACACAGATAAAAGAAATTAGTGATTATTAGTTCGATAAATCAAGGGAAGCAAAGACCTAAAGTTTGTTATATGTTTTTGGTAGGGTTGGTCAGCCTCTATAAAGTGAAGTAGTATATGTAAGTACTAGTGATCTAGTTTATGAATGTTAGCGAGGTCCTGAGCCAGTGGCCAAGAATTCACACTGGGCCAGAATTCTTGAGCTGTCTTTGGTGCAAAAAAGATGATTTTATTAAAGCACCGGACCTGTGGGCAGAAAGAGCTGCTGCACTGGGGTTATGAGGAATGGCTAATAATACACTTGAGAGTTGGGGGAAGTAAGGAAATGGGGAAGGTCCAAAAAGACCTTCACATGCTAAAGAAGGCCCCCAGGATACAGGGGGCCCTGCTATTGTCAGGCTAAGGTTGCTTTTCTCTTTAGAATATTATTAAGAATTAGCATTAAGACACCCAGAGTGTTTCCTGGAAGAATGTAACACCTATCCCACCCTGGATTGAGGGGGGGCGGTGGTGGCGGGTAACAAGGTTAAGGGATGTCAGCTTATGCTTTGTCTTCAGCTTGCCCTCTTCTCCCTTATCACTAGCACATTAGAACTAGAGGAAGTCCTAAAAACAAGTTATCTATCCTTTCTCTAACCATCAGACTTTATCAAGTGCTGACAGTCTGCTAGATGTTGGACTATACAGACCTCTGCTCTTGGGACCCTTACATTTCTGTAAAGGGAGAACAACAGCATCTAAGTGAACAATATAATTAGTGAGATAATTATGGTTATGATAAGGGCTGTCAAAGAAAGAAATAGGATGATGGAAGAGAGAATCACTAATAAATATTTTAGAGGTCAGTGAAGGGCTAAAGGAAAGACTTTCTTATGACAATATGTTGAGCCTCACCTGTGGGAAGTCTAGGGAAACATGTATGAAATTGAGGGAGCAGCCAAGATCAATGTGGCTGATGAGAAAGGAGCAAGACTTGAGATTGCTAAGAGAGTGGGTGCCAGTAATTAAGACAGATCATGACACAGAGTTTAGATTTCATTCTAAGATCCATCAGTGCCATTGGAGGGTTTGAAGAATGGTAGTGACCTGACAAGATTTCCTTCATTTTGTTGTGAATTTTATTTTTGAGTAGATGATATAGCCACAGAGTTCATAAATAAAACAATAGAACAAGGTTTTGTACTGTTGCTTTTCCTTATTACTGTCTTCTGAGTCCATTTCCATTGTTCTCCTACATGCTCCCTTGAATCTTCTTTCTTTAATGATTTTATATTTTGAAAAATTGTATCTTGAAAAATTTCTTGAATGCTCTCTTGCATTCCATCACCTGGTGTTTCATCTTTTCTAATTGTCCCAACATTTCTTCCTTGAGTTCTTGTGTCTTGTCCTTAGGGCCATCTTTAATGGCAGTCATTTCATATATTTATTTACGTCTATAGTGAAATGTTTGATTACATTTTTATGTTCTATCATGATTTTTTTAGTTGTTTTTTCATCCATTGATATATTTTGCTGCTTCTTACCACCTTTTTCAAAGGATTTTTATAACAATGCCATGTTCAGTACTGCTATATTACTTCTGCTTGAATAGATAAGATTTCGCTGAATCAGCTATTTGCAGGAGGTTTCCTGCTGGTGGTATAGGTGGTCTTCCAGACTACAGTTCAAGAGCTCTGCCTTCTTCTCCCTAGATTCAGACTATTTCCCTTCTATATGGATCCTCTGAGTTTTGGGTGGCATTTCTTTGCTATCCCACTGCTATTAGATACATCATCTTGGCATCTGTTCTCTGATGACAGTCTCCTTTAGTCCTGTTTGTGGGAAGCATTGGCAAGGGAGAAAAAGTAATCCAGGAAGAGTCTGATCTATTTGGATTTTGTAGAACAGGATGGATGGTGATGCTTTATATTAGAGTTCTTTTCAGACATGCCATTTAATATGTTGATGATATCATAATACATCTGAAAAGAAATGTCAAATCTGGAACTAATGGGATGGTCCTGGACTAGAGATTTAAATTTGCATATCAGTGAATTACAGATGGCATTTAAAATATGGAATTTGATGAAATCCTATTTGGAGAGAGTAATGAATATAAAGGACCCAATATTAAACCTTAAAAAACACCAACATTTAAAAATAAAGGAAAGCAGAGCATTGGGCAAAGGAGATTGAAGAGGGGAGGCATTAGGTAAACAGACAACCATAGTTCACTTAAAAGGAATCTGAGTTCTATGACCCTTGCCTCCAAGCTGTCTATCAATTCTCCCTCAACTTGTCCCTGAACAAACTGCTCTTCAGCTCAGTGATCCAAAATAATTAATACTTCAAAAAATCATTTACTGTGTAGGTTCATCTAGCTAGTAATATTTCTAATATCTTTGATTTAATTGTAAAAACTATCTGTAAGCTGTTGATTTCAATTTCGTTTATCTAGTCCAGATCTTTTCTCAGAGCTCATATATCATCCTTCTAATTGACAGTCCTGCTGAAATGGGTCATAAATTTCAAACATATATTTCCATAATTATAAAAATAGAGCATACTTATAATATTAAAAATGGGTAATTATTTTTTAGTTTTTTATGACCAACCTAGGTCCCTTCCCAAATGTAAATGCAGGATATATCATAGTTATAAAATAAATATATAGTGTATGATTAACATATCTGGTACTTCCTTAATATACATATTCAAAATATGACATAATGCAGTCTTTTATATCCTTTCTGATTATCTTTATAATCTCTACAAAGGTTACTTGAGCAGTTTTATTCAAATAATCCTCTTAATAAGTGTCAACTGCTGTGTGGTTTGATATAATGAGGCAGACGCCTAATTCTGCCTTTCTCTGTCTTTTGTGACATTTAAGTTTCTTATTCTTAGGGTATTTGTGGTATATATAAATGTATGGACTGAAAGCCTTGCCCACAGCACACTGTGTTTTCTTCATAAATGTGGAGATTATCTTTTGATAGATAGGAGTTTCTGCTCAAATTGATGGAGTGTCTCAGTTTGGAACAAGAGTCAGCTGTTGCTATTCACATAAGTGTTCAGTGAAAGCAAACAGGTCAAGGTCAGCTTTGTTTTCCCCTTGAAAAGTGTATCATCCAAAAGGGCATGAAAAGCTCTGAGACCTTAGTGACACAAAGTACTTTCACTTCATGGAGCAACAGAGTTAAATTCAGTCTTTTCAAGGAATCGAGATATGAAAACCAAAAGCATCTGTAGTTTCATTACATGAGAAAAACTAGATTTATTAAAATAATGGGCTTTGACATAAATGAGTAAAAAGGTACAAAGCACTTAACTAAAAATCTTATTTTAAGTTGTACTTAAATTTTTCTGTCAAACCGTGTAACCTCAGGAAATCCTAAATACTGGCTAGCGAAATGAAAGTTGTCAAGTTGAAGTACCTGAAATGGTTATAACTCTGACATCCTTGGCATCTGCCTTCTTGCCTTAGAAACTCTCTTTATCATGGTTTCGATGGGAAGATAGAATGTGATTGGGGGAAATCACATTTATTAAGCTATGTGAAAGGTTTTTTCAAGACATTGTTTCATTTTATTCTCCAATAGCTCTACAAATAATTTATATTTATTATACAGTTTATATTTACATATATTTATATATATTATATATTTTTATATATATTATACAATGTATATTTTCATGGGCCATCTAGATCTGTAAATATGTAGAGATGGCTTTCAGTAATTCAGTCAATATACTCAACTGTAAAAGAAAATCAGGGTCTGTGGCTGAGAGGTATAATGTGGAAAAAGATCACATGTGCATAGGCAGGCTATACATGCCAATGAATTTCCTAAAGTAAGTTACTAACATTATGCTACATATTTAACTGAACTTCTTTGGCACTCAGTAGAATTTCACTTATTTCACAATGGAAGGGTTTTGGGTTCAGAGAAGTAACTTAATGTGCCCCAGGGCACAATGGTGAAGCAGTAGAGCTAAAATCAGATCTTGGATATTAAGACTAATCTCCCAAATCTGTGCTCTATCACAGTGTACTGAGGAGGTTCCACCCGTTTTTAAACTCAGGTTTTCATTCTAGGTATACCTTTCCTTCTTTGTTCAACCCACCTTTTCTCCCAATATGAAAATTTCCCTGAAAGCCCCTTGGAGGTATAATGTATAGACAAATTGTGTTGCCTTTGTTTCTGACTGAAAGACTCAACCCCTAGATGGTGGGTCAGCAACCTACTCTTGTTGGAATGTGTGAGGAAGAATGTAATAAGGGCCTTGCCCTCCAGCATCTAATTATTATGGGGATGAAAACGATATACATGAAACCATTTAGAACAATCACCAGCTGAACTCCATTATTTATGCTTCCATAATCCATCTACATTTTACTTTTTCAGCCCTAGATCTTCCTCCTTTCCCACATTATATTCACTTCATGAAATATTTATTAAGTATATACTTACTATGCTAGGGATTTGGGGGAGATAAAAAAGATAATTTGATAGTCTTTACTTCTAAGGAGCTTAAGTCTATTGCCAGCGATAAGCCAAGTACGAGCATATAAAGTGGAATAAGTTAAGTGACATAAAATAAATAGAAAATGCAATGGACGTTCAAGGACGAAAATGTCCATCTGATGAAGACGGTTCCCAAAACTTTATGATCTATGAGGGTACTTTGTCTAGGTCCGGAACAGTACAGGCAAAACACATGACTTCTGTTCTACTACTCCCAAATTCATACGTTGATTGACATTACTAATCATTTATGGAGGGTTTCATTTTGTTGTTCTTCCCGAAGCTAAGAGTGACTTTAAAATCTTTTCCCACACATTACCCCCCAAAAAACCCTGTCAGTTTATCAGAGTGGATCACAGAACAAACTTGATTTTCAAACTTCTTTATGAGAACCTATTATGGGGACAGTGGGTGCCGATGATAGGATAGAAGATGAAGAAACATGAGCAAAAGCAGCAGTAGGGAAGAATAGACATGTTTGGGGATATCCCAGTAGGTCAGGTTGGGGCCATTGCAGCCTATATGTGGAGACAGAGAACTGAACCTCAGACATGCAGCTCTCCTGTGGGAGGCCCTGAATGGCTGCATTGAAACAGGTATGCATAAACTTTTTTCTGTAGCCAAACTAGACTGCTTCTCAAAATCTAAACTCTTTTTAAAATCTCTGTACACTTGGCCAAGCGTATCTGCCATGAAGAAAAATGTCTTGTTTTGTTCTATTATTCCCAATTCTGGCCAAACTAGCTCTAAGGTAACTCCCCCACTTCTTAACTCCCATACTGTGGCACAAACTATTCTTCTATTTATGAAGGTTTTTTATGATGTGATTTCTGATGCTATTGTTTATATTGGCATGTGTACATAGCCTGTTTTTCCAGCTGCACTGTACCTAGCAGGGGTAAGAATATGTTCTATTTTTATAGGTTCTTCTAATTGAGGTTAAATAGTTGTCAGTGGGCACATGATAAGAGATTGTCAGAAACTTGACTAAAATTTAGATCTGGAAGAAAAAGAATTGAAAGTTTAGCAAGTCTGGCTCTCCTTCCCAACATACCCTCCTTCTTGTGAAAGTTTAAATAGATTCTACAGTCTAACAGCTAGAGGGAGGATTGAATATCAGACTTATTGGTAGCTGACCTTGAATCCAAAAGCAATACAGTCATAGCAGAACAAATACAGTTGAATCAGAAAATAAGCAGCCGGTTTCAAAAATGTGATGAGGAGTCTTAAGCTCGATTTTAGAGGGTCTGGAGTTCACACTCGTGGTTAAAACCAAGTCACAACTCTAAATCTGGAAAAGTCCTCTATTGCACATGGGAATCAACGTCAGAATTGACACAATCCCCTAGAGTTTACTGGAAGATCAATAAATGTATTTTTGGGACCCTGAAACATGTGAAGTAGTCTGAAAAGTTTACCGTGTGGTTTCTTATATTTTAGGGGGAAAAAAGTCAACTAAAATAGAAGTCCATTGAAGCATAAGTTATTGCACTACAAAGATTCATGCATCCTGGGTCAAATCAAAGACCTGTTTAAAGTTATTTCTAATTTTATAAAAAGAAAAGCATATTTTCCTCCTGTCTGCTTTTCTTTTTTCCCAGGTATTATATTATGAATGTTTTTAATTTATAAACCAAAAATAAACTTAATAACCCAGTCATGAGTCTTTTTTATATTTTTTCAATCACCAAAGATATCTGTATACCACATAATTCTAGATCTAGTCACTGAAAATTTCCAAATTTGCCACCAGACCACTAATAAAAACTAATGATCCCCTCCCCATATTGTTCTAGTTCGGATAGTTCATGTCCTCATACCCATTTACTTATCAGAAGACAAATGAGGTAAATTTGGGAAGAGTCAGAGAAATGGTCCAGGAGTCATTCACCTAGGGAGGATCTGGCCTGTTCTGGAGACTGATTGAAAAGGTGTAGTTGGTTGGGGCGCCTGGGTGGCTCAGTGGGTTAAAGCCTCTGCCTTCGGCTCAGGTCATGATCCCAGCGTCCTGGGATCAAGCCCCGCATCGGGCTCTCTGCTCTGCGGGGAGCCTGCTTCCTCCTCTCTCTCTGCCTGACTCTCTGCCTACTTGTGAACTCTGTCTGTCAAATAAATAAAATCTTTAAAAAAAAAAAAGAAAAAAAAAAAAAGAAGAAAAGGTGTAGTTGGATAGTCTTTTCCAGTGATGAGGGATGTAGACTGATGAAGAGTCTACACTGGGGAATCTTTAGTTAGGTGATGTAGTCCAGACATTATGCTAGAATTCAGGAACTTCAAGATAGTTGGGAGCTGTTGGGGTACTCAGTTAAATAATGGAATAAGAACCACACATGGGGGACAAGGGGAACTCTCATTTGGCTTGTTTTGTGGATACAGAGAACTATACCTCACCAGAGTCCATTGTCAACACTGGTTCAGGTCAGGTCCTAAGAGTGGAGAGGCCAAGTCCAAGAGACCAGTAATCTGTCCTGGAGCATCACACCTCAGAAAGAATAAATTGCTGTTAAAAAGCCCTTGACCATGGACACCTGGGTGGCTCAGTAGGTTGGGGCCTCTGCCTTTGGCTTGGGTCATGGACTCAGGGTCTTGGGATCGAGCCCCACATCAGGCTCTCTGCTCGGCAGGGAGCCTGCTTCCCCCTCTCTCTCTGCCTGCCTCTCTGCCTACTTATGATCTCTGTCAAATAAATAAATAAAATTAAAATTAAATAAAATAATTAAAAAAAAAAAAAAAAGCCCTTGCCCAAATCTGGCTGAGACTTAATAAAAACTTTCTTCTTAAGTCAGGTCTGGTCTTAGAACAATATGCTGTAATAAATAGAGAACTAAGATAAATAGAGGCTAGAGAAGTTTGGTGAGGTTATTATTTACCTTCCATACATGGAAGAGAATGCTAAGGAGTTTGATTTAGCTGTTTGGTGGTATTATGACAAATTTTATGTGGGGCATAGAAGTGATCACCAAAACCAATACTATTTTCAAGTTCTGTTTCCTTAATCCAAGAACAGCTTCTGTTTTTGATAGAGCTGTCACTGGGGAGTCAGGAAACCTTATTCCCAGTGCCTGTTCTGTAACTCACAAGGGGGATCTCCTCTTACAAATCACTTTCCCTCCTGAAGCTTTCTTCACCTATGAAATAAAGGGACTGAGCTAGATAATCTCAAAGATGTTTTTGCATCTACCATCCTACAACTCTATTATGCAAGCTTGACATCTGACCAGAGCTTTCTAGAACATTTACTAGTACACTATCTAATTGAATTCTACTTGTGGAGATTTGGGGTAATAGAAATATGATGAGACTTTTCTAACTGGAGACCCTTAATGAAAAGGCAAGTTGACAAATTTCCTCTTTTGGCTTTTGAAGAATCATACCTTCTTCATTTCCTTTTACCTTATTGTCTAATACGGGTTTCTTGACTTTCTTCCAGCATAGTGTTCTTTTAGCCTCTGAATTTATCACCCCTGGTGGTGGCTAGTAGCAACAGCAGGAGCAATACATAGTAACGGTAGTGTATTCGTACACACACACACACACACATACACACACATACACACTCATATACAATGCCACTTGACCCTCAAAAGAATTCCATGGGTTAGACCTCACTGTTCCCATTTTGTTGATGTAAAACAGAGGGGTAAAGGAAATTTTTAAGGTCACAGAGTTAGTCACAGGTCAGCCACTACGCCAACCTAGGTCTTGCCAGACATTATGCTGGCACACGGCACGGGATGCCTGGGTGGCTCAGTTGGTTAAGCAGCTGCCTTCGGCTCAGGTCATGATCCCAGGGTCCTGGGATCGAGTCCCACATCGGGCTCCTTGCTCGGCAGGGAGCCTGCTTCTCCCTCTGACTCTGCCTGCCTCTCTGTCTGCCTGTGCTCACTCGCTCTCTCTCCCTCTGTCTCTGACAAATAAATAAATAAAAATCTTTAAAAAAAAAAAAAAAAGAAAAATCACGGCAAAAGTGGCATTAAGTATGTAGATGCTACTTTTATTTCCATGCCAAGGAATTGCTCTCACATTTGGCAAAGAACCTGGGGACAGCTCACCATAGAGAAAGGACTCTTCTAAGCCAGGCTTTGCATTCTCTAGTCTGGGTAGTCTTTTCTGATCCTACATGAAGTGCCTGTCTTCTAACTGTATTTGTGGCATTCAAACCAGGAAAGAATCTTTTGTGCCCTATTTACATGGACTCTCCAAGGCAAGTTCTTTAGGGCAGTAGACAGTGCAGCATTTGCAAATCAAGCATTGCAGTTGTCAGTTATAAAAGTGGGACTCCTGTCAACTTTTTTCAAGTGACTGGATTCAAATATCAGTGACAAGAAAATCCAAGCAATATAACTCAGGAATTAAGAGTTAGCCTCCGAAATCTGACTGCATGGTTATGATTCTGGATCTACAACTCCCTAGCTGCCAAGTACTTATCTCTGTTCCTTACTTTCCTCACCTGTAAAACAGGGATTAAAAATAGCATTTAGCTCACAGGGTTGTAGTGAGGATGAATGTCCTAATACAGTGCCAGGCACTATGTAATTACTCAATACATTTTTGCTTAAATTAACAACGCTTAAAATTGTTCTTTTCCCCTGACACATGCTGAGCACCCCTTTGACTCAAATGTCTCCTCATCAAATTAATCGTGAAGGAAGTTGGAGTAACAGTGGAAGTCAGCAAGTCAGTCAAACAACCAGGGTTTGGGAATCGTCTACAGTTACTTACTGTTGAATAACAAACCTCTTAAAAAACTGAGTGGCTTACACAGACTTGTACCCCTGCGGCTAATAATACATTATATGTTAATTAAAAAAATAAAATGAAATAAAATCTTAAAAATAAAATTAAAAACCGAGTGGCTTAGAAAACCAGTGTCCATCCAGCTTTTTCCCCATAATTCAGCAATTTGGGCAGGACTTAATGGGAATAGCTCATCTTTGCCTTATTTAGTGTTGGCTATGGCAAGGTGACTAGAGCTGGTTCCAGCTCTCACCTTTTAGGACCTTGGTTGGAACAGCACACAGTGGTACATAACACAGTTGCTCTCTTCAAAGAGTAAAAGCCTAGGTAGGCTCCACAGTTCTAGAACATCACTTACACTTTCTCTATTGACCCAAACTCACAAAGCCATCCCACATTCAAAGGAAGGGTCATTAATCTCCACTTCCATGTGGGAACAGTGGCATATACATACAGGGAGGAAGGAATTGCTAGTGGCCATCTGCGGGGCAGAATTAGACAGAACTGGGGATGCCTGGGTGGCTCGGTTGGTTAAGCCGCTGCCTTTGGCTCGGGTCATAATCCCAGGGTCGTGGCATCGAGTCCTGCATGGGGCTCCTTGCTCAGCAGGGAGCCTGCTTCTCTCTGCCTCTGCCTGCCACTCTGCTTGCATTTATGTGTGCTCACTCTCTCTCTTTCTGTCTCTGATAAATAAATAAAAATCTTTAAAAAAAAAAAGAATTAGAACTGAGCTCCATCTTTATTCCTTGCACCTAATACCCAAGGGACTTCTTGGGATGCCTGGATGTTTCAGTAGGTTAAGCATCTGCCTTGGGCTCAGGTTCTGATCCCAGGGTCCTGGGATGGAGCCCATGTCGAGCTCTCTGCTGAGCAGGGAGCCTGCTTCTCCCTCTACTTCCTATTCCCCCTGCTTATGCTCTGTCAAATAAACAAAATATTTTTTTAAAAATATCTAAGGACTTCTGTGAGTCCCAGTTTCCTCATCATGTAAGAGCTCATTTTAAGACCATGAGGATCAGTATAAAAGATGCATGTAAATGTCCAACATAATGCTTCATACATAAAAAATGCTAAGTATATACTTACTTTTCTTTTCCCTTAATGCCTCCTGAAGAATAAATCTGTTTTTGTTTTTGTTTTTTTTTTCTATAAAGAAGAGTAATGTCATACTGGTTACCACGAGTAAGTGTCCAGTTGAAGAGCTATTAACAAATACATTTTTTTAAAGATTTTATTTATTTATTTGAGAGAGAGAGAGACAGAGTACATGAGCCAGGGTGCAGGGAGCCCAAGATCCAGATGCTTAACCGACTGAGCCACCCAGGCACCCTGAACCAATAAATTCAACACTTGAAAATAGTGTCACTACCATGAGTTGGTCACTTAAATTTAAAACTAATGCTTGCTTGTTCTACGGCTTGTTAATGCCTATGGCCAGTCTCTGCTAACGGATTCACAAGCCACTACTGTTGTGTGACTGCCTCTTGGAGGAGCCGAAGGGTACCCCAAAGTGAACTTAATCTCTAACAACTAGCCTGTAATTTAATCTAAACCATTTCAAACACGTAATTCCTATTTGGGAATACCATGCAGGAGGTTTCACGTGGGTGTGGTAATAAAGGGACAGAGATTTCCTATAAGATGGTAGAGTTCCATAAACCGATCTTAATGCGTTGTCAGTCCCAGTGAACAGTTAGGATGATTTTTCATTCTTTGCGCTCTCATTTTTGGCTATATTCTTCTGACTGAACCTCTTCCAAATACCCTGACAGATGGGATTATTCAGTAGTTATTCTAGGTTTCATTATTCTGTGGTGGCCACAACCCATAAAATATAGGTTTCTGGTATTTTTAACCTTTAGAAATGAATTTTTATTTTAATAGACTTTACTAAAATAAAACACAGTATGATAATGTCACCTACTTTGGCTACAAAACGACATGGAAGAATTAACACTACAGACCGTTAAAGAGGAGGGCGACTTTCTTTGTGCCACCACAGAGCTGCCTAATATTTAAGCCTTATCCTATAAGTCAGTCATGCTATGGTGAACTTCAATGATGTGAATTTGAGATCCATTAGTATGGCGTCCAGGGGCAGTTTGGTGGATACTCAATTTTCACTAGAGGGTGTTTATCACAAATGGTGGTATAAGTATGCTGTCAATTAGAGACGTTTGGGGAATGTAAAATCTGAACCTCTGGAATTAGATTTAGAAGTAACTGCTCTGTGCTCAGGGATGGACCAGCTTTAGGCAGTATTACAGTCTTTCATTAATGTCACCATTTAGTTTCATGGATTCAAACCACATGCTTTGTTTCCACAAAAGAGGTCACTTGATTTCTTCCCCTTGATTTCTTGACTTACTTCACCCAAGTTCTTAGAAAATCTAAGTGCTTCTTAATGATCTGGAACTGAAACCCAGGGATGAGACAATGAGAAAGTCATGCAGTCTCTGGCATATGCTTATAAGGTTGGGTCAAATTTGGCTCTAAAAAAAAATAGTAGGGGAACCGTAATAACCTACTTTCAGCATTTGGGCAGAGACTGTTCCGCATGGTTTCCAGAGCACCACTAAAACATTCATCAAGTAAATGTGCTAACAGAAGCTCCTTTTTTTTTTTTTTAAGATTTTATTTATTTTTATTTATGTATGTATTTATTTATTTCATTTATTTTTTAATTTATTTATTTTTATTTAAGATTTTATTTATTTGTGAGAGAGAGAGCACAGGCAGGGGAACAGTAGGCAGAGCAGGCAGAGGGAGAAATTGACTCCCCTCTGAACAGGAAGCCTGATGTAGGACTCGGTTCCAAGGCCCTGGGATCATGACCCAAACTGAGCTACCCAGTCATCCCAGAAGCTCTTGTATATGTTAGCATTTAAGCTTTTCTGTCTATGGTATCCTCTGAAACACATTTGTAAATAGGAAATGCTGAAATGAAGAAATGTCTCAAATCAAGAGTTATTTTTGATTTTGCAATAAGCTGCATGCCCCTTATTTCCCTTTAAACCAATGGATTGTCATGTTTCCCAAGCTTTTGAAAGATCTAAGAAATGTATTACCTCACCTTCTCTCTAGTATTGACAAGCTCGAATAGCCGAATAGCCCATGCACACACACGTTTTTCTCCCTCTTTATCCTTCCTCCAATGGTTTTTGCTTAAAATATATATGTACGTAACTGTATTTTCTGAGTCCAAAGTTCTCATGTTCTACCAGAAGCACAACTCTCTCTAACACTTAAAGATTTGAAATGGCACTCAGGAGACTGCCAGCTGCCAACTTCCATTTTATCTATCTAGCTCTCCCTATATATTTAGTGTGAATGATACATAGTCCTCTGTCTTATGACACAAGACATCCTCGTCTTTTGAGCAGTCATCCCTCATAGTATTTCTGGTATTACTTATATTAATTCACTATAAACTGCTTGACTTGAATGAAAAGCCAGGATGAGTGCCATAGAAGAAAGATACCTGTTTCTTACCCTGCATTTGCTGGGCCTCCTTCTAATAGCTGCTCGCTGTTCCAGCACATTGTTAGTGAGAATTAGCAGCTCCCTCGCTAGCTCTCCCATTTCTCAGATAGCCTGGGGGGTATTACCAATGAGGCTGGTATTTTCACTCACTCAGGGAAAGAAGTTTGATTTTGCTTTACCCAGAAGTAAATAAAAAATCATATCTAGACCATATGTGGAAAACTATTCAAAAAGGAAGGAAAGAAAAAGATAAATACAGGTTTTCCCTGAGGTCCTTTCTTGTTGTCTCTTAATAGGAGTGTGCAGATGGTATGATAAGCAGCATTATAAATGTAATATGTCTGTGCTCAAAAAAAACTTCCTCTCTTTGCAACAGTTTGATTTTTGAGATTACCAGTGATGATAAACAATTGAAGTGTAATCTTCTATGCCTATAAAAAGAAGTAAACTAGTTCTCCCAAAGTACCACCCAGATCTTGTTCAAAATTTAGTGTAGGGACGCCTGGGTGGCTCAGTGGGTTAAGCCTCTGCCTTTGGCTCAGGTCATGATCCCAGTGTCCTGGGATGGAGTCCCACACCAGGCTCCTTGCTCAGCAGGGAGCCTGCTAAAAAAAAAAAAAAACACTTTAGTGTATAATTTTATTTTTTTTTTATTATGTTCAGTTAGCCACTGTATCGTACATAATTAGCTTTTGATGTAGTGTTCAATGATTCATGAGTTAAGTATCAGGGTGATGGGTATTGAGAAGGGCACATGCTGTGAGGAGCACTGGGTGTTATACCTAGGGTATAACTTTAACAGTTTAATTTGAACATAATTTTTAAAGTAAAAGGATGGAATGAGATTTCTGGAATCCAGTTGGGGTTAGAACTGTCAATTGTGACCGAGATTAATGGCTGCTAAGCCATATGGGATCATCAAGATGATTAACAAAAAATGCTTTAATGAATAAGCCACTTGTCCTTAAAGTCATACCTTGAAAGACTCCACACTAGAAACAACATCTCCATCATAGTGGGAATTGTATTTCTATTCTAAAATAGACCAAGACAAGGTGTATCCCATAAGATAACCCAAAAGATTATTGTGCTTTCTCTATGCCAACAACTAGATTTATTCTAATGTAAATTTTGGAGAAACAATGGTTAATTGTCCCTCTTTTATAAAAGGGCTCCCGTTTCATTTGCCAGAAGGTCAATTAAAGAAGTGACTTGAGTGCCAGATATGTGCTAGACACCATACTCTGTCACGAGGACTACATTAGGGAAATGTAGTCTCGAATGAAGTTACGTTCCTTCTGTTTGGAAAAGCCTCCTTAATTCCTGAGAATGCAGCTTTGGGAAGGACCTACCTACAGCTGAGAAAAGAGAGAGGAGGAAGTAGACATTGAGGATCAGGTAGATTAGCAGAACCGATGCTGGCATTAAAATCCAGATTGTCTGTGCATTCCCATAGCCAAGTAAATCAAGGTGGTTTATTTTTGGTTTTGTTTTCAGCTTCCTTGAGATCAAATTAAAAAATAAAGTTGTAGGATGTTTAAAGTATATATCATGGTGATTTGGCATACTTAAACATCATGAAAGGATCTCCCTGTCTAGTTAACACATCCATTACCTCACATATTTATCTTTATTTTTTCGTGGTAAGACCATTTAGCCCTGTATTGTTTAACAATGCTGTCAACTATAATCATGATATTTTAAATTCAGGCCTCTGGCCTTACTCATCTTACACATGAACATCTCTACCCTTGTGCCAACATTTCCTTATTTCGTCCACCCCCAACCCCTGGCAATCACTTGTCTATTGTTTCTCTGATTTTCACTTTTTTTTTTTTTTCAACTATACGTATAAGGGCAGTATTTCCTTCTTTAAATGGCTGAATAATATTCTATTATAAAGAATATTCCATTCTGTTCCACATTTTCTTTATCCATTCACCCACTGATGGACACTTAGATTATTTCTATATCTCAGCTACTGTGACTAATGCTTCAATATATATTCAAGATGATAGGATACCTCGGTGGCTCGTTCCACTGAGTGCCTAACTCTTCATTTCGACTCAGGTCACTATCTCAGCGTCATGAGATCAAGCCCCTCATCAGACTTCACGCTCAGCTTGGAATTGGCTTCTCCCTCTCCTTCTGCTCTTCCCCCTGCTTGTGCATTCTTTCTTCCTCACTCTCCCTCATGAATCAACCAATCTAAGTTTATGGTCCTTATTTTTTTCCCTAAGGTGTTTTCTTCTCCATACTTTGCTATATAGATTGATTTCCTTGTGGAAACCTGAATGTGATTCTTGGAGATTTCCTCTTTGAAACTTGGAGAACAATTACTATTCTTAGTTTCAGCTTTAAAAAAAAAAAAAAAAAAGAAAAAAAAATTGTGAAGTGGCCCTTTTGCTCTATTTGACATTATTCAAGCCTCTTCAATGAGTTAGTTCAACTTGGGTTCCAACAAAAAGTAAAAGAGCAAAAAGGGGAAAAGCGACAAGTAACACAGTATTTTTCAAATGTTAAGAATTTGACCAAATGAATCACTAAATTCTACCCTGAAACTAACAGCATTATATGTTAACTAACCTGAATTTAAATTTAAAAGAAAAGAATGGAAAAACAGGAAAACTTTTCTATCCTCATGAAAGAAGGGGGGGGGAAAGAAGTTGGGGGTGCCTGGGTGGCTTAGTGGGTTAAGCCGCTGCCTTCGACTCAGGTCATGATCTCAGGGTCCTGGGATCGAGTCCCACATCAGGATCTCTGCTCAGCAGGGGGCCTGCTTCCCTTCCTCTCTCTCTGCCTGCTTCTCTGCCTACTTGTGATCTCTGTCTGTCAAATAAATAAATAAAATCTTTAAAAAAAAAATGTGTTTAAAAAAAAAAAAGAAGTTGGCCCAAAGATTTAAAAAAATGAACATAAGAGAAATTCTTTACATGCCGTACATAACATTCTGACAAATTGATTACTTCTAATCCTAGCATCAGAAAAGAGGTACTGGTGAGCATTCATTCTATATGCTTGCTTCCAAACAAATTTCACAGAAGAATTACAATAGCTAGAAGTATACTAGAACTCTGAAAAGTACATGAAACAAGATACATAAATTACAGAATATAATGCGGTTTTGCTAATACCATGATGTTTGGAATGGAAAAGGCTAAGTCAGCATAATTTGGGGATGGCTTGCTTTTGAGTCCCAGGGAGAAGTGCAGAAGGAGAAATATTTGCACAGTGTCCACACTGAAACCCATAGAGCTACCTTCTGTAGTATCATGGGAAAATAAGTTTTAGGAACCAAACATATCTTTTCTAAATGGATCTGGGCCTGTGTCACTCTGGACAGGTTAGAAAAACTTGCCAATTCTCCATTCTAATATATAAAATAATCTAAAATCAATACCACAATATGTGGCTTTTGGTGAAATTTTGTATTTGTCTAGCACAGAGTGGACACAAAACACTAGTTATTTTCCTTCTCCTAATTCCTGTGTTTGAACATATAGTTCTGTTACATTACAAATTCTTAACACATTTTAACATCATATAGATTGTGTTTGTATTTCCAAAAACTACTTTCATTGGCTTTTCAAGCTATTTATTCCAAAAGCTAGACACTGCAAAAACATATGCTGCTGTGTGTTTTGTCTTCAACTTCCTTACATACTATCTCCAGATACTTGAAGATCTTGGGGTTAGGAAATAAAGTCAAGAGAATTGTTATTTGCTAGTTTCACACAGGGCAGGAATTAGGTTTTCTCTTGGCTCTGATTTTTTTCAGATAAGCCAATTCATTTGTTAGCGAATCCTTTTGCATATATAAAATGAAGATGATGGCATTTATTTTTGGCAGTGTTGTGACTTTTTCAATTTTTAGGAATTTAAAAGAGCATTAAAATTACACTTTTACAAGATACTTAGTTTTAGTAGCACAATTACTGTATAGAGAGAGAGAGAGAGAAAGAAAGAAAGGGAGAAAGAGAGAGTTTAGTTCTGGGGTTTTTGTGCTTATTTTCACTGATTCATATTCTAGTGGAGTAATGATAAGAAATTGGATTTCTTAAGTGCCCAGTTTTTCTTTATTCACTAGTCTTTAGAAGAGCTTCCCTCCCTTCCTTAAATAAAACAATCTTCTCAAAGATAGATTTTATAAGTCTTTGAGTATTTCTCTGAGGAACATTCTTGTAAGGGACACATTTTAGATTCTATTGTCCTATTGTCTTTTGTGGCTTTCTGCCAAGAGACCCAGCTGATTTCATTTAGATTGCCTATCTACAGGCTGCAGTAGCTCCAAGCACAAAAAGGAAGAGGTCCTTTTGTTTTCCTGGAGGTTTCATGGGAGTACTACCAAGTCCAACCAAAAAAAGAAAAAAAGAACGCAAAAGGAAACAAGGATAATGAAAGACAAAGGATAGAAAATTTGAGGAGGCTGAATTCCTTTTTCAGAGCAGGGGGGGAAAAAGTCCTAAAAGAGCATGTCTGGGTTATGCCCCATCATCTAAGTGAGATAAAACCGGAAACATTTCCCAGTATTTAAAAGCTACTTTGACTTTTATTACAGGTAAGTAAATTTATCAAAGACTCGGTATGCTGCCAAAAAAGAAACGTTGGTACCTCTGTACTGAAAGATAGTGTATACACCCTTTCTTCTGATCATTCTTCTCCATTTTTCCTTTCCTTTCAATCTTTGTTCTTTCTGGTTTTACAGGATTTCCACCCCCCCACCAGGAATTTAGTCCAGGTTTTATTTTGGCCAGGAAGCCCAAAAATCCTCAATGTATCTAAAATATAATTTTGAGAGAAATAAAATGTCCAAGTGAGAGAGATTCTAAGTAAATCAATGTAGAACAGATCTTTTTGAGTAGGATAATATCAGGGTCTTTCTTTCTTTTCTTCTTTCTTTCCTTCCTTCCTTCCTTCTTCTTTTTTTTTAATCCAAGCAGGTCTGTTTCTTACATTATCTTATATTTCATGTGAAATACTCACTATTGTGAGCCATTAAACAGTACATCACAGAAGCACATACGTAAAGCTGTCTGGTCTGGGCAAGAAGAACCTTGTAAATGGAAACCGTAGGCTTTTCCCCATAAGCTAGTGTGAGCATTCAGAAGGATTATTATGTGTTGTTTTCATTGGAATTGAACAAGGATCTATACTCACTATTATTTTTTTTTTTATTTTGAATCTTGGACTGCTATAAATGATCATCCCTATATTGCTGCATTAACTGAAAATCAAACTGCTGTTTGGTAGAGCACTTGCATCCAGTAGAGTGAAGAGCAGGAGGGAGACTCCTAGTTCAACTTTAAATTGTGGGTCCCAGAAGAAGACCCTTTAACATTGAAAATCTCCAACAAATTCTGTGCTACCAAGTATCCCCCCCTCACCACTTTCCTACCATGGCTTGTTTTCTTTGGCATTCAGCCACTAGAAATTAAGACCCAGTTTCCCTGGCAACAATAGCAGTGCACAAGTCTTCACAAGAGCTCCCTCATTCAGATTGTTAGCTATACAAATAAAGTTCCACAAAGAGATTGCCTCAGAATAAAAGAATAAAAAAAAGACTGTCCCCATCTATTGTGACAGGCGCTAAGGTATTATTCACAGTACCTCCAATTGGACAATGTGTTTTTGTGATGAACTAAATTACCTTAGATTGGTTTTCCACATCTTTTTGTGCTGGGGATAGCAGCCTAGGCTTTTATAGTCTATTCAGTTCCCTCCTTACTTCCATTTGCATCAATCCTATTTCTTTCCAGTTTGTTTTAGGGAAAATTTACTTGCTAAGTTGCCATATTACCTTTTAAGAAGCCACTCCCAACTGCAAGTTAAGTATAGCTCAGAGCTTTCAAAATGAAGATGCAATTTTTTTTCCCCCCACCTTTCCCACAATATGTACATGGGAAGAAAGAAAATACAGCATTTTATCCTGTGGTCTGACCCATGAAATTAGTGAATTGAGGTTCGATTGTTGCAGAGTTGACTAGAAATCTTGAGGGATTTTTCTTTTTTTCCTCACGGTGCATTTACCTATATTTCTAAAGGTAAAAATAATAGAGCCAATTGGTTCTGAATTTTACTAAAGACCTATTGATAAATATATTTTAGACTTTTAATTAATCAAGTTCCCCATAATGTTTGCCAAAAAAAGACTGCACATCAACAGTCCTTTAAATTAATAAATCCACAAGGGAAATAACAAATCTTCCCAAAAGGAAGAATTAGATACCAAACACAAGATATGATGTAATTAATAAGTTACAATTCATTGAGTAGCCACAATTCTACTCTATTTAGATACCTTATTTAATCATCACTTTATTAAGTTAGCCCATTTCTGTGAACTGTTCCTGTATTTTTCTAAGATTTTATTTATTTGTCAGAGAGAGAGAGCGAGCACAAGCAGGGGCAGTGGCAGGCAGAGGGAGAAGCAGGCTCCCAGCTGAGAAAGGACCCTGATGCAGGACTCTATCCCAGGATGGGATATGGGATCATGACCTAAGCTGAAAGTAGACACTTAACCAACTGAGCCGCCCAGGCATCCCTGAATTATATATGTATTATGATGATGATATTATATATGTGTTATGAATTATATATGAATAAATATATGAATTGGATATGTATTATAATGACTATTTTAAAAATGAAGAAATAGAGACGTAGATTATATGAACCCACGCAAGGTTACATATGATTCAGTTGCAGGCAGTCTAGTTCCAGAATCTATGTCTTTAACTAATTATGACTAAATATCACAATTTAGTATGATTTTTTTTTTTTTTTTTTAGTAAAGAAGTGATATATTTTTCACTGAAACTGTCAAATTCCTTTTAGTTTTCTTTCTTGAGAATGAAACCAACTAGTGATGGTAGATCATAGATGAAAAGAATCTTTAAGGTGAGCCAACTTGAGTATAGCTTGAACCTCTAAACCCTTTTCTTTTTTTTTTTTTAAAGATTTTTTTTTTTTAAAGATTTTATTTATTTATTTGACAGAGAGAGATCACAAGTAGGCAGAGAAGCAGGCAGAGAGAGAGGAGGAAGCAGGCTCCCCGCTGAGCAGAGAGCCCGATGCGGGACTCGATCCCAGGACCCTGAGATCATGACCTGAGCCGAAGGCAGTGGCTTAACCCACTGAGCCACCCCGGCGCCCCCTAAACCCTTTTCAATATGATTCTCTAATTACCCGAGCCAACACAAGACTACATTTTATACAGACATTTGCTAATATCTGCACAATGGAATTCCAAGATAGATCCAGATGGACTAACTGATAGTAAACTGGGAACTGAGATTATTCAGTAGGATTTTCAATTAATCCTTTTCATCCCATAAGAATTCGACTCATTCCTAGGAATTCCTAGGAATTCAAATTTGTTCAGTCAATAAGTGATTTATAAGACCTTAATGTGTACAAAGTGTGAGACTTTTATGGGTATACCTGGGTGGCCTAAATATGATTCTGGCATTCAAAGGGTTGACTTAGAGCACTGAATGACATAGAATAATATTAGGGGAAAAGAACCACAGTGGGAATTGTTAGGTCCCCCAATAATGGGTTTGTGATTGAAGGAGCGAGACTGATACAAAGTGAAGGTCAAGCAAAGGTTTATTTCATGCCAAGCATCAAGAATCAAACTGAATGTTCGGGGCCGCACCTCTTACAGGGAGGACGACCTCTCTGTTTCACAGACTAGCTTTTAAGGGCAAAGGCCATGCGGTTGAGCCTGGCCTTGCACAGGTGGCCAATGAAATTGTAACACACAGAGAAAGCTGCACAGTCATGTTAGGTCATACATAAGTGACCAATTGAATTATAATTTACCCTAGTAGATATTTGAATTAGCCTATCACCTTGGTCAGAATTGACGCTCAAAAGGCTCCCCAAAAGTGGGGCTTATACTCCTTGGTAACTAGGGAGACAGTATGCACCATCCCCCCATCAGATGTCTCCACCTGGCCTGACCCACCCCTGTATTTGGGCTTTGTTACCTGGGACTGGTTTCCTGGACTTGTTTTTAAATAAGTCCCCTGGGGGAAGGTGGGCAGGGACAGTTTAAGGGTTAAAGAACAAGGTTATTTTTAACCTGGATGGAAGCGCTCTGGCTAAATAGGTCCTTACAGGAATAAGGACATGTGGATACTAAGTCAATCTCTGCTAACTACCTGAGTGAGCTTTTGTTATTATTTTCTCATCCATAAAATGAAGTTTTCTTACCTCTTTGATGAAGTTCTAGAACATAGGTGAGGTTTGGTGGGGTGAGGTCTGGAGCCGATGACCCAGAAAGAATTCTTGAGACATCTTTGGTGCAAAATGGTGGTTTATTAAAGCACGGGGACAGGACCCGTGGATAGAAAGAGCTGCTGCCTGGGGTTGTGAGGGATGGCAGGTTATGTACCATGCAGTTGGGGGAAGGTGAGGGAAAGGGAGGTTTCAAAGGAGCTTTCATAGAGTTGAGGGTCTATTTCTGGGCTCTCTATTCTGTTCCATTGGTCTATGTGTCTGTTTTTGTGCCAGTACCATGCTCTCTTGATGATGACAGCTTTGTAATAAAGCTTGAAGTCCGGAATTGTGATGCCACCAACTTTGGCTTTGTTTTTCAATATCCCTTTGGCTATTCGAGGTCTTTTCTGGTTCCATATAAATTTTAAAATTATTTGTTCCATTTCTTTGAAAAAGATGGGTGGTACTTTGATAGGAATTGCATTAAATGTGTAGATTGCTTTAGGTAGCATAGACATTTTCACAATATTTATTCTTCCAATCCAGGAGCATGGAACATTTTTCCATTTCTTTGTGTCTTCCTCAATTTCTTTCATGAGTACTTTATAGTTTTCTGAGTATAGATTCTTAGCCTCTTTGGTTAGGTTTATTCCTAGGTATCTTATGGTTTGGGGTGCAATTGTAAATGGGATCGACTCCTTAATTTCTCTTTCTTCTGTCTTGTTGTTGGTGTAGAGAAATGCAACTGATTTCTGTGCATTGATCTTATATCCTGACACTTTACTGAATTCCTGTATAAGTTCTAGCAGTTTTGGAGTGGAGTCTTTTGGGTTTTCCACATAGAGTATCATATCATCTGTGAAGAGTGATAGTTTGACTTCTTCTTTGCCGATTTGGATGCCTTTAATTTCCTTTTGTTGTCTGATTGCTGAGGCTAGGAATTCTAGTACTATGTTGAATAGCAGTGGTGATAATGGACATCCCTGCCGTGTTCCTGACCTTAGTGGAAAAGCTTTCAGTTTTTCTCCATTGAGAATGATATTTGCGGTGGGTTTTTCATAGATGGCTTTGATGATATTGAGGTATGTGCCCTCTATCCCTACACTTTGAAGGGTTTTGATCAGGAAGGGATGCTGTACTTTGTCAAATGCTTTTTCAGCATCTATTGAGAGTATCATATGGTTCTTGTTCTTTCTTTTATTGATGTGTTGTATCACATTGACTGATTTGCGGATGTTGAACCAACCTTGCAGACCTGGGATAAATCCCACTTGGTCGTGGTGAATAATCCTTTTAATGTACTGTTGAATCCTATTGACAACTCTATGGTCAACTAATCTTCGACAAAGCAGGAAAGAATGTCCAATGGAAAAAAGACAGCCTCTTCAATAAATGGTGTTGGGAAAATTGGACAGCCACGTGCAGAAAAATGAAATTGGACCATTTCCTTACACCACACACAAAAATAGATTCAAAATGGATTAAGGACCTCAATGTGAGAAAGGAATCCATCAAAATCCTTGAGGAGAACACAGGCAGCAACCTCTTCGACCTCAGCCGCAGCAACATCTTCCTAGGAACATGGCCAAAGGCAAGAGAAGCAAGGGCAAAAATGAACTTTTGGGATTTCATCAAAATCAAAAGCTTTTGCACAGCAAAGGAAACAGTTAACAAAACCAAAAGACAACTGACAGAATGGGAGAAGATATTTGCAAACGACATATCAGATAAAGTACTAGTGTCCAAAATCTATAAAGAACTTAACAAACTCAACACCCAAAGAACAAATAATCCAATCAAGAAATGGGCAGAGGACATGAACAGACATTTCTGCAAAGAAGACATCCAGATGGCCAACAGACACATGAAAAAGTGCTCCATATCACTCGGCATCAGGGAAATACAAATCAAAACCACAATGAGATATCACCTCACACCAGTCAGAATGGCTAAAATCAACAAGTCAGGAAATGACAGATGCTGGTGAGGATGCGGAGAAAGGGGAACCCTCCTACACTGTTGGTGGGAATGCAAGCTGGTGCAACCACTCTGGAAAACAGCATGGAGGTTCCTCAAAATGTTGAAAATAGAACTGCCCTATGACCCAGCAATTGCACTACTGGGAATTTACCCTAAAGATACAAACGTAGTGATCCAAAGGGGCACGTGCACCCGAATGTTTATAGCAGCAATGTCCACAATAGCCAAACTATGGAAAGAACCGAGATGTCCATCAACAGATGAATGGATCAAGAAGAGGTGGTATATATACACAATGGAATACTATGCAGCCATCAAAAGAAACGAAATCTTGCCATTTGCGACAACATGGATGGAACTAGAGCGTATCATGCTTAGCGAAATAAGTCAAGTGGAGAAAGACAACTATCATATGATCTCCCTGATATGAGGGAGTAGTGATGCAACATGGGGGCTTAAGTGGGTAGGAGAAGAATCCATGAAACAAGATGGGATAGGGAGGGAGACAAGCCATAAGTGACTCTTAATCTCACAAAACAAACTGTGGGTTGCTGGGGGGAGGGGGGTTGGGAGAAGGGGGGTAGGGTTATGGACATTGGGGAGGGTATGTGCTTTTGGGTAAATTGGAAGGGGAGATGAACCATGAGAGACTATGGACTCTGAAAAACAATCTGAGGGGTTTGAAGTGGCGGGGGGGGTGGGAGGTTGGGGTACCAGGTGGTGGGTATTATAGAGGGCACAGCTTGCATGGAGCACTGGGTGTGGTGAAAAAATAATGAATATTGTTTTTCTGAAAATAAATAAATTGGGAAAAAAAAAAAAAAAGGAGCTTTCATATGCTAAAGAGGGCCTGCAAGGTGCCAGGATACCAGAGGTCTTGCGGCTTGATCAAGGTTGTCTTTCTATTTTAGCAAGCTATTAACATCAAGATTGTTGGGAGATTCCTAAAGAATGTCACATTTGTCCCTCCCAGGAGTGATGGGCATGAGGGGGAGATCAGCCTTTTGCTTTGTCCTCAGCCACCTTCTGCTCCCTCATCACTTTCATTTCCAACAACCTCTGATTCTATCTTTCTAAGATTCTGTTTCCTAGATTAGGAACCCTGACAAGGATCATCGTGTTTGGGATTTCTGTCCTAAGTGCTTAAACATTTGACACACCTGTGGTTCCTTTCAAGACACAGATTTTGACAGAATTTATTCAAAGTGTGTTCTTCCATTAGTATAGACTCAGAAAAGAAAGAAACCTCCTTAAAAACAAAAGCAAATAAATAAAAAAACCGCTACTTTTCACTTTATTTCCAAGGTAGAATGTTTTAACTGAGATTTTCTTGTGCTCAGGCTGGTAAAAATTAAAGGACCAAGGGCAAATTATATAATTAATTCCAGAACCAGCACCATAAATATGTCACTTCAAGATCCATATAAAATGTGACAGACTTCTGATTTTTTTTTTTTTTTTTGCCTTAGGTCACTAAATAGAAGATGGTTATTCTGTAATTAACATCCCAGATGTTAAGGACCATTTTTATCTTAAATTATATTTACTGTATATTTGTATTTTGTCCTCTGCTAGATGTATTCTGCATATGTTAGGCTTAAACTTTGATGAGATGTTTTAATAGACTTCAGAAGAATGAGCACAAAATAATTGGTCCTTATTAAACATAGTTAACTTTTATAGTAATACCAATTGTATATACACTGTGTAGGTGTACTGCAATTAGAATTTACCCCGTATTGTTCTTTCAAGATTACATATCAGTTGCTAAGCCTTTCAAAAATCACATCATCATGCCCACTGTCAAGCTCTCTGATTCCTTAAATGCACTTTCCTTCTACTTGCCACCCCCATAACTGGATAGCTCATGAGCTATTATACTCTTAGAAGCTCTGCTTTCTGTTCCTTATACCAACATTTATGCTTATAATTCAATTCTGATGGGGAAAAAAAAAAAAAACCACTAAGGTTTGCGAAAACCTAGGGATAACTTGATATTTTGAATTATATGTACTACATGACACCCAAGTAGGTTCAATTCAATCTAAATAAAATCTGCTATTCAATTAGAAAAGTAAGATGTGCAGTATTATTCTGTCAGTCCTCAAAATGAGTTCAACTCCTGCCCTCACTGGACTCTTTCATGCTTCATGCCTTTATTCTTGGCATTCCCATTTCTTGTTACTGTTCTAATCATCAGCCTGATCTTACTAACACTTAGCCTGTAAGATGTGGCTTAAATATCATCTTCACGTAGGATGACTTCTCTAGAAATTATTTACCCCTCTCCTTGTGTGCCCCTAAAAATTTGTCTCCATTGCAGCTTTCTTTCCTAGTCTACTAATGAAGTGTAAGTATACTGCATTAAGCAACTAACATGGCAGCCTTTTACATATTACCTTTTTAAATTACGTCCATTGTGCTACAATTATTTTTTCCAATCTCCCCCATCCTAGTAGATTTTAACTTCTTGAGGAAAGGGATAGCAGATACTTGTTGAATAAGTGAGTAATTAGAAGAACAATTACTGTGAATTAGTAACATTCACTCTGATGATTCCCTTCCTCAAACAGGATTATAATTTAATGAGAGAACTGGTCAGTTAAAAGTTCCCTAGAGCCATTTTTGTACTTCCAGTAAGATCTCATAAAGAGAAATTCATAATCTTAAGCCTCTTTTGTCCCTCATTTTAAAGTAGCCTGTAGTAGAGGACAGAGCACAGACTTAAATCTCAGATGGACCTGGATGGCTTTAAGGCTCGTCTTTAAGTATGAACCTCCACACATTTTATACTTTGCTGTGACTTAGCGTCCTCATCTCCAAAATATGGGTAAAATATTTACTTCAAAGGGTTGATATATTAAATGGGAAAATCCAACAAAGAGTTCAGAATGATGCTTAACACTTAACCAATCATCCTTGAATCTTATTTTCATCCTTTGAGACTTATTGCCAGAAACTAATAGGCCCATGTTGCATTCTGTACTACTCACTACCCTTCTTATTCCTTTTTTTTTTTTTTAAGATTTTATTTATTTATTTGACAGAGAGAGAGAAATCACAAGTAGGCAGAGAGGCAGGCAGAGAGAGAGAGGGAAGCAGGCTCCCCGCCGAGCAGAGAGCCCAATAAGGGGCTCCATCCCGGGACCCTGAGACCACGACTTGAGCCAAAGGCAGAGTCTTAACCCACCAAGCCACCCAGGCGCCCCACTACCCTCCTTATTCCCAATGAACCTAACAGGAAAAATAACCTGGCGATCACTAAGAGGTCTCTAGCTCAAAAAGTACACTCCTAAGTGAAAGTCTAATGCTTCCTTCTCTTCCCTCTCCTCTTACTGTATTCGATATAACTCTTAGACCTTTCTAAGTGAGAGGAAGGTGCCATGGAGTGTGTATCAAAATCAGTGGCCATTGTAAGGAGAAAGGAATTTTCTACTGCACCCAGCTTACATGGAGGTGTCCCAGAGCATTAAATCATGGCATCGGGTGTGACATGCTCTTTAATAGTTCTAGCACACTTGGCTGCCTGAAGACTCTTCAAAGGTAATTTTATCTAAGACGAGAGAGTTGGCTTACAAGCCTTTCCTCCAGTCATTTCATAAGGGAAACAACCTAATTACAACTTTGAAGGGACCTCAGCGTCTGTTCCTTTCAAAGATGGCATTCAGCATTGAGTCACTGGGTATTGTAGCTGTGAGAGAGCTTTCAGAATCGAGTGCAAAGGGAAGACTCATTCAGGGAAAGCGCTAAAGCCTATAACTACACCCATTGGAACAGGGTTCTGGCAGTGCTCCTGACTTTTTGCTTGCATTTTTGTGTGAGCATCAGTGAATTTGCACTGCTGTTCTCCTCTCTGTATTCCTTTTAGAACAGCTCTTACAGACTCTACTTCAGGCTCTTCAATTCTGTCCCAAACATGAAGTGGGCCTCTAATATGACTTTCTTTTACTTAGATAAGTATAGGGGCGGTTTTAGTAAATCTGAATTTTAGGCTTTGATGACTGACCTATTTTTAAAAGTGGTCAAGCGTATACGATGTTTTATCTGGGGTGGGGGGGGGGGACACTGTGTCCCTAGAAATGAAGCCTGAATGAGGTCAAGCAAACCAACCGAGAGAAGTTTACATCTGAAATTGTACAGGAGAATTAGCATTGATCCTCCTTGCTTTGTTCTCTTTGTGGTTAGGAAGAGGTTTAGCCTCTCAAATTAATATTAAGAAACACACTGTTCTTTGTCCACTTGTCCCCAATAGTTAACTATTAGAGGTAAAGCTGTAGGAATTATTAAAACAAATAGATGGGGTGACTCAGAAAATTGCAAAGTAGAGAAGTCTGTGGATGTTTTAAGTGGAATTGCTAACAAATGAAGTGATTAAAAATGAAAGTTGAAAAATTATTAAGATTATTTGCATAACTTTTGTACACTAAGAACTATGACAGCTGGTAGGGATAAAATGCAGAAAAAAACAAATACAATTCCTGCTCTTCTAGAGGTCTGTTGTATGGAAGATACCAAACAATCATACAAATGGGTGTAAAGACACAATTGTGAAATGTTTTAAACGTGAGGGATGCATGATGCTATGAAAACATAAAACTAGGGAGCGCCTGGGTGGCTCAGTGGGTTAAGCCTCTGCCTTCAGTTTGGGTCATGATCTCAGGGTCCTGGGATCAAGCCCCATCAGCTCTCTGCTCTGCGGGGAGCCTGCTTCCTCCTCTCTCTCTGCCTGCCTCTCTGCCTACTTGTGATCTTTGACTGTCAAATAAATAAATAAAATCTTTAAAAAAAAAAAAAAAAGAAAGAACACCTAAAACCAGGAGTCAAGTGAGATTTGAAAAACCACAAAGAAGAAGAAAAATTAACCAGGAAGAGGAATTAAGGAATGGAAGAGAGGAGCATGGAACATTCCAGGGAAAGAAACACCACCAAAACATCATGAAATAGCTTAGAATTTTTTTTGCTTGTGTAGTGAGTAGTTCCAGAAGGATCCCACTACGAGAAGGAAAGGAAAATATAAGTAAATAGCACTCATTTTTTTCATGGACAAAACACTTAGATTTGTATTATTTTGTATTTAATCTTCCCAACAGCTCTGTGATATAGCCGTTCTTCCCCCAATTTACAGATAAGAGAACCAAGGTTTGTACAGTTTAAATAACTCGAGAAGGCTTCCTAGCTAGTGAACAGAAATACTGGGTGTTTGATTTTTCAGAATCCATTGTGGGGTTTCCTGTAGATGGCGATCAGGGGGAGAGACAGAGAGGGAGTTGGGAAGAGATGCTGAAGGAAGAAGCAAAAAAGACCGGAACCGTGAACTGGGAATGTGTACATGAACAGGGAATATGTACATCACTGTACAGACATGTAGCTTCCACATTAAATTTCTAGGTCAGGAGTGAGAAGAAATAAGGAATTCAAAATATCATTCTCTCCTGATGTCCATGTGAGGGAGGGCATGCACTGGGCCAGGAGAAAAAGCAATTTAAAAATTGGAAATTCATGGTAAAAATAATTGTCAAGCCTCAATAGTTACTATCTTTTTATCCAAGTTAGGGGGAAATGTAAAATACATTTTCTAAAGATTCTTAAAAATTGTGTGAGCTTTTCTCCTGCCTCAGTCTTCTTGAGGTGCTGTGATAAAATAATACAGGCTGCATCTTATAAAGCTGAACTGAAAAAACAAAAACAAAAACAGAATAGTGTAGAATGGTGGAGGTCAGACATAGGGGTGGAGGTCAGAAATGGGGAGTATTTGTCAAAGGGTAAAAACTTAAAAGTAACAAAGATATAGAAGTTCTGGGGATGTAATGTACAGCATAGTGATTATAACTAATAATACTGTATTTACACACTTGAAAGTTGTTAAAAGAAGAGATCTTTGATATTTTCCCTGCAAAAAAGAAATGGTAATTATAGGACTTGATGAAGCTGTTTGCTAACACTGTGGTGGTCATCATTTCGCAATGTCTAAGTGTAGCAAAGCAGCACATTCTGCACCTGAAACTTACACAGTATTATATGTCAATTTTATTTTGATAAAACTGGGAAAAAAACCATAGTTTAGGAGGCTTAAATATTAGAAATATATTTTTTCTGCTCTGGAAGCTAGAAGTCCAAGATCAAGCTTATGGCTTCATAGAGCTTTTCCTCAGTTTGTGGATATGGGAGATAGATAATGAAGACACAGAGACCTTTCTTTCTCTTCATATAAGGCCACCAATCTTATCAGATAAGGACCCATCCTTCTCCATTTTTCTTTTATTTAATCACTCTATTGAATTCAGAGTGGCAGTTATCACTACTGCGTATAGTTCTTGTTCATTTATGTATCTCTTTGATTTACATTACTATTATTTATCCCGCCAGACTAAATTAAAGCTTCATGGGAACACTATTTTTGCCTTGTTCATCATGATACTCTCAGAGCCTAGAATAGTGCCTGACACAAAAAGGACACCAGAGACTATTGGCTGAATGAAGAAAAGAGCTTATTCTATGAGAACTTCACTAGAGAGCACATTCTTTGAGCACTTCCTAATAATGTGACTTCTCATTAGTACAAGAAAAAATACCCCCTGGTGTTTCAGAATAGTTCTTCAGAGGGAAAACAGAAGTGGAGTATTTTTGTCTTCAGCTGTTCATGCATATTCTTACCTTCTCTCTAGATATCCATTACTGCATACCCAGAGAATAAAGTCTGCCAGTCTGACTTCCGAACTCTAATTGCAATCAGGTTGAAATGATGAGTGAGTCTGGGTCCCCCTGCTTCAGAGGATGTGCGTATGTCAGGCAGATCTATGCCTAAAAGGTGGGGGGCAGGAGGGAGTGTGTTTTCAGTTATCCAGTGAGCCTAGCAGTTAATAGGAGATTTTAACACATTCTTTTTTGTTGGGGGAGGGGGAGACTTCTACCTTTATTTTTACCATACTGTATTTTTTTCTTTTGATTAGAAAGAACATTATTTCTCAAATGAAAATTAAATAATATTTCAGTCATTCCTTTTGAGTGGAAAGTATTGATCTAACTGGCATTATCGACAAAGGAAGAACTTGAAGCTTAGCAAGGGTGAATCTGAGCTAAATTATGGTAAATTCAGGAAGAAGTTGTATATATCTTTGTGGAAAGAGATAGTAACAAAATAGAACTATAGAATGATTGGGATTAATTTTACCACCAGAATGGAGAGCTAGAGTGTTCTATCTTAATGATAGTGGAACTGTAATTGAAAAAAAAAATAATAATGAAGTGTTTGTTGGAGGAAGTGCCCCTTTATTGGGCTTCACATTGGGAGAAGGTCTGGAGGAGGAATGGGGATGAGGTTTGTGCTTCTAATCAGAAACATGGTTGTAAGAGGGAGAATTTGAATGGTTTAAAGCAGAGTTAAAAACAGAGTTAAAAAACAAGTTTTAAAACCGTGTTTTAAAGATTTTTATTTATTTATTTATTTGTTTGACAGATAGAGATCACAGGTAGGCAAAGAGAGAGAGAGAGGAGGAAGCAGGTTCCCTGCTGAGCAGAGAGCCCGATGTGGGGCTCGATCCCAGGATCCTGGGACCATGACCTGAGACGAAGGCAGAGGCTTTAACCCACTGAGCCACCCAGACGCCCCTAAAACTGAGTTTTTTTTTTTGTTTTTGTTTTTTTTTTTTTTCCCAATTTATTTATTTTCAGAAAAACAGTATTCATTATTTTTTCACCACACCCAGTGCTCCATGCAAGCTGTGCCCTCTATAATACCCACCACCTGGTACCCCAATCTCCCACCCCCCCGCCACTTCAAACCCCTCAGACTGTTTTTCAGAGTCCATAGTCTCTCATGGTTCACCTCCCCTTCCAATTTACCCAAATTCCCTACTACTCTCTAACGCCCCTTGTCCTCCATGCTATTGGTTATGCTCCACAAATGAGTGAAACCATATGATAATTGACTCTCTCTGCTTGACTGATTTCACTCAGCATAATCTCTTCCAGTCCCGTCCATGTTGCTACAAAAGTTGGATATTCGTCCTTTCTGATGGAGGCATAATACTCCATAGTGTATATGGACCACATCTTCCTTATCCATTCGTCCGTTGAAGGGCATCTTGGTTCTTTCCATAGTTTGGCGACTGTGGCCATTGCTGCTATAAACATTGGGGTACAGATGGCCCTTCTTTTCACGACATCTGTATCTTTGGGGTAAATACCCAGGAGTGCAATTGCAGGGTCGTAGGGAAGCTCTATTTTTAATTTCTTGAGGAATCTCCACACTGTTCTCCAAAGAGGCTGCACCAACTTGCATTCCCACCAACAGTGTAAGAGGGTTCCCCTTTCTCCACATCCTCTCCAACACATGTTGTTTCCTGTTTTGTTAATTTTGGCCATTCTAACTGGTGTAAGGTGATATCTCAATGTGGTTTTAATTTGAATCTCCCTGAGGGCTAATGATGATGAGCATTTTTTCATGTGTCTGATAGCCATTTGTATTTCTTGATTGGAGAAGTGTCTGTTCATATCTTCTGCCCATTTTTTGATGTGTTTGTCTGTTTCGTGTGGGTTGAGTTTGAGGAGTTCATTATAGATCCTGGATATCAACCTTTTGTCTGTACTGTCATTTGCAAATATCTTCTCCCATTCCGTGGGTTGCCTCTTTGTTTTTTTGACTGTTTCCTTTGCTGTGCAGAAGCTTTTGATTTTGATGAAGTCCCAGAAGTCTATTTTCGCTTTTGTTTCCTTTGCCTTTGGAGACGTATCTTGAAAGAAGTTGCTGTGGCTGATATCGAAGAGATTACTGCCTATGTTCTCCTCTAAGATTCTGATAGATTCCTGTCTCACGTTGAGGTCTTTTATCCATTTTGAGTTGATCTTTGTGTACGGTGTAAGAGAATGGTCGAGTTTCATTCTTCTACATATAGCTGTCCAGCTTTCCCAGCACCATTTATTGAAGAGACTGTCTTTTTTCCACTGTATATTTTTTCCTGTTTTGTCGAAGATTAATTGACCATAGAGTTGAGGGTCCATATCAGGGCTCTCTACTCTGTTCCACTGGTCTATGTGTCTGTTTTTATGCCAGTACCATGCTGTCTTGGTGATCACAGCTTTGTAATAAAGCTTGAAATCAGGTAAGGTGATGCCGCCAGCTTTATTTTTGTTTTTCAACGTTTCCTTAGCGATTCGGGGTCTCTTCTGATTCCATACAAATTTTTGGATTATTTGCTCCAGCTCTTTGAAGAATGCCGGTGGAATTTTGATCGGAATGGCATTAAAAGTATAGATTGCTCTAGGCAGTATAGACATTTTAACGATGTTTATTCTTCCGATCCAAGAGCATGGAATGGTCTTCCATCTTTTTGTGTCTTCTTCAATTTCTTTCATGAGTGTTCTATAGTTCCTCAAGTATAGATCCTTTACCTCTTTAGTTAGGTTTATTCCCAGGTATCTTATGGTTCTTGGTGCTATAGTAAATGGAATCGATTCTCTAATTTCCCTTTCTGTATTTTCCTTGTTAGTGTATAAGAAAGCCACTGATTTCTGCACATTGACTTTGTATCCTGCCACGCTGCTGAATTGCTGTATGAGTTCTAGTAGTTTGGGGGTGGAGTCTTTTGGGTTTTCCATATAAAGAATCATGTCATCTGCGAAGAGAGAGAGTTTGACTTCTTCATTACCAATTTGGATACCTTTTATTTCTCTCTGTTGTCTGATTGCTGTTGCTAGGACTTCTAATACTATGTTGAACAAGAGTGGTGAAAGTGGGCATCCTTGTCTTGTTCCTGATCTCAACGGGAAGGCTGCAAGCTTTTTCCCATTGAGGATGATATTTGCTGTGGGTCTTTCATAGATAGATTTGATGAGGTTCAGGAATGTTCCCTCTATCCCTATACTTTGAAGCGTTTTAATCAGGAACGGATGTTGGATTTTGTCAAATGCTTTTTCTGCATCAATTGAGAGGACCATGTGGTTCTTCTCTCTTCTCCTATTAATTTGTTGTATCACATTGATTGATTTACGAATGTTGAACCATCCTTGTAGCCCAGGGATGAATCCCACCTGATCATGGTGGATAATCTTTTTAATGTGTTGTTGGATCCTGTTGGCTAGGATCTTGTTGAGAATCTTAGCATCCATATTCATCAGTGATATTGGTCTGAAATTCTCCTTTTTGGTATGGTCCTTGCCTGGTTTGGGGATCAGGGTAATGCTGGCTTCATAGAAAGAGTCTGGAAGTTTTCCTTCTGCTTCAATTTTTTGAAACAGCTTCAGGAGAATAGGTGTTATTTCTTCTTGGAAGGTTTGGTAGAATTCCCCAGGGAATCCGTCAGGTCCTGGGCTCTTGTTTTTTGGGAGATTTTTGATCACTGCTTCAATCTCGTTATTAGATATCGGTCTATTCAGGTTGTCGATTTCTTCCTGGTTCAATTTTGGTAGTTTATATTTTTCCAGGAATGCATCCATTTCATCTAGGTTGCTAAGCTTATTGGCATATAACTGTTCGTAGTAACTTCTGATGATTGTTTCTACTTCCTTGGTGTTAGTTGTGATATCTCCCCTTTCATTCATAATTTTATGAATTTGGGATTTCTCTCTTTTCTTTTGGATTAGTGTAGCCAGTGGCTTATCGATCTTATTGATTCTTTCAAAAAACCAGCTTCTAGTTTCATTGATACGTTCTACTGTATCTTTGGTTTCTCCCTCATTGATCTCAGCTCTAATCTTGATGATTTCCCTTCTTATGTGTGGAGTTGGTTTGATTTGTTGTTGATCCTCCAGTTCTTTAAGGTGTAGAGACAGCTGGTGTGTTCTGGATTTTTCAATTTTTTTGAGCAAGGCTTGGATGGCTATATATTTTCCCCTTAGGACCGCCTTTGCTGTATCCCATAGGTTTTGGACCGAAGTGTCTTCATTCTCATTGGTTTCCATGAATTGTTTCAGTTCTTCTTTGATCTCCTGGTTGACCCAAGCATTCTTAAGCAAGGTGGTCTTTAGCTTCCAGGTGTTTGAGTTCCTTCGGAACTTTTCCTTGTGATTGAGCTCCAGTTTCAAAGCATTGTGATCTGAGAATATGCAGGGAATAATCTCAGTCTTTTGGTATCGGCTGAGTCCTGATTTGTGACCCAGTATGTGGTCTATTCTGGAGAAGGTTCCGTGTGCACTTGAGAAGAATGAGTATTCTGCTGTTTTAGGGTGGAATGTTCTGTATATATCTATGAGGTCCATCTGGTCCAATGTGTCGTTCAATGCTCTTGTTTCTTTATTGATTTTCTGCTTCGATGATCTGTCTAATTCTGAAAGAGGCGTGTTAAGATCACCTACAATTAGTGTATTCATATCAATATGACTCTTTATCTTGATTAACAGTTTTCTTAAGTAATTGGCTGCTCCCATATTGGGAGCATAGATATTTACAATTGTTAGATCATCTTGGTGGATAGTCCCTTTAAGGATTATGTAGTGTCCTTCTGTATCTCTGACTACAGTCTTTAATTTGAAGTCTAATTTATCTGATATGAGAATCGCTACCCCAGCCTTCTTTTGAGTCCCATTGGCATGAAAGATGCTTCTCCACCCCTTCACTTTCAGTCTGCGTGTATCTTTAGGTTCAAAATGGGTCTCTTGTAGACAGCATATGGATGGGTCCTGTCGTTTTATCCAATCTGCAACCCTGTGCCGTTTTATGGGTGCATTTAGGCCATTCACATTGAGAGTGATTATTGATAGATACGTTTTTATTGACATCGAGTTACCTTTGAAGTCTTTCTTTCTGTAGACTGTCTCTATATTTCTGTTCAATGCTATTCTTGGGATTTTTCCTCTTTTATAGAACCCCCCTTAATATTTCCTGCAGTATCGGCTTGGTGGTTGCATAGTCTTTTAAGTCTTGCCGGTCTTGGAAACTCTTTATCTCTCCATCCATTTTGAATGTCAGTCTTGCTGGATAAAGTATTCTTGGCTGCATGTTCTTCTCATTTAGTGCCCTGAATATATCTTGCCAGCCTCTTCTGGCTTGCCAGGTCTCTGTGGACAGGTCTGACGTTATTCTGATGGGCTTCCCTCTGTAAGTAAGGAGCCTCTTTGCCCTGGCAGCTTTCAAGAGATTATACCTACAATTATAATTTCTCAATTTGACTATCAGGTGTCGTGATGTTTTTTTGGAGTGTATAATCTTGGGTGGAGACCGTTCAGCCTCTAGTACATGAACGCTGGTTTCATTCGCGAGATTCGGAAAGTTTTCATGAAGGACTTGTTCCACGACATCTTCTAGACTTCTTTCTTTCTCCTCCCCTTCAGGAATTCCAATAATTCTGACGTTGGAACGCTTCATGGCATCACTTATTTCCCTAATTCTGCTTTCGTGGGATCTAAGCTGTTTGTTCCAGGCTTCCTCCTGATCCTTTCTCTCTATCTGTTTGTCTTCCAGATCACTAATTCTATCTTCTGTCTCAGTTACCCTAGCTTTGAGAGAGTTTAGATTGGATTGGAACTCATTGAGAGCATTGTGGACCTCCTCCCTGGTAGCTTTAAGCTCCGCCCTAACATTGTGAACATCCTGTCTGGTCGCTTTCAGTTCGGCTCTAATCAATTCTGTTTGGTCATCCATGGCTTTCTCCAACCTAGCTATTGCCTGGATAATTGTTAGCCTGAATTCTCTTTCCGACATATTGTCTATGTTGATAGCCGTTAGCTCTGTTGCGGAAGGTCCATCCTCTGTATTTTTCTTCTGTTGGGCATTCCTCCTCCTAGTCATTTTGGTGGGAGAAGACTGAACAGATGTAGCTGGATGTATCAACTCTGGTGCAGTCAAGGTGCACCCTGGAACACTTCCTGGTCTCCGTCTCAGAAGCCTCAGTCTGGGTGCAGAAGCTGAATAAATTCCCCCTTGGACGCTGGCAGTGCAGGTTCCAAGTTAAAGACCCTGGGGGCGCAGGATCTTTTGCTCGTCCCCAAAGCCAAGGCAGTGGCGGCTGTCTGGGAGCTCCTGACCGCCAGAGAGGTTCCAAGCAGCGATCGCACACTGAGATTTTGCCGCCGGCCGGGGCTGGGAGTGCCCGGCTTGCGCGCACCTCTTTTCAGAGGCGGCTGTGGGTCGGGCGCGCGTCTGGGGCACTGAGAACGGGGCGCTGGTCCGTAAGCCGCAGGCTGGGCTTTTGCGCGCCTCTGTCCGGGGAAGAGTTTCGCGGGCGCGCGGCTTAGACTTTGAAACAATGGCCCGGGTCAAGAAGCGCCCCAGGGCCTTAGAAACCCAGGAGAGCTGGAGCGACGTGCACGCGCATCTCAAGCTTTGTGGTAGGGCTAGCGCGCGTTCTGCAGACCGGCGCGGCTCCCATCCCCTCACAGGAGCCGGAACCCACGCGCTCTGGGGCTCGCTGGCGGCTTAGGGACCAGGAGCCGGTTTCTCCGCCGCACTCTCTCTGCCTCCGCGCCGGGGAGGCCGTCTGGGACCGGGGACTCAAGCCCCAGTCCCTAGCCGCCCCGATTCCCACAATTTGCCCCCGCGATCCTTTGCTCTTTTGGAGTGCTTTCAACCAGTCTCCGAGTTAATGCTGGTCCCCAGACGCAGGGCACTCTCGCTCGTATCGGGGTATTACTTTCCCACCAGTCGCCTCTGGTGGCTCCCTCCCCCTTTTGTTTATCTTCCGATATCAGTCCGCTGTTCCCATTCCGCTTTACCTGCTCACTGGCGTCTTCTGCCCCTGTAGAGATCCAGACGTGTATAATTCTGATCTCAGGCTGATTTCATGGGTGATCAGAGTTCTTTGGTAGGTAATCAGCTCACTTTGGGGTACCAGCTGAAAAGACGCCTCTTCCTAGTACCCCGCCATCTTGTCCCCACCTAAAACTGAGTTTTAAAACCGAGTTTAAAACAGAGTTACTCAGAATCTTTGTGCTAGAGGGTGGCTCTGAGAAATGCAGACACAGCTGCTGGTCAAGTTTGTCATCTCTCTGTTCCTTGCTGTCAGTTGGCTTTGGTGGCATGAGGTAAATAAGACCATGTATCTCTGATCACCCAGCAAGCTAATTTGGATTGTTTACATGGTGGCTTAGGGTTTTAGGAAATTAAATAGATGCAAAGTATCTTGGGACTCAGGTCAACCTGCAGAGCCTCACTTCTACCACATTCCATTGGCCAAAGCAAGCCGCAGGTCAACTCAACTCTTAACTCAAGAGATGTAGAAAATAAATTCTACCTTTTGATGAGAGGCGCTGAGAAGAATCATGATCACTTGTGTAATCTGCCACTGTGCATATAAGTAAATATGCAGATGCATTTTTCTTTACCTTTTAACTGTCCATCAAAGTTCAAGGAATTTTAGATTATATCTTTATAGGTCACATACCTTCACTTTCAAGAAACTTAAGTTAACAGAAATCTATACTAAGAATTCTTCTTGAACTTAAGGAGAATATATATTGGGAGAAGTGCTAATGGCCTAGATACAAGCATCTTTTAGATAGAATCCAGTAGAAAATGTAGCAAGTCAAGCCAAGGAGTATCTTGGATTCACTGTGAATCCTTCGGAGTCAACATTCCAGCTTGGCTTTTCAAGCAGAGATCCTAAGAATAATTACTATGGAACATGCTGCTTCTACAGCTCTCCAGTATCCAAATTCTAGTTCTTCAGTAAATACTGGACTACACGGCTTCTATGGGAGGATGTCGTCTAGTTTTTTCCTGTGTCCCATTTTTAAAGTAGTCATGGTAGCTATAAGCTACTGTGAATAAAATCTTGGAACAAAAGCTGGTGAATTATTTTTTTCATGCATGTGAGTGGTAAAGAGGGATCCAAGTCCTATGCCACTTGATGGTTTGAGATGCCCAATACATCACTGATGCGGTGGGTTTTACGTGTCTGTCAAATTTGAACTGAGCTTATTTTTAAGCTCCTCAATTTGGAAAAAAAACAAAACAAACCAAAACAAAAAACACCCTTCTCCTTCCCAGCTGCAGTCTCACTAATCCTTGTTTTGAAACTAATTAAACACATACAGCATATTTAAAATAAAACTGGTGATCTGTTTGCCCTCTTCTCACATCTATAATACCTTGCCAATGTTCTTTTGCTTAAGGCAAGTTTGTGTTTTAGGAAATAAAGATCTCTTAAACGAATTCATCCTTTACCTCAATCCTGGCAGCTAGGGATCCCCTTCTCTAGTTTGTGCTTTTCAATCAGAATTAATACTTGAATTTAAAATAATATTTTTATTTCCACCATAGCCTTCCACGCTGCCAGTTTCCCACATGACTGTTTTGATCTATCATTCAAGCATATATACTGTTTAAAATTGAAAGCTGCCTTTTCCCTCAGTCCCACCAGAAATACTTTATAGAAAAAAATACAACGTTTCCCAGGGCTTCTTCTAAGCTGATTTTAATTGACTGCTCCAGCCCAGGGACAGACCAGAACAGTTGTGATTCCAGCACAGTCTCTGTGGCAGCCCGCTAAAGCATTCAAAACACTCAGTGGGAGGGATCAAGGTGAGTTGGAGGCAAAGCTGATGGAAAATTGGAAGGCATAGGCTTCTATTTGTCACACCAGTCTACAGTGGCCCGTTCATCGGGGTTTTTATTCCTGGTGCATACTCCTAAATGTCAAAATAAATTATCCCATAGAAAACAAGTGAGTTATCAAGGTTGACTGTTCTTGACTTCCTGACTTTTCACAAACTCCTTCTCTTCCAAAACTAAATTTATCATTAGTTCAGTTCTGATGGCAGGATAATATAACCTTACTTGGCTTTTGCCGTGTGTGCTGATGAGGTCCCATCGCTGAGAGGTACAGCATACACAGGGACAACCTAGAGAAACGGCTACTGAAATAGTTTAAACTCTCCCAGAGACAAATAATCCCTTGTCAGTGGGCATTTTTGCAACTACTACCCAGGAGATTTAATTGAAAAGCTTAAAACACATAGAAGCAGTAGGGGAAATTCCCAGGAATGTGGAAATGATGAAAAAGTTTAATCTTCATCAATGAAAAGTTGTTCTAATTTACTCTTCACACTGTGAGGTATTAGGCTGCGCAGCATTTACAATAGCAAGCAGTTAGAAGCCTTTTTTCTTCCCCTAAGCAATAGCCTTGAAGTGACCTAGTTAAAATCATGTTTATAGTTTGTTGTGTTTTTTTCTTTTTGAAGTGCTGTCCTTACTTTAATTTTGTAGACTAACATTTTATTTCTCTGTTAGTAGAAATACATAGCCTTTGACAAATTCAAGACTTACTAATCAAAAGCTGAAAAATATAGTTATCCACTCAAGATTTGCATCTGGGAGGGACACCTCATCAATGGCATACTCAAGTACAGGTCGAACTGACCATAGAGAGAATGGGTCTGGCAGTGGGCGGGGGGGAGGCAGTACCGGTGTTAGATTGGAGAGGGAGCCACTATGGATGTAAAAGTCCAGCATCATTCTCTGACTTTCTCATCATTCTCTGACTTTCTGTCCTTGCTGCATGGACTTTATTTCAAAATCTCTCCAAGTAACTTCTTTCTGTCATTTCTTTGAAGAACGTGGGAACATATTACCTCTACCCGCCCCCACCAACTTTTAAAAATTGTATGACATCAGAAGGTATTCAAGGGGGACAAGCTCTCCCTCAGCTTCTTCTCACCTCCACCCCCAACGGCATGTCTTTACTCATTCATACTGAATGATGTCATTACTCTAAAAGACCCTGTCAAAATATAATTTTATGAAACAAGATGGGATCGGGAGGGAGACGAACCATAAGAGACTTTTAATCTCACAAAACAAACTGAGGGTTGCTGGGGGTGGGGGGGTAGGGAGAGGGGGGTTGGGTTATGGACATTGGGGAGGGTATGTGCTATGGTGAGTGCTGTGAAGTGTGTAAACCTGGCGATTCACAGACCTGTACCCCTGGGGCTAATAATACTATATATATATATACACACACACACACACACACACACATATACATATACACACATACACATACACACACATATACACACATATACACACATACACATACATATAATTTTAGGGTGTGGGAAGAGATAACAAACTTAGAACTTAAAGTGAACAAAATCCTAAAAAAAACTCAATCCCAATAGAGCCCTCAATCTTAAAAGCTAGAAATAATAAGAGAGTATGGGCTAGAAGTTGAATGAATTCAATGACGACAGAACAGATGAAACTGGATGATGAAAGGTGATCCTCCCTGAGATGAAGAAGGTAACTTCAGCCTTGACTGTCCCAGGGGTCCTTTTGCTTCAATTCTCAGCTGGCAAGGAGCCATTAATGACCACAAACAAGGCTAACAGTTGTGTTAGCTGACAACATCATCTGAACAATGAATTTCTCTTGGTTTTCTTTTTGAGACTCAAACGTGACTACATTTCATCCTTACAAAAGAGTAGGCTTTTAATTCCTCATTCAGCATGTGTTCATTTCTCTGCAATCCATATGACATTGTTCAAATTGTTGTTAGCATCACCACATTATATTCTGATTTATCTCTTTACTGTTCCTTCTGCCTGCACCCCGCCAGACTAGGAGTTAGCTATTTGAAAACAAGGAGCATTGCATTATCTTTGTATATCCAGTGTCTAGCAAACACTGAGATCCCGTAGTAAGAGTCTCTTGTTGCTCTAGAGTGGATGGTCCCGCTAGTATTATAGTGTGAAGAGTAGGGTATTCTTTCTTGATTTAATTCATTCCCTCATTTATCAAATACTTTTTAAAATTCCTATTCTGTTTTTGGTACAGTGCCTGGTATAAAACATGAAAGAGCAAGTAACGCAGTCTTTCCCGTCCGGCAGCTTACAATCTAACGGAAAAACAAGGGAAACAAATTATTTCACAGATAGCATTGTGAATTTAATTGTATTACATGCTAAGAAGAAAAATTATATTAAATGCTAAAAGGAAAAGTAGATGGAACTGTGAGAGCAGAGTACAGTAGATTCTGGGGGCAAGAACATGTTGCAGAATTGATAGTAGGTTCACACTTGGAAAATGTGCAGCTCTTGGCCAAGGGAAGAAAATGTGAAAGAACATTCCAGACAGAGGGAATAGTGTGATGGAAAGGCTTAAGGTGCACACAGAAGGAACAGTAACGAGAGAAATCAGAATATAATGTGGTCATGCTACCCACTTAGGACTTCAGACTACTGAAAGAGGCTAAGCCCATGTTGACTTTGGGGAGGAGTGGTGGAAAATGAAATTGAAGAGAGTTTGCTAAGACCAGACTCTTCTGGCCTCCTCCAAAGCCACCTTGTCAATATGAGTCAATATCCCCAAAATATTGTTAGGGCTTCCAGTGTATTAAGAGATTAGTAGAATCGTATTTACATTTTTAAAATCATCCTGGCTTTAATTTGAAAAATAGAACAACAACAACAAAAATGTGCCATGGCAGGAGGGTTATTGGAATGGTTCAGGTGAGATACAGTAGTGGCCCGGGCCAGGGTAATGGAGGTTGCAATAGAATCAGCAAGGCTTATTCACTGATTATACTTAGGAATCAAGGGAGAGGATGAAGCCTAGGTTTCTTCTATTTCTTACCCAAACGGTGTTTAAGCCTCCCTCATAGAATGAACAGTAGACCATACAGAACAACAAAAAACAGAGGTCAGATGAGTTGTGCAGATGTATTTTTTAAAAATGTTTTTGTTTATGGATACTTTGTTGTAATAAATGGCCATTTTATCATTAGTGCTAGTTCCTTGGCCCCACCGGTAGTGCTAATTCATTTGGCCACTGATACTCTTGGTCAAAGTACATATGATAGGGTCTAGGCTTTTGCATGATACAGGTGATAAGACAGAAAAAAAAAATCACTTTGAAGAGTGCTTGGTTATTTTGTTAATCTAATCAGTAGCACTATTATTTTTGTTACTGCCCTGCCTAGTACCTATGTTCTTTCTATAGTTTGACCATAATGTTTTGAATTCAAAATTCATATGACCTCTAGCTTGTAAGGTTTGTTTTTAATTTTGGTGCCTGCTAGCACCCTTGCAGCATGAAATACATTTCAAAGTCAGAAGAAAAGAGTACCCTTAACCTGAAAGTTATGAAAAATAGTCATCCTCTCCTGTCCAGACACAAACATACTCACAGCTCGTCTCATCACAGCATCCTCTCATTACCAAAGCATTCTGCATCCCACGTAAGCTATGCACCCTTGCCGAGATGGGGGCAAGCTTTGGCCCCTCCACTTTCTCACCCATGTGATATACTTCTCTTTTTGTGAACTCTTGACATCTTATAATATATAACACTTACCAACTGGCACCCTCAATATCTCCAGGTGGAGGTAGGAATTCCTCTCTTAATCCATATATGCTTTTAACAATGACCAGCATCTCCACATAAAAATATCTAAGTTATACCGAGGATATCTAGCACACAGAAGAAGGGAAAAGAATCCATGACCCGAGGGTATAACTTGTGTTACTTCAGGAAATGCTAGGTCCTATGCAGTCTATCATCTGACCCAAAGGCACCATACAGAGGACCAGAAAAGTGAGCTCTGAGTGCAGGCAAACCATGAGGGTGGGCTGAAGAAATAAACAGTAATAAAGATATGTGTAATGTTACAGATTTTTCAAAATCTGTTTCTAGAACGAATGAAGAGAAGCCTTGGCCGAAACCTCTCTGTACACATTCCTTCAACTGGGAGTCCAGCCTGTCTCCCCACGTCCCCAGTTTTAAGCCTACCTTTAGGTCACTTACTACCTGCTTGCCAATGGAAGAGAGGCCAGGACACCTTGGTGTCGAGGTTGATCATTGAGGAGTTGTAGGGAGTGGGGGGATTGTCTTTGTACCAAACGCTAATTGAGTTACAAAGCCAGCAGAGCATGTCTGTGGTGGTGGCCCCTGCTAGAGGTGGTATGTCTTCTTAGGCTAAAGTATATATTTTTCTTAAAAGGCTTTTGCTGGTCATACTGAAGGTGTTCATTTGCCTTTTAGGAGAAAGGTATTTAATTTCTTTCAAAATCCTGAATGGAAAGTTTCCTGAGTTCAGACACAGTGCAAATGTTAAACTTGTAATGGTGGAATTTTAATTAGATAACTATTTAATTTTGAATATATCATATTACTGGTTTAGATAGGTATAATTATCTCCTAATTACTTCTGAAATGGATTTTGTGCCATTAGTGTCCACATAAGGCCTACCTCCTCTTCCCACTAAGAGGCCCCCCGGGGTGCTGTATGCTTCCAAGCCACCTGAAGTGAGAGAACGTCTGCTCTTGCCCCACCAGAGGAACTTTGCAGCTAACTTTGAGGGCCTGACAGTGGGGGAGAAACAGGATGGCGCAGAGCAGTCCTACTTTCTGGTTTTGTCTGGGAGCGAGTATCTCCTCTCCTCCTCCATAGTCCTTTTAGCTGGACTAAGAATCAAATTGACAGGAGATGGATGACAAGAGAAAACCAAATTTAATTTTGTACACACAGGGAATAGATACAAATAGGGAAATTACAAAGACAGGCAAAATAATGTCCTGACATCATCCTGAACTAAGGAGAAGGGAGTAGGATTCTGGGACTTGAAAGGGAAGGGATGCAATTTACAGGAAGATGAAACAGAGTAAATGTTCAGTGAACAAATGTTTGCCAGGCCTCTCAAACATCGGGACAGAGAGGACTCAGATCTAACAGGCCTGGCAAGGTTCCTCTCTTGACCATGCCTGGTTCATAGTGTAGTGTAGTTATCTATGGTGATAGTTATCCTCCTGGAGCAGGTTCTCTATCTAAATTCTATTTAGGCTGGAGAGGGAGAGTTAAAGGGCCTTTCCTGAATCTGCTGGGTTTTTATTGCTTTCCAACTCCAAATAATCTTCACGCCAAAGCAGACTGCCCTTGCTTGGCTCCTCGAGTTTCACTTCAAATGTTGTTAATGAAAGACCTGAAAATCGAGTGCGAGTCTCCTGGGTAGCTTATTAAATGTATTAGATGCTCAAAGAAAAAATTCTCAATATCCACCTGCAGCATACATAGGACTCTTCCCATGGGTTACCCAGTGCATGGAATTATTATACTGTTAGAAGAACAGATTTTTCTAGTGTAAACATACACATAAAATGAAATGTTTATCCTCTTTTTTTTTTCCCTTCCTCTGCATTGCTTCTTCTTGCAAAATACAGCTAGCTAGATTTTTTTTTTAACCAAATTTAGAAGATATGTTCAAGATGGTGTTTCTTACAAGATAAACCATGGCATTACTCTGAATTCTCTGGGAGATTCTGGGTTGGGGAGGTGAGCAAGTGATCTTAAAGGGCTATAGACAAAGGACTTCCTCTTCTTCCCTAAAGCTTGCTAAAATATGAGCTATAGAAGAATGTAGGCATTTGGCAATAGCTACCTTTCTTCCCAGCCTCTTAACGGAAGTAGTCTTTTTAATTAAGTTACTCTCCCTGCAGTGGTGGTCCACGTAGATATCTCACAGCCATTCTCTTCCCCTGCTTAGGCCACATCCTTTATATCAAATTTTGTGAAAACAGTTCTACTACTCAGGAGATATTTCCCACTAATTATAAATAGCATTGGCCATTGGGCCTTTTCAAAGAGCTCCTTGTTCAAACCATACTTACTGTGTGCCTACTGTGTGCAGGGCCCTCTGCCAGGTAGCAAACCAACATGTATCTAGAGGAATCACAGTTTACAAGGAATGTGGCCAGTGACGTGACAGTTCTCTTCTTCAAGCAGGTACCTTCATTACCACCTCCTAAAAAATGGCTCTGGCCCCATCTCCAGAGTTGTGCGTGATCACAGAAGGTTGAATAAAGAATGCTTAGCTTCTGGGAGAGGCATTCAGATTTCAAGATTTTCCCAGGACATGGTGAGCGGGCCTTTTGCTTTCTCATGCCTCAATCCGCCAACACTGATACTCCTACTCGAGAGTCGAAAAATGACCCTCTAACAGCAAGGGATTTTTGAGGCTAGTGGCATGCTGCATTTTCAGACTAGAAGCTCGTGCTTTTAAAATGCCATTTTTCCAGGAACAAAAAGGTTTCTCGGGTGTTGAAAAGTGTCCTAATACAGCTGACGTTAAACATTTAAACAGGAAAATATTAAAAATTTTGGTAAAGGTGACAGTTGAAGGAAACATGTTTAATGAGTACTTACTATGTGCTAATTGCCACAATAAATATAGTCTGTGAATGACTCCCTTTAAGACTGCTGTGACCCTAAGATGTTGGTGTGCTGAAAGCAAGTTCCACTGTAATACCATAGCCTGATTCACCCCAATGCCCATTTTTGTCATTATCAGAATAAAGAAACCTTTGCTTCCTGTCAGAGATTGCCACTAATGCTCCCGGTAATGACCAGGGATCTTTTCCACGGAGGTGTCTGCAGCAGTGTGTCAAGGAAATGAGTCCTTTCATTCTGGAAGAAAATGTGCTGTATAAATTGCCTCTTACATTCCTATCTCTTAGGCAGCAGCATCTTAGAACTAGTCTCAGAATTCATGCGAAGGCAGAGCCCCTGCCCCATGGAGCACTGCAGCTTGGGGAACTAGTAGAAAGATGAAGAGCCTGGATTTGGAGGTCTGACTACCTGGTTTAAATCTTACCTCTACCACTTGCTCGCTCCATGACCTTGGGCAAGTTACTTAGCCTTTCTTGGCATTACTTATCCCTGCCATAAAACAGAAATGGTGGTAGCACTTAACTTGTGAGGTTGTGATAAGAATTAAAAGCATGTAAAGCATAGAAAGCACTTAGCCCAGTGCCTGGTGCATCATACGGGCTCAATAAACTAACTGTTCTGATGGCTTTATATTATAAAATGTTCACGATCATTAAAGAGATGACATTCTTGTTATTGTGCACACAAATAAGGAAAGAAGCTGCTTGGTCTTGGATAGTGAAAACTGCCTTTGAGTTTTTTCAGGTTGGACCTGAATCTCACCTGGCGGCTCTGTTTCTGTGGTTCTCACTGTGTGGCACGCTCCGTGTTTTTCAACACTCAGAGGACTTGGACTTGAGCTGGGCCAGCACTTTATCTGTGCACTCCAAGGGGGAGTGTAGGGTAGGGAGAAAGCCCGAACTGGACCGAGTCAGGACTACTATGGTGTTTGTAAAGACAGAATTTGATTTTAAAATTTGGCTTTTATCAAGGGAGCTTGATGATAAAGAACAGAATCGAAGGGGCAAATCAGTCCCAACCAGGATCCTAACGTGCATCCTAGAAGCAGGTCTTGTGTGTTGTCTAGACTATATCGGAACTATAGCTATTTATTTAACCCTTAATTGTGCCAAGACATTTGAAACATGTATAGATATATAGATAAGTAGATAGATAGATATACTCATATATACATATATTTATTTATTTTTAAGAACATTTTTCATAGGCAATTAGTTGATGTGGTTGCTTTTTGTTCAGCAATTCATAAATTGGGCAGCATCCAGTCCAGGTGACAGAAAGGAGGTGAGACAAACCATACAAGGTGAGAGATTTTTTATAGACCAAAGCAAGAAGGAAGAAAGACATAGGAGGCGCCTGCTGATGGATCAAAGCAGGACTGCTTTTTTTTTTATATTATGCGAAGGAAGGTCCAAGAGCCAGGTTAAGTGCTAAACAGACATGTCCTGATTTGTGAGCATAGACCTTTCTCCTCTGGGAAAACCAACATAGACATTTAGCTAAGTTCTGGTTTGCTGACAATATTATATATCCATAATGAATATATCTATGTATTAACATTTCTATATCTATGTAGATACAGATACATACAAATGGTTGGGAATGCTATAACCAAAGTGTTCCTCCTGCTACTATTGAAGTCTTGCCCTTGCTTGCAATGTTGGACGGGGGGCCTGTTGAAGGGTAGCAGCTATGGCTGGTCACTCAAGTCACAGGTCTGGAAGCATGAAAGAGTGAGCTGTTATTAAAGATGTCATTGTCTCGGGAACTAGGAAGGGCCCTCTGTGTACTGAGCTCCAGGCTGCTGGCAAAGGCATGGGAGTGGATGAGGGGAAGAGAATAGAGATGCCTTTTGGATACTCTTGGCATATGCCTATGTCTGAGTGCTGAACAGTTCACAGAAGGATCTATTCTGTGGTTAATTCAAGAACAAAAATCACCCAAATAGGACCGAGATTGCATGTAGAGAAGAACCTTACTGTAATTGACAGATACCCTTTCAAATATAGGGAACCCCCACAAAAAATAATTTTCTCATGAATGTAATCTACTTTCATTGCTACTTAGAAGTGCTCTTTGAAATGTTCTTTAAAATGACCATTAGAGTGGTGCCTGGGTGGCTCAGTTGATGAAGTGTCTGACTTGATTTCAGCTCAGGTCATGATCTCAGAGTTGTGAGATCAAGCTCCGCCTCTGGCTCCATGCTGGGCATGGAGCCTAGGTTTCTCTCTCATCCTCTCCCTCTGTGCCTCCCCCCAACTAAAACAAAGCAAAACAAACAAACAAACAAAAAACAAAAACAAAAAAAAAAGAAAGAAAGAAAAAAAAACCAAAAAAAAAAGAAAAGAAAAGAAAGAAAGAAAACATAAAAAAGAAATGATGAGAACAAATGCTGGTAAGACACAATGTTCCTATTGTGCTGTTTTTTCTTGTTGCAAGAAGGCACAGGTAGCAACCTCCCAACTAAGTGGTTTGAAACAACCACTAGCTATTGTTCGTAAGTCGGTGGGTCAGCGGGGTAGTTCTCCTGATCCAACCTGGGCTGTTAATTTCAGTTAACTTAAGCTGGGGTCCAGCCTGGGTCTGTAGTCATTTGGCAGATAGGTAAGGAGCTTACTGGTTTGGGATGGCCTCAGCTGGAATGACTTGGTTCTCCTGTTCTTGTGTTCTCCAGAAAGCTAGCCTGGACTTGTTCTTGCGACAGAAGTACAAGAGAGTGAACGGAAGCGGGCAAGGTCAGGCAAGCCCTGGGCTTGAAACTGGCACATTGACTACATTTCACTTGCAAAAACAGGTCATGGGCCAGGCCCAATCCACAGGTTGGGAAAAGAGTCTTGTAATGGAAGGCACTTCAGTGTCCCATCGCAAGTGTTGTGGATACAGGGAGAGAAAGAATTGGAACCGTCTTTGCCGTCAATCTAGTACATTTGCTATTTAAATTTTCCCTGTGAGGAATGAAATTTTGCTAAGATTATAGATCTGAGGTGAATGCTAGAAAAACTACCAATAGTGACAGCGCTGAAGTCTCTCAAGAATGTGACCACGTTAGAACTCCAGGTTCCGCTCTCCCAGTCAGCCCGGGTTTGCTGTATTGTGCACGATACCATTTGGATGTGTTTTTACCTTTGAAAAATGACCAGCAAGCTCACTTTTGACATATATAAATTCCCGGTTTATAGCTTTGAGATAAAGTATGCCTGAACTAGCTTTAAGGTCTCTTTACCTTTTCTGAGGCAGAAGAAATGAAATTGGGACCTCGTGGAGCTCAACGTGCACGTACTGGAATGTCCATACATGTATTCTTTGCTTCCGCGGAGGGAAAATGATGGAGGTGTTTGGGAAGGAAAACTGCCATTTTAAAGTTAGTTACACTGACTGCCTATCTTATAAAAACTGCAGTTGGGGACTCCAAGCTTTGAGAGGAGAGCAACTTAATGCAGGTGGTTTCTGTTCTTCCAAGTCCAGTCTTACCCATTTTTCAATCTGAACCAGCATCATCTTTTCATTCTGGAAATAGTGCAGCATTTCTTCATAAGTTGTTTGTGGTTTTTCTTTTTGGGTTTTGGGTTTTTTTTGGGGGGGTGCTTTTTGTTGGTAGGGGTGTTTTTTCTTGTTTGTTTTTTTTTTTTCCCAGCTCAGAAACATCTGTGCACACACGGATATTTTATTATCTAAAATACTTATTTTCCAGATATATGGTTATGGTGTGACATAAAAGATTTTCAGTGGAAAGTTGATTTCCCTCACACTGCTGTCCTCCAGCTCCTTATAAGGAGGATATATCCCTTCAGAGTAGTCCTGTATAAACATAAGCAGAAGCAAATATGTTTATACAGCTGTTTACTTCTCTTAATATAAATATGAACATACTTCACACATGCATTGTTTTTTATTTGTGTTAAAAATACAAAACTCAACCAAGTGTATTTGAAGATCTAATTGGCTTTATTAAATGGTTCATGAATCGGGCAGCATCCCACCTAGCAAGCAGAGGGGAGCTCTGCCGTGCCCCATAAAAGATGGGTTTCTAAAGATAGGGAAGGCAGTAGAGAAAGAAGAAATGTATTAGCAGGGAATGAATTGTTAAGGCAGGGTTGCCCTCCTTAGGTGACTAAAAGGGGGTCTATCAGTAATTTTTCCCATTATTGACCAGGAAATTCCATGTCAGTTGGTTAAACAAAACTCCTGCGAGGTGGTAACTGCAGTTAGCTGAGGTTTTAAGTCTTGGTTTACTGCCTCAACCTAAGTGACGCCATTTTGAGCCTGTGGTTTTCTTTTTAACATTTGGTTTACTTAATAATTTACCTTTAGAGGTTTCATAATCTCTGTCCATGAAGAGCTGCCTCATTTTATTTGCAAACATTTAACATTTTGGTGAAATACGTCCCAAGTGACCCTTACATTGTTTCTTTTTGCCTGTTGGCCACATGCTGTTTTGGGGGACTTCCTTTTCCACACTGAGGACTTTGTGACCCAGATCAGTCCTGCTGTCTTGATCCCTCTCATGAGCTAACAAGGCATCCATCCTTCTTTTTATGTCCCACTTTCTGGGATAATTGGAATGTTTTCCATGACATAGGGTGCTCTCCTCAGCTTTACCAATGAGGTCTAAGACTGACGGACCATCACTAGCTCTAATAATCACAGATTAATCACCTTGGAAAATCTCACTTCTCATTTTCTGACTCAGCAGGATTTTTTTGTTTTTGTTTTTTGATGCATCAGAAATATATCTCACCAATGCTAAACAATCATACCCTGCTGGCGTGTTTGGTTAAAAAATAAATAAGGACAGCTCTGGTGGCTCCGAGGCCCTCAGAAAGACACTAAGTTCTAAGAATCATTAAAGGTGGAATATGTCAAAGTCTTGCCTTGTCCATTCTTATACCCTGAAGGTTTTGAAGGTTCTTGGTATGGGTCAGTTGGAGAATACCTGTTTTCCCTGTTGTTTCCATGGTCCTGGAGTTGCAGATAGGACTTTCCAGAGTGTGACTTTTATATCTCTGTGAAATCACATTTATGTCTAATAAGCATTTTTATATTGTAGAATATACTGTAACATTTAATTGCAAATTACGGTATAATGTTTCTGAGCGTAAGCTTTAGGGTCAGCCAGACTCTGTGACCTTGAGGAAGTTATTTGACCCAAGTCTCTGAATCTTCATCTATAAAGTGGGATTAATAATACTTTATAGCTCAAGTTGTATTTTGAAGTTTAATTTAAATATTGTATATAAAATTACCACAAAGTGGAGCACCTAGGTGGCTGTCAGTTGAGCCTCTGCTTTAGGCTCAGGTCATGATCCCAAAGTCCCAGGATCGAGTCCCGCATTGGACTCCCACCTCCATGGGGAATCTGCTTCTCCCTCTGTCCTTCTTACCTCTCATGTTCTCTCACTCTCTCTCTCTCTCTCTCTCTCTCTCAAATAAATAAAATCTTTAAAAAATAATAATAATAAAATTCCCACAAAGTGTCTGATAAAGTAGTCAATGGTAGCTATAATGTTAAACAGAAGCCCCATTTGCCAGCTCCCACAGAAGATTTTCCCATACCTTCACCCTTCCGGGGCCCTCAGCTGTTTCAAGTCTATCCCAACCCCTGGCTTTCTTTAATCCCAGGGGAATTATTTGTGTAGCCTCTCTAGCCCATGGACCTCTCCAATGCCCGGTAGTGCTGGACAAAGTACCTATCATGTGCAAGTCAGTGTCTTTGGTATTCCACAACTAATCGAAAGTGTTTCAGTTTTTTTCTTTACCTTTCTTTTTTTTTTTTTTTTTTTTTTTTTGACGTAAAATACCTTTAAATAAATGAAGAGGATTAGGCGTCAGAGGGTTTGGTTTCTAGTTCTTTCATCTACACTATAACATTGGGCAAAATAACTCTCAATTCCCTCATGTATTACATGAAAATAAGAATACCTTTTTAAGTTTTAACAGAGTATCTTGATAAACTTGAGGAAGTAGACATAATACTGATAAGAACCTGACACATAGCGTAAGCCTGTAAACTCATCATTTCTTTCCTTCATTGAGTACGTGTGCTTGATATCTATTTAGTTATTTTCTTGGAATAGAGATAGATTCTGTTTCATTACAAATATTTTACTTCTGTCCTTCCATCTGGAGTGGTTCTGTGATGGCCAACCACCTGTAAGTGTGTAATAGATTGAGTAAATGGGACTTTTAGATTATTTTTGAAAGTAAAAGAATAAAAAGCATTTACTTAAAATGATTCTGATGCCAACAATATGTGTCCCTGTTAGAAAAATGTAATACTCCAAACCAGACTAGAACAGATCCTTTAAGACTGTGTGCTGTGAGGACTGTGTGTCCAGCACTTTATTTTCTGCCTTTGCTTTTCAGAATTTACCAGTTCCCTTTTAATTAATATTTCATCAGATTGTACTCTAAGGTCCAAGAAGGTCTAGGAAGCTCTACATAACACAGTAAAATAACAGCATAATCATTATTAGTTAATTAAAAAAATGGATCCCAATCTTGAAGTGACACATAATGTACAATTACTTGAATATGAATTTCCCAACACATGTGTCATCTTAACTATTCTTTATTCCTTCCCTTTGACTTCTAGATCAATTCTAGGTTTTGCTCTTATAGTTAACACTTCTCAAGAAAAAGTGATCACTATTGATTAATGAATATATCTGATGGCCTTCTCAAGGTTAGACGTTCATTAGATTTGGTGTGCATGTTCCTAATGTGACATCAGTACCCAAAGCTGAGAAAGAACGAGAATATACCTCAAACTGAGGACATACTTATTCTGTGCCAGGCATTTCACATGTGGCATTTTATTTAATCTTCATAGTGGTTAACTCTATCCTGAAACTAAAAAGAGAAGGGGACTCCAGGAAATAAAATTCCTGGTTTTCACTTTGTAATGCAAAGAAAATTTTATTTATTTGTTTGTTTTAAAGATTTTATTTATTGGAGAGAGAGAGAATGCATGTGTGCCTGAGTGAGGGTGAGGGGCAGAGGAAGGGAAGAAGCTGACACCCCACTGAGCAGGGAGCCTGATGCAGGGATCGATCCCAGGACCCTGAGCTCATGACCTGAGCCAAAGATAGAGGCTTATCCAGCTGAGCCACCCAAGCACCCCGCAAAGGAAATTTTAGAATGGGGTGGCATTTATGCCAATTCAGTAACAGTCAGTGATAGTCAATCCATTGGGAGAAGGAAGTAACCTCTTTTCTTGTAACCTGACCCTCAGAACAAAAGCATCTTATGTAGGTAGGTTCTAAATAACATCCAGTGGCTCAGCCATAATGGGAAGATGGATCACTCCTTGGAGAACCAGACTTGTTCTATAGAATCTAAAGGGGCCAAGGCTAAGGATTTCAGAGTTCCACACAACCATCCAGGGGGCAAGTGCTCAGACGTCCTGCTTACAGGGACATCTCTGTTTATCAAAAGCATGACTTGTTTGGGAATCTTGTTCATGAATAAGATGTTTAGTAAAACATGTGACTTTCTGGGGCGCCTGGGTGGCTCAGTGGGTTAAAGCCTCTGCCTTCAGTTCAGGTCATGATCCCAAGTGTCCTGGGATCGAGCCCCGCATTGGGCTCTCTGCTCAGCAAGGAGCCTGCTTCCCCCTCTCTGTCTGCCTGCCTCTCTGCCTACTTGTGATCTCTCTGTCTCTGTCAAATAAATAAATAAAATCTTTAAAAAAAAAAAAGTGAGTTTCAGAGTGTAATCCTACTCTGGAAGGAAGGTATTGAAAGCTGGAAGATGCTTTCAGTTTAGTGGGGAAACAGACAGGAAGGAAAGAATTATAATGTCACAAATCAGTACTAAGAGGTTAAGCAGCTGGTGCTATGGGAGTATTCCTGGAGGTGAGGACAGTCAATGAACAATATAAGTCATTGAAATGAGGCCACTGTGAAAATTGGAACCTTGGAACCCACTAACTCAAGCCTTAGAAGCCTGCACGGTTACTAAATGGACATCTAAAATCTCGTTCTGATTTTCCTGACTGAAGGATGGATGGATTTATCTGTACTATGCAGATAAGGAAGATATTTCAAGTCAGAAGAATCCAGAGTAAGGGAAAGGGGTCCAGAAAGAGAAAGTGATAGAACACTTCCTCTCTTAAAGTGGGGTATTCCCCATTGAGAAGGGGAGAACAGAACGGAGTGTAAAGAAATTAATAAAACTCAGAGAAAATGAAAATGAATGCTTCAAAAGCCCAGCTTAACGTTTTCAAAGCTTCCGTTACTTGCCCATTGATCTACCACCATTTTCAAAATACATCTTTGCAAAGCCCTCCCAAATGTAGCTAGAGCTACATTCACAGCTTTGTAAGAATGAAAAGGCTTGGGGCGCCTGGGTGGCTCAGTCGGGTAAGCATCTGCCTTTGGCTCAAGTCATGATCCCAGGGTCCTAGGATGGAGCCCTGCATTGGGCTCCTCGCTCAGCAGGGAGCCTGGTTCTCCTTCTCCCTCTGCCCGCTGCTCCCCCTGCTTGTGCTCTCTCATGCTCTCTCTCTGTATCAAACAAATAAATAATTTTTTAAAGGCTTTATTAAAATGGGACTGATTTGCAGCCTAAGATAGAATGAAGACAGACTGAGAAGTTTGGCCCTAAATCAAACAATCAGCCGCAAGACATTTTTTTTTTCCTAATCTGAAATTTCATAATCGTATTGAAGGCTTTCTGTTGAGTTTGGGTGCAGACTGATTTTTGTGCTGGTGCTGAGATGATGTAACTTTCCATTACCAATTTGAGATGGGGTTTTCGAAATCAGCAATTAAAGGTCACGGCCCTAAAGCTTCATCTCTTTTAATAAGGTTTCAAAGGATGATTTTCTGTTTCATTCACCTTTGATGTGCTTCAAAAACCAAGGTGACATGGGAGCATCCCTCCCTACTTCTGGCAGGAAGGTATATCTCCACGAAATGAAATTATTGAATCAGAAGTGGAGAGTGTGACAGCACGTGTCAAGCATAAAGATCAGATCTAATTAAGAAGGTTTCTGTGATCAAGAAATCCAGTGTAATTAGAAAGCAGTACCTTAATTGATACTTGACTCCTGTCAAATTCTATTTGCATGGAAATAATAGAAGTGTTCTCACTGTATATTGATTCTGTATCACTGTATACATTTGCATTAGCTACTCTGGTGTGACATGAAAAGAAAAAGTGCATTTTGATTTAAAAAAAAAAAAAAGGCCACCATTCAAAGAGAATTGATTCTGCACTACACACTCAGCCAGGCCATTTTCATGTATTCCTTCATTTTATCTTTATAATGCCTCTAGAAAAAATAAGGCTTGCATTTCCCATTGTACAGAGGAGGAAACTGATATTAAGCCTCATTGAGTAAGTCACCCAAGGTCACACACAGTAGCAGAGCTGAGGTTCCAGACTGCTCTCTGTGTATGCATAGCTCATTCTCTACTCAGAATGCCATAAAACCTCCAAGTTTTGTATTTGAACTTATCATGAATTGTAATGGAAAAATATACCTTTCTTTTAAAATTCTGAATATTATAATTCAGCCCAAATAAACATTCCCATCATATATCATCATAAAAGCCATAGCCAACTCTAAAATTAAGGCTTTTTTCCCTCTTTTATTTCCTTTTTGAAGATTTTGCAATAGTTCAGCCTAAGAGGTGACTTCTTCCAAATAATTTTGTGTATAGCTAGATGAAAAAGCCAAAGTCAAAAAAAAAATTTTTTATAGTAGTTAATCTCAACCAGAGATGATTTGCCTCTCCTTTCTGGGGATGTTTGGCATTATCTGGAAATATTTTTGCTTATCACAACTGGAAAAATGTGATTGTCTCTGGTGGGCAAAGGTCAGGGATGCAGCTAATACCCTCCAATGCCCAGAACCACCCCTACAGCAAAGAATTATCTGCCCCCCAGGTGTCAGTAGCCTTGAGCTGGAAAACCCTGATTTATAGTGCTATTCTCAATTATTGAATCCTCCAGAAAGGAAGCTTTGGACTCAAATTAATGGAAATGAATTTTATCCTGTTTCGAGGTGGCCCTCTCTCCTCACAAATAACGTATCCCACTTGCTGTGGTTCAACCAGTGATGGCTTTTCCTTTTCAGAGGTCCAGAGATGTTCTCTCCATGGCCTCCTCCCATTCAAACTGACAGTATCAGCTCTCAGTCATTGTTCTTGATTAATGCTACACTTGTGTTGACACTGAAGTACCCATACTTTAAACCTTTGTTCCCTAATTCCAGAATCCATGTATTCAACAAATATTTATTGTCTACCACGTACCATGCTCTGTTCAGGGATACAGTGGTAGCAATTACAGGTAGGATCCCATTAGTACACATTTCTTGTGAAGGGGAACTAGGGAACAGAGAAATAAACAAGGTAATTATCACAGAGAGATGATCTCTTTGAAGACAAACAAATAGGTTGTTCTGATAATAACCGGAGGAGAAAGAGGAATTGTCATTGTGGAGGTAACATTTAAACTAAGATGCAAATGACAAGAAGAAACTCACTTAAAAATCTGGGCGCAAAGAATTTCAGACAAGGGCACTGGAAAAATCCACCAGTCAGATGTTCAAAAGAATAGAAAGCAAGCCAGGATTGTTTGACTCCAGTGAATAAGTGAGAGTAAGAGAAAGGTACAGAAAAATGACACCAGGCCAGATCAGGTAGGGCTTATATACCATAGTAGAAATCCAGATAACTCTTCTTATTGGAATAAAATGCCGTTAGAGGGTTTTAGGCAGGATATGAGAAGATCTGTGTGTGCTGTGAAAGATAACTTTGGCCACTATTTGAAGAATGTCCTCTGGGGAGGCACAAGTAGAATTGGAGTCATGAAGGTGGTTTTGGAAATGATGGGTGATGTTGTGGGCTTAGACTATGGTGGAGCAATGGAGATGCGAAGAACTGGTTGTTATCAGGAGTTATTTTGGAGGTAGAGCTGATAGACTTAATGATGAGCAGGGCATAAGGGAAAGATAGATCAAATGTGATACCTAAATTTTTTACTTTGGCAACGGGCTGGAGAATGATGCTATTCACTGCAATGTAGCACACTAACAACTGAACAGAGGAGAAGGAAATGTCAGGCAGCCTGTTTGGAGCTACTGTGTTTGTAAAGCTGTCAAGGATTCAGGAGAGATGAATCTTGAGATCAGCAAGGAGATCAGAGATGGAGATATGGAGATATAAATGTGGGTGTTGTCATCATGCAAATTGCATTTTCAACTTTGAACCTGAGGGAGGTGGCCTGAGGAGTGTATATATTTTGTCGAGAAAAGAAAGGCACTTGGGAAGAAACTGGGGGCAATCCAACCTCCAGGAGCTGGCTTCTATTCTCCGTGAAAAGAATTTTAAGTATCCGTAGTAGACAAAAGGTACCACGTGGAGCAGAGGCCGTCTGAAACATGCTCATTTAGTGTGCTCGGAACTGAACCATGTCTGTGTGTATGGAGAAAAGGAAGAGGGTGGGGGAGAAAGGAGAGAACAAGTTTTGAAATCATGAAGTAGTTGGGGCACCTGGGTGGCCCAGTTGGTTAAGGATTGAACTCTTGATCTCAGCTCAGGTCTCAGTCTCAGGGTTGTAAGTTCTAGCCCTATGTTGGGTTCCATGCTGGGTGTGGAGCCTACTTAAAAAATAAAAATCATGAGGTGGTGTAATAAATGTAAAGTAGCATTATTAATTATTTTAAAGTAACTGACAAGAAGAGTATGAGAAACATATACTATAATCTACACTACACTGAAATAAAAGGAAATACCCCAAAATGCTTCTGGAGAGGTTAACTTGTGCTGAGCAAGTCCTTCCTGGGTCTTTTTGGTGTAGGCAGTAGAATCCTTGCTTTTTATCATCACCTTCATACACTGAATACACTCTCCTAAAACTCTTATGTTTTTACCTGCTAAGTTGTTACATTTTGTTTAGTCATTTGTATTCAAACGTTAGACTCTCCAACTACCTATATTAAATTTCATCTTTCTAGGCTTTTGAGACTCTTTTGAAAACTGACTCTGTTATAAAATGTAATAGTTTTCTTTCCAGTTTCTTCATCACCTCCAAATTTAACCAATATATCTTAACCCAAGTCTTAAGAAAACTTCTAGCCAGATGAAGATCAAGGACATGAAGGGTTTCCCCATTTCACCAGATGCTCCATCTTGTTAGATGTCACAGTTCACTTTGGGTACCATCAATTAGGCATCCACCAAACTGTGTAAGAGTTAAACCCTTATTTTCATCTTTGTCTCCATTTTTAAACTACAAACTAGCTGAAATATATTCCCACTCTATCTATAAGAAGTGACTAGTAGAGGAGTTTAGAGATGTTACCCCCAAATCAAGTAATGTCCGTATGTTAAAAGTTGTGGCTAGAGTACATATGGGAGATCCCAGGATTGCCATTTCTTTTTTAATTGCTCACAAATCTCTTTTTAATATATCATATTTTAAAATGTCTTTAGCTTCACTAAGGTGTTTTGAAAAGAAACTGTACTAAGCAGTCCTTTTGTGCCTCTCCTTCTCTGGATATTCCTCAGATACCCCTGACAGCAAGGTTGCAATCTAAACGTCAGTTCCATCTGGAAAGTTGACACCCACTTCCTGAGAGTTAGGTCACCTGGTTGGGCTTCAGGATCCTCTCACTAGTGTGTGTGACTAGTCTGAGCATCCTTCTCACTGGCAGAGATAATGGACTAGGAGTTGGAGGAGTAAAGGAGTTATGTTTTTTCTCTGTCAGTACTTCACCAGCATTTTTTAAGGCAAGAGCTGTATTTTATTTGTTGTGCTCTAAGTTTTAAAAAAAGATATTCTTTTTTTTTTTAAAGATTTTTATTTATTTATTTGACAGAGAGAGATCACAAGTAGGCAGAGAGGCAGGCAGAGAGAGAGAGAGGAAGGGAAGCAGGCTCCCTGCTGAGCAGAGAGCCAGGGCTCGATCCCAGGACCCCAGGATCATGACCTGAGCCAAAGGCAGAGGCTTAACCCACTGAGCCACCCAGGCACCCCTTAACCATTGCTTAACTATAACATACATAGCCGATAAACTATAAAATCATCATTCTGTAGGGTTGAAGCCTTGTCATCAAGTCAGACCTGCCCTTTTCCTTCAGAGGAAGCCGTAAGGTAGATCCCTTTAGAAAAAGGGAGGTAGCTGCAAATTGAACATGACTGAGAATGCTTGCTTTCTTCCCCTTTAATTTTTTTTCTGCCTTTTTCATTGTTTTCTTCTTTGTCTTTGGCAACTATATCAAAGAAAAAGTGGAGCCTTTTAAAAAATCTCTGGGTAACATTGGAATGAACTTTGGTTATTAGTTTTTGCAACTGTTTGATTCAATTTAGCTGGCATTTCAATGAAAATGTTCTTCCCCAGTGGTGATGAAATAACACCTTGTGTTCTGATTCCTTCATAGCCTGTTTTTGCTTTCTTTCTCTGTGAAAAAAGAAGGCATCAGTTTTGATTCATTTAATTAGATAAAAGCATAGTTTCCCACAGTATAGAAGAACGTAAACAGCATTTTTGAGTGAAGAATGTATCCATGAGTGAGCAAATATAGCTAATAAAATAGGACAAATGTATATCATGCTTATGAATAAATTAATAAGTTGTCAAACTTCTATCCCTTACTGTAGGAACATATACAAAATATGACCACGTTTTAGTAAGGCTCACTTGAGTACATGAAAATATATATATATGTATATATATATATATGTATTTTTTAAAGAATTTATGTGAGAGAGATTTTATGTGAGAAAGAGAATGTGTACGCACGTGCATATACCAGTGGGAAAGAGGGGTAGAAGACCGGGAGAGGGAAAGGGAGAGAATCTCAAGCAGACTCTGCACTGAGCACAGAGCTTATCACCTGGCTCAGTCATGGATCCCTGAGATCATGACCCCATGCCAAAACCAAGAGTCAGTTGCTTAACCAACTGAGCCACCCAGGTGTCCCCAAAATAATTTCCAGTGTGATTTTTGGAAATGAATTAATCGTACTCCATGCACTCCATCCTTTTATTTTGTCTTACTCAACACTTACTCCCTGTCAAGCATTTTGATTTATTAAGTTGTGCGCTGAATACTCACTGATTTATTCTACAAACAAGGGGTAAGTGTATAACATTTAGTGGGAAAACATGCTGGTGTCCCATTGTGTGCTCATCTGGTTTCAGACTTTTTTCAGGCCATTTTTCTACATTGTCAAAGTGTTTTTCCCTTCGCGTCACTTACTATGGTTCTATATGAGATAGAAACCTCTTGAGGTATAAAATCAGACATGAGTCAGACATGTAAAAAATGTTAGTGAAAAGTATCCTTTCTTGCTAATATCACCGCACACTTTAGTGTCTTTTGCTGAAGACCAAAACAAAGAATGAAAAGAAAGCTTTAGAATTTTGAGGATGAACTCCTTGGTTTGGCTCTTAAAAGCAGCCAGAAGGAAAAGATGGCTCACCTACAAAGAATTAGCAATGAGTTTTTACAAGTAACTTTTCAAAAGTAATTGTGGAATCCAGAAGACAATGGTGGAATTGATCTGAAAGGTGCTACCAAAAATAGCTGTCGGTCTAAAATTTTAAACCTGATAGAACTATGTTTTCAACACCCAGGGTGAAATAAATCCAATCATAAAAAATTTTAAAAACTGAAATTTGTTAACAGAAGACCATCACGTCTAAAGAATTATTTGAGAGAAATAATTGATACCAGAGAAAAATTGGAAATGAAAGAAGGAAAGTGAGCAAAGAAGATAACGTTGGTATATTTAAGCCAATAGCCTTTGAAAACAAACATATTAATGGCTAATTCGTAGAAGTACCAATGAGAAGAAAAAATCAAAGCTTGAAATAAGCTATTTAAAAGCAATTTAAGTATCTTTTTATGAATTGTTTATAATTTTAAGTAGTCAGAATTGTTACTTTTCCTTTATGATTTCTGCTTTTAATGTCATATATTACTTTGAAATGCCCAGTTATGTCCCCCCCCCATATGGATTCACAGTTGTTCCAGTAATATCTCCTGAAAGGCTCATCTTTTAGGAGGAGGTCAGGATTAAAATATTTAAAGATGCTTTTATTGTTTGAGAGGTGGTTAAAGACACTGATTAACTTGACTTTATTAAGTTTGCATGTTTACAGTTCAATGGTATCAACTAACAGAATGAAATTATTGTACATAAACATCAAACCAGTAGGGGGGAAAGCTGAGAAAACCATTGATCAATCAAATGGATTTCCAATTAAAATTCTAATGTAATTGTAAGATACATACAGGAAAGCAAAGGACCAGGGAAAGTCAGTTCATGAAGAAGAGCATGTGGGGATAGTTCCGATACCACATATCAAGTCGATTAAAAAACTGTTGTGGCTAAGACATGACACGCTGGTGAAGGAATAAACAAGTAGACCAGAGAATGATATGAGATACGAAAGACTACAAATCACTGAAGGCACGATGAGCCATTTAGGGGTTATTACTGGACAACTGTTAATCCATAAGGGAAAAAAAATAACTGAGTATTTCCCTCAAAGCAACACATGGAATAAAAAGCCAAAATCATAAAGGAAAACTTAACAAATTGGACTACTTAAAATTGTAAACTATTCATCATAAGAAACTAAAAAAAAAAGAGTAGCCAAAGGTTGAAGATATTTAAACCATATAAAAGCAAAAAGGAGGGGCACCTGGGTGGCTCAGTTGGTTAAGCAGCTGCCTTTGTCTCAGGTCATGATTCCAGGGTCCTGGGATCAAGCCCCATACTGGACTCCCAACTCAGTAGGGAGCCTGCTTCTCTCTCTCCCTCTGCCTGCTGCTCTGCTTACTTGCGCTCTGTCTCTGTCAAATAAACAAATAAAATCTTAAAAAAATAAAAAAGCAAAAAGGAATTTGCATCCCTTATATATAAAGAACTTCTTCAGTAAGAAAAAAAAAAACAGGCTACTTCAAAAACATAAAAGCAAAAGAATAAAGAAGCATTTCACAGAAGAGAAAACTCAACACAGCAATAAGTGCATGGAAAGATAATTAGTCTCATTTTTAATCAAGGAAATGCAAACTAATGCCACAATGAGCTACCGTTATACTCATCAAGTTGGAAAATTTTTAAAGTAGAACAAGCAGTCTTGGTGAGGCTGTGGAGAAAGAACTTTCTTTTTATTTATTTATTTATTTGACAGCGAGAGATCACAAGTAGGCAGAGAGGCAGGCAGAGAGAGAGAGGAGGAAGCAGGCTCCCCGCTGAGCAGAGAGCCTGATGCGGGACTCGAGCCCAGGACCGCAAGATCATGACCTGAGCCGAAGGCAGCGGCTTAACCCACTGAGACACCCAGGCACCCCGAGAAAGAACTTTCATACATTTCTGGTATGTGTGTAAAGTATCTAGTAGAATTATTAATGTGCACATTTAATGAACTAGCAATTCTTTTCCTACATGTATAAGCTAGAAAGAGTCTTCTATGTCTACAACAGAATAAATATACAGCACTGATTATAATAATAAAAACTGGAAATAACACAAATGTCCAACAGGAGAATGAATAGATAAATTTGGGTTCAGTGTTAACTAAACAGCAGTGAAATGAATGAAACAGCTACTTACATCAACATGAATTTCATAAACATAATGTTAAACAGGAAAAAGTCATGAGAATAATATATTTGCTTAGATTCTCCTTATATGAAATTCAGAGATATGCAAAACTAAACAATATTTCAGGCTCCATCCATATGTATTATAACTATGAAAGACTGCCAGGGAATAAGTTCTGAATGCTGATGACCTATCAGGGGAGAGGGAATGGCTTCATGAGAGGCTACAGGGATACATGAATTACCCTATTTCTTAATGTAGGTCTTCTGTTAGCACTTTCCATGTATCTTCTATATACTACATTAAATATGATTTCATAAGCATAAAGTTTTCTTTAATTTAGAAGAATAAAAAGTTAAATTGCTTATTCCCCACCTTTCTCAATTATCCACCCGTAAAATAAAACCATCAAAATAGAGTGAATGCTTTCTAAAGCGTCTTGTGAAGTTTATTAAAATCAACAGTGTTAATCTTTTTCACTAGATAGATTCCAGGAAAAAAAAAAAATCAAGACACAGTACATACAACGGTCATTAATTAGTACATATCTGCCCTCCAGTCCTTAGTTTCTCCATCTGTCAGTCGAGGCACTTGGATCAACTAGAACCAGTTCTTCCTGTAGTAAATTTCTCTTGTACCCGTTTGGTATATAGCTTAAATGCCCTCTTCACCGGACAGGAGCACACATTACAAAATGTAGTGTTCTCCAAGGCAATTCTGTCTTTCATCACTGTACCTGCAGTGCCTGGGTGAAGTACCTGGCTTATGGAAGATGGTCAAAATAAAAGTGCGACAAAGGATTCTGGCATTCTATGCTTGTGCATATTGAGCATGCTAAAATCCCACCATATCAGGAAGTCACTGTTAAAGAAATTGGATGGTTTTATACCACCATTGCAGGGATCATGGGTAACAAAGTATCAAAAAGAGGAAACATTCATCAATTTCAAGATGCACATTTTTCACACTCTGTCTTCTCTGAAATCAAGGTAGGACTTGCGCTAGATGAGACCCTTCCAACTGTTGCCAGGTAGGCAGAAGTTGGGATGCAGTTTACATAGCCTGATTTTAAACCCACTAAGTAATTATTCTGATGGCATGATAAACAGCAGAATTCCCTTGATGCTTCAGTCAAGAAATTAAGGAAAGAGTGAGTCTCCTGTGTCCTCTGAAAAGTGTTCTTTGACATATTCTGATACAATCAAGAAAATCCAGCTTCAAAAATGGTAAGATAGATTTCCTGGTATTTTAGAAGATCTTGGAGACATACATTGTAGACCACTCTTTTTTCTTTTTTAAGATTTGATTTATTTGATAGACCCAGAGAGCACAAGGTGAGGGAATGGCAGAGGGAAAAGAAGCAGACTTCCTGCTGAACAGGGAGCCTGATGTGGGACTCGATCCCAGGACCCCAGAATCATGACCTGAGACGAAGGCAGATGCTTATCTAACTGAGCCACCCAGGCACCTCTGCAAATCACTCTTTTAAGAAAATCTCCATAATGGGTGCCTGGCTGGCTCAGTCAGTAGAGTATATGACTCTTGAGGTCAGGTTTCTAAGTTTGAGCCCCATGTTGGATGTAGAGATTACTTAAAAATAAAATCTTAAAAAAAAAAAAGAATGTCTCCATCATTCATATATGTATACATGTATATATATACATATGTGTGTATGTATATATGTATGTGTGTGTATATATATATATATTCCTGATGGCATAGAGATGAAGACTGACTGGAAAAACAGATAAAAAAATTTGAATTGAAAAATAAGCAGCAAAGTTGGATGCTAATGAAAATAGAGTTGAGGAAAACCTTAACCAATGTATGTGGCTTATACTTTTTATGTAGAAACCAGAGGATAATTTTTTAAAACTCTCTTCTAGTTATTGATGTTATTAAGACTGAAAGGGTTAATTCCCACCCACCATTAAATCAATTACATAAACTGGGATCCAGGAGAGGGCAGCAGAGAACTAACCTAAAGAGTTTTGTTTTGCCTCCATAAAGGGCACTTCACCTTTGTGAACAGTTCACGTATATGCCCTTAAGGCAGCCCCACAACAAAACTGGGGCAGGCCAGTTATTTCTAGCCTCATTCAGTGGACAAGGAAACAGACTTGGGGTAAGGAAGTGAGGAGATGGAGGAAGTCCCGCTAAGGGATGGTCTTTCCCTTCATCTAAGAAGGAGAGTTGGACTTACATGCATTCCTCTCCTTCAAATTATGGCAAAACCTTTGAGAAGTCTGGCGGGTGGTCAGGAAGCGAATTAGAGGTGGGCTCTGTTGAGATCCCGATCCGCTAAGCCCCTGAGCAGGGTGTGTGGTAAAGATGTCATGAATCAGGATGAAGATGTGATCTAAGCAATCAAACTGAAGATGGAGGGAACATAAGTAAACACCAAGCTAATTTGTGATCACTAAGTGAGCAGGAGACAAGTCTGAACTGAATTCAATTTGGGCCCGTGAGGAACCCCCGGATGGCATGTTGTGCTAGGAGGGGCTTAAAAGCCCCGTAAGCACAGGGAGTGTCTCAGTCCCCTGCCCTCTCTGGCCTTTACAAGGCTTAGCCTCAAATACATTGAAAAACAGAAAAGCTCCTGGCCCCTAGGCAATATCTGAGGCTGACTCCAGGGTATTGGGTACTGGTGAAGATATAAGTGAAATGAACTAAAGATATGGGCAGTGTTTCTACCTCCCTTCCTAGCAATTAAAACAAAACAAAACAAAACAAAGAAAGAAAGAAAGAAAGAAAATCCAGAGGGAGGGTTTCTCCTTCATTTACTGAGTAGTTATAGTCTAAAACTCAAGTCAGGAAATGGAATATTTTGAAGCCCTACTGGGAAGGCATAAATGATTCTTCACTCCAAAGAAATTAGAGGCCTTTTGGCCTGATAGGTGTAGTCTGGGTGAAGTATTACTTTGTGTTGTCAAGATTCATTTCTTGGCTGAGCAGTCACTTCACAAACTAAGCTCCGTGGTTGGGATTTTGAAGGCTTTTCCTCCTGCTGAAGCTCAGAGATGGGGAATGTTCAGAGAAACACAGGTACAAAAATATTCTCCTGATGGCCTCATCTTGGGAACATCCCTGAAGAGGAAGGCAGGGAGGTGTGGCTACAGCTGTGTTTCCTTAGGGAAGGTGGCTCTCAAAATGCAGAAATGAAGCTTCCATACTCCATCTATAGTGCATGCAAGAGAGCAACAGCAAATGTCAGTAAATAAAAATGTTACAATGGTCCCCCTCCCAGAAATCACTAATGAAGGGGAAAAAAAATAAAAGGATTTAGCATTCTTCATTATTCTTTTAAGTAAATCCTACTTCAAACTAGGTGATGGAAGAGAGGATATTTGTAGACTAGCTCTTAGGTGTGGAAAGATGGAGATAGGGTTGGCCTTTCTCATTCCAGCAAAACCTGTACTTCACCTAGACAATTACATGTCCATTTTCTGAGGACTTAACACAGCATAGAATGGGATACAAATACATTGGCCACTGAGTGGCTCAAACTCATATAGTCATTTCATCAGTGATCTGTCTTTGACTCTTTTTGTCTTCACTCTGGGGTAACAAATAGAATTCCCAAATGTGTTTTTTGTATCTAAAACTATATTCATATCTGTATTTCTCTTTATTCTCAGTAAAGAGAATATGCTGCAGAAAGAGCTTAAGCTTTGAAAATAGTTGGACCTGGATGTATGATACAGACCCAGTGTTTATCTGTTTGGCTGTTAGGTTACAGGCATTAGCCAATCTGCTCTTCCCATGATAGCTCCCATGGACACACCTTGAGCTCTATCTCCCCTCCTTCAGGATGCCATCTGTCCTATTTCTATGCTTAGGATTATCCTTTGCTAACTCAGCCAACATCAGTCGCTCACTATATGTCACTAACTGTTCTAGGCACATAATGAAAAGGAACAACAATCCCTTTCCTCAGGGAACGGATAGTCTCGCGGACCTTCTATTCTCTCCTTTTCTTTCTTGCTTTCATCTTCATTCCACCGGTCCTCCAAACTTCACCTCAAGAACCTCCCCTTATATGAATATTTTTCTGCATTTTATTTACCAAAAACATTGTGTGTCCTCTGAAATTCTGTACCATTTTCCTGCCTTTGCTGTTCAGATGACTTTTTATTGCTTATTGTCCTGTACTATAGGGGTTTTTTTGCACGGATTCTTCCTGCTTGCCACCAACTGCCTGTTGGTGGACAGGAAAAGGTCTAGAATATCAGCTTCAAAAAGGTAGCGTGATTCAGTATGTTCTATTCACTACCCGTTCCCAATGACTGTAGTGGACAGATAGTAGGTTCTCTATAACTATTTTGCACGAATGAAAGCTTTTGTACCACTCACATTATCTTGCTGTGTTAGAGCGAATTAGATTTGCACTCAAAAGTCTTGGATTTAAAACTAAGCTCAAAGCTGATTTTGCTTCTCTGAGACAGCTTCCTATAGAAGATGGAAATAAGATTACTGTTTTACTTACATTACAGAATTGCTTTTGAAGATCAAATAAGTGTGATATATATAGAAAAGAACTTATTTGTAGAATAAATCATGGAACACTACACCAAAAACTAATGATGTACTATGTGACTAACACAATAAAAAAAATTAAGTAAATACCAATCCAAATATTAAATCTAAATGCCAAATTTCAACCTCAAATTCCAATATTTTATTTCTGAGAAAATTAAAAAAAGAGAGAAAACACAAAATCCAAAAGCACATTTTCCCCCACACTTCTTTTCTTTTGGACCATGCTGCATGGGGAAAAAATTGTTTTATTTTACAATTTCTGTTTCAGATAGTTAATGCTATTTAACACCTGTCAGCTTATTAAAATTTTTAAATAAAATCCTTCTTTAAAAAAAAAAGAACTTGTTTATACACTGCTAAATGAGTAAAAGGTATTAGAACTAAGCCCATAATGATGACTGCTGAATGAATGAATATATTACAGGCTGAAGGTTTGTGCCTCCCACCCTATCCCCCCAAAATTCCTATGTTAAAGTAATTCGCAGTGTGAAGGGATTTGAAGATGGGGCCTTTGGAAGGTACTTAGTAATTGTTAAATGAGGTTATGAGGGTGGAGCCTTCCTGATGGGATTAGGCCCTTAAGAAAGAGTCATGAGAGATAACTTGTCTCCCCTTGACCTAACTCACCTCACAGGTGTCGCAAACAAGTCAAAGGAGCACACAGGGAGACAGTGGTCACCAGCAAGCCAAGAGAAAAGGGTTCAGGATAAAATCTACCTTGCCAGCACCTTGATCTTGGGTTTACCGGGCCCCCAGATGTGTGATAGATCTCTGTTGTTTAAGCCACTGGGTCTATAGTATTCTGTTACGGAAGCCTGAGCTAAAGCAACAGTGCCTGAGGGCCTAAGAAGGGAAAGAGGATTTCACAGAGGCTGAGCAATTTAGGAATTCAATCAAGAGGTAGATAAAGGCACTCTGAAGGTGACAGAGACTTCAGTCATTTCAGAGAATTAATTGATGCTTAAAAGTGCTGTGTTGTAACTTTACTGAGCGCATTTCCTGAGATCCACCTTCTCCTAAGTTCAGAGCATAATAGAAAGAATTAAACTGTGTATTAAGAGATTGACGGTCTCAGCAGGTGTCTCTGGGCAAGGCACTTTCACTCTCTGATCTTCTATTGTCTTATCTATGAAATGAAGATTATAATGCCCAGCACATCCACCTCCTGGCCTTGTTGTGATGATCAAAGAAGTTTGTAAATGACTTGTAAATTATTAATTGCCAATAAACTGTGAGATCTTATTAGTAATAGCAGGCCAAGCCCTTAAAGACTCAGGGTTTGTGCCACATCCTTGGCTTCTCAAAATTAACTTTCTTGTCCAAGATGTACATGCGATCTAGAAATTCCTAGCATCGTGGAATTTAATGAGTGCATTAATTTTTCAGTCAACACAGTAATCCAGTGAGCCCTGTTTGGCAGGGAAGAAACTGTTCCACAGAGGCAAAGCAAATTGTCCAGGGTCACACAGCTTGCTGATGGCACAGCTAGGTTTCCAGTACACATTTAATAACTGCAGATGGGGAGCTCTTTCCATGAAAGCATAAAGATCTGAGCTCTCTTGTCATCCAACACAATAGGTTTTCTTGTCAGTGAGACCTAGTTTCTCTTATTATCATAGTCAATCCAGTAACGGTAACATCTGAGATTTTGTGAAATCTTCTCTTCCCTTTCAGTGTAATTTTTGGTAAATGTGCAATATCCTTAGTGGCAACTTATTTTCCAGGTGCAATTTAACAATGGGTCCCTGGAGATCGGATTGGCAGGGTAACCATCTTGCTGATAGTTAATTTTTCACAAAGATTTTTACATGGCCAGTTACTTCAAAAATAATTCATGCTTGTTGACTTCAAAAAAAAAAAAGGGGGGGTGTGATCCTGCATCTTTTGAAACTCTGAGTGCTGGCATTAAAGAAGAGGCCTGAGGTTCATATTCCTTCTCTGTCGATATTAGTTATTAAGTAGATCCCAGTATAAGTAGGGCCGTCTTGGTTTAAATCTCTTTACATCTCTAGAGGAAGGATGGTGATGAGGTGCAGGAGTTGAAAATCAGCTACTGGCTTTTGAACATAGTCTGTAGAAGGCACATAGTAGACGTTAAGAAATTACTTCCCTAAACACCATTCTTCTGCAGAAGAGTAACACCAGCAAGCAAAGACGCTGATGACCTCAGAGAAGCATGAATAACTCAGATTGGCTCAGATTGTATTGATAGCCCAGCCCGACTCCCGGGAATTGAGAGCAAATTTGGTATTCAGAAGCCAGATGGGTTTTTTTAAAGACCCCTCCTATTTTTTTTTCTTTTTTTTTTTTTTTTTTTTGAAGATCTTGTTAAGTCAACCTTGGAGGAAGAACAGAAGATACTTCTTCCTGGAATGAAGTAAATTTTCCTCCTATAATCTTGTCATTCGATGGCAGTTCAATAACGGGAGAGGGAAGCGCAGGACTTCGAGCATAGTGTGGAAAGGGACCTGGCTCAGTCCTCAGGAGCATTCCTGTTCTTCTAGCTAAGGTTTCCACCCGGGAAGCCCCAAAGGGGCTGACTGAGGTCATGATCCAATTTCAGGACCACAAGGAGCAAGGAGCCCAACTGAGAAGAGAAGCTTTTCCTCTAAGCATGAGATCATGGCCTCTTACTGAGATTGCCTTGGTGCCACCCCAGAGCACAGACTGAAATAATTCTGATTAACGAGATTATAAAAACCAGGATCCTTGGTATTCCTTTGCCCAAATGAAATACAAGCCAGCCATTTATATTTCTTAGGCGTTGTTCTTCCCTGGATCCCTAATATAGTGAGAATATGATATGTGCTTAGCTGATCTGATCATCAAAATTATGGAGAAAACTAAGGCTCTCCCTGTCATACCGAGTCAGCAAGTTTGATTTGCTTGGAGTTTAAAGTAAGGTAACAGGGTGCCCCCCAACGGGGGCTTTGAACAAGTCCCACTGCCGCCTCCTGGTACAGGACACACGTTCAGATGTGCTATTCTGGGCGTAGTAGGAGCCACGAAAGAACCCCTTTGGCTGGATTTTACTTTTGACAGGTTGTCAAGATCTGTATCCAGAATATGACAGCACTTTAGTGGACACGTGTGCATATGTGTATAATGGAGTCAAACTTCTTTCCTGCACTTGTGAACCATTGAGCACGGCTCTGTTTAATTTTTGAGCTGCTGTGATAATTTTCTTATTCATCAGATTCAAAACCTTATCATCATTGTTATCATCATCATCACTAACAAAGTGAGCCCTTCACGTGAAGATGAAGCAAGGTAGTGGTAGGCCTCATTGTACAGGTGAGGTAACTGTGGTTTAGGGAGGGTAAGGAGGTTTAAAGGTGACATGGAACATTTTGGCAAAGACCATGTTCAAAATCGGGGTCTATGGATCCACAGGTGCCACAGTTTACCATCACTCTTGATTTCCAATGCATGCCTGCCCCTGGAAGACTTGAAATCTTAAGAATAGTGGAGTTTTGCTTTACTTAGTAATCCCCAGGGTCTTTAATCTGACCATCTTGGACTTTCAGAAGCTATGTAATTTGAAGATAAAAAATAGATGCTTTACATCATAAATACAATAAATACAAATAAATACAATATTTTTAAAGGTGGTAAGGACTCTAGTGCATCAAATGTAAGTCATGGTCCTTTCTATCACCCAGCAATTAAATAGGAGCTTTTAGGTGATTGCTGCCCAACCCCCCTAACACTCTCATTCATCATAACCTCTTTTTAGGCCATTCGCACCCTCATTCAACAAATATCTTGGGAAGCACTTGATTTGTATTAGGCCCTGCTCTAGGAGCTAAAGGAATGGCAGGGAAAAAACAAATGCAAAGTCGTATCAGAATACAGATGAAAAATGTGATGATTAAAATTAATCTTGAAAAAAATAAAATAAAATTGATCTTGAGACAATGATTGGTTTATTCAAGTCCGGAAAAAGACCAGCAAGTTGATCTTGAGACAATGATTGGTTTATTTCAAGTCCCGAAAAAGACCAACAAGTTGATCTTGAGACCATGATTGGTTTATTTTGAGTCCGGAAAAAACCAACAACTTCCTCTCTCCCCACCTCACGGGAGCAAACCACACCCACGGGTGGAGTGGTGCATGTTCAGCAAGCAGGCATTGTCCTGGGTTCTATGGAGCTCTCCAGAAGAAAACCAGTCTTGCTCTGAAGTAGCGGAGGTGTGAATGCTGTGCTTCCAAGGATTAGGCTTTTTCCAAATTAGGTTTATCCTCTTTCTAGGATTCATTCTATATCATCATTAATACCTTAGCAAATCACTGTTTGCTATATTCACGTAACTGTGTTCCATGGTGTAAGTCTTCAGGGATTAGTCATTTCCACTTGTCAGTGCCATGCCTAGCAAGATCTGATGCAAAAAGCATCTCCCTAGCAGGTCAGCTGGCAAAGGCATGAGGTTAGGTTTTGTTCAGGCAAACAGATTAGCCCTCTAAGGGTTAATTAGGAAGACAGCCCCTTTCAGGGCCCAGAATTGTTTACATCAATCGTTTTCATGCAAACTGCCATGTTTCACTTGGGTACTAATTGTGCCTGATGGACCCATTATTTTGTAATCAGAGCAGTTCCTTAGCTAGCTCTCTGGGGGTTAATTAAATGGATGAGGTAGTGCCCCGGATATTACTAGCAGACAGGACCACTTGAATTTCTCACCAGCCGCAGTGGAGAATGTCCTATTACTATGAGCAGTCGGATTCCCCAGCACCAGTGGTGCCTTTCACAGCTGGAGTTTATTAGGTTACTGTACCAAGACAAGCCCAGCTGATCCAACACTACAGGCCTGCCTGGCTTGGTCCTGTTTGGGTGCAGAGGACTTGTTGTGCCAGTGGATTCTGGACACCCAACCTGCATACAGCCAGCCGTGTTGACTCCAGAAGATGATTCCTGCCCCAGGTTAAATTTGTATACCTCACGGAAATGTGAGCGTCTTCAAGCTGAAGGCACTTAAAAACTAGAAGAGCGGCAATCAACCCCGAGACACTATACTAGACACAGCAAGAGACCACAATGTTTGGTAAGGTGATTAGGCATTGCTCTGATGTTGTTATGCCACTGCTGTGGCCAATGGGGGCTGACCTTGTAATCTGCCAGCTCTCTTCCCTTCATGTTTTATTCCCCCTTATTGAATGTCTAGCTCAAGACTCTTTGTGTAAAGTGATCGCACATTATTTTTTGTCTCGTGTTTTTTTTTTTTTTTTTATTTTGCAACAAGCCCACTGGGATTTAATAACCAGGAGAGAGTATTGTGTATCGAGGCGTGAATGAGGAAACGGTAGATTCTAGAGCTCAAATATCTAAGCCCATCTGCACTTGGGGCCATTGGAGAAAGCAGCAACCCAGAAAAGGATTTTTTTTTTTCTTCTACACCAGGCTTTGTATTATGACCCACAATAGCAATTATAATGAAGCCTTTCTATTGCATGTTGAGATGTCTTAACTACAGTCATAGGTAACTTAGGAAAATGGTTTTTTCTTAAAGTCTTTTATGGAGTTAGCTCTCGCATAGGGTCTTGATATCAAAAAAACTATGGTTCTTCGCTGGCAGAAAATATAATATGATGGGAAGTACACATGCTGGACTGTGAAGACGTAAATTCAGTTTTTATTTCTTCTGTGTATTAGTTGCGTGACTGGGGCCACTCACTTTACTTTTGAGTCTCAATTTCCTTATCTTTAAAATGGGGATATTTATACTGACCTACTTTCTGCCATAGGGTTATAGTAAAAACCAAGCAGAGCAACTGCCACATCTCACATGCCTCAATTAATACATGTAAATGAAAGACTGATTGGATTGAAAAATATATATATATATTCCAGAAAAATCTTCAAGATGTATTAAGCATTAACAATCATGCATAATGCATAAGGCTTAAAGACAAAAGAATCTGTAGCAATGGAGGATATTTTATTACATTGCGCCATTTCTATACTTAGAATCAAAAAAAGTATGAATTGTTCCTAGCTCCTCTGCAACTTCTGTATCATTCCAGAAATGAACCTAATACTGAGGTCTTTTGCCTTGGTTCTATGATAGCATTTTGTCAGAGCAAGAAAAATGTCAGAGCAAAGTTCTGTCCTTCTGAAGTGGGTAGAATTTGCAGTGTAACATTTAGGAGTAAAGGTAGTACCAGAAATCTGTTAGGTATGTGGCATATCCAGGGTAGACAAATCCAAAGGACAGAAAGTAGATCAGTGGTTGCCAGGGCTGTGGGTGGTACGGAGGTGGGAGTGGAATGACTGCTAATAAGTACAGGACTTTAGGGGGGGAATTGATGAAAGTATGGTGATGATTGCGCAATTCTATGAACATACTAAAAACTGTTGAATTGTACATTTTAAATAGGTGCATTGTATTATATGCAAATTATGTCAATAACGCTTTTATTCAAAAAAGTACATTTAGAAATTATGTAATTTATGTGTGTGTACATACATACACATGATATATATTAGGACATATGGTGCTAGAACTGGATATAGATGAATATATATGACTCTGAGATGGAATATACTGATTCCTTAGTGAAATTTTTGAATAGGAGAAGAGGAAGAGAACAGAAGATAGTTATCAATCCTGTGGCAATACAGAGTAATGCTAGCGAGGACTGAATTCTATGGAAATCTGGCGAGGTATATCAGCTTCAGACCTAAATCTGATATCTCACTTCTTTTTTCCAGTCTTGGGTCCATCTGCATCTGTAATGTTTAAATACCTGAACTCTATCAAGCCTGTCTCTCTGAGAAGTTCAAACAAAGCATTGGCCTTAAGACTTTCTGCCAGTGAGACAGAATCCCTTTCATGCCCCACAGCCATCTCATTTATTCCCAGTGCTTAAGAAATATATAATTAATGATATATAGTAATACCTAGTATATGTATATAACATATAGTATATGTATATAATTATTGTATATGGATATGCAAGTTATGTACGTAAGGAAAATATAAATGTTTAGTAGTAGATTGCATTAAGTTGAAATAAGCTAAATTTTTTAATGTCTTAGGAATTGCAATGTGTTTATCTCATCAGCTAATTTCAGCTAATCTATTATATTTCAAAAAGCAGATTTAAATCCATAATTTAAAACTCCTTGAAGAATTGAGAATATTTTTCCCCCGAGTTAGACTGTTACTGTTTACCTTGTAAATTCGCTGAAAGTTTATATTAGGAATTAGAGGCAAGTCTGTTCTGCAATTTTCTTATAGTTCATTTGTGCTTGTAGAATTTGCATTTTTGCTGTATCTTTAAACTGTGGTTTGCTTGCAGGGTATTTTTGAAAGCCATTTATCTCTTGTGTGACATTTAGCTTAAGTCCAGTAATAGAAACTATCAATTTACTTAAGCAATTGCAGTAGGTTGTGAAAAGCAAGGATTGAATTAGGTCAGCACTTTTATACCTATGTGTGGTAGCATGTCCTCATTTGCCTCAAACTACATTGGTTACCTCTTGCAATATTGACCATGTGTCGGTGGCAATGAGTATTTTATATAGCCATTAATTTCTTTGTTAGAAAAAATATATATAAATATAAGTTCTATTTTCTTTTGGCATGGCAGTGATCACATTGCACACCTTCACCCACATCGCTAGTACAAGAATCGACGTTGGGGTACACTGCAATAAACTTCAGCAATGATAGCATCAAATAGTTTGACCCATTAAGCTTTTTACTATCAAATAGCAGCTGGAGTTGTTCATTAGCAAACATGAGCAGCTAAGAGGGATGGCTTTCGAATTGGCACAACCATTTATTGAGAACTAAGTAAATGTCAGACTTAATGCTTGACTCCAGAGATGGGAAAATGATCAAATCATGTGTTTGGCTTTAAGGTAGCTCAAAGCTTACTGTGGATCAATCAATAAAAAGTCATGGTGGAGTGTGGTATGTGCTAGGATGTAACAATACACAGGAACAGAGAGGGCATTAAGGAAGGTGGTAATGATTGAGCTTTCTTTTGAAGAATAAAGAATTAACTTCAGGTAGAAGCAGGAGAAGACTAGTGTAGGCAGAGAGACCCTATTTGATCTTCACAAAAAAATCTGTTGGCAATAGTCTTAACTAGTAGTTAGTGCTAAGTGGAAGATCTGGATGTATTCATATCCAGGCTTTCTTGATCCTCTACTCTGCTGCCTTATAAAATACATGAAGAAGAGAAATCTTTTTTTTTTTTTTTTTTTACTAGACAGTTCTTTTAATACGCATTAGTGACTGGCGAGCACTGTGTACAAGGCTCATTTTAACAACATGGATTGGTATTTTCCAAAGTGTATCTTCTAGAACACTAGTCCCTGACATTGCTTAGCAGCAAATGACTCAATGGCTAAAAAAGCTTAAGAAAGATTGAGTATTGTGTCCTTCTTGAAGATGGACAGTACACATGAACGTAAATAGTGTTCTGAGAAGGCCTGTGATTAAACAGTAAGGAAAACTTTAACCTTGCTTAGCTTGGTGATCCTGAAATGAGTTAGGCATGGAATAGATTTTCTTTGCAATGTATATCCTTTGACATAAATACATTGGAAAAAATTAGTGTAGTCAATACCTTATCTGGACAGACAAGGACAAGTTGGTTTAAGTTAGACTTTTTTGGTAATGGATTATCAGTTATCCCCTTTGTAAGTGTTATGGCTGTAACCTCAAAAATAGAACAACAAACATTTTATGATCATGTGGATTTTATTGTATTTCATGGTGCTCTGCAGTCATTTTTTATAGGGTTCTCTATAAAGTGCTTCTGAGATTAACCTACATTAAGATGGTCTCTTAAAATCCAATTATTTTTGTAAAAATGAGGTAGCATTTTAATCTAAGGTTATATCCATTTCTGTCATTCTATTAAAAAAAAAATGGACTGAGTTTGAACATGTCAAATGCACTATGACACTTCATTGTAAAAGAAATGCCAGCATATCATCTCTCTGTATAGATCTTTGGTGTTGCAAGTGACAAAACTACAGCTCAAATAAACACTAGCCAGGGACTGTTGTAGTTCTCCATTTACCAACATAGTGGTGGGTGGCAGCTTCAAGATCATTCTTACAGCAGCAGATCTAAAGTACATTTTCCTTGACAGATCCTGCCATTGGCTGATTGATTTGAGTCCATCATTTTGCCAGGAACAGAGTTGCCCACTCAGGTCTGGGTTACATCACTGGGGCAACACTGGATGGAAAGGGAGGTTGGAGAAGGGGATCAGATGAACCACATGAACCCTGCATATTTATTAAAGAGTATGGGAAGGCTAATTTTCCCATGGGAAGAGGGCTTAGACAGGGGGAATACACATATTCTTCACACTTGCCATATCATACTCTCAAAGTAATGCAGGTTTTGACCGTATAGAGTAAGCAAGACTTACTCTTGTTGTAAATCAAATTATGACCAAAGGCTTCAAATAGGACTAAAGAAAGCTATTTAAAGTTTTAAAATATACAGAATTTTGAGACTATATCTCTTTAAAAAAAAGATAAATTTTTAAAGTAACATAGCAGATGGTTAACAAAGAAGAATTCATTTTTTCTTCCATGAAAACCTAACTTAAACTCAAAAGCAAGCCTACTTTTTTTTATGCACATCCATGATAGTAATGAAAAGTTAGGAGAAAATGTACTGGAGTGCTTACTGTTCCAATGAAGAGTCTGATTCAGTGTGGAAGCCACAAAAGTACTTCACACTTTACTAAAGTTGGGCCTTATTCCCTGTCTTTTATAAGTTCTTCATGCAAATAGACGTGCTGTAAATGCTGTGAAACTCAACAGAGATGCAGTATTGAGTATGAAAGAAATGGGAAATGCCTACAATGGCTTGTCCATTCAAAGTCCACGTCTGCCATTTGTTCCTCTGAGCAGACCTTCCCTACCACTTATGCCTTCTCTATCAGGACACCAATAAGCCACTTAAAAACAGAGAAGACCATATATGACTAAAGGGAAGAGGAAAAGAATTTGAGAGCTTCTTCTCATTTTTATGGAATTAAGTGTGCAAGAATGTAAGAAATTAAACTAATTCATACATGAGGATAAATCATAAGAAAAAGAAGAAGAGTTTTCAGCATTTTGCTTGGAAATGCGTTTTGTAAGTAAAGCATACTATGGTTTCTGGAAATTGTTGATTAGTATGTAGCTTCCCTCTGAGAGGCTACAAATTTTAATGTAGGTTTATTGCAGGGGGAGCAGCAGGGAGGGGTTGTTTTAATCAGAAAGCAAATTAAGTTTTGGTAAAACTTGTGTGAAGGACGTTGACATTTTAGAAAAAAGGAGAGGAACATTGTCACATTAGGCACATGGATAGGACTGAGGAATGTGTGGAAGTAGTGCTCAGATAGTTGAGAGGCAGCTATATTTCTAAAGTAACAGTATAAAAACGAAGGCTGAGATTTAGTTTAAAAACTTAAAACACTTAAAAATCCTTGGAAATTATAATTGATAATATCATCCTCTCTACTTATGATTAGATACCCATGGATAATATCAATATGATGTTTTAGTTTTACTTATAAACCTATTTACTACAGTTTTCTAAGAATTAGGAGAGTCACTTCACCAAAAGAAAGACAAACTTGAGTCAGTGCTATTCCCTGTTTACTTTAGAGGTAGGGGGAAAAAAAAAAGGCCGTGATATAAAGTTTTAAGTTTCCTGTTTCTAAAACTTTGATAAATGTTGTTTTGTAGAACTTCATACTTCATCCAATAATTAGAACATACATTCTCTAAAATCAATAGTATATACTAGACAGCTGAGGTACAGACTGGAAGAAGGTTGTGGGTATGCATGTAAGTGTGGCAGTAACACACAAGACCAAAACAGGTCTTATCAAATGTCCCTCTCATTGATCAACTCCTAATGACCTTTTGATACCTTCTGTAGCCTCTAAGTAAAAATGCTGAAAATAGCCAGCCAAGCCAATGAAAATGCAAAGTCACAAGGAAAGACTAAGATGAAACCACGGCTTCTCTAGTTCAACTGAGAGATAGGAAAAGAAGGTGGGAGAGATCACAGATCCTCCATGAATTCATCTGTCTTTCTTTCTTGTGATGAACACGTCCCTCACCACCTTGATGAGCACGTGAAAGGCCAAGGTCCCCGGTGACCCTCTATGCATGAATACCTTGAGTGCTATTCTAGGCTCCTCTCATCTCCCATCAGAGCCCCATCCCTACATCCCATGTCTGCACCCCTCTATTACGTCGTCAAATCCACCCCCAGGATTTTGTATCTCCCAGCCCATCTACAACTTGTTTCTGCTCTGCAGAAAGTCAGTGGGAAAAGGTGAGCTAAGGTTGCCCTGTGTAAAAGGGTATCTGTAATGAGTAGAAATTTTTGAGTAGTAGCATTGGCCAATGGAGGGGATAAAATTTTCAGCAGAGTTACAGATAGATCAGACATTTCCCACAGGTCCGGAAGGAAAGCATCTATAAAGGTTGTCCATAGAGTGCCTTGGAACCAACCTCATGAACATGGTATATTGGAAGAGTTTGCTTTTTTAGTGTGATGAGTTTTATCTTGCATCACATAATTATGTAACCGTAGATAAGAAACTTGGAGCTTCATTTTCTTCTCTGCAGTAGATTAACTCATCCACTCAGCATAGATTTATTAAACACCTTCACTGTGACATATACGGTACTAAGTACTAGAAATTCCGAGTGTGTATCGTGGACCCCCAACAGCTAGTAAATGATACTAAGCACAGACTGTAGAGCACTTAGCCTCTCTTTTTTCCACATGGCTATCATTAATAGTTGTTTATATTTTACTGAAAAGCTTTCCTGTGGCTAGCTGGTGAAAATTCTACTGCTACTATTAGTACTGATAATAATAATAGAGCAGGATCTGGAGTCCCATTTGCAAGCAACTTATGGTCTAGCTGAGCAGACATAATCAGCTGAGAATAGAAAGTAGCTTGGATCCTTACCAACCTTCAGCATTTACATCCTTGCTTTTTAAAAATGCCAGTATCCAATATAGGGGTATTAAATCTTAATGTCTGGACATAGCTTTATTTTAAAATTCTCCAGGTGATCCGAGTTCACGCCAGGGTTGAGAAACACTAGACTAACAGTTTCCAACCCCCTGATGCTGGCCATGATGCCTTGACTGCAAACACTTTGAACCTACAGCAAACTTGGATAACCCAAAAAGAGCTCAGAATTCCGCTTCACCCGATAAGGCTTTAGACCCTTTAAAGTTGGGATTAATACTTGTTTAAAAGTTGTAGCAGGTTCTGTTCCCATACCATTAGTTCTTATAAAATGATAAATTACATCATTTTATAAAATCTTATAAAACCTGTATTTTTACAAAAATACAGATGACTCTTGTTCATTAAATTGTGTTTAATTAAAAGTTCTTTAGAACATACATGCTTGTGAAGTTTTTGCTCTTTAGTCACTTACCATCTTGTTTCTCCCTAACATTGTTGTGTCCCTTTTGACTCACTCCTCTCCCTTGAGACCCAGCCACACTGGGAGCCAACACACACAGCTCCCCAGAGTTGGCCACATTCTCTCTCTAGCCCTTTCCTATCCTGTTGCTGCTGCCTGCACCACACCACCCTCTCTGACATCTTATTCTTCTCCATTCTTCAAGACTCAATCTAGGTATCATTTGCTCTGCTAAATCTCGATCCCATGAAGAGGAAAGAGAGGCTTCCTGCGACTCCCATGATACCTTACGATTTCCTTCTTTAGGGCTTATCACATGATCTTGCCTATTTATTGCCCTACATTCTTCTCTGGACTAGAAGTTTCCTGAGCACAGGAAACATACCTGATTTTGACACCATCTTTGTCCCCGTTTTCTACAGAGGGCCAAGCATGTAGTATATGCTTGATAAACACCTGTTGAGTTACATTTATGTGAATGCAGATATTTACTTAGGCATATATATGATAAGTGAATTACAATATCAATATCTAGTTCCTGCAAGCTGAGATAACTTTCACATAACATTTCCAAGGATTTGGTATTTTCCTGTGAGGAAACCCTTTAATGCCAAATTCATTGCATCTGAGGACTAAAGGATGGCCCTACTCTCCCACTTACCTTTGACCTCCTTGAGGCTTTAATTTATCATCTTTCATTGTGAGATTCTTTCTGAATCAGAAAACTTAGGAGTGAATAGCAGAGGTTTTTTTCCTTGCTGTGAAAACTAGGATTTCTCAATCCCATCCTTGAGGACCTGTGTCACAAGTTCACATAAAAGATTGATGCTGTAACATTCTCTAAAATGAGGTGTCTAGTGCTAGTGGAGAAGGACTCCCTGGCTGCGTCGCGTCCTCTCTGGCCTGTCTGTGTGAAATGATGTGTTCAGTAGTAGGAACCAGAAGTCCCAGAACTATGTTCTTTGGCTTCCTGAAAGCCCCCCAAATCCCCCACAGTGGATACTGCCTCCTGTGCCTGAGGTGTGAGCAGTGAGCTTTGTGTTGAAGCAGAAATAATGTTGTTCAAATGATAGCCTAATAAACTAGTCATTACTTCTAATTGCTGGTATTAGTCCTTTAAATTTCTATTCTCGAGGATTATTGTTCTCTTCATTATTAAGCAGCTCTCAAACTTGCAGCACTTTCCTACTTTGTCAAAGATCAAGTTGCCATAGGAATATAGTTGGCTGTCTTTTTCAGAATTCATAATTTTGTTGTTCAGTTCACCGCAGAGAACTGCGTGCTTCTTTAATGAATTAAAATTTAAATTTGGAACACTGGCTGGGCCCAATTCACCCACTGCTGATTCAAAGCTCCTTAGCATATCAAAGTGATGAGGGCACAGTGCAAGAGACAACCCAAACTGTATAATGAGAGACAGGACACACGGAATTTGAGGCAATGCCTGCAGTGCCCAGGGCAATTGTGACTTTGAATATTCTATACTTAGTTTTATTGTTCAACAGAAAAATCTCAACACCTCGCTGTGCAAACTCAAACTCACTATCCCAGACACTTGTGTATTCTTAGCGTTTATCCTTTTTAGGGTGGATGGGAGGTCAGAGCTTGTAGGACAGGTATATACCACACGACCTTGCAAATTATTAAAATTCCAGTGACCCTGTTTTCTTGCAAAGAAGGAGAATGATACAGAAGAAAAAACACCTTGGAATTTGAAAGAGTATGATTGGAATGCAACTGCTATAACCAGGCAAGGTTTAAAATCTTTTCAAGACTCCCTTTTAGGTTTATTGTGAAGATTAGATGACAGAATAAATGAGGTTTGAGTGAGACCATTGGGATGTAATCAGATCAAAGAGGCAGAGATTCATATCTTTTGCTCCAGTGACTAGAATAGTGCCGGGTACATCATATCCACTTAATAAATACATTTTGGGTAAGTGAATATCATAGATGCAAAATATTAGCCAAAGTATTTGCTGCACATGCAAATTTAATAAATGGAAGTTGCCAGGATTGTTTCTAGATAAAGAGGGACAGGAAAAAAAATCTGCTCAGTAGACCAGATGTAAGGGTGTGGAATGCTGTTGAGAGACACTTTGAAAATGGATTAACTCATCCGCAGGAGACAGAGGATTTGTCATATGTGTTCTGAACTTGTTCCAGTAATGTGTCTGAGTATATCCCTTCATATGGGCTCCATCTTCCCTTTGGAGAAAACCAAAGTCTCTACTGGGTGATGATGCTGGAGTTATGATGATGTCTGTTTTTCTGATACCATGAAATGTGGCTCACCTAGCTGTCACAGCCAGAAGTCTGAAATGATGGCTGTCACACAGCATTATATGTAGAAAAATGAAAGCATGGAGAAAAATCTTGGAGAAAGGGCTTGGCTGAAAACAGAATTCTGTTTCGTCCTTTCTTCTCTTTCTTCTGTACTGTTAGGATAGCCTACAAATGTTCAAATTGGGTGATTTTACATGAAGGAAGAAAGTGACACAGTGCACATACAATGTGCTTCATCTGAAATGATTGAATTTGAATATTTTGCCACATGCACAAGTGTTCCCTCCATATATATTCACACATCTATCTATGAAGTACCTAAATATTTTAAATAGCATAAATATTTGTAAGTAAGTTACAAACATTTTAGCATGTTGCTACAATTGATTAACTATTTCAACATCTATGTGTGAGCGTCTACAGCTCTCTTCTATGTAACCACAATAGTGCTAGTACACAGAACACATATGACAATGATAATATCCATTATTTGATCTATGGTCCGTGTGCAGATTGTCTCAGTTATCATAGCGATGTCCTTTTAACTGTTATCACAGAGGGGAGAGTGTTCATAGTGATCACACGTGACATTTAGTTGCATGACTCTTCATTTTCCTTTAGCTCTGAACTGTCTCTCCCCCCTTTTTTAAAAATTTATTTATTTTACAGAAGAAAGTGTGCAGAGGAGAGGGGTAGAAGGAGAGACAGAAAGAGTCCCAAGCAGACACTGCGCTGAGTGCAGAACCTGACACAGGGCTCGGTTTCACATCCCAGAGATCACAACCTGAGCCAAAAACAAGAGTTAGTCACTTAACCGGCAGTGCCACTCAGATACCCTGTCCCATTTTTAAAAAATCTTTCATAGTATTAATATTTTTGAGGAGTCAGATTGTCTTGCAGATGTCCCTTAATTGGAATTTGTCTGATTATTTCCTCATGATTAGATATTAAGTGGTTTTTATGAATCCTGGCAGGAGACCTCGTGTGACCTAACTGTATTGGACTTGCTTATGTACTTCTGTGTCTTTCCCCCGAGCATGTGATTCTCCTCACAGAGAGAAGCCACATCTTCCTCATCTTTGTCACCTCAGAACTCAGCATGGTGCCTGGAACCTGTGGGTACCCCCTACCCATCATCTTCCCTCAGTCCATTCTTTCTTTTTGTCATTTTAGTTGCTGTACTACTATCCACTCAACCAGCCAGACCGGAAAGCAGGTTATCCTTGACACCTCCTCTCTTCTCCCCCAACCTCGAAGTCATCACAAAGCCCTATCTATTAAGCCTGCTGAATATTTCTCCAACCATTCCATCATTTCCATTGCTCTCTGAGACCTTCATCATCCTCTCCAGAACTATTAGAGCAGGGTGCTAACTGATCTTCCTACTGCTAGTCTTGGCCGTACCAAATCTAACTTCAAGCCCGTTTTCAGAAAGACACGTTTAAAAAGCAGACCTATGTTGCTTTCCTGATGAAAAACCTTCAAAAGCTTCAGTGATTTATGGGATGGGATCCAGGCTCTTTAGCCTGATGAAGTACCCCTCCATCATCTGACTGTCTGCTATGTCCTGTCTTATCCTGCCTTGTACTTTTCATTCCAATGACATTAAAACCATTGATACAGCTTTAGTAACCTTCATTTCTTGAAGACTGGTCTCGTGTCAGGTGTTACAGTGTTTCCTTTACATATATATTCTCATTTCATCCTTACATTAGTTTATGAGGTGTACATAGCCTTATTTGCATTTTGTAGATCATTTGCATCACCCAACCAATAAGTGATAGAACCAGGAGTCAAACATAAACATGCAGCCCATGACTTTCCACCCTCTCAAGGTTGTCTCTACTCCCCAGACTATTGGTCACCTTCCTGCCTACTCTCTACATGTCACGCCTTTCCTCCAACCACTCATCCTCATTGACTGGCTAACTCTGCTAATTCTGTAGAACTCAGATCTGTGTCTTCTATTACCGCTTATGTTGAATTAATACATTTAAAATATCCCCATGACATTCTCATGCTGTATTTACATAATCTAATGCATATATAATTTGATGTACATAATGTAACAATCGCCTAAAACATCTATACGTCTCTTTCCCACTAGCCCACCAGGGCTGAGGCCATATTGTGTTCTTCTTATATACCCAGAGGAGAGTCAGAGAAACAACTCAATAAACACTTGGTGGGGGAATGCATGGATGGGGAGAAGCCCACAGAGCTCTTCAGACTGCCATGTTGCACATTGCTGATGTGGATAGAAATGTTGTATTCACTTACCAAATTTTCAGACAAAAATTTTCAGTTGAGATAACTAAGTTGTGTGACAGAACTAGAATGCAAAATTGCTTTTAATTTATAATGGTAACAGAGTATGAAATTTTAAAATAATGTTCAATTAATGATTTTGAAAGTTAACATAATCCTCTGTTAATACTTCCACATTTTGCTTTATATATAAACACATATTTGCCTTTTTGTACTCCTGGTAACATATAATCTATAGTGAAATAGAATGCAAAAAGAAAAGCACATAAATGTTGCTCTTTTCATTGGTTATGGTGTTTTAAACATTGTATATATTCATAATTATTTTGACTACTATATTATATATTCATATAATTACTTTGATTACTATATCATATACTCATATTACTCATATTTCACTGACTTGATTTTATTGAATCTGTTCCACTCATCTTGGACATTTATACTTTTTCAGTCTTTTGGAATCACAGATAGCTGTTCTGTTAAATTATGTTATTAAAAATTCTAGAGACTAGGGCACCTAGATGGCTTAGTGGGTTAAAACCTCTGCCTTCAGCTCAGGTCATGATCTCAGGGTCCTGGAGTCGCTCTCTGCTCAGCAGGGAGCCTGCTTCCCCCTCTCTCTATGCCTGCCTCTCTGCCTACTTATGATGTCTCTCTCTGTGTGTCAAATAAATAAATAAATAAATAAATCTTTTAAAAAGAAATTCTAGAGACTGGAATTACTGGATGAGAGTATATACATCTTTATTGTTCTTATATATTGCTTTCCAAAAGTACTATATCAAATTAAATGATGACAAATAAATAGCAAGTAAACAGATATCTTAAACTTTGACCAGCAATGAAAATAATTTTTTAAAATTCATTAGCTACTTTAATAGGTAGTTAAAGGTAAATTTGATGACCTCCTGCTTCTTTCAGGTATGGTCTTGTCCCCTCTGTTTCTTTATGATTGATGTTGTGCTTTGTGTTTTTGTGTTCGTATCATGGCTTATTTGGTTTGTAGGTCCTTGTAGTTCTCCTTCTGAATTTGAATGAACTCTTCATTCATTATAAATGTTAGTTTGTCTGACATTTTCAGTACGAATATTTTTCTTTAAGATTTATTTATTTGAGAGAGAGAGAGAAGGAGGTTGTGTTGGGGAGGGGAGGAGGGAGAGGGAGAGAAAGCTCAAGCAAACTCCATGCTTAGCGCAGAGCCCACTCAGGGGGCTTGATCTCACAACCTGAGTTCATCACCTGAGCTGAAACCAAGAGTAGGACACTTTACCAACTGTGCCACCTAGGTGCCCCAGTACAAATATTTTTCTTAATTATGTAAAAAAAAATCAATTTACATCATTTTTCACTTAAAGAATCTTTCAGTTTCTGTATATTCAGTTGTGGTAACGTACCTTTGAGCTTCTTCTATGGGTTCATGGATAAGGCTACTGTGGTTTCTAAGTTATCACAGTTTATCTTAATATATTCTATTAAATAAACCATCTCTACCTCTTTATTTTGGAAAATGGGCATAACTATTTCATGTATGTTTTGGGTTTATTTCTGATTGTTCCACTCTTGCCTATTGGCCTGTTTTTCTGGTTGTGCCCATACTACACTATTTCAAGTGCTAATACTTTTTTTTTTATAAGTTTAATGTCTGATACGGCTGATTTCCTTTCTTTTCTTCTTTTTAGATTGTCTATTACAGTTTTATCTTTTCTCTTATTAGGATAGCTTTGTGGAATTCTTAAGTCATATTGCCATTTTGATTGAAATTATACTAAATCTGTAAATTTCTTTGGGGTGAACAGCTTTATAATTTGTCTCACTGAAGCAAAAATTATACTATTTTAATTCTTTAAAAAAACTGAAAAGTATTTGTAGGTTTCTGTAAAAAGTTTTTGCTCCTATCTCATACCTTAGTGTTTTAGATTGCTTTTAATAAAATAATAGCTAACATTTACTAAGCATATAATATGCACCAGACATTATGCTAAGTGTTTCATATATCTTAACTCATGAAAGACTTCTGTAGGGGAACTGCTATTATCCCTATAATGCCTATGAAGAAACTGAGGTTTATGTTGATCACATACTTGGTCCAGGACCATGTGGCTGTTAAAAAGTAGCACTTTTTACATCCAGGACTGTCCCACTTCAAAGGCTATGCACTTAACCACCATCCTATAGTTAGAAACTCACAATTCCCATCTATTAAGACAATGAAATTTCGCCAGCATAAAAGCAAAGTTTTGTGCTAAGGTCAATATTTCAAATGAATAAGAAGAGAAAGTCATTATCTATTGTGAATGTAAAAAGGATTTTAGATCTTCTGTACAGTACGAGCTAATGAAGTGTTTCATTAAAGTAATGAAATCAGTTCTGAATTAATAGTTATGAGATACCCGTTTATGGAAGGGCTAATACCAGCGGATCAACATCTAGAATGCTGTGTTCTCAGCCCTGTGTTTTAAGAGTGGCCTTTACAGTTGGGAGTATCGTCAGGGGATGATAACGTGATATAAAAAGATCATTCTAATTTTGCACAATAAATGGTGGAAGGTTAGGAACTTTCAGCTTGGTTGAAAGAGCATCTGTGAAGAGCTGTTGTGAGCAAGGGGGAATAGGCATGTAGTAAACAGAAGTTCCAGGGAGACAGATTTTGGCTCCAGTAAATTTTTGACAGATTAGCCTGCTCAACCAACAGTGACACTGGCTTCCTTGTAATTTAGTGTCTCATCTTTTAAGGCAATTGATCAAAGACCAAAGTTACAGGAAGTGGATTCCTAAATTACAAAGGAAGTTGATCTAGGTTAGTGATTCCTAACATGCAAGTCCAGGACAAGTAACCACAGTTACTAAACATGCAAGTCGGTGGACCCTACCCCAGACTACTGAATCAGGAATTGAGATGGGGCAGCAGTCTGTCTTTTAACAAACCCCCCTCAAGGTGATCCTGATGCATGCTCAAGTTTGAGAACTAAGTTAATGAACTCTAATGTCCCTTACAACTCTAAAGTTTGCCTCTTCTAATTATTTGTTATGCAAGGGTAAACTTCTATATTTGTCAATATGATTTCATTGTGTGCTGCATCTAAGGAAAGTTACCTTTTAAAATACCAAAGCTACCTCATTATAAAGTGGTTTTATCCAATGGATGGCTTCATGATGTCATCCCTAAGAAAAGTGTTTCAGTTGAACTTCAAGTATCCAGATAAATGGTCAGAGGTCTGCCTTCTGTATACACCAAGCTGTGTCCATTAGTGAAGGCATGGAGCACCCTTTTTGTATGTTTTTTTTTTTTTTTCAAAGCACAGATGTGTAAATGACAAAATTCAGCAATCATCCTAGTTTTACTCTTTTTCATCATCATGCTGAATTGAGGTCCTCTGGGGGTGGGTTGGAGAAGATGGTAAGAACTTCAAATTTAATTTCTTATAGCTAGGTCACAGCACATGTTGAATTTCCCTTGCCATATCCCCATCTGTTTCTCCCACCATGCTGTGAGTTCCTTTGGCATTGGGACCATGTCTCATCCATCTTTGCACTTACCATGGTGCTCAGTGCAGTGCTTGTGAAACATCAGTGCTCAATCATTGCTTATTAAATGTAATGTATTCAATTTGGTAAACTCTCCAGGTTTAAAAATATGTTTTTCAGATGAAATGTAAGTATTAGGACTAAATAAAATAGAAGAATAGAATCCTTCGATCCCCAAACAAACCATATCCACTATTTACATTTTAGGCAATGATTCCTGATGTTTTTTCCCATTTTCTAAAGCTTTGTTTTACTGGCTATAATCTAACTTGGCATAAAAGTTTAGATTTTTTCCCCTTATAATGTATCAGGGAATCAAATTACATAATACAGCTACATATGCCAAGAGAATACAGCTTTTTAAATTGCTAGAGCTGACTTAATCCTTCTCGTCTACCGGTAGGTAGTTGGGACACTTAAACTTGAAAATTGATGCCTTAGTCTTTTCTAGCTAAACTGCCTATGTCTGTAAAAGAGTCAGTAAAGTTCAACCTTCTTCTTCAGGGTTGGGTTAAATAATCCCCTAGATGACTGAATGTATTTCAGAGAAGTGCTCCATATTTCAAATTTCTTTCCCTCTGCTTTTTTACAAGATGGCATCTGGGTGCGGTTTTATTTGTGGGGAGGCAGGAAATGACGTGGCAGTGGATAGATAAGTGGCTTATGTGAGATCACGTGTTGGGGAAAGAGGCCTCTGGTTTTTCTTTTATTCCAGTGCCTGGCTTCAATGAGCTCACTGGCTTTCTCAGAACCACCACATCCACTCTCCTGAGCTCACTGAGACCCTGGGGCCCCAGAAGGGAATGCACATGCAGGATTTGGAGGGAGTGGGAGGCAGTGAGCTTATCCATGGAGCCATCTTTATAAGCCAGTTTTATACCATCTCTCCTGCATTACTTTGGAGATCATCCTGAATTGAAGGTGAGATTCTTCCAAATGGAGTAAAGGAAATAACCCTGTGTTTTCAGCTTTCTCTTCAGCCCTTGGAAGTCTCCCTACCCCTTAAAATATCTCCTTCATAGGGGAAGTCAAGACATGTGGGCTTCTCACCTACCCTCCCTAATTCTTCTCTTTTCTTTTTGGACTCTGCTGTGTAAGAATGGATAAAATAGTTCTCTACTCTTGTTCTCTGTTTGGAACTACTATATTTAAGATTCTATGTATTCTATGTCCTCAAAAAAAATGAAACCAAACAACAACAACAACAACAACAAAATGAAACCAAACAAAATTGAAAACACTTCTATAAGGTGGAACTTTTTTTCCAGTGCTTATCAAGATAAGTGTACTTTTAATCCCAGTCACCTGTCTTACCCATCTCCCCACCCATCACACCTCCGTTAGCGCTCTGTTTTTCGAGAAGTAAAAGTCTGGTTTTGGGTTTGTTATTCTTTTTTAAGGTTGAATTACATTCCAATATATATATACATATCTCATCTTCTTAATCCATTAATCTGCCAATGGACAGCTTGAGCTGCTTCCATAAATTGGTTATTGTAAATCACGCTGCATAAATGTAAAAGCGCGCATATCCTTTTGGATTAGTGTTTTCGTATTCTTTGAGTAAATATCCACTAGTGAGTGAGATGACTGGATTGTAGAGTAGTTCTATTTTTACTTTTTTGAGGAAGCTACATACTGTTTTATGGAGTGGCTGCACCAAGTTGCATTCCCACCAATAGTACAAGAGGGTTCCTCTTTCTCCACATCCTTGTCAACACTTGCTGTTTCTTGAGTTTGATTTTAGCCATTATGACAGGTGTGAGGTGATATCTGTGGTTTGATTTGCATTTCAGTGTTGAGGGAATTTGAGCATCTTTTCATGTGACTCTTGGCCATCTGTGTCATCTTTAGAGAAATGTCTGTTCATGTCTTCTGACTATTTTTTAATTGGATTATTTCTTCTATTGGTATTCAGTTATATAAGTTTATTTTGGATACTAACTCTTTATGAGATCTATCATTAGCAAATATCTTCTCCCATTCAGTAGGTTGTCTTTTAATTTTGTTGTTTATTTCCTTTGTTGTGCAGAAGATTTTTACTTTGATGTAGTCCCAATAGTTGATTTTTGCTTTTGTTTCCCTTGTCTCAGGAGACATAGCTAGAAAAAATGTTGCTATGGCTAATGTCAGAGAAATTACTGCCTGTGCTCTCTTCTTGGATTATGGTTTCAGGTTTTACATTCAGGTCCTTAATTAATCCTTTTTGAGTTTATTTTTGTGTATGGTTAAGAAAGTGGTCCAGTTCATTATTTTGCATGGCAACCATCCAGTTTTTGCAGCACCATTTTTTGAAGAGGCCTTATCCCATTGCATATTGCCTCTTTTGTTGAATATTAATTGACTACATCATTGTCGATTTGTTCGTAGGCTTTCTATTTGTGCTAATACCATACTGTTTTTATTATTATAGCTTTGTAGCATAACTTGAAATATGGAATTGTGATGCCTCCAACCTTAGTTTTCTTTTTCAAGATTGCTTCTGCTCTTCAGCTTCTTTTCTGGTTCCATACAAATTTGAGAATTGTCTTTTCTAGGTTTATGGAAAATGCTGTTGATATTTTGATAGGGATTACATTAAATCTATACATTGCTTTGGGTAGTGTAGATATTTTAACAATATCTGTTCTTCAAATTCATGAGCATGGAGTATCTTTCTAATTGTTTGTGTATTCTTCAATTTCTTTTTTTTTTTTTACTCTTCAATTTCTTTTTGGAATGTTATACAGTGTTCAGAGTACAGGTCTTTTACCTTCTTGGTTAAGTTTATTCCTAGGGTTTTATTATTTTTGGTACAGTTATAAATGGGATTGTTTTCTTAATTTCTCTTTCTGCTGCTTCATTATTAGCATACAGAAATGCAACAGATTTCTGGATATTGATTTTGTATCCTGTGACTTTACTGAATTCATTTTTCGGTCTAGTAGGTTTTGGTAGAGTCTTTCAGGTTTTCCAAACATAGTATCAGGGCATCTGCAAATAGTGAAAGTTTTATCTCTTCCTTACCAAATAGGATGATTTTTATTTCTTGTCTGATTGCTGTAGCTAGGATTTCCAGTATTGTGTTGCACGAAAGTGGTGACAATGGACATCCTTGTCTTGTTCCAGACCTTAAGAGAAGACCTCGGTTTTTCACCATTCAGTATATGTTAGCTGGGATTTTTCACATATGATCTTTACTATGTTGATGTATGTTCCCTCAAAACCTACTTTCTTGAGGGTTTTTATCATGAATGGATGTTGTACTTTGACAAATGTTTTTTCTGCATCTATTGAAATGATCATATAGCTTTTTATCCTTTCTTTTATTGATGTGATATATCACATTGATTGATTTGCAAATATTAAACGAAACTTGCATCACTGGAATAAACCCCACTTGATCGTGATAAATGATTTTTTTAAATGTAAGATTGGATTAGGTTTGTGAGTATTTTATTGAGGACTTTTGCATCAATGTTCATTAGAGGTGTTGGTCTGTAGTTCTCTTATTTAGTGGTATCCTTTTGTTTTGTTTTGTTTTGTTTTAAGGTTTTATTTATTTATTTGACAGAGAGAGATCACAAGTAGGCAGAGAGGCAGGCAGAGAGAGAAGGGGAAGCAGGCTCCTTGCTGAGCAGAGAGCCCAATGCAGGACTCAATCCCAGGACTCGGGGATCATGACCTGAGCCAAAAGCAAAGGCCCAATCCACTGAGCCACCCAAGTGCCCCTATTTAGTAGTATCTTTATCTGGTTTTGGTATCAGGGTAATGCTGGCCTCATAAAATGAATTTGGAAGTTTTCCTTCATCTATTTTTTTAAATAGTTGGAGAAGAATAGATATTAACTCTTCTTTAAATGTTTGGTAGAATTCACTTGTGAAGGCTTCTGGTCCTGAACTTGGTTTTGGATTCTTGATTCAATTCTATTGCCAGTAATTAGTCTGCTAAACTTTTCTATTTCTCCCAAACTCGGTATTGAGAAGTCACATATTTTCAGGAATTTAGCCATTTCTTCTAGGTTGTTCAGTGAGTTGGCATATAATCTTTCATAATAGTCTCTTACAATCCTTAGTATTTCTGTGATGTCAGTTGTTATTTCTCCTTTTATTTCTCATTTAGTTTTTTGACTGTCCTGTCTTTTGTTAATGAGCCTGGCTAAAGGTTTGTCAACTTTTTTTTTTTTTTTTCCCAAGGAACTAGTTGCTGGTTTTATTGATTTTTTTTTTAAAGCTTCTATATCATTTATTTCTGCTCTTTATTATTTTCTTCCTTTTGCTGACTTTAGGTTTTGTTCTTATTTTTCTAGCTCTTTTAGGTATAAGGTTGTGTTGTTTATTTGAGATTCTTCTTGCTCCTTGAGGTAGGTCTGCATTGCTGTAAACTTTACTCTTAGAACCACTCTTCCTGCAGCCCAAAGTTTTCAGACCATTGTGTTTTCATTTTCATTTGTTTTCATGCATTTTTTAATTTCCTCTTTGATTTCTTAGTTGACCCATTCATTGTTAGTAGCATATTATTTAAACTTCATTTTTTTTGTTGTCTTTCCAGATTTTTTCTTGCAGTCAACTTCTAGTTTCACAGCACTGTGGTCAGAAAGGATGCATAGTATGAATTCAGTCTTTTTTAATTTGTTGAAACTTGTTTTGTAGCCTAATTAGTGACCCATGCTAGAAAATATTCCGTGTGCACTTGAAAATAATGTGTATTCTGTTTTAGGATGGAGTATTCTGAATATATCTGAATATAACAAGTAGATCCGTAGGATGGAGTATTCTGAGATGTCATTCACAGTCACTTCCTTGTTGATTTCCTTTTTGTATAATCTGTTCATTAATGTAAGTGGGCTGTTAAAGTACCCTACTATTATCATATAACTATTGATTACTTCTTTTATATTTGTTACTTACTGCTTTACATATTTGGATGCATAAATATTTACAGTTGTTATATCATCTTGTTGGATTGTTCCCTTAATGATTATGTAGTGTCCTTCTTTATTTCTTGTTACAGTCTTTGTTTTATAGTCTTACGTCTGATGTAGATATTACTACCCCAGCTTTCCTTTCATGGCCATTTGCGTGATGAATGTTTTTCTATCCCTTCACTTTCAATTTACATGTGTCTTGAGGTCTGAAATGAATCTCTTGCAGGCAGCATACAGATGGGTCTTGTTATTTTTTGAACTTAATCAGTTACCTTGTCTTTCAATTGGAATGTTTAGTACATTTACAGTCAACTAATTATTGGTAAATAAGTATTTATTACTATTGCATTATTTATTCTATCGTTTTTGTAGTTCTTCTCCCCTCTTTTCTTCTCTTGCTCTCTTTTTCTCACAATAAGCTGGCTTTCTTTAGTGATATACTTGATTTCCTTTCTCATTATTTTTTGCGTATCCACTCCTGGTTAACTTGTGATTACAATTTGAGTTTGTATATAATGTCTACTACATACAACAGTCTGTATTAAGTTGATGGTTGGTTTTTTGGTTTTTTGTTTTGTTTTGTTTTGTTTTTAAGATTTCATTTATTTATTTGACAGAGATCACAAGTAGGTAGAGAGAAAAGGAAGCAGACCCCCCGCTGAGCAGAGTGCCTCATGCAGGGCTGGATCCCAAGACCCTGGGATCATGACCTGAGCTGAAGGCAAAGGCTTTAACTCTCTGAGCCACCCAGGTGCCCCATAGTTGATGGTTGTTTAAGGTTGAATCCATTCTTTACTCTTCTCCCCATGTTTTAGGCATATAGTGTCAGACTTCACATCTTTGTGGGGGGGCAAAAGATGTCCCTTGACTAATTTTTACAGATAAACTTATTTTTACTGCTTTTGTGCTTCCTACTTTTCTTACTCTTAACTATGGTCTTTCCAGAGATTCTCTTTGAACGTTTTGTAGGGCTGGTTTAACAGCCATGAATTCCTTCAACTTGGGTTTGTATGGGGAAACTGTTTAACTCTCCTATTCTGAATGATTGCCTTTCTGGATAGAGTGTTCTTGGCTGCAGATTTTTTTTTTCCTTGTAGCACATCATGCCATTCCCTTCTGGCCTGCAAACTTCCTGTTGTAAAATCCACTGATAGCCTTGTGGGGTTTCCTTTGTATGTAAGTGTCTGCTTTTCTCTTGTTGCTTTTAAAACTCTCTTTATCACTGATTTTTGCCATTTTAATGACTATATGCCTTTGTTTAGACCTTTTAAGGTCAAACTCTTGACATGAAAGAAAGGGAACTTTGAAATTAGAAACTCCTGCTGTCACTTCACAAATGTGGCTTTCAGTTAGGAGAGTCTGTTTTTGAGAATTAAGCTAACCCATGGTGTCTGAGACAGTGCTCATTCTCTTTTTCCTTGGGGACAAATTGGGGCAGTAACCTCATTGATCTGTTCCAACCTGGCATTATTATTTGAGAGGGAAATTCAATATGCCCATTTAAAATGTCTGAGTATTAAACATGTTAAAATTATATTTAAAAAACACCCCAGCATGTTGTGATGTTACACACTGATCACTGTGATGAGAGATGTATGTATTTCAATTTATTTAATCTTTGGGCTCAATTTATCCCTCTATTCTCATTTTACAAATGATATAGTGAGGCTAAACTTTCACTAGGTTCCCCAGCGAGGGCTTTCTTTCAACTATCATCTGCACGATATTTAACCATATGCACACAGCTCTCTTTATTTAACTGTTTCTGCATATTTGGACATTTAAGTTGGTTCAGGTTGTTTTAAAGGCAGATTTACAATTTTTAGTACAAGAAACTCGAGTTTAGAATTCAAAAGTTACTTGAAACCCAATGATGAAAAACTTACAGATTTAAAGAAAAGTAAAAGGTACATCACCTATCAATGGCATTGTAATGACTTTAGCTGAGTCTTGATCCAAACACAATGTAAAAAATAAAAATTAAAAAAATAGAATCAATTAGGGAAATTTGAACATTGACTAAATGGATATTTGATGAAAATGAGGAATTATTTTGTAGTTTGTAGCTTTCATTGACTTTTAAAGAGTTCTTAGAGATATATATTCAGTTATATCAGGTCATGATTGTTTCATTCTAACACAAGGGTGGAGAATTGGGTGGAGGTGGAGAGGGTAGATGAAACAAAATTTAAACATAATTTAATTATTGTTCAAGTTGGGCAATGGGTACATGGGAATTCATTATCTCATTCTTTTGTATATATTTGAAACTTTTCATAAAGAAATGTTCTTTTTTAAATGGAGCAACAACTAAAATAGCATTCCCTATGCTTCACGAGTTTTGAACAAGGACGCGTTCTTTGTCTAATATTACTAAGCAAACACTCATTCACATAATTTTGGTTCCCATCTCCAATTCTCTGACTCCTCACCCTCAACCACATTTCTTTTATATACCATGTATCATTTGACATATTCCTTTTGGGTGAACTTTCTCAAATGTAAATTCCTCCTCCATATGGAGTAAAAAAGAGTAGTCAACGCTTTTAAGTGATATGTGTGTGTGTGTGTGTGTGTGTGTGTGTGTGTTGAAGATACGTGATCAATGCACTTGGTGAGCCAGTGCTTCTCTGAAATGGGACTTGCCAGAGCCTCGTTATCTCAGTATTACTGTAGTTTTACCAGGGGTCTGAGGAAGTGTTTCTACTGCCAGGCAGCAAGGAAATTTGAAAAGTGCCACCTTCAAATGCCCAGGAAGCACACGCTGACATCTTCTAGTCTGATTGGTGAAGCCAGGCTGTCCCACGGAGTGTCTCATTAACACCAGGGGCTTGAGCAGGCAGGGTGCCTCTATTTGAGCATGTGTGCTAGCTGGACAGTTTTTATTTGAGCCATGAAATGTACTGAAGTTACATAACTTAAGACCAAAGTGTATTTACTTTCCATGGAAATGCTTACACTATTTCTGCTCCTTATCCCTCCCCCATGCTACTGAACCTGGCATCTGGCAATTCTAGATCCATAAGAGGAAAGCAATATTAATTACTTCTCCTCAATATTATTAGGAATTATCATCCATATATAACTCTTCATATTTGTTAAAGAGAAGGAGGAGGAAAGGTCGAACATAACAAACATGGGAGAGAAGGGGAAGGAGTGTAAAGATTATACGGTATTGTTCATTGTAGAATAGGAATGAAGCAAGTATATTATCATCTTGACATTCTAGTGGGATTCTGAAATGGATACAAAACACTGAAAAATAGATTAAAGATGTGAATTTTTTCATAAGGCACACAATGAAATTTAATGTGTAGGAAAAAAAATTCCCTTAAAGTTTATAGCTTCCTTTCATACCCTGTACAAGCTGATGCCAGGATTCAGAATGAAAAATGGTGGCCTTTGGTTAGGTTACCTTCTTTTCTGTAGTGTCTCTACAAAATTCAAAGAAACCAGGGTCACGTCATTAAAAATATTCACATGACAGTCAAAGATAGTCATCATCAACCTCCTAGTGTATACCAGTGACTTCTTCCTATCTTTTTCTCCCAGATCCTTGTTGGCCTGAACAGTTTTATGTAAGTTGACAATTCAGCTTGGAACACACTGATTTCTGCAAAGTAGAGCAAAAGGGGGCAAGCTGTAGGCGGTGATTATAGTGGAGATTAATAGGTATTAATGGGGTGAATTTTCTATTCTCATTCTTTGAGGAACAGCTATTCCCATGACAGGAAGATGTTTCCTGATGTAGTAGGATGGAACATCAGCAATGCAAGGCAAGGGTGATAAGACCAATGTTTTACAGGCAGGAAATGCAGCAAATCTTTATTTAACAATAACATGGTACCTATTGGGTTCTCTTGAGCCAATGCTACCCTGGCTTCTGCCATTCCTCATTCTTGAGGGATGAGGCAATGACCACTCTAGCAACACCCTGCTTGAATGGACCATAGATCAGGATTTAAGGAATGAAACTGCCTTGTATCCAATTGTAGGTACTTCCTAGTACTAAGTGGAGCCCCCATGCCTCATAGAGCCATTCTTCTGGAACTGTGTATACTCTTATCATCTTATTCCACATATCATAATGAAGTCAACGAGGTCGGTTCATAATTAAGTAAATTAGATCACTTGTCTCATTTCAGGACGTGGTCCTATAAGTAGGTTTTCAAAGTCAGGCCTTTAGAGTTTTAAATCAAAAGCAAAGGGAAGAAAAGGAAGTATGAAATGTGCAATGCCTGACTCACTTGTCTCCACCATTTTTACCAGCCTTGGACAGGAACTCACGTTTGTACCAGTACTAAGCTGGGTGTTTCCTATACTTTATTAAATCCTAGAAGCATAAGAGCAGTAAATTTTATTCTCCCCACTTCAGAGATGTGGAAACTGAAACTTTAGAGAAGTTGTGTAACTTAGCCAGAATCATGCAGCTAGGAAGTTGAAGAGACAGGGTTAAACTTTTAGACCAGTTCTGTCTGAATCCAACATCTGTTTTCTTTCTCCTCCACCTCACTGGCTCTGTTGCTGCAAAGGGGATGGTGCTAGAGCAGTTAGTGAGTTTGTTTGTTTGTTTGTTTGTTTGTTTTTAAAGATTTATTTTGAGAAAGAGAACACATACAAGCAGGGGGAGGGGCAGAGGCAAAGGGAGAGAGAGAATCTGAAGCAGACTCCATGCTGATTGTGGAACCCCATATCATGACCCTGAGATCATGACCTGAGACAAAATCAAAAGTCAGACACTTAACCAACAGAGCCTCCCATATGCCCCTAGAGTAGCTGGTGGGCTTTGAAAGAAGTATCTTTTTATTAGCGGTCAATGCCTACGTCTACACTACTTACTCCAGGCATTAAGGAGTTGTAAACATCTCCAAATTTCAGTTAATCACAACTACAGACTTGTATGTTGTAAGTTAAAGTGCCATGAAGAGTAAGAAAATACATAAATTATAATCTGTCACTAACTATTTATGCAGCCCTGGGAAAATGTCTAAATTCTCTGGGCCCAAATTATCTCTGTCAAATAAGTAATTTGATTAAAGCAAGTCTACATTATCCTTTTCTTCTGTGATTCTCTTTTTTTGGTTGCTGGACTGCAAGCCTTGGTAAATTAGAACTGAGATTTTTAAAAATCTGAATGCCCAGTTGGACTGGCTTAAAAAAAAATCCTCTTCCTAAATTGACCTTCTATTTTAGCCAGGATTTATCTTGCTCTCTTACATAGTCCCTCTGGTGACACAGACACCCAGCACACCTTCTACCCTATGCCATTAGCATGATTATTTTTACTCAAGGAAGAGCCATTCAGAGTGGGTTTCATTAGCAAAGCACACACATAAAGAATAGTTTCAAGCAGTTCAGGTATTCAGCATAGTTTGAACATGAAGCACAGCCCAAGTGTTCATCTCGTTATCCTTCACCGTCCCTTGTGAACTCATGGGGGGTTGTTGATCTGAACTCAAGTCTAGAGTTCTCGTGTCTATGGTATGAGCCTCTTATTCCTCGAAATTCTGGGAAAACAGCTAACAAACAGCTATCTAAAGAGACAGGTGTTTAATTTAGGCATCGCAGGTCTGGGATATCTTTTGAGAGGACATTTTTCAGCTTTCCACAGGGATAGCTTCCTGGGCTCTCACTGTATTTAGACCCTGTATTCCTATGATGGAGGAAATGTCCGCAGCCGTGCTCTAGCATGATGGCGCCTAGTGGGAGAGTAAGAAGTGGGAGAGTAAGACTCTGCGCTCGATGAAGTCTTCCTACCATCAACACCATTGGCAAGTGACTGTCTTTCCTTCCAAACTGATCACTTCTCAAGAGCAGAACGTAGTGTGTAGACATCCCTTTATTGCTACGGGAGCCAGCTCAGTGCCTGGCATACAGTAGACAATACATCAAGAAAGTAGTGTGTATTTTGTAGTAGAAAAGAAAAAAAAAAAGGCACATTAATTTTGGAGTCAGGCATCCCTGAGTTCAGAGTTCTGGTCCTGCTAATTAGTCGGTTTGTTTTGGGAGACGCTGGTTAAATTTCTTGAGCCTCCATTGCTTTATCAGAACAACAGGATTCATACAACTTCCTTGGAATGTTGTTTAAGGTTCAGAGACCGTGTGGGCCAAGTAGCTTTGGAATAGTTGACACTCAGTGGGTGACAGCCAACAGCTGCAGTGTTTGCAGCCGGAGGCACCAAAATGTTACAACAACAGGATCCTGGAAAGAGCTGGATTAGAAAGCAACATGTCATAATAGAGAAACTTTCATGAGCCCATCATGAATTTTCTCATTTAAAATGCAGAGAAATGCATTTTAACGATTAAGAGTGATCTGTCTTATGCTTAAAAAAGAAAAAAAAAAATGTCAAGCCTGTTTTTTGTTTGTGGTTTTTTTGGTGAGGTTTTTTGTTTTCTGTTTGTTTGTTTTCAAGATTTATTTAATTTAGAGAAAGAGAGCTGTGAGGTGGGAGGGACAGAAGGAGAGAGATTCTTAAGCAGACTCTGCCCTGAGCACACGGTCAGACATGGGGCTCGATCTCATGACCTTGAGATCATGACCTAAACCAAAACTAAGAGTCAGAGTCTCAGTAGACAGCACCACCCAGGCAACCTGACGTGAAACCTCATGGAATAACCACTCAAAGATGAGAAGAAAGTCACACAGGATCATTGCTAGGAAATTCCCAGTTCAGCAAGTTTTAAAATCTGAGTTCATTTTTGGAAACAAAGGCTTCCCAAACACCAAGCCATATTGTTCAAGATGGATTATTAGTAATCTGCCTTAGCTTAAATTGCATAAAGTCTAGGGAGGGGGTGAGAATTTGAAGAGACCACAACTAACTTTTAATGACTCCATCTGTCTTGCTAACATAGACAGAAAAATAAGAAGGCAAAGTGCAGTGTGTAAGGAAGGCAGTAATAATCATTCAACATTTGATTTATCCTCTAGACGGAGCAAATGTAGCATAATGGTTTTGAAAATTTTCCCAGGACCAAAATAAAATAGCTCACCTCATCTCCTGCTGATTAGCATATGGGCTGAGGCTTGGCACCAATTTTAATAAAGTTTCCATTTTGGGGGAGTATGACAAGCGTATGAGGAGGAGCAAATTCAGCCCCTGTGTGACCCCCATGGAGCCAATGTCCTAGCAGAACATACAAGGCAGTGCTCAGAGAGGGGCACTTTCTGAGAGGAAATACAGCAGAAACTGATTTTCTCATACACCCCAACACCAGGTTAAGTGTGGCGCTGCTATTTGTGCCTAGTAAGGAACAAAGTTTTAATTTGGAGACTATTAAGAGATTAAATAGCTGTATCTGGTCAAATGACATCAGGAATTTGAGACTTGTCATGACTGAGTTAACCCTCACTCAGGGTACATGTCATAAAGTCACAAGTATTCTCTCATCCCATTCCATTCCAGGAGGAGTTGCTGGTCTGTCCAGATATGAGGCTGTTTACACACAGGTCCTAAAGGCTTATATGTATTCAGTGAAATCATAAGAGATCCCACTTGTATTACATGTATGTGTACACACACACACACACACACACACACACTCAGGCATACATGGATACCTCCAATGCTTCAAGATGGCCTTGCTGGCATTTCCTATGATGCGCTTCCTGAGATTTCTTCTCCCCTTCCCAACCTTGAATTGTTCTTCCTTTTCTAAGTTTGAACGTAGAGACGGTTACGTGTTTTCTTGCATTTTGCCTAAATGAAAATCTCATTCTCTTTGCAGTTAAGTTCCTTATATGAAACTTGAAAAACTTTTTAAAATCACATAGTCAAAAATCTATTGATATTTAACTTTGTTAGCCCGATTTCTTGAACTTAGGAGCACAGCCATATTTCTTTGAGAAACACATACAGAAAATTATACTTCCTGAATGTCCAGTTAATGGCGCCCCGCAGGCAGCTTGTGTTTGGTTTTCAATTCTGGGATTTCGATGAACAGCTCTGAATAGGTAGATGTCTCTTGCCCTTCCCAGTCTGGTTTTGTCCCTTGCTCCTTTCTCTGCCCGGTTCTCTGAGGATGATCTTCCCATGACAAGCTCCTCCCTTGGTATTTTGTGATAGAGAATCAAAAAGTGGAGTGGCCCAGGAGCAGTAAATTCAGACAGTTCATTCAGAAGAGCTTTAGAGAAATACGTTGGGAAGCAAGCAAGCATGGTGTCCTAGAGAAGTGAATACAGAAAACAAAGAGAAATTCTAATATGTTGCTGTGGTTTATGAATATCTTTCATGAATGTTTGAAAACTACAAGTAAAGAAACGTGTGTTTTTTGAAAATACCTTGTTGGAGTGTTTTTCTGTGATCTCCACATGGCTATGGACAACTACATGGGTAATAATCTCACAAACAATGCTTCTAAGAATTTATGAAGATGAGCATGGGCACATCTGCATAAATTTCTATAATACATATCCCCGATACCTCAGATTCTTGGTTTGCCACATCCTTTTCTTTTTCTCTTTGGAGGCATCTTCTGGTCTCACCGTGGTTTCCTTTTCCCCAGCCACTTAATGAAGAGTTACTTAAATGAACCATGATAAATGTCTGTCCTAGCATGGTCTCCAATTAAATTGATTATAAATGTTGGGTTGCTTAGGCTAAAACGCCTTTTATCCTCCCAGAAAATGAAATGGCAGGCTCCTTCAGAAGTAGCTAAGAAGAGCCTGCCCTCAGAAATCCACTCATCATTCAGGCCCTGTAGCCCGGTGGTTAAGACCTGTGCTCTGAACAGCTCACTCCCCTGTGGCAGTGCTCCTTCTGCTACTGTTGTCTGTGTCATCTTGGAAAAGTTACTTAACCTTGCTGTGCCTCCATTTCCTCACTGAGAAGAAGACTAGGACTAAGCCTCACCTCGCAGGGTTGAGGCGACATTAAACGCGAATTATTTCATGAAAAGGACTCAGAGTAGCTGACCCCTGACATGATGACTGCCCTTTAAGAGGAGGTTAGTTTAAGAAGGCAGCCCGTGTACTGCATGCAAAGGTGGTAAAATGGAAGGCGACCGTATTTAGTGCTCCAGATTGGAGTTCCTGAGTTCTGATTTTATACACTCATTCATTCAGTGGTCATTCACTGAACCCCGACCGTGGCAGTTCTGGCCTGAGGCCAGCAATCATGGCCCCCAAATTAGTAAGACACAGTTGCTGCCCCCAAAAGTGTTCATAGGCGACAGAGGGAATACGCATGTAATAAACAAAGTAAAATGCATTAGGAAAGTGCAAGGAGTAAAAAGCCCATAAGGTACAAAACCAGTGCAAAGAAAGGAGCGAGTAAAACTGTGAGGGCTTGGGAAGATTTCCTGAATGAGATAAAAGATGATCTGAGTTGTTGAAGGGTGAATAAGCACCTACCAGGCAAACAAGCAAAAGAAATGAATTCCGGACAAAGTAAATAGTGTTCACATTTATGGAAAAGCAAGCAATTTAGTCTTATGGGAGGATAACGTGTGACTCAAGGAATGGCAGTAGATGGAGCTGGGGCAGTGGCCAGGAGACACGAGGACCCGTGGGCTCTGCTAAGAAGGTATACGGATGGCTGCTGTTGGTCGCGTAACTAGCGCTGGTGTAACTAGGGGTCCGACTCAGGGTTCTCCATACCCTGCGCAGTCATGGCTCACGCCCCAGCCGTTACTTGGGTCCCCTCGTATTCATGTTTTCCTGCATTCACGCAACTTGAATGGCGTGCTTGAGTTTGGAACTTTAGAAACAAGAACTGATCCAGAGAAGCCGAGCAGCCCTATAGATGAAGTGTACATCAAGTATACATCAAGACGTGTGCAGAGACCCTGACAGAATGAACTGCAGTGAACATTAATTACCCCTTTCTCATTTCAACACCAACTCCTCATTTGCAGAGATGGATAGTTTTCCCTTTTTCAGGTCCAAGTCTTTTTTAGAACCTCTTGTCCAGACTTAATTACTCATTGTTTCCTGTTTCTTTAAATACTCTGGCTTCTCAGCCCTCTTCTGAAAAAAAAAAAAAAAAAAATTTTTTTCCACTAAGTTGCTAAGGGGCCTCTTCCCCCAACCCATTCAACTCGTTCGAGGTATTCCGGTACACTGCCGAGAGGAAACCTCTTTCCTCTTTCCTCTATCTAAATAAGTATTCAGGAGGCATTTTTAGTTTAGGTTGGACCAATCTTTGGGCTACTGTATTTTCCCTTTGATTGTCATTCTTTGCAATTTTCCCAAAGCAGCACTTTTTCTTGAGACACTTTTCTAATGAAAGCTATATTTTTGCCAAAAGATTATTGCCTTCATCGATTACAAACTCTGCCCTCTAGTCAGAGCGATACCCTCAGCCATAGGTCTACTAGAACAAGATTGCTCACTTCAATCTTCCTGGTTTCCCCAACAACCATGGTTTGGCTATCCAGGAGCCCCTGTAAGACAGCTGGCTTTCGAGTGAAAGCCATTCCCACCCTGGCTGCCACATGCTTCCCTCTACTGTGATAGCCCTTATCTTTTCCCATCATGTGGAGCACCTATGTGTCCTTTTTTTGCTTTGGGTACAAAGAAATCACCAATTCAGTAATTGCTGGTAAGAAGATTGCCTCCGAAAAGCACATGACTTCCATATGGTCTTTGTTTCCCTTTTAAAAACTTCCCTTTTCGGCGTGCCTGGGTGGCTCAGTGGGTTCAAGCCTCTGCTTTAGGTTCAGGTCATGATCCCAGGTCCTGAGATCTAGCCGCATAGGGCTCTCTGCTCAGCAGGGAGCCTGCTTTCCTTCCTCACTCTCTGCCTGCCTCTCTGCCTACTTGTGATCTCTGTCTGTCAAATAAATTTAAAAAAAAAAAAATTTTTTTTTTTAAAAGAAAAACTTCCCTTTTCACCTACAAAACAAAATAGTCCTGTTGAGTATGTTATGCTCTGGCTTCTACTGTAATTGCTGCCTCATCAATAGAATACCCCCTTGGGGGCTCATTTAAATTCTTTAACCCTTTCCTGACATTCTGCAGGGAGACTTCCTAAGTCTCAAAACACTTTACTAAATAAATGAACCGTGGTCCTCTTTGGCACTGTTCCAACGAGAATCAATTTTCAAAACTGAAGGATAGGAATTGAATGACCACATCAGATCAACAACCTGATGAGTATTACTATTATAAATCAGTATTATATATGTGTATGTTATTCTGCTCTTTCCATTTCTTCCTTGTTTAGATAATAAAAGATTAAAAGCCAGAGTATCTATGAAAGCTGATAAGCTTACATTCATGTAGACCTTTCTCACTAATAAGTTACAATACATGTTCAATATACATATCCCTACTGTGATGTCAATCCTGTGTGTTTGGAAGATTGATTTCAATTTTAATGCCCTAAGACAGTCTTAGAATTTTAATAATAATGTCCCTCCTCAGATGCATGTAATTATTAAGGGGAAAGTCAACAAGATACTTAAATGCCTCAACTTGAAGACAGACCTGTATAACATTTATTAAGAGACTGTGTAATGGATAATAGCATATGGGGCTAATTATCAAAGTATGTTGGATTTAACAGAAATTCCACTCTTCTAGTTTCTCGTTACGAACATTGGATTCTATTTTGCATTGAACAGAAACACTGTTAAAATTGTCTGAGGTTAGTCCTATTAACTGTGAAGGGCCTTCACAAATGAGATGTTGCCCTTGAAATTATTTATTGAATTGTTTTGAGAAAGACATTGATATCCACAGTGAGAACACAGGTTCTGAATTCAAAGTAATGTCATTTAAAATATGTCCTATAAGAAAATTTATGGCTCTATCTGTTTTGCCTATACAAATCCCGCTAAAGCATAAATCATAAAATAGAGAAAACACGTATCAACTGAGCAGCTCTAAGCTGACAAGAACTAGGAAAATAAAAGCAGCTTCAGACCATTGTACCAAAAGACCCTGAGGGTAGAATTTTCTACAGTGCAGGTGCCGCAAGCTAATAAATAATTTTTTGCTTCTTTAGGAAGTATTTGAATATCAAAACAGGCACTTTTGTTAATGAGTTGGAGCCACAGCGTTAGTTCTGTGGTTTGCAATAGCTGTGAAATGGAAAGGAACTCCAGTGATCAATACAATCTGTCCAGTGCTCATAGGTCACTATAGACTCCCCTACATTCAAAATTACAACTGCTACTTACTAGCAACTCCTAACTGATTCACCGGAAGCAGTAGTTTGATTCAGCTTCTAAAGACTGGAGCCAAACAAGTAGGAGGAAACAAAGGGTCTCTGAAGAAAAGACAGCAATTATTAGCTTACATAGTGTTTTTGAACATGTAAGAGAAGAATGACAAGTCACTGGCTACCATCCCTGAGAACTTGTTCTGGGAATACAATCCCTGTTCTCCAAGCCAGAATGGGATGAATTTTTAGTTTGCAGCCTAGAGATACTATGACTGCTTCATAGACTGCCTTGCAAATCCCTATCAATCAAGGATCACACATAAGGACACTTGGAGTTCTTTGTGAGTTGCGAAAATTCTAGGCTTCTGGGATTCAAAGAAAAGCCAGGCTGAGCTTTCCTAACTGGGATACATACAAAACTTCCAAGTAACCACCTGCTTGGAATAGACACATTTTGGAAAATGAACAGAAAATGCTCCCTAGCAAAAGCGCTAAATGGAATGGGCTTCTGGGGAAACTGCCTAAGTAGAAACAGGATCCCAAAGCAGAATTTCCAAAGGAAAGAAAATGAATAATCAGCTTTCTTCTGCCCTTCACAGCTGCCCCTCTCGTATTCAACAACAGGCAGGGAAGCTGTGTTGTTACAGAAGGTGCACTGGGGAGCAGAGTAGCAGCTGGTGTGCAGGCGGCTGAACGCCCTAGCAAGCCTGGCCCCGGGAAACAAACACTCCCAGGTTCAAGGTAGAGCAAAAGGGGAAGGGAAGCTGTTTGCTGAGGAGGGGCCTCCTAGACTTCAGGGAGGGCCAAAGACCTCCAGAGCAAATGAAGCTTTGCGAAGGCATCTCAGAGAAGGCAGACCTATGGAAGTTCATGAAATTAAACTGCCCCTTCACAGAGAAAAGGATACTTGCGGTTGTGTTTCCAAGAATAGAACTCACAGTGGCCCAGAGGAAAGAGATGGACTGCAGGGGGGTGGGCTGAAGTTATCTGCCAAAGAAATGCCCTTCAAGAAGACTCCACCCGTGACCTGGGCGGAAACACATGCTAAGCTCCTAGTCACTCAGCTCAGCCCGGTTTTCTGCTCTCTTCCTGATAAGTTTACTAGATGATCCCAGTTATTTCTTAATGCTTGTTAATATTTCATAGATGACAGGAGCTCATTAAGAACAGTATTAATCCTAGGCAGAAGGGAAACAGTTCAAAAAAAAAAAAAATCAGTCCATGAGAAATTTCCAATCGAAATTTTTGATGTATTTACTTCCCAGGAGATATCTATATCTATATAGATATAGATATAGATATAGATATAGATATATAGATATAGATATAGATATATAGATATATATAAATAATATGTTTATATATATATATATATATACACACATATAATTTATTTGTCAGAGAGAGTGCGTGCACAAGCAGTGGGAGTAGCAGAGGCAGGCTCCCCACTGAACAGGGAGCCTGATGCAGGTGGGGCTTGATCCAGGACCCTGGGTCTGAAGGCAGACACTTAAGGACTCAGTCACCCAGGCATCCACCAGGAGGCTTTTAAAGCTGTTAACAGTGACAACTTACACCCCTTTGCCTACTGCCTACTAAAGCTGCCCCCTGGCTTTCAGTCTGGTGGAGCAGTGAGCCTGTAGGATGGGCAGGAACCCTTCCCACCGCTACTAGGGGCGCTCTCCATCTCCACCTCTAGAATTGCCTCGATGTCTCCAGCACTCTCCCGTTTCAGACAGCACTGAATCTTTCCCCATCTCCAGCCCCACATCATCGCTGTTGTGTTATTATTTCTTAATTTAGTGAACATGGTTCTGAGGACAGGCTCCTTATTCAGTGAGCATTTGGTAAACGAATTCATGAGTACCTATGGAACTTAACTCAGTGTGCTAGGCCAAGTGCACGTGGGCGAAGAGAACAGTAGTCACCCCTGGCCTCGCACACGCAACTGACACAACGTAAGTAACTCATGAGATTGTGGAAGCAAATTGAGAATGGCACAGGCTTTGAAGTACTAGTTGCCACTGTCCTGGCTCCTGTTTGTGCTGTGTATTCTAGTCCCTAGCACACTGCTCAGCTCGACTCAGAGCTACAGGAATCCCATTTGGTTACATCATCAGAGAAAAGATGAAGCTATTCAGACTACGCTCCTAAAATGTTCAAGTTCAAATCTCTTTCTCAGACCAGAGAAGGCAAAGCCTGGAGAAGAGCCCTCATGCTGGAATTGTATCTGTTTGGCTGTACTCTGTTCCCTCCGTGTCCCTGGCACCCCCGCCTGGATCCGTTACGCCTCAGCTAAACCAAAGTTCTTTTCAGATGCCTGAGGATCCACCTGGGGCCACCCGTGTTCAGTAGTGGATTATGAGTTCTCATTCCAGGATTCCAGGTCTGTCATGTCGTTCTAGTGACCTGGGGCGGGTCGCTTGACCGCTCCGGGTCTCAGTGTTTTCATCTGTAAAGGGGGCTGGGAAAATCCATTCTGCCCACCTCAGCAAGCCACGTGAAGGCCTAAATGACAGTGCCTGAAGGAGACTGAGAAATGGAAGGTGTTTCTCTACCCTGAGTGCCTGTAAGGAAAGCCACAAAGAGGGGCATGCCTGGAATCATGAGGCACGAGCAGTTAGTTCTGTGAATCATATTAAATTGTTGACAAGGGCAGCATCTCCCTCTGTTTCCTCAGCGGGATGCTTTCTGTGCTCAGCATTCCTGCGGTCCTGGGGGCTGAACGGGGCTCGGGCAGTGAGAGAGAGGCCAGTGTGTGCACTTTCATCAGATAAATAGAGCAACACACGCCTCCTCAGACGGAGTACCGAGAGAAAACAGCCTGCACCTGGCCCTGGGTTTTTATCATGTCGGGTTTTTTTGTTGTGCGTGTGTGTGTTTTCCCAAAGAATTAGATTAGGCCCTGTGTGGAATTGTGAATGCCCACACACCTCCTTCATAACAGGACAGCAGAGCAATCTGTTTTCAAAGGCCAAAGCTGTTCCCCACCCCACCCCTCCAGCTCTGCGGTTTTTCTCTCTTCTCTTCATCCCAGTGAGGATGTTTTTTTTCCTTTCCCATTTTGAGTCAGCAGCCTGCCGGTAACAAAGGTACCCAGCTGTTCTCTGAGTTCTAAAATCCAAACAACTTTTAATAGGGATTGCCTGCCTTCACCATGGTTGGCCCCCGAAGCAACACACCAGATTGCAGGTATTTTAAGGACGATTCTGAGGATTATGACGAAGTGTCATTTTGCCCGACAGTTTAAGAATAGAATTACTAATATCTCCCTGCAATGATGCGTGTTTCCCTTTGTTAGGGACCGCTTGCTGCAGTCCGGGCCAGTGCTGAAAAGGAGCTGTGGCCGCCTTCTCCCAGAGGTGCCCGCACCCGTCAGCCCGGGACAAACAGTCATCTGTTACCAACTTACAGAGTGGGTCGTGATCCTCTCAGCGAATCCCACTCAGCAACAACACTGTGTAACAGCTAGCTCAAGCTCCCATTTTATAGATGAGGAAATTGAGGTTTTGAGAGCTTATGTAAGGTCTTAAAGCAAGACGGTGGCCGACCTCGAGTTCCAATGAACACAATCTGCCGACACCCACCCACTGCTGTTGAAATGGAACAGAGTACAGCCAAACAGACTGTCCAACTTACGCAAAACAAAACATGGTGGGGTGCCCCCCCTTTATTTAACAAGTGTCTCCAAAATCTAACAAAACCCACCACTGATATTTTGAATGTAACAGAGAAATCACAACTTCTGTCTGGTCTGTCTCCAGGAAGAATTGGTGCTTCTTGAATTGTAAACACTCATTTGTAGCCAAAAGGAAGCCCGGATATGGGGAGAACTTGACCTAACCTTATAAAGCCTTAGTAAACCAGACTCTATTATAGAATCAAACTTCAAAGAATTAGAAAAGTATAGAAGTGATTGTATGGTTTAAAGTTCTTCCCCACTCCCTACCTACCCTCCTGCTCCCTCTCCCCACCCCCCACCCCAGTGCAGTATGGCCCTGGGAGGTTCAGCAGCTTGTCAAAGATGAACAAGTAAATACAGGATCCAGCCAGAATTTCTGCTGATCAGGACAGGAGGGTGGGCTGAAGTTGAGCTTTGTTCCGACTCAGAAGATAATGTTTGCTAAGCAAATTAATAGGGTAAACATTCTTACAATGGAATATTTAAGCTACTTAAGAGAATAAATTGCTTTCAAGCATCCATTCACATGCAAATGACTGATACACTAATTATAAGTCATTCTTATCTCTTCATTAAAGCCTGCTCCCTGAGGACCTTTATTAGGTACAACTTGAAGTCACCATTCCTGACTGTATAGAACAGTAACTCTGTCTTAGGAAAACAAACTGTTTTCATGCTGGTTTTTTCACTGGTCAGACAGGCATCTGGCCTTCCTACCCCCACACTGAAATCAAAGAAACATATTGAATGTATCATCCACGGCAGGTAGTGTGTTTGGCCCTCGCAATCCAGGGGCAGGTGCGATAGGATTCCTGTTTAGAAAAAGCCCATGGTGGTGCCTGGGTGGCTCAGTGGGATAAACTGCCTTCGGCTCCGGTCATGATCTCAGGGTCCTGGGATCGAGCTCTCTGCTCAGCAGGGAGCCTGCTTGCCCCTCTCTCTGCCTGCCTCTCTGCCTATTTGTGAGCTCTGTCTGTCAAATAAATAAATAAAATACTTAAAAAAAAAAAAAAAGAAAGAAAGAAAAAAGAAAAGGCCCACGGAAGTTTAACTCTCATCTTTATTCTCAGGAGGTCCTAAGTTTTCCATTCGACCACATAGGGCTGCCCTGGGGTAGAAAGAATTAAAGAATCACCAGTGATATCTCATGCCCCCTAATAACATGACTCCAGATTAATCTGTACTGTGTAGACCAAAGGGGTTTGTGAGCTGCCATATAAATGTTAGTATTATTACCGATTAAGAAATTGAATCTTGGGACCCATGATTGATAACTGCAATTCGGTGTGAAGTAGAAAGACCTGGTACATTTTAAAGGAAAAAGAAGAGCCTGATTTTTAAAAAGCAGCGATATGTCTTCAGGTCAGCCTCTCTGGGGACTGACAGGGTCATGCAGGTCCAGCTCTCTGCTTCCGTAGCCTTTCAAGCACCAAACGCAGATTCGAGACCAGCCGTTCTGAATCCAGATCTTTCTCCGCGGGTGGAGTCCATTTGCCCGCGCTGGCTTCTCTGTCCTTGCGTTGCTCCGCCCAGAAGCCCCGGCATCGATCCCGAGTCCTTCCCTCTCAGGCTGTGTATCTGATCTCCCTCAGTATGCGGCCGGAATCCGACCCCTTCTTACCTTCCCCCTCACCCCCTGGTGCCAGCCACATCATCTTGCATCCGTGGTTTGCTAAGGCTCTTCCGTCTCTGCTGTTGCCTCCTTAGAATCTTGCGTTACTCTCTGAAATTCTAAGACCCGTGGAGCCCTGCCGTGGTTTTGCATCTACCGCCGAGTCCGATGACCCCCACGATGCTGCTCATCTTACCGACCTGTCTCCCCCTCCTCTCCCTCTTGCTCTCGCTGCCTCTTCGCTGTTTCTCAAACACGCCATGGATGTGTCCGTCTTGAGGCCTTGGCTTCTGCTCTCCCGCGTGTCAGGAATGTTCTTCCTCCAGATACCCTGACAGCCGCTGCTTCACTCCTTCAAGTCCTCGCTCAAATGTCATTTTGCAGCGAGGCCCTCCTTGGCCTCCTGTTTCAAACTGTTGCCTCTCTACCTGGCACTCTCTGTGCTCGTCCCTGCTGTCTTTCCACGGCACCTACTGCTGACAGACAATAGGTGTGTCCTCATGCTCCAGATTTTTCACACACACCAGAATGTAAACAAACTGAGGCCAGGGATTTTTGTCTCTCTTGTTCACTGCTATTGTCCCAGTCCCTAGAAGAGGGCCTAGCACATAGGCACTTCCTAAAAGCCTGTGTAATTAGCCTGTGGATTAAGGGCGATCTTTGTTAACCCTTACTAAGGCCTTACCTACACCCCAAGATGTCCACCTCAGAGTCTCTGAAGTTGTGAAGGAAGCATATGTAGTTTGCAAACAAATCTATGTCCCATTGTTTTGATTTGTTTCCATTTTTTATTTTATTTTTAAAATTTATTTAACAGACAGAGATCACAAGTAGGCACAGAGGCAGGCAGAGAGAGAGAGGGGAAGCAGGCTCCCTACACAGCAGAGAGCCCAATGTGGGGCTCAATCCCAGGACCCTGGGATCATGACCCAAGCCGAAGGCAGAGGCTTAACCCACTGAGCCACCCAGGCACTACTGATTTGTTTCCATTTTTTAAAGACAACATGAGGTGAATTTACAATGTTTCAGAAATAGTTAACGAATGACCTCACAGTATTATTTTGAATCCATGTCTGTCTGCCTTGAACAGATTTTCCGTTTCCTCCATCATACATGGACAAGTCCGTATCACTTTCTGCTCTCACCTGTACCACCTTCTCAAGCTACATTCTGGTCTGTTGTTTATAATGTACGGTAGGGTACCAACATAGTAGAGTTTTGCTTCTAATAATATTAGCTTCAGAGAAAAATGTGTGAGTGGCTCGCTCCCACAGACTGCGGTGATGGCACCTTACAAAGGTCACTGTCATATGAGGACCCCACATAGCCGCTTAATATCTGGTGTTAGGTATTTAAAGCATGCTGGCTACTCAGTGCTCCCTCTGTTTGCCATTTCCAGACCATCTTAGGTATCTGTGATTGCCAGGTATTTAGCTCATAAAGGAGCTATCTCTGGGCCTTTGTGTTCCCTCTCAGGTACAATAGTCAACTTTTTATATTGCTCAGGACTTTCGTAAGATTTTCTTTTTTCTAAATTCCTCGAATACCAGTGAGTGTATTCATTTAGGGTGTTGTGCTTCTTAGTCGAAATGTAAATATCCAATGTATCGATTAAATAAAATTCAACTTCTGATCAAAGGAAACCAAGAGAAAAGGTAAAAAGTAACTATGCACTTGGTTTTATGCGTTACTGTCTCAGAATCTCAGAAATGGCCGCACTCAAAGAGGGTGTTTTCTCAAGTCCCAGTGTGTACAGAACATGAGTTATTCGTGGCCCAAACTTTGGCTTTGTCTGCAACGTCAGTGGCAGCCACGTGTCCCCTAAAGCATAAGGAGTATTTTACAGGTCAGAATAGCTTCTCCTCAGAGATCAGTTTACTCCTATCTTCTAATTTTGGGTGCTTGCACTCCTCCTCTCTGGTTTCTGGGATTCCAGATACATTTTCTCATGCTCATCATTTGGGATTTATGCCCTCCTTCGGTAGGAACCTTGCTATTTACCCAGGGATATGGAACGATTGTACCTTTAAAGTTTTGCTCTTGGATCGACAGCCTTGATCGAGCCGACAGGAAATGCTTTTGAAGGCATGTAATTGCACATTAATAATTAATAGTAATAAATACAGTTTGTCGGACAATGTCTAGTTGCCAGGAACTATTCTAAGAGCTTCCCACACACTGTTGTGCTCAGCCTTTGCAGCATCTCATGAAATGTATCCTTAATCTCTTATATAACTAACGATTCCCATTAGCCAGTGATGAAACTGATGGGAAACCTATGTCAGCATGCAAATGTATGTACATGTGTGAAAAGAGAAGGCTTATTTAGATGACAAAGAAACAGTGTTTCTATTTTTAAGTAGGAAAATAATCATTCAGAGAAGTTTTAAAAGGAATACGAATCTGAAAGCAACCTAATACCTACAAACTAATTATTATAAACTGTTAATATTTCAATATATGCTTTTTAAATTTATCTTTTATTACTGCCTGTCTCGGGACACTTTGCGTATCTCCTAACAACCTCTCCTTTATCTCATTTTTGACTGTTCTTTGTATTACGAGTGTGGTTCCTGTCATACCTGCTCCAGCTGCTGGGACTTGTAAATTTTTCCCACCTGCCTCTCAATCTCCAAGTGGCTTAGCCATTTCTCCTGCCAAATAGATCACCAAGCTTCGCCTTTCTTTCTGTCTTCTGAGTAGCGGTGAGGTGTAGTAGCCTGCCTGGTTTTAATTTACACCTTAGTGATTTTCAATGTGTTGGCCACAGATTAAAGACAGCAGAACAGTTGGGATGCTTATTAAAATTCCGATTCCCAGATCCCACCCTCAAGAAATGAAGATTTGGTGGGTCTGACCTTGCATTTTTTCTGATAGTGTCTAGTGATGATAATATGCAATAAAATTTGAAAATCACTGTTTGAGATGAAAAATCACCATTTTACTTTCAAAAGGGTCTTTTTTGGGACATTTTAACATCATCAAAGTAAGAATTAAACAGATTTCTTCCTAGGGAGAAAGGCACGATGCAGGAGTTTCTCTCCACAGAAGGCTTTTTATATACGTACTCTCTTCTAGGCCTGCCAGTCCTATTTCTGAAAGCTTCTATGAGCCTTCCAAGTACACATCTAATCAGTACTTGTCTGTGCACTGTTTGATGACTGCCTTGGGGCCTGCTGCACCAGGATTAAACCAGTACCACAGGCCCAAGAGAGGTGAATTTCGGAGTATTACAGATACGTGTTGAGAATGTGCATCTGTACACACACAGTTGACATGTACGTGTAAATGCACAGTTGTTACTTTCAATGATCATATGTGTACTGATGGAGTCTTCTGTAAGTGTCATGTATATATAGTATATATAGAAACCCAAATCCTACTTCAGCCATTTGTACTTTAAATGTCCACGATACCTTCTCAACTCATGATACAAAGGTTGCCATGGCAGGCAGAGTAGCTTGAAGAGCTGAGAAAGTAGAAGACAAGAATGGATGAAGTATAGATTTGATAGGGTTGCTTCATGCCTGCCTAGTTATCGAACAGCTAGGTAAGAACCAACCCACCCAAACCTTCCAGTTTTATTCAAATGTAAGTTCTTTGGTACGTTTTCCATGTAAGCCTAAACTCAATCTCAGAATCCTTCCTAACGCAGTGGTCAAAGAAGTCAGTAACGGAAGATCAAATATAGCACAGGGGATGAAAACAGTTTGGAGAGAAAAAGGTAAAACTTTTTTTTTTTTCATTGTATTCTCTGTGCTTAGCACAGTTTCTAATGCCTAGGAACTCAGTAAATAACCCATAAATAAGTGAATGATTAAAACAACAATAAAAACTTCCTTGGGTGTAGTTTTATGACTCATAAGGTTGATTCCCTCTTTACTTTGATGTTACCCACCTTTTCTATACAGCTTTTGGGGGTTACTCTGGGCCCAAATGGTGTTCTATCTTGGATATGTTGAGGCTGCTATTGATTTAGCTTAATTTATAATTCAAGAGGATCACTACCAAGCCCTGACTCTTAAGCATATAGAAAATCGCTCAAGGGATGCCTGGGTGGCTCAGTGGGTTGAGCCTCTGCCTTTGACTCAGGTCATGATCTCAGGGTCCTGTGATGGAGCCCCACACTGGGCTCTCTGCTCAGCGGGGAGCCTGCTTCCCCCTCCCTCTCACCTGCCTCTGCCTGCTTGTGATCTCTCTGTCAAATAAGTAAAATCTTTTAAAAAGAAAGAAAGAAAGAAAGAAAAGGAAAGAAAAGAAAACTCAAACTGCTAAAGAAGAGCAGGGATAAGATGATACCTTTCAACTACCGAGGAGGCACTGTGTGTTGGCTAAGGTGCTAAGTGCTTCACATATGCCCTTCACATGTAATCCTGGCAGAAACTTTGTGAAATCTGTGCTTGACCAACTGCCTGGAATGTTTGAGAACCACCATTCAAATTGATTCACTCAGATAGCAACTACGCCTAGAGGGCTTATCATGCCCTACCTAGTAGGATGATTCTGTGAATCCGAGTCTAACTTCCACAAAGGAGCTTACTGTTTAGTGCAAGGACAGAAATATTAAAACATTACAATAACCATCGGGGCACCTGGGTGGCTTAGTGGGTTAAAGCCTCTGCCTTCGCTCAGGTCATGATCCCAGGGTCCTGGGATCAAGCCCCACATCCGGCTCTCTGCTCAGCGGGGAGTCTGCTTCCCTCCCCACCCCCCCACTGCCTGCCTCTCTGCCTACTCGTAATCTCTGTCTGTCAAATAAACAAATAAAATCTTAAAAAAAAAAATTACAATAACCAAAAAATTACAGAGGCCAAAAAAAAAAAAAAAAAAGCATGAGCCCACTTATCAGGAGGACTTAAACTTGCCGGAATACATAAGGAAATTCCCTGAAGAAGTGTCATTTAGGATGCATTTGGTGGGAAGAGCCAGGAGTTTGTCGGGTGAAAGCATGCCGCTGTGGACCAGTGGGAGATGCCCCTCTTTGCTGCAGCGCAGTGAGGAAGGGCGGCCTCAGGCACAGCGAGGACGGGTGTAAACAGCCCTGATCATGCGCACTCCTGGCTTCATCCCCTGTGAGACTGAATAGCCACTGAAGGGGTTTCAGGAGAGGAACAGCTTGATGAGATTTGCATTTTTAAAGATCACTCTGGCTCTGTTCGTGTAGATTACAATTAATACCACTGTAAGCTACACGGGTGTAAATTCAGCCATCCTTAGCAGGGCTCCCAACCCTGTAACCACGGAAGGGTCCCGTGTGGCTCCCTGCCCTCTAGGTGGAAAGCCCAGCCCTGATGTCTCTGTTCACATCTGCGTGCTTTCTGACCCTGCAGTTCTGCTGGCTAGTTCAAAAGCAGTGAAGTTTGAGTTTTAAACTGGCCTCCAACCATGAAACCACCAAGAGTTTCAGTTTAATTTCCCTTTCATGCCCATTCACACCTTGATTCCTTTTGAGAAAAAAAACCCACTTATTGATACTGATAATAAGCTCATTTTATGCTTTGGAGGAAAAAAAAAAAAACTCCGCTGAATTCACCGTTAAATAAACTCATGATGGAGTCTCTACATTTAAGTCAGGCTCCTATTAGCTGAGAAAAGAGTGTCCACTGAGGTATGAAATGTTTATTGTAGCTAGTTCCTGCAAGCGCTGCCAAAAGAGAGATAGTATTTTCAATGGCCAAAAGCCGCAATGCACAGGACATGAATTATGTATGCCTGTCTCTTTAAAACAAATCGGCATAAATTATCCCAAAGCCCAGACAGCAGGAATTGGGGGCCCCTGAAAGAAATATTTTGTCTTGGTCTTCTTGGCATCAGAAACTTGGGCATGTGAAAGTAGCAGCTGAATGAGATTCCAAATCACAACCTTCAATGTTTGAAGGGAAAACAGGGTTAGAATGATCAGTGACCTGCGTTTTTTCTGAGCATCATCTGTCAAGGTACCAGTAATCAACATGTGATTATTATTCTCATCAGCCCAAAGCATGAAAGTAAATTGAGTGAAAAAAATCTTCACATTATGTGAAATGATTACTGCCTTGGAGCCATAATAAACAATGATCTTGCCCCAGTGCTAGGCAGCAAAACAAATGAGGGCTGTCCGCTGCTGATGTTGGTGCCAAAGTCATTACCAGACTCTGTAGCCACCAGCCCCCCCGTCTAGTAAGGGTCCGATTTCACGGTCAGGGCTGGGAAGATACTGCTCACATGCCCCCCTTTCCAGGCAACCACTGGCTCCACCCTGGGGAAATTGGCTGCCTTGCCTAAGCCCTGTCTCCTGAACTCAAGTTCACATTCATCACTTGGCTCCCCAGAACAATGAGGGTCTCCATGAAGGGGCAGTAGTTCTGGAACCTGGGGACACACTGGACGCTTTCAATTGTTAGATGTCAACCAGGCTCTAGGCAGGCAAGAGGCAGCAGGAGACACAACAGAGCTGGAAGAATGGCCAAGGCAAGCTCTGATCTTCCCAGAGAGTGAGGCTGGGCATAAATGAGGCATCTGAAAGGACTTTCTGCTGGTGGTCCAGGGCAGAGAAATTCTTAGGGTGAGTTGAATATACTCTACACTCTGGGCTGGGAAGAACCACTGAGAGCTTCCCAGGAGGCTGCAGTGCATGAGTTCAGGCTTGGATCTCCCTTGCCCCAGCCTGCAAAGGAGGGTCACAGTCAGCCCACTTGTACCTTTGTACAAGTTAGATGCCATCCCTTCTTGTCTCCTAGGCTGGGCACCCTTGAGTAGAGCACAACCTTCACAACTTAAACAACAGACCCTGAAAACACTTTAAATGTTTAAAATCATACCATTTTGTTCAAAGGTATCACCAGATATACCTAATCATAAAAAGGAAGAGGCCACTTGTGGCTCCAGTTCCAAAATTGAGAGAACTAAGAAGCAGTCTCTCCTGTTCTTACAACTAGAAAAAGCTCAACAAAATTAAAATCCGTGACTTTTCTTGGACCCATCAAAGAATTGAGGAGGCAGGGCAAACTGCCCCCTGAAATCTCAAGAGGCGGGATGTTTTATTTCGGACTGCTATAACAAAATTCCACAGGCTGACCGGCTTACAAAGCAAACACTTGTTGCTCACGATTCCGGAGGCAGGCACGTCCAAGATGAAGGTGATGCAGATCTGGTGTCTGTGAGGACCCTCTTCCTGGCAGGCAGACAGGGACCTTCTTTGTTTATCCTCATGTGGTGGAGAGAGCACACTTTGATGTCTCCCTCTTTCCATCGTGTCCTTTCTATAAGGATACAACCATTCAGTCCATGACTGACTCTGAGGGGTCGCAGGTAAGATTGGCTTCCCTGGATGGAAGCTTCTGGAGCCATAAGCAAAGAAAACTTCCATGGTAATTGTGGTCATTGCTGGAGGCAGACTGTGAGCTGGCAGAAGAGTGGGAAATTCTTGGGAGCCACAGTCTGAGGAAGAGCTCCATATTTTGCAGATTTGACTTCCAGAAACCTTACCAGGTCCTCACAGTGAAGAGAAAGGGTAACTATTGTCAGCTGTGCCCAGAGCACTTTCCATAGCAAATGTCAACTCTCCAGGAAAAAAAAAAAAAAAAAAACTACCAGAGATTTATCCCTCCAGGGAAAAGGATATATCTCTGGCTCTGGCACCTTCTAGCTTTCTAGTTGACCTGAGGGTTAGGGAAGCTAAGAAAACATGTGAAGGTCAAAGCCAAGAAGCATAGGCCCACGAAAAGATTAAGATTTGCTCATAAGGTTATAGAACATTTCTCCTCCCCAAGTATTCCAGTACAGTTATAGTGGATTACAGTTAGAAGACCTGCAAGGCAGAGTCTATTTAAGGAGAAGCAAAAGCAAGGATACATGAGGGATTTGAAGCTTCTGGTACCTGCACATCCAGTAAACATTAAAAATAATACAACTTCTACCAGAGAAAAATCAAACTCAGGTTTATTTACCTCATTTCTTACTACGTGATAAATCATGTCCATTTCTCAACAAAAATTACAAGGCATGCTAATACTTAAAAAACAAAACAAAAACAACAGAAGAACAATCTGAAGAAACAGCGTAAGCATCAGAATCAAATTCAGACATACAGCTTTTAGAATTACAGAAATTTAAAATAAATATGTTAAAAGCTTTACTAGAAAATATAGACAACCTACAAAAACAGGTAGTATATTCAGAAAAGTAGAAACCAAGAGGGATAATCTAAAGGAAATGCTATAAATAAATTAAACAAACAAACAAAAACAACAAAAAATCATTTGACTGGGCTCACTATTAGACTAGGCACAGCCAAAGAAAGAATAATGAACTTAAAGACATGAAGTCCGTAGAAATAATTTTTTTTAATACAACTTTTATTGTTTTTGTAGCCTTAGAGGAAAAAAAGTTTACGGGAGGAAATTTAGAAAGTGTTGACAAGCAAAAAGAGGAAGAAATCTACTTTAAGTCCATCACTTGAAGATAAACCCTGTTAAATTTTTATGTATCTGGCCAAGTTTTCATCTGGCATTTCTTTTGTATCCATAGATTAAATAGGTCTATTTCTCACTTCTAGTGTTCCTTGCCATTGCCTTTAGTTTATTTAATTGGTATGTTTTGGGGGCACCTGGGTGGATCAGTAGATTAAGTGTCTGCGTTGGCTCAGGTCATGATTCCAGGGTCCTGGGATTGAGCCCCACATCAGGCTCCCTGCTCAGCAGGGTGGGGGGGGCGGTGTCTTCTCTTCCCTCTCCCACTCTTCCTGCTTGTACACTCTTTCTGTGTCAAATAGTTAATCTTTAAAAAAACAAAACAAAACAAAAACAACAAACTTGGTACATTTTGTATTTCTCCAAACAGAGTAATCTGAAAGACCAGATCAAGGTTTTGTTTTTCTTGTGTTTCCTCTCAAAGTACTTTATCCAGTGCTCCCCAGGCATAGTCAATTTTAAGTATATGTTTGCTATTCCATTGATAAATAATGGAAAAAAGAATTCCTCTAGTTCCCTTAAGTGGAAAACTGGTATTTCTCAATATAATGGCTTTTGCCTCAGATTGGAAATGTCCTGTTTGTCAGATACAGATCATGTTTTCCTTTCTATTTCCAGATACCACATCTAAGAATTAAACCCTTCTTTCAGAGCATCAAAATAACTGGGAATTAGAGGGCTTGCAACTTAGACTTTACCTCACATGAACTGGTATAAATGTTTCAGGCAGTGGAAATTTCATCAGAAAACTTTAGGATAATGCCAGGTCTCCGTGCAGAGTACCACCTAAGCTCCTGCCATTGTTACCTACTAGCGCAGTTAATGTAATCATAGGTCCCATTTGGACCTAAAGCAAACAACCTAGACTATCATTTGCAGATATCAGCCAGAACACAGAGGAAAAAGGAAATAGAATCCTGAAATGCAGGTCCTTGGTCACAAAATGAAGATCAAATGCCACTTCCCCAAGGAGGCCTTCTTTGAATTTCAGAAATGATACATTTCCCTGAAATATCCCTGATGTCTCTTTCTGAGGGGTCAGTTGTAACTGTCCTTCAAAAATGGTTAGCACAGTTTCTAATTAAATATTTGTGCCATTATCTGGCTTCTTTTGTAAAGTCAGAGTCCAATTATCTCACCACTGAATCCTAAACATTTAGCGCGGGGCGTGGTGTGTGATTGTAACCAGAACAGACCAGTTATGCGAACACACCAACAAACAAGGAACAGAGCTCAGGGTTTCGTCACATCCCATCTCTCGTCCGAGCATTCATGTGAGTCATGTTCCTCTTGAGAGTAGAAGAGGGACAGAAACAGTGCCAGCTCTGTGATTACGGCTCTCTCCCAAAATGCATATGCTGACTTACTGTGCTCCTCAAAGGGGGATTACTCTGGGCATCTCTGCTCCTTCATGGAAGTGGTCTCCGATTCTTTCTAAGACCCATCTTGCTAATACAGCCAGGGCTTTGAAACTGCCAACCTCAAAAGCAATATTTATTGTTAGAAATTTGCCAGGCAATCTCTAAACACTTAGCGTTTTAGAGATAGAAGAATGACTAGTGGTCGGCTCTTCTTAAAAAAAAAAATCAAACCTCAAAATTCTTTCCTTAGTGATTTACTCTTTAGGGACTCGGCTATACAATTCTGAGTGTGCAGTTGTCAACCCGTGATTGTCCCATGTGTTTGTCCTGTGCATTTTTATAATTTTTGAAATCTCCATTAAAAATTGTGGATTCCAATTCTGCATGTAGTTCTCAGTGTATGAACATGTGTAACAAGTACCTAGACTTGTAACTAGCATGACAGACAGAATGATTTCCCATGACCCTTTGCAGTCAGACCTTCTCAGCACATTCAGTTACCATGGGACACAACAATCAATTTCTGGGAATTTGTTCTAGAGAAACGAAAACTATGGTGTCATGAAAAACTAGTACATGAATGTTTATAACAGCATTCATAATTGTCAGGAACTTAAAATGTTACCATAAGTGAAATATCACCTTTGTTACATTCTATTTGTTCTGCCCCAGCATAAAACCGTGAGCTGCTATATCAGTTGGAGGCTGCTTATCATTTTTCATACTCCCAGCATTTGCTAATAGGATGGTTGAGAGTGCCATTAAATTGATCTAATTCAAGGCACTTGAGTGCAGTTAGATAATATTCTGATAGTCTTCTGTGCTCTAGTCTCTGTGCCTGCGCATGTATGCAGTGGCCTAATGGATCAGTGGCAGGAATTATCAAAACCCTAAGTAGCACTTGGACCAAGAGACTATTACACAATTATAATTAAAAACCATTAGTCATTGGAATTTTTCTCACTTTTTCCCCTTTGGTGGGTGTTCTTTATTTTCTCCTAGCTCAGTTGGCTAATTCTTAAGAATAATTTAATTTTCCAAATGCTCAAGAACACCAACTGCGTCCACGTGTTTTTAAGAATGATTTAATAAAATCTTTAAATTAACCTGCTGTAATGTCTGGGTGGTAATCACATCCTTCACAGGGGTGGTAAGAAGGCTGTATGTGCTAGAAATGATTATTGACATGTGGGCTTGTAAGGTACTAAGGCATGAAGAACACTGCAGAAATATCAGAGTGTGTACCTCTTCACCTTAGCAATGTGACTAGTTTCAGTGCTTCCTAAGAATTGAAGAAATTACTGAAAAGAAAAAAAGGACAATGAATGTCTCATTCTTTAGCTAAAAATATGCTTATATCTAACAATCAGAAGATTAGTTAAAATTTTGTCATTAACCAGATTGCATTGCTAAGAGAATCACAGTAATAAATGACCTTGAAATTGATTTCTAGCTCCAGGTAAAAAAATCTGGGTACAGAAAAGAAGAATCATAAGTTTATTCTCTATGGGAACCCTTTATTTCCAGTTAGCAAGCTAGAAAGCTTCCACAAAGAAAAGCAAAGCCTTCAAAATAGAAAGCCAATGTAGACATTAAGAAACTAGTAACAAAGTTAATTATGTCAGCCTCTGCTGAACTTCTACCCACCTTTTCCACATTCCTCTGGACAGGTTTATTTAATAGTTATAAATACTGACAAAGAGTCAAATCAAATGCTTGCAGGATGTTTGGATGATGATTCCTTGATTGATTTGATTGACTGGTTGATGGATTTATTTGTGAATTATCAGGCAGAAGAACAAACCACACCAGTTTAACAACAGAGCTTTTCCTAAGTATAGCAGAAGAGCAGATTAGCTTTACCTTGGGACTTCTTTCTTGCACTATTTATTTTATAAATTCCAGTCATCACGAATGTGGGAGCCCTTCTCCAGACTCAGGCTTAGGACAGGAGAAAAGAGAATAACACTAAAGACTAAAATGAAAACAAAAAAAGGGGGGGGTAAGAAGATCAGAAATTTAAAGCAGTAATATATCTAATACATATCTAAAGTCCTATCTGTCACCACCCTAAGAACTATGATGACTAGCAACCCATAGCCCAGAAAGGACACCAAGGTACCCTATGCTGAAACAGAATTGAAAGATTTTATAGTTTTAAATTTTCTAAAGCACCTTTCTAAAGAAGGGTGAAGCAGCAGAAGGTGAAAGCGGAGATTACTGAAGGTACAGAGAAAGTGCCAGTACAGACAGAGTGTCTGGGAGTCTCAAAGGAAAGGAGGAGTCTTATCCTTGCCTGGGATCCTGGGGTCTGTCTTGAGGATTATGGCATGGTATACGTGTCCTCTTAGGCATCCAGGAACTGGTTAGAGCAAAGATGAGGGTCTAGGTGTTACTCCTTTGAGGCAGGGATCTTGGCATGGAGATTCCTAGGGCTGGTGGTCTAGCATACACATAGGATAGCTTCGCCGGGTCATTCTCACCTAGCTTTCTTTAGATATTCTCTATTCTAAAGACATCATCAATTCCTTGCCCCTTACAAGGAGGAAATACACTGTTTGCATTCTGAGGCATGTGTAAGGTGAGGGTGCACGTCCTAGCAAGAATAGAAGCAGGAGTAAAAGGCAGATTTTTGTGGAGTCCTTCAGTTTCCTTGTCTCAATGGTCTCAATTGTGTATGTACTGTGGAGTTAAGTGGCTCAGATAGGCCATCTGGAGGGCTGAGCAGGAGTTAAGTTGGGGGAAAAGGAGGGGCTATTGCCCTGGAGGGGTTCTTCCGTGAGCATGAGGTTTGGTTGGGTAAACATGTGAGATTAGGTGAGCAGCATCACTTTCCATTCACTGCCCTTGAATGGACCTTGGCAAAGACAGTAGAGAAGGCTAAAATCTAGAGGACTCTGGCTTTGACTTTAAAAAATCCTTTTTTTTTTTTTTTTAACCCTTGAAGGGTAAATTATGAGAAACCTATAACTCCATTTTGTCACACCCAGAAAGCATGGTAAGCCAACATTTTACAAACTCTCCATCCTCTCAGAAGTAGGAATGGCAAAAGTCAACATGAGACTAACTCTTAGCCACCTTCACACCCTCCCCATGAATGAACTCACATATATGTAAACTCACACATGAGTCTCAAAATTGCCCTTCCCCTCCACTCCCACCCCCACAGTACCCAAAGACAGAGAAGGAATTGTGCTTTATTTCACCATGATAAGAGGAATCCAATTCCTTCTCACTAAATTCATGTAGGAAAAAAAGCAGAGGGGGGGTTATACTGACATTGAGTCTGTATAAAAGAAAATAATCTAGTTCCATAGGCCCCTAGAAGAATTACTTTTCATAAGAATTACATCTCATCCTAAAAGCAGCAGCGTGCCCATCCTAAAGAAACATGAGGAAATAAATAAATAAATAAGAAACAAATAAACACGGGGTTGCCAGGCGAGACCCACATTTCCCTAGACATGCAGGGTGAGTGTTGGTTCACATGAATTCTGCCTTGGATCCAACTTCAAGTCCTGTCTTTTTGTCCATCCATCATGAGAGGCATCTTCAGTGGGCCACTTGTCTTGTTGGAAATACCATCAGAAATTGTTAGTCTAAGGCTTTGTCATCGTTGGTGACTACAGGCAGACTGTGTAATCTCTCCTTCAAGACGACAATGCACAGAGCTGAACAAGCTTCTAACCCACCTATATACGAAATCAAATCCCATCACTTCTAATGCCAAAGAATGAAAAAATGACCTCTATACCCTTGCCCATCTGCCTCACCTTCTACTGTGGAATCACCAGGCATTTACGTGTGCAGCCAAGTCAAGATGTGGGGAAGTAGAGAGGGGCTAACTTCACAGGAATGCTTACTACTTCTTGCTCTTCCAAGCTCTTCACTACATCCATCCATGTTCCCAAGTCAGAGAGTCTGCTTATTTTCCCCACACTCCTGTACCCAATATGGAACAATTTACATAGTATTCATTTCCTTTCCTCAAAGATTCAGGCCTTTGGGGCCTTATCTTCTACTCCCAAAGAACCTATAAAGGAATTTCTTTCCATCAGAAAACTTCTGGTGCCAGTAGTTAATTTTTGTTTAGTGTCACAAAAATCCAGCCTTTGTTTCTCAGTGCTAATCTGATAATCAACTTGACCTGGTTCCATACTTTTGACTTTACTCCTTATTCTCTGTCATCCCTCCCTATTCACACGCCAACTCCCGAGACCAGCTAATTTAATGCCCTCTGTCTTTACCCCGTTCTTCCTGGAAGCCTGGGTCACACCTGCTTGAGCCCTTACAAGCCCATAGTGGTAGGCAGCGAACACTGTAATGTTGAGGTTGGAAGGCATCCTTGAGCCCATTTAGACAGCTTCTGAAATGGTGTTCTGTGGAACAGGACAGCGCCCACAGTGTTTCTGACTGCCTGAGGATGCTCTGGGAGCCAACTGAGAAATAAATCTGCATGAGTAAGATCTCTACTCCCATTTGAACCAGGGACACTGGGCTCTTCTCTGCTTTATACATTGAGCTTCCATATAAGAGTTTATTTGAAGAAAAAAAAAACTTTATAACGGTTGAAAAGCAATCATCTGGAATGATAATGTTGGTGAGGAAATTGAGATTCAGTGTCTAGATTGCAAACTGTAGGGCAGGAAGGTCTTGCTGATTGAACATGCTCACAAGTCAGACAAACTACGTCCCTATAAATCAGTTACACTTAATGATTTCCTCAATTAGAATTGTTTTATGGCCAAAATGTGTTGACTATACATATTTTTCAGCATACAATTCAACAGTTTTTAGAATACTCAGAGAGATGTGCAACCTTTACAATCGATTTTAAAACATTTCTATCATTCCCCTCCTCCACTCCTCTAAAAAATCCCTGTACCCTTTGGCACTAACCTTTCTATCCAACCCTTCACCACCATGCCTCAGCCCCTGGAAAGCATACGTTACTTTGCGCCGCTGTGGACAATTTATATAAATGGAAATAGGCCATATGTGGTCTTTGGTGACTGATTTTGTTCACTTGGCATAACATTTACAAAGTCTATCCATATTTTAACACATATCATTATTTCATCTCTTTTTATTGCCCCCAAAATAATTCTTTGTATAGATATATCACGTTTTTATTTAGTCATTCATCAGTTGATAGATTTGGGATAGTTTCCACTTTTTTTACTATTGTGAATAATGGTACTATGAATATTCACATACAAGTTTTTTCTCCTTTTTTTGTGAATATATATTGTCATTTCTCTTGGGTATATTCCTAGGAATGGAATTTCTGGGTCATACTATAAATCAGTGTTACTATAGCAACTTTCTGAGGAACTGCCAAACTGTTTCCCATAGAGGCTGCACTGCTTTTTATTCCCACTAACAACGAATGTATGAGAGTTCCCATGTTTACACAGGATTGCCAACAAGCTTATTGTTTGTCTTTTTTTTTTTTTCTAACTATCCTAGTGGGTATGAAGTGGCATTTCATTGTGATTTTGATTTGCCCTTCCAGAGGGCTAATGATGTTGAGCATCTTTTCATACACTTAGTGGTCATTTTTCTATCTTTTGAAAAGTACCAATTCAAATCCTTTACCCATTTTTAATTGAGTTATTTATCTTTTTATTACTGAGTTATCAGCATTCTTTATATAGTTTAGATTAAAGCTCCTGTATTCGATACGTATGATTTATGAATGTTTTCTCCCCTTCTCAGTGTTGCCCATTCACTTTCTTTATGGTATTACTTGTAGCCCAAAAGTGTTTAATTTTGACGAAGTCCTATTTATCTTTTTTTTTTTTCACTTGTGCCTTTGGTGTTGTATCTAAGAAAGCTTTACCTAATGCCCGATCACGAAGGTTTACTCATGTTTTTTTCCTGAGTTTTAGTTTTCACATTTACACTTGGGCTTATGATTCATTCTGAGTATGTTGGGAAGCAGGAATCCAACCACATTCTTTTGCATATGGACATCCAGTTATCCCAGGATTATTTACTGAAAAAATTGACTGTTTCTCCTTTTGGTTTTGATGGCACATTATCAAAAATTGTTAACTATCAACTTAAGGATTTGTTTTTGGATTGTCAATTACATTGCTTTGGTCTATATGTCTGTCCCAATGTTATTGCCGCAGTGTTTTGACTGCTGTTACTTTTTCTTTTTTTAGTTTAGTTAGTTGTTGTTTATTTTTTTGAGAGACATGCACAGAGAGAGTGCACCTGAGAAAAGAGAGGGGCAGAAGGAGAGGGAGAAGCCAACTCCCCACTAAGCAGGAAGCCCTCTGTGGGTCTCAATTCCAGAACTCTGAAATCATGACCTGAGATGAAAGCAGGTACTTAGCTGACTGAGTCACCCAGGTGCCCCACTGTTAATTATTTATTTATTTATTTATTTATTTTTAATTAACATATAACGTGTATTATTAGCCCCAGGGGTACAGGTCTGTGACTCTCCAGGTTTACACACTTCACAATACTCACTATAGCACATACCTTCCCCAAATTCCATAACCCAACTACTGTTACTTTTTTTAAAAACTTTTTTTTTAAAGATTTTATTTATTTATCAGAGAGAGAGAGGGGGAGAGAGCGAGTACAGGCAGACAGAATGGCAGGCGGAGGCAGAGGGGGAAGCAGGCTCCCCGCCAAGCAAAGAGCCCGATGTGGGACTTGATCCCAGGATGCTGGGATCATGACCTGAGATGAAGGCAGCTGCTTAACCAACTGAGCCACCCAGGCGTCCCTTTTAAAAGCTTTTTATTGAAGTATAGCTGACATACAATGTTCCATTAGTTTCCGGTATACAACATAGCAAATTGCCAATCCTTTATGCAGTGCTCATTGTGATAAATGTAGCTGCTACACTCTCAGTAGTAAGATTTGAAATGAGGAGGTAGAAGTCTTCTGACTTTATTTTTCTTTTTCAATATTGTTTTGACTACTTATGTCCCTTATTACTCCATTTGAATTTTAGATCAATTTTTCCATTTCTCCAAAGCAGGTAATTGGGATTTTGACAGGGATTGCACTGACCCTGTAAATTACTTTGGAGAGTATTGCCATCCTAACAATATTAAACCTTCCAATCAAAGAAAATAGGGTCTATTTCCATATATTTAGGTCTTTTAAGATTTCTTTTAGCCATGTTTCATAGTTTTGCATTTGTTTTGTTGAATATAGCCCTAATTTGTTCGTGATGCTATTATAAATGGAGTCATTTTCAAAATTTCATTTCCAGATTGTTTATTGCTAATATATGTAAATTCAACTGATATTTATTTATTTATATTGATGGTATATCATGAGCCACTGATGGACTCATTTATTCTAATTGTTTGTGAGTGAATTCCTTTGAATTCTCTATATACAAGATCATAACACATACACACACACATACACACATCCCCAAAAAAGGTAGCTTTCTTATTACTTTACAATATGGATGTCTTTTATTTCTTCTTCTTGCTTAAGTGAAGACTTTAGTACGATGTTGCATAGAAATAGTGAGAGTAGAATTATACTTAATTTTGAGGGGTACATTTTGATTTGGGAGGAGTATAGCTTTCCCTTCCTGATGTGATTTGCATCACTTACATTATATACTATATATAGTATTTGTCATATAAGATTGATAGATAAATGTATATTTTACAAGAGCAGACAAGTTAGGGCTAGTGGGTGGATAAACACTAGAATACTGGGAAATATCATAAGGGAATTAAGTTAAACTTCAGTATTTTCCATCAGTTTGCACATCAGCCAAAGAATCTTTGAATATCTCCCTGCTTTGTCACCTGTCACAGAAAGCCAGCCCACCTTTGCAGGTCTCTCCTGAGAGAAGGATGGAGTAATTCTTATGAGAGATGTTATAAGCTGGGAGCAGTGTTAGAACATAAAATAAAAGCCCCTGACTTCAACAGAAGTAGTCCTTTAGTAAACATGCCTGGAACATCTACACTGCCTAAGCTCTGTGGAAGAGGCTATGAATGTTATCAGAAGCAGAGAAAGAACTCAACCTGTGGAGCCTTTCGGACATTAGGCTATCCTATCATGGAGTAGCTCCACCATACATTAGAAAGAAGACCAAACCAGGAAGCAGAAAACATGACCTACAATCCTGATTTCTTTTGACTCTGACCAAGTCACTTAAGTGTTCTCATCAGTAGACTAGATTTCAGCGTAGTAGTCCATCTAGCCATCAAAGGGTTGTTGCACACACATGACGTGATAATACTTAGGAAGCCATACCTTCCCTTGCAACTCTCAGGAATGGCTGTCTCAGTCATACACACTCTCAATAGGTCTGAGTTAATTTGTTGGAAGTTAGCTATCACCACGATAAAAAAAAAAATCATTTCCTATTTTTTTCCAACATTTTGTCCTATTCATAAGGGCATCCAGTGACTGAGAGAGGTTCCACTAAAAGCATTTCATTTTAACTCTCAACAGACTAATGTCTGTACTCCAGAAATAGAGAGAAATTCTTTTCTTTTGGAAAAAAAAGAATTAAAGGGATATTTTCATAGACAGGTTTCCTGCTCATTTTTAGCGTAGTGATCTGAAGGCTCTATTGGGTACTGAACAATTTCTTTGCTTTTGACATGCATGGCTCTTTTTGCCTTTCTTGCCTACCTCTTCTACCCATGCAGTTGTTTTCAATTCTCGTAAAAAGCATTCCGAGGTTTTAGTTATTATTGTGCATATCACCATTTCCTGGGTTTTAGACTTTCTTGTGATGCTAGCTGTAAGGCACTGGACAAACTACCCTAGATTTTACATTTCTTAAATTAAGGATTTGGGTTAGATTACCTGCCTTTGAGTTTTGTTCCTACCCAAAATCCTTTTTTTGTGTAAGAGTGTGTTACTCTGTGTTTTCCAAGTGATTTTGCTTGTTAAAGGAGTTCTTGGCTTTAAAAAAAATTTTAAATACAAACTAACAGACAAGTGAAATACAAGTTTGTGTGAGTCACAAAAGGACAAATATCTTGTCTGTTTGCTTCATCATCTTTAGCACTTAGCCCAGTGCCTAATGCATACTAGGTGTTCAATAAAAAATCGCGTGAATGAACAAGTGAATGAAATGAGTGAGACTAGCTCATTATATGTGGATTAGCTGCTCCCTCAATTTGTTCAGTCATAAATATTCATTAGGTATTGCTGTTCGGTGTTAGTGCAAGTTGATTGTGATAAATCATTTTAGTATTCCTTGATCTACTAGTTAGCTCCCAAACAGGCTGATGCCTTGAAATTTTCATTTCAGACAGTATGCCCTTAAGAAAGAACACACAGTGGGAAGTGTTCCCTAATAGAGTTTTCAGCTTTCCTTGAGAATTCATCGTCGGCCTACTGGGGCAAACGATGCTGTGGTTAAAAGGGTTTGTTGGAATTAATATGCATCATCATCAAGTTCATGATTAAAATTGCATTCCATGGACAACTTGGATTTCCTAATAAAAAAAAAAAATCTTGCTGAGTCCCTGGAGTTGAGCTTGTGTTCTATTTTTTATAGTTCTGATCTAATGCAAGCCATTTTATACAGTTCCATAAATTTTTCATCTTGCTCTCAATGGCAGAATATGAGCTGTATAAATTATTTCAATCCCAAATCATTTGTAAAAGCAATCTCTTCACAATTCCTCCCTCTCCTAGCCCTTCTCTATTTTCATCTCCCCTAAGGTTGGTTTGGGTTTTTTTGTTGTTGTTTTTGTTTGTTTGTTTGTTTTCCCCAATCTTAGGTAAGGATTTCTTCCTTTTAATCCTTAGAAGGCCCATGTTTTCTGTGGCTTTCCCCTCCATTTAAAATTGACTTTGTGATTGTGTTTCAGGTTTACATTCAGAGCTTCTTGTTTTGATTGATAAATGTTTGCAAGAAATATAATCTCCTCTTAGGCTTTTCTCTTCCTTTTTTTTCTCCCAGAAGGAGCTTTGCATGGGTAGCAAAGCTCTCCTGATAACACTGGAAATAAATCTCAATGTCTTTGGCCTGTGATAGGCCTAGACCTTATCATTCTTCTTCTACCCCAGTGATAATTGCTTATCAGTACATACAGGCCTATTCATATGACTCTGATGCCATGGGGGTTTACATCTCCAGGAAGATAGACAGGAAGTACAGTCCGCTGAATCCATTCTTAATAGCTTTAATAGAAACCAGACAAAGAAGGGATACTGGGCCAGGTTGACTATCTCAAAATGATCAGACCATCTATGTACTTCTGGATGCTTGCTCATGAAGCTTTTTTTTCCTTCTGCTCTGAATTGGCTGCCCTGGAGAGGTGAGGATTTGCAAAATGCATTCCTGTCAAAGCTACAATCAAAATAAAAGATTACATATGAAAAAAGAAATCCAAACTCCCTGCCATTTTTACTTTCCTCAGCAGCTGAAAAGGGAATCTTAGAAATCACCCAAACATAACACATTCAAAATAAATAGGCCTAGAGCCCAACAGGACACTTGGGAGCAGCCACATTCTTGGAATAAAACTTGGGGGGAAAAAGGAAAGCTTGAACTTTCTATGGAGAAAGTATCTGTACCAGTTTGGGACATTAACACCAAATGTCCTAGTGGAGAATGAGGTCAAAACTAGGATGAGGAAGGGAGGAGGGAAACTGAACTGGCAAGAAAAAGGGAGGAAGAAGAAGGAGGGGGAAAAGGAGACCTGAGAAAAAGGTTGGAACGCAATCTCATTTGTTCTCCTGTTCTCTCGAAGGGGGTGCGAAGCACAGATATGATGAACCCCATGCCAGAGCAGGGTAAGAAGCATGGTAACCAAGTCACCTCAGATTAAAATTGCTGCACATGTTCTAAACTTCTAAAATGTCCCCAGTGGGGACAGAACATTCCAGAAGCGTGGACAAGGTCTGACACGACTGATGGAGGACTACTGAACTGGCATGATCTCAGCCAATCCTCCCTTCAGCTAATCATTACCATTTCTAAATTAAAAATCCAGTTGAGAGTCGCGTGCTATTGGAAAAAAGCAGTTCAAGTTTTCCTTTTTCCAGGTTAGGGAACCACGGTAACCTGCCACTTTCAGAAAACACTGCCAGTTTATGTACAGGATGGAAATTTCTTCTTCTTGCATAACAAAGGCAGACTAACCACAGGTGTCTAAATAAATGCTTTTCATATCGGTGACTATTGAGTAGTACTGGGTTTCTTGATGATTTTATAAATTATGTCAGACGAAAACAAACCTCTTTCTGGAACTCCTGCTGTATACATACCTGCCACGAAGGCACACGCAGCAGTCCCTGCTGTATTAAGTATAGATCTTTAGGGACTTTGTTCAATATTTCTCCCTCTACCCACATCCCCATTTCAAACCAATACCCTATTTGGAGTCCTTTCCTCATCCTACTAGACTAGTTCTCTCACTTGCCTTCAAAACTCAGCTCACATTTTGCTTTCTTTTGGATTTCATTAATTTCTTAGCGCCCCTTTCTGACTATCCCCTATGGGCCAGAGACTGTACCAAACTCTGAGGATAAAATGATACAGAAACAGACCCAGCTTCTACTCTCATGGTTATTACAGAGTCTGAGAGAGATACACATTAATCAGATAACCACGCAAATAGGTGATTACAGAATGGCATAGGTGTTACGGAGGAACCAGTCCTCTGAAAGAATGTAGCAGGTGCACCTGATCTTGGAATTCTCTTCTGGCCTGGCTCTCATATCATGTCTGCTCCTCACACTGGGAATAAATGTGCATGAACTCAATGGAACTGAAACAAAACGAGAAGAATATAAAAGGCCATGGGGTCTAACTCTTCCTGGAGTCAGAAATCAGTTAATTGATTAAATCCGTGACTGAAATGGCAGTATTACTCAAGGTAATAGCTTTTCAGATTCTAGTGTGTATGGCTCCCCAACATAGTCGAATGGTCATTGCCCTAAATGACGCCTCTAATAAGTGTCAGAACTTAGGTTATGAACTGGCTTAGATTGATCGGGAAGACATGTCATCTGATAGCTGATTATGTTGAACTTAAAATCAGTTCATTTTAATGAACTTTTATTGAGCACAGACTATGTATACAATGCTGTGTTGTGAGTTGGGGAAGCAAATAAAAATTAATCCCATAAAATTCCTATCTTTAAAGAGCTAACAGTCTATTGTCTAGTCGCATATATGTTAAACTTAAATGATACATTTTTTGCCTGGTATTTTAAGTTGAGGTAGAAAAGAAAAATACAAAAGGAGTCCAAGAGCCATCATAGGAAATAATCCCAATTAGAGAGGATTAGGTAAATACTTCATTTTTGAAGGACAGTGCATCATATCAGAAAGAAAGCTAGATTAATAAAGAGCTAATGCTTCCAGCATTCCAGGACAGATATCCTATAATTTGTACTTCTTATGCTGAAAACTAATTCCATTATTTCATTGTCCTTATAAAGAAAAGATGTTATCTTTGGGTTCAATTATCTGTATCTATTCAATGGGTTCAAATCCACCCTTTAAAAAAAATGCTGGCAATTTAAAAAATAATTTGAAGGCAGCAACATTGGCATGTCCTCAGTGTTTGTACACAGTGGTGTTCAAGAGACAGAGAAACTTGATCCCAATCAAGATGACTAGTTTTTGTGCACTTACACCTGTCCATGTACATTGGCTTTGTTAGCCTGGATGAAGAGACTAGGTAACAATCTAAACAAATGCTTACAGTAGGCAAAGTGACCAAAACAGAAAGCAAAATTACATGACACCTCATGATTTCAATGATTTTAAAGAAAAGAACATAAACACCAATTGAATGGATAAATGGGAAGTTATGCAAGGATGAGGATAAATCCATTTATTGTAGTGATTTTTAACAGAATAATAAACTAATCAGCCTGATAAAGAAATCTGTTTTCTCAGTTGTAGTGCCCTCTAATTTAGAACCACTTGCTAATGGATGAGTTGTCTAGGAAGGAGTAGACCATTGTCTTATATGTGAATAGAAATTGGAATCCAAACTGTTGTTAAAGATTAGGAAAAAAATAGTTTCTGTCCAGTTCATGAGTATAAGCACACACATACACATAGGTCTATACACGTTTAAACAAGCTGAAGTACGAAAAAGAAAGAAGGAATGGAAGAAGAGGGGAGAAAGAATTTGTATCGACTGCACACTGACCGTGTGAGTTCAGGGTGGACACACTCAACACTGGTACATAAAACTGCTCCATGATATGCCCCCAAGACTCATTTATCTGTGCCCATGGATTCATGTTGATGGTGTTCGTATTGTAATATTCAGTCTGATTGATGGGGCTAACTGTGCGCTCAGCCAGCACTGCGTCTTGCAAAGCAGTACGTGATGGCTCCCAAAGTGTTTGAAACTTCTGCTTTAGGGAAACAATCAAGCTCGGAGAGATTCAATTGTCAGAGCATGGTCTAAACTTTAATTTTTAACCCACTGTGTTTATGCGGCTATAAGTTTTCCTCCTCTATCTTTTTGATTCCAATTCATGACCAAGACTTTTGATGACTTAATGTCATCACTTGGAGTTGGTTTTCTTAGAACATCACCAAAGTCATTAACATTCCTTTTGCACCTCATTCGTATGACACCCACTAGATCGTGAGCCTCTTATAACAATGATTTCATTTCTATGAACTTCAGAAGAATGAGCAATAAATAGGACCGCCATGTCCATTCCTTTTTCTTCTCGTCTGGTCTTCCTCTTCTCTGCTAGATACTTTCTCAGCTTGAATTGTTTTCTAAATGGCCCTGCCATTTTCCCTGTGCATAGTACTTGCAGGAGAGGTACATTAGATAAAACACAAACAAACCAACCCACATTCGACTGGAGGCACGGAGTCCTAGTTTTTAGTCACATGTCTGCCACTAAGTAGCAATGAGTGTGACGCTAGGGGGATCCTTTGAAAACCTTCTGGGCACCAGTTTCCTTAACTGTGATTTCAGGGGGATAAACTATTTGAGCTCTAAAGTTCTTATGCTCTTCTATTCTATAATTTGAAATAATTGCTAGGTATCTTCTGGTTTAGAAATTCTTAAGTCTATGGCTCTGTTAGATCAGTAGCTATTCAAGACGGCTTCGTGGAGCCATGGGGGTTGCACAGAGGTGCCTTGGGGGCTGCTGTGGTGTGGGGAAGATAGGGAAAGGGAAGCAAGCAGACTGCTTCAATCAGAACAGCTCACTTTGATCTATTTTAGATACTGGTCTTCTGAATAAGATTTCGTTTGAAGAAAGGATTCTATGGGTTTTTTGGTTGTTGGGTTTTTTTTTGTTTGTTTTGTCTTGAACATAGATTAAGAATCTTCCTTTAATATTATGTAAAAATATACTGATAATATACTGATAATGATTACAGATCCTAAACAGATAATGTCCAAATTAAGAAAGATTGAAACGCTATGTAATGATAAGTTAATCTAAAACATTTTATAAAACTAATTTGCAGTTGTCTGGAAAGGGGTATCAGCTTTAAGCCCACTCACTAAGAATTAAGTTGACATGTCAGGAGAAGGAGACTAGGCAGGTGGGAATATGTTTTATATTAATTTTAGGTACTGCACAGTGCAGTGGCTCCCAGCTGAGAGTCTGGGTAATGTTTCTACCAGGCTACAGTGAAGCATAATTATGAGAATAGATGGCAGTTATTTTCTTTTATGTGTGCTTTCTTGGCAAATAAAAAAGGCTTGTCAACTTTATGGTAGTTTCTCCACTTCTTAAAATTCTGTAAGTCTATGAAATCCAAAAATGTCAGAACTAGTCCTTACAGAATTTAGCACAGTGTCAGGTATTTAGGTGGTACTCAATAAATGTTTATCTGATTGAACAGGGTGTCAAGAATACAGAGGTTGCATCCTAGCCAATCAAGTTAGGAATCTGATAAACCTAGAACCTTCTAAACAGCCTTTGTCTACAGAGAGGATTGCCAACAATAACTTTACTAAAGAATTCAAATCCCATTGGCTCAGATTTTTAAAATTTTTTAATGAATGAACCAGGAGGAAAATAATACACAATCCTCCTTCTCATGTTCTTCCTCTTTTCTCTGTTCCTCCTGTTAGGCCTGTTTGTACTATTGTTTGGCTCCATGCTATATTTTGTCTGTCTTCTGAAGGATGCCCAGTAAAGCTAAGCATCCTTTTTAATGTTATTTCAGTTAAAAACACATTACAAGTTAGAAAAAATTACTTCTTTTGGAATTGTGCCGTTTTGTGATTTGAGCACTGCTCCTACCTCTCATGTTTTAATATGATCCCCTCCCTAATACTCCTTCATCAAACGCGTGGTATTTAGGCTCTCTGTCACTCACATCTGGTCTCCTCATTGAGCTTATCCTTTGAAGTATCTAAAATCAATATCACATCATTGTTGCATATCTGAGAAAAAGGTTTTCAAGAATAATCCAATCCCCTCAAATGCTCATTTCAAGTACCGTAACAACAATTATTTGACATCATGTATAGAGGATCTGATACTGAATGAGAGGAGAATTTTGTCATTTGAAATCTATTCTGCCCTCTGTTTATGTACAGTTTCCATTATATCTCTGTTGAGTAATGTGTGTGAGAGTTCCAAGTCTTAAAAGTCAGAATCTGCCTCTCTCTCTCTCTCTCTCTCTCTTGCCATAACATTTCTTTGGACAGTCTGTCTTTCATTGGACTTAGAGATACCTATTCTCCTGTCCACTGACTTCTCTGACATTTCTAAGAAGGACCTGTGGCATGGCCTCCCAGAAACCAGGGAGACATCAGAGGGAACAAGGCACCCACCACAACTAGATTGCCCCAGGGACAGAACATTGATGAGGATCCTTCCCATCGGGTCTTCGTAGCCCACACAGGCATCATACACGGGTGCACGTGGGCACCATAGATACACCCTCACATCTCACCATTAAACCTGGTGACTGAGTTGAAGGCAGTCACATGTGAAGTGCAGTTGTCCCTGCACACAAAGCACCATTGCTTTGTCTTTCTACCAGAGTCTCTCACCCAGACATTCATCCATTATCATGGATGCACTTTATGTTTTGACCATGGCCTACCTAAACTGTCTGGTTTTGGTCTAGGGTTTTTGTGTTGTTTTGTTGGTTGGATTTTCAGTCAACATATGGCCGCTGAGGGACTGAATGCCTTTGTTTCTGCTTATTCCCTAGGCCCAGGTCTGGGGCCATTAGGAGCTTTGTTTAAGGTAAGATAAGGTACCAGTTTAGGTCATCTTCTGTACAAAGAAATGCTTCACTGGCCTCTCTTCGCTGGCCTCTCTTGTTCTTTTCAGACTCCCATTCCTCTTTCTTATAATTACTAAATCAATATGTCTGAATAGCCTGAGGTCCAGGGCCCAATGTGTCTTTCTTTCTCTAGATATATTTGAGTTTTGGCTCTATGGACCTTTTCCATCTTGATTCTGCATTCCTGAGTATGCTTAAATTATTCTTTTATTCTGCCAAGATCTTTAACCAACACACAAAGTAAGTGGGAACTGTGGCCTGACTCTCCTCTGCACCCTTTTGTAGAATCTGAGATACTTAAGGTATATAAGAAATAAGTTTCTACCTACTATGGTCTTTTGAGCTTAGCATATTTTCCATTTATATAGTGTGATAACAAATCACCCCCAAAATGTAGTGGCTTAAATAATAATTTAATTTTTTCACATGCTGGTATTTATAGGCCTCAGCTGGGTAGTACTTGCTTGGGTCCTGGTACACTTTCAGTCAGATGAGGCCAAGAGCAGAGTTCTCTGAAGACTTCCTGGGCTGGGATGAATGGAACAGCTGATTGCTGGTCAGGCACCTCTACCTGAAGCTTCTTCACATGGCTAGTTTGGGCTTTCCCAAGCTAGGTGGTCTCAGAACACTTTACATGGCAACTGGCCTCCCCAATGTGGCATACAGAAAGTCTCAGGTAGAAGCTAGAAAGCCTTATACAATCTAGCCTCAGAAGTTGCACAGCACCAATTTCTTTGTATTCTATTAGTCAAAGTAATCATTGACCAGCTCAGATTCAAGCGGGATGAGCGGTCCTTCCCTTTCATGTGTATGGGGGGAAAGGTATTGAAGTTGTCATTATCTTGGAGACAAGCTACAACAGTAGGTATCAAGGAAAGGGTATTATAAAAAACTAACATGTTCTAATTTTTTTTAAGATTTGTTTATTTAATAGAGGAAGCACACGTACCTGTGTGAGAGCAGGGAGGGGGCAGAGGGACAGGGAGAAGGAAAGAAGCAGACTCCCTACTGAGCACAGTCTGAGGTGAGGCTGATCCCACAACCCTGAGATCATGACCTGAGCCAAAATCATGAATCAGACACTCAACCGACTGATCCACTCATGCACCACAACACATTCTAATTTCTTAATAGCAACTAAATCATAGACTAATGTCCACTTCAGAAAAAAGCTTCTGTGAACTTGTTTCCTGAAACCCATTTAGAATAAATACCTTGGAAGCCTCCACTTTGAAAGGAGTATCAACTCCACTGAACACAATTTGGAAATGAATGACTTGCTTGGTGCCCAGAAGATGACAGCCGTAAAGTCATATGCAACTTGCTTTAGAACCATTAGAACTTAAGAGAACAAATGCTGGCTTTATCAGTAGCTTTCAGACAAGGCAAACAGACATATTTTAGCAAATATATCTTCATTGTGGTTAAACCCAAGCTGGCTCAGCTCAGTTTGGTACACAGTGCAAACTCATAAAAATATATTGCCTGGCACATAGTGAGTGCACAATAAAAGTGAGCCTTATGTATTCGATTAAATAATAGAGCATCATAGTCTGAGCAAAAACTGTGCTTAGTGATGCATTAGAAAAACAACTTTAGGTTTTCTAAGGCAGGAGTCTGACCTCCACAAGGGGAAGGGGGCTGCCCGGGGTCATATAGTTTTGGAAGAGAGCTGGACTGGAGTTCATCTGGACTCAAATCCTCCTACTTACTACAGAAGGAATCACATCTCAAAGTGCTTAATGACCTGGGAATTTTACCTCAAAATGAATGCCATTATACTTCAGCTGGAATTTTGCTGAGTTCTGCCGAGAACAGCTTGACCCTCAATTAATGAGTGCATCCATATCTTGAGTGTTTCACATCTGCCAGGTGGGTGCATATGTGGATAATTAGCCTTGACCTTGGGCAGACAGTGTGGTCTGCCCAGTTACAGATGTTGCAGAAAGTAGTCCTGGGCTTTGATTAAATTTGGTAGAAAACCAGCAAGAGGCATTGCGTGTCAGACGTAACTAATGGTTTTGCAAGGAATCTTGCTGAATATAAGTATGTGACTATTACATTTCTCTTTGGGAGATTAAAAATTCAGTTTGATATATTCTTACACAAGAGGCTTCTTGATACTCTTGTCAACTAAAGCTGAAAACAATAGATATGTGTGCTGTGTGCTGTGATAGTATAGATCAAGTGTTTAAAAAAAGAAGTATCTGTTGAGCTCTAATGTTTTTTAGCCCTCTGCTACTTACTACTGTTAAGTGGTAAAAGATAAAATTGCTGGGATGCCTGGGTGGCTCAGTTGGTTAAGTGTCTGCCTTCATCTCAGGTCATCCTGGTGTCCTGGGATCAAGCTCCTTATCAGGCTCCTTGCTCCTCTCTCTCTCTCTCTCTCTCTCTCTCTCTTCCCCACACACAAATTAATAAATAAAATCCTTTAAAAAAATTACCTCCCTTTAAGGAATTTACAGTTAAGTATAGGAGTAAAGGCTAGTACACATAAATAGACACTAAGAAATGCCCAATTATTAAGTTATGTTTAAAGAGGCAGGAGGAGGGGAGAAAAGGGAAAAAATCATCAATTTAGGGTTTGTTGTTGACAAGAAAGACTTCATGGAAGGAGTACTTTCAATGATAAGTAGGATTTAAACAGGAGGAAATCAGAGATAATACTGATGCATTGTTTATGAGGAACCAAGGATAATACTAAAATTATCCACAATCCAGCCTCAAAATGCTAGTTACCAAAAAACAAAAGGTCTATTTCTTAAATTGGGATACATGTGAAATGGAAAAGAAAAAGAAGAAAAGTTGCCAAATATGATGTATGATGCTACAAGAACCCCAAATTCACTTTTACTTCAAACATTAGCCTTTTCTCCAGAAAATTAGATAAATGTTGGTGTTGTCCATACATTTAGTATGTTGGTCAGTAAAACCTTTGTGCTATCCATGGTCAAGTGATGAATACCTTTTAGTCAGAGAACTAATGATTCTACAGTTGTCTCCCTATCTAATGACAACATATTGCAGTTAATATAAGGAACAAAAAGTTCCTGTCATTTCACCTGTGGCCTTTTCAGAGGCGTCGAGACTGATCCGCACATCAGCCTGGTGCACCAGTCACAGGACGTCTGTCGGGTTTGTGTGCTGCTTCTTATTTAGGCGAGATCCATTTTTAGAAAGTGATGTTTCCCACTAGGTTCCATTGACTTAGTTCATGCTTCCTCATAAAATTTCTTATTTATTCCAAAAATTAAAGAGAAAGTAAAATGGAAATTCAACCAGAAATCTGCCACATTAACCTATCAACTTCCGTTGCTTTTTAATGCATCTCCATATGCATATATGTGTCTGTAGTATTTATCCAATTTTATGGATTCATTTTCACTTTATATCATTAGGCCCTTTTCTACTTATCACACAAAATTCTATAATTACTAGTATTCTGTCCGCATTGATCACTCCCTCCTTTGTTCTCTCCCAGCACGCTGTTCTCCACTCTATTAAAACATTTCCCATGTTGTAGAACTACTGTAGTTTGTAGGTGCTTTTGTTTTTGTTTTTGCTTCCTCTTCCTGTCTACCCTCTATTTCCACCAAGAGATCATTCCTTTGCCTCTGCTCTAGCCGTGTGCACAGGCTATGGCTCAAAGATTAATGTTGAATAAATTAATAAGGGTGTAGACATTACTTCGAGCCAAAATATCGCAATTTATGTACCTATTGTTTCTATGGCTGAGATGTAAATGGTTTCCTATTTTTTTCATCTATCTATAGCCCCTCTGAGATTGGTATTTAAAGGTTAGCATATACAAGCACTTGAGAAGGTACAGAAAGTGTTGTCGGTAATAGGTCAGGGCAAAGGACAAAGGAGTGTTTGCAGTCAAACTATATGATGAGTGGGCTACAGCCAACTTTGTTGGCATTATCATGTTTGCCAGCAACTTGACAGAAAGAGAAAAGGAGTTGAAATCAATCTGAATACTCAGGGTGGGAATTTCCCATCATCAGGGTGTGGGTTTAGCTGGAGATAGCTGTGAAAGCGAGTGTGTGGTTTTGATAACAACTGGAATCTGGCATCGTGTGAGAGGTGAAGGAAGACTGGGAATAGAGACTTTTTTTTTTTTTTTTTTTTAATGGGAGACATCTGAGCTGATTGCTGGCAGGAATTGAAATACATAAGATTTTTTTTTTTCCCAATTTATTTATTTTCAGAAAAACAGAAATACATAAGATTTTAATAAGACTGCCTGTTCCCCACAAAATAATGCAAATACCTAGTGGAGTTTCTTGGACACAAAGAAAAGGTACGTTCCCCCAGTTTTTGTCTTCAAGAATGCTCTGGTCTCCATAGGAGTCCCGTGAGGTGGGAGAAACAGCAAGTGGAAATGGCTGCCAAATGTGAAGTTCCATAATCCCTATGTTGGCATAATCAATATCTTACTTGTATATCTTACTTGTGTTTCTAACTGTCCGAAGCTGCCCTTCAGGTTGTCTGTTCCTCCCTCTCTGTCTGCTTCCTTTTCCAGGGAAATGGGCTCCAATATTCTAAAAATAAAGCTGCTCTCACACCTGGTATCTGCCCAACCCTGAAAGAACTGCACTAATGATGGTTGCCAGTGAAGAAGAATGCAAGGGAAGCTCCAAACTCTTTTGTTTTGATTTATTGTGTGAGCACAGGTCTTGAGGTCTTGTGGGACAGCCTTAGAGGTCACCTACTCCGTATGCTTGCTCTGAGGTAGAAAGACCGAAGCTGCAAATGAATCATCCTGGAGAGAAAAATTACCCTCTCTCTAAGCCGTTCAGAGGAAGTTGTAGGCAAGCTCAGTCACACACCTCAGTGTGGACAAGCTCTTCTATTTGTTTGTTGGTGTTTAACCAAAGTCCTTGCTCAGTGGTGTGGGTTACTGTACATGAATACTTTGAGAAAGAAAAGCAAAGCTTAGAACAATTAGGAGTTGCATTATTTTTCATCAAGTTTTGATGCTTTGTGGGCTCTGCCGCGTGGTGTGAGGTTTCCTGTGATGGCCCTGACCTGCCTGATTGTATTTTGCGAGAAGTAGGCTGAGAGAGGCTACTTATCCATGGAGAGCGGCTCTTGACACCAGTGCCCCTGAACTCCTTGGCTTCTTCAGCAAATCAGAATCAGTTCTGGGTTTTGAGACGCAGTGGGAAAAAATGGATGCCAGCTAGCAGAGTGAGTGTGCGAGGCTTGTTTCCATGACACCCTGAAAGGTTCATGCCTATAGGGAGCAAAGCTCATGATGCATCTTGTCAGAGGTGATGTCATATATCAGAGTGGTTAAGCATCCAGACTCTGTGTCAGATCTGAATTTTAATTCTGACTCTGCCACTTGCTAGCCTTATAAGATTGAAGAACTTACTCAAACATGGACTACTTTAATCTCATCTTTGAAATGGGGATATTCTATCTTCTCACAGGACTGTTACAAAGACTGTGATAATATACCTAAAGTGCTTAGTATAGTAGGTAGTTATTACTAATTTTTTTCTTCCTATTCGTGTTCCTCTAATTTTTTAAAATTGGCTACTATGGAGGGGAAGGGGCACTGGAAGTTTCAGTGGGTGAGGAGGTTCTCTACTCAAGTAAAATAATTAGAGAGGTCAATGCCATTGGTGTGGTGTCTTGCAAAGGTACTGAAGCCCAGGAACACTTACAGAATATACTCGATGTGCTGAAAAACATAGGCCGTATGTCTGCCCTCTATGTGTTTCTAGGAGGGCCATTGCATATCCACTATCATCAAGCATAATTATTACCCAGTCAGAAATTAGTAGAGGCAAAGAGACAGGAGATGTGATTCCTGCCTTCTAGGAATGCTCATTCTATTAGGTTCAGTTATACTGAACTGCTGTTTTTATCTGTCAAAAATGATAGAATATTGGCAATATCCTAACATTCAGCTTAATAATTGCACAATGCGTATGATGAGTAAGAGCGGAAGGAAACATGTGCTGTGTACTAAATGAGAATTATTGACAGTTCATGCAAAGGATGATGGCTTAACACACACCGGGGTGCCAGGAGTGGACTTGGGCAGAAATGGACCTTGGTTGGGGCTTCTAAAGCTGGGACTCCTTTTCATTCTTGCTGTCATCTCTTCTATTTCATTCTATTGAGCTTTCTTAACATTGGTAGCAATATAGAAGCAACAGGTTGTGGGGGGAAACATTAGACTTGAAGGCACAAAACCCGAGTTCAAACCCAGCTTCACCGCTGTCTTGTATGAACTTAATTTGGTCAAGTGATTCACCTTTTCATGTCTCTGTTTTCTCATCTGGCCTAAATGAGAAGATCAGTCTCACTGGGGTGAGAACTGAATGAGGGTGTCTAGGCAAGTGTGCAGTACGGTGTTTGACCCGTAGTGATCTATCTTTTTATTCTGGTCACGGGTCTTTGGTTCCAGCTGCACATAATGATGATGTACTTGCTGCATAAACAAGGATGATGCTGGCATTTTGGAATGATCTCCTGTCTGCCCAATGCATTTCATCACCCAGTGCCTGCCAGAACCTTCCATTCATGGTGTAGGTCCTTCTCTAGTTCCTATATACATAACACGCGCCCTGGTCAGTCTGGCATTCATTCAACAAGTACTTACTAAAAACGCTCTGCCTACTTTGAAAATGAGGCAGTGGATTGGATAAAGTCCCCCTCTAAATGGAACTTATATTCTATTGGGAAACTAGCTGGTCAAAAGTAAACAAACTTATAATCCAGCTTCAGGGAGGGAGAGAGGCTTTGAACAATAATAAATCAGGGTGAGAGCAAAGAATAGTAGGAGGACCCTTGAGGGGAGTCCTGAACTTAGTGAAGGAGCAAGCCAAGCAACGATCTGGGAAAGCTTTCCAGGAAGAAGGAAGAGAGATGGCAAATGTTTCAAGGTGGGAAACATCTGGCAGTGTTCAAGATGAATAAAGCCAGCGTAGCTACAGAAGAAGGTTTAAGGAAGAAGATAGCCCTGAATTTTAAAAATACATAAGAGTGGGTTTTTTTTAAGATTTTATTTATTGTTTATTTGAGAGACAGACAGACAGGTAGTCAGAGGGAGCAGGGAGGAGAGGGAAGAGCAGGCTCCCTGCTGAGCAGGGAGCTCAGTGTGGAGCTCCATCCCAGGGTCCTGGGATCATGACCTGAGCTGAAGCTGACTGAGTCCCCAGGTGCTCCTAAAAATATGTAGGATACTGCATTGGATACTGCCGGGAAATGGGAAGGGCTGATGGGTAAGCAGCTATAGAGGTAGGATATAAAGAGGCGATGATAGTCTTCAGGGCAAGAGAGAATTATGGCTTCAACTAGGGTGGTGGTGGTGGAAGTAGGATAACATAATAGAGTCTCAATTTTTATTTTATTTTTTTTTAAGATAGCACCATCAAGTTGCTGATGAATTAGTGGGGGTAGGTGGGACAGTGTGAGAAAGAAAAGAATCAAGATAGCTCTTGATTTTTGCTGGGAGCCACTGGATGCTTGGTGGTGCCATTGACAGAAATGAGAAGAGTCGGAGAAGATCAGGTCTCGGGGGAGGTCAGTTGAATTTGGTTTTTTGTTTTTGTTTTCTTTTGAGTAAGAGTCATAAATGAAGCTGGACACCTCATTCCATTGTAAGTTGAACTTTATAGCTCCACATGACTTTGTGATATTTTTCCAAGGCTGTAGTCTGAGCAATAGATAATATCATTCATGTATAAATCCAAGGGGTTGCCTGCATATGTAATCTCATTTCTCCCATGACCAAATGATTTTTCTTTTTTTTTAGGCATTCAAAGTAAACAATTTCAAAATAAATATCTTGTTTATTTACTCTAACAGCAATCTAGAGCTGTTATCTCAGCTGTTGGGGGCATGGAACTTAGAAAGTTAAAGTTGCAATTCTAACCCAGACTTAAACCAGTTAGTTTTTAAAGAGAAAACCTGTTCTGTGATGATAGACGTATTTAGCCATCTTGAAAATATAATCATTTAGATTCAAAACTGATAAATACCAAGAAAATCTCATGTGATAGAAATTTAGCTTAAAGGTCACCTCATTTATCCTCATAAAGACCCTTTCAGGTGGACTCTTGAACTCTATTAAGTAGGAGATGGAGATGTAGAAAGGATAATATGTACACATGCTCACGTAAGTGAGATGGAGTGAGAAAGTGGCAATTAGTACCTCCCAACTTCAGCCCACGGAAAACAGCTGCAAGGGCAGGGCTTCTGGAATCTGAGTTGAGAAAATGCTCTACAGGGAGTTCTCGTCATGTCCTTTATCATCTTGGACGGTGATAGAGCATCTCAGAAAAGGTGCCCTAGATTTTCTTCCTTTGTGTGCATCTCACCAATTTTAGCTCCTTTCACCATGATCTAAAACATCATCCCGTCACATACTTCTGTTGTAAAATGTTGATTTTAGAAAATATGATTTTGCATCACTTAGTTTTAGAGTCTTTTGGGAGAACGTACTCAAGGCGGAAGCTCTCCTTGCTCCAGTCCTGGTCTCCTTTCACTCACCCTCCCCTGAAAGTCAGACCTCTTTCCCTCTTCCTTCATTTGCATTCTTGTGCTAAGCCAGAGAGGTCCTCAACACTTCTGGTTCATCAGAGGCTCTCAGAAAATATTGTTGAATGAATGAATGAATGCTGCCAAGAAGCCCCCGCTCCTAAACACTGGTTAAATTGTGCCCAGAAACCCAACACATAGCCTGCCTGAGAGTATTAAACTTTTTCCCATAATGGCTACGAATGGCCAACTTCCCCATGCCTCCTCTTGTTTTGTCACGTTTCCATGGGTCATGGTACTATTTCAAAAGTACTCTGCCCCTGTACCCCACTCAATCATTTCTTAGTGATTAGTGGTTTTATCCCTCCCCCCCCCATTTTTTGGAGGACGTAGTGAAGATAGTGAGGGGAGGGGCAGAGTTGGGCTGTCAGACCAGGCAGTGGGCTATCTTCTTCTGTCTTTTCCTTTTACCTTCTCCTGCTATTTCCCCCCTTTCTCTCCCTTTCCCAAAGCCAGTTCCAACCTAAGTCTTGTAATAATAATTCTGCCCAAACCAGGCTCCTTAGTGCCTCAACATCTACCGCCCAGCCAAATACTTCCCCCCAAAATGCAATCTCCTTTCTAGGAGGAATTTCTGAGAATAACATTCTCTCTCCTCTGTTATAAATACAGTGTGAAAGTTTCCCAGTGGGAAGAAATTTCTCAAGCTAGAGAGGGAATTGAAAATCCTCAGTTCCAGTCAGTCAATGACAAAAGAACATGTTCAGTTTGATTTTTACCATCAACCTCTCACCATCGCAATTTTTACCTTACTACAATTTGTTTCCACCAGATATGTTATCTACCTTTCGTCTGCTCTGTTAACTGAAATATTCCGGAAGGTGTTAGGAAATTGCAAGGTGATTTTGCATATACAGACTATCTTCTCTCAACCAACAGAATGCTAGTAAAATAATACAAATTGTAAGAGTAATAACAATAATAAAGACTAATTCAGAACCATAAATTTCCCCACTCAGTGCTTTACACTGTGCTAAGGGTATTTTCAACTTTTTTTTTTTTTTCACTTAATACCAGTAATACTCCTGAGAGTTGAGTTTTATCATCCTCAATTATAGATGAGGAAACAAAGACTCAGGGAGTTGGTGTCATAAAAAATGCAAAGATGCACAACTGACTGTTAAGACCAGGGTTCAAGTCAAGGACTTCCAGGATCTGACTGCAATAAGAGGGGTATCCTCACTTTTTATGTTGGATGTATGCTGTGAACCCTATGTCTGATTCCTTGCCATGGAGCTACTTATTTTTTTTTTCTAAGAGGGAAAATAGGATCTCATTTATTTCCTTATTGTTCCAGCTTTATTAAGGTTTAATTGTCATACAAAAAAGCTGCATATAATTTAGATAATTTGGTGTTTGGACGTATTTATACACTCGTATTACCTTCACCACAACCCAGGTTCTAAACATTTCCATTATCTTCAAAAGTTTTCTTCTGTCTTTGCTTGTTCTTTGTTTGTTTTGTGAGGTGAAGATTTATTATGAGATTTATTCTCTTCACAAATGTTTAAGTATACAATAGCTTACTGTTAACTATAGGTACTACCTTGTATAGCAGATCTCTGGGAATTTACTTCTGTATAATTGTAAATTCTGAAATACTATTTTGACTAAAATTATCACACATTCACATCAAAGCAGATTCAGAACTAAAAATGGGACAAAAAAATAAATAAATGTTATATACACATGATGCACAGAGCTGATCTGTTATGACACCCATCTTGAGGAGTGAGAAGCTACAGTTAGACACACCCTCTCTTCACTTTCAGAAAGAAGAATGTCATAACAGTTCTGTTGTCTCGTTTCCATGTATTTATATCACACCTAGACTACCAAACTAAGATAATTTGCAGTCAAGACACATATGTGCCTAATTTCTTTTTTTTAAATAGCAATGCTTACTTCAGTTCAGCCTCTCCCCCAAAATACCCTTGTTTACAGCTTTTATCTTCTAATTAAACACCCCATTATCTTTTCCTCAACATCTACTGTCATAATTATAACTGAGCAAGTCGTTCAGGCTCTCTAAGTCTTTCCCCATTTGTAAAGGGACTACTACTAACACTACCACAATGGGCATTGCAGTGATTTTAAAAAGAAAGAGAGGATGAGTATAAACTAGTAGATCTCAGTAAATGCCAATCTTCTATCCTACTCTGCTTCTAGAAAGTAACATTTTAAAGGGTAAGAGCTAGCTGTGGTATCTGCTTCAGAGCTAGAAAGACATAGAGTGGATTAATTATACTGATTTTGTCAGTACCTTCGAATTCCGTCTCCTTAGCCCAGAGAAGATCAAAGCTCTTTCTGTATTTTTCCCAGACATTATTCTAGAGCCCAAAGCTCAGGCCTACTGGTGGCTAGTTTCAGTCACGAGGTGGGCATAAAAATGAAAGGCCGGACGGTAAGTGTGTCTCCCTTCTAACTCAGCTTTGAAGGAAGTGTTGAAGTAGGTATTTATACTTAACAAGACACATGTTCAGAAGATCCATTCCATTTGCTGATACCATTTCCCCTGGTAGATATCAGCCAGTTGTGCTATACCTCACCTATTAAAGCCTGGTTGGTTCTCACATTCGAGATGCTTTGGGAAGGTCCACATGTAGCCTTCCACAGCTAATAAGATGATGCTAGGGATTGCCGCAAGGCTCATATACCTACGACCCTCATAGATCCGTTTCAGAGCAGTATTATACTTAAATGAACACAGTCCCTGCAACCAAGAAAATTTAATTTTTAAAATATTTTTGATAGAGAGAAAGAGAGGGAGAACACAAGCAGGGGGAGCCGAAGAGGAAGAGGCAAGCTCTCTGTTGATCATTGGAGCCCAATGCCAGGCTTGATCCCAGGAGCCTGGGATCATGACTTGAGCTGAAGGGAGATAGATGCTTAACCGACTGAGCCACCCAGGTGCCCCAACCAAGAACAATTTTAAAACAACTCAAACTAGTATTACTCATTATAAAGGGGACAGGAAATCCCCCAGCAATAAACTTTAAAATCCCTTTTTAGGTTCTTCCCAATCTACTGCCCCACACAAGTACAGCTCCCTTTCCCAGACCTAGGAAAACTCCTGCAGCTCTTGATTTTGCTTTCTTCTGTCACCATCTCCCTTGCCCATTTTTCTGTCAGTTCCCCACCAACATTCCAGGAACTAACCCAGACTATACCCATCTTGGAGGAGAAAGAGGGGGAGGCTCTGATGTAGACCCTGCCAGAAATTTCTAGTGGGTAAAAGGAGAGAAAAGAAAAAAAATATCTGACAAAACTCAACAGTTAATCATTTAGAGTTCTTTATAAATTGGATTAAAGCCCTTGGTCAGATATATATTTGCAAAAATATATCCATTGAGTGGCTTATCTTAACTACTTTTTTTTTTTTAAGAGCAATCATTTCTAATCTTGGGGGGAAAAAAAAGAGAACATTGGCAATGAAAAGTAAACCCTAGCAGAATGTGAACAAAAACTAATTACCTATATCTTAGCATACTGTAGCCAGATTTAAGCAAATGCAGCAAGCTCTGCTAAAAATTGCAGGAGGAATGATGAACTCTGTCGTGGAAGGCTGGACTGGAAGTCTAAAGTATTCATCCCATGCTTGTGGGGACACCAGTGAGCTGTGTGAACTTTAAAAGGTGACTTTACCCCTCTGACTCATTTGCGCCCTTTTACTGGTTGGACACCAAGGCTTTTCTTGGTAAGACAAATGACTGACATAAGGTCACCTCGCTACCGGGGGGAGCAGGAGAGCCCCAGGAGTATACAAACTGGGTCTTTCTATGCCTTGGAGCTCTTGTACTGAGCTGACAGGGCCTGGCACATGGTAAACATCCATGACTTTGGGATGGATGCCAGACATGAACCTGGTTTTCTGAATGCAGAGTTAGGATGCTGTGCCCTATTCCCCTTGGTATCCTCCCTCCTCACTGAGCCTCTTTGCTGCTAAGGTCACACGGGCTTTGAATGATTGAAGAGCCCCTCTAGTCCTCTCATTTTGATGGTACATAGTACTGTTCTCCACCAGTTTCATGGTTTGATGATGACAGGATCTCTACCGTTAACTAATATTTTTCAAGTTAGTGCTGAGAGTTATAGAGCTTCTAAGTGACCTATATTTTCCATAGCCAGATGGCCAAAAAATTGTTTCCATTGCTCTGAAGTAAGTTACCCATTTTTCTGAGACTTGAAACGGTGTCATCATACACTTATTGCTAGAATTATGATTTAGGAAGAGCTTTCCAGACCTGCTTGGATGTAATTAAAAATTGTTTAGTGTTACGTGTTTTTATGTGTCCGGTCCATTGTGGGACAGTGTCAGGGTAACAAAGGCAAACAACGTAGGAGAGACACAGCCTGTGTCGTGTGCTGCCTCCACGGCTGGTTGATGCCGTGTGCATTGCACTTTGCAGTTTACACAGCACCCTTATGTTCTGATAACGTCCTCTCCACTATTGTGTGGGGTTGACATTACTGTTAAGTTTATAGACAGGAAACTGAGGCTGAGCATCACTAAGTGATCCTCCAAGATCACAAGCTGGATTTGAGACTCACACCTAGGTTCTCTGCTCTCAGAACACATCTTAAACGACAGCAGTAGAGAAGCGACGGATACATCCTCTTCGCCCGGATTGCTTCGTATGAACACCCCACTTTTGCTATTTTTATTAGACTGGTGAGCGAGATAAGGCAAGTCACCTAACCTCTTCATGCCTCAGTTACCCAACTCAGAGTGTGAAGAAACTAGAACGTACCGTACTGGGTTGTTAGGGGAACCGCGTTATTGCTTGGAATGTTCTTACAACAGAACCAGCACTGAATTAAGAGTGTGTGTGTGTGTGTGTGTGTGTGTGTCCGTGCCGTGGGTGTGCAGGGGCATGCATGTGCTTTTGTGTTCATTTGTACGCCAGTGTGTTGTCAGTAGTTGGAGCAGTTTCTCACATTTCTGCAAATCCCTCACAGGATAGCCCCTGAAGTATTTGGCCTTTCCCTTATGCAAAACAGCTGATTCCTGGCAGTCGCCTAATGATAAATTATGCGAGGGGTATGTATGAGGAGATTATGACCATGCGTGTGGGAACAGGGTCCCCACGTGCAGAAGAGGAGCAGAGACGGGACTCCGACCTCTCATGTAATCTTCTTAAAGATGCTTCTCAGGTGAAACCCCTGCGCTTTGGGAGCAGATCGCCACAGCAGCCCCAGAGCCCACAGCACACAACACAAGCTGGAATTTAAAATTGTATGCGGGAAGGAAAAGTTGGGTGTTTTCACAAAGCGTCTGTAGATCAAACACAAGGTGAGAACTAAGTGTCTTGCCCATGTATCCAGCGTGGAAGCAGGCAGTGTGGCTTTTGAGTTCCTTCCTGGTCAATGTTATTGATTAAACCTCACACTGTCTAACGTGGCGCGTGATGCTTGGATGTCTAAAGCCGGCTTTTGAACAAAGTAAGGAGACTCAATCCAAACAGTCAGGGAGTAAAAATCCTGTGCGAAATGCTGTTGTATTTGCTTTATAGCCTCTAAAAACCAAGGGACCAAACTGAATCTCGAAAGGTTTTAGGGTCGTGTGTGCTAAATTCTATCAGTTGAGTTGGAAGGGGCCCCGTCTGACATGTTGGCTCTTTGTTAATCTAGATGGACATGAAGCTGCTCTCTGCGTGTGGCAGGAGCCGCACCCCAGAGCCCTCCCCCGGGCGGAGGTTAAGATGGTTCTGAGGCTTCTTGGTCTGGGTGCCTTTCCTCTCAGCGTCATCCCTTATCCTTCCCCGTCTTCTCCACTCAAGGAAGGCCATGCGACAAAATGACCTCCTTCTGCCTCTGGGAGATAGTATGGGGTGGCAGAAATGACATGACGCTCAGGACCAGAGAAAACCAGATCTGCCTGAGTCCATGTTTTGCTTTTTATTTCCTGTGGGATAAAGGGCAAGTTACTTAGCCTTGCCCTGCCTCAGTTTTCTTATCTGTAAGTGGAGATGATGATAGTATTGTCTTATGATGTTTTTAGGAGGATTGAGTGAAATAGGGATGGGAAAGCGGTTAGCGCATATCAGATACTTAACTGTTGGTTCAGAGAGCGGGGGATGGGGGCAGAGGGAGAGAAGCAGAAGGCAGTAGTATGAACTGGCTTTTCAAGGGAACTTCTGGAAAAATACAGATGGGTGTCTGACTTATTAATAAAATTTTAATTTGACTGAGATCAATGAAAAGCTCCATGTGTTGACTACAAATACATACTCATCAGCAATTTCAAGGAAAATCTATCAGGGTTATTTCCTTTCCTTAAAGAGCAATATAAATATTGATCAACTCACCTAATTGACCCATGGTTTGCTTTTATACATTAAACTTCTGCTCTGCACTGAGGGCACAAATCTTCCAATTACTTTTAGTTCATAATTCATTATGTCACATTAGAAGCTAAACATGAACACGGAGTCCTCATCAAGAAAATACCACTTAAGGACCCTTCTCCTTTTGCCTTCTTATCCCCCCCAGCTGCCAAAGCCTCTTCACAGAGGACACGTGCCAGGGCTGAGGGAATATCTTCACCCAGCCCAAGCAGGCCAACCTCTTCTATCTGAAAGCAGAGCAACTGCACAGCAAGGCCAAGAAGCGGCCCTCTCACACAGGATGAGAAATGAGAAACACACCAACTAATGAAAAACAAATATTAGGCTTGAGGACACAGGGAGGGCTGGGAAAATGCCAAGGCACACATCTGTTGTTTCATAAAGATCGCTAAGGGCATGCTAATCATCTTGTCAATGGTGGTCAAAACACTGAAGATATTTTCTTTAAAGGCAATGGCAATACATTCTGTCTCTTGAACTTAGAAGCAAACAAAATAACGTGTAATACCGGATGGCTGGCATCTGGGCCACTGTGCCTCCGATGGCTGTGCCCTACGAGGTCTTTCTGGAAAGGGCGTTCCCGTGGAGGGCCTCAGATTTAACCTGCAAAATGGGTTACTAATAAAATTTTCTTGCTCGTTCAGTTCCAGGGAAATGAATGAGTGATGGCATTAAAAGGCACTTGGCATCCTGCTGGTCTGAGGACTTTAGAGCGAAAGACAGGCCTTTCTCTTCTGTGCTTTTAAGCGGCTTTATGACCACTTATTACTTTGGTCCTTGTGACCACACAGGAATCCTTCCTTTGCAAGTTTGCCTTTCAGTATCAAGACAAAAACTGTCACCCACCCCCCACCCCAGTACAGTTGAGGCTGAAACACTCTAAATTGCAGAGGGTGGAAATAGGCAGGATGGACACCAGGTTCTGTCCCTCTCAGATGGCAACACAGGATGGAATTGGAATCCAACATCCTTAATCAGTGAGTGATGGAGACAACTTCCCACCTGAGATGGGATTTCTCCTTTGAGGAACCACTCTCTTATGAACATAAAACAACACTGGTTTTTATCAGTTCTCCTGTATACTAAGGGTTTGGTTTCTTAAATCTGACAAAGAGTTGATTTTAGATTTTGGTTTTTTTGGGTTTTTTTTTTTTTTTTTTTGCAAGCCTTTCTCCTTTAATATGTGATAATAGAAATTTTTTCACTTATTATAACCAGGAAATACTTCATTTCATTGCTGTCATGAATATCAAAGGATCATAGTAGAATGCTCTGCCAAATTTTTGTGGCGTTGCCGAGGTGAGCTAGAGGGGAAGTAAATGCAAGATTCTGCTTTATGTAAAGACGACATATTTCATTGTACCTCTATCCTCTTTTCTCTTTTCATTTAGGTAGATTAGTAACAGAAGACTAAAACAACATAAGACAAAATTCATGAAAGAATTTAAAAATTGCTCAGTTGGTATGATCATCTTAAAATATGTATTTACACATAAAGCCTTGGATAGCCAAGACTATCCAATTTTATTTTTTTCAAATTCTCTATAAGAAACAGAATGACTGCCTCCAACATCACCAAGTAAGATGCAGGGCTGGAGGATACCAACCACGGGTCTTCCCTCCTACTGCATTTCCTTTCCACAGTGTGAGACTCACGAGTGACTGTCAGAGGACACAGGGATTAGTGACTGAGGGACAGTAAAATGAAGTAAGGGGGGCCAAATCCAAGGACATGAGTTGCCGCTAACTTTGCACTGCCGATGGGTTGATTTTCCTCCTTGGTGAGTCCCTATACTTAGCCCCAGAAGCCATCTCAACCCTCCACTTAACGTGGCCATTCCCACGGGTTTGCATTATTCACAATGTGAAGTGTATTTCCTATGTCTGGTTCAGCAATTAAGTGCATGGAGTTTAGAATAGGATTGACCAACCTTCAAGTTCCCGTCCCACCACCTACTAGCTGCGTGACCTTGAGCACGTGACTTCCCTTCTTTCAGCCTTGGGTTCTTCTATCAAGTCGGGGTACCGCCATTTTTCTCTTCGCATTGTTAGCAGATGCGCAGAGTGCTTAGCACAGTGTGGGGGTGTGGTCGCATATATAGCGCTCTCAGTCAAACCCATCGTATGTCCAAAAGAATCGAATACTCTTCTTTGTTTTCTGCTTTTCAACATTGCCTTGTTAGATTTAGTAAAATGTGTGTGTGGCAGTTAGATAGAGCTCCCTGACAGTGTCTCAGCCCTTGCTGTGAGATGTTATTGTAAGGAAAATTATGAATCAGTCTAGGAGACCCTTGATTAAGAGATAAAATCTAGCTGTTAGGACCTGCTTAGTCTACTTTCCGCCACATGCTCAATGTCCCTCCAAGGTATCTATTGCATTGAATTATAGTTCAGCTAAAGAGGACTCATTTTAGAGTCTAACAAAGCCCCAAAAGTTCTAGAATTCAGGACAAAATCCCCGCTCAAGCTAAATCTGGAGACGAAGAGCTTTTAAATCCCATCCCAGGGGCAAAAGGTGCAAGGGACAAACGACATACCCTGTGTAGCCGGGTCACAGGGGTTCTTTTATTAGGTGTTCTTTCCAGTGACCCGAGCCAAGAAGAGGGAGCTAAAAGCAGTCAGGCACACATTCAACTGACACAAAAATGATGTTTTCAGAGAAGCCTACTGGGGCTTGTTTGCAGAGCGTGAATCTGGGGCAAACAGCTTGCTGCCTCTCTTAATGCCTAGGCTCAGCACTTACTTAATTTGAGATCTATTTCTTTCCTATTAAAAATAAAAACCATCGCATTCGCTCTTCGACGTGAATTGTTTTCTGGAAAGCACCGTGGCAACGTGAGATTGTCAGGCAGTTGTATCAGATGGTGACATATTCAGGCTCCCCTGTGACGGTGGGGGGGTGGGGGGGCGAGCAGTTCAGATCATCACTTTAAATATTTTACTAACACAGTTGTAAATATTTAAAAAGCGTATAGTGATAATGCGGCTGTTTCTCATACTCCCATTCCTGTATTTCCAAGAATACTTGTCTTCTGAGGATATGCAGTCAAGAGCTCTCCCTAGAATTTTATCATTTGTCATGGATGCTCCTGAATAGTTTATTTTTATTTATCCTAGTAGCTGGGGAGGCATGGTAACCCGGGGAAGTGCCAAAGCAAGAAATAATTCTCTACTGAGAAGGGTAAACCGCCACCAAAAAAACTGCTGGGTGCCCAGTAGAGTTCTCCACCTCCTGGAGTACTGAATTCGTCATCCAGAGGGCGTGACTATTCCCAGCCGCTGAAGCCTGCCCTGGAAGGTTTAATTCTCCCACTCTTCTGAGTAGGAGTCGGAGTAAAGTGCCTCTTCCTGCCTTATCTCTGTAGTGTGAACGCGAGCATCTTTTCTCCCTCTGGGTCTTCCATTTCGTGAAAATGTAGACAAAGTCCAAATTTTATCCTGCTGCCTACCCAGTAGTTCCATGAACATTACATAATTATTGAAAGAGCGCATCTTAAGAATTTTCAGGTATTTGCTTCCAATTCATTTTTTTTTCCTGATTTACATAAAAAGTCGCTTGGAACAGGCATCTTTGTTGCTGCATTAGTGGGATCTTCTCACGGGATTTCTCAGAGATATATGTGCTTGGAACCAAACTTATATCAAAAGAGTCTACAGAAGGTTCTGTAAAATACCACGGGAGTGACAGAACTCATAGTATATTACTGTCACACAAATAATTCTTTCCCAGCTAGGCTGACTGCTGGCCTAGCGTGTATTCACTTGGGAACTCTATAAAGGGTACAAAATTTAAATTTGTACCTTCCTACAACCTAGTGAATCTCCTTCCTACAACTTCATCCTTTTAAAAAAATGAAGGTAAAAGTTTTGACTGGTCTCCTTTTGGAAAGAAGGCGCCATACATAGCACAATGGATAAAAGTAGAGATGATAGAGCCGGACCCATTGCTAGTCTGTGTATGTCATCAGGCACATTCCGGAAGGGCTCCGAGAATCAGTTGTCTCATGTGTCAAAAGGGATAACGGTGGTTCCTCCACAGAGAGGCGATGAGTAAATCCGATGCATGGGCCAAGAACCCCACACACCGTCTGGCAGATAGATTATAGCTCTCAGTTTAGTATCAAGGGGTTTTCTTTGTTCAGGCCATTTGATCTCAAATCTATTCTGTGGAAAAGTAAATACCAGACCTACTTACGTAGAAAGGAGTTGTTTAATTTAAATCACGAGGCAACCATTCTGTTGCAAAGAAGAGGAGGCTCTGCTTTGAGACAGCTGGGGCGCCTGGGTAGCTCAGCTGGCTGGTCGGCTGACTCTTGATCTCTGCTCAGGTTTTGATCTCATAGTCTTGAGTTCAAGCCCCAAGCTGGGTTCCACACCCACTTAAAAACAAAACAAACAAACAAACAAAAAACTTAGAGAAGAATTTAATGTCTGGTCAGAATGAATTCAGTTCTGCTTGAGTCGGAGGCGTTGAGGAGTGTGTCCTTTGCAAGGAGGCCAAGCAGCCTCCCTGGTAGCACGGGACAGATGCCAGCTTCATCTGCGGCAGCAAAGGACAGGGAGGCAGGCTGAGTGCCAGGAAGGAAAAGCACGGAGCCTGTACTTCCTGCCGCGGCTCAAGCTCATCACTTATCTCCTTCCACCTCGTGTTTGGGCAGGTTTACACGTGGCGATTTACAGCCTGTGGGAAGCTAATTAATAATAATTCAGATAAAGTGAATGCTTTTCTTTTGGCAAGGGCATTGTAGATCAATTTAAGTCAAATATGTCTAGTTCTGTTGGAATAATAAACTCTTTCATAGTAATAGAGCTACTATAAAATCCACATACTTTGTGCAACCTGAACAGGATTAAAGACAAGCAATTAATCTTCTCTGCGTTTCCTGATCGGGGGAAATAGATTTGTAGACATAAGTTTTGTACAATTTTTAAATTATTTAGAAACTCATGTCCCATTTTTTTCTGTAAGGGACTTCTGCGCCAACTTAGATTCTAAATGTTATTAAAATGTCAATAATGTGCAATCAGTCAATGCCAGATTTAATTACCTTTTACATTAACTTTGTGCTTTAGAAATAGTGTCAGATCTAATCTCATTTGACCCAGTGATGTCCATAGAACAGTTTTTTTATGCCTTCATTTGATAGATCAGGAAGCTCAGGGATGGAAAAGGCCAGGGTCCTACCCAGTTCTCCAGTTAGGGGTAGGGCTACATTAGAACCCGTGGCTCCTAGCTCCTAGTCTGATCACACATCAAGGCTTCCCAAGTGATATAAGCCATGATAATGTCTTCTTATATCCAAACATGGAGACATGTCCTTTCATCCATTGGTCTAGTGGGGAGAGTAGTCCATGAAATATCAAACCTCTAGCACGGCTGGAATTTGACCATGGTGGGAGTTTTTACACAGTTTATGGAAATTAGCAATGGGTAGGTTTCTGCCCATATGTTACCATGATAACCAAGGCAACTACATGGAGATTCTGGAAATCTCCCACAAGGATTCTGATCTGGCAGGTTCTATTCTGGGTTCTAATTTAGTATGCTCTGGATAAAACCCACACATCTATGGATTTATAATACGATTATAGGCCTATTAACATCAGTATTTAATTTTTAAATTGTGTGTCATTTGAAATTCAAAAGAGGAGAAGAGTACTAATTTCTTTTTCTCCTACTTCTGCCTCTCGTCTACCCAGCTTCCCTGGAACCAGTATCATCTTAATATTCTTCAAGGTCTATTTTATTCACATACAGACAAAGACATAGTTAAGTATTTTCTCATAATTTGGATTATTTTAAGCAAACTCCACCGGTGATTCTGGTACAGGTAATCTTCAGATGAGCAGTCAACTCCTCTGAAAAGAACATTGACTCTTCTAGAGCACAGAAATTTCTGGTGGTAATCTCGAACAGTGGTCCTCACGCTCGAGTAAGTACGGGAATTACCTGTGGGGCTTGTACCCAAACGGCTGACTCCTCTACTTGGAGCACCAGTGATCCAAAACAATACTGATGAAGCTCAACATTCGTTCCTTAAGCATCTTCTCAAAATAAAACCTAGGTGGCCACCAAAACAGCAATATGTGGTCTTTACTAGGTTGCAGGGTCTGTTCCAAACTGGTTTAAGCCTACAGATAGTTATACGAGGGAGATGCTATTATCCCAGGTTTCAGAGGGAAAACTGAGGTAGGCGGGTTTAGTAACTTCCCCAACTTGATCCATTCAGGTGGATCATTTATTAATTGGCAGGAGTGGCCTAACTCCAGAAGCCATGGACTTAACCACCAGTCTGTGCTGTCTTCCAGTCCTCAAGACACTGACTTTCAAATCCTAGCACCAAATTTGCCTGAGAGCCTCTCTCGCTTCCTGCATAGCTCCCAGATGGGAAATGTATAACACAAAAGACAAATGTGTACTTTTTTTGACAGAAGAAATTTTCATTTTAAGAAATGCACAGAAAGGTCCTTTTGTTAGTTTCTCTGGTAATCAATTTGAGAAATTTTCAAATCTCTTGCAACTGTATAGAAACTGTTTTGTAAAATGAGGCCTACCTGTTGTTGTACCCAAGAGCAATTTTTAAAAACATATTATTTAAGTAATCCCTACACCCAGTGTGGAGCTTGAACCATGACACCAAGATTGAGAGTCACATGCTCTTCTGACTGAGCCGGCCAGGCACCCCTGTCCCCAATAACAATTTTTTAAAAGTATAGTGAGCCACATAAAATTGAGTCAGAAAATTGCATAGAATATATAAAAAATTGCCCTAGTTAATGTGTGTGTGTGTGAGTGTGTGTGTGTGTGTGTGTAGCTATTTAGTTCAAAGCATTTATTTTGTGTGATGGATCCAACATGAGAATTGCAGGAGTCAGTTGTTAATTTTTCACATATTATATAAATGTGCTGATAACACATTGTCAACTGGAAATTGGCCCTGGTGGGAGTACTTACATAAAAATCAGCAAAAAGTAAAAAACAGATTTTTTTCTTTTGGAGAAGAGGTTGTTCAACACCAACCACCATTCCAGTAGGTCTTCTACCCCAAACCAAATACATTTTTCCTTAATAGAGACTTTTAAGAAGAAAGATATTTTAAATAGCACATTACTGAGACTGGCACATTAAATAGAATGTTAATCACAGTACTGACTTCTTAACTTTAATCACTGAATTCTTGCCACTAACCAAAAATGTGGATTAGACACACAGAATTTATCTCTCATCCCTTTGCTATTAAGTATCTAAATAATTATTTCTGTAGTTAATGTCCCTAAAGCTAAACACATGATTAGGAAAAGGTGCCCTAAGGTCTTCATTCTTAGAGTCCTAGCATGCCAATCAGAAGTCAGGATTTGTAGTAAGTCCTCTGGCAACAGAATGAAGAATGTGGAGTGTGTCTGGGGTAGGTTTGATAAGTTGATGTAGTGATTCTGAGTTTCCTGTCTTTGACTCTCATTGCATTTACTAAAATCAAGTCTCATTTTGGAATTTTCTAGCATTGAATAGGCTTGGAATTCCCTGCACAAAATAGGGCAAATGTATAAAATAATCTCAACCTATGGGCCCTTTCTTTCCCTAAAATGATAAGCAAGGAACTTTCTCTTTACTCACATTAGTGATGCTTGCAGTTTCAATTCCTGAGTAAATTAAATGCTTTTAATACTATCTGAATGACCTACTCCCTGCAATTTTTTAAAAAATTCCAGTTTAGTTAACATAGAGCGTGATACTAAATGTCATGTATACAGTGTAGTGATTCAGCAATTCCATACATTCCATAGTGTTCATCGGTTAAGTGTTCTCTTAATCCCCTTTGCCTAGTTCACCCATACCTCACCCACCTTTCCACTGGTAACTAACCATCTGTTTGGTCTCTATATTTAAGAGTCTGTTTTCTGATTTGTCTCTTTTTTGTATTTTACCTTTGTTCCTTTGCTAAATTCCACCTATGAGTGAAATCATATGGTTTTTTTCTTATTCTGGTTTATTGCACTTAGCATGACACACTTTTAATCCATCCATGTTGTTACAAATGGCAAGATTCCATTCCAGTTTACAGCTGAATAATATTCCATTGTGTGTGTGTGTGTGTGTATGTGTGTGTGTATAAAATTCACCTTTTCTTTGTCCATTCATCAGTCAATGGACCCACTTGGACTGTTTCCATAATTAGGCTATTGTAAATAATGCTGCCATAAATGTAGAGATGCATATACCCTTTTGAATTAGTGTTTCTGTATTCCTTCAGTAGTGCAATTCCTGGATCATATGGTAGGTCTGTTTTTAATTTTGAGGAAACTCTATACCATCTTCCTTAGTGGCTGCACCAATTTGCATTCCCACCAATAGTGCAAGAGGGTTACCTCTCAGGGGCGCCTGGGTGGTTCAGTGGGTTAAGCCGCTGCCTTCGGCTCAGGTCATGATCTCAGGGTCCTGGGATCGAGTCCCGCATCGGGCTCTCTGCTCGGAGGGGAGCCTGCTTCCCTCTCTCTCTCTGCCTGCCTCTCCATCTACTTGTGATTTCTCTCTGTCAAATAAATAAATAAAATCTTTAAAAAAAAAAAAAAAAAGAGGGTTACCTTTCTCTCCACACCCTTGCCAACACTTGTTTCTTATGGTTTTGATTTTAGCCATTCTGGCAGGTGTGAAGTGATATCTCATTGTAGTTTTGATTTGCATTTCCCTGATGATGAGGGAAGTTGAGCATCTTTTCATGCATTTGTTGGCCAACAATATGTCGTCTTTGGAGAAATGCCTATTTATGTCTTCTGCCCATTTATTAATTGGATTATTTGTTTTGGGGGTAGTGAGTTCTGTAAGTTCTTTATATATTTTGGATATTAACCCCTTATGTGGGTAGTAGTTTGCTAACCCCAACTATTGATGGTCAAGAATTCAACTTTTGGTGCCAGAAAAATCCCTAAATAGAGGCATGCAATACCCTGTGGGAATGAACACAGTTATGGTGACTAGCATGGTGTAGATGGTGTTCAAGGTTTTTTAAGGGCTTTCATGTTGTCGCAATAGAACTGAGAGACCTTTGGTGATACAACAGGAAGTTGATTCTGCTCTATGTTTTTGCACATTGCTATCATTCTAAAACTATACTGACACCCCCCCACAACCCTGAAAAGCTTTCTCTACAGACTTGTGAAACCCCTATCTGAAAAGTGCAGAGAAATAAAAGCTCTCCCAGTTGGAATGGAGAGGAACCTATGTGGGGGGGCAGGGCCCATCATTGAGGACTACAGTTCTGGGCAGCATCACTTCTGAATCCCCATGTTGGCAGCCTGGGACATTCCACCTCTCTGGACCAAAAAGTACAAAGCCAACTTTCTCCCTTGGAATACCAGTTTCCATTTGCATGAAAAAAGACACTGGAGCCTTTCATGCTTTAAATTGGCCTCACTGGTGAAAGGATGTTGGGGGTAAGGGTGAATCCAGTTGGAATCACAAGGTCTGGGTGAGTGTTACCCCAAGCCATGGACTCTGGAGCAATGACTTGTTCATGACAGGAGTTGTTGGAAGATTTTCAGGAGGATTTCTGAATGGAGAGAGGGAGATTTGAGATGAGGAAAGGGATTGTTCCCTTGTAAAACAGACTTGCAGAAAGTCTCATGTCCCAGGTTTCTCAAATGTAGCTGTTCTCTTCAGGCAATTTTATCTAATTAACATCTATTTTTCACTTCTTTACACAGTAATCAGTGTTCAATTACTGGAACCCAGCTGCTGATGCTAAAAAGTACTGAAAAATCAAATTCATACAATAAATCCTTAAATGCCCTCATCATCTCCTAAACTAAGACAAAGGAATTTGATTCTTTGACTACTCCCTCTTTCTTTTACCTACATACCTTCATTCCCTTTTTACAAATCTTTGTGATTTTGGTTCTATTCCAAAACCTATTACTGAAGGCCAGAGGGCGAGAGTAAAAAAAAAAAAAAACAAAAAAAAACAAACATGAACACTAACCCAGAAGTTTCCATCTAAGGATAGTAAGGGACTTAAATATTTACACATCCTAATATTTATTTACAAGTCCTAATATTTATTTACTTGTAAGGAATCAAACTAATTTTGAAGAACATTTTTGCTAAAGTCACTATTCATGTGTGTATTTGCTAGAGAAAATTTCATTCTCCAGAGGAAAAAATTGTTGTTGCCCATTTGCACAAAGGCATTAAAAACATGACTCATGCTTAATTAAATGGCTAATTAATTAAATTGGATAATGATTAATTTTTAGAAGGTCAAATTTCTGTCAAATTTTTCATGTACAGTATGAACATTTTATAACATGTTAGCTACCTTAAATCTTTAAATAAGAGAGGAAGGAGGAGGAGGTGGTAGGAGAGAAGGAAGAGAATAAAGAAAAGGAAAATGGAGGAAGGGAAGAGAAAAAGTGACATTTTATGTGATTGATGTGAAAAATGCAATTATACAGTGCCATTATAAAACTTACGGGGTGACTTTGCTATTTGAAGTAAAAAGAAAGGGAGAGCCAAGATTGGCTAACGGTTCCCTACATGCCAAATATGTTGCATGCTTCAACTCATTTAAAAATCTCAACAAACTGTTGAAAAACATGTATTATCCTTGACCGTAGGAAACAGGCTCCCTGAGCTTAAATGCCAGGATTAACAGAGTGAATCAGCAGTTGCAAAATCAAGCCTTAGAGCTGTTCAGTGCTGTTGCCATGATGTGTCTCTGTTTCAGTGGCAGCCCATTATGTCTATGATTTCTTGATAATTGGTTGTGAATTCCAAATCTTTGAGCATGAACTCAGCCCCTAATTATAACGTGGTTGATATGAAAATAGCCCAGCCCACTATACAAAAGTTTGCATGTTGGACTTCAGAACAACAATTGAGAGTCAAAGGCAATGTATTTCAAGAGTTAACAATTCATAAGCATCACTTTTCTCACAGCAAAACAAAACAAAACACAAAAATCAGTGATGTTCTGTTGGGGTTAAAATACAAACTCCTTACTTTTACAGTCTTCTGACTGTAAAGATACCATAGCTCTCAAAAGACAGGAGAATTTGCTGGATTCTAACCCCAGATCTCTTGCTTGATCTTAGACAATTTTTTCCTAAAACTATATTAATCAATTACGATCAAAGAAGTATTTTTTTTTCAGATTTACACTGAAAGTACTCAGTTAGTTTTGAGGTTAGCATCAAGTAGAAAAAGTGTTATAGAGGAACCCTGGAACCTATGGACTATACCAGCATAAGACTATAAGGAGGGAAATGGACACACTCCCAGGACAGTGGCCATATATCCTCCTTTGTCTGGTACAGTCTGTTTTTCACATGTTATCCAGCATTATTCTGAATAGTGCCCCACCCCTTCACAGAAGTGTCCCAGTTTGGGTGGTATATTCTGTGATCATTCTCCCTGAAGAAACCTAGATCACCAGAGCAGACACAGATTTACTTCCACTTTGAGTTTCACCATGCTGAGAACATGTAATATTAATCCAACATTATGAGAGGTTAGTAAAGCTAAAACCAATACATTACATAATGAATGTTACTTATTTAATGTACAAGATATGTTGAGAGACAGCAGTCCTTTGTTCCTCTGCTATGGTAGATTCTATGTGCAGAGATGGTAGAGGAAGTTCAGCTAGGCTAGGGAGTCAGTGACAGACGTGGGCTTGAATCCTAGCCTTACCACTCACAACGTGATTGGCCTTGATCTAGTTTCTCAGACTTCCCTCAGTCTCAATTGGATATTCTTTTAAGGACACAGAGATAATACCACCTTCACTTGGAGTTGTTTTTAACAGAGTAACTCAGGCTTTAGATCTAAGGAAAGACCTTAGTTTAAATCTACTTCTACAGCTTCTTTGTCGTATAACCTTGTACAAGTAAATTCACTTAGAGACTCAGTTTCCCCATCTATATAAAATGGTAACAACAACAGGTGCTATGCAGGGGAGGGTGTTTTGAGGACTGAATAATACAACGCATATTAAAGTAAGCATGTCATAAATTTTTATTATCATTATTTTGAAATATAAAATTGTACAATAGCAAGGCCTATAAATAATTTGTATCAGAAATTAGTTAATGCTCCCTTTTTAAAAAATCTGGCCATACATTATTAGGTAATAATAGGCCCAGTTTAAATCAATTTTCTTAAGATTTCATATAATTACTCAAGATTTCACATATAAATTATACCCTTGAAGTGGCTGAGCTAAAACCTCAAATGACACTGTTTTTCATAAAGCAAAAATGACAATTGCTAGACTCCATTACCTTATGCAATCTCTTCTATATGCTGAGCTCTTTCATACTTTGTTTTTGACTAATTTTCTGTCATGAAAATTTCAGTTCGCTAAGCCATTTATTAGTTTTCCTTCAAGATAATTTATCCAGATGAAGATAGTTAGCATGTATATTGCATGAGAGTAAATATAATACTTAAGATAATGTGATTCCCTATGATTCTAGAAATGTTTACCAAAATACAAATACACTGGCAAATACATACAAGCTGTTCTAATGTGTGACTACACACAGTATATATATGTATATACACACATACACTATACTTATATACAGTTTATAACATGGATAGTGTGTGTACATACACACACACACACACACAGAGCAAGTGTGTGTATATAATTTCCCAAGAGGCACACGGGCATCAATTCAAACACATACACATATTCCTGTATATGTAAGTTCCTCATCCCTTTGTATATATTTTCAACTGAGAGAAGTAAACCAAGAAATCAATTAAGATGCTGTTCCCTCACTAGAAATAATATTCACTAAGACTCTATCTGTAGCAACGGAGGCCAGACAGTAAGATGGAAAGAGAGCCCAGAAGTGCACCGGAAGGAGAGGTTGGGAGAATGACGGGAGCGTGGGAAGCTAAGAGTGCGGACAGAGGGCGGAGTGTGAGTGTCTAGTCCAGCAACTGTTAGATATTTGACTCTCCTACTGCTCTTTTCAGAATCCTAACAAATGAAATATTAGAAGGGGGAAGCTCGTTCCATGTAAGGCTTTCATATATTTCCCAAAGTGTGGGATGCATTCCAATGTGGATCTCTGGTTTTAGGTGGCACAAAACAGTTGTTAACCCTGAATTAATAGGCATAAAGTTATCCCCATTTAACTTCACTGTCTGTGCTCGGACTGCAGTGAGGGGACTCAGTCTGAACAGCTCTCCGACTCCACATTCCCTTTCCACATGGAGAGCAAGTCTCTAGTACCGAGCGTTGGAAGGAAAGAAATTTTAGCTAGAACAATATTTTGCTTCCATTATAGATACTTTTAATTCCTTTCCATTTATTTCCATTCTGATTCTCCATTTAAAATTATACGTAAATGGTAGGACAAGGGACACACAGACTCCACAAAAGTGATGACAGTGGTCACAGGAGTGACACTGGCAAACATGGTGCCGCTGCTCTCCCCTCAGAGCAGAGGCTGACTGCCTCCACTGCCCACGCTACCGTGCTGAGCAAAAGAGCAGTGTCCTCCATGCTTCTTCCTTCGGGAGACTCCCAGGCCATCAAAAGCACGTTGATACAGGGAAAGAGCTACTGTGCAGATCTAGCTGAGGCTCGGATGTAGTTCCCTTTCCAGCATCCATGACTTTGAGTCCTTTCTTTCTTATGAACTTATTTAGTTTGGGGATACCGTGGTCAGAAACTGCTATTCCAAGAAGGCACACAGGTGCAACTCCAAGAGCACAGATTCCACTAGTGCAGGCAGGACAAGCCCACACAGAACACATGGTGGGAAAGCCCAAGGTCGCAACAAAGCATCACAATATTCATGACGAAAACAGGAACAGGAACCAAAAAGGAGACTTGCATTCCGCCCTCTTTTAAGAAGGTGACCATTTAAATAACTGATGAAGGCCATGGCTGGTCATGTCTGCAGACGGGTTATCCACCAGTGCAGAGCTTTACTGTGACTGAATTTCAAAAGGGTTTGCATCATGCTTTTATGTTCTTGTTTTTTCAAAATTAGTGTAATATAATGCACATTGAAAACATTTGTTGAACAAGAAAACAGAATTGATAGGTTGTGCTACAAAGAGTAGATATTCTGGTACTTAACATTTTGGTGTATTTCTTTACATTCTTTCAATGCATACGGATATTTTTCCCTTCCTTATATTCATGGTACAGATACAAATTCATATCTCACTTTTTTCAGCTTACATTTTCTATGTAAAAATCTTTCAAGTGAAATATCTCCTTACTGTAACAATAGTTTTAATGCCTGAATTAATACTCAATTTAAGAAGATGAATCACAGATAAGCAAATTATTTCTTCATGATGTGGTTTTATGCGATATTTCAATTTATTTTTTTAAAAAATTTTTATTCATATATGTTGTATTATTAGCCCCAGGGGTACAGGTCTGTGAATTGCCAGGTTTACACACTTCACAGCACTTACCATAGCACATACCTTCCCCAGCGTCCATAACCCAACCACACTCTTCCTACTCCCCTCTCCCCGGCAACCCTCAGTTTCAATTTATTTTTAAGTAATAAAACATATCTGTGATGTTTAAAGTTATAATTTGATTGCAGTTTGGGAGAAGGATGTTAATATCCATTTGTTTCCTGGACAGAACTTCCCTACTACACTACCAGCTGTCTGAAAACAAGAATTGCATTTATTTCTCCCTATTTCCCCAGCTCTGCCTTGTGCATAGAAGCTACCTAATGTGTGTTTGTTGAACTGAATTAAGTACACTTTTTTTTCTTTGATAGTTTCTCACTCTTTAGTGGAGGGCTTGTAAGCAATTACTTGGCAGTCATTAGTTGCTAAAATAAGGGAAAGCCTACAAATACCTACTTGGAAGCTAAAATCTGTTATGAATATCTTGGGATATAAAAATTACATGTTCTTGCTTCGTCTGTTTACAGTATAGCTTTGTTTTGTTTTGTTTTTAAATACTGCATTTTGTCTTCATTTTCTAATCTAGAAAGTAGTTAGAAAAATGATACAATTCCTGTCACTTAGGAACCTAATAAAGATTTAGTATGAATTAAGAATAAGTAAATGGGAATTTTAGATGCAATTCTGACACAGATGGGTACATCAATAAATGCCCAGCTGAACCTTAATGTGGCAAGACATGATTATGTTTGTTTCTTTGATAAGTTAAAAAAAAAAAAGCAGCCGAATGCAAAATTGCATCGATGATATTTTAGATAGATGCTAGAAGCTTCAATATATCCTTATATACTAGATTGATACTTAATATCAGTTTGTATTTGTTTAGCCCCCCATGTGGTCACATGTACCCACATGACTGAGTTCTGGCTAATGCAATGTGAGCAGAAATTATGAGTGCTAGTGTCGGGTCAGGCTCTCTTACCCGGAGTCCTCTTCCTTTCTCCGTATGGAATGGAAAGGACTTCCACGATCTAGAAGAGGGGGGAGACATAATATATACAGGCACAGGTCCCTCAGTGTTTTAGTGGAGCAGAACTAATAAACTACTGGTTTAAGCCCCTGAGAGTGCAGGATTTATCTGTTACAAAAGCCAGCAGAAATTTATATTTGCTCATTTCCAGAATGTTCCAGATGGGATTTAAGACAGCTATCTTGTCTGAACAGCTTTAAATAAGAAAGAAAATGTCTAGGTGCCTTCAGCACCAACTAATTAAAACCAGGTAATCTCCAGTCAGCCTCCCCTTCATTCGTGAATACCCACACTTCAAAAGAGTCCAGGTTTTCATAGAACAACAGATAGGATTCAAGAATCTGAACTACCTAACAGAATGCTCCTCCGTTCGATTTTATTTTCCCAAGGAAAATTTATTAATCTTATGAGAGAGAATTAGTGGTCCTCCATGCTCAGGCATTTCACTGAGATCGGCCTGAGTGGATCGTGAGGATTGAGCAACCACAGCAGGAAGGCAGGCAACCTTCTCTTCTTTTAACTTCCAAGGGAGGCACACATTTTATAGCTTTTTCTAACTCTACCTTCAGACAGATTTTTACGTGACGTATTAGCAGCAATGTCTGCCCGAGATCATGGTTACCTGAGTTTTCTCATTTGGGCTCCGAGATACTTACCAGCCCTTAATATTCATCTTAATAGGCTGCTCCAGTGCCCGCAGATAGGCTGCCACGGAGGTGGCTGTGTCCAACAGGAAAGGTGGTTAGTGCTCCCGTCAACCGAGAAATTTTTTATGTCTAAAGATATGATCTGCCATTTCTCCAAATAATAACACTAATAATAGCCACTAACAAAACTCTGACTTTATATGCACTATGGAATTCTGTTCTCACAAGGACTCTGTAGGATAGTGCCTGTAATTCCCATTTTAAAGGTAGAGTTAAGACTTAAACTTATTTTTATTTTGTACACCTGTCTTCTTAGCCAGCCCCTTAGACTGCCTTGCAGATCTGAAGATCCCCTGTCACATTTGTGAGGCCCTCAGCACCTCAAGCCAACTACCTTTTAATAATATTAATTTCAAAGAGAGATCTCAAAGGCAGACAAAAAGCGCTTTTCTCTTTAAAAGGTTTAAGTAGAATGTGCCTATTTTGTATGTCCAAGTATTTCTATGTAGGCCAAAGACTCAGAACTGTGGGAGAAGAGCAAATAATTTGCATTTCAAAGAGATGAAAATAATCACAAGAATAGAGGGCTCTCCAATTTGAGAAAAGATTAAACAGAAACTATTAATTAATGACTTAGGACAAGCTCTGCTAATTGTTTACTAGTCACTTGAATACCAAATGAACTCATGTTTTGAAATAGATACAGTCCAGTAGAAAGCAGATTCAGAACCATGAAAAGAGACACCAAAGCATAGCCCAGGGGGGAAGATGGGGAAATTTTAAAAGGAAGCATTACTTTTTTTGTTGCTTAAATAGTTGTTGTCTGAGATGAGTTTTATTTAGTGGTACTATATGAGAAAGGATGGAAGCAGCACAGGATAAGGGATAAGATGTCTGCCCATGAAACTCAAAAATTCTGCATAGAAATAGGGGCTCCTTTATTGACTAGGGCTATATGACCTTTCGCAAATGACTCAAGGAGCAAGAAAGATGCTTCTCCTGCAATGGAGACAAAAGTACTTCAAACAGGCTGTATGGAACCCTTACTAGTCTTCCACTGTAGTAAAGGGCATGATTTGACTTCCAACTTCTTCCTGGGAAATCCAGGGAATTAAATGATAGGCTAGACAGCCTCTTTTGTGGCAGTAGAGGTGGCTGTTGGATTGGGATTATTCTGCACTGATGGGGCTCTTCTGGGCAAGCGAGTTTTCCCCATGCAAAATGAGGGCAACGTGCATAAGTGCGCCAGTACAGGGCTTGTCTTGGGTCCCTTCAAGAATGCCAGCTGGGAAGGTAACGGAATCCCTGCAAAAACTAACCGAAGGGGCACCTGGGTGGCTCAGTGGGTTAAAGCCTCTGCCTTCGGCTCAGGTCATGATCCCAGGGTCCTGGGATCGAGCCCCACATCGGGCTCTCTGCTCAGCAGGGAGCCTGCTTCTTCCTCCCTCTCTCTCTCTGCCTGCCTCTCTGCCTACTTGTGATCTCTATCTGTCAAATAAAATAAATAAAATCTTTTAAAAAAAAAAAAACTAACCGAAGGTGACGATTCCTAGGGAAGGTGGCAAGACCACTCCACTAGCCCAGAAGAGAGATTCACTCCTCCAAATCAAGGGAACTACATCTGAGATGTCCTTTGATCATGTGAGTTCCCAAAAAGCCCCAGATTTTGTTCCATAGAAGGAACCAGTTTTAAAATCTGCCAGTCCCAGTGCATACTAACTTACCTATGAAAGCTCCAGTTAAATAAGAAGTTTCCTGATCTCTTTACCTCTTGAATCAATTATAAAGGGACAATAGGGAAAAAAAATTAAGATGCTATCGAACTAGATCTAGATCCTGCCTGTTCAATTTACTAGTTGAATGACCATTTTATATTAATTTCACTGCATTAAATCATAATAATAGCTAATTTTCATACAGATAGATACTTGCAATTATCATTTGGTTGGAAGCCTATATAGATAATGTGGGATTTTAATAGTCTCTATCCAAGCAGCTGGCGATCAGAATGCTATCTTCAGCTATTGACAGAACTGGCAATCTGCGTGTAATTACTTGAGAGGTATCTACAATGGCGGGTAACTATTCACCTACCTGCATGAGACACTGAGTGATTAATCATTATGTCTGTGATTTTTGTTTAAAAAATAGTTACCTTGGGGCGCCTGGTTGGCTCAGTGGGTTAAAGCCTCTGCTTTCGGCTTGGGTCGTGATCCTGGGGTCCTGGGATCAAGCCCTGCATTGTGCTCTCTGCTCAGTGGGGAGCTTGCTTCCTCCTCTCTCTCTGCCTGCCTCTCTAATAAATCTCTGTCAAATAAATAAATAAAATCTTTAAAAAAAAATAGTTACCTTGGGGACACCTGGGTGGTTCAATGGGTTAAGCCTCTGCCTTCAGCTCATGTCATGGTCTCAGGGTCCTGGGATCGAGCCCCAAGTTGGGCTTTCTGCTCAGCAGGGAACCTGCTTCCCCTTTCTCTCTGCCTGCCTGTCTGCCTACTTATGATCTCTCTCTCTTTCTGTCAAATAAATAAAATCTTTTAAAAAAATTTTTTAAGTAAAAAATAGTTAGCTTGTAACAGAAAACACCATGGGTCCTCTCCAAATCTGGCGTTCAAGTTGGCCCTCAATATTCAAAGTTTCCATTTCTACCTTACCAAAACTGAGTTGGGAGAAAAAGGTACAAATACAATGCTTTGGAAGGTATTGGAGATCATGTAGAAGGACAAATTTTATTCTGTAGAAAGTTCATATCCAATTTTCCTGCCAGGTTAAGGACCTTGGGGTTCAATCTCAAGTTCACCTGGGGTCCTTCAAAGAACTTAGATAACCCTGGTGAATTTTAAGACTTACACTGAAATTGATTTCTTAGTTCTCAGATGTTTTAAACAACTTTCACAACTCTTCAGGACCTGATTTTAGCACAGACCAGTATTTCTGAATTTACAGTTATCACCTCAGGTGTAGTTTCAGACTCCTTTATTCATTACATCTTTTCCTTTTCTTACCCACCTCCCTCATCACCCACCTCTCCCTACTGGGAAATAGCTTTCGTGAAAAAAAAAGGAAAGAAAAAGAAAAATCCTACCATTAGCTAGTGTGAAGGTTTAAAGAGATTTCTGTGCTCTCCATTTATTGTTTTGGTCCCTTGCTCAGTTGCCAGTTAGAGAACTAAATTAATCATAGAATTCCCAGAATAAACAATTTATCATTACCTTGATGTCTATCAATGTAGCTGTTTCTCTCCTTTATAAACGTTCTTTTTAAACAGCATAGGACAACGATCATCTCTTTCCTTTACTGCTTGCTTTTTGTTTTTAGATAAAGGTTGCTTAAAGCTTTTCCATTTCTCCTTATCACTGTGTCATCTGTTTGAGGACCTCTTTTTCCAATATTCACCTAATCTGTACTTAGGAAATCCAGGTCTTCCTTTAGCATGCCTTCTCAACAAACCAAACCATTATACCTTAAAAAAAAAAAATTGCTAATGACCACTAATATTTATGTGGTAGGCACTGCACATGGGCTCTCTTTTTTTTGTTGTTTTTTAAGATTTTTTATTTAGTTATTTGACAGAGATCACAAGTAGGCAGAGAGGCAGGCAGAGAGAGAGGAGGAAGCAGGCTCCCTGCTGAGCAGAGAGTCCGATGTGGGGCTCAATCCCAGGACCCTGAAACCAGGGTCGAAAGCAGAGGCTTTCGACCTGAAACTGAGCTGAAAGCAGAGGCTTTAACCCACTGAGCCACCCAGGTGCCCCTGCACATGGACTCTATTTAACCCTCACCTTCATTCTGCTTTAGTCTCATGAATTAACAGAGACGTTAAGAATCATAGCCATCATCAGCCTACCTATGTTCCACAGCCAACAAATGGCAAACAGACTTGGAGCCAGGTGTTTCTGGGTCCAAATTTTCATTATTTCTGTTCTTTCTTCTTTAAGTCTACTTCCTGATGTTTTTGTTTGTGTTTCTTACATTAATAGGACAAGCTTTTAAATAAATACACAGTGCACAAAAAGTATTAGTATGAAAATACCCAACTTCACATACTACTTTTAGAAAGATGTAATCATTGTACCCGAGAGGCCCTTTGATCAGAACTAATAGAAAGGCCCTAGTCAGCTCCCCACAGGTTTTAGTTCCTGCTTTATTCTTAATGAAACGAAGTTCATCTTATCAAACCTTGGTCACAGTCAGACATGACAAGAAAGCTTTGATTGTAAGGTTTCTGCTGACAGAGAAAGCTAAATGGAGTCAGCAGTTGGCCCTTCAAGACTAAAACTGGAAAATATTTGTGATGAGAATAAAGCACAACCTTCCTCCACAGTTTCCAAAGTGCATCAAAGAACTATGATGAGATAGGGCCCCAAAGTACCTACTTCTGCCTCATTGAAAGACCGTGGTAGAGCAGGAAAGGTATTCCAGATCTGAAGGGAGCCTGTCCGCTGCCTGCTTGCTAAGTACTTATCCATCCTTCTTCATGATGGTCCTCAACTCTGAAACAAACAAACAAACAAAAATTTAAGGAAAAAACTCCAGATACTATCCATCTTAGTTGAGCTCCTTTCTGGTTAAATTGCAGCTATTACTGAATTAGCTACTGTCATTCCCTATATTAGACATACTTACCTAGATTCAGGGATCCAAGCAATAAAATAAACGTTCCCTAAAGCATTACTGAAATAAATCAGAAACAGGATGCCAGTTATCTCCATATCTAGCTGGTGATATGCAGATTGGCCAAACTCTGCCAGAGAAGATTAACTCTCTAGCAGAATTTATAAAACAAAACAAAAACAAAAACAAAAAACCTCACTTTTTACCATCAATTCAAAATAAACTGAAGACTACAGAGTGTGTAATCAAACTTCTGCCTTGAACACAGAGTCCTATAAATGCAACAGAAAATACATTTTTCCCTGCTCTACTTTAAAAGTATTTGAAAAATATTATTTTCAAGGAGTAAAAACATCATTAAGTTGCCCAGTGAACACACACAAGCTGGCCCACTGACAGGCACATGTGAGGAGGCCAGGAATTCCTCATCCTCTACCTTCCCTTAAGCTTGCTCTCTCAGCAAATGACACCAAGTCTTACCCAGTTGACAAAAAGGCTAGAAATCATTTTGGCACCTTCCTCTCCTACATCCCTCTCAGTCCATCCATAACTATAGCATTTCTCTGTTCTACTTCAGAACACATTTTCAATCTGTCCATTTACCCAAGCCTATTCCTATGACCCTAATCGAGACCACTTCTATTCCGGCTTGAATAAATGCAACAGCTTCAGGAGTTTCAACTTTTTCCCTCTTGCAAATCTATTTTTCATGCTGCAGTCAGATTAATCTTCCCCAAATATAAATCTGATCATATCACTCTTTTGCATAAAACACTTTAATGTCTTGCTGTTGCCCTCAGGATAGAGTGAAAACAGCTTATCACGGTTTACAAGCCTCTTGTAAATCATTCCTCTAATTACCTCTTTGGCCTCTCTTCTGTTTCTCTCCTGTATTTGCTCCAACCAGTATGGGTGACTTTAATTCTCCAATCACAGAGGACTTCCATCGCTTCCATGCCTTTGTACTCCCCATTTTCTTTGCCTAGAACTCGCTCTCTCTCTCTCCATGGAGGATGATTGTTGGGGCTAGGGGGCGAAAATAGAAATAAACTGTTGCCAGGCTGTTATGCATTTTACCTGAAACAATTTGATGACACTTCTAAGTAGGCTATGATAAATTAAAGATGTATACTATAATCCTTAGAAAAACAAATAAAAATAACATACATAAACATGGGCAGAAAGGCTAAAGAACTGAAATATAATACTCAAAGATTAAAATAGAAAAAGGCTGGGACGCCTGGGTGGCTCAATTGGTTAAGCAGCTGTCTTCAGCTCAGGTCATGATCCCAGCGTCCTGGGATCCAGTCCCACATCGGGCTCCTTGCTTGGCGGGGAGCCTGCTTCTCCCTCTGCCTCTGCCTGCCACTCTGTCTGCCTGTGCTCGCTCTCTCTCCCTCTCTCTCTCTGATAAATAAATAAAATCTTAAAAAAAAAAAAAAACTTTAAAATAGAAAAAGGCAAGAAAGGAACAAAAAATTGAAATAGTGACAGATAGACAACAAATAGCAAAATGGCTCCCTGGAATGCAATCATTTTAGTTAACTATATTTGGTATTAGTGGACAAAGCAATCTCACAGAAGGCAGAGACTGCAGAGATCATGGGACTGATTGAAAAACAAGAACCAGACATCTGCTGGCTATAAAAGAAACTAACTACAGAGACCCAAGTACGTTAAGAGTTAGGGATGGAAAAAGATATGCTCAAGAAAGCTAGTAATCATTCAAAATGAGTTGAAGACAAGGAGTGTTACTAGAGACAAAGATGGACCCTTTCTAATGATAAAAGATCCGTAAAACAATCTCAGTAGGTTTCAAAGGATTGAAATGCTACAGAGCAATTCTCTGACCATAACAGAATTAAGTTAAAAAAAATGCAATAAGACTCTAGAGAAGATCTAACTGCATACTTGGAATAAGCTAGCTCTATCCTAAGCCATCCATCAGGCAAAAGAAGCATAAAGTAAAAAAAAAAAAAAAAAAAAAAAAAAAAAAAAAAAAAAATTTGAGTAAGTTTTATATATATATATGTATAAAAACTTCTGAAATGCAATTAAGCAATTCATGGGTTTATCATTTTAATAGCTTATATTAGAAATGAAGGTCTGAAATCAATGTTCTCGGATTCCACCTTAGGAAGATAAGAAAACGAAACGAGCCAACCAAACCCCGATGAACCTGTACCAAACATCTGTGCACATTAATCAAATTATTTCCTTATGGTAGATCTTCAGAATAAAAATCTGACTCATCAGGGCGCCTGGGTGGCTCAGTGGGTTAAAGCCTCTGCCTTCGGCTCAGGTCATGATCCCGGGGTCCTGGGATCGAGCCCCACATCAGGCTCTCTGCTCGGCGGGGAGCCTGCTTCCTCCTCTCTCTCTCTCTCTGCCTGCCTCTCTGCCTATTTGTGATCTCTGTCTGTCAAATAAATAAATAAAATATTTTTTTAAAAAATCTGACTCATCAGACCCACCCTCTTCTGGATGTAGTCGGTACGTTTACGGCACTGCCTGTGGTGATAGATTCACAGCTGTCTACTTGTCTCCCAGTGCCTCAACTTGTGTACATTAAATATATAATTTTTTGTATGTCAGTCATCCCTCCATAAAGTGGCTTTTAAAAATTCAAAGTTAGGGAAAAAATGGTTCAAAGGGAAGCACATACTGAACTTAGATGTATTTAAGTTTAGTGTATCCAGGAACCTCCTCACTGTTGTCCCTGAGCCTCCTGAAGGCTGGGCCTGTTCATATTTCCTCCCTCAGTTCCTTCTACTCTTGCTAATTCTGGGTAAAAATAGGGATTAAACTTAGGTTAAAATGATATGTTCCCATTGTTTAACCTGCATTTCTTCGCTTACTGGTGAGGTTGATCATCTTTTCATACACTGATTAGCTGTTCTTAGTGTTTGTTACATTCATTGCCTCATTTTCTATTGACATTTACCTCTTTTCCTTGTTGATTAATAAAAGCTATTTAATACCAGACTGATCATGGTCTTTGGGTATTCAATGTGTATATTGTTTATTTGCTTGTTATGCTATTTTTTTAATGCATGCAGCCAAATAGATCATTTTCTTTCATGGTTTCTGGCTTTATTCATAGAAAATGCTTTTCAACTCTATTATAAAATTACTGAATTTTCTTCTAATACAATATCTATTCATGCATTCTCATTCTCAATTCATCTGGAATTTATTTTATTGGACCAAGTGAAGTTGTCTCTCTTTTCCCATTAAATATCTAGCTAATCATTTATATCTTTCTCACTGAATTAAAATGCTACCTTTCCCCTATACTAACTTTTCAAATATACTTTATGTTAATTCTCTACTTTGTTTCATTGACTGTATTTTCATGTAGTGTACTATTTTATTTTGCATATCTTGTAGGGTCTGTTGCCGTTACTACTGTTAAATTAATTTCTGGTTACTGTCATATTTGTCTTCTTTCAAAGAAAGAAATTTTGAATTTCTCAATATATACATAGATCAGAGATATATTTGGATTTGAAAAACAGTGTCTTTATAATATTGAATCTATTATGTCTCTTAAGTTTTGTTCTCTTAGTAGCGCTGAGTGTCATATTCTGTGTATTTCTCATTAAATTTATTCTAAAGAATTTAATTTTTTTCTGAGATCCTGTGACTAATTATTTGTGAAGATATTTTTTAAATGTTTTGTACCATGTTAATTTATTCTCCTATTCTAATCATTCTTCAGGTACTTTAAACAATAGTTTGATCTACAAACAATGCTAGTTTGTAGGTCCTTTCTAGTAATACCAACTCCTATGTTCCTAAATAATGGATTTTGGAGCACTGTCTGAATCTTTGCCTTGTTCATTCAGGGGCACTTCTCTAGTGATTCACCATTAGGTTTGATCCTAGTTATGTTTTTATGGATATATTTATTTAGATGTAGATATAGCTTTACATGGACATACAGACATATATGTAAACACTGTGAATGGAGAATTGTACTTTCAATGGCTCTTTTAGGAGTGAATACCAAAGTTGATCAAATACCTTTTTATCTGAAAATACTGTTTTACACGAATGAGACTTGTGTAAAATATGGTGTTTGTGGATCAAGTGTCTCCATCAGGATCTCATGTAGAGAAGCCAAGCTCAAGAATAACCCGTCTTACTATTCAGTTGAACAGTAAGTTCAGGGTCTGCCTATCTACTGTTAAAGCATACTCCTTTCCAGTATCATCTGATACCTATTTACATTCAGTTTAAGACGTTCACTTGGGTTTGAATGTGAATATGAAAGGATAGTTCATTTATTATTTAAAAATTTTTTTCTTAAAATTATGACTCTTAAAGCATTTTCATCATCATAGCCATTATGGTGCTTTCATTCTGTCTCTTTCCTATAATAAACACAAAGCATACAAGGATTTTGAAGATTTTTTCACTTACCTCAAAAAAGAAAATTTATGAAGGCATAAATGAAGACTTAACAGAATTCTGAAGGATGTATACCTTCTAACTGGCAGTTTTTAGTAGAAAGCTTATACATGAAGGAAATGAAGCCTCAGCCTCTTGTATTCAATGTAACTTTGTACTTTGAACCTAAGAGCCTGATATCAAATGAAGCTTCTCTTAGCTTCATTTTGAGCAGAGGATGATAACCCAGCATTAGAGATGTAGACACTGATTCAAACTGAATGTTTCCTCTTAGCCACTGACCTCTTTTGCTTGAGTGTGACTTCAAAATAGAGCCTTTTGTGAAAGGTGTGGTGTTGTGCCTCACACTCTGTGCCAGGCAGTGTAGTAGTCTCTTTATAATTGTTAAATATCGACATCATCCTAATTCTGGGATGCTATTAGTGCCATCCTCCTTTTACAGCCAAGGAAAACAACGTAAAGGGAGGTGCAACAACTTACCCCATGTGGCTAATAAGGGCAGCTCTCGGGCTTAATCCCAGTTCGGTGTGGTTCCCAATCCATGGAAATTTCCATGGCACTTGCTGCCTTAGTGATGTCCCTTTAAAAAAAAAAAAAAAAATTTCACTTATTTATTTGACAGAGAGACAAAGCACGAGAGGGAACACAAGCAGGGTAGTAGGAGAGGGAGAAGCAGGCTTCCTGCCGAGCAGGGAGTAGGATGCAGGGCTTGATCCCACGATCCCGGGACTATGACATGAGCCGAAGGCAGACAGACACTTAATGACCGAGCCACCCAGGCACCCCTACCTATCCATATCCTAACTCAACTTCTCTTCCTGCCTTCTCCTGCAGGCCCGTGACCAAGGTATAGACTAAGAGGTGGAGTCATGCTTCACACGGCCATATCATGTTGGCAGCCATTCCTGGGTCTGGCTGTGGTGTTACTCTTCATGGGATCCACCATTGGCTGCCCTGCTCGCTGTGAGTGCTCTGCCCAGAACAAATCCGTAAGCTGCCACAGAAGGCGGCTGATCGCCATCCCCGAGGGCATTCCCATTGAGACCAAAATCTTGGACCTCAGCAAGAACAGGCTGAAGAGTGTCAACCCTGAAGAGTTCATATCCTATCCTCTGCTGGAGGAGATAGATTTGAGTGACAACATCATCGCCAATGTGGAGCCCGGCGCTTTTAACAATCTCTTTAACCTTCGTTCCCTCCGCCTCAAAGGCAACCGCCTGAAACTGGTCCCTTTAGGGGTCTTCACGGGGCTATCCAACCTCACCAAGCTGGACATTAGTGAGAATAAGATTGTCATTTTACTGGACTACATGTTCCAGGACCTGCACAACCTGAAGTCTCTAGAGGTGGGGGACAACGATTTGGTTTATATATCACACAGGGCTTTCAGCGGACTGCTTAGCTTGGAGCAGCTCACCCTGGAGAAATGCAACCTCACGGCAGTACCCACAGAAGCCCTTTCCCACCTCCGCAGCCTCATTAGCCTGCATCTGAAGCATCTCAACATCAACACTATGCCCGTGTATGCCTTTAAACGACTGTTCCACCTGAAACATCTAGAGATCGACTATTGGCCATTACTGGATATGATGCCTGCCAATAGCCTCTACGGTCTCAACCTCACGTCCCTCTCCATCACCAACACCAACCTGTCCACAGTCCCCTTCCTCGCCTTTAAACACCTGGTGTATCTGACCCACCTCAACCTCTCCTACAATCCCATCAGCGCCATCGAAGCCGGCATGTTCTCGGACCTGATCCGCCTTCAGGAGCTTCACATAGTGGGCGCGCAGCTCCGCACCATTGAGCCTCACTCCTTCCAAGGGCTCCGCTTCCTCCGTGTGCTCAATGTGTCTCAGAATCTACTGGAGACTTTGGAAGAGAACGTCTTCTCCTCCCCTAGGGCTTTGGAGGTCCTGAGCATCAACAACAACCCCCTGGCCTGCGACTGCCGTCTCCTGTGGATCCTGCAGCGGCACCCCACGCTGCAGTTCGGGGGCCAGCAGCCCATGTGCGCCGGCCCCGACACCATCCGCGAGAGGTCGTTCAAGGATTTCCACAGCACTGCCCTTTCTTTTTACTTTACCTGCAAAAAACCCAAAATCCGTGAAAAGAAGCTGCAGCATCTGCTCGTGGACGAAGGGCAGACGGTCCAGCTCGAATGCAGCGCAGACGGAGACCCTCAGCCTGTCATTTCCTGGGTGACGCCGCGGAGGCGTTTTATCACTGCCAAGTCCAACGGAAGAGCCACCGTGCTGGGCGACGGCACCTTGGAAATCCGCTTTGCCCAGGATCAAGACAGCGGGATGTACGTTTGCATCGCCAGCAACGCGGCGGGGAATGACACCTACACGGCCTCTTTAACGGTGAAAGGCTTCACCTCAGACCGCTTCCTTTATGCCAACAGGACCCCTATGTACATGACAGACTCCAACGACACCATGTCCAACGGCACCAATGCCAACACTTTCTCCCTGGACCTCAAAACAATACTGGTGTCTACGGCCATGGGCTGTTTCACATTCCTGGGAGTGGTTTTATTTTGTTTTCTCCTCCTTTTTGTGTGGAGCCGAGGGAAAGGCAAGCATAAAAACAGCATTGACCTCGAGTACGTGCCCCGAAAAAACAATGGTGCTGTTGTGGAAGGGGAGGTGGCTGGACCCAGAAGGTTCAACATGAAAATGATCTGAGGGTCTAGCACTCACGCTGTTGTTTCTGGGCCGGTGTTGGTCACCAGTGAGACAGCTGGCACAATCAATGACTAGGTTAGAAGGTGGCCTCCTGCAGCTGCCCTGTGTCAAAGCAGGGTCCATGGGAGCAGGAGGACTTCTCATGGAGACTCTCCACCTAGAGGGAGGCAGGCAGACACGTGTCGGAGCCCTTCACAGTGGGATACTAATTGTTTGCATTGCAAATATCGGCATTCTGGGGATCTCAGTAATGAACCTGAACCTTTGGCTCATGCTCACGGACAGTTACTCAACATTTTCTACCACGGCAAAAACAAAAGAAAAAAACAAGGAACAACCTACAATGTAGGATTTACACATTAAAAAGACACATTTGTCAAAAACATACTCTACGGAAAAATTTGTATCTACGATTCTCATTTGTTAAAGCCTTGCATCATACCATATTGTTGGTTCAGCACCACAATGAAATCAATATATTCTTTACTCTTTTTTTTTTGAAACATATGCTGTATATGTTTTAAAGCAATATGAATGAGAGGTTGTGCTTTTAGTTACTCACCACTATAGATCCAAGTGTGATTTCACCTTCCTTTCCATGGAGATGACCCCGAGACTAGATCCCTGGAGTTATGGGTGGAGAGATGTGGGACCATGCGTTTGTCTGATATAGGATGCCAAGAAATAGGGCCCAAGGCAAAACTGCTCAACTCTGTTAACTTCTGTTACTATAAATAAAGGCATGTGCCTAGTTTTGATACAGAATGGAATATTTTTTATACTTGTGATATCACCCTGGACCAGTTTACTGTAACAAAGCCCTCGGGTTCTCCAGAAGGTTGTGTGCCACTTAGTTGTACCTGTAAAATGCAAAGTAGGTGTTTGTGAGGAAGATCATCCGTTTAAACACAACTTGGTTTTCCTTTCATCAGTTGCTGCTAATGGGTTAATAGGAAGAGCACGTAGTTGTTATCTATACTCATAGGGTAATACTGACCTTGTAGCAGAGATCAAGGATTCGGATGTGCAAAAGCTATGTGGATAAGGAGTTCTCCTCCGATGCCAGCACAAACCAGGGCGACCCAGACAAGCAGCTGAGGATCTGCTACAGTGCTAGCGGTCTGAAGCCTGGACTGCTGCCAGTCACAGGAAGTAACCAGCTACCACGCTGATGTTTTCCATTCAGACATGTACTGAACATACAGTATTACCTTGAATGGGTAACTTCAGGGCTTTTCCCTGCTTCCTTTTAGCTTGAGAATTGTCTTGTGTACATAAGAGGAATCCGTCTCCTTTTTAAAGAGGTGAGGAGAAACAAGGTTAATTAAAAAGCACTGGTTTTTCCCTCTATTCTCAACAGAGTAGAGGGAAAAACCAGGCTCGAGAGTCCTACAAATGGGTTAAATTGTGCAGGTACTTTGACCCCTCTGACCCAAGGATCTCTGTCCAGTTCAGTTTGTATTAATGACTGTTACTCAAAGTTAAAACATGATAGTGTTTGTTTGTTTGTTTGTTTGTTTTTTAATGGCATCCTGCCCCTACCACCAGTGATCTGGTTCAAATGAGACACAATTCTGTTTGGCTAAATGTTCAGTGAATGGCTTTCAACACATATATTCATATCTGAGAAAGCACTGAATGCAGAGTGGATTCCTGAAATGTGATCTATTTAATCAGCAAAGGACAGATAGGAAATGTCCATTCTTTGTACATTTGAGAGGGACCTGAAGTGAGCCCCCTTTTGGACAGTGAGTGGGAAGTTTCTGAGGTTTGTTTCTTGACATACCGCCTGGGGGTCTGACTTTCAAAAAGCTGGCTTTTTTTTTTTTTCTTTTTTATCATTTGAAATTTTGAGGAGCTTCGATAAAATTAAATTGACCCCAATAAAAAAGTGACAGGTCCAGAAATCGTTTTGCCGATTGGATAGGGCACAGTTAAACCCCTTTCTCCCTTAATAAAGGGTGGAAATGAGACAGAAAGATTGAAGCATTGCCTCTTTAAGTCATTTTTCATTTGACTTTCCTAATGACTATCATAGATCTTTTAGAAATTCATTTTCCACTTTTGGAAATTACTTCATATTACATATCCAATATTACAAATCAAGACTTTTCTGTAACTCCTATTTCCCATGTGCAGGTGGGATGGGGTCTTTCAAACTGAAAAGAAAAAGTGGTGGGCTAGTCTTCCACGACTTAATAGAAAATACTTCATCTTCATTTTGCACCGTTGTATTTGCAACTCATTGTCCAACAACAAGAGAAAACATTAAGCAATTAATAAAAGGGCTTTGTGACTATAGCTGTTCTTTTCTGTTAAATTAAAAGTTGACCAAAAGCAGCTTAGTAAATGAAATGAAGTTTAAATGAACCCATCCACAAAAAAATTAAGTGAAAAGATTTTGTGATTATTCCATTAGAAGAAGTGAGACTTCACTCTTTTAGGGACTTGCACTCTCTGATCTGTGGAACAACAGGTATTTAAGATATCAGCAAGCACTCTTCCAAAAGAGAGATTGGATAGACTACTAAATTGGAAAAATGCTGTGTTCTTTAACCACCTCTTGACGTTTAAATATACATGAGCCTAATGAATTCTCTGCAAGTCCTATAAAAAAGAATTCTGTTTAATATTGCTCACCTTAGGGTTTCTCTATAATTTATTTGAGCACAAAGCTTTTCCTTTTCTGATGTAACTATTAGCATTTTGAGAAACTGGAGTTTCAACAAACCCAGTTTGGTTGACAATGAACTAAAGTTGTGCTTTTCCAAAGTATTCCTAAACCAGTGTTACCACTAAGAGCAAAACTACTATTTGAATTGGGCTCCAACAGATAATAAAAAAAAAAATACCACCTGCAAACATGATCTGGTCATAAGAATATATTGGCCAGATATTTCTTGGAGAATTCACTACTTTCTGCCAGAAACATCACAGTAATGCATTTATTGTTAATTCAATAGCTACTTAATTTTCTCCATTCTCACGAGCAGTGCAGATCTTGGGTTTCTTTGGATATCTGTAAAGCTCTGAACGTGGGTTCCGTTAACTAGCTCTAGGGCTTAGTATGGAGTTACACATAAGGAATTTTCTCTTATGGCTTTAAATTACCTCTTGATTAGAGCAAAGTAGACCAAGGTAGAGAATAACAGCTCAGAGAGCACACGGACCAAATTCTCTCCTAACTAGACCTCTCTGAGTCAGTCTCTTCCTAGAGGATTTGTCTTAAAGTGCCGCAAGAAGAAATACAGTTGTTTGGCTCAGCACTTAGTTCTAGGTTGACCAGTTCAGTTGTGTGTGTGTGTGTGTCTATATCACTTTCAAATAAATGTTTATTTTCTCCAGGCATTAAATCTCTAGAAGAACAAATTCTCTAACTAGAGCCCTAATAGTCTGAAAGAACTGATCCATGTCTGAAATGCATATTACCAGAATAAAGTAACTCACCAATCTGACTTATTGTGTTCGTGGTGAGGGATTTCTACTTGTCCAAATTCTCCTAGTAAGTACTCACTTACTTTAACCTCATTTTCACTGCATTTATAGTTATGAGCTTTTCAAATATTCTCATAATCTGAAAATGTAAATCAAGAATTGCCAAGATTTACACATCCTAGTTCCTGAGGACTTGGGTCAGATTTCTAGGTTTGCTAAAGTTTCTCAGAAATTTTGCTTCTCACCACCAACTCCCCAGTAGTATGAAGGCATTCAGGATTTGCTCTACAGAGTCAAGGGTGGATTCTTTTTTCATTGTTCTGTCAAATATTTTGCTCTCCTCAGTTCTCAGAGAAGCCTAGGAGTTACGTAATCTTCTATGACTTTTTTAGAAAAAGGATTATTTAAATCTCACCTGCATTGACACCTGACTTTTGTCACTTTCCAAGACTCAAGTAGGAAAAAATATATTTATATTTTAGAACGTACTAAAGAGAGGATATGATCTTGCAGAAGAAAAATTGAGTACAGTCCCATGTAAATTAACTTACCCTTCCAGGTTCTCCCTTCATCTCTGGGTCAAGACATTTGTTTTAACTTCAGGGACTGTGCCCAGAAGCTGTTCAGCAACATGTAATATATCTTGAGGCTTTCTAGGAAAGAAAAAAAATACATCATTTTCAGCATAGAAGGCTAAGACTTGACAAAAAGACATTATCGAGGGTTTAAAGAAAGGTTAGAGAGAGATACTTGGATCCATTTTAATTCTATTTCCTCTGTTGCTAAAATTTACAGTTAAGGTCTTCTGAGAAAGAATCCTAAATTATGTTCTTCTTTAAATTTAGTTTCTGTTTTATCCCTATTTACCATGTCCCGGTCACCTTTATGTAACTCACACGATCTATTCCAAATGGATTTTGTGACATGTGAACCTAGTAACAAAACCTTTGGGGCCAAAGCCATTCATTCTACTTGGTCCTTAGGTAAAGATACATCCTTCTTTATTACTAGGACTGGGATCTAGCAACAGTCCCCATTGGACATGTACATCCTGTGCCTGGTTATTTCCATGGATTTCCCACCAATGGCTTGGGAAGCTCTGTCCTTTCTGGTAGACCCTTGATACTTTCTGATTGAAGAGTTTGAGTTACTTTGCCCTTATGTGTGGGAAGCTTGGAGGACTGAAATATTATCTGACTTGTTGATTTCAGAATTACACGCATTGGTTAGGCACCAGACGGTGCTTCCTGATATTTTGGCAAACACTTGATGAATCTCTCCCTTACTGTCCCCTCAGCTCCTTCAAAAGCCATCCCCAAGAGAACACTCTCATTCTTACTGTAGTTAAAGTGTGGCGACTTCACAACTGAAGTCTACAAGATCAAAATGCTAGCTGATTTGCTACGTTATTTACCTAACTGGGCCTAAGGGCAATAAAAGTCTAGATTTGCAAGGTTTAGCCAAGTCAACTATGGTTTAAATAACAATGACAGGTTTTCAAATCTGAAATTGGTTCATCTGTTTTGGGAACAGTAAATGTGGCTGTATTTCTCAAAAAAAAAAAAAAAAAAGAATGAAAACTGCTTACCTTGTGTTAGCTTGGCCTACGATAAAATGTTTGCAGCAAATAAATATAATTAAGAGGTTTGTCAAAGGTTTGTTTTTCTAAAACAGGCCTGGAACTGATGTTCCTCTTTCAAAATATGGGAATCTGATCAAGACACACTTGAATGTGCCTCAGACTTCCCATCTCAGTTGGCCAAGGTCGTTAATGCCACTTTTCCCTTCCCCCGCCCCCATCTCCCAGGAGAAGATCCTGGGTGGGAAGGAGGAAGAGAGCTGGGACTACGAAGTTCCCTGAGACAGCCCACAGAGCGGAAAGCTCTGGTATCCCCCACGTTCCCGCCTCCTTTCCTGAGACCACAATGGAAATGATCTCTCATTCTCCAGCTCTGCCCTCCTCTGCAGTGTCATCTCCCTGCCGCTGTCACACCTCATCAATGAATGCTCTCTTTGGGGAGAAGTCTGCTTTCGTTGGTACTCAGAAGTTTTAGGGTAATTGTTAAACTGGAAATTGCTTAAAAAAAAAAAAAAAAAAAGCTCAAGCCTATCTCACATAACACTTTAAAAGTTAAGACTTACCATTCACATAATCACAAGCTGACAGCACTGTGCAGGTGGAGTGATTCTGATTTTTTTTTCCCTCTCTTCTAGAAGCAGGTGGGTTGATATAATGCCAGCCCTAAATAGAAGCTTTATTTATAGCCTCAGCAGAATGAGAAAAGAGCTGGCATAATCAAGAGTATACTGCATATTTTAAGGAAGGCTTTACCTTTAATATGCAAAACAGCCATTAAGAAGACAACAGAAATGCACATTTACATTCTGCTAAATTGGTTAACTGTATTAGTTCCAGTAAAGTTCAAAAGATAACCTTCTGTGCTGAAAATGGGTCAAAGATTTTATGTTTACTCTACGGGACCAAGAAAAAAAAAATCCAGAAATTTGGTTGCCATGTTAACTTTTTTCATTTTGGTACACACCTCCTATTCTAAATTGCTTTAATATCTTTAATCTCCACTACAATATAATCAGTACAATCTACAATCGCACATAATCAACAAGTAATGATTAAGCAGGAGATTAACTCAAACTTGCCAAAAAAACTTCTCACGTTATTTATAACGATATGTGTTTAACAAGGCACTGACTCATATACAAACATATGTGATAGCCAGAGATGGGAACTGAGCCACAAACTTTGTTTAGAGGCTATTTGGAAGAAAACATACTCTTTTCCTCCGTAGTTATAAAATCAGCTGTATTACACATAGGGGTTGCTTGATATGCAAGTCAATTGTCTTACTTTTTTTCCCATACAGTTTGGAATCCCCCAAATCATAATTTTAAAACTATGTTTATATATACACATATAAATATGTGGGAAAGGGTGGTTTGATTTTTTTAAGTGTTTAAAATGTAACTGTTTTAAAGACTGATATGCTTGAGCAGGAGGGAACCAAAAAAAAAAAAAAAAACAAACAAACAAAAAAAAAAACCCAGAATGTGTGTCTGTGCTTTTCTTTGATTTTTTTTTTTTTTTTTTTAACCAAAATCTTATTCTGGGAACATCCTATGATTGGAAGCTGAAACAACCTACAGAACTTGTTTTTTGGGTTTTGTTTGTTTATTTGTTTTTAAATGCCTGATAGTTTGTTTTTGTTCTCAAAAAATTAGTGCTAATGACAGAAGTATTTCAGTTTAGGTTTGTGTCTGATTGACTATTGTTGATTCATTGTTGTGCGCATTTTTTTTTAACATGTAAAACCAGGTTAACTTATTTTATTAGTATGTAAAATAAGTTAAGAAAACATGTTTTCTTTACAGATATAAAGGGCTTAAGCATCTGACATCTCAGTTAAATCCACTGGGATATTATTAAGTAATGAAATGTAATAAAACGTGACTGGAGTCATACATCAGAAAATATTTCCTTATTGAGAGAGGCAGGTTCTATGAGCCTTACTGGAAACATGAGGTTGCTTATATATCTTTAGCACTGTTACTAGATCAAATAATCTAATAAATTTCAATCAAGGCAGGTTCTAATCCAGTGGAATCTGATTCTAATGCCAGGGTAGGTCGAGACCACTCAGAGCAAAAATCCGAGGACAAACTATTAGGTTCTTTTTACGCAAAATTACCAAGGGGCCATGGTTGGATATGCCGGCTATCCAAATCTGTGTAACACTAACCCACTATAAAGATAATCTATTTCAGTGAAGATAAATCCTGTATCACTTGAAAAATTATCCCAAATTCATTTGACTTGCTTACATGAGCAAGTAATGGGCATGACTTCAGGCACAAAGGGTCCAAGCAGCCATACACGTAACATCTAGTTTTTCAGTTACTTTTCACTCAGCCAACTATCAGTGATTCAAGACATCCTCTAAGAGAGGAAGGCACAACAAATTTTAAAAAAGATCACTTATCTTCAGGCAAATTGGAAACAAGGGGAAGAGAAGACTATCTAGTGTTAAAAAGTGAAAATTAAAAATATAGAAACTGCACTTCTGCCATCTTTCTGCTGAACATGAAGGTGCTCTCTCTTCCCTTTTGGTCCTGATGGTAATGGGCTTCAGGCAGCCGTGCTCAGGGAGCTGTCATCCCGTGATACCATCTTCCTCCCTGATGGCTTATTAGATGCCTTCCAAGGAAGAAGGAGTAAGTGGAGGAGGAGGCACCAAACTGACAGGAGGTCTTGATAAAGGACAAGAAAGCCCAGGATTCACATCTACTCAGCAGCAAACACTTGAATTCTCAGACTGCTGGCTTCTTTAATTGCAAAATGAAGAGCTTGCCGCCAGAGAGGGATTTCCTTCTCCCTGAAGATTCTCTAGTAATGCCAGGGCTGCTTGGGTAAGGGTCCCATGTCTGATAGTGTGACTTTCATTTTATACTATTAAACTCACATGACTAAAGTAGGTGATCCCTGAAGGGAATTTCAAACGTGTTGAGTATACCCCTCTGCCAACATCACAAGTTGGGTTGGCCACTAAACACACTGATCAGGAAGAAGGTTCTAGTACTTCAGCACTTGTTCTTGAACAATGGGAAGAAGGTAAAATCACTAAGTCAGACTTTTTAATGAAAGCTAAATGTACTTTTAACTCAGCCTGTCTTTGGGCTCTACTTACAAAAGACACACTGGCCACGTGCTGCTTTGTACATTTGGAAGCCCATTGTAATTTTTTTTGCTTCTGAATTTCTCCCACCCACCCCTACCCACCCCCTTCCTCAGTTTTGAGCATACTGCACCAGCAGGCTTGCTGTTAAATTTCTCTGTGTCATTTAATATAGTCGAAATAAATATTTTGAGTTCCTACCTACTCCTTTTAAGGCAAATAAGTTTATTATAGAACCGGATATTCTTTTCTTAATTACTTCATTTTCAGAACTAAAACCTAGGACATGAAGATTAATGTGGCATGAAGCCAAGCTAAGGAGGAAACCTCAGTGGGATTTCTAGAGAAATTCACCTAGAAACTCTGCCAGTGACTGTGGAAATCCTAAAAACACTGGCTTCTAGGGTTTGTCACCATGGTGCTTTTCATCAACCCTTATAAACTTTATAAACAACAAAATGCAAAAATTATAACCTTCTATCAAAAAATGCGGACTGAGAAGGAAATCTGTTGGTATAGCTACATAGGCATTGTCTCATTCAATAATATTCTGAACCAGGTAAGTCAGAATGCTGGGACGTGTCAGTAAATCTAAGTAGTACAGGCATTTTTACTGCCAGATACACACACCTGTTAACTAAGAACCATCTAGAGAAATAATAAAAGGCTGACGGAAAACATGTATCATATCTAAGGATTCTCTCTGTTCTACTTGGCCTCTAACTAAGAAAACTAAGAAGAGAACTCAATCACTAAGGAGTCCAGGTCTGAGAGATGAAAATCCAAGCAGAGTCTCCATTAAAAACCAAAATACTCCTCTACAGGTTACCTCTTTTCTTGGTAGACCCAAATCTTATATATGATTGCAAAAGTGACATCTATATTGAATATAGTGACTAATTTGGTTCATTGTCACATTCAGAAATACATATATTTACCAGACTTCCCTCCCCCACTTCTGGGGCAGAGGTAGAATTTATATGAGCCTTTTCTAACTGCATCATGACCTGTCATGTTCAAGCTCAAGCATGCTAGTACCAGAGCACAGAGGCAATTCCCTACATTCAATCTATTCCATTAGCCCCGGGCTATTAGCTGGATGTATGAAAGATGAATAGATTATAGTTGCTGTATACATTCAGGGCTCTCATGAAAGTTAAACACTTCCTTGAACACACACACACAGATCCATACCATGGCATCCAGAGTTTCTTAAGCCGCAGTTTAAAACAAACATCCTCCTGGAAATGAATTCACTGGAGCCCAGGACAAATGTGCGATGCAAAGTGACCACCCAGCCAGCTCCGCCATCTTGATTCGTAAAAGCTCTCCTATCTTAGCAACACCCACAGGATCGGTTGCCTCTGCTTCTGTGGTCTCAAGATCCTTCCATGGCACTGCTGGTTTCAATACATGGAAGCTCTTTCCAATCCTGAGTCTTTTGGAGTTTAAAAAAAAAAAAAATGAGTTCACAGAAACAGAAAGTAACTGGTTAGTCAAGAGAAGAGTAGTTCATTGTTTTGGTTCAATATATTTTAAGAATAGTATTTGTTAAGAACTGGATAGCAGAAGCTTTTCAAGTGAATGGCAATGAGAAAATAGGTATATACAAGAAAATTTTACTTCAAAGGAAAATATATCATGTTTATGTATGTATCACTGCCTCTAATACTGGTCTTTGTAGTTCAGGTTCCAAATCAATAAGTACACAAATTCCTTATTAAAAAATACTTTAAATGTCTGTATGTTTTTATCCTTTTAAATGCTGCCAATATAAGCTCAAATACATGCCCACAGGAAATTCAGGAATCTACTTAACTCTTTCCTTTTTATCCTTGATTAGAAATTGCAAATCAGATTTCTCTAGCTTCTGTTTTAAAATATGTAGAAATTTTAATTTTCCATTTATCCAAACACAATCTCCTTTCATTCATTCATTCATCCATCCATCTAAGTCATCCATTTAATCATGTAACATCTACTGAGTATTCATTATCATAGTAACTCAACAGCACATCGATGAATAAAGTCATTATCAAATTGTGGTCCAAACTTTATTCCTGCATTTCACCACTTTAACTGCTTTGATGTCCAAGGTGATCACAACCTACTTCTCATTCTTTCATCCAAATCATGTGGCTTAGAGATGGGCCTTGTGTCCAACTAGCCAGATGCTAATCTGGCTTTAAGGACCTACCTGCTTTAATGATCCACTCTCAGGGAGTCAGAATAGTTAAGTACTGAAAAAACAAGGATCTGGGGTAAGAGTCCCCAGGGCTCTGTCCCTGGATTCACGTTTCTTTACGAACAGGCTACTTAACGTCTCTGCATCCCCATCTCTCAAAAGGACCATAACACTACCTACCTCACAAGGGTGCTGTGAGGCTTACCATGAAAGCATGAGGGGATGGTATGTAGAATTGGGGGCCTATTACAAAGGTGCTACAGGATTTAGAGTTGGCTGGATAAAGTTATCGAGTATGAACCCCTCTACCCCTGGGAGTCCCAGGTCTGCCAGGTCATATCAACTTTCTTTACAAGCAGAATCTAAAATGGCATTGGCCATCGATTGGCTTGGTTTAACTTTAATGCAACCTTCACAAGATTTATCACAAACCCCACTCTCTTTGAGAGTTGTTGGCTTGGGAAAATTATTAAACTAATGTTGTTAACAAAGGATAATAAAATGATTCACTTCCAGGTGCTGGGGGTAGGGGAACGTTTATTTATTTCAATATGATTCAAGAGTTTGAATGGATATCTTCAAGGGGATGCATTTTATTGGAGAAATTTGTTGCCTAGGGCTTTCTGTTGTTTTCAGTCTGACTCCCCAGCTTTCTGTACCATTGTTTTAACATACATCCCCTTTTCCCTTTCAGTGGAAGGGAAGCTATAATCCTCCCCATTTCATGATGATTCTTTTAATGAAGTCTGTTTTGCTCAAAGGACAAATCCTTTTCAACGACTATTGTAATTATTTTCTTAGAGGGCCGTTTTTTAATTGCCACACTGTTTAGCTAAGCCCTATTGTCCTGGTGTCCTTCATAACCGTCAGTTGCTTTAAAATAAAGGGGTGGGAGGGGGGAAGCTGATAAGCACATTGTTGTAATTGATTTGTATGTTTGAATTGTCTTATCAGAAAACAAGGTTATGAATTTCATCTGTTGAGACACAAAAATAAAATAATTTCCTAAAAAAATTGTATTTGGTTTTTGAATGTTCTAAAGTAGCATTTATTCTTCATCTTTTAATGTTTCATTAGTAGTGTTTTGCTATTAATCATATGATAACGAAGCTTCGCCTTCGATATTCATCAGTATTGCTCAATTCTTTTTTCATATATAGTTGAGAAAGAATCAAATAAAATTGTTCAAGATTTAGAACTGAAAGAAATCAGGAAGAGCCCATTCTCAGGGATCTGCAATACAAGGCTGACTGTGGAATTACCCAAGACAAACAGGTACGAAGTAAGACCTTTCAGGCTATACAGTAACATCACTTCTTTTTTTTTTTCTTTCCCAGTGCAAAATGTTACTTCAAGTAATAAAAAATAATATCTCCTGGTCATTTTCCATCAGTAAGAAAGCTCTAAAAAAATTAGGTGTAAATAACTGAGCTTGATTTAAAAAAAAAAAAATCTCTGGCATAATAATTTAGAGTAATTCCTCCTTGCCCCCTGCCCCCCACCAAAGAATCCAAAAACCACATTGGTATCTGAGCTTGGATTGCCACAACAAAATACTATAGATTGGTTGGTTTAAACAACAAATTTCTTTCTCACAGATCTGGAAGCTGGGAAGTCCCAGATCAAGATGTTGGCAGCGTGAGTGTGGTGAGATCACTTTCCTTGGGTTGTAGACGGCTACTTTCTCACTGCGTCCTCATGCAACCTGCCTTTCCCTGCGGCATGCACATGGAATGTGAGAGGGAGATAGTTTCTTCTTTTCCTCTTTTCATAAAGTCCACCAATCCTATCAGATTAGGACCCCAACTTGGGTGACCTCAATTAACCTTAATTTCCTCCCAGAAATCCTACCTCCAAATACAAACATATTGGGGGTTAGGGCTTCAACATATAATTTTAGCGGGGGAGCACGATTCAGTCCATGGAAGTTGATTTCTGCAGATTCATCAAAATGCTACATCATCTTTCTTGGTCATGAGCACGAGAGGTGGTATATAATATTAGGAAGACAAGTTAGGAAAGTTGATATAAACAAGCCAAGATGCACTGAAAAAGGATTTCAACAGCTAGCAAAGATTCCTGTCCTTGTTTCACTCCTTTGCTACTCCTAGACTCTTTTAAGACTCTGGCCTAGTTATTTTCTTCCATTACACATGCTGTTTCATTCTACAGCGCCCAAGTTTTTAAAGAGCTTCTGATTTCTCACAATACCCCCAGAGTTCTATTACCATTTCTCAAAAAACTTAACCTCTTCAATTTCTTTCTTATTCAATGCCATTAGTTAACTTCTTTCTGGAATACCCATCCCTGTCTGAAACACTTCAAGTTCTATTTTGACTGTGACTCTGTCTCCATCTACTAAAAAAAGCCTTATATAGGGGCGCCTGGGTGGCTCAGTGGGTTAAGCCGCTGCCTTCGGCTCAGGTCATGATCTCAGGGTCCTGGGATCGAGGCCCACATCGGGCTCTCTGCTCAGCAGGGAGCCTGCTTCCTCCTCTCTCTCTCTGCCTGCCTCTCTGCCTACTTGTGATCTCTCTCTGTCAAATAAATAAATAAAATCTTTAAAAAAAAAAAAGCCTTATATAGAGTCCATGTCAAGGAAAAAGGTAGGACAATATTCACCTCATGATCCAAAATTTACTCACACTCTGAGTCACCTGCACCATCCTCCGGATGAGATTGGCTCACCCATAGGAGCCAAGTTATGGGCTAGTTGCTTGTTCTCCATAGTTATTTTAGTGTGGAAAAGGTCATCAAAGTGCTGTTGTATGAACCAGCACAACAGCATTTGCCATGACCATCTACTTGACCTGAAGAGTCCTGGTGAATAAAATGTAGAAATGCCAACTGTGTGTTTGAAGAAGAGAAGTCCCCAAACTGAAAACTGCTCAGATGCCCACCTGTTCTCCTGTGGTTGTTCCTGCTGGGTTTGCAGATATTAAGAAGCAAGGGGCCAGGCTTAGGGTGATAAGCCAACATCTGTCCAATATACTCATGCTCTCTGATGTTCCCAGTGAACCAAACACTGAGTCTGAAGCTGGGCTGCAAGGACTTTGTCCCTACTGGAATAAAAAAAATTTCCAGAAATCGAAAAGATGTCAGAGGAAAAGAGTAAAATCTTCCTATGAAACAATTTTACTTTCTCAAAGATTAGACTTGTGTTTACTAGGCTAGACACCCTCAGAGGAAACACCATGACCTTTGCCTCTTGTGAACACTAAAGGAGTCAAGGCCACCAATGGTTTCTTAGCCAACCCCCCCTCCCCGGCCATTCTCCTTGTGTTCATCTGACCATTAGTTAGGGAGCCTCCTCAAACGTCACTCGTTCAAAGTTCCAGGATGAGACATAGGACACCGAGGTAATCCTAATTATAAAAGTAATTTGTACTTGCTTACTGTAGAAAAGTGGGCAAATAAAGAGATTGGAGGAAAATATCTTATATTCCCATCTTTCCAAAGCACAGTTACTATCATCTGATCATTCCTTTTGGTCTTTCCGAAGGGATGAGCTAGGTTTTAAAATAGCAATTTAGCACCTTTCATTGCTATGACCTTAATTCCCTTCTGCTCCCCACCTCCCTCCTCCTCTTCTCCCTGCTCCTTCTCTCCGTGATGTATTTCAGGACCTCTCGTGATGGGGCAGCAACACAGCTCCCAAAGCACAAACAACCCACCTACTCTCTCAGTCAGGACCTCAGCGAAGGGTTCTGAGAAAATCCTCGGTAGTGATCATGACGGGAGCGGCATCTTCAAAAGTTCATTTTCTTAAAGAAAGTTACTCCCAGCCCAGTCAAGTGGTCCTCGGAGAAATTTGCAGAACCAAAAATGAGAGGAAATACTAGATGCCAATTCCCTGGTGTCTGCCACGTACCTGGAACTTGACCCAAAAAAGCTCATTCATCTTCCTCGAAGTCCGAGAGGTGGGCCCTCTCTTTCTTGTTTCATAGGATTTTCTCCTGATGCCAATTCCAAAATCTATCTTCTTTCCATTCCATCACTCTGCCCCCAATTCTGCTACTCTCAGAAGTAGAACAAAACTTTTGTCATTTCACAAGGAGGCCTCTGACGATCATTGCCGCCCTGTAACATATTCAGCTTCCTGAACCCCTTTGGCTTTCAGTTGAGATTAGAAACAAATCTTTTGCACCCCACCCCCTGCAGCTCCCCTGGATCAGATCCCTTATCCGATCCCTGATATTCTTTGCAACAACATCCATCCCGGTGAACTCTCTTTCTACTAATGTGGATCTAATGAGAGATGCTCTGAAAATGCTATTGTAACTTGGAATTAACTGAAATGATAGTGCAGCATATCCTGCTGCCTACTTCTACAAGCTCGACTGCCTTGGAGAGGCTGGGTGGCTCTGTGGGTCAAAGCCTCTGCCTTCAGCTCGGGTCATGATCCCAGGGTCCTGGGATCAAGCCCCGCAGCGGGCTCTCTGTTCAACAGGGAACCTTCCCCCACCCCCCGCCTGCCTCTCTGCCTACTTGTGATCTCTGTCTGTCAAATGAATAAATAAAATCTCTAAACAAACAAACAAACAGACAAAGCTTGACTGCCTAATGGGCAAAGGAGCACTTTGGTTCCTCTGAAGCTACAATCCCGTGTTAGAGATCGCAGCCAACACAGGGGAAAATATCGTTGCTCCTCACCTTCAAACATCTTCTGCCCCCATGGTAATGAAACATCTTTGGGGAAGTTGGTTATGTAAACCAAAGAAAACAGATGTAGAGAAAAGAGAAGAGGGGAGGGGAGGAGAGGAAAGGGAAGAGAGGGGAGGCGAAGGGAGGGGAGAAAGGAAAAGGAAAGAAACAAAAGTTTGCCACCCACCAGTAGAGGAAACCCCATTGCTTTTTATGGGAAATTACCTTGGTCTCTTCTACAAAACTTCAATGTTTTAATGGAAGGAAGATAAATCTTGGGGTAAATGAAACACTGAGGTGGGCTGGCCTCATTCGGCATCGCTGGGTGTTGTTTAAGTCTGGAAACTTCTGCTAATTGGGGAAGGAGAAAGAGGGAGATGAATGATGCAAATGGACACTTTGTGGCGACTCTGACCCACACATCACAACCACCTCCCCCCGGAGGATGAAAACCGTCTTCCAGCTCCCAGGAAACATCATTCACAGTGGCCGCCTGCTAGTGTTGAATGAAGCAAGGTAAGCATGCCACTGGAAATTCTTCTCATTCAGGGACAGAGAAGCAGAATGACACGGAGAGATTCCAACACAGAAACCTTAATATATTATTTAGGTTCCCACTGAATGCCTGCATGTTAAGCAGGGACAAGGCCGACCGCCCATGTAGGCTTCTGCCATCTTTGCCAAACCATGCGGACTCTCTGTGCGTCTCCTCACCTCTGACAGTATGCTGTAGCCTACTTTCATTCGTCGGAGTGTTTCCGCGCATAGTACTCTTTGCACAGTCCTTGTATGGTCACGTGTTCAGAGAAAGGACTCTACAGTCTAGGACACTTTCAGGGAGGTGAGGAACAAGGGAGCTGCTCTCTGGTCTCTTTCTAAATCATTCGCTCCCAGGCAGCTGCGATGGGAGCGGGAGGCTGTGTGTGACAGCGGACACCGGCAAAGGGGACCGCGAGTCAGGGCCTGTTCTGTAGCTACCTGTCTGTGTGGAAGTCTTCCAGATTTTATTCCTGCCTTTGTCCACCTCGCAAGGCGGGAAACAGTGTGTTTCAGCTCTGTCGTGAGAAGCTGGGCCAGGTATTCAGTCCAGTGACCCAGGGAGGGGAAGGCCTCAGCAAAAAACTGCTATGGGCCACATGCTCAAGTTTACTTCCAAGGAGCTGCTTTCCTGGGCAAAAAAAAAAAAAAAAAAAAAAAGCTCCTGAGACTGGACTGTCCCAAAATGAAAAGCCTTGGGATCAGGCTAATGCAGACTTTTGCCATTTCAGAAATATCTTCAAGAAAGGAAAAAAAAAAAAAAAAAAAAAAGATAACGTGGTATGTGAAAGTCAAAGTCTCTCCTCTGTCCCAGCGAAATTCTCACAAAGGTGGTGAAGGACTATTGGACATCAACATCCCCTTGGTAGAGGGATAGCCTCCTAGGGAGTTTGGCCTACAGTAGGTGCTCAGTAAACGAATGTCACATAAGTGAGTACATAGTCTAGGAAGACAGGACATGGGCACCTGGGTGGCTCAGTGGGTTAAAGCCTCTGCCTTCAGCTCAGGTCATGATCCCAGGGTCCTGGGATCGAGCCCCACATCGGGCTCTCTGCTTGGCAGGGAGCCTGCTTCCCCTTTCTCTCTCTGCCTGTCTCTCTGCCTACTTATGATCTCTATCTGTCAAATAAATAAAATTTAAAAAAAAAAAGGAAGACGGGACATATCACATGGAAACATATGCACAGACAAGCAGTAGGGCCTTACCTGCATGAAGCTTTTTAACAAATCATTCACTTCTTGTGGGGACTGTAGGTGTCTGTTTTTAATTACGCAAAGAGTAAATGCCCTTTATAGGACCATTAAAAAACAGAAAACAAAAAACTTAAAATTTCCAGTAACTCAAAAAGAGAGAATACACTGTTAATGTTTATGTGGTTAAATCAACATAAGCACAAAACAATTTTTCTATGTAGTACATATGGATTCTTAACTGATGTCTCTTGGTTCATAAACTTCTTTTTCTCTTAGCATTTTTCTTAAATTTTACCTCTATTTTTTATTTTATTTATTTACTTGAGAAAGAGAGAGAGAGCATGAGCAGAGAGAGAGGACAGAGGGAGAAGCAGGCTTCCCATCAAGCAGAGAGACCGAGGCGGGGCTCGATCCCAGGACCCTGAGATCATGACCTGAGCTGAAAGGCAGAGGCTTTAACTCACTGAGCCACTCAGGTGCTTCACTTAGCATTTTATTGTGAATCTCTTTGCATCATAAATGTCTGCATAGAATTCCCTTAATTGTACTCTAATTCATTGACAGGTATAAATACCCATTGTAGGGTATTTAGGACTGTGTATCAGAGGTCTCTGGAAAGAAATCTTTATTCATGTTCATAATTTTTTTTTTAACTAAATTATTTGGAATAGAATCACGGAGTCAAAACTTAATGCAACTTTCTGAGGCTTTCGGTAGGCAGTGATACCAGAGAGAGACTGATTTAGGGTTTGAACAGTAAGGTAGAAGAGGACTCTTTTCCCTGAAACCTCAGGAAATGCGCTAGGTTTTGAGGAAAGCATCAATAACAAAGATTGTCCCTCTGTCCTTTTCTATCAGGTACACTTAGGTTCCACCTGACCCTAAATTATTGTACAATACTACCAGATTCTTCGTTGACAATTTTTTTTATTGTCCTGTGTAATTTCCTCTTGAGTTCTTGCATTATGAGGCACATGCCCAATAGCTTCTTTTGAGTGTAGAGTGGTTACTGGTTAAATCCAAATACCAGTATTCATTTGACTGCAGGCAAGAAGATCCCCTCATTCATTTACTCAGTAATCACAGAGTGAATACTTTTAATGTACCAGGCACTCTTCAGACCAGTGCTATAAAAACCCAAACCAGAAAGATAAAATCTCTAACCATAGGAGCTTGAATTTTGATAGAGAGAAAACATTCAAAGAAATATACAATATAACAATAAGTAGCCATAAGTGCTACCTGGTGCTCTAACTCAGGTAGTCAGAGAAGTCCCTTCTGAAGAGATGCCTGGGTGAATGGACTGATCAAACTGTGCTTACATCTGAGGTAAGTGACTATCGGAGAAAAGGAAGAGCATGTGCAAAGGTCCTGAACAGGATTGAGTTGGACATGCTCCAAGAATGAAGAAATACCAGTATAATGACAGCAAATTAGAAAATACAGGGTAAGAAATTGAGATAGCAGAAAGGGCCAAACCAAGTAGGGCCTGGTAGACCATTTAGAGGACTTCAAGTTTTCTTCTAAATGATGGGAAGCATTTGAATGTTTTACAGAGGGGTGCAACATGATCCAATTTACATTTTCCAAATCTCAGTTGGACCCCTGAGTGGAGAATAAGTTACAGGCCACCAGTGAAAGCAGGCAGACCAGTGGCTCAGCTCTTGCGAGAGGGTAGGCAAACGGGTATGTCAAGCTCCTCGATCCCGTTTTGGAAGGAAGCAAGAGACTAACAAGTGACATGATAAGAGACTAACAAGTGATATGAATATTCACAGTTAAAAGCAGGACCCAATCATTATGTTACACGGCGCAGCAGCTCCAGTGAAAAGCCTTGGATGCCTGGTCATCTCTGTATTACCGCTTGTAGTCTCTCCGATTGGCTTCCACGTGAAGACGTCCACAGAGCAACTTCTGAGAACGGCTAATGCACAAGAACATTGCAAGCGCAGAGGATACACGCTCCAGGAGTGGGAGGCCCCCACCTTGACAAAGAGCCTCCATTAGTGCAGCCTCTGAAAGAAGTCAATAACCAGGTGGGACTACAGGAAAATTCTGAGCTGCACTTTCCCCTCGCCCCTCCTGTCGCCTGTCTCGCTACTGACCAAGCTGGCCTGTGGAGTAAGAGTGGAATTGAAAGCAACAGCATCGCAAATGTGGGTCTAGTTATTGAGCCATTTATAATCGAATGTCTATTAGGAAATATTAACAAGGAGCTAAATTAAAAGCTTGTTTCCATTTCTAGAAACCTACTCACTGAGTATTATCTAAGCTTCTGATGCAGTAAAAGTGGGATTAACTTGATCATCTTAAGGATCATTGGGTTTTTGAAGTACGTCAAAACAGGACTCTGTTCTTTTCTTTTTAAAATCACACACAAAATTAAAAGGACGTCTGAATCCACAAGGACATACACTCGGCACAAGTCTTGGGAAAACCACGGTGTCTTGTTCTCTGTATGTACATCTTTTTATTTTTAAGTTTCTCCTTTTAATTCCCTCTGACATGAATGTGTAATGCTGAGAATCTATGCTAATGAAGAATGTGTCCACAAGATGTATAATGCATGCCTTTTAATTAGTTCTGCTGCTATAATTGATTAACATTTTGCCTGTGCGGTACTATCACAAAGAATGAGCAGTGAAACACTGTATGCATCTAGTCCCTGTAGGAAAAAAAAAAAAAAAAGCACCGCACAATGCTATTGCCGAACATCTGCACCGCCAAAGCCATCCTCCGAACTCCTATTGAAAGTCTGGTGGGAGGCGCTTGAAGCAGCCTGGCAAGAAGCAGCAGAAATAAAAGACAAAATGAAAGGGCGAGAGGCCCAGAGGAATGAATATGGGAAATGTTAGAGAGGGAGGGAAAGAGATCAAGACGAATATGAAGAGTCTGAAAACAGCCATAACTCCAGACGGAATCTGGGGCAGATGGAGGAGATAGAAGTCAAGGCAGAGAAAGGAGAGAATACAAATTGTGGGCACATCTGTGCGTACAGACAGCTGCAGACATTCCGAGACGCACGTGCGGGTACGGGCATGTATGTAACTCTATGTAGGGTAACGACGGCAGAAACCAACTGTAGAAATGCAAGGCTCCAGCACCAGCACGGAGCCTGCCAATTCGGCGACTTCACCCCAGGGCCCGAGCCCCCTGACGGAGCACCCCTAGCGACCATGCAAATCCCCTCCCCTGCCCAACGTGAGCAGAAGGACCCCTGGCCCCCAGTCATTCACAGAGTGTGTACTATGGATGAACCCTGTGCTCAATGCCACGGAGCTACCCTCAAGGAGGCAAATCTCCCGGCCTCAAGCTGCTTACATTCCAGTGGGGGAGGCTATAAGCACGGAGAGAGTTAGGATGCTAGCACCAGAGAAGAGGAGCTCAAATTAAACACACAGTTGAAACAAGGTTTGGGCAATCCTGGGAAAGATTTCTTTTCTTTCTTTCTTCCTTTCTTCCTTTTTAAAGATTTTATTTGAGAGAGCAAGCGTGAGGGGTTGGTGGGGAAGGTGCGGGGAAGGGATTGAGAGAACGAGTTGTGGGGAGGGGCAGAAGGAGAAGCAGGCTCCCTGCTCCCAGGACCCGGGGATCCTGACCTGAGCCAAAGGCAGACGCTTCACCGACTGAGCCACCCAAGCATCCTGGCCTCAGAGATTTCTATCCCAAGACAGACATATGAAAAGTGGGTGGCAGAAAAGATGTTCCAGGCTAAGGGACCATTCCGGGCAAAGAACTTGAGAAAAGAACAGTGGGATTTTAAAGAAATGCGAGTAGTCCGGTAGAATGGGGAGGGAAGCAGTGGGGTGGGAGATGCCAAGGGGCAAGTTCATCAGGCACAAGCCAGATCCTGAAGACCTCCCTTGCAAGGAGCTGGTTTAAGCAAAGTTTAGCGAGTTTATTCACTTCAAGATTTCTACAGACCACACAGCACCATTAAGTACACTGTGAATTTCCCAGTGAGAGAAATAGTAGGCAGAATTCCTTAAGGTTTTTCCGTTTTTTTTTTTTTTTTTAGCAAAATATTTATTCACATCTTAAGTATTCAACGTAAGGCCTGCTAGACACAGTGTGAAAATCACAAAATTAGATACATACATTTGAACTTCATTCTGGATCCACCATAATCAACCCCTCAGCCTACCTGTTCAGATGCCCAACGGTCCTGCTTTGCTTCCTTTTAGGATCATCTCCCTCTTCCATCCTCCCTAACAGCAATTTCACAACTCTGCTCAAATCTCCCACCCATTCCCCCATTTCTCTTCACTCTCAGCAGATAACCTCCACTGTCAGAAATTAGAAGCCAGCAGATGGGAACTCCTTGGTTTCCCTGATACCACACTCCCAGGACTCCCATATCTACGTCACCTGTTTCAGCACAATAGAGGAGCTGTCCAGCCCCGCCTTCTTTAAATCCTATCCCTCCATTGTTTCAATTCACACTATCAAATACCCTTTCTCACAGAAGTTTCCCGCTAAAACAACATTCCTACCCAGGAACTCCTATCACCCCCACCTCCCCAGGAACTAATCTCCTTCTTCTTCTTCCTCCTCACAGAATTCTTCAAATAATTTCTTTGCCCCTTTGTCTCCCTTCCGTTACGTCCCATTCTTTCTTCCACGTGCATCCATCCATCAGAACAGTTCCTGCTGAGAATCACCAGTGCCCGTCTGATGCTAAGTCCAAGGGACATTTCAGCATGGCTCTTCCTTAATTTCTCTCACTGGTGTTTCACACTGTTGACCACAACCATCACTTAAAACACTTACGTCCCTTGGCTGTCACAGCAGAATTCTCTTTCACCTGTCTTTATCAGCCTGATCTCTTTATCAGCCCCCTTTCCAGGTTTATCCTCTGCCATTGCACTATCAAGTCTCTTCAAGCCTTCCGGGTCCCAAACTTAGCCCTTTGGCCCTCACTCGCTCTATTCTCCATCCTTGGATAACTGTGTCTATTTCCATGTCATCAATTATATTACATTCTGAAAATACCATGAATTCCAGAGAATTCTTGAATTTCAGAGTATTCCAGAGAACACTCATCCCGATCTCACACCATTTTTTTTCTTCATACGATCATTCTGCCTCCCAACTAGTCTCCCTCTGTCCTTGTTGGTGCCCTTACAATGTGCTCTCCCTGCCATAGTGACACTGAACACTTTATAGAGCAAATTTGATGATGTTAACCCTTTTCTTCTTCTGTGTACACACGCACACACACCAAGAACATTTTTTTTATCACTCTCTATCATTCTTAGGATAAATGCCAAAAATATGTTACATGATTCTTAAGGCTCTGAATGCATTGCCCCTTGCCTCTATCTCCACTCTGGTTTTTTACTTCTCTTTTTTCAACCTCTCTGCTTCACTGTTACTATTATCCACTTAGAAATTTCTCAAATATATTACCCTTTCTCTCACAAGTTTTTTGCATATTCTATTCCCTCTGCCCAAAACACTCTCACTCCTTCCTCCCTTCATCTGGCAAATGTCTTCGCATAACTTGACTCTCAACTCAGTCATAAATTCTTTAGAGGAATCTTTTATGACAACCAGACTCTCCATCCCAAACCCTGTGTAAAGCCAGAGATCTTAGTATGTACCCCATCATCTAAAAGTAGCTCATATTGAAGGATGTTTAAATAGATCATTGGATGCGGAGATAGTCCTAGCTGGGAGAAATATCTTCTAAAGTTAGAGTCCTGTCTTGTAATATATGTATATATCTCAACTAATGGCCAAGATACTGTGTCTTTTACCCACAACCAAAGTAACACATCCAAGAACCAAACAGTAAAAGTGTGGGTGGCGCTTCTTGATGATACACTTAATGGTCCACATTCAAATGTCTGCAGCTTGATCCCATGCTCAGCACTCTACAAGCCACAGGTTTAACATCTATGGGAGGGACATTTCTACTTGGGGCACAGAAAACGCTGCCACTAAACGAAAGCTAAGTCTCTGTATAGACATTTTGAAACTATATAGCTTATGCAAAATAGGAGGTCATGAGGTTGGCTGGGGTGACAAATGCTAACAACTACGGCAGATATTGTTGTTGCTACAAAGTGAGGGCCACAAGGATTTTGAGCCCAGAGGATATCCTAAATCACCTCCTCTACCACTCTGCTAATGTTAATGGCAGACCCTCTCAAACTACACTCAAGTAGGACCACCACAAAATTTGTCTTTCAGAAATAGTATTTAGATTACCATAGCAGGCAAGGAACTTAACCATCTGAAATACTAGAGAGAGAAAAGGAGAATGTGGGTTAATAATGCAAAATAAAAATCCCTAACAGCAGTTGTAGCCTCATGACTCATTCTAGAAACTATGGGGTGCATTTACTTATGTGTCCTTGCATAGGTCTCTTTCCTCTTCCTCTCTAGTTCATTAGTTGCTGAATATGCAGGTGGATTCGTAATAGAACAAAATGGGAAAGAGACATTACCCAGAAATCCTGGAGGTAAAGGACACAGAGACCTTACCTCTACATGGGTTTTGGAGATGGTACCTCTGGCTCTTACTCATTTACTCATTCATTCAGTGACATACACCTAAAATACATACAAACCTATCCGTGACAGTCTGCAAACTGCCATGTCAGGAAGGGGGGAGGTTTTAGGTTTGAGTCTTGAGATCTCTTCAGCAAGTTACAGCAACACTTTGTACTCCCTATGGTACGGCAACTTTATATTTACTGTGCCCTTGCATAAGCAAGGACAAGAACTTCAGCAGCACATAATTACATTTCCTGTCTCTTAAATCACAACCATCTTTATATGAGTGTCACACACTTTGTTTCAATCCTTGCATGGTTTTATAGTTTGTGATTATTTTTGTAAAGGAGGGTAGGCTAGTAAGCCTATGATAAATTCCAACATAATTTCCTGCATTTTTTAATGGACAGCAGAATCTGAACAAGGCACGTTGAAGACACATGAGGGACCAATTCATATTTCCCTGGACATGCTGCTATGCTCACCATGAGTGCAGAGACAACACCATTTTGGGTTACAAGATTTTCTGCATGAAAGTTTCATCCTTGCAATCCAAATGTGAGTGGTTTCATTGCTGTTACGTCTGATGTTCTGAGGTTCCCAAGGGGAAAACATACATCCTGTCAGACAGATTCCAGTACCTCCACATTTCCAAAGAAGCTAGACATTGGAGCTTAGAAAAAAAATAAATAACTTTGTAAGCACTTTTTTTTTAGACTTTGTTAATCAAAGAAAAATGAGGTACTTTCATACTGACTCAGGCTATAAAGTTACTCAAAAATGTCTGGGGACAAAGTCAACGGCATGCATTTATTGAGCACTTATTATCAAATCAGACAACAGCCGGGGAATTTATCTCCAAAATATAACAAAATCAAAGAGGTAAACATTTGAAAATGTTAATTGTACATTGTGGCAAGAAGCTGAAAACAATCTTTATGCCCGACAGTAAGAAAATGGCACAGTAATTATGGCCTATTAACAAACTAGAAAATTATGCAACCAACAAAAATAATAATTTTGAAGATTATATAAATATATGGAGGTATTCATGATGATATGGGAGGGTATGAAAAATAGAATTAAGAATGCCACACACAATGAAAATCTGCAATGAAATTGATAACCAAAGAAAGACAGATAATACTGTTAAGGGAAATAAAAATTAGCTCCTGGCAAGGGTTAGTGAAATTAAAATTTCACTTTTCAACTATTAATTAGTATCACTGGTTCATAATCCATTTGGTTATAAAATTATAAACTACCCAGTAATCCTAGAGTACTTTCTGAATGACAGAACACTCTGATTTCTTAGCACCAGGAGAAGAAGGTAGAAAGTACAAGTAAAATCCTGTCCCCACAGTGTTTCTGGTCTGTAATAAATTAAAGCAAACACATGAGAAACATTAGTGAACAACACAAGATTTGTTGTCATAAAGTTCTCTTCTTAAAGAACTAAGATGACAAGTGTTGGCAATCAAGAATGACTTCAAGGAGGGGCGCCTGGATGGCTCAGTCAGTTAAATGTCTGCCTTTGGCTCAGGTCATGATCACAGGGTCCTGGGATGGAGTCCCATGTTGGGCTCCCAGCTCAGCGGGGAGTCTGCTTCTCCCTCGCCCTCTGCCTGCTGCTCCCGCTGCTTGTGCACTCACTCTCTTTGTCAAATGAATGATTAAAATCTTAAAATAATAATAATAATAATAATGGCTCCAAGAAAGAAAGAGGACATGACGTGGGCCTGAAGATGATGACAGGTCTGGACAGAGAGGTGGAGAAGGCCACTTCACAGGTGGATACACACCAACAACAGCACTGACACAAGAATGATGGCAGCCTTGTCTTATCGTGGTGTGCTCTGACGAGGCACAGGCATAGATAATGGGAGAAGAAAGAGTACCTTGATCAGAGAAGAAGATCCTCTGATAGAGATTAGAGTTTATTTCTATTTCAACCTCAGACATATAAATAACTGAATGAACCAGGGTTTCTGGTGGGTGCATGTTCATTTATTATCTGCATAGCGACCAAGACCAAAGTATCCGCACCCTACAAGTTCCTTTAGGATCACTAATATCCATAGGTGCTCAGTTGACATTGGTTGTAGGGGAGTCAGGATTTATTGCAAAAATGATCCCACTTATGCAAAACTAGCTCACCGGGGGGTACTGTGGGTGTAGGGTTGTGTGTGCTTCTTGAGGCTGGCACATCTGTGGAGGCCCTGTCTTCCCTGTATCCAGGAGTGCTCGTGGAAGGCTGCTGCAGCCCCTGTAAAAATCATCACTAGCTAGGGGATGAAGAGGCCACAAGCTGGTTCATCCTGCTGAAGTCAAAACACCATGTAAAATAAGTCTTAAAACCTATGGATTCCACAACAAACAAACAAACAAAAACCAACCTTTGGATTCCACTTACAGCCATTAAAAATAGGGCAAAACTCTAGAAAAGTAACCCACTGCCCAGGATAAGGCCACATCAATCTGCCAAGGTAAAAACCTGAATGGTTCCTTTCATCCCTGGGATTCTGTTCCTTTTACATCTCACAAGGTTATTCTTCTTGTCCCAAGCTAGTTCTCAACCGAATGAAAGAAAAAATAAAGACTAAGGCTACAGAGACCAAAATGCTGCTTTCATCACTATAAAGCTGGTATTGGAGAGACTATGGCTTAAAATGCTCCGCAGCAGAACTTTCTGATAATGTAACCCAGAATTAGATTTACCCACCCAGTAAGCATTACTCCCCTATACACACACACACACTCCCCAGACCTACAAGATGGAGAGGCAGAGTGGAATGTGTGTTTCCTACAGGCAGCCAGCTTCCAAAAGAAGGGAACAAGGATGAGGCAGAACTACCTAGGTCTGTCTCTGCTTCCAAACTCTCAGAACAGGTCACTCCACCTCCCATCAAGAATGAATGAGAGAGCCAAAACACAGCCAGTCCGATGGTGCTGGATTCTCCCTCCAGCACAGGACAAAGCCTCAGAAGTATGGAAGAAAGGCCCTATCTTCCCAAAGGCAGATCACCGCAATGTTTTTGCGAGCATACCCATAAAATAAATTCCTAACAAAGGGACTTCTAGGTCATTTTTAGCTTCATAGATATTGTTCAGTTTCTCTCCACAAAGGTTATACCCTCTTTCTCCCACCAACCGCCTATGAGGGTTCCCGTTATCCACTCTCTCAACACTAAACATTTTTGTTTATCACCATCTGTATATCATTAAACATTAGTTTTTCCCCATCTGATGGGAAGGAAGGGGAATAGAATTTCATTGCTTTGATGTGCATTTTCTTAATTATGAATAAAGAGCTTCATTTCATGTTTAACTATTTGCATTTTTTTTCTACAAACTTTTAGGTGCTTTGCTTTCTTTTAAGGTTTCCCATCACTTAATTACTGATTTGTATAAACATTTAGTGAACTAACGGAGTTAATCATTTGTCTTCTATGTTGAAAATCTATATCATAGATTGTTATTCTCTTTATTTTTTTGCCATCACACAATTGTCAACTTTTATGTAGGTAAATTTAGCAGTTTTTTCCTGTTATGTTTCTAGGAATATAATGCTTGTTTTACAATGGTTCATCCAGCTAAGTGAACATAGTGCAGTGTGGCTTTAACTAGATTTCTTTCCCATCCTTGATAATAAATAATCTTTGTTAACCTTTCAGACTGTGAGGAAGGCTGAGTAGAACCCTAAGCCATTTACTTGGTTTTACAGAGCAGGTCAGATTTTATCTTTTAATGTTTTATATACAACTTTATTTGAAGAGAGGATACATCTAAATGAGGAAAGAAAAACCAAAAATCATTTCTCTGTTAAACTATAATTTAGAAAAACAGACACTGACACCCCCAATCCATGCTATAGCCAAAGGGACTTAAAAGAACTGTGTGCACTGAAGGCTGTTCTCCATTTACCTTTTCCCAATCTCCTACTTCCAGATCTAGCTAATGCTTTCTCCTCTGATAGAGGAGGGCACACTAACCCAAGCTTGTGCTGTACACATTCATATACACACACTTCATTTTACCTTGTGTTTGATGAAATGGCAGAGACTTTAGGGAATAGGACTAGAATGAAGAGAGAGAGAAATGGTCATCTTTTAGCACCTGCCGTTGGAGACCCTGCCCTGGCAACCAAAAAAGGCTGCAGGCACAGAAATCAGACACCTGGATTAGAATCTCCCAGAGCAGGAATGTCCAGGTGCTGAGGGCACCACTCCTAACCTCCTGGTGGCCTAATGGCCACTGATGGGAAGATACCTCCTGAAATGGCTACATTCCAGGATTTCTAAAAAGAATGACATTTCATATTCATTTTTGTGGTGCTTAATAGAAAACATAGCACTCCCATAGGCACAATTTTCCCATGGTATAGTGACAGTATCACCGGACTTATCCCCAGAAAATGTGGCTTCTGCTCTAATACCTGTGTGCCACTTGGAGAGAGAGGCAAATGTTTCTTTAACAAGACAGAACAATAAGCATAAAGGAGAAAAAAATGATATACTTCATTCAATCTAGAAACTTCCAATTAAAAGAAGGTAACTTTTCCTTTACTTTCTTTAAATACGTATGACTGTTTAAAGTAAAGACTGTAACAGAGTATCATGGCAGTGAAGTGGGTTTCCTGTGGAATACAATTGGGTCTTTTCTACCAAGTCTGACAATCTCTGTCTTTTAACTGGAATGTTACAACCATGTTCATTTAATATAATTATCAATATTATTAGGCTTTACTCTATTATCTTGTTATTTGTGCTTTACTTCACCCTTCTGGTTTTTGGTTCCTTTTTTCCTATTTTACTGCCTTCTTTAGGGTTAACTGAGTATTTCATACAGTTCTGGCTTTCTCCATTGGCTAACTGGCTTTACCTCTGTTTTATGTTTCAATGGTTATATTATACTTCATTATATGCATCTTCAACATATCTTAATTTTACTTCAAATTATAATATGTCATGTAAAATGTATGACCTCTACGAAAGTATAAAAACTACACTCTAACCTTTGAACCACTGTCATCTATTTTAATTCTACATTATCATAAGTTTCATGACATGTTGTCATTATCTTTTAACCATTCAATTATTTTAAAGGAGTTTTTAAAATGAGAAAAATTATTTTATATTTATGAACATAAAAATATTCAATAATCTATTTTCAAATCAACTCTGGAAATATATACAAATAGAACTGGATCATTACCAAGGAGGATTTGCCCCAAAAACACTTGGTAGGTTTAACATGCAAAACTCAATCATGTAATTCACCATATAAATAGAAAAAAAAGGGTAAGAATCCAAACATTCATCTCAAATGGTAAGGGGATAACATTTGACACAATCTAATGTCCTAATCTAATGTCATAATGGAACATCTCAATGATTAGGAATATTAGAAATATAAGATAACTTCCTAAATCATATAAAGGGCATCTGTGAAAAACCTGGAGCTAAAATCATACTTAAGGATGAAATGTTTAAGGTTTTCTTCTTGAATCTTAGAACAAAGCAAGGATATCTATTCTTGACACATTTATTCAACATTTTACTGGATGTCCTGTCAGTGCAATAAGGCCAGACAAAGAAAGACCATAAAAGAAAAGGTCAGCTCTCTTTATTCACAGATTACACGATCACAGTTGTGAAAATTCTAAGGAATCTCCAGCTAAATTGTGTTTTTATATACTAGTGGCATCAAATGGAAAATTAAAGAATCATTTCATTTATAGAGACATCAAAAAATATAACATAAATACTAAGGAATAAATTTAACAGAAGACCTTTAAGACTTCACTGCAAGGAAGACCATAAAACTTTGCTGAGAATGAATTAAAAAAAAAAAAAACCTTAATAAATGGAGAGAAGTATCATACTTAGGGATTAGGATATTCAATATTACTTGATGTCAGTTCTCCATACAATGATCTACAAAACCATTGCAATCATAATAATAATTCCACTGGGATTTTTATAGAAATTGACAAGCTAATTTTAAAATTAACATAGAAATGTCAATGACCTAGGATAGCAAAAACAACCTTAAGAAGAATAAAGTTGGAATACAAATACAGCTTGATGCAAACTTTCTACAAATGTATAGGACAGTATGTTATTTACCTAATCATTGATAAAATGTTCAGAAGAACAAAATAACTTGCATTTATAGGATCATTTGATTTTTTTCAAAGGCACTAAAGAAATCCATGAGGAAATCAAAATCTTTACAACATATGATGTCAGAAGAACTACATATTCATATGGAATAAATAAATGTTGACCTCTATCTCACACCATACACAAAAAATTTAGTTGAGCTGCATTATAAACCTAAATGTGAATGCTAAAATTAGAAAGTTTCTAAAAGGAAATAAAGCTATCACTTGGAGGTAGGAAATGTGTCTTCAACAGTACATAGAAAGTAATTACCATAAAGGGAAAAAAGTGATACATTAGACTTCATCAAAACTATACACTTGTCCTATCTAAAGACACACTTAAGTAATTAGATAAGTGCCAGAATGGAAAATACTCACAAAACACCTATCTGACAGAGAATTGGCATAGAAGATACATAAGAACACTCCCTAACTCAGTAATAAAAGACAACCCAACTCAAAAAGTGGACAAAAGTCTTTAACAGACACTCTGGGCGGGGGGGGGGGTGGATAGAACATGGCCAATATGTACATTAAAAAGTACTTAATATTATCATTTAATAGAAATTCATACTAAACCATAATGAGATACTACTACACATCTACCAGAATGGCTAAAAATAAAAAGACAAATAACTCCAATTGTTGAAGAGGAAGTGCAGCAACTATGAGTCTTACAAATTACAGGTATTAACCAAAGAGACATGAAAGCATATGTTCACAAAAAGTTTTGTAATGGGCGGCTGGGTGGCTCACTGAGCCTTCAACTCAGGTCGTGATCCCAGAGTCCTGGGATCAAGGTCCCATCGGGCTTCCTCCTTGGCGGGAAGCCTGCTTCTCCCTCTCCCATCCCCCCTGCTTGTGTTCCCCTGCTCTCTCTGTGTCTCTGTCAAATAAATAAATAAATAATCTTTAAGAAAAAATTGGAAAAAAAAAAAGTCTTGTAGAATTTTCATGGATTTATTCTATTCATCCCAGCCAAAAAGTAGAAACAGCCCAGATGTTTATCAACAGCAAATATTTTTAAAACAGGGGTATATTCATATATAATGAACTACTACTCTGTCATAAAGAATAAATCTCAGAAATATTATGCCAAATGACAGAATCCCTTCACAAAAAGGACACACTTTAAGCTTCCATTGATATGAGGTTCTAGAACAGGGCAAACTAAAATATGATGAACAAAATACCAGGACAGAGATGGCCTATGGGGGAAATCCCATGACTCAGAAGGGGGAGGAGGGAATTTTCTGGGGAGAAGGAAATGTTCCGTATCTTGACTGGTAGAAGCTACACAAGTGTAAGCATTTGTCAGGAGTCGTAGGATAGTGCCCTTAAGATGTATATACATCTCAGTGTGTATAAATTTCGTCTAAATAAAAGTACTGTAAACAAACAGTGAATTGTAATTAATGATATAGATACTGACATATTTAAGGCTATGTGTACTAGTATCTGCAACTAGCTTTAAATGCACCCGAAATTGGCAGAGGTATAAATAGATGGATATGTGAAGAGATGAGTAGAGTAAAATATTGATGGCCGAATGTGGGTGCTCACTACACAGTTCTTTCAAATTGTCCATGTCTGAAGTGTTCAACATTGCATGTAAAAACTTCTACGAAATCCAAAGTGCTAGACAATAAAATGTGCTCTTACTACCTCAATTAATTCTTAACACTTTCTAACTCTGAAAGTTTAGGTGGCTAACTCTTCCCAAAAATTCTTTTTTAGACAAGAAGTGACAAGGTACTACCAAGGGTTCTTAAAAGAAACTCCTGAGACAGGGTAATGAAAGTATCAGAAAGATAATTATTCCCTAAAAGAACAGCAGATACTTAAACCCAACCCTTTCCACAGTATCTGTAATCAGTGGCCCTAACAATTGCAGTTCAGTCTCCTACGACGTGTCACTTCACAAAGAGCCTTATTTACTTTGTTTCGTGTAACATTCACGATTACCTTGTGCAGTAGGTATTACTGTCCCTGTTTGACCAATGTGAGGGTTGAGTTTCCTGAAGAGAACAATTTTCCCAAGTCACACAGCTGTCATGGGGAGAAGCCAGAGTTTTAAAGCAGGGCAGAATCCATGTTGTTGAAAGCTTCGCTTCACTTACTCTGTTTGAATGTCCAAACAACAGGAGAACTCACAATCATCTACAATACCCTGGTCCACTGGCGAACAGCTCTGCTTGATATATTTCTTCTCCTTGATCTACAATTGGACTCTAAAACATCTACCAAATACACGGTTCACATTTTTGCCAAGGGGTCCTTGTCAAAAATCAAGCAAGTTTGTCCTTTCAAAGTCCTTGCTTTCCAGAGAGAGCCGAGGAGAAACTTTCAAGAAAAAGTGAAGACAGAGAAGAGAGGAAGACACACACATACATAAACACACATATACACACACACACAGAGGTGATCCTAACGTTGGGAGAAAGCAGGTGTCTAACAGTTGGCCAAAATGTTAAATTACTAGAGCAATTCAGTTTCCCAATTTGCCATGATGCCAGCTACCCAGAATTAACAAAGATCTGCATATATCAGCAAACAGCTGAAGGTAATTTTCAGCAACACTGTGCCCAAAGCAAAGAAAGGCATTCTAAAGATGTCATTAAACCTTTAGAGCCTGAATGATCAACTGATTTCATTGTAAGCCACAGACTGCCTCCTGCACTCTCCAAAGTATCTCTTGAAGCAACATTTTTCTGGGAAAATGATGTGTCGCAGTGAGCAAGCCTACTTGTCAGGTCTTGCAAAATTGATCTGCACTACTCCTCTCTCAGGGACTTAAGAGACATTTCCTTTTGTTTGTTTTGTTTGAGATTTGGTGTTGTACCTTGTAGGGTCTGCCCTTCCCAAGATGGCCAAACTATAAAAGACAGTTCTTTGGATATCATTTGCTTCTTGTCTTCTCAAAAATAAGTGCAGCTTCTGAGATGGCTTATCCATTAAGATAATCAGTGATGAAGAAGGTTCCCATCCTTTGTGTACAGCAGTGTCCCATCTCTGTTATTAGGAAATCAATATATTTTCAGAGTGTTTTAAGGTTTTTGGGAACCAACATGAATGGGGGGGTGGGGCAGAGAAAAAGAGAAATTGTTCACAAGTGTTTGGGCTAGCTAAGTCCTGTTCAGTAAATGTTAACTATGAAGCTATATTTTAAGAGGCTTGGTGGTAGCCACTTCCAAAATTCCTTCACTGAATATCATAAAACACAAATACAGACACACACACACGCGCGCACGCGCGCACACACACACACCAACAATTCCTAATCCTTAAGTAACTGGATTCAATGACATGAAATATTCCTCCTAATTCCACCCCTCCTACTAAGTGAGCTCAAAGAAAACTGTCAGACCTGACAGCACTTGTTTCCATGAGTCCTCAGACTCAGAAATCGATGAAATCATCCTTTACTTCCCCATTCTGAATAGTTCAAATGGGATGTAGGTCAATCCTAAAGCTATTGTATTTTTATTCCAGACGGTACTCAGAAAATGGTGAGAATAAGAAACAGGAGAGGGGTCAAGAAACTGCATGTGGGACTGAGTTATCTGTGAAGTGAAAGCACACCCTGATCTAAAATGTAGTTCTCAGTTCAACAACCCAGCACATCAGCAATGTGGCTACATCTAAGTCTGCCCAACCAATGACTGCAACTCTGCCTAACCTGAATGAATCCCCAGCTAACTGTTACCAGCTAACTCACAGCCCTCAAATGTCACATCCAACTCAGAAGGTAGAATTTATATATTAGTTCAGAAAGACTAAAACTACGTCTATCAAAACCAAATCCATTCAAAAAGAATGGCCTCAGCTATTTTTAAAAACTATGACTAGTAAACCAATTATCCATCGTCTAAAGAGTTCAAATGGTATTTGAAATAAATAGCAGATTTATTCACAAATGTGTAAGAAAAATTCTTTTAATGAAAACTGTTTCTTGCCTTCCATCAACCATACATGGGATGGGAAATAGAAGTTCTTAAGATCAGAATTTTTGTTTTATATGTTCATTTGTCTGTGATTCTTTTTTGCATGGGGCACTCCTAGTGAATTCAGAGACAACTGACTCATTTCAACTCTAGTGCCGTCTTGACATCACCTTGAAGATTGATATTATAAGGGCAGAACGGCAGCAGGAAATGTTCTAACAGCAACCTTAGTTGTTGGCTTGAACAAACTCAAGCACTATCAAAGACAAATTCACTTTAATATTCTGAATGCCTCCCAACCATTCACAGATCATAAATCCAGCAGCAAGAATCCTCAGCAATACTTATCTCCAAGTCAAGGCCAACTTTTTCAAATACCACAGACTGAATACTTCTCTTCTTGAGTCAGCCTACTGGCAGCCTAAAATGACTAAATCAATATTTATGTAAGAATAGGACCATGTGTAAAACCAAGATTTGTTTTAATTATGCCTCAGATGTCTTTTACCTAGTAGGATAGTATTTTGTGTTTTCCTAAATTTAGGATTAGACCATTAAACATGGTGCTCATACTCTCATCAAAGTAAGTCATACAGAATTCCTTTGCTTTGGAATTTCTAATGGAGAGTTTTCAAAGTCTTCATATTAGAAGAAAGATTTAACATTTGATTTTTAAAAATTCATTTAGGTAGAAGAAAGCACATCCTCTCAATTTATAATAGCTGCCATAGACTTGGCAAAGTGAGGGTTCTGTATATTCCACTTAAGAATTATTTACAAGGTATCCTATCAAAGCTCAATCTTATTCCTGAACTAGACAAACATCCAAAAATAAAAGACATTTTTAAATTCCATCTGAATCTGTCAATCTATTACCTTCTGTGTCAAGAGCATGAACAATTGGGAACTTTATTCTGTGTGTGACACAAGAAAGTTGGTATAATCAGTGAATGCAAAATGAACATACAGCAAGATGGAAAATGGTCAGCTCCCCAAATGGGGAATGTAACAATCCCCTTTCTAAAGAGGAAAAGTGTGAACTGGAAACAGCTCTGGCTTGGAAGGATTCAGTTTTAAACTCTGACCCAGGGTTGTGAACCTGAAGCAAATCATTATTTTTCTGTGTCTTAGTTTCTTTGTATAAATTTAAAAATAAATAAAATTAAAAAATATATATATATATCACAACTATTTTGCCTACAAGTGGTAGAAACCCCATTCAAAATAATTTAAATAAAGAAAAAATTTGAACTATCTCGTGTAATCAAAATATCTAGTAGCAGAACTCAGGAAAGGCCAAATCTAGGTACTTAAGGGGTGTAACAGTTAACGGTCTCTCCTTTGCTCAGTGTTCCTCTCTATTGGCTTCATTCTCAGAAAGGTCCTCCTCAAGGAGAGACAAAGGCAGTCTTTGGAAAAACTCCAGGCTTATAGCCTATCTGCTGGGTAACAATAGCGAGAGATGAGAACACATTTCTCAACAGTTTCAACAAAACTCCTAGAACTAGGATTCATAAACTTTGATTGACCTGATGAGCTCACATAAACTCTTGAACCCAAAAATGTGACCAAGATAATACATGTTCACTTTGACTTAAGACTGAGTCACATGCTCACCAAACAAAGGAAGTCTATGGTGCTATTATCCAAACAAATAGTGGGAGGAAGAAAACAATAGTTATCAATTTCATAAAGGAAATGAATTAGAAGATTTCAAAGCTCCCCCCACAGTCAAATAATCTAAGACTATGGCTAGCTTGTAACAACAAAAAAGTGGAGATACATATGTAAAACACTGTGAACAAAACTGAAATTTCAAGATTCATTATAGAATTTTCCTACCTTTGAACTACTCAAAAATAATGGAGAGGCAAAAATTAATTTCTTACTTGTCCAAATCAGTTTTAATCTCTTAATACAAATTATGTAAATTATCCTAAGCAAAATAAACAAAATATAGTACCCCAAATGGACTAGTTTTTAGTTTTATGATTTAAAAAAAAAATAGGTATGATTTGGTGGAAATTGTCAGAATTGCATCCATAAATCTTTCCCCAGAAAAACATGTCACAGGTCAACCTGAAAGGTCAGTTGTGTACCTAAAGAGTAGCTCATTTGATTCATAATGTTAAGCAATTGGAAATAAAATGAAAGATACTATATGAAAATCACTTATTCTCAAATGGATTAGGAAAACTCTAACAATGATAGGCATATTTGTAGTAAATGTGGGAAAATTCATTGGATTATGATTGGGGACTGCGAACCACATTCATATATGGAAAGAATGATGAGAGCAGTTAATAGAGAGCACAAGTAGCTGACAATATAATTTCTGGGTTGTAGGGGACAACAGAGAAGACACTAATGTTGACACAAATTAAAAATGGCAGCCTCATAGGAATGGATCTGATTATTAGGATTTTAAGGAATGGTGTTTATAGTAGTTAATTGAATGTGTTGTCTTGACCTAGCTAAGGGAAGCCCACACCACTGGTGAGACATGATTTCTGGAAGTCTGTGAAAATGTTTCAAAAAGACTGGCACTTGAATCTGTAGACTGAGTAAAGAAGATATGCCCTCACCAATGTGGGTGGGCAACACCCAATCTGTTGAGGGCAGAGGAAGGGCAAATTATTATTTTACATGAGCTAGAATGCCCATCTTCTCCTGCCCTCTGACATCTGATCTGGCTTTTAGGCCTTTAGACTCTAGAACTTAAACCAGGTGCCCACCCCAGCCCTTCGCAGGCCTTCACCTTTCCAGTGGGAGTTACATCATCAGCTCCCCTCCTCTGCAGGCCTTTGAACTTGGACTAAATTATATCACTTTCCTGCTTCTCCAGATGGCACACAGATGATTGCATCATGGCTTATCCCAGCCTCCATGAGGTAATCCCCATAGTAAATCTCTTCTTCTACACCTGTATCTAAAATCTGTCCTGTTGGTTCTGCTTCTCTGGGGAACCCTAACACAGTGTTCATGTTTGACTTGCAATTGGTGGTTACATAAATGAAGGTTCTACAGGCTTTTTTGTTGTTACTTTTGTTGCTACTTTTGAATTAAAAACAATTCCATAAATCATATGTAGTCAGCATAAGCCTTTTTCCCCCTTTTGTTACTAGTTTGGGTCCTTTTTATTCCATTTATTTTGATAATTCCTAACCTTTTGAAGTATTCACTACACCCTTGGAATTCTCTCTCAAGGTCTTACTTGTTGGAAGCATCAGCTCTGTAGAGTGCAAGACTTCTTCCTCCCAAAAGAGCCAATCACTGTAATACCTCAATGATGTCACCATTACATATGCCACTGATGCATAATAGGATGATTTTTCAGTGCTTTGGGGATGTCTAAAGAAATATCAAAGACAGGTTAATAAGAAACAACTGCAAGATTTTATAGGGGCCATTTTACAGAGGATCTCTGAAATTCCTTTCAGTGTTGTTCATAACGTGTTACATATGTACTTAATCCACATTTAATCCAGCCCCAAAGAAGTTTGGAAAGTATTTTGAATTCCTGAAATCACTTTTTTGAAAACTATGGTTAGATCTTCTCTTTTTATACATTCTATAGCTTGGTGGCCTGGTAGGAAGCACATCAATGCATCACTATCCCCAGTGGAGCTGAAGTTGTCCCTATAGTATATTCAGCATGGGTCCCAGCCCCAGATACTTGACAAACCTCCTATTTATCCATGTGTTTTGAATTTTATACTATTTGTAGATGTAACAGTAGTAGTAAAACCTACCTTATGGATTTTCCAAATTCCATAATTTAACAAATAGCAGGACTGCTAAGCAGCACTGATGAATTTGGAAAATCCATGTTTTATGTGGATAAGATATGTTTTACTTAGCGGTAAAACGTTGTCTGGTGAGCATGTGACTGCTAAGTAAAACATATATTATGGATTTTCCAAATTCATCAAGACTTCCCTCAAACCTATAGTGCCATCACAGTGCTCTGTCCCACACATACCAAAGCCACTCTCAACTGCATCCATAATAAAACCTTCACGTGTTTATGTTCTCCACATTGCTTCAGTTTCATTCCTAAAACACCAAGTGTTAAGGACTAAAAGAAGGCTTGAACTATGCAGCAGGGCCAGGCGGAGTGGGAGCAGCATGATAAGCAAATGCAGACTCAACTACTATACCATGACTGTGTACCAGAGGATCAAGCTTGAGAAAAGTCACAGGCCCATGCAACTGGTACAAATCTAACTGTTGGTCCCTACTTTGGGTTCTGATTTTAGTAATTGAGACTTCTCTCTCTCTCTCTCTTTTTTTTTTTAGTCCATCTAGCTAAATTTCAATTTTCTTGATCTTTTTGAAGAACCAGTTTTTGGTTTTATTCATTTTTCTCTACTATATATTTTTTCTATTCTATAGTTCATTTACCTGCTCTAGTCTTTATTATTTCCTTCCTTCTGCTAGCTTTAGGTTTAGTTTGCTCTTTTCCTCGTTCCCTAAGTTGTAAAGTTACATTGTTGGTTTAAGACCTTTCTTCTTTTTTTAAGGTAAAGATTTTAGTTATAAATTTCCACCATAGCACTGCTTTTACTATGTAAAAGTTTTGGTATGTTATGTTTTTGCTGATATTTGTCTCAAAATATTTCCTAATTTCTTTTAGATTTTTTCTTTGATTCATTGGCAATTTAAGAGAATGTTGTTTAACTTCCACAAAACTGTGCATTTTCCAGCTTTCCTTTTGTTATTGATTTCTAACTTTATCTCATTGTGGTCAGAAAAAATAGTTCGTGTTATATCTATCATTTAAACCCCAATGAGACTTAATTTGTGGCCTAATAAATCATCTATCCTAGTGAATGTCCCATGTGAACTTGAGAAGAAAGTGTATTTTGTGGCTGTCGGGTTGGGTAGTATGTTCTGTATAAGTTAGATCTACCCGGCTTATATGTTGTTTAAATTCTCTATTTCCTTACTTATCTTTCACTTGGCTTTTCTTTCCTTATTAAGAATGGGATACTGAAATTTTCAACTCTTATTACAGAACTACCTATTTCTCCCTTTAATTCTGTTGATTTTTACTTCACATTTTTTGATGGTCTGTATATTATATGCATAACTGTTTGTAATTGTTGTACCTTCTTGCTGTATGTAACTTTCATTAACATACAATGTCCTTCTTTGTCCCTTGTAATTTTCTGATTTAAGTAGGTTTTTGCTTTAAAGTCTATTTTGTCTGATATTAGTATAGCCATCCCTGTTCTCTTTTGGTTACTATTTGCATAAAATCCATTTTTCCATCCTCTCACTTTCAACCTATTTGTGTGAGACCCTTAACAAACAGATGGAAAACATAAAAAAAGAACCAATCAGAGAGGAAGAACACAATAAATGAAATTAAAAATGCACTTGATAGAATAAATAGCAAGCTAGAGGAAGGGGAGGAATGCATTAGTGACCAGAAAGACAGAATAATGGAAGTTAATCAAGCTGAGCAAATGAGAGAAAAAAGAATCTTGCAAACTGAGAAAAGAATAGGGGACTCAGTAACTTCATGAAATGTAAAGACATTAGAATTAAAATGATCCCAGAAGACAAAGAGAGAAAAGAGGGCAGAAGTTTTATTTGAAGAAATAATAGGTGGACACTTCCCTCATCTAGGAAAGAAAACAGACACCCAGGCACAGAGATGCCTTAACAAATTCAACCTAGGGGCGGCTGGGTGGCTCAGTGGGTTAAAGCTTCTGCCTTCGGCTCAGGTCATGATCCTGGGGTCCTGGGATCAAGCCCCGTATCGGGCTCTCTGCTCAGTGGGAAGCCTACTTCCTCCTCTCTCTCTGCCTGCCTCTCTGCCAACTTGTGATCTCTGTCTATCAAATAAATAAATACTTAAAAAAAAAAAAAGAATAGATGACCATTTAAAAAAAAAAAATCAACCTAAGGAGGTTCATACCAAGACGTATAATGATTAAAATGGCAAAAAGTAGAGAAAAAGAAAAAAATGTTTAAAGCAGCAAGAGAAGGGAAAATCATTATATACAAGGGAATCCCCAGAAGGCTATCAGTGGATTTTCAGCACACGTTTTTCAGACCAGAAAAGAGCAGCATTACATATTCAAAGTACTAAGAGTGAAAATCTGCAGCCAAGAATACTCTATCCAGCAAGGCTATCATTCAGAATAGAATGAGATAAAGAGTTTCTCAGATAAACAAAAGCTAAAGGAGCTCTTGACCACAAATAGCAAATATATATATTATATATATATATATATATAATATATATATTAAAGGAGACCCTTTAATATACTTAATGTACTTAATCCACATTTAATCCAGCCCCAAAGAAGTTTGGAAAGTATTTTGAATTCCTGAAATCACTTTTTTGAAAACTATGGTTAGATCTTCTCTTTTTATACATTCTATAGCTTGGTGGCCTGGTAGGAAGCACATCAATGCATCACTATCCCCAGTGGAGCTGAAGTTGTCCCTATAGTATATTCAGCATGGGTCCCAGCCCCAGATACTTGACAAACCTCCTATTTATCCATGTGTTTTGAATTTTATACTATTTGTAGATGTAACAGTAGTAGTAAAACCTACCTTATGGATTTTCCAAATTCCATAATTTAACAAATAGCAGGACTGCTAAGCAGCACTGATGAATTTGGAAAATTTATATTTATATATATATAAATATATATATATAAATATATATAATATATATATTAAAGGAGACCCTTTGGATGAAAAGTAAAGACCATAAATTAGAGTATGAAACGTAAGTATATCTGTAAAAATCAGTCAAGAGATTCACAAAATAAAAGAATGTAAAATAGGACATCATATATCTAAAACATGAGGAAACGAGTAAAGAATGGGTTAAAACTTAAGGGATTACCAACTTAATATACAGGAGAGGTTATATGCAAACCTCATGATAACCATAAATCAAAAACAAGTAATAGGTATGCAAAGAATAAAGAGAAAGGAATCTAAGTTCATCACTAAAGGAAACCAGCAATCCATGAAAGAGATCAAGGGAAAAAAGCGTCAAAGAAAAATTACAGAAACAAATACAAAACAAGTTATAAAATGGCAATAAATACATATCTATCAATCACTGTGAATGTAAATGGACTAAACACTCCAAAGGACCTAGAGTAACAGAGTGGATTGAAAAAACAAGATCCAACTATATGCTGCCCACAAGGGATGCATTTCAGACCTAAAGACAACTACAAATTCAAGGTGAGGGGATGGAGAAACATTTATCATGCAAATATATGCCAAAAGAAAGCCAGGGTAATAATACTCACACTGGAGAAAATGGACTTTAAAGCAAACTCTGTTAACAAGAGACAAAGAAGGACACTATGCAATAATAAAAGGGACACTCCAACAAGAAGATAAAACAATTATAACATTTTGGGGGGACAAGATGGCGGGGGAATAGGAAGAGGCGCCTTTTCAGCCGGTACCCCAAAGTGAGCTGATTACCTACCAAAGAACTCCGATCACCCATGAAATCAGCCTGAGATCAGAATTATACACGTCTGGATCTCTACAGGGGCAGAAGACGCCAGTGAGCAGGTAAAGTGGCATGGGAACGGCGGACTGATATCGGAAGATAAATAAAAGGGGGAGGGAGCCACCAGTGGCGACCGGTGGGAAAGTAATACCCCAATACGAGCGAGAGTGCCCTGCATCTGGGGACCAGCATTAACTTGGAGACTGGTTGAAAGCACTCCAAAAGAGCAAAGGATCGTGGGGGGAAATTGTGGGAATCGGGGCGGCTTAAGTCCCCGGTCCCAGACGGCCTCCTCCGCGCGGAGGCAGAGAGAGTGCGGCAGAGAAACCAGCTCCTGGTCCCTAAGCCGCCAGCGCGCCCCAGAGCGCGTGGGTTCCGGCTCCTGTGGGGGGATGGGAGCCGCGCCGGTCTGCAGAACGCGCGCTAGCCCTACCACAAAGCTTGAGACACGCGCGCACGTCCCTCAAGCTCCCCTGAGTTACAGAGGTCCGGCAAGTGCTCCTTGACCCGCGCCATTGTTTCAAAGCCTAAGCCGCGCGTGCGAAACTCTTCCCCCAACAGAGGCACGCAAAAGCCCAGCCTGCGGCTTACGGACCAGCGCCCCATTCTCAGTGCCCCAGACGCGCGCCTGACCCACAGCCGCCTCTGAAAAGAGGTGCGCGCAAGTCGGGCACTCCCAGCCCGGGCCGGCAGCAAAATCTCAGTGTGCGATCGCTGCTTGGAACCTCTCTGGCGGTCGGGAGCTCCCAGACAGCCACCACTGCCTTGGCTTTGGGTACGGGCAAAAGATCCTGTGCCCCCAGGGTCTGCAACTTGGAACCTGCGCTACCAGCGGCCAAGGGGGAATTTATTCAGCTTCTGCACCCATACTGAGGCTTCTCTCTGAGAGGGATATCAGGGTGCGGTTTGATTTCTTCTAATACTACAAAAACCATCAAAGGCAGTCAAGGTGAGAGGAAAAAAAGTGAACAAGCATAAAAACTGCCAGAGAACAAAAGCCTGAAAAAAACCAGTTTCCCCAGAGCCCACCCCCTTGAGGGGGGCGGGGGGGTCAACTCAGGAAACATCATTGACTGACAACCCACGTGGCAGGCCCCTCCTCCAGAAAACAAACCAAGAAAGAAAAAAAAAAAAAGGACTACAAGAGAACCACCACTACTTCATAGGAAAACTTGTATTGTTCACTTGTTTCCACTATTCCGGTTCATATTTCTTTTTTTTTTTTTACACATAGGTAATTTTTTTAACCTATTTACCATCACAGCGAGCTGTACAGTACATCAAATTCCATAATACCTTTCTAACCTGAACTTTTTGATACATACACCTATGTTTTTCTTTTGCATTTTTATTTTTTGAATTCCTTTTTTTAAAATTTTAGTTTAGTTTAGTCTAGCATATTCCTTTTTATTTTTATCCTCTAATAATCATATAGAGTTAACTTCAAAGTAATCCCCTTTCCCCAATCAATACTACCCTTATAGGTAAACCAAATTTTAATCCCCTTTATCTTAGGAAAGTTGAGTCCTTTAACAAAGATATCAAGATACATCCAGGAAGAATCAAAACAACCTTCCTCGTACACACTGAGGATTTATAAGAACTCTCCCATCTTCTTCCACCAGTGTTTCTGTGTTTTTCGTGTTTGTCCTGATAGCATATAAATTTTACACTTGTGGTTCTTTTTGATGAGGTTCTTTCTTTATTTGCATATATATATATTTTTTTCTTTCTCTTGCCATATAATTGTATCAGTCTTTTTATCTCTTTTTGTTTGTCTACTTCATAAATCTTACCTTGGGGCCAGGCTGGGCTGAACCTTCTCTTTCATCTTCCCTTTCTTTCCTGTCTCTCTCTCTCTCTCTTTTTTCTTTTTCTTTTTCTTCTTTTCCTTTTTTTTTTCTTTTTCTTTTTCTTTTCTTTTGTCTCTCATTTGGGTGGTGAATCCTGATTGCTCAGAAGTGTCCCAGAGTGCACCTTGACTGCACCAGAGTTGATACATCTGTTCAGTCTTCTCCCACCAAAATGACTAGGAGGAGGAATGCCCAACAGAAGAAAAATACAGAGGATGGACCTTCTGCAACAGAGCTAACGGCTATCAACATAGACAATATGTCGGAAAGAGAATTCAGGCTAACAATTATTCAGGCAATAGCTAGGTTGGAGAAAGCCATGGATGACCAAACAGAATTGATTAGGGCCAAACTAAAAGCGACCAGACAGGATGTTCACAATGTTAGGGCGGAGCTTAAAGCGACCAGGGAGGAGGTCCACAATGCTCTCAATGAGTTCCAATCTAATCTAAACTCTCTCAAAGCTAGGGTAACTGAGACAGAAGATAGAATTAGTGATCTGGAAGACAAACAGATAGAAAGAAAGGATCAGGAGGAAGCCTGGAACAAACAGCTTAGATCCCAGGAAAGCAGAATCAGTGAAATAAATGATGCCATGAAGCGTTCCAACGTCAGAATTATTGGAATCCCTGAAGGGGAGGAGAAAGAAAGAAGTCTAGAAGATATAGTGGAACAAGTCCTTCATGAAAATTTTCCGAATCTCGCGAATGAAACCAGCGTTCATGTACTAGAGGCTGAACGGTCTCCACCCAAGATTATACATTCCAAAAAAACATCACGACACCTGATAGTCAAATTGAGGCATTATAATTGTAGGTATAATCTCTTGAAAGCCGCCAGTCAAAGAGGCTCCTTACTTACAGAGGGAAGCCCATCAGAATAACGTCAGACCTGTCCACAGAGACCTGCCAAGCCAGAAGAGACTGGCAAGATATATTCAGGGCACTAAATGAGAAGAACATGCAGCCAAGAATACTTTATCCGGCAAGACTGACATTCAAAATGGATGGAGAGATAAAGAGTTTCCAAGACCGGCAAGGCTTAAAAGACTATGCAACCACCAAGCCGACACTGCAGGAAATATTAAGGGGGGTTCTATAAAAGAGGAAAAATCCCAAGAATAGCATTGAACAGAAATATAGAGACAGTCTACAGAAAGAAAGACTTCAAAGGTAACTCGATGTCAATAAAAACATATCTATCAATAATCACTCTCAATGTGAATGGCCTAAATGCACCCATAAAACGGCACAGGGTTGCAGATTGGATAAAACGACAGGACCCATCCATATGTTGTCTACAAGAGACCCATTTTGAACCTAAAGATACACGCAGGCTGAAAGTGAAGGGGTGGAGAAGCATCTTTCATGCCAATGGGACTCAAAAGAAGGCTGGGGTAGCGATTCTCATATCAGATAAATTAGACTTCAAACTAAAGACTGTAGTCAGAGATACAGAGGGACACTACATAATCCTTAAAGGGACTATCCACCAAGATGATCTAACAATTGTAAATATCTATGCTCCCAATATGGGAGCAGCCAATTACTTAAGAAAACTGTTAATCAAGATAAAGAGTCATATTTATATGAATACACTAATCGTAGGAGATCTTAACACGCCTCTTTCAGAATTAGACAGATCATAGAAGCAGAAAATCAATAAAGAAACAAGAGCATTGAATGACACATTGGACCAGATGGACCTCATAGATATATACAGAACATTCCACCCTAAAACAACAGAATACTCATTCTTCTCAAGTGCACACGGAACCTTCTCTAGAATAGACCACATACTGGGTCACAAATCAGGACTCAACCGATACCAAAAGACTGAGATTATTCCCTGCATATTCTCAGATCACAATGCTTTGAAACTGGAGCTCAATCACAAGGAAAAGTTCAGAAGGAACTCAAACACCTGGAAGCTAAAGACCACCTTGCTTAAGAATGCTTGGATCAACCAGGAGATCAAAGAAGAACTGAAACAATTCATGGAAACCAATGAGAATGAAGACACTTGGGTCCAAAACCTATGGGATACAGCAAAGGCGGTCCTAAGGGGAAAATATATAGCCATCCAAGCCTCGCTCAAAAAAATTGAAAAATCCAGAACACACCAGCTGTCTCTACACCTTAAAGAACTGGAGGATCAACAACAAATCAAACCAACTCCACACATAAGAAGGGAAATCATCAAGATTAGAGCTGAGATCAATGAGGGAGAAACCAGAGATACAGTAGAACATATCAATGAAACTAAAAGCTGTTTTTTTGAAAGAATCAATAAGATCGATAAGCCACTGGCTACACTAATCCAAAAGAAAAGAGAGAAAGCCCAAATTCATAAAATTATGAATGAAAATGGAGAGATCACAACTAACACCAAGGAAGTAGAAACAATCATCAGAAGTTATTACGAACAGTTATATGCCAATAAGCTTAGCAACCTAGATGAAATGGATGCATTCCTGGAAAAATATAAACTACCAAAATTGAACCAGAAAGAAATTGACATCCTGAATAGACCGATATCTAATAACGAGATTGAATCAGTGATCAAAAACCTCCCAAAAAACAATAGCCCAGGACCTGACGGATTCCCTGGGGAATTCTACCAAATCTTCCAAGAAGAAATAACACCTATTCTCCTGAAGCTGTTTCAAAAAATTGAAGCAGAAGGAAAACTTCCTGACTCTTTCTATGATGCCAGCATTACCCTGATCCCCAAACCAGGCAAGGACCCTACCAAAAAGGAGAATTTCAGACCAATATCACTGATGAATATGGATGCTAAGATTCTCAACAAGATCCTAGCTAACAGGATCCAACAGCACATTAAAAAGATTATCCACCATGATCAGGTGGGATTCATCCCTGGGCCACAAGGATGGTTCAACATTCACAAATCAATCAATGTGATACAACAAATTAATATGAGAAGAGAGAAGAACCACATGGTCCTCTCAATTGATGCAGAAAAAGCATTTGACAAAATCCAGCATCCGTTCCTGATTAAAATGCTTCAAAGTATAGGGATAGAGGGAACATTCCTGAATCTCATCAAATATATCTATGAAAGACCCACAGCAAATATCATCCTCAATGGGAAAAAGCTTGCAGCCTTCCCGTTGAGATCAGGAACAAGACAAGGATGCCCACTTTCACCACTCTTGTTCAACATAGTATTAGAAGTCCTAGCAACAGCAATCAGACAACAGAGAGAAATAAAAGGTATCCAAATTGGTAATGAAGAAGTCAAACTCTCTCTCTTTGCAGATGACATGATTCTTTATATGGAAAACCCAAAAGACTCCACCCCCAAACTACTAGAACTCATACAGCAATTCAGCAACGTGGCAGGATACAAAGTCAATGTGCAGAAATCAGTGGCTTTCTTATACATTAACAATGAAAATACAGAAAGGGAAATTAGAGAATCGATTCCATTTACTATAGCACCAAGAACCATAAGCTACCTGGGAATAAACCTAACCAAAGAGGTAAAGGATCTGTACTCGAGGAACTACAGAACACTCATGAAAGAAATTGAAGAAGACACAAATAGATGGAAGACCATTCCATGCTCTTGGATCGGAAGAATAAACATTGTTAAAATGTCTATACTGCCTAGAGCAATCTATACTTTTAATGCGATTCCGATCAAAATTCCACCGGCATTCTTCAAAGAGCTGGAGCAAATAATCCTAAAATTTGTATGGAACCAGAAAAGACCCCGAATCACTAAGGAAATGTTGAAAAACAAAAATAAAGCTGGCGGCATCACGTTACCTGATTTCAAGCTTTATTACAAAGCTGTGATCACCAAGACAGCATGGTACTGGCATAAAAACAGACACATAGACCAGTGGAACAGAGTAGAGAGCCCAGATATGGACCCTCAACTCTATGGTCAATTAATCTTTGACAAAACAGGAAAAAATATACAGTGGAAAAAAGACAGTCTCTTCAATAAATGGTGCTGGGAAAACTGGACAGCTATATGTAGAAGAATGAAACTTGACCATTCTCTTACACCATACACAAAGATCAACTCAAAATGGATAAAAGACCTCAACGTGAGACAGGAATCCATCAGAATCCTAGAGGAGAACATAGGCAGTAATCTCTTTGATATCAGCCACAGCAACTTCTTTCAAGATACGTCTCCAAAGGCAATGGAAACAAAAGCGAAAATAAACTTCTGGGACTTCATCAAAATCAAAAGCTTCTGCACAGCAAAGGAAACAGTCAAAAAAACAAAGAGGCAACCCATAGAATGGAAGAAGATATTTGCAAATGACAGTACAGACAAAAGGTTGATATCCAGGATCTATAATGAACTCCTCAAACTCAACACACACGAAACAGGCAAACACATCAAAAAATGGGCAGAAGATATGAACAGACACTTCTCCAATCAAGACATACAAATGGCTATCAGACACGAAAAAATGCTCATCATCATTAGCCCTCAGGGAGATTCAAATTAAAACCACATTGAGATATCACCTTACACCAGTTAGAATGGCCAAAATTAACAAAACAGGAAACAAAATGTGTTGGAGGGGATGTGGAGAAAGGGGAACCCTCTTCCACTGTTGGTGGGAATGCAAGTTGGTGCAGCCTCTTTGGAGAACAGTGTGGAGATTCCTCAAGAAATTAAAAATAGAGCTTCCCTATGACCCTGCAATTGCACTCCTGGGTATTTACCCCAAAGACACAGATGTCGTGAAAAGAAGGGCCATCTGTACCCCAATGTTTATAGCAGCATTGGCCACAGTCGCCAAACTATGGAAAGAACCAATATGCCCTTCAACGGATGAATGGATAAGGAAGATGTGGTCCATATACACTATGGAGTATTATGCCTCCATCAGAAAGGATGAATACCCAACTTTTGTAGCAACATGGACGGGACTGGAAGAGATTATGCTGAGTGAAATAAGTCAAGCAGAGAGAGTCAATTATCATATGGTTTCACTTATTTGTGGAGCATATCAAATAGCATGGAGGACAAGGGGCATTAGAGAGGAGTAGGGAATTTGGGTAAATTGGAAGGGGAGGTGAACCATGAGAGACTATGGACTCTGAAATCAATCTGAGGGGTTTGAAGTGGCGGGGTGGGGGAGGTTGGGGTACCAGGTGGTGGGTATTATAGAGGGCACGGCTTGCATGGAGCACTGGGTATGGTGAAAAAATAATGAATAATGTTTTTCTGAAAATAAATAAATTGAAAAAAAAAAGAATAAAAAAACAATTATAAGATTTTACGCACCCAACATGAGAGCATCCAAATACATAAAACAGCTAATAACAAACATAAAAGAACTAATCAATAATAATACAATAAAAGTAGGAAACTTTAACACCACATTTATATCAATGGACCGATCATCCAAACAGAAAATCAAAAAGGGAATAGAGGCTTTGATGACACAATGGACCAGATGGACTTAAAACATAGATTCAGAACATTCCATCCTAAAACAGCAGAAGGCACATTCTTTTCAGGGGCATAGGTAATACTCTTCAGAACAGATCATATGTTAGGCCACAAAACAATTCTCAACAAATTTAAAAAGATCAAAGTCATACCACGCATCTTTTTTGAGGACCACATCATGAAAACAGAAATCATCCACAAGAAAAAATCTGGAAAGACTACACATACATGGAGGTTAAATAACATGCTACTAAACAATGAATGGGTCAACCAAGAAATCAAAGAAGAAATAAAAAATTACATGGAAACAAATGAAAATGCTAATACAACAATTCCAAATCTTTGGGATGCAGCAAAAATGGTTCTAACTTAAAAGTTTAGAGCAGTACAGGCCTCCCTCAAGAAGAAAAATCCCAAATAAACAGCACAACCTTATACCTAAAGGAGCTAGAAAAAGAACAATAAACAAGAACCAAACCCAGCAGAAGGACCAAACATTTAAAGAAGAGTTAATACCCATTCTTCTCAAAGTATTCCAAAAAAGAGAAAAGGAAAGAAAACTTCCAAATTCATATGATAAATGAATTCAGTAAGGTAGCAGGACACAAAATCAAATTCTAGATAAATATACCACTAAAAAAAGAACTGTAGGCTAATATCTCTGATGAACATAGATGTGAAAATTCTCAACCAATTACTAGCAAACCAAATCCAGCAATACATTAAAAATCATTTACTACAATTAAGTGGGATTTATTCCTGGGAAGGAAGGATAGTTCAATAGTCACAAATCAATCAATAGCATATATCTCATCAATAAGAGAAAGGATGAAAACTACATGATCATTTCAATAGATGCAGAAGAAACGCTGGACAACATACAACATCCATTCATAATAAAAACCCTCAACAAATACATTTAGAGAGAGCAGATTTCAACATAATAAACGCCATATATGAAAAACCCATAGTGAATATCATACTCAATGGGGGAAAAACTGAGAGCTTTCCCACTAAGGTCAGGAACAAAACAAGGATTCCACTCTTACCACCTTTATTCCACTCTCACCACCAACCTAATACTGCAAGTCCTAGCCACAGCAATCAGACAACAAAGGGAAATAAAAGACATACAAATTGGAAAGGAAGAAGTAAAACTATTTGCAGATGATATGACACTATACAGAAAATAGGAAACTATATATAGAAAACCCTAGAGACTCCCCCAAAAAACTATAACAACTCATAAATTAATTCAGTAAGGTGGCAAGATACAAATCAATGTATAGAAATCTGTTGCATTTCTATAGAGTAATAATGAAGCATTCAAAAGAGAAATTAAGAAAACCACCCAATTTATAATTGCACCACAAATAATAAAGTACCTAGAAACTTAACCAAAGAAGTGAAAGACCTATACTATAAAATACTGAGGAAAAAAATTGAAGAGAACACAAAGAAATGGAAAGACAGTTCATGCTCATGGATTGGGAGAACAAATATTATTTAAATGTCTATACTACCCAAAGCAATCTACACAATTAATACATTCCTATCAAAATGCCAACAGTATTTTTCACACATAGATCAATGGGACAGAATAGCAAACCCAGAAACAAACCTACAATGAACTGATAAATTCATCTTCAATAAAGGAAAAAAGAATATGCAATGGGAAAAAGACAGTCTCTCTAACAAATAGTGTTGGGGAAATTGGACAGCTACATAGACAAGAATAAAACAGGACCACTTTCTTACACCATACACAAAAATAAATTCAAAATGAATTGAAGACCTAAATGTGAGACCTGAAACCATAAAAGTCCTAAAAGAGAGCACAGGCAGTAATTTCTTAAACATCAACCACAACAACATTTTTCTAGATATATCTACTGAAGCAAGGAAATAAAAGAAAAATGAACTATTAGGGCTACCTCAAAAAGCTTCTGGGGTACCTGGGTAGCTCAGTCAGTTAAGCATCTGCTTTCAGCTCAGCTCATGATCTTTGGGTCCTAGGATCGAGCTCCATGTAAGTAACCATGTAAGGCTTCTTATTCAGCAGGAAGTCTGCTTCTTGCTCTGTCTCTGCCCCTTTCCCGGCTTGTGCTCACTCTCTCTCACTCCCTCTCACTCACAAATAAATAAAATTGTAAAAAAAATTTTTTTTAATTAAAAAGCTTCTGCACAGTGAAGGAAACAATGAACTAAAAAACAACCTACTGAATGAGAGAAGATACTTGCAAATGACATATCTGATAAAGGGTTAGTATCCAAAATAGATAAAGGTATACAATCAACACCCCAAAAAAGTAATCCAATTAAAAAATGGCAGAAGACATGAAGAGACATTTGTCCAAAGAGGACATCCAGATATCCAACAGACACATGAAAAGATGCTCAACATCATGCATCACCGGGGAAATGCAAAGCAAAATGACAATGAGGTATCACCTCAAACCTATCAGAATGGCTAACATCAAAAACACAAAAAATAATAAGCTTTGATGAGGATATAGAGAAAGGAGAACCCTCTTGCACTATTGGTGGGAGTGCAAACTGTGCCACCACTGTGGAGAACAGTATGGAGGTTCCTCAACAAATTGAAAATAGAACTACCCTATAATCCACTAATTTCCTTCCTGGGTATTTACCCAAAAGTACAAAAACACCAATTCAAAGGGATACATGCACACCTGTGTTTATAGCAGCATTATTTACAATAACCAAATTATGGAAGCAGCCCAAGTGTCCATCGATTGATGAATGGACAAAGAAGTGATACACACACACACACACTCTCTCTCTCTCTTTCAAATATTATTCAGCCATAAAAAAGAACAAAATCTTGACATTCGCAATGACATAGATGAAGCCACAGAGCTACAGATTATTAACGGTAAGTGAAATAAGTCAATCAAAGAAAGACCAAGCACCATATAATTCCTTTCATATGTGAAATTTAGAAAACAAAACTGAGGATAGGGGGGAAAAAAGAGAAACCAAGAAACAGATTCATAACTATAGAGAACATACTGATGGTTACCAGCAGCGAGGCAGGTGGGGGGGATGGGTGAAATAGAAGATGGGGATTAAGGAGTCCACTTGTCATGAAGAGCACTAAGCGATATATGGAATTACTGAATCATTATACTATACACCTGAAAGTAACACAGCACTGTTAACTACCTGAAATTAAAATAAAAACTTAATAAGAAAAAGTATCATACATAGCATGCTTTTCTTTAACTAACTACTTTTCACCCTATTATTTTTTTGAAATCTGCACTGATTATTTTCTCTCCTTATAATCTCTGTATACTTCTACACCATGTGAATTTATCACCCATCATTTTTCATTCCATTTTGACATTTAGGTTGTTCCATTATTTTCCTTTTTAAAATATTGCTTTATTTAAAACAATGAGTCCATAGGGTGGCTGGGTAGCTCAGTTGGTTAAGCATCTGACTTCGGCTCAGGTCATGATCTCAGGGTCCTCAGATCAAGCCCCATGTCCAGCTCCCCACAGGAAGTCTATTTCTCCCTCTTCCTCTGTCCCTTACCCCACCTGTGCTCTCTCTCTCTCTCAAATAAATGAAATAAATAATTAAAGTAAAATAAAAACAATGAGTTTATGACACCTTATGTACAAGTATAAGGATGTCATTAGAGACTATTCCTGTAAGGACAGTTGCCCTGTCATAATATATGAACATTTTCAAGTTTCCAATATATCCAATCTCTAAGCATAGAAAAAAGTAAAGTCATAGTAAAAAGAACAAAATTTTAAAATTAGAAGAAAATTTTGGAGACTATCTTTCACAGTGTTTAACTAAAAAACACATCAAAATTTGTTTACTACCTCTTTATTAAAGAGCTAAATGTTGTAAAAAATCAAACAAGACATAGAAAGTAAAGGAGGAAAAGGAAAATGAAAGGGGAAAAGGACTCCTGAATTTGACCATATTAAAACTAAAACTTCTGTCCTACAAATGGACCATAATCAAAATTAAAAAGCAAACAACAGACTGAAAAATGGTATTTATAATACATTAAAAAGATAATAGATTGTAATCAAAATATAAAGGAATTCTTTAAAGCAAGTAAGATAATTTTGTAAGGGCCAGAATATGAAAGACAAATCAATTACCAAAGGTGAAACCTGAATTGAAAATGAATAGATAAAAAGATCGTTAGCCTCATTCATTATTTTAATTTGAATGTCCTTTATTACTGGTGAAGCTAAAGATCATTTTATCTCTACAAAAAGATCCTCGTGATTCAGAAGACGGGTTTCCCATACACACACATACTTCACCCTGGCTGCTAAGGCAAATGCATTGAAAAAGGCCAAGTTACAGCTTCCTTCAGAACATGTCCAACTTACAAACAAATTAGGATCTAATATTCCTTCTCAGTAACAGCTGAAAACTGAATGTTCCTTTCCTCCTATACTATAGTGAAGAAGATAATTCAGTTTGCTAGGCTAACATCTTCAACAAATTGTGCAAGTGAAAATGCTTCTGGAGGACATCTTTCTTACCTATCATTACAGCCATCTCCCAGTCTAGGTAAAGTATTTCTTCTCTACTCCACAGTACCCGGTACGTCCCCAGTTGTTGCAATTTTAACACCCTATCATGACTGTCTGCTTAGTGTACCCTACCCTGGTACACTCTTGTGGTCTAGTCGCTAGACCACAGATCTCTTGAAGGGTATTTGTCCAGTTTCTGGCTCCACCCTCTGGACTTAGAATTGTGCCTGACATAATTTTTATCCATTAAATACTCACCAAAGACCAACTAGTTACTATAGTAGGCACACAGTCACACTGCGCGGTCTTGCGTATGGTTATGTGTGCTAGGATCCATTTAAAACTAATGCACACCATGCTGATAAAGTGATGTGGTCCAGGGACGAGGTAATGAACTGAGCTCATTTTCTCTTGGTTTCTATCTGTTTGGTGCCTAGAGAGAAAATGGAAGGGGGGCTTGTGTGAGGATTAGTGGAAGGAGAAGGAGAGAGAGGGAAGAAATAGGAGGGATTTGGGAAAAAAACAAACAAACAAACAAAAACTTCTGTACTGATTCTGCCAGATACTGAACTGATTACACATATTTGAGGTTCAAGTAGTTGAATATGGGCTAATGACCCCTTGCATGAATCTCTTTCTCCCAGGAAGTTATTTGTCTCTCCCTAGCAGTGGCTGTTTCTCCTAAGTCATTTTTCAATGTCTGCAGTGGTCATAATAGCAATCTGTCAGCCCCCAAAACCTTTACCAAGCATGCAGAATAAAAGGCTGAGGAAATTCATTTGGCCAAAATAGAAGTTTAATTCCTAGTGGTAGGAACCCAGTTTGACCCGCACACTCTTATACCAATATTGTTTTGACAGAAGAAATATATGCATAAAATTTAATGTGAGATATTGCCTTCCACAGTGAGTGTTTAATATATTATTGTTCTTCCAAAGAACTGCAAGTATTTTTCAAGTTGTTTTGGCTCTCAGTGTTCTTTATGTTGATAAAGAAAATCATTCCATATATGAAACTGTGAAACATGTATTTTAAATTATGTTTATGGGGGCGCCTGAGTGGCTCAATGGGTTAAGTCTCTGCCTTTGGGGGTGCCTGGGTGGCTCAGCGGGGTAAGCCTCTGCCTTCGGCTCAGGTCATGGTCCCGGGGTCCGGTGATCTATGTTGGGATCCCTGCTTGGTGGGGAGCCTGCTTCCTCCTCCCTCTCTGCCTAGTTGTGGTCTCTGTCTGTCAAATAAATAAACAAGATGTTTAAAAAAAAAAAAAAAAAAGTTTCTGCCTTTGGATCAGGTCCTGATCCCAGAGTCCTGGGATCAAGCTCCACTAGGGCTTTCTGCTCAGCAGGGAGTCTGCTTCCCCGTCCCCACCTGTTTCTCTGCCTACTTGTGATCTCTGTCAAATAAATAAATGACATCTTTAAAATAATAATAATAATAATAAAAATAGGGGCACCTGGGTGGCTCAGCGGGTTAAGCCTCTGCCTTTGGATCAGGTCCTGATCCCAGAGTTTTGGGATCAAGCCCCGCATTGGTTTCTCTGCTCAGCAGGGAGCCTACTTCACCCTCTTCCTCTGCCTGCCTCTCTGCCTACTTGTGGTATCTTTCCCTGTCAAATAAATAAATAAAATCTTTTAAAAAAATAAAAATAAATTATGTTTATGATAACCAGTTCTCAAACCATGTTAATGCTTATAATGAAATCAATTGCTAATTCAAGAGCTAATTACGTAGATAATGATCCCTAATTCTACTTGTTTTTTTTTAACTACCTTCCAACTTCCAACTTTCTCTACTTTGTGCTTGGAATACTGTAGGAATGACAGAACACAAAATAATGCATTAATAAAAGCTACAATTACAGTATTTGTATAACAGCTTGTAAGTCACTAGTACCTATATAGTCTCATCTATTACAATATCTTTAACAAACCTCCAAAATAGTACTGCCATTGTAGAGATAAGAAAACAGATTAAAACTGTTGAAGAATTTGCTGAGGTATTACAGCCAGCAAGTGACAAATGTCAAGCTTACACAAAAGCTAATTCCTAGTCAGTAATTTCCACAGTCTAGAAAAACCAACAGGTGTTTTTATGGCTGCGTGAGTTGCCGATGTCTTAAAAATCTATCAGAGTTATGGGTTGAATTATATTCTCCAAAATGTGGTGAAGTCCCAACTCCCAGGACCTGTGAATATGAACTTACTTGGAAATAGGGTCTTTATAGAGAAGATGATCAAGTGAAGAGGAGGTCATTAGTATGCATCCTAATGAATACAATTGGCATCCCAACAGAAAGAGAAAATTGGGACACAGAAAGAGTTAGACAGAAAGAAAATGATGTGACGACACAGACAGAATGTTCCCTACAAGCTGAAGGACAGCTGAGGCTATCAGATGCTAGGAAATAGTCATGGAACAGATTTTCACTCACACACTTTAGATGGAATGATCCCCACTAATGCCTTGACTCTAGAGTATTAGCCTCCAGAAATATGAGCAATTTTCTGTTTTTTAGGCCACCCACATTTTGGTACTTCATTAAGGCAACCCCAGAGAGCTAATATAATCAGTGATAGCCATTGATCAGTTTGTGCTCCATGTGCAAGTTTGGAGTGAGCACTACTAGGGATTTTTTTAAAAATGTATACAATACTATACTGCTTCCCACTTAAGGAATTCAGAAGTTGAAGAAGCTCTTTAATTTTCTTTGAAGTTATCATATACACTTATCAAAGCCAGTTCTAAGCAAAACAGAGTTCATCAGGAAGCTGATCACCATCAGCAATATTAGTTTTATTGCTATAGGCCTGGCATGACAAAAAAGTCTCATCCACCAAGATGATTGCCTTTCATAAACCCTCATCTGGCCTCAAAACTCTTCTCATCACTCCAGATATCCCCTACCAACATCCAGGAAATGGAACCAAAGAGGACACTCACCTGCCATCCCTTTCCTAGGCTCTGTATCGTATGCATGCATGTTTGTAGGGAAAGGATGAAACCTGGCTTTGCCCACCTATCTGTAGCCATCTCTTAAACCTCCACACTTTGGTGTCACCTCTAAATCTGAATTTCTAGCCCTGTTTTCTCCTCTGTACTCCTAAGTCCTATCCCTGCCAGAAATGAGTGTTTTCTTAGCCTAAGCCCATATTCCTACACTCCTGATTCCCAACCTGCTTTTGCCAATCTCCTCCCCAAAGAGATTGGATGCTACTAGTAGATGAAATTCTATTCCAAATGTGATATATACCAAAGATCTTGATGGTACTGTTTCTGTATAGTCGCTGTACTTCAAAATCTCAGTGCTGTGCTGCGCTCACCCTTAGGTAAGACTGCCCACCTACATCAAGTCCAAGTTCATCATGTAACAGTTACCACTTATTGAAAGGTTCTTATCATTACAATGATAGATGCATTACTCCTATATATTTCACAATAATCATAAAAGACAGGCACTCCATTATCTCATTTTTACAGAGAAAGAAACTAAAGCTCAACATAGTGAGTCCTGTCACTCACCCATCTCTAATTTTACTATGTTTCATTGCCCCAATTCTAACAGTTTCCAGGATGTCAAACAAATGGATGATTTAAATATTGGTATTAGTATTGAGAAAATGAATGACTCCAATGACTGGATTTTTTAAAAATTCTTTTGTAAGTCAAAGAGTTTCCAATTCTTTGCATGCAAGATTGACTGAAGAACTTATCAGTTGACAGCTGTTCATAAAAAGTATTTTTGATGATCCTTATGTGATTTTTTTGTCATATATCTCAAAAGGATTTTAAAGTGAGTGACACTGTTAAAACAACACTTCCATTCCCATCTCCCTTTCAATAAATACTATTTCTTAGACATGAAATAGGAATAGAATTGATGTTGATCCATATCTCATTTAGTAATAACATGAATACATGAACTAACTGGAAACAGAAGAGGTTCCAATCCATCCCGCTGAAAGATGCACAGCCAAAAAAAATAATAACCCTGGTGGAGATGCTCATCGAGAGAACAAAGAACTAGACTACTTCTCATGAACTGACAAGATCATTTTGGATGACTCCAATACCAAACCTGGAAATCAACACCCAAGTTCTGAACTGAGAACTTTGTATCTTTCAACGAACTCCACAGAGAAGAGCCATCCTAATCAATGAGAAAAGCATTTGATCCAATTTGAATAACTGACAGCCTATGAGATAAATTTGATTATTTTCATCTACTTAAAGAAGGCCTGAAGAGGTTAACAATGATCCTTATTTCTTTCCCACTAAAGTTCAATAGACATGGAGTGATAAAGAATTATCATTTAAAAGCTTTCATAATCTGAGTTAAAATGGTCTACTCAGATACACCAGTTCAGCGATGCCCCAGTTTTCCACTCTAGCAACCATATCAAGAATGGAAATTGGGACAAATAATTTAATTTCCGAGAATATAGTTCGATATCTCAATAATGGGCCAAATTACAGGCTGGTAGGAGAACTAAATTACTTCAGACATATAAAGCACCTACTATTTAAACACTGAATATGAATATTCAGTCTCAAGGTACTCAATGCTCAACCTCAGCACTATTTTTTTTCCACTTTGATAGTTAAATTGGTAGAGAATTTTGAGCCATGGGAAATGAATCAGGAGCAGCTGTTCAAAATACAGGACTATCAACAGACGTTGCTCCCTCAAAGGACCAGTGATGGCCAGTTTGAAATACTTCATCATGAAGAAGATGGAGAAGGGCTCTCATTTTTTCCCCCATGGTGACAACATTCAGATTTGGACAACACCAGCCTCAAGATCTCTTACTGTTAGCCAATACAAAGCAGGGTGCTGCAGATATGATGAATTTTCCACATATCTGAGACACTTTTGAATGTAAATACACCACTTTCAAGGCTGAGATAAACCGACTTTAGTTGGCATGTTATTCTTTTTAATAAAAATGCACTTTGATGTTGAAGGACACATCAATTATTTTTTAAAAGAATTTTAGCACTATATTAAAATGCTAAAATATGTATTTAAGATAGCTAGCTCAGAAGTAATTGCCAAATATTTCTTAGCAAAATATGAAAGGTGGGAGATAAGAGAAAGACAAAAGATGGACAAAGGAGAACACTGTGTGACACACGTTTAAGTAAAGGACACAGTCAAGCGTGTTTTTTTGTTGGCACAGCCAGGCTGGCAAACTGCTGGAAGACAAATGTAAGACTCAGGTAAGGAGAGTCACGTGACTGTACTATAAAGTGGCACCAACAGCCTCAATGATGCAGTCAAGCTTTTTTTTTTTTTTAATTTTTTTAATCTTTTTTTTTTTTTAGAAAAGACTTTATTTATGTATTTGACAGACAAAGAGATCACAAGTAGGCAGAGAGGCAGGCAGAGGGGTGGGGGGGTGGGGAGCAGAGCCTGATGTGGGCTCAATTCCAGGACCCTAAGATCACGACCTGAGCCCAAAGGTAGAAGTTTAACCCACTGAGCCACCCAGGTGCCCTGCTTTTTTTTTTTTTTTTAAAGATTTTACTTATTTATTTGACAGAGAGAAAGACAGCAAGAGAGAGAATATAAGCAGAGGAAGTGGGAGAGGGAGAACCAGGCTTCCGACTGAGTAGGGAGCCCAATGGGGACTCGATCTCAGGACCCTGGCATCATTACTTGAGCCAAGCAAAGGCAGATGCTTAACGACTGAGCCACTCAGGAACCCTGCATCAAGCTTTAAATGCTTGTTAGCAAAGAAAAGTAAAAACAGAGGCTAAGAAGAGAAATTAATGAAAAGCAAAAAAGAAAAAAAAAGAATAAGGTAATCAACAAAATTAACAGTTGATTATTTGAGAAAAAAACTATTAGAAATTTCTGAAGGATGAATATCAATTGCCCACTAATTAATCAGTACACTCAACTCAATTCCAATCAAAATCCTGATGAAGACCTCCATGAAAGTTGACAAACCTGTTATGAAATTTATACGGAACAGTGAAAGGCCACGAACGGCCAACAGACTCAAAGAGGTGTGTGGTTTGAACTTGTCCCGCTATAAAATGAAAACAGAAAATGACAGGAAAAAAGAGCAGAGAGAAGAATTAATCACATACAAGTATGGGCACATGGGTTCTATGCATTATAAAATGTATTTCACAATTATAGTGATACAAAATAAAAATGGAAGAACTCCACAGGGGAAAATTCTATTTTAAGTTTACTCATTTTTTAAAAAAATAATCTCTGTTCCTAATGTGGGGCTTGAACCCATGACCCTGAGATAAAGAGTCTCATGGTCTTTGGACTGAGTCAGCCAGGGGCCCCTCCACAGGACAAATTATTGAATATGCAGACAGATATGTCCAAGAATGTCCATAGCAGCATGACTAGAAATCAACAAAAAATGCCCACTAATAAGAAAACAGATATAATGTATTTATAAAGTAGAATACTATTCAAAGGAACAAAAACAATTAAAAGTAATTACATTAATAAATCTCATTGACATGCTGAATGCACAAAACAAGTTAAATATACACATTGCAACTGCATTCTTATATAGATATGAAACCAACAAAGGTAAATAATTCATCATTTTTTGGTGCAACTTTTATAGCAAAGCTATGAAGAAAAAGTACTAGCTCTATGTGAGGGGAAGAGGAAGTAAAATGAAAATACTAATAAGAAAGTTACATTAAGGGCTTCAGTAATGTCAGTTATCTTTTCTTAAACTAGGTTGTAAATACAGTCAGGTTAGATCTTCAAAATATGCAATCATCTGAACGGTCTGACTACTCAGCAAATCTAAAAGGACAACTACTATAGCAATTTTATCAGAGTCCAAGGCTTCCCAAGCATTCTCTCTTTAAGAAATGAATTCTTGGAGAGTTTGAAGTCCAAACAGCAGGGACAATGGGTGGGATGGGCACTTGGAGGTTCAGATCAGTAGCCTATCAGCCAGTATGAATACATTTCAACAGACAGTAAGTGCAGTCACAATAGTGCCTTCCCCCTGAATAGTAAATAACCCTAGATATATGATCCATCTTTTATTCTTATAACATATGTACTATTTTTAATGTATAACAACACTTCCAAATAGTAATATAAAGCAAGCCACAAATGTGAGTTACTTATGTAATTTTGAATTTTCTTTTAGCCTCATTTAAAAAAATGAAGTGAAACATTTTAATAACATTTTGTGTAACTCAATATATCCAAAATATCATTTCATTAGGTAATCAATAGGTAAAAATTGCTAATGAAGTATTTATATATTTTTATGCTAATGTTTTCTAATCCAGTATGTATTTCATACTTAGAGCCCATCTCAGCTGAAGTGGTCACAAGTTGCAAGCATTTATTTACTTCAGGTATTTATGTAGCTAGTGGCTAAAATACCAAACACCACAAGCATAGAATATTTCATAAATTTAAATGATAGAATAGGAATTTTCATACGTATTGATATGGAAAGATACCAAACATAGTATTTAATGCAAAAAAGGAAGATGCAAAAAAGTACATACAGATCATCTGACCTAATATGTATAATACTATGGGAAGAATGTATTTTTTGTTTCACAAAACTTTTAAAACTGTAACAACAGTGTTTCTTGAAGAGAACTAGAGACTGAGGACCCAGTGATATTTTATCTGCAATTTCACACTTCTGTGAACTTTTTAAAGTATGTATATCTATTCATTTCATTTTAGAGAATAGAAACAAATAGTTAACAAATGAAGCACGGAACAGTTAAAAAAAATATAAAGTGGAACTAGCTAAGCAAGGGAAACCTCACTCACATTTCCAACTAGAGATGCCAGAACTACTGATTTGATAATTATGTAATCATTTGTGATTTTCTGTCTGTTTTGACAGACAGGCATATTAAATAGGCCACAATGATCACTTGCCCTGTGAACATTCTACTTTTCTCAACATTGCAACCCCTGATCTAACTGAAGATGGATGGAAGATTAGGGAATTTAATAAACCAAGACAGAAAGATGTCTAAAACTTCTATGGACTACGACTTTTAAGACTTAATACAAATGCACTGGCACATGAGTTCTAGATCTAAAACTCCCTTGCACACTATTTTAGAAGTCTTATAAAAGGGGGAAGTGAACTTGTATCTGACCTAAATTGTTCCCAACACTCCCATGGTTTGTGATCATCATTTCCTTCTAAGTGGGTCTCAAACAACTTTTAAGGACCTTTTTGAAGCTTTTCTTAGGGGTCCATCAGCATTTATTAGGTCATATTCCAGAGTCTTCTATATTTATTTTTTTGGAAAATCAGGAGTACATGGTCCTATCTTTACTCCTGACTCCTTTCTTGTTTCCATCTATCTTCAGGATCAACAGCACTGTTTGGGAATCTCTCATAAAAGTTCCATCAATGTTCTTAGATTATTTAATATTGATCAGGTTAAGTTGAAACCTTTTGGGGTGGTCTTGTTCTACTCCACTTTTTAAATACTGTTAGTGGGGCACCTGGGTGGTTCAGTCATCTGCCTTCGGCTCAGGTCATGATCCCAGGGTGCTGAGATGGAACCCCACATTGGGCTCCTTGCTCAGCCGAGAGCCTGCTTCTCCCTTTCCCTCTGCAGCTTCCCCTGCTTGTGCTCATTCGCGCACTCTCTCTCTCTCTGTGTGTCAAATAAATAAATCTTTAAAATAAATAAAAATAAAAATAAATGTAAAAATACTGTTTATCATACCATCTCTTCTTGTAATTCACTTTTTATGGAGAAAAAAGAAAAAAGACCTAGGATTTCAGTGACAAGGCCTCCATCTCCATCTCAACTTCTTACACCACCAGCACAAAACAGGAAGCCTATCACTTACTCCTTCTTCTCTCTCCATAACAAAATCAGAATTTATTCGCAGCTTTATTACCATAGTCTAATTCTTCAAAGTCTCTACTGCCAAGCCTGATCAACAGTTTTCTCCCCCATCAAGATGTATATAGTACTGCACCTGGCCATGAGAGGGCAGCAGAGACCTGGTGCCAGGTGGTCATGTGGTCTAGTGAGGCTGCCACCAAGGAAAAAGAAGCCAGTAATCCTGATCTCACTAACCACAAGGCCCCAGAAATACTGGGAGTGCACCAAGCATGGCCTGAGCATGGGGGGTATCACTGGTTCAATTCATTCAATATTTGATGAGTAAACTGGAAAATCAATTTCACTTTTTTAACCTTATTTTTTGCTGTATTTCAATGTCTTTTAAATACATAATATAGACCATCATCATCAATGATCCACTCCAACAGTTCCTGATTTAGCAGGTCTGGAGTTAGAACCAGGACTTTGTATTTGATCAAACATGACAGTAGACTCTTACCCGTATTAATGTTTGAGAACCATGTCTAATCCCTTAATGAAATCCATGCAGTTTAGTTACTAATTCTTATCTTTTATGCTGTATTATTATTGTTCTTCATAGTTGCTCACATTGTCAACTTTTATCTTCCATTAATTTTCTCCCCCTCAGGACTCTCAGAATCTTATTCTTTTTCATTTCCAAACTTACATATTCAACTACCAACTATTTTAGAGACAATACAGCGTAATCAAAATAAAATAATGTGCTTAGAAATCTGATACCCCCCACGCCTCAGTTTTTCTCAGTAATATTGAGATAAAACAGAATATATTTGACATGAGGATTAATGAAATATAAGTTAATAATTTAGAATAGTGACAGGATCAATGTGACCTCAATAAATGCTCATTTTACTTTTTTTTATTCTTTATAGTAACCAGAGGTATGTAATCTACATCCCTCCCTGGCGCCCATCTCCAATGGTTCTGCTCTGAAGAATGAGGACACAGGCCACCTGTAATCCTGCTTAGTACAGGATTACAGGTAGAGGAGAGAAGAACACTAGCCCTGCCTGCGAAAAGATATAGGTCTGAATGCAAAGGACAGGGAAAGAAAGAAGTGAGTCTCACATCCCCTCCTGTCGCAAAATACTGAGCTCCAGTAAAAGAGAAAGACACAGGAGAGCTATAGACTTTAATACTTGAGAACTGCATTAAGTAGTAAACATAAAATAATGTAACAGTTTAACTCCAAAAGTTATTCTTTCTTGGGCCTAAACTGAATGCTGTCCATACAAAATGTTTCTACAAATTACTATGGTTTATTATCTATATGCAAAAAATGGAAGAACAGAATCAAGATGAATAACTTATTTTTGGCAGATATTTATTATTAAAATAGCCGGTAAACCATCAGTATTTGTCATGGAGCCAACCACCAATGCAAGCAACCACAAGTTTATATCAATATTGTATGTGAAAAATAAACACAGTTCAGATCAGTAAGAAATAAAGAAATACATATAGAAAAAGATCAGAAATCAGAACTAAATTGTCAATTTGTTATTCTGTGTAGTTCAGTGGAACATTTCAAATGAAAGTAAAAAGAAATTATTACCTCAAGGCCTTAAAGCTATGGAGACCCTTACCGAACCTAGCGATAACTGCCTTCACTCTGCAGACCTCTAACCGCAATGACCAAAAAAATGAATAAAAGGCCCAGGTCACTGCAGAAACAATTTTATCCATTTTATCTCAAAGTTGCTTTTTTCAAATAATTCTTCCAGATATAAAGGCAATTCCGTTTTCCACAACAGCTGGACACAATGCAGGGAGAGGATGTCTGTGCTCTGAGTCTCAGCTTCCCCATCTGTAAAGTGAGTCTAAGAATTCAAACCTCAATGAACAAACCAAAAGCACATCACATAGTAACTCTAGCCAACTGCCAATCTACACTGGTGCTCCTCCCCACCTTCCTGACCTTACACAGCAACCCTTATAAAACCAAGTGTACATGTTGGTGTGCATAATCCTGTCATCTTCTACAGTTTCTAAATAACACATGGCAGAAGTGATGCATTTGTTTGTTACCCTTCTTAACACACTATTGTAAAGAGAGTATAGACCGGCATTAGTAGCTATTGAATTCTATCCATAAAGAGATTTCTAGTAATCTTCCCCCTTGTTATTTCATCACAGATATTCACCCCTTACTGAGTTCCTGTGGCTGGTTTGTTTGGCTGACTGGATCAGAGCACAGGGAGTTTAAAATCATAGGCCTCATTAGGCATAAAAAAGGACTTCTGGGATATGGAGAAAAGGGAACCCATCATGCACTGTTGGTGAGAATATAAACTGCTAAAGGCACTATGGAAAACAGTCTGGAAATTCTTCAAAAAGGTAAAAATAGAACTACTATCTGATCCGCAATTTCATTTGAGTGAACGGAGATCCAGATAACCAAAAAACAAGGGAACTTTGACATTACAACAACATGGGTGGACCTAGAGGGCATTATGCTAAAAGGGATAATCAGACACAGAAAATCAAATACTAGATTTTCTCACTTACATGTGGCATCGAACATAGACTCATAGAAGCCGAGTAGAATGGTGGTTGCTAGGGGAGGAGGGAGGTACAAAGTTTGAATTACACAAGATTAAAAAGTTCTGGAAATCTACTATACAGCACAGTGCCTACAGCTAACAATACTATATTGTATACTCAAAGTTTGCTAAAAGAGTAAATCTTTTCTTTTTTTTTATTTTTAAAGATTTTCATTTATTTATTTGACAGATCTCAAGTAGGCAGAGAGGCAGGCAGAGAGAGAAGAAGAAACAGTCTCCCCACTGAGCAGAGAGCCCGATGTGGGGCTCAATCCCAGGACCCTGAGATCATGACCTGAGCTGAAGGCAGAGGCTTAAACCCACTGAGCCATCCAGGTGCCCCAAGAATAAATCTTATATTAAGTGTTCTCACCCCCCCAAGGTAACAATAATAATAAAGACAGGAGGAAATTTGGGGAGATGATGGATAAGTTGATAGCCTTGATGGTGGTGGTTTTAAGGGTCTCACTTATTCCCAAACTTAGTTTATACACAATAAAGCTTTGTATATATAAATCATACCTCAATAAACTTAAAAATAAAGTAAAATTAGTTTTGTTTCTTTTAAAGATTTTATTTATTTATTCGACAGAGAGGGAGAGAGATCACAAGTAGAGAGGCAGGCGGTGGCGGGGGTGGGGGCTCCCTGCTGAGCAGAAAGCCCAATGCGGTGCCTGATCCTAGGATCCTCAGACCATGACCTGAGCCCAGGGCAGAGGCTTAACCCACTGAGCCACCCAGGAAACCCTAAAATTAGTTTTAAAATAAAAATAAGAACACTTCTTATGCCCTGAAAATACCTACTATTGCTTATAGGCTATTGGCACCTGGTTTGCAGTCTCCTTATTCACCTCATGTCTCACCACCATCATTAGTAATATCCATGTGCCTGTGGACCATTCGGCAGGCAGGCTGGCCTCACAAAATTAGTGACAACCTCATCCACCAACAGATACTTGGCTTTTCACTTCTTGACCTCACCCCCAACTGTCCCACCTCTGAAACCTTAAAGTTTAGTTTCCTACACTCAGTTTGTGTGCCCCCACTTGTCTCCTTCTATTGCTCTATTATACCTATTATTTGACCTTAGTACAACTTCTAGCACCTGAGCTCTTTATTCTCTCAAACTCTGAGCCCCAGAGTGAACGAATTTCCTCACATATTTCACCTAGATCTCACCATCATTTAATGTCGTCAACTCCTAGAGTTTCATTATTGTTGTGCTTCCTAGCATGCCAACATTTTTTCTTTTTAGAGATTTTATTTATTTGAGAGAGAGAGAAAAAGAACCAAAGAAAGCGAGGGTAGGAATAGAAGGAGAGAATTTTCAAGCAGACCCCCCACTGAGCACAGAGGCTGAGGAAGGGCTCCATCTCACAACCCATGAGATCATGACCTGAGCTGAAATCAAGAGGACACTAAACTGACTGAGTCAGCCAGGTGCCCCTAGCATGCCAACCTTGTATCAGCCTAATCATCTAGCTTCCCTTCCCTTTATCCAAATGGCTAACAGCTACTGGAGAAAAGGGTACAACATGCAGAATAACATTACCACAAACTTAAGTTCTCCATCTTTAGGTGGGCCCTATGGAAGGCAACCTTCTTCTTCCTTTCCTCTCCTCTTCACAGCTGCTTTTTCTTTTTTTTTTTTTTTTAAGATTTTATTTATTTATTTGTCAGAGAGAGAGGGAGAGAGAGCGAGCACAGGCAGACAGAGAGGCAGGCAGAGGCAGAGGGAGAAGCAGGCTCCCTGCCGAGCAAGGAGCCCGATGTGGGACTCGATCCCAGGACGCCGGGATCATGACCTGAGCCGAAGGCAGCTGCTTAACCAACTAAGCCACCCAGGCGTCCCTTCACAGCTGCTTTTTCAAACAGCCCCCGGAAGATGAATTCATTTCCCAGCAGATAAACAGTCAGCAGAATTCTAAATTCACAGAGAAAAGAGAGACCATCATGACTTTTTTACTGCTTTTCCTCTTCTCTGTCAGCCTTTTCTTTGTAGGGGGAGAGTGGGATGAGGAGAATCAGGCTGAGTACTACTGGCATTACATTTCATCCCATCTATAGGTTTATTAGCTTTATAGTTTAATGCTTTTATTTTAAGTCACTTCTCTAGGTTTTATCATATACATTTGAACTCTAATCACAGTCTTCCTTCACTAATGTTGTATCACTTCACATAAATGGAAGAACCCTTTACTAGCATGTTGTATAACCCAACCCCACTTATCACTAGTGTTGTTATACTTTTTATTTTTACATGTTATAAACCCCACAATACACTATTAGTGACTTAAACAATTATAATTTAAAGAAACAAAAAAAATTGGGGAAAAAATTAAAGAAACAAAAAAATTGGAAATTTCTACTTATCCACACATTAACAATTCTAGTACTATTTTCTCTGGTGGATCCAGCTATTCATCTCATATTATTTTCCTCAAATGTTTCTTGAGGTACAGGTCTGCTAGTAGGAAGTTCTCTCAGATTTTGTTTGTCTAGAAATGTCTCTTTCCTGCCTTCTTATATATATATTTTTTTAATTTTATTTATTTATATATTTATTTATTTATTTTAACCAAAACAGAATTCTAGTTTGACTTTTTCCTTTCTTTCAGGCCTGTGGAGAAGACATTCCATTGTTTTCTGGCTTACATGGCTCCTAATGAGAAGTCAACATTGCCTATCTTTGTTCCCCCACTATAAAAAGTGTCTTCCACCCGCTTCATTTAAGATTTTTCTCTTTATCACTGCATTTCAGCAATCAGATCATTTTGGTGGTTGGGAGGGGGTGGTCCTTGCTTAGATTCTTTTAGATTCACAGAGTTCTATGTATTCGGTATTAATCAAGAAGGAAATTTTTTTTCAGTATTACTTTTAATATTTATTCTGACACTCCCTCTTTCTGGAAGACCAATTCCATGCATATTAGCTTGCTTGACATTGTCCCACAAATCACTGAGTCTCAGCTTTAGAAATTACACTTGGTTATTTTTTATATCTTCCATTCCTCATACATAAATTCATGTTTTTAACTCACTGAACATTTTTATAATACTGTTTAAAGTCTGATAATTTCATCATCCTTGTCATTTCTCCAATTGTTTCTATTAGTGTATTTATTCCTAGTTATAGGTCGAATTTCCCTGCTTTTTTGTATTTCTAGTAACTTTGTATTATACACTAGGTATTGTATATCTTTATGTTACAGAGTGTCTGGATTTTGTTGTTTTCCTTTAAAGAGGGTTACTTTTTTTGCAAGAGAGATTTCCACTCAATTTTTTTGAGCCCTCTTTTAATACCTTAAAGGCAGATTTAAGGTAACACTCTAGGAATAGTTAAGCCCTATGACACAAAAAAGTGATCCTTCATTTAGTCCCTACTTAAAGTCCCAGGTTCTACCAAGTCTTTCCACCCTAGCTGGTCGAATTCAAATATCTCTCGACCCTGTGAAAGTTCTGGGAATTATGCAGCACACATCTACCTTGTAGTGGCTCCTTCTCTGGCAGTTGCACTTCGTACTGAACATAATGAGCTTGCTCTCTTTACAGTTCTTAGTGCGCCCAAATCTGGTTCAGTCTCGAAGGTGACAGAACAGTAGCATATTGGAGCACCATCTTGATTAAACTGCCGACATCTAGTATAGGTTATAGCAGTATTAATCACAAGCTATTTGTAATTAGACCCAATATAACCCTGCACTGGTTCTGGCCAGATTAGAACTTCTGAACTTTTCTCTTTGGACCTTAAGTAATCTTAAAAGATTGCAAATGGCTTCAGAGACCCTATTGCCTAACCATACATTTAGAAATAGTTGCTCTTTATTTTTTACTGAGGCATGCGCGTTACACAGCAATTATTTCTCTTTCTCAAGAGAGAGGCATGACTGAGACAAAGACAGAAAAGACAGAATTAGTCTGACAAAGAAATTGGTGATTTTTTCCCCTAATGTGATAAAACAAAGAGGGAAGAACCATCAACTCCCTTCTTAAAGTTGCCCTTAAACATAAAAGCTCCACTCAAATTTTTACCTCCTACATGTTATCCTTTGAAGATTTCTAAGAGATCTATCACCAGTCTACAAATTCCTGCTTTTTTTAGTTTTTCCTAGTTGCATCAAAATGTATCTGGACAGCAGGGGGGCAGAAGAAACAAAAAATGACCCAAGTGACCCAGCAAAAGGCTTTATTTCTGACTGGAATGGATATAGATACCAATTCTCATTATAGTCGGTCAAGGTATCAAGGGATGATAGGCATAAATTTTTACTGTTCTTAGTAAAAGTAAAAACATATGTTCTATAGTTTATGACAGAGGGAAAGTTCCATAAGGGAAAATACCAGGGGATCTTGTAACCCAGAACTTTATTCCCAGATTGATATTCTGTTTTAACAGTGGATGTGAACTTTTTGGGTACATGAATCTCTTTGAGAATCTCATAAAACTTTATTTACCTTCCAGAAAAACACATATTCACATGTCTAAGAAATATCTTTATCCTTAGTTTTCCTTCTTCCTGCTCTAGCGTGCACACATGCGACATGTGACATACACATGCTTGTGCCCACGTACACCAACACTGTCAAGTAATCATGAGCTCTAGGTAACAAATGGCCCTGAAACTTTAGCTGTTAATAACCATCACTACCATGAGAACTACAGCAGAGTGGCCTCATTCCCCTCAAAACATTCTGGCCCAAGAGAGAACAAATGATTCTCTAAAAAAGATCTAAGACTGAATAGAGGGTAGAGAATACAAAAACAAAACAGAGTAAATTATAATCCAATAAATTGACTGACCAGGCAAGGCTGCCTCGCAAAGAGTTGTATCAATCATCTCTGCTCTGCAAGGTCCGAACTGAACAAAGGGAGACTCAAAGGGAAAAGATCATCAAAAAGGTAAATTCTTTTGAGGGACAAAAAAATGAAAATTCTCTCTGCCTTTTGTTACCTTCTTGGGATCTAGAAATATGGTTTCATATAACCTCATGACCAAACTTAAGGTGGTTATTAAGATATGCACAAAAATTTCAATCTTTCTATATCAACAGTTGAAAAGTAAGGACAGGAACTTAGAGAACGGGTAAGTATAGGCTGGCAGATAACACTGAAGAGTGTGACTAAAATGTCATCATCTTAAGGTGACAGAAGGCAAGATCTACCATGAGATTTCTATCACCTAGGGCACATCTTTGGGGGAGTTTCTGGTAAATCTTTGGTGACATTGGGGAAAGCTATCTTTTTTTTTGCATTTAATGGGTATCTATCTCCTCTTGGTGCCCTTACAGTAATAGAGACTTGAAAGATGGCAGAGCTCATAGGGAAAATATGCAGCTTCCTATGGAGACAAGAATATATCTAGGGTTTGAATTAATACAAAAGTTAATGGGTATTGACAACTAAGATACCAAAAAGTGAAGGCAGTGCATCTGGAAAAGGAGTTTAGGAATCCCTTGCATTACCTGATCATTTTGCATCTACTCTCAATTGTAACAAAGCTCAAGATGCCCTAGGAGAATGGATTAGCTATAGCAGAAGTAAACATGCTGAAGGACATGGGCTCTGGTGGCCTCTGTGACAACATCAGCTCCAAGAGGAAAGAAAGGCAGCTATACCCTTGAAGTATGAGTTCATTAGTCTCTTGAAGACTACAAATGGAAGATGGGGGAGACTGGGAGACTGAGGGGCCCATGGACCTATAAATAAAATAATATTAAGATGAAATAAAAGGTATCCAAATTGGTAATGAAGAAGTCAAACTCTCTCTCTTCGCAGATGACATGATTCTTTATATGGAAAACCCAAAAGACTCCACCCCCAAACTACTAGAACTCATACAGCAATTCAGCAACGTGGCAGGATACAAAGTCAATGTGCAGAAATCAGTGGCTTTCTTATACACTAACAATGAAAATACAGAAAGGGAAATTAGAGAATCGATTCCATTTACTATAGCACCAAGAACCATAAGCTACCTGGGAATAAACCTAACCAAAGAGGTAAAGGATCTGTACTCGAGGAACTACAGAACACTCATGAAAGAAATTGAAGAAGACACAAATAGATGGAAGACCATTCCATGCTCTTGGATCGGAAGAATAAACATTGTTAAAATGTCTATACTGCCTAGAGCAATCTATACTTTTAATGCGATTCCGATCAAAATTCCACCGGCATTCTTCAAAGAGCTGGAGCAAATAATTCTAAAATTTGTATGGAATCAGATGAGACCCCGAATCGCTAAGGAAATGTTGAAAAACAAAAATAAAGCTGGCGGCATCACGTAACCTGATTTCAAGCTTTATTACAAAGCTGTGATCATCAAGACAGCATGGTACTGGCATAAAAACAGACACATAGACCAGTGGAACAGAGTAGAGAGCCCAGATATGGACCCTCAACTCTATGGTCAATTAATCTTTGACAAAACAGGAAAAAATATACAGTGGAAAAAAGACAGTCTCTTCAATAAATGGTGCTGGGAAAACTGGACAGCTATATGTAGAAGAATGAAACTCGACCATTCTCTTACACTGTACACAAAGATAAACTCAAAATGGATAAAAGACCTCAACGTGACACAGGAATCCATCAGAATCCTAGAGGAGAACATAGGCAGTAATCTCTTTGATATCAGCCACAGCAATTTCTTTCAAGATATGTCTCCAAAGGCAAAGGAAACAAAAGCGAAAATAAATTTTTGGGACTTCATCAAAATCAAAAGCTTCTGCACAGCAAAGGAAACAGTCAAAAAAACAAAGAGGCAACACACGGAATGGGAGAAGATATTTGCAAATGACAGTACAGACAAAAGGTTGATATCCAGGATCTATAAAGAACTCCTCAAACTCAACACACACGAAACAGGCAAACACATCAAAAAATGGGCAGAAGATATGAACAGACACTTCTCCAATCAAGACATACAAATGGCTATCAGACACATGAAAAAATGTTCATCATCATTAGCCCTCAGGGAGATTCAAATTAAAACCACATTGAGATATCACCTTACACCAGTTAGAATGGCCAAAATTAACAAAACAGGAAACAACATGTGTTGGAGAGGATGTGGAGAAAGGGGAACCCTCTTCCACTGTTGGTGGGAATGCAAGTTGGTGCAGCCTCTTTGGAGAACAGTGTGGAGATTCCTCAAGAAATTAAAAATAGAACTTCCCTATGACCCTGCAATTGCACTCCTGGGTATTTACCCCAAAGACACAGATGTCGTGAAAAGAAGGGCCATCTGTACCCCAATGTTTATAGCAGCAATGGCCACAGTCGCCAAACTATGGAAAGAACCAAGATGCCTTTCAACAGATGAATGGATAAGGAAGATGTGGTCCATATACACTATGGAGTATTATGCCTCCATCAGAAAGGATGAATACCCAACTTTTGTAGCAACATGGACGGGACTGGAAGAGATTATGCTGAGTGAAATAAGTCAAGCAGAGAGAGTCAATTATCATATGGTTTCACTTATTTGTGGAGCATAACAAATAGCATGGAGGACAAGGGGTGTTAGAGAGGAGAAGGGAATTTTGGGTAAATTGGAAGGGGAGGTGAACCATGAGAGACTATGGACTCTGAAAAACAATCTGAGGGGTTTGAAGTGGCGGGGGGGTGGGAGGTTGGGGTACCAGGTGGTGGGTATTATAGAGGGCATGGCTTGCATGGAGCACTGGGTATGGTGAAAAAATAATGAATAATGTTTTTCTGAAAATAAATAAATTTAAAAAAAAGATAATATTAAGATGAGATAACAATGAATAAAACCATTTGTGTAGGTATCGTCTTGTAACAAGATTTTCTGAAAGTACAAAAGAATACCAGAGAATTGACTGTGCAGACTGATTAGTGGGTATACCTGAATTACAGCAATCTGAGTAGGGCCCCCTGAGGATCCCTGGGTGTAGAGGGAAACATATGGTTCAGAGACACTTCAGGCGGTTTAATTCATTTAATGAGAACCAGGGCTAAAAAAAAAATCCAAAAATTCCAAAATGCAGGAGATGTTCAAACAGTTGAGATGAGAGTGCTCCAGCCTATAGGCACTCTCTGAGAAGAAAAGCCCAGGGCTGACAAAAGCACCAGGGAGCCTTAGAGATGATCTAGTCAAACTTTCATTTTATAGTTGAAGAAACTGAAGGAGGCCAGAGAAGGTGCAGAGATTTGCCCCAGGTCACATACATAGTTGGGTCAGCATAGATGTGATATTGAAGCCCTTAGGTTACCTCTCCTAGTCTCATATTCCTTCCAAGAATATGCTATCATTTTGATCTGTGCCACAAATTCATCTAACAACTGTAAAGAAAAAATTTGATAAGCAGAGACAATACACTACCAGAGATGACATTTATCTGGCATATGAACTAATAAAATCAATGAGGGATAATGCATGTGACTTGACAGACCATTATCTGTCATATGTATATTAGCCAGTTCACTTGTACAACTTGTGCTCCAAAATGGACATTTTTAAAACTATCCCAATAAGGGACTTAACCATAGTCAAGCTGACCAACATATGCAGAATCTTAAACATTGTTAGGATACAGACATGATCAGAAGAAAATTCCAAACACAGGATATTTTACCATGCTAATTTTCTCTGAGATTTACCCCTAATAAGGACAAAAAGACAAATTCAACAGAAATTCAAATTTCTCTTCATATGAAAATGAATTTTGGCTTCTCATGGTTCTCAGAGTACAGATTCCCAAAACTTAATAAAACATCATAAACAGAACACAAGAACACAGACTTTTTAAAACTTTTTAAACTTTATTCATCTATTTTTTTTTAAGATTTTATCTATTTATTTGACAGACATATCACAAGTAGGCTGAGAGGCAGGCAGAGAGAGAGGAGGGGAAAGCAGGCTCCCTGCTGAGCAGAGAGCCCGACACGGGGCTCAATCCCAGGACCCTAGGATCATGACATGAGCCAAAGGCAGAGGCTTTAACTCATTGAACCACTCAGATGCCCCAAAACTTTATTCATCTTAAGTGCTATTAAAATCACATTATAACTACACAGGAGATATTTTTTATAATCTTTATGGAACTTTCAAAAACTTGAGTTTATTTTTCTCTTTTAGGGTGCAATTTGGCCAGAAAAAGATAGTGACTTCTCACTTTAGAGTTCATCAAGGGCTCATTATGATTTAATAGAAGGAAATCATTCCATGAGAATGAGAAGCATATAAGGAAGGTAGAGCAGATCATCCCATGGGACTATGTGCAACCATAGCACCACTACTACAAATACACACAGATTGCAAAGTATTTCGATTTGACTGAGAGGCATGAAGAATATAACATAAAGGTTATTAGGATTCTGGGAGCTTATTAGAACTAATATCCAAAATATAAAGAACTATGCCATACAGAAAATAGCAGTAGGAGTGTGGTGAAAAATAAGAAGAAAACATGGGGCACCTGCGTGGCTCAGTTGGTTAAGCGTCCAGTTCTTGGTTTTGGCTCCAGTCATGATCTCATGGGTCACAAGATCCAGCCCTGCACCCGGCTCTATGTGCAGCGGCAGGGGAGTTCTGCTTGAATTTCTCTCCCTCCACCACTCTCCAACTCGCACATACTCACACACTCTCTCTCAGATAAACAAATCTTTTTAAGAAAAGGAATAAAACAAATTTCTATTTCAGTGCACTCTACCCTTGGCTCTTGGAATGATTATTTACATGGAGAAGTAAATGGCTTATGAATGTAATTATGGATATAACGGTAAAGGTAAAATAAGTGGTATCACATACTCATTTGCAGGGAAATCGGTTACAAAGCCTTTGTTTTCTTGCTCCTCCCACCATCTCTCCTGAACCTCTTACCTGACTACCAACAGTATCAGGGCAGAGAGCTCCAGAGAGGAAGAGGGAGCAGCTTTGTCTCCAGGTAAGCATTAATGATTTATAGTAATGTTGTTTACCTGTTTTCTGCTGCTTCACCTTCACTGAAAAACTTTCCTGAGGATCTCTGGTAACCATCAAGTTATTAAATTGATATCATGTGGCACTGACCTCCTACCTACTCTTGAAACTCTTGACTTTGGGGACACTAAGGAGATACCCCACTTTGGACAAATCCTCTCAGTCCTTTCGCCAGTGACTCTCTTGCAGGCCTCTGCACATGTATTCCCAGAGAGTCCACCCATCTCTTTGCTCTCAGTCCCTGGCAGTCTCGTCAGCTCTACTCCCCTTATTCACCCCGGCTCTCTTACACAAAATAGCACCTTGGGTTTGTCTAGATGTTGGCAGAATGTACACCGCCTTTCCTTTAATGCTCCCAACAACCTACTGATCTTTATTTTATAGAGGAGAAAATGGAGAAACACGGACCCAGAGTCTCAAAGATAGAAGGTGGCAAAGTCTGGGGTCACCTTTGTGGCCCAGTCGGGGAAGCGTCTGACTCTTGGTTTCGGCTCAGGACATGCTCTCAGGGTTGGGAGATTAAGCCTGGCATCGGGCTCCACACTCAGTGTGGCGTCCACTTGGGATTCTCTCTCTCTGCCTCTTCTGCTCCACCCACTTGCACTTTCTCTCTCTCTCTCAAAACAAATAAAATCTTAAAAAAAAAAAAAGAAAAGAAAAGAAAGTGACAAAGTCTGTAAACAACCCTCTCACTTAAGTCCGGGGCTCTTTTCACCCCATGTAAGTCTCCAAATGTATACCTTAATGTGCTGTCTTCTTTGCCACGTCCCAGACAAATAACCCATTTTCCACTTACTATGAAATTTATATCAATACCCACATGACTTGCCATATTCCCCAGATGCTTCCTCCTTTGACTTTTTTAATTAAAACGAAATTGACAAAGAACATTGTATTAGTTTCAAGGGTATAATGATCAGCACACTAAATCTTGCCAATACCTACAACCATTTAGAAAGCTTAGTTAGAAAGTTTCCTTGTGATGAGAACTTTAAGCTTTACCCTCTCAGCAACTTTCACATATAGGAGAAAGTATTATTAACTGACGTCTCCATGCTATACATTATATCCCTAGGACCTACGTATTTTATAATTGGTTTTATCTCCCAACCAAAACCTTTCAATTCACAAAACTTCTGTCCTTCTTCTGGTTCTTGGATTTGCGTCCCTACAGGCGTATACTACTCTACTGTTACCTTAAAAGTGAGTTAATACACTGTTAATGTCTCTACCATACTCTAATTGACCACCTGCTCTGATTCTGAATTAATCTTCCTGTTATGTCCTTTTCATTGCTTTCAGAGATTCTGCACTACCTTCAGAATAAAGTTCAAATGTCCAAAATCCTGTATTCCATCCAGAATTTTACCCACTGCTCTTCCCGCGTGTAGCGTGCATTCTACACGGAACCACCCAGACTCTTCAGGGCTCCAGTGAAGCATTTTCTGGTAGGTGCACAAAAATACTGGTTAAATCAAACCTTTTGAGAATGCATTGGTGTTACCCAATTATGTGACAGTAAGGAGACTGAAGCCCCGTCCTTCATTTCTATTCATTAGCACTCCTTTGGATAAGCATCCTAAAGCCTTTTTCTTTTTTTTTTTTTCCCCAATTTATTTATTTTCAGAAAAACAGTATTCATTATTTTTTCACCACACCCAGTGCCCCATGCAAGCTGTGCCCTCTATAATACCCACCACCTGGTACCCCAACCTCCCACCCCCCCGCCACTTCAAACCCCTCAGACTGTTTTTCAGAGTCCATAGTCTCTCATGGTTCACCTCCCCTTCCAATTTACCCAAATTCCCTACTCCTCTCTAACGCCCCTTGTCCTCCATGCTATTGGTTATGCTCCACAAATGAGTGAAACCATATGATAATTGACTCTCTCTGCTTGACTGATTTCACTCAGCATAATCTCTTCCAGTCCCGTCCATGTTGCTACAAAAGTTGGATATTCGTCCTTTCTGATGGAGGCATAATACTCCATAGTGTATATGGACCACATCTTCCTTATCCATTCATCCGTTGAAGGGCATCTTGGTTCTTTCCATAGTTTGGCGACCGTGGCCATTGCTGCTATAAACATTGGGGTACAGATGGCCCTTCTTTTCACTTTTTCTCGCCCTGCCTTAAATATTGGTATGTGCATATTGGTTTTCATGACATAAATAAGTAACTCAAAACTCTGAGGACATATATTCCTGTACTTCACTCAAGATACTGAACCAAATGCTGACCGACTAGAGTAATACAAGATACTGAACCAAATGCTGACCGACTAGAGTAATTACTAGAGTAATAGAAAACTGGTAACATATTCATTTTCCATGAAAAAGACTTACCATAAATATTGAAAATGCATTGTAATAGTGTTGCTGTTGTCAGTCCATAAAACAAATTACTCCTTTTTTGCATAATAGCTAACATGCAGTTTCATAAAACTTTAGATTTCAGACATTTCTAAGTAAAGCAACAAAAGTAATTTGTTAAATTTGCTCATATCCTATGCATGCTAATACTTCCAAAGTTAAAGAACTACAAAGGCATTAACAGTCACCTAATCTCAGAGATGCTAAGTCTTCATGGTCTCTGACACTGTTAACTAGAAAGATGAGTAAGAAAGGAATACCTAGAGAGTGATTAAAGAATTAAAACCTCCCTTTATATTGTGTTACACCCCCAAATGTTGGTCTCAAAAAATCACGCAATTATATCACATTATATCTTGTTAGCTGTGGCTTACTTGACCCAACAGGCAGGTGGGTAAAGAAAAGTGATGGCAAATCTCATGCTGGGTGTCCTTTCCTTTAACAACACACAGCAGTGGACATTTTATCCTACCTAATGACTCTAAAACAAATTCACCTTACGTAATCACAATTTGAAGAGCATTTATCAAAGCCAAGAATTCAGCTAAAGATATAAAATAACATTTGTTTAAATGTGTCAACCCCAGGACAGGACACCTTCTGAATTGTCCCTAAAACACTTCCTCTGTTCTGTTTAGGGAGATTATCTCCCTGTCTCATTTAGGGAGGACTTGCTGGCACTTGACCCACCCTGGCTGTTTCTCCAAGTGACTTTCTTTGGACCAAAACTGACACCCACTGCCCCAGCTACCCAAGGTCTTTCCAGTCATATGAAGCAAGCTAGTCGACAACCTGGCTCTGTCCTCACTCTACTTTCCCCATTCTCTCCAGTTGCTCTGATCTCTTCTGTTTCTTTGTCCAGAGGCTTTTCAGGAAAAGAACATCACACAGAAATGTGAATTGGGAAGTTGGAATTATGGTCCTGACCCTGTCCCTAATTAGCTGAGTGACCTTAGCCAATTCACTCTACCTATCCTTGTCCCACTGACCACATGTGTAATAGTTGGAATCCTATTTCCCATGCTCATTGTGAAAACCCAAGGAGGTCAGCCCAGTAAAGCATTTTGAAAGCAGCAGTATGGTAAGCACAATACCCACGTCTGTTCCACTCGCTGTCTTTTATCCTTCAGACAACTATGTTGATATTCTGAACTTTAACCAAGAGAATGCAAACCAAAGCACAGAGAGTGACATTCCAAGATAGTACAACAAAGAAAAATCCATCACTATAATCCCAATTTCCACATTCCATACTTAGTATTCTCTTTAAAAACCACGAAGGAAAAATAAAATAAGATAAAAACAGAAAGGGTGGCATAAGAGACGATAACCATAACCATAAGAGACTCTGTAGTTCAGAGAACAAAACTGTGGGTTCCCGGAGGAGAGGTGGTTTGGGGGATGGCCTAAATGCGTGACAGATATTAAGGAAGGCACTTGTTAGGATGAGCACTGGTTATTTTATACAAGTGATGAAACACTGAATTCTATTCCTGAAACCAATGCTACACTATATGTTAACGAACTTGAATTTTTAATTAATTAATTAATTAACAGACCATGAAGGGCCTCCTGGTCCCTCTGCCATTGAATCTTTTCATAAAGGGAAAGATGTTTGGGGTTGGAAGTGGTCAAAGTCTGTGACAAGTTTGAGGGGGAGTGACTCAGAGAGCAAATACTATGTTCTGGCTATCAATTACCCAAAGAGATTAATGCAGATTCCTGACATTTTTGTAGAGGTACAAAATTAGACTTTTAGGAGGTATAAAGAAGAGAAAGACAGTATAAACATAAATGTATAATGTATAAAGAAAGGAAGATGAAAATTAGTAAAGGTTGAAGAGCTGTCTCAAATCTTTTTTTAAGTATGGTTAATATACAATAGGCTATTAGTTTTAAGTGTACAACATAGTGACTTGATATTTTTATTTTTTAATTTTTTTTAAGATTTTTTTTATTTATTTGACAGACAGAGATCACAATTAGGCAGAGAGGCAGGCAGAGAGAGAGGGGGAAGCAAGCTCCCTGCTGAGCAGAGAGCCTGATGTGGGGCTCAATCCCAGGACCCTGGGATCATGACCTGAGCCAAAGTCAGAGGCTTTAACCCACTGAGCCACTCAGGCGCCCCATGACTTGATATTTTTATACATTACAAGATATAACTCCAGTTACCATCTGTCACCAAAGTTCTTTCAATATTATTGGCTATATTCATTATGTGGTACATAACACCTGCATGACTTACTTACTTTGCAACTGGAAATTTGGAGCTCTTAGTCCCCTTGATCTATTTTGCCTGCCCCAACCCCACCTCCCTCTGGTAACCAACAGTTTGTTGCCTGGGTCTGTCTGTTTTGTTTGTTCATTTGTTTTGTATTTTAGATGCCACATTTTTAAGTGAAATCATACAGCATTTGTCTTTCTCTAACTTATTTCACCTACCATAATACCGTCTAGGTCCATCCATGTTGCCCCAGATTTTATGATCAATCCTTTGGGGAAACAATAAAACATCCTAGAAAAGGTCCCAAGATGGTGCTTTCCAAACATCAACTCTCTGCACTTCATCTCTTAGGCCACACCACCCCACCCCTCACGTCCTGGGCAACCATCCCAATAGCCTGGGGCTTGCAGGGCCCACCCACTTTCTTTCTATCCTAAATGCTTTAGCATGAATGCAATCATCTGCCTGGAATTTTTGGTTTGATTTCTGACCTTTATGGAAAACCCATAAAGCCTTTGGGTCATGGTAGGTGTGCATATTTGGACAAAAAGTCATTGCCCCAAATTTGCCTCCCTTGAAAGGGCAACTAAGGGTGAACAGTAACCAGCATCTTCATGCTCTAACAAGAGGTGCTAGACAGCCTACAGGACTTGCCTATCAGAGAAAGAGAAACCAGTTACGTCTACTTGGTCCAAACATGCACATCGGAGGATGCTACAGGATCCTTGCGGAGAACAATCAGGGCAGAATTATTTGAAGTGACTTAGTTACAGACCTAGGAGGGAGAGTGTAATGATTTCCCATCCCCTGTTCCCTTCTGCCTCCAGGTAAGTGGAAGTGGCATCAAAAGCAACATCGTGTGTGTGGAGGATAGGATGGGGGATAGGAGAGTCCTTGCCAGAAGGCACTCTGCTTTCTCGCCAACCAGCTACAGGCTTGATGAGCAGAACACGTTGCACTCCCTGGCCTGGCTCTCAGAGCTCAGTGAAAATAAGCTCTTTGAAGCAAGTCACCCTTCCCTATCTCAGCAAGACAAGTATTGGAGACAAGTATGTCCTGAGGCCCAAGTGACATGGAAAGTCAGAGAGCTTAAGTCACCTTGAAAGCGTTACTTCCCAGGAGGACACCCACCAGAGAACATAAGCCTGTGAGAAGGGAGGATTCTAGGTTTTGTGGGGTCTCAAATATATGTAATTTGGGAGGTCTTCTTTGACACATGTATGTAGGCACCATAGTCAAGACTCATTTAGAATGAGAAAATGAAGAACAGTAAAACACAAATTTTTAAAAGCTGACAAATGTCAGAAATACCAAAAATCTTGAAAATAATATTTTTATTAATTATATGACATTCTTCTATAATAATTCTTTTTCTAAAATTTTTGGCTGCCTATCTTTGGTTCCATATGACAATAATAGAAGAGAAAATTTAAAAATTATTTAGTTTTTCCTTAGGTGTGGTTGAATTTTCTTTAATTTTTCCTAGTTAAGAAAATCTCTCTCTGCTTTAAATCTTATCTTGATGATGCCATATAAATTTCAGGATTGTCATGAAATTTGGGAGACAGTGACCATTCTCCTTCTCACACTTAATATTTGGAAGAATTTCATACTTGCTAGCTCTGAGCCTTACAGGTTTCAAATCTTGTTCTTTCTCTTTTATCCACATGCTTCTGAGACTAGGTGCCATAGGACACTTCAAGTAAAAAACAAACAAACAAACAAAAAAATCCTCTGTCCCTGTACCTTCCTGTCACCATGAGTGATTAGAATATTTCTGAAAGCCATTTCACACTGAATGGCTAGCAAAATTTCATAGCCTTTGAACCACCCAAATACATCCCACTAAATCCTTGCTAAATAAATCCCCACATCAAACTTTCCCTTAGCTCTGCTATATAGCTACAAACCTGATAAAAGGTGAGTATTTCAGGGGGAAAATCAGAACGGAAGGAAGTTTCAGTCGTAACTGTGCACGTTAAAATAGCTTACTCTTACAAATTTTACAAAAGCAGATGACCACGTGAACACATTGCTAGGGGCTTTCCAGGGGCCTTGGGAGGAGCCTGTGCATGGGAGGAGCCCTAAGGCTTAAGCACCATTAGCTTCAGGGTAAATCCTCTTGCATATGTGGGTTGTGTAACTGGTGTAGGAATTATGGAGGAGTCAACGATCCCAGGTACAGAATGGTGCACACACATCTGAAAATTGTCCATTCTAAGATCCAGAGGTCTTTGAAGAATCCACCAAGTTAGACCATGAAAGAACACTTGGAAGTCCATTCTGCCAAAGGACATGAACAGTCAAGAAAGATGCAATGTACTATCTAGGTGAAAGGCATGTGTTGTCCTCTCCCTCACTCCCTCCCTTTCCCCAACATTGAAGCAGCTAGAAACAGCACTGTAAACAGGAGAAGAGGGCCGAGCAAGAAATGGGAGAAAAATTAAAACAAGTGGAACTGGGATGTGGTGAGGTAGGTGAGGCAAGCGGAGTGCAAGATTTAAGGAGGCGCTTGTGCCAGTCTCGGGCTCTGAAACCACACCCAGCCCACCCCCTTCTGCACCTGGGTAAGGTTTTAACTGTGGTGAAGGAAGATGTCCTTCGTTGAATGAGATGTGGAAATTTTGATTCATGGTACATTAGGCTAATGAGATTCTGATTATTTATAACCCAAAGTGACAAAAAGGATGAAATCTTCTCAATTTAGGCAGAGAAACAGTAGATTTAGGGGACAGTGGTAACTGTACCTCAGTGAGCGTTTCCTGTCCGACCACCTGGCTCTACTTAAAGAAGGAAGCAATTGCTCTTATTGCATACAGGACTGAGGCCAACCCCTCAGCCTGGCTAACGAGAGCTCCCGTCTTATCCTCCACCATCATCTCTGGACCAAGGTACCACTGTCACTGTTGTAATGAAAAGCATCAGGCCCTCTCCGTGCTCTGGGCCTGGTCCATCATCCTCCTCCTGCCTTGAATATCCCTCCCCTTCTCTCTATCTCCCTTTCTGCCGGGGTTGGGGTGGGGGTTGTGGAGGCAGCGAAACACCACCTCCTCAGGGGAAAATTGCCTTACTGTTACCCAAACAGAATAAGTATTTGCATCCTCTGAGCTCCACTACTCTGTTCTTGGTCCTTTGTTAGGCATTTAACTCGAGGCAGTATTGTTTGTTTCTAGTTTCAACTTCCCCCCCACTCCCCTAGGCTGTACTATCCTTCTAGGTAGGGAGTGTCCCTTACTGAACTTTGTGCTGTGGTGTTTTTAACACAGATCCTGGTGTGTATGGCTTGTTTCAATGAATGTTAGTTAATCCTGTGTGAGAAGGATCCCTTTGCTTAGTGAATGCAGTAACTCATTCATCATTACTGCTTAAGAATGCTTGAGCCATCCATCCCCAAAGATGTCATAATCGAAGGTGAAATCAGAAATAAACTCTTCTGTTTGAAATTATTACATTAAGTAAATCACTTCAGTTTAGAAAATTTCCCAATTAGACACAGCTAACAAGCAATCCTCTCAGGCACAATGCTGAGTAGTTAACCACCTTTAAAAGGGGGCTCTGGTGATTTCTTACGGGAGAAATGCTCTTAGATTCAAAGATTTCAGACTCCGGGCAAGTAATGACTCAGTTATTGACTAAACATAACTTTCCCCAGATAAATCTATCTAAACGTGTTCTTCCTCTTCTTCCTTCTGGAATGATGTCAACTCCTCTGAGGTCTTCAGACTTCATTTTAACTAACTTATAACCCAATTTACTTTTAATCAAAGTATCACAATCGAGCACACTGAGAAAGCATATTCTAAGATTTGCTTGAGGTGGAGAGTACATCGTTAAAGATACTCTGACTGCTATATTATTCCAACGATTTCAATCCCTTAATGTTTTGCAATCCCCATGAAATCCTTAAAACTTGAACTTGTCCTGAGCATTTGAAAACCTTTGCCTTAACAGAGCTTCTGGATGAATTTAGCTATAAGCCAGATAGACCCTTTAATTTCTTGTATGAATTTGTCTTAAGAACAGGGCAATACTCATGGTAAATATGTTTTAACAGCATACCAGCCTAAAGCAGCATTATAGAATCTCCTTTTCAGAGTTGGAGAGTCTTCACTGGAAGGTCCTAACAACATTCTAGAACCTTTATTTTGACATGAGTCAGTTGTCTTCAGTATAAAACATAAGCTACATGGCAATGAAATGGGTAAGGCTTTAATGAGTATAATGGCAAAAAAAATGTCTTTTTGGAGAGGTATGTTTTTGTATACATTTCTGCCTCCCTTAAAAAATGAAATTATTTTTGAGTGACATTATTACATTTAAGTCAGTCTATGTGGGACCCAGAAGAGACCAGTCTCTCTCTCTCTCTCTCTCTCTCTCTCTGCTAGAGCCCTGGAGAACACTGGCTGAGAGGAGTGAAGAAGGGGTCAAGGGAGAGAGGCTTTAAGTGGTGACTTCTTGAGCTGAAAGAGTGACAACTCCCAGCGGGCTGACATGACCAGTGCCAAGAGTTGGTAGAAGAGGGGGTACATTAGCAGGTGCTCAATATGATTGATTTGTGGCATGTAAGGCAACTCCTCCTCCTCCCTTCTTAAAATTTTGATTTAAATAATCAATATAGGGGTGCCTGGGTGGCTCAGTGGGTCAAGCCGCTGCCTTCGGCTCAGGTCATGATCTCAGGGTCCTGGGATCAAGTCCCGAGTCGGGCTCTCTGCTCAGCAGGGAGCCTGCTTCCCTCTCTCTCTCTCTGCCTGCCTCTCCATCTACTTGTGATTTCTCTCTGTCAAATAAATAAATAAAATCTTTAAAAAAATAATAATCAATTATAATATCGATGCCGAGGCACTGCAGACTTTTGCTCCACTGACAGGGCACTGCTGAAAAGGACAGCAGTCCTGGGGACACACACTCCAGCTGACAGGGGTAATACCATGGGTGTCCCTCTTCTCCCCAAACCCAGTCCTCTCCCCCAACCCCCCATTATCAGCACAGATGCCGCCTCACTGACTGGTGGAGGTACGGCAGCTCCTCCTTGAAAGTGAAAGCGGGGGCTATTCATACTTAAACCAGAACAACAGTGATCGACTCCACCTCTCCAAGGCAAACCTGGGATTGTTCAGTCAGTCTGGAACTCCATCACTGATCAAAGTTAAAGGCCGACAGAATGAACCAAAGGTGCAATCAAGGGGAAAAGAAAGTATCAAATTTAAAGAGAGAAAGGATTTTTTTCTCATCCTCCTAGGATCTGCTACTTCATAATGTCACCAGACTCTCCTAAGAAACCACTTCCTCAGTGGGGCCTGTATATAGGTCACCTGTATGACATAGCTATAGCGATATTACTCACGGTAACTTCTTCTCCCCTTAGGGACACTTCTGAAAGGAGGTCTGGCCCAGGTGACCCTCCTCTCTGACAGAGCTCTGGAGAGAGGGCCATGTGCTGGGATCTACCTGGGTATCTCTGACCGTGTCCTCATGACTTTTCATCCAATGGCTCAGGAAATTCTCCTAAGACTTTTCTCTGATGAAAAGACCAAACTTCCTCTATGCTCACATCTGCAGATAGCAGCACTTAAAATAAAACCCAGGATTATGTAAACCAATTTATGAGGTACCTGTTTGCTGTTAAATATAAGCCCACTATTCAAAAACCATTCCGAGCCAACCATAAAAAATAACATTAAAGCAGAACCAGAGAAGGGCTTTTTATATCTATTTTGAATCTCTAGATCTTACTTTTTTAGTCTGAGGGATTTACCCTTTTAAGGATATGCTTCATTCAGTCCCACTTTCAGAAAGTGTCTGAGGCAACTCATGCTAAAATATGAGCTTACAAGCACAAGATAAAGTTAAGAGAAATCAGAAAAGGCAGGAAACAAAGGGATTCCCCATTAAAAAAAACAAACAAACAATAAAGTAATTTAAAAATAGGAAAAGTAGAAATTCAGGAACTGTAAAAAAGGAGTATTATTTATGTCAGCCAAAAAAATTTACTCTCTAGTTTCTTGTTAGTTAGGAGACTTGAAAAAGGTGATTTGTTGGAATTAAATTGGTGTATCAGAAAATACATTTTTACTTAGAAGCTATAGGAAATGATGCCCATGATCGATAGTGATTAAAACCCTATTTGAAGGAAACACAAAACACTCCCTTCCCTCACCTCATACCCCAAGTACAAAATTGCCCTCTCTCCTCCTCTCCCACTCCTCTTAGCTTGGGTGCTTATACTGCAAAGGAAAGATATGATTTTCCAGGACACTCACACAAGGCAGTCAAAGATCATATTTTAGAAAATGAGAGGCCAGTCTCATAGTCACGGTCTCTGGAGTAGGGCAATTATGAGGAACACTGAAATGGATCCTTCGAGAGGTAGTGTCTTGAGAGACAGGAAATGAGAGGGCACAGGAAACATGAAATGTGTGCCTTTGAGCCCATACATTAGCAAATCTCTGACCACAAAGGTTTAGCTGCTGCCAAGCCGGAGAGAGCAAGGCGGGAAGGAAGGGCAGCCCCAATTACTGATTGATAGAAGTTTCCAGGGTGAAGCAGAATTATTTAAAGGCACCTCAAGTGGGATCTGATTGCACACCCTCATCGAGTGCCAGTATAAATGATTCACATTTCCTGGCAGCCGGAGTGGTTGCAGAGCTGACCAGTAAGAGGCTGTCTCAAAGGTTTTAACATTTCTGAATTCAAATAGCACTGCCTGTGTATGTCTAAAGTCCTACATCTGATAAGTCCTGTAATTAAAGACCCACATCACCTTTGAGCAGCCACTTCAAGGTCTGCCCGCATCTTGTGCTCCATTTGCTTTTTCACTTGAGGTGAAAAATCTAATTATATGAACAACAAATAGTGTTATTCTTCTCCCCTCTTGGCAAAAGCCCTATGTTAAGTGTCACCAATTATTTAGCTAATCATAACTCTATGCATGGCACTGCTAATCCCTTAACAGCATCATTTATTCTGGGTCAAGAAGTTCACTCTCCCTTAGTTGCTAATGAATTTCTTTTCTTGGATTCATTGGCTATGACCTCGGCAGCACATCCAGGAGCTACTTTAGCATGAAAATTATCACCTGGATAGTCTATATTCTGTGCCATGTTGAAGCAAGAAAGCTTCAAATTAGAAAGAATGGACTTTAAATCAAGTAGATTCACTGCTCTAAAACTTAAAAATCTCCCTGTTTGAGAACTACTCTTCAGTCATGCAGGACAATCTAGAGATCTACTGTACAACATTGTACCTAAACTTAACAATGCTGTGTTATACACTTAAAATTGTCAAGAGGGAAGATCTCATGCTAGGTATCCTCACCACAATAAAAAAAAAAAAATTAGCAAATATTTATGGAGAGCATACTAGGTACCCAGTGCCACAATTTACTAATTATGTACCATGAGAAAAATAAGTTAATTTCACAGGCATGGTTTTTCTCTAAATGTGAAAGAGAAAGAATAGTATTTCAAGCACATGGCTTTTTTGTTAAGATCAAGAAGAGGCTATATGATAATATGATAATAATACCTGCTCTATTCGATGTATTTTTTCTGGCTCTGGGCTAAACACTATAAATGGGATATCACATCAAGCCTGTTAGAATAACTGTCATCAAAAAGACATGGTTTAACAAATGTCGCCAAGGATGTGAAGGAAAGAGAACCCTCGTGTGCACTGTTGGTGGAATGATAAATTGGTACAGTCACTGTGGAAAACAATATGGAAATACTGCAAAAAATCAAAAATATAACTAGCATATGACCCAGCAATTCCACTTCTGGAAATATATCCAAAGGAAAGGAACACGTTATGTCAAAGAGATATCTGCACCCCTATGTTCACTGTAGCATTATTTACAATAGCCAAGACATGGAAAAAACATAAATGTCCACAGATGGACACACGGATGAAGAAGTTGAAGTACAAACACACACATAGACACACACAAACACTAGACTGTTACTCAGCCATAAAAAAGAAAGGAAATCTACCAAGGAATACAGTCAGCCCTTGAAGAGTAGAGATGGAGTTGCTGAGGAAGGCAATTTCCATTATTTGAGGTGTTTCTAAGAAACACTGCTATTTTAGAGGGAGGATATATCTGTCTGAGTTATGACTCCTGGTAACCTATCCTTGGAATTTTGGTTAAGTATTCAGTATTTCTCCCTGAGCTCTCAGTTCCCCTTTATTTCTAACTCAGATCCCACTTGAGCTAGGCTGAACATGGGGGCTTTAATCTTTGATTCTGTATAATTAACTGAGAATCCACTTGGGATGTTCGCTACATAGTAACATATAAGGAACTCTACATCATATGGGTGAGGAAGTCCAAGAGCAGAAGGGTGATCAAAAATTCTCTAGTCAACTTGGACTTTTTCTCTTCAGCCTAACCAAGGGAAAAATTCCCATGGATAATGGCAGCTAACTTTAAATAACCAAGTCACCTTTCTCTAATGATGGTTTCATTTTTTCTTGAAGTTCTACCCAGACACAAGAAGGTGTTTCCGTCATTTGCCAACTTTGCTGTGATTAGCCAACAAATAGTCAAGAGAAAATCCATTATCCAGAACTATTTCTCTATTTTTTATCATTTTATTTACTTGAGAGAGAGAGTGAGCGCACAGAGAGAGAGAGAGAGAGAGAGAGCGCACGTGCGCAGAGAGAGTCTCCGCTGAGCAAGGAGCCCCATGTGGGGCTCAATTCTAGGTCTCTGGGATTATGACCTGAGCCTAAGGCTGATGCTTAACTGACTGAGCCACCCAGGCACCCCTATCCAGAACTATTTCTGGTGGTCAGTTGGGCCTCTAAAGCTTGAGCTAGTTCATTGCTATCTTAGCCTTCATCAGACTTAACTTACGAATCAGATTCTAGCATGGGAACTTTGAAACAGGTAGAAGTCCTCACATTTACTAATAATATCCAGTGTCTCACATGCATCCTGCTAAATTACTGTCAGACACGAAATAAATTAGTACTCATTGGAGAGGGGGTGGTTATCTTTGAATACATGGAAAGGGAAGATGACCCTATCAAAATAAATGTCAGTACACACCACCCTGAGATTTGCATTTTGAAAACAATCACACATGCTATTTATGATAAATAGTTGCTTATCCACTACACTCTAGTCTTAATATGCTTGACTATGGTAAAGGACATACAAATGGGTGAAACTGAACAGATCTCAGAATGATTTTTGCATAGCTTCATGCGGAATAACTGGCCCATAGCTTACATCATTAATTCCATGTTCATTTTTATCCCTTTCCTCTGAATTTCTTTCAGCCTCTATAAAATATTAACAACAGCAGTTAATTATTGTTATTATACTTTCGTGTTGATTGCAAAAAGCAACATAGCTATACATATGGCTCTAAGAACCTCACCAGAGTAGTCTGGGGCCACATGTGAAACACAAGTGTTGAAAAGACAGCTGACAACCATTGAAATTGCTTGGAAATAGTTCAGTAAGGGAGTTTGAAAAATTTAAATAAATGAATTTGGTTAAAAAAAAAAAGTGGGGGGAAAAGTATTATAAATGGTCCCAAGTTTTATGGACAAGAATATTCACTTTTTACTCTAAAATACAATCAGGAAAAAGACAATTCTTCTTTTTTTTTTTAATTTATTTATTTATTTTCAGCATAACAGTATTCATTATTTTTTCACCACGCCCAGTGCTCCATGCAATCCGTGCCCTCTATAATACCCACCACCTGGTACCCCAACCTCCCACCCACCCCCCCTGCCACTTCAAACCCCTCAGATTGCTTTTCAGAGTCCATAGTCTTTCATGATTCACCTCCCCTTCCAATTTACCACAACTCCCTTCTCCTCTCTAACACCCCTTGTCCTCCATGTTATTTGTTATGCTCCACAAATAAGTGACTTATTTCACTCAGCATAATCTCTTCCAGTCCTGTCCATGTTGCTACAAAATGGGGTATTCATCCTTTCTGATGGAGGAATAATGCTCCATAGTGTATATGAACCCCATTTTCCTTATCCATTCGTCCATTGAAGGACATCTTGGTTCTTTCCATAGTTTGGCGACCGTGGCCATTGCTGCTATAAACATTGGGGTACAGATGGCCCTTCTTTTCACGACATCTGTATCTTTGGGGTAAATACCCAGGAGTGAAATTGCAGGGTCATAGGGAAGTTCTATTTTTAATTTCTTGAGGAATCTCCACACTGCTCTCCAAAGAGGCTGCACCAATTTGCATTCCCACCAACAGTGGAAGAGGGTTCCCCTTTCTCCACATCCCCTCCAACACATGTTGTTTCCTGTCTTGTTAATTTTGGCCATTCTAACTGGTGTAAGGTGATATCTCAATGTGGTTTTAATTTGAATCTCCCTGAGGGCTAGCAATGATGAACATTTTTTCATGTGTCTGATAGCGATTTGTATGTCTTAATTGGAGAAGTGTCTGTTCATATCTTCTGCCCATTTTTTGGTATGTTTGCCTGTTTCGTGTGTGTTGATTTTGAGGAGTTCATTATAGATCCTGGATATCAACCTTTTGTCTGTACTGTCATTTGCAAATATCTTCTCCTATTCCGTGGGTTGCCTCTTTGTTTTTTTGACTGTTTCCTTTGCTGTGCAGAAGCTTTTGATTTTGATGAAGGCAAAGGAAACAAAAGCGAAAATAAACTTTTGGGACTTCATCAAGACAATTCTTCTATTAAGTCTTAATACTAAACTCTCAGTGTTCTGTTTTTTATAAGTGTTATCACTTACAATAACCTAATGATATCTTTTAATTTAACTCACAGCTAAGTTTTTGTCTCCCTGAATTATAGTTTCAATAAGGGTCTGGAGCATTCTTAAAAGGCCAGGGCATTTAAAGCATAAGAATTACATTTCTTAGGTCTAGAAACTCAGGATTTCTCTTATCCTAGGAAGACAGAAACACTAAATGTACCCTAGAAATCAATCTGAATATGAACTTTTTTTTAAATTTAAGAGGTTTTATAATGTACTCATTAACCTCCTCCAAAATAGGTTTATGTATTTCAATTTATTTGCTTAGAAAACCGTGTAAACTCACACAGGAAGGAATGGACTCAGTATCTTGGTGAAGGTAGGGAAATTTGGAGGCAGGTATTCTCTGTAGCACAGAGTCATTTTTTTCTGGTGCTAATTCTTGGGTAGGTATCTTAGCCTAGGAACAGAATTTCCTAACTCCAGTATAAGGAGTTCATTGTTAGGGGTTCAATGTTTCTCCCTACTTCAGAGAAGAAGCTGTTTTCTCTAACATTTGTCCAGCTGGGTTGCAAGTTAAGACAAGGGCGTAACTCTAAGGTCTGCTTATACTTTGTTCCAGCCACTCAAAGGTTTTCCTCACCTTGATTTAGCTCATTTGTGCATTTCTATAAAATTGTTCTATTTCCTTCAAGAGAAGTGAGAAAATAAACCATGCATTCAGAATACCAGTTTTCAGGTCTTAATGAGAGGACAGAAAACTCAAGATAAGCCAAAAATAGTACTTCTCATTCAATCTGAATTTTCTTTTCAATACATATTCATACTTTCTTATATAAGCATTGTTTAAAAAAAAAAAAAAAACAAGCAAAACTCACTTAGAACACAGAATAAAATTCCCTTCACCTTAAATGTTATATCTGGAGGCACCTGGGTGACTCGGTCAGTAGAGCATATCTTGACCTTGGGGTAATAAGTTCAAATCTCACATTGGGCCTACAGCATATTTTTAAAAAAATGAATGAATGAAAGGTAGATATGTCTAAATAAGATATCCTTGGAGTGCACACAAAATCACACACTAACTTTTTCAAAAGGTCCTGGGGGAGAGTAACACAGAGACAGAGAGACACAGAAATCTGGCCATAGATACAAAAGGTGCTATAAATATGAAGAGATCACTGAAAAAGGCTCTTTCAAGGTTCACAAAAAGCTGGTTTGGGGGCGCCTGGGTGGCTCAGTGGGTTAGAGCCTCTGCCTTTGGCTCGGGTCCTGGTCCCGGGGCCCTGGGATCGAGCCCCACATCGGGCTGTGTGCTTAGCGGGGAGACTTCTCCCCTTCCCCTCTCTCTGCCTGACTCTGCCTATTTGTAATCTCTGCCTATCAAATAAATAAATAAAATCTTTTAAAAAAAAGCTGGTTTTGCTTTCTTCATTTATAGACATAGAGACAGAGAAACTGATAGCTTCAGTTTCATAATTGTGTCAAAAGCAAATACAGACACTTAATGTCCATTACTTGATTTTGCCTCCTGAATATTTCATAGACTTTCATATACCAACAGTGCTATCACAGCTAAGATACTGTATCTAGACTTTCAGAGTCCATACAGACATAACAGACAACACAAAGAATTCTATCAGTGATGGAAAAGCAAATGGTTAGTGGTGTAGGAAGGGACATAAGTGACTTCTCAACCCTCTGACTAAAACCATTAGCCAATGGTCTGAACAATTATAGTCAGTTAGGTAGCAAAGAGATAGAGGACTCAGAAGTCTGGTAATCCTAATCTCTGGAAACCCAGAATTTCCTAACTCCAGTATAAGGAGTTAGGAATCATCAATACAGACATACAAGAATCCCAGCATTAAGACATGTCTAGATTTTTTGACCCTTAAAACCAGATTCCCTGTTGTTGGATCACTTAACTACAGAGACCAGATGGTCAGAGCAATCAACGACACTTTCCCATGTTATTGCCACCAATAGAGAGAAAGGAGTAAACATACAAAAATCATAACCAGGACAGAACTAGACTGAGTCAGGAACCAGATTCAGTTCATGCACATTAAAAGTTATCTGCTGAATGAAGGAATTCTTTAAAGACTGAGGAGGATGAAATATAAAGAGATTGGTGGTGAGCCATGAATCGAGCCGTATACAGAGTTAAATCCAATGCATAATGACAATTTAACAATATCACTGCACTACACTCGTTAAATATATTTATTTCAATTTCACTCAGTCTTATCTTGGAGGCTCTAGAAAATGCTATAGGACTAGAAAATGAATCAACTTATTTAAATATTGAAAATAAACTTTTACAGATTATTTTACTGTATGCCAGGAAAACTCAAGAAAATTCAGTTAAAAGAACAAAAAAACCCTAAAAGTAACAAGAAAGCATAGTAGGATGCTAAATAAAATGTAAGTTATATTTACATTTTATATGTAAGTTTATAATTAATAAATAAGCTTATATTTAACAAACATAAGTACAAAATGATTAAAAGTAGCTTCTCTTTATACTAACAACCCAATAGAAATGGGAAAAAAATCCAGTTAACAATAGTGTTGAGATTAAAACAATTTTAAAGACTGCAGACATAAACACATACCCACACACCCCAACTAACCACCATGAGCACAAAAATTTCAACTATGTTAATTATGTTTGAGGTGGTGGATTATGAGTTATGTTTGATTTCTTCCTTACACATATATGTGTAACATTTTTTGCAATCAGTACCTGTTATTTAAATGGTGCTCTCCAAAATGAGCTGCTGTCACCCGGGAGGAAGGAGTGTGATGATGTAGGGACGCAGTGATGAGCGTGGTGGCATAAGATGGAATAAGCTGATACATCAGAGTAGGGAGAGAAAATATTATAACCTCTATGGATGATTTCTTATCCTTATGTTAGAGAAATAATGTATCACTTATAGCAATCCAGCTATCCTGAGAATTCTGCCAGAGGGCGTGGGGTAACAGTGAGTGGATTCCTTATTTGTTCACTTAAAAAAAAAAATTTACTTACTTGACAGAGACAGAGAACAAGCATCAGCAGGGGGAGAGGGAGAAGCAGGTTCCAAGCAGGGAGCCTGATGTGAGGCTTGATCCCAGAACCCTGGGACCGTGACCCGAGCCTATGCTCAACTGACTGAGCCATCCAGACGCCCCTCATTTGTTCAGTTTTGCACACTGAGTAGTTTTGCACCTTGAGTCTGTCTCATTAAAAGGATTTGTAGGTTACATTACCTCAAATGATACATTACTTGGCAACAGAAACAATGCAATACTTCCTAATGAGACAGTAAGTAATCGCAACAACTTTTTCTACCAGATATTCACTGTTCATTACCCAGCAAAAATTTCCTAAGTGACCGGCCTCAAAGGTGAATTGTACATTCTTCATTTTCAAAAAAATGTAAAATAAATATTTCAAACTGATTGATATTTTCTATAATAAAAGGTGGTAGTCAATGGCTTATTACCTAGCGGTTATTGAAAACAAACACAACTGTAATCTTTGCTTTCAAGTTAAATGTGACATTTCAACAGTAAATGAGAACACAACTGCTTTTAGAAGGAAATATGGAAAGTAGAGAACATCTATTTTTAGGAACAGGACTTCTGCAGGACTAGTATCAGAGAAAGTGGGGATTTATGAGCCAAATTTCAATTTTAAAAACCTGGCCTAATTGGTTGACAAAGGAGAATGTCCTAGAATTGTGTGGAAAATTTCCTAGTATCTGCCTGGCAAAGAATATTTTTTAAAATATCTGTGGGGTACCTGGGTGGCTCAGTTAGTTAAACATCTGCCTTTTGTTCAGGTTATGATCTTAAGGTCCTGGGATCGAGCCCTAACTTGGGGTCTCTGCTCATTGGAGAGTCTGCTTCTCCCTCTCCCTCTGCTTCTCTCCCCATGCTCCTGCTCTCTACCTTGCTCTTTTTCAAATGAATAAATACATAAATAAATAAATAATCTAAAATAAAATAAAGTATCTGTTAAATAAGTGAATATGCAGGCACAAAGAGTCTCAGATTTTCTGTATTTCCTGAAATGTCCCAGTCTTAGTACTTTATAATCCATCTTAGGTACTCAAATTATAGAAGTCAAGCAGTCAGAGATGTCAGAATTGAATAGATTATTGGATGTTTTTTCCCTCCCAGAGAAACTGGATGACTTCTCAAGAAGAGTCTGTTCACCTGATTCCTACAGCAGACAGGAAGGTGAGGCGTTAATTTCACAATGCTTAAATATTTTTCTATTCTCTTTTCCTCCTTAGAGAGACAATTTGATATTCTGAAGAACACAGAGATTGACAGCTAAATCTTGTACTCACTTACATTCCTTTGTAACCGTTATCAGCTTGGCAACCCTTGGCAAGTCACATAACCTCTGAGCCTCAGTTTCCCCAACTAAGGAATTATGAAACTGGTACTATTACCCATAGGCATGCAGTATATACCCTGCAACTAACAACATCAGTTTAGGTTTGGGTTTTTACTCCTCAACCGCCTGCTTCCTTCAGATGTTCCCCAGACTGTGCTCTGAGAAACTGCCAACCCAAGTCAGGAAAGTACTAATTGGGTTCCCTGTAGGGGAGCCTAGACTTGCCCGAAGCACTTCGGCTTCTTTCTCTTTGTTCCATTTATCTTTCAGCTGTGAGTAGATTTTCTTCTCTTAATATTAGTTTGGCTATTTTACTGTGGACAAATCCCCCTGGCTATGTCTGTGTGTATAACCCAGTCTCTCTCAACAGAGAGACGGTGCCCTTCCCCAACGAGACAAAATAGGCTTTGAGAGCAGCTCTAAACTACCACTGTTATTACCTCCTGTCTTGTTTGTTCTGTGGCAAATTCTGAGGTGTCTCATTTTTATTTCTCTTCAATTCTTCATCTCCCACCCGGAAAGAGCTCACCAACACCTCCTGCTTCATAAAAATTGCTTTCTGATTCTGAAAAAGCATTTACTCTCTGGTACATTCTTCAGCCCTTCACATCTTTTCTGAACAGATAGTTCTCTTTGTTCCTTTTCAAGTCTAGAGAAAAACTTCAATTAATCCCAGCCAGCTGTAAATCCTGTCATTTGCAAATGGTTCTGTTTCAGGCAGACATAGAAGACATTTAGTGAGCACCTATAATATACTGAGTAATATCTTTGAGGTTTAGAGATGAACAGAACCCAGTCCCTCACTGGGTTGGTCTAGAATAGACCAACATAAAAATAATCACATGGCCATGCCAAGAATGCCCCAGTAGAGAGATGGGTCTAACTTTTAGCCAGAGGCTTTTTTATTCAATTATTCCTATCTTGGCTTGTTTCAGAAAAGACTTACACTTTTTCATGTTGATTTAATTTGTGCATGCCTCTTCAGAATTTTTTGTCTTGGTTTACTTCCCACATTTTGGAATAGCTCTTGGATCATTTTGTCTATGTCCTACCTGTGATCACTGGCCAGAGCCAAAGGAAATAAAGAGGAAATGCAGTCATTCTAAGGCATAGAAGAGGTAACACTGGAGAAGTAAGAAAAATCCAGAAGAAAACACCCAGGGTTCATGAGAAAACCTGGCAATATGGTGACGAAACTGAAGCTGTTTAGGCTGAAGATAATACTATGAAGATACAGGAGAGCTGCTGTTCCCTACAGCTGCACAGCAAATCCTCACAGACTTAGCAGCCTAAAGCAATACGCATTTATCGTCACAAAGTTCTATAAATCGGAAGTCCATTCTGGCTAAGGTGGGTTGTTTAATAAGGGTCTCAACGTCGAGATGTCAGGCCAGTCAAATCCTCTTTTAGAGCCTCCAGGGGAGAACTTCCAAGCTCATTCAGACTGTTGACAGAATTCATTTCTTTGATGCTATATATCCGCAATCATGTTTTCTGGCTGGCGGCTGGCTGGAGTTCATGTTCAGCTCATGAAGACTAGTCTCTGGCCTTTGAAAATTGGCTTCTACCATTTCCAAAGCCAGAAACAGTCAATCTCCATCACATGGAATCCATCTCATACTTCAAATCTGAAGCTTCATGAAAAGTGCAGACCTCCTAAGGGTTCACCTGATTAGGCCAGGTCCACAAAGGATAATCTTCCTTTCTTAAAGTCAACTGTGCCATGTAATATAACCTAGTCCCCAGGTTGCTATCCCATTAAACCATAGTCATACCTACACTCAAAAGGTGAGGGTTATATGGAACAGATACACCAGGGAAAGAAAACTTGAGGGCCATTTGGTATGTCATCAACCACAGCTGGGTTCCTCTTCTGGTGGAGAGAATGGCTTGAGTCCTAAGGACTTTAAGAAGGGTAGGCCATTCGTGAACAGAGGGCCAAGAGGATTATAGGCTCTGAGAAACAGAGAGGTCGAAAAAGAATAGTAGGGGAAATTACGATGCATGCCTGAGTCTCTCCTCAAACCAGAGATTATGCTCTTATGATGACAGATTATATTAGGACAGGCATTTTCCAATAGATTAGAACTCTCTTTACAAGTGAAGAGGGAGAGACCCAAGGATGGGGAGCCTAACAATCCACAAAGTATCCTAATAAGACATAGTATTTAATTTGAAGTTGGAAATAAATGTATTCCTAGGTTTGGTGTCTAATCAGAACTGTGTACATTTTAGTCAGACGAAACAATCTGGAAAAAAACAAAAGCTATTTTTAAGATGCACTATTTCTTAACCTCCTTGGCTAGGACAGGAGTGTAAGCAGACTGTTCTGGAACAATAAAGCCCTCACTAAAGGTAATGATAGTAAACAGCACCCAAGGTCTTACTATGCCCAAGCCCCTGTGCTAAGCATGTTGCAGACATCATTCTGTTTGATTCCTGAAACAATTTAGTAAGACAAACAATGTAACTTAGAAGAGGACATACACACAGACAAGCACACATATACCTTTCTAGGATTAGATAGACCCAGTAAGAGACCCTGCCATGGTTCTTCCTATCATGCACAGCTTGGATTTCTGCTACAAGTGTCTGAAAAGCTGTTGAAGAGATGAGGAAGCAGACTTGCTCTGCTGAGCTCGAGAGGTTGTGGTGTGCTGGCAAACACGGAACAATCAGCTTTCCAAGGATTCCTTGATGAGGAACAGTCTTTGCAGATTTCTTTGATTAAACGTTCTCACCATGGAGGATTTTAACCTCCCACCTACGACACTGAAAGCAACATTATGAAGGGGGCAACTTCAGAAAAATTAAAAATTTTTTTAAAAAGTAGAAAAGGTTTTTATTGCTATACTACAGTATTTTCTGAGGCACCTGGGTAGCTCAGTTGGTTAAGGATCTAATTCTTGATTTCAGCTTAGGTCATGATGGCAAGGTAGTAAGATGGAGCCCCACATTGGGCTCCAGGCTGAGCGTGGAGCCTGCTTAAGATTCTCTCCCCTCTCCCCCAGACCCCTCTCCGCTCCACCCCCCACCCACGCTTACTCATGTGTGCGCTCTAAGTGAATGAATGAATGAATGAATGAAGTATTTTACAATAAGCAAAGCTCTGCAATAGAACAGACTCTCTCAAAAACTAAGGGTTCCCCGTACTCTAGGTAACTGAATGCTGTCAGAGATAACTTAAAAATTAAACCTTGCATTGGAAGGTTACAAAGATAGGGTGTGAAAATGGATGGGTTAAAGACATCCGGTAATTTCCTATTCCTTTTGCAGTACCTATGGCAAGTTCTCTCTAATTCACAGGTAAGACATTTTTTCCATCAGCTGCTGAGGGACAGAATCTGTAGGACTTCCTTACTTAGTTAAGGACCTCAAGAACGGTGCCAAGGGGCTATTTCTTCTCTTTTTCGCATCTGAAATCCCTCGTTCTCTCGATCTTTCTCTGTTTCGACATTTTTAGGTTGGGAACTTTCAAAGCATGCTTAGTAAAAATCACATTCTTGGCAATTTTCTTCACCACTGTCTCACAAAGATTAGAGCTATAAATAATAGAAAAACTTAATTACAAATTTCTTTTTTTAAAGCACTGTTTAGAGATGTAGTGTTTAAATCTCCATAAAATTACACCTTTGAAATTGCTTAATTGTGTTTTTCCTGCCAATTTAAATTGCTCATAAAGGAAAACTTTAAAAATATATAGTTTCTAATCCTTTCCATGAATCATCACAGTTGCATTGCTTTTGCTCCAGAAGACAGCAGTGCTTGTACAAATACTGCAAACATCAGCAAATTAAGGTTAGGCCCACAGTGGAGTGGGAGGAAGAGGGAGGAGACACTTCAATCTACTGGTTTGGTTTAATTTATGTCTAATGGATTAAAAAAAAAAAAAAACACCCACTTAAAAGTTTGCTTCTTACTCAAAACCTGGCACTTAAGGCATGTAATAATAGTTATAAAAGGCTTTGTTAAGTTTCCTTACAAAGATACTGCTCTCCAGGGCATAGGGACCTAGCTTTCTTTTTAATTGCAATTATTACTGTATTAGGCTCATTTATTTGCATAATAAAATAATCATTTGCATTTATACAATTCCTTTCTTCCTAGGAGCTCACATTCTCATGGAACATTTCTCACCCACAGAAAAATATCCTATCACCTGAATAGCAGTCTAGTAGATCTCTAACATGACAGACATGTTCCCTGAAAACTCTCTCTTTGTGCCCAACAGCCCATTTGCGAACAGTCCATCTTCAAAGTTCAAGCCAGAGCTATTTGTTTTGGTACAAAGGCCATCTTCCCAGGTTCTGTGAGCTGCCATAACCAGTCAAATAGTGGTCGTATCACATGCAATTTTTTACACACTTCTAGGGCAAGAAAGCAATGGAAGGAATGACTGTCAGGTACTTTAAAAATGACAATCTGTGAGTATATAAATGCTAAAAATCTTTCAAAATTTAACCTTCTGCTCCTCTGTGCAGAATATAAACTAGTAATTAGTTTCTTGCTAGATTTTAGTCTGTTATGGAGAGGGAGACAGTGTTTTCTGGTAATTCTCAAACCTGGCTATAATTGAGATGAACTTTAGAAACACAAACACCACCTTAGTGAGATTTTACCAACTGTAAATGCCTAAGCCCACAACCAGAGATTCTGAATGAACTGATTCTGATTTTTAAACGTGAATTAGTAGTTTTTTAAGCTTCCCAGGTGCCCAATGCATGGCTCAATATTGGTTATCATTGGTTTAGTGGAAACAACATTAGATTGTTCTTGAACAACTGTAAGCTACCTGTGTGATCCTGAGGAAAGCGTTAATCTCTGGGCCACAAAATACTAGACTGAAAAATTAGACATTTGGATTAGAAAGAATTTCTCACCTGTAAATTCCTATGGTTTAAAACAATAAAAATGGCCAGTTCTGAGAATTATAATTCTCAGTACACTTACACTCCACCTTTACAACATGGAAATACTACAGAGGAAAATACATTACTGGTATCATACGCTCAGAAAGTATACACTATATGGGAAACAAAAGCAAACAAAAGAAAAAAAGGAAAAAAAACAAGTCAAAGTATGGATATGCTAAGTACATATGAAGGATCATTTTAATGCTGGTCATTTCTTCAGAACTGGATTACTAGCATAAAACATAAAAATTTCACTGTGTCAATTAAACAGGCAAGGAAGACTTTATACAGACTTTATACTACTTTATACTATTTTACAAGACTTTATACTATTATAGTAAGGGAGAGAGATCAAACTCAAGTCAACTGAAACAAAAAGTGGGGAATTTTTAAGAGGGAGTAAGCTAAAGGAAAAGTACTGAAAGATTTTGTAAGGGAGGTTGGTCATTGCGATCAGACCAGCTAACTGGTACCCATGGAAGTAAGGTTCTCTTACCAGAGACTGGGAAGGAGAGGGACTATCTCCTGAGATGATTACATTTTAAAAGGATGGTCCTTGACAAGAGAAATTGTGGTTGTAGGAGATTCACATTTTAAAGGGAGAAAGAAAGAATTTATAATTTCAATTTTCTAAAGTAAACAATAAGAAAAGGGATGTCAGGGCCTATAGTCATGAAGAAACATGTTTAAAGTTTAGTCAACCTGAGGGGAATATTACAATTTTGTTTAGCCTACTGAGACAGTTTTTCTTGTCACTGGACCTGAAATTCCTATAGCTGGAAGGTTTTCTCCTCCCTCGACAATTTAGGCTGATGAACCACCATAGTTCATCAATTCTTAATCACACTTTTTTTTCTCCTCACATTTTAACTTTTCCACATTTGGAATGTGTCTTATGATCAACGGCATCTTTGCTATTACTGTTGGCCAGGAGCAGTGGGGACTGATCAAATGGCATTACTGGTCAGTCTTCAAAAGCCTACGCTGCTGCTCATTGTTGAAACTGAGTCATTCTGTTAAAATGAACCACTGCAAGCAAATTTATTATTACTCATGAAGTAAATACTTATTATCAAAATAATGATTGAAACTTGTGGGCAAACAAGTTCCTTAGATGAAGCTGTGCTGCTTTTGTTACTGGAACATGTGCCAGAGAAATGTATGTACCTCTAAAGTGCCAAGCAATAGAATAAAGGCAAGAGATACAGTCAAGACCAATAGAAAACATGACATATAGGTCAAAGCCAGAAGAGACTGGTAGGACCAGCTGCTAGTATTTTTTTCTCTTGCTCAGTGATACATTAATATAATATGGTACATCTTAGAATCCATGAGGTCATATTTAAGGAGGTATGGTAGATAAACCCAAGTATGCAGTTCATTGTGTTTGTCCCAGAAAAGCAAAAATCAGTGAATTTGTACAGACTTTGAACAACAGGTATCTCAAGCAACTGAAGGAAGGTATAATGTAGAATAACATTCAGAGAAAGACTGTTTTCTGTGATTTCTAGATGTTCTTAATCCCTCCTTCATCTAGACCCTCTTTTTGTTATTTCACTTTAAATAGAATCTGTCCTTCTTGTCTTTCCATGGGTCGGATGTGGAAAAACCCCTTCACAGCTCATGAACGCTGCCTTGATGCCAGCTCTAATTTATCTGCGTGAGAGAGCCTTCTGTGTATTCTTCAAAACTCGAAGCTCAAAACTCCCTATGCCATCTTTTCATGAAAAAGAATTACTTCATGTGGGTTTATAGTAAGTAAAATTCATTGATTCAGCAAAGCCACAAGCAGATAATGGCTTTAGTTTCCTTAACTTAATCCCAAAGGAGGGTGGTAAAAAGTAAGCTGGATTTTCTTAAAAAAAAAAAAAAAAAAAAAAAAAAAACCCTGATTCAAGTTCAAGTAAAACAATCCTTAAAGTACCTGAAGTGAGGGACCCTAAGGGAATCATTAGCAACTTGTCAGTGGCTGCCTTAAATGAGAAATGGTTAGAGACTGTCTTTTTCAATAGGACTGGAAATCTTCCAAAGGCCTCAGGAGAACATTTGCCCCATGACCTCTGGGGAATTCTCCTATGTGGACAGTATAGCAGGAAATGGTGGTCAAGTCTAAGTCGATCGCACCAAGAGTCCCAGTGGGTCAGCTGGTTGCAGCACTGGCTGCTTCAAGTCTCTCTCTCTCTCCCACTCAGCAGTGATGGCCTTTTGCCTGGCCCCTGAAGCCTAATACTCCCTTGGAATAGAATCTGCATGGAGTGGCATCCTCGGTGACATAGCGGTGAAAGTCTTCTGTGTTTTACTGGTCTTACAACTCTAAAATGCTTGCTTTTGCCTTTATGTACAAGCATTGAAAACAAGGCCAAAAAAAAAAAAAAAGGTCAAATTTTAGTGGCAAGTGCACTCTATGTGGAGGCAAACATTTGGGTCAAGTCTCGGCTCTCCCACTCACCAGCTATACGAACTTAGAGAACTTGTTGAACATCTCAGATTCTCAATTTCCTTAACTAAAACCTGGGAAAGTCTGTTATGAGAATCACCTGTCAGAATGCCTGGGCGATTCAGTCGGTTAAGCATCTGCCTTCAGCTCAGGTCATGATCTCGGGGTCCTGGGATGGAGCCCGGCATCAGGGTGCCTGCTCATCAGGGTGCCTGCTCATCAGGGAGTCTGCTTCTCCCTGTGCCTCTCATCTCCAGCTTGTGTGCTTTCTCTTTCTCAAATAAATAAATAAAATCATTTTTTTAAAAAAATCACATGTGATTCAATGGGTAAAATATTTTGCAAACTGTCAAAACTCTCCCAAAGATAAATGCTCTAGAGTTGTGACAATAAATGATACCCTCAGAAGAGTCGCAATACCAGATAAAAGGAGGTTAAATGCGTGCGGGGCAAAGGATGTTCTTTACAATAGAAAGGGCAGCCTTTAGTTTACAGTTAGTAGAATAGCCACACCATCTTACACTGGATTTCTTTAGAGGATCTTTTAAGAATTGTCAGAAGATGCTAAGTGACTTGGTCAAAGACTTATAGCTGTAAAGGAAGAAACGGACAACAATGAACAGCTATGGTACAGCGATGAACCGGGAGGGGGAGAGGACTATTTACAACATCGTCCTCCTGCTGAGATTATTTCAGAGGAACATTTCAATTGTTTGCTCACCCATCTTACACCATTATTGAACAGTTCGTGGACATGATTCCTGAGGGGCACTCAAATCCTAAATGTCGTGTTGTCAAAATCTTTCACGCAACCTGGTCCTTTAAATGTGTGTTTCCTTTCTTCTTGAGCTACTACTGTTAAGGGCCTACTTAGCCAGAGCGAGCCATTTTGTTGTTTCTGCAATAAACTTAGATTGACCCTGTGCCACTCCCCCCCCAGAAAAACTTACTTAGAAACTAGTCTGGCAAACCAGTAATATATGACTGACAAGCCCCTGATAACAGAGCCCATATACCAGGACGTGTCAGGTCAGGGGGAGGTAACAGAGCCCAGAATACAAGGATGAGTCAAGCCAGGTGGACACCTAATCAGGAAAGAACCTCCTTAACCACCCAAGAATGTGGGCCCTGCCTTTTGGGCGCCAATTCTGCCCAGAGTGATAGGCTAGTTCAAATAGCTACTATAGGGTGAATCGTAATTCAATTGGCCACCTGTGCATGGCCAGGCTCAACCACATGGCCTTTACTCTATAAAAGTTAGTCTGTGAGGCTGGGAGGGTCGCCTCTTTGCAAGAGATGGCCCTGAACGGTCAGCTTCATTCTTGATGCTTGGTGCGAAATAAAGCTTTGTTTGACCTTCACTTTGTATTAGTCTCGTTCCTTTGACCATGGACCCAACACTACTAGCATTTAAGTATTAACAAACTTCCAGGATTCTTGAATATTCTTTGGGACCCTAAGACCCAGGCTATGTCTGTTTTTTTTTCTCTGGGATTCTCATGGCTCCTGACAGAACTAAAGAGGGGTTCACAGTGTCCACTTATTTTCTCGCAAGAGTGTCACAGCACTCTGTGATGGAAGAGAGTCCCACCAGTATGCCCTGAGAACTGAGTACTCTAGGGGAGCATTGGTGATCAAAGGACATAGGGTGCCCATACAAGCGGTTTGTAATCTGCAAAATGCTAGAACAATGACAGCTCTTTGTCACTGTTTACTGTGTGCTGGGCATGGGTTAAGGCAATTTATGCGTACTATTTCACATGGGATTTTCATAATAATATGTTAACAGTATAATATGCTAATAGCATTATTATCCTCATTGTACGGAAAAACACTGGTGAGGAACAGAGAATCTCAATGTCTTGTTAAAAGAGAGAATTTCCCTCAGGCAGTCATTATCACAACCCAAGGACTCAAATCCTACATTCCCACTACTAGTCAATGTTTTTCATGATACTATTATTAATGGAATTGTCTCTTTCCATTGGACAATGCCATTATCCTCCAGGTCTTAGCTTAAATTTGCCTTCCTCTTGAAGACATTCCCTAGTCCACCTGACAAGGTCAGACCCCTCTTTTTTATATGCATATTCATAGTACTCTACTTCTTCTTCATAGTGTTTATAACAGTAATAATGTAAGTAATTCTTGACTAACTCTGTTTAATTTCTATCTCCTCCCACATCTTGCTTTCAGACTTCAAGGTAAGTACTCCATCAGAATAAGACCAAGAACAGACATTCAAAAGCTTCACAACACCTCAAAAATGCCCTTGACTGCCACTGAAGCATGAAAACTAAAGAAATCCAAAAGGACCACAACAAAACCATTGTCCTCTGCATATAAAATAGGACAACTTCTTTCAGGTTTGGGAAGCCTCCTTCACCTGTCTGAGCTTGAGTTTCTTTTTCTCTGAAACACAAAAAAAGCATGATCATACAATCTCTGAGGAGCCTCTCAGATTCAACTTCTTTCTATAAATCCATAGGTCTAAAATGTTCTTTGCCATGTTGAAGGAGAAAAATGTGAATATTTCTCTCAGCTCTTGCAAAACAATCTCAAATTGGTTCAAATTAATGAAAAAACTCACAGCGCTGGAGAATCTATCCACTGTGTGCTGTAAGTATACAGTGTGTATGTATACAGTAAGTATACACTGTGTGCTGGACAAGTATAACCATCTTCTGTTCCATGCCTATGAAGCCAAACCACCAACATGGAAAGCAATCAGTTGACTATCAAATAAAATCAAAGAAAAACCTAAAACATAGAAAAGTATAATACATTGCATGCTGTAGTGAAGTGATATTTTATCTAAATTTTTAAAATTTCAATGCTTTTCCAATAAATTTTCTGTTCTAATAAGAATGGAAAACTAAAACCACAGTAAAATCAGATATGTTTAGCCAAAAAGAAACCAGAAAGAAAAAAGAACATTTTCAAATGCAGTATTTTAAACAAACCTGTGAATTACTTCTACCTTTAGTGAATGTGACTAAGAAATATTAAATTATTCAAGGTTGCTTTGGCTACGCAGGGTCTTCTGTGGTTCCATACAAATTTGGGGATTGTTTGTTCTAGTTCTGTGAAAAACACTAGTGGTACTTTGATAGGGATTGCATTAAATGTGCAGATTGCTTTGGGTAGTGTAGACATTTTAAGTTTTTGTTCTTCCAATCTATGAACATGCAATGTCTTTACATTTTCTTTGTGTCATCTTTAATATCTTTCATCAATATTTTATACTGTTCAGAGTACAGGTATTTTACCTTTTTGGTTAGGTTTACTCCTAGGTATCTTATTATTTTTGGTACAATTGTAAATAGTATCGATTCCTAAATTTCTCTTTTTGCTGCTTCATTAGTGGTGTGTAGAAACACAACAGAGGGGTGCCTGGGTGGCTCAGTCAGTTAAGCATCCAACTCTTGGTTTTGGCTCAGGTCATGATCTCAGGTTGTGAGACTGAGCTCTGCATTGGATCTAAGCTTGGCGGGGAGTCTGCTTGAGACTCTCTCTCCCTCTCCCTCTGACCCTCCTCCCATTTGCAGTCATTCTCTCTTAAATAAACAAATCTTCTTTTAAAAAAAGAAAAAAACACAACAGATTTCTGTACATTGATTTGGTATTCTGTGACTTTACTGAATTTATCACTTCTAACAGTTTTTGGATGGAGTCTTTCGGTTTTCCATGTAGAATATCATGTCATCTGCAAATAGTGCAAGTTTGACTTCTTCCTTGCTGATTTGGATGGTTTTATTTTTTTGTTGTTGTGTTATTGCTGTGGCTAGGACTTCCAGTACTCTATCACGTGAGAGTGGACATCCCTTTGTTGTTTCTGACCATAGAAGCAAAGCACTGTTTTTCCCCATTTAGAAGGATGTTAGTTGTGGGTTTTTCATATACAGCCTTTATTATGTTGAGGGATGTTTCCTCTAAACCTACTCTGTTGAGGGTTTTTAATCATGAATGGATGTTGTATTTTGTTAAATTCTTTTTCTGCACCTATTGAAATGATCTTATGGTTCTTATCCTTTCTCTCATTGATGTGGTATATCAAGTTGATTGATTTCTGAATATTAAACCATCCTTACAATATGGGAGCAAATCCCACTTGACTGTGGTGAACGATTTCTTTTAATGTATTGCTGGATTCAGTTTGTTAGTAATTTTTTGAGAAAAAATTTTTTTGAGAAAAAAAGTTACTAGCAAACTGAATCCAACATGAGGGATACTGGCCTGTTGTTCTCTTTTATAGTGGTGTCGTCATCTGGCTTTGGTATCAGGGTAATGCTGGCCTCATAGAATGAAGTTTGAAGTTTTCCTTCTCTTAGAATACTTTGGGAAGAGCAGGTCTTAACTTTAGAATTAACTCTAGAATTTGCCTGTGAAGCCATCTAGTTGTGGAATTTTGTTTGTTGGGAGGATTTTTTTGATTACTGATTCAGTTTCTTTGCTTATTATCATCAGTTCAAGTTTTCTATTTCTTCCTGTTTCAGTTTTGGTAGTTTACATGTTTCTAGAAATTTATCTATTTCTTCCACATTGTCCAGTTTGTTAGCATACAGCTTTTTATAATATTCTCTTGTAATTGTTTGTATTTCTCTGGTGTTGGTTATTTCTTCTTTCTCTTTGTAACTTTATTTGAATCTTTCTCTTTTTTTCTTATTAGGTCTAATTAGAGGTTTATCAATTTCATTAATTTTTTTCAAAGAATGAACCCCTGGTTTCACTGATCTATTTTTTTTTCTTTTTTAGTTCCTCTATCATTGATTTCTGCTCCAATCTTTATTATTTGCTTCCTTCTGCTGGCTTTAGGCTTTTTTTGTTGTTCTTTTTCTAGCTCTTTTAGGTGTATGGTTAGGTTGTTTAAGGTTTTTCTTGCTTCTTGAGGTAGGCCTGTATTTATTATATACTTATCTCTTAGGACCTCTTTTGGTGCATCCTGAAGTCTTGGTATCATTGTGTTTTATTTTTATTTATTTTTTTAAGAGTTTATTTATTTATTTGACAGAGATCACAAGTAGGCAGAGAGGCAGACAGCGAGAGAGGAAGGGAAGAAGTCTCCCTGCTGAGCAGAAAGCCCAATGCAGGGCGCGATCCCAGGACCCTGGGATCTTGACTTGAGCTGAAGGCAGAGGCTTTCACCTATGAGCCACCCAGGCGCCCTGGGATCATTGTGTTTTAGATGGAGTCAACACAGTTCTGGACTTCAAGCTATATGACAAAGCTGTAATGATCAGCTGGCACAACAACAGACTCATAGATCAATAGAGCACATAGAAAATGTAGAAATGAACCCACAACTATATGGTTAATTAACCTTCAGGAAAGCAGGAAAGCATATCCAGTGGGGAAAAATACAGACTCTTCAACAAATGGTGGTGGGAAAACTGTACAGCAACATGCAAAATAATGAAACCAGACCACTTTCTTAAACCAAACACAAAAATAAATTCAAGATGGATTAAAGACCTAAATGTGAGAAAGGAAACCATCAAAATCCTAGAACAGAATGCAGGCAATAATCTCATTGACATCAGCCATAAAAACCTCTTTCTACGTCTCCTGAGCCAAGGGAAATGAAAGCAAAAATAAACTATTGGAGCTTCATCAAAATAAATAGCTTCTACACAGCAAAGGAAACAATCAACAAAGATAAAAGGCAACCTAACGAATGGGAGAAGATATTTGCAAATGACATATCCAATAAAATGGTTAGTATCCAAAATATATCAAGAATTTATATAACTCAAAACTCAGAAAACAAATGATTTATTTAAAAAATAGGCAGAAGACCTGAACAGACATTTCTCCAAAGACGACATCCAGATGGCCAACAGACACATGAAAAGATGCTCAACATCACTGATGATCAGGGAAATGCAAATCAAAACTATAATGAGATATCACCACATACCTGTCAGAATGGCTAAAATCAACCACATGAAAAACAAAAAGTATTGGTGAGGATGTGGAGAAAAAGGAACACTTTTGCACTATTAGGAATGCAAACTGGAGCAGCCACTATGAAAAATACGGAGTTTCCTCAAAAAGCTAAAAATAGAACTACCCTATGATCCAGCATTTGCACTGCTAGGTATTTACCCAAAGAATATAAAAGTACTATCTCAAAGGGATACATCCACCCCGATGTTTATAGTATCATTATCTATAATAGCCAAATAATGGAAGCAGACCAGTGTCCATTCACTGATGAGTGGATAAAGATATGGTGAGATATATATATATCTATACATATAGGCATATGTATAGATATATATATGAATAATGATCGGCCATAAAAAAGAATGGAATCTTGCCATTTGCAACAAAATGGATAGTGTTCGAGAGTATTATGCTAAGTGAAATAAGTTAGTCAGAGAAAAGCAAATCCTATGATTTCAGTCATATGTGGAATTTAAGAAAACAAATGATTAAAGGGAGTAAAAAGAGAGAGGAAAACCCAGAAACAGACTCTTAACCATGGAGAACAAACCAATGGTTACCACAGGGGAGGTTGGTGGGGGGATGGGTTATAGATGATGGGAATTAAGGAGTTTACTTGTGATGAACACCAGGTATTATATGCAAATGTTGAATCACTCTGTTGTATATCCAAAACAAATATTAAAATATATGTTAACTAACTGGAATTTAAATTACAAAATGAAGATCAAAGTTCAAAAATAAATAAGTTGTAAAGATAAATAAAATATGAACCGTTATAAAAAAAAAGAAAGAAACATTAAATTATGGTCACTCAGATGATTTTTTTTTTTAAGTAGGCTCCATGCCCAACACAGGGCTTGAACTCATGACCCTGAGATTAAGAGTCAAATGCTCTACTAATTAAGCCAGCCAAGCACCCCAAGAAATACTAAATTATAAATAATTTAAAACAATGGAATGAAATACAGTTACAATAAGTTTAAAAATATTATTTTATCTAATACATACAATAAATTTATTCTGAATCTAGAGAGAGGAGTACAATATTTGTTAACAGAAAATTAGATGCTGCTCTATACTACAAAACACATGCACAACAGTTATTTAAAGAATATATATATTTTTAAAGAATAATGTTTTAAGGAGTAGTCACATCATTAGGCTGTTCATGATGCCCTCGTGTCTAAATTTAATCCCGCATATGTACATCTAAATATACGCCCACAAGTATATGTTACAAACTTTTTCCAAAGTATTTTCTGTCTCTACCATTTTGAATTTTTGAAGGACAGCACCAACACAACAGCTAAGTGACTATTCTATAGAGATATTCTGGCTTGACTGGAACAGGAATTGCCAAACCTTGGCAGTTAATCAGATTATTCTACTGAAGCATAGTTTAGAATCAGATAAGCATCTCAATGTTTAAGCTTTCAAGGTCTACCTATTTATCAGATACCCTCATTTTTCATTCACGGTGGAGTGGTTTCTGAAGGCTTTAGAAATTCTCTCAGGTGGAGAACAAGCAGTACTTCTGAATTGTTTTTAGGAAACAAAACTCCTTTCCTAATAAAGTTAGGAATCCTCCTCAACAGGAGACGCTTACGCTATTCAGATAAGTTAACACATATGCCAACTACTGAACTCAGCTATGGGAATGTTAATGCATGGAGAACCATTTTTGTTGGAGGCAAAGAAGCTTAGTATTCCTGGGAATTTCGACTACTTTGCTGCTCCTGGAATCATGTATTGAATGACAAAGACGATGAAAAATGGATAGAAAGGAAGGGACAAAGGAAGGTGGGAAAAGGGAGGGGGGAATGAAGAAGGTAGAGATAGCCCAAAATAAAGGAGAGAGAAAAAGGGAAGGAGGGAGGCAGACACTTGGATGGAAAATCAGGTTAAAAATCTATTCGCTAAAAATGTGCTGAGGGAAAACAAAGGAAAAACATATTTACAATATAATCAAACAGTTCTTTGAAAAATCACGTGGAATTATTGCTTATGAACTAGACTCATTTTAGTTATGGAAAACTGGTATTTGAACTGATTTGGATCCTTCAGATTGAGAGCCAAATTTTTAAATATTAACATAAGTCCCCATATTTCTAAAATATAATGATATCAAGTATATTTTTCTACTTGATTTTTCCATCTCATATGTCAGAAATCAGTATGGATGAAATAGCTTTCCTCCTTTCGAGGAACTTGTACAGTTGGGGAATCCATGGCACCATGATTAGAAGCACAAGATTTGGAATCAACCAGAACCAGATCCAAGTATTCATCCTCTTGATTGACCTTTCTGTGCTTTAGTTTCCATTTTGATGATAAAAGAATAATCACGGAGTTTAGAGTTTCATTGTGAAAATCAAATGAGATCATATTTAAAACTCTCACACCATGCCTGGCACTAATCAAAGTGTAGTCAATGGTAACTTCTGCCAAAAGTTAACTAACAGGCAGATATTTATTTACTTGCATGTAACTTGTTTATATGCAGAGGAAACCAATAATAAATGAGTAATAACGGACTTCATTTTACCAAAAGCAAAATCAGGATTCATAAGAGAGAAAGTAGACGGGGAGAAGGAAAAATCATAGACATAGTGAGTGAAATTTGGATAGATCGATAATCAGCTGAGAAAGGGGTTCTGTGCCTAGGCAGATGGAAGGACACCAAAGAAAATTAAGTCAGTTTTTTATGAACTCTCCAGGAGAGCCAGTCTGGTTAGCACTAGGTTGGGGGCTAGAACGTCTGAAAGTAGGACTATTGGTGTCTCTGGCTAGCTGCAGGTCTGCACCACTTCCCAGACCAAAACTCCTTCTGTCTTTCAAAATCTAACTACAACCCCCTCCACTCCAGCAACCCTCAGTTTGTTTCCTAAGATTAAGAGTCTTACATGGAGGGGGGTGAGAGGGACGGGGTGCGGCTGGGTAATGGACACTGGGGAGGGTATGTGCTATGGTGAGTGCTGTGAATTGTATAAGACTGATGAATCACAGACTTCTACCCCTGAAACAAATAATACATTATATGTCAATAAAAATAATTTTTTTACAATTGTCAACTCCATTTTTATTTTTTTGACATCTTTTTTTTTATTTCTTTTCAGTATAACAGTATTGTTTTTTGCACCACACCCAGTGCTCCATGCATAAAAATAAATTTTTAAAAATAAAATGCTTGATTTACACTTAAAAAAAATTTAAAAACATAAAATCTAACTGCAGTCCTCTGCTGAGCTAGCTTATGGTGTTCTGTAGTTTCCTTGGTGCTACTCAATTCATTTTGTAATTACAAAGATACTTTTTGATTGATCAGTGGCTCTCTTTCCCTCAACCTGTCATATCCAGAAGAACATGGATCTTTCCTGATTTATTCCATGCTGCATGCTCAGCATGGTACAGAGCATGTGACCTAGTCAGTGCACAGAATGAGGAAGGAGGGAAGGAAGGACAGAGGGAGGGACAGAGGGACAGAGCAGGGAAGGAAAGAAGAAAAACAAACAGGTGGGCACAGTCTGGTACAACACAGGTAAAGAGTTTTGAGAGTTTAGAGACAGGAATTATCACCCTAGATTTATGCATGGCAATTACATAAAGCTTCAAAGAATTGCCATTTTTAAGTGTGCCTTCAAACATGGGTAGAATTTAAAGATTCCCACTGGGAAAGCATGGGACATGGCATAAAATGTGTCTCAGTTTCTCTAGGACAGAAGGTCTCTGAGGGGCATTGTAAGTGCTGAGGCTAGGAAGGGGTGCCAGGCATGTCAGACCAAGCCATTTGACAATGGGGAGCCCCTGGAGAATGCGGGTTGGAGAGGAGACATGCTCACATCTGTGCTCTGGAAGTAAGAATTTTGTACGTCAGAAAAGCTGACTGTGAGAGAAGAAAAATCTGAAGCAGAGAGGCAACTTAATATGGGCTCAATTATTCTTTCTGTTATTTCCGTAACAGTTGTTTTATTTATACTAGCCAATAGCTTACCAAACATTCAGAGCTTACTTAATTTTGACAAGTGGTGATGATACTCAGTTCTTTGAGGAATTTTTCCTGAAACAAAATCACCAAGATGAATAATTAGAATATCTGGAAAACTATTCAAGCCTTTTCTATACACGCATTTATCTATGTCTGGCTAGCATGCAAATTAGAACTTAAACTCCAGGAAATAATGTCATGGAATTCACATAGAGTAGATAAACCCCAGAAGAGCCAAGAAGGTCATGGATATGTAGACTTCTTTATTCAAATTAGAAAGGCAGGTAAATCCTCTTTCAACAAAGGTCTTTAATTTCCAGCTTTATGCGGTTAATAATAACAGTATTCACTGTTTGGCTCCAATGTTCTAGGGACAGTACCAGGGCAGGGTATACATTATTTCATTTAATTAAAATACAATAATTATTTCATTTCTTTACTTTATTAAATAGCTCCTTGCTAATTTAAAGTATTTTCCCAACCAATCAGCTCACCAGGAATTCTACTAAATATAAATGCACACACCCCTTTGTCCCCACCTGCCCCTCCCTGCCAGGTTCCCCCCACCACCTTCCTCAGCAACACTTCCTCCTTCTGAAGGGCATTCTTGGCCTCCACAAAGTCCTAGATGCCCTCAGCTCATTGATGGCGTCTTCCTGTCATGTCCTTGACATAATCCCACTCCGTGTCACCACTGTCCTGTTCCTGCCCCATCACCTCTTCTCTCTCTACCACCAGTTGGCTCCTCACAGTTGACTGCTCCACTGTGCCCTCGGGGGCAGATAGGACAGTACAGGACTGTCACCTGCTCACCCCAACCTTCCACCAACAAGGCCACAGCAGGGATGGGTGGCAGCAGCAGATGGCAAAGACTCTGGAGGTAATGGTGGAAGCAGCAGAAGGGCCCGCAGAGGGCCAGTGTGCGGCTGCCACCAAGTAGGATGATGGCTGTAGAGGAAAGGGTGGCCAAGAAGAGTTCCTGCACTAAGTGCTGGGAGCACTCCTGCTCTCCTGGGACTGGCATTCCAAGGACAAGAAGTAAGACATGTAGGAAAGATATGGAGCAGCCTGCCTTGAGGCAATTTTCACCCCTGCTGCAGGGACAGGACCTCTTCCTCCTGCAAAAGGTTGTGCTTGGTGCGGCCACGCTGAGCAGTAATGAAGCAGAAACAGACTTTTATACACAGATCTAACATCTAACGAAACAACATCTAACATCTAACATCTAACGAAAGAAACAAAAAGAAAATTGAGTGTCAGAAGATCTACGGTGTAAGGAATGTTAAGCTCTTCAGGCAGCAGGAATACCATACCAAGTCAAAACTTACACCTGCACAAAACTAGGAGTTACAAAGGCAACTTTTTTCACGGTAAAAATTCATTTGGGTATAGAATTCGGGTTGAAAGTTGTTTTAATTTTTCCTTTCAGTATTTTAGAGATGTTGTTCTATTGAGTTCGATTTGTATTTACATTCTCAATCCCACTGTCCTGCTCCCTCTGTTCTAGTCCCGCTCTCCGTCTCTGTGTCTGCCTCCATCTCCACCTCGGTCTCCCACTCTGTCTCCATCCCTGTCCCCATCTCCCTGTCTCGGTCCCTGTCTGTCTCTCGTCTCTCGTCTCTCTCTCTCACACACACACACACACACACACACACACATAGTTTTACATCCCACTAATCACCACCCAAGCAGGAGTCTCCCTGGTAGAATTTTTATTTGTTTTATGGTTCGTAGTCTAACTGTACTTGCAGCAAAATAGGAGGCAAAACAAAGAGGCGAAAAAGTTTCAAACTGCTTTCAGTGCAGTTATTTACAAAAAGTGCATGTGAACAGAAGAGCTGACTTTATTGGGTGCATTTCGAGCGCCTGTGAGATCTGGATGTATGATGCCGTGTATACCACACGAGTGGGGGCTGTTCTGAGTGCTGCTCTCAGTTGAGGGAAGGGTGTTAGGTCAGTTTAGTGGGTACAGGACTGATCTCATGGTTAAGCTGGAGCCAAAACCCGGATCCCTTTAGTATCAAGGAAGGCAGAGGGGACAACCACTCAAATGCCCATGTGATGTGTTAACGTTTCCCAGTCCTGGCTTATGTTTGTTCAGATCAAGACTTCAGATATCTAAAGGGCCAGTGCTGCACTGTGTTAGATGCACCCAGGGGGAATGAAAAGTAAAGATGGGGGAGTTCATAGTTTCTGTGACTGCACCAGATGCAGGCCACATTAAGAAAATTTGATTAGATAAAACTCCTTACGGAGAGGAGGGGTCTTCTGTCAAACTTACCTCAAAAATTGGTATGGCTAATATTTGTAGGCCACGCTCATTTCACTAATAAAGTCAACTCTTGAAAAATGCAGTCTTAAAAGAACTATACTTTAGAAAGTTATTTCTGATAGATGTATTTGAACCAGAGATTTTCAGACCCTACTGTGCTAGGTAATTAGATTTTCACATGTCACAAGGGGAAAAATACAACAAGTCACGTGTTTAAAGTCCCCCAACACTTCCCCACGTTCACATAAAAGAATAAAAAATGACCAAGTGAGCTAAGACTTAGGATAGGCCAACTACTGCTTAAAAAAACATAAAATAGGGGCATCTGGGTAGCTAACTTTATGCCTTTGGCTCAGGTTCCTGAGATCAATCCCCCCCAATCAGGCTCCCTCTGTCTGCTGCTCCCCCTGTTTGCATGCTCTTGAGTGCTCTCACTCTATCTCTAATAAATAAAATATTTTAAGAAATAGAAATTTTAAGAAAATAGAATAAAATAAGAAAATTTATTTATTTAAGAAAATAAAATCTAAAAAAAAGTAAAACTATACAATTAATCAAAAATAGAAGCTTATTTCTTGCTCAAGTAAGCTTTCCTGGTCTTGAGTCCTATTGACAGGGCAATCCCACTCTGTGGAGACATTCCACAACATCAGGAGAGGCAGAGACACTCTGCAATTTTCTTTATGTGGCTTCCAGTCTTCTTGGCAACCACCGCCATTCCAGCCCGGGAGCCAGGACAAAAGCAGGGGTCCATCTTGGAGGCACTGAGGGCCAGTTCTTAAAAGGTACCACGTCTCTATTTCTCCACGCTCCTGTGGCTCAAGCCAGCCACGTGACCACCTCTCATTTCAAGAGGGTTCTGGACATGTAGTCTAGGATGGGCGTGGGCAGCACTTCTCAGCAAGAACTACGCGCTACAGCAGGGCAGCGCAGCGTACTAGCCACAGTCAGCCGCCCTACCATAGCCCCCAGACATGCTGTCATCTGGAGAGTGGGAAAGTGCAATGAAAGGTCACAGAGTAATTCTGACAGCTATGATTTACTGATCATTTAGCTGCCAGACACTGTCTATCTCTTTACTTATATTCCCCCCAAATAGTGTTTTATTTGGGGGTTTGTTTGGGGTGTTCTTTGTTGTTGTTGTTTCAGTGTTTTATTCTTTTTAATTAGATTATGGTGTGGAATGTGGGGAGGGAAGAAGTAGGAAGTAGCCAGGGTTCTTCAGGAGGCAAGGAAGCCTGCTCTGTGTGTACATCAGGGATCTTCTTAATCTGGAAAACTATAAGGTTTTCTGAGAACTTTCCTATTTATTATCTAATTTGAGCCTCACAATGGCACTGTGAAATGAGTAAGACAAATCTCATTGCCATTTTGAGGAAAGGAAAACTCAAGTACAAAGAAGTCAGGCTTTACCTCAAGTCCTCCAGCCAGTGAGTCCTAGACTAGACTCTGGAACAGTAAGCTCTAATTTGTTAATGCTTCCCATGCAGCTCCCTGCTCCCCTGGTACATGGGTTGGGTGGCAATGGTCCAAAGGGCAATTAAATGGAGGTCTTTCCAAAAAGAGGCATTTCTTGACTCTCAGTCAATAATGGTGCATGTTGGTTTGACTGATCCGGAAATTTTTTAGCATTGGAGTTGCAAAAATACTTTCCTATAACCCTTTATTTTGACAATTGAGAGGAAAGACCTTTGAACTGGAAGTAACAGAAGCCAGGATACTTTATACTAGGGTATGCTCATTGCTTGAAATTCTAGAAAACCAAGAGCCCAAGGAGATTCCTGAAGAGAGTTTTTTATTCTATTGGCTGTCACCTACATCATGCTGCTTAACTGCCCAGTCCCCACTGAGACATGGAGGCTGCACCCGAGAATACGTGGAGGGGGATCAGACTCTGAGAGTCCCTGAGGCTAGAAGTCTGCTCACCCTGCAGTCACCTCCTGAGCTCTTTATGGCCTTCTGGAATTAGAACCAGGGATTTATCTCCCTCTGCTCAATCTTGTTATGAAAGGGACATGTTCTATAGCGAATGGTTATTAGGCCACCCCATGCCTGAGCTTCCAGTCACTTGGAAACCCTTACCAGTAATGTCCTCCATGAAATGTTAGAGTTCATCAGAATGTGCCTTTACAGGATCTTACAAAGACCTTTAAAAACCTCACAATGAACATGAGCACCTAGGAGCAGCATAACAGCATCTCAAGCCCAAATCAAAGAACAACATTTTGCTGATGCTAATTTAAACCATTTTTATATTGAATCATCTTTTTTGGCAAATAGTGATGGAGCAATTGGATATCCCTAAAAGGGAAGGAAAAAAAAATCTCGACCTAAACCTTACATCTTATATAAAGAAATAATTCACAATGGATCATAGGCTTCTTAGAATCTGAAACTATGAAACCAAAAAACAGGAGGGATGTCTTTGGGATCTAGGGCTATACAAAGAATTTCTAGATTTGACACTAAAATTATGATCTATAAAAGGAAAGATAATTGAACCTCATCAAAATTGAATTTTTTTTCTCTGTCAAAGCCCATATGAAGAACATGAAATGACAAGTTACAGACTGGGAGAAGCTATCTGCAAACCACATATGTGACAAAGTGCTTTTATGGGAGTATATAAAGAACTCTCACAACACAACTGTAAGAATCCGAGGGTTTTGAAGGGGCCGGTGGTGGGAGGTCAGGGTACCAGGTGGTGGGTATTATAGAGGGCATGGATTGCATGGAGCACTGGGTGTGGTGCAAAAATAATGAATACTGTTATGCTGAATATGAATAAAAAATAAATTTAAAAAAAAGAATTGGATTAGAAAATGTGCAAAAGACATGAAGAGACTGTGCAATGAAAAAAATATGCTGATGGCAAGTAAGTATGTGAGAAGATGGTCAACACTATTAGTCATTATTTAAAATGCAAACTAAAACCCCAATGAGATATCACTACACGCCTCCCAGAATGGCTACAACAACAAAAAAATACTGACAATACCAAAGGTCAGCAAGGATGCAGTGGGAATGTGAAATGATACAGTCATTCTGGAAAAAAAAAAATGTCTAGCAGTTTGCTAAAAACTAAACATCCAAACTACCAACCCAACAAAGGCATTCATGACCATCTATCACCGAGAAATAAAAACTTATCTTCATATAAACAAGTCTGCACATAAATGTCCCTAGCCATTTTATAATAGTCAAAAGCAGAAACCAGCCCAGATATCCTTCAGGTGATGAATGATTAAGTAAACCGTGGTTCATACATCCTGTGGAATACTACTCAGCAGTAAGAATTAAGTACTGATACACACAAAAACTTGGCTCGATCTCCAGGGAATTAGGGAATTAGAAACAAAAAAGTTTATCCAAAGGATTACATTCTGTATGATTCCATTTGTATGACATTTTTTTAAGTGGCCTATTTTTAGAAATGGAAGACAGAAGAGTCGTTGCAAAAGGTCTGGGACTGGGGAAGGTAGAGAATAGGACAACAACACAAGAGATGACAACACAAGAGATACTTACAGTGTTGGAATGGTTTGGTGTCTTGACTGTGGTGGATACACAAACCTGCACCAGTGATCAAACTGTATGGATTATAATATAGACAAAGACACAGACACACAAGGGGCTGCAAGTGAAATTGGGAAATCCAAACATCAATGGCTTCTATCAATGTCAGTATCTTGGTCGTGATGCTATACTAGAATGCTCTAAGATGTTACCATCAGGAGATACTAGGAAAAGCTAGTAAGGGATGTCTATACTATTGCCTTGTAGTTGCAGGTAAACCTAGGATGATCTCGAGCAAAAAACTGATTTACCAAAAAAAAAAAAATCTCTTTTAATCCACTCCTAATTAAACTTCTTTCACTTCTCCCATTACCTTTTATTTTTAAAAACCTATCAGGAAAGTCAGAGAAGTATTAGATGTTTCCAAATGAGGTTCCTCTGTTGTATTCAGATCTCTCCTGAGTTCCTTATCATATGACGTACAATATCTGCCATTAGCAATTTAAATGGTTCCAGGTGGATCCAAGTGCTTTAGCTATCTTAACACCAAGGCCATAGCTTCAGTGTGTCCTCCCCATTGCCCACCATCTATCCAACGAAAGTAAGTTCCAGATTTGCATACCCCCCCACATGGCAAACAGGTGATTACTTATAATCTAGTCACAAAAGGGCCTATAAAAATCCTTCAAGCCAAAAAGAACACAGAATGACAGCAGATACCCCCAATCTTAGATGAAGAACTAAAGAGGTAAGCAGAATAAACAAAAAGAGCATAAAAGCTCTTGAAATGAAAGCCAACCTTCTATTCCATTTAGCTAGGTAAATGCATTGCTCACCACAATTCCATTCGAGCCCAGCAACCATGGTTAATCATAAGACAGGCTAGAACCTGGTACACCACCACAAGGAGATACTCCCAGGCTACTGGAAGGCAATGAGGTATTGCTCAACCCTCCACCCCCAACACACAATGATGACCTGTAGTGTTCACAAGACCCAAAACCCTGAGTCCTCACATGGAGCTGAACTTGTAGGTGGATGCTTGGTCATCCATTAGAATCGTACTTCAATTTCTTTAGCGGCAAAGTCAATAGCAGTATTAGGGCGGGCAAGGTAGATGTTTGGTCCCAGAGTATTTGCAGATGAAGCCTCAGTGGCTCCGACTTTATTTCTACAGGCTGAACCACGGGTGCTGCTAGTGGGGTATGAGCTGCATTTTCACGTTATCCAGAGGTCTCACCCACTGTCCGTAGGCTCGTAACAAGCAAAAAACTCAGGACTTTTGGTTCTAAAATTTCAAACTCCCTTCTCCCTAGGTTAAGGGGCCCAACCCAGCTAGCAGCATTTCCCATGGGTCAGGACTAACGTGAACAACATTCATCCAAAATTTCAAGGAGTGTGGAAGTCAGAGAGAATACTCAGACAAGAGCTTAGGATAGAAAACAGTTTATAAGCCAGAGAGAAGTTCCAACGGTCAAAAGCCACGGAACCCAAAAGAAATAGTAAGCACCAGATAACAGAGTCAGAGATTCAAGTATCGAGAAGGAAAACAAGAATCATTATAATTTGAAAGAGGCCTTAAACTCTTACCAGGAATAAACGTGTCCAACTGAGCCCACTCCGTGCCTCCAGATGCATTGTGGGTGGGAAGACCAGCTGTTAATATAGGACTGAGGATAAGTAGGCAGAGAAAACACGGAAGTGATTAAACCTACTCAGAACACCTGTGTGCCCTGTGTACTGAGTACACCTGTGCACTCAGATCAGCTAGTCATTGGGGAGTACCAGACTCAACAGTTTGTAATATAATCATTTAGAAATTCCAACCACGGTCTCCATCTAAGTTCCACAGGGAGTTCCGGGAAATAGCTAAGGCACAAGGGAAGGAAAAGATTAAGAGGGTTTCAACATTTACTCTCCCAATTAGATGGCTACTTATGAAGAATCAGTTTTTTGCTCCCAGGTTTGAGCAGGAGAGCAAATTCCAAGGAAGTCCCATAAAAAGGTGAGTACACCATGACCCTACTATATTGCAAATCAGGTAAATACAGATTAAAAAGAAAAATGAGACCTCACTGGAGAAGCTTTAGGAATTCGAACAGGAAGGCTGGCAGTGAGCAGGCTGCAGATGAAATGTTTGGCAATCATAAACAGCCAGACTGGCTGGGGAGGCAGGCGGCATTCACGACAGCAAGCTTCCTTCAAAGCAAATACGGGTGCACCGAGGCAATGCAAGACGCAGCATTCAAACATTCACCTTTCTCTCACTGGCTCTGGGGACAGGTACTCTTATTCAGAGCAATGATGGTTGGTAAAGTATTTCTATTCCCTGCAGACACAGATTTAATCAATTGTGGAGTAGATATTCCCCAGACAAGAAGTCTCATGGAGAGAAATTCAAAGCAATGATATAATTCCACTGGGCACTCATGAAAAAAAAAAAAAATACTAGTAACCTTCTTGTTCCTTTTGGGCAGGTTTGATTCTCCAAGGATATCACCCCATTCAATGAGGAAATTCATGGCTATTACCATGGGAGCTGAGGCTGAGTACTAAGTTGCTCGGCTGTAGTGAATCTGGCAAGGGCGCTCCACAGGAGAAAGAAGCAAAGAAGTCCGGGATTACCAACTCGAGAGGGAGCGGCAGTAGCAGGTTTACTGAAGTCACCTGGGTCACATTAGGTGTTGCTCAAACTTAAAGCCATGTCATCCTCTAAGGGAAAGAAACAAATGCATTATAAATGAGCTATTTCCAAAAAGTCACTACTTCCTTCTCTTGAAGAAGCTGCTCAGGAGCAAAAAGAAGAGGGCAGCCATTCCATGTCCTGTTTCTTACCATCTTCACATTTAAATTCCTCTACCTGACTGCCTAGGTCCTCTACTGCCCTGTTTCCTACTACCCTGCCTTCTTTATCCTCACATACATCTGCCCATTCTGTGCCACTCGTTCTCGTCAGGTAGACAGGAGGAAAGAAAACAGAAGTATGGCCTGGTAGTTTTTCCATGTAAAAATGGATTCTTATATTAAAAAGACCCTTCTTTTATGCAGAGTAAGACATGTAAGGGAGGAGTATAAGGAATCCTAGAAGATGGAAAGAGCTGGCCACAGAAGCCTGAAGGGCTAGGTCAGGCACTGATCTCACCATCTGTCAGTCTTTGTCCATTGGCCATTCAAATGGTGCAAAGGGAGCCATCACTCGGATGCGGGCAAGTAGAGAGTAATCCAACATGAAATGTAAATTCTGAAACGTCATAAGTCCAATGCTGCGGTACACTGTTGTTTCAGCATTTCCCAAAGCATAGTCCATGGATTGAAATAGGGGTCAGTAATGAAAGAGTCCGTGCTTCAGTAAACTTTGGAAAAGCTAGCCAGACTGAAGTAAGTGTACATTGGTCTACAAGACTGTTCACAGACATTAATCTGTGAATATGGACTGGATTTTCCAAAGGTGTGGGCAACAGTGATAATACCGTAGTACCCCACATTTCCCATTCCTCTTCAACCAGGAAACCCTTTGCTTCACTGAACATCATTAAAGAGTATTGCTTTTTGGAATCCACTTTGGAAATCACCATATTATTGAGAGTTAATAAAAATTAACAGGGTCTATGCTTGTCAAAGACACCCCACAACCACAGCAAAACTAGATGTAATGAAACCTTAAAATCACAGTTAAGTGGACCTACCTTCACCAAAGTGGAGATCTGGTAAGTGGCTATCCTGAAGATAAATTAGACTGTACCAGAAAAACCAGGCTAAGAAGGAAGGCAAAGTCCATGGAGATTTTCTGGAGAGCCAAAATAGGCAACCATAAGGCCAGAAGAGGGTGTTACGGAGGCAAGAGGAAACCCCACAGGGATTCAGACATGGATGATTTTACATTTATGTGGCTCCAGAGTTGATAAACAAAACGCTAGCCCCTGATTCCCGAAATAATGTGCTACCAGGGCTCCTTAACATGCCAGCTTCATTTGCAGAGTAATGAAAGGAACATTAAGTTAGGAGTCTTGAAAACTAGATGTTCAGTTACCCCATGGTCTGCTGGAGCCAGCCTGCCCCGGCTCAGCAAGCACCAATTAAGTGCATCTTGTCCCATTTCCAAATAAAGTCACATTGGTAGCCATGGTAAAAATTTACATTACTGAAATTCGACAAACTTTACAAATCAGGGCTTTCTTACTACCCCTCATCCCCCACCACCCGCCACTCTGTACAGAGAGCTGCTTATTAAACATTTACCAGCACACACCACAGGCCATGACCTAGGTTGGTGACATTTGGTTTATCTGGCCTTATTTGTGAAGTTAAATGAATTATAATGAGTCTTCACTATTTCAGAGTATAAGGACCCAACTATAAACTAAAACAAGGTATCAGATTTATACATGATAGTTTGTATTCTTTGAAGTTATTTGTTGGGGGGAGAAAAAGACAAATAGCTATTATGAATTGAACAAGTTCTGAACACTGTATTTGTTTTAATCACAAAAGCATCTGTAGGTTTGATAAATATTAAATATGAGGGGGACAAGTGATATTTATTTGATAAGAGGAAAGGCAGCATTTAGAATAACTAAGATAATTGCATTCCCCACTCTTGAAAGTCTTGGCCCATGATTTGAGAACCAGTGGGCTCCCTGGCGATTCCCCCAAAATGGCCCAGCAACGGAATCACTGGAGATTGCTGAAACTCAGTTTGCCATTTCAGGTGCCAGCCCAACTTTTTTTTTTTTTTTTTGTCAGTGAGAGAGAAAGCACAAGTAGGTAGAGCAGCAGGCTGAGGGAGAGGGAGAAGCAGGGAGCCCAATGGGGGATTTGATCCCAGGACTCTGGGATCATGACCAGAGCCAAAGTTAGCCGTTTAACCAACTGAGCCACTTGGGCACCCCAGCCCAGAGCAACTTAATGAGAATCTCCAAAAACGAGCAAATTTCCCTAATGATTCTTACGTAGGGTGCCTGATAGTAGAGTTACCATATCCATCCAATTGGTATGGTCTTGATGATCTTTTATTTCCTTTTTATATACATATTCTACAATCCCGAGAGCCTCTTTAATCCACTTTGAAAAGATGACATTTGAAAGATCATTTTTATTTCTTGAGACCCCAGGGGAAAAAATGGAAACACATCAAGAGCAGTGACCAATAAGGTGAAGAATCTGCAAATGATACCTTAGGAAAAACAATGATTAAAAATAAATAAACTCAAGGAGCACCTGGGTGGCTCAGTGGGTTAAAGCCTCTGCCTTTGGCTCAGGTCGTGGTCTCAGGGTCCTGGGATCGAGCCCCGTGTCGGGCTCTCTGCTCATTGGTGAGCCTGCTTCCTCCTCTCTCTCTGCCTGCCTCTCTGACTGTCAAATAAATAAATAAAATAAAATAAAAAGAAATAAACTCGGGAAAAATTCTGCTTTAGAAAAAAAAATATTGAAAAAACTGATGAAGAAAACTCCCTAATTGGTCCTCTACATTTCTTCCACTCCTTGCTCCAGCTTTGGGAACTAGTCCTTTGCAATCTTAGATAAAGTTTTTAGAAAAGTACTCTTTGTAACTAGGATGACCTTATATGGTCCAAACCAAGACCATCAAAGAATGGAAGGAGGGGCCATCAGTAATTCCCCTGAGATTTCAGGCAGAAAGGTATAAACTTGGACTGCCCAAGCATCCTGTGGTCTAATTTCATTTGTTAGCTTACAAAAGCCAGAAAATAGCTACTCTTCTCTCCCTCCTGGCGTTTTTCTATTTTAAAAAATGTATATTAAATACATACAAAATTATTATATTGCAGAGTATAAAAAAATAACTAACAAAACCCACCTGCAAGCAACCACTAACAATTCAGGGAATGTCAGCATTGTACTTGGAAGTCCCTCTGTTACTTTCACTTCCCATCTCTGTTCTCTCTCTCATCCTCCATCCCTAAAAGTAACCACTACCTGGAATTTGTGTGTGTATCTGTCCACAGTTTGGTGGGCTGTCTATAGCTGAGAGCCAGGAAAACATGGGAAGCAGGGGATGAAGACCCCCACTAACCCAGGGAAAGATAGCTCTGCCCTGTATAGCCCACAACTGGCTGACTTAGACTATTTTCCTACAGCTGTTTGAATTACTGGGTAAAGACCTTGGATTTGGCCATTTCCCAAGCTGATTGGATGTGGTTGATATAGAAATGCCATTTCCATACAGCTGTGCAGAATGCTGAGGGTTTAGACTGAGGAAACAGGGGAATCTGGCACCAAAAACCTTCACAAACCAATGATTGTCACAGTGCTGCACACCCAAAAAATCAACCACAGCAGCCTTTTAGAAGTAAAAATGGTCTCATTTAAAGCAAAAAGCCAACTGAACTCAGAAGTTAACCAGAGAAAAAAGCAGTGGGAGAGAGAAAAAGCTAGGCTGTGGCCTGGCTCCTTTAGCCCTTGTTAAGCTGGAAAGTGTTTTCTGAGATTCTGTGTTTTACCTTACACAGTCCTGTTGCTTAGCCCCACATTTGCTTAAATCTCATTTGAAAGGAAGACAAAGGCAGGGAATAATTATATCATGAACAGTATGGGCAGTGTGCTATTAAACATCTTTATATCCAAGTGCTAATCGGTGTGCCCCAGGCCACTGGAAAACCAGGAAACCTTGCCTACTGCCCTGTAACAAGGGAGTGCTTGTGAGGTAGAATGAAGTACACACTAGAGATGTGAAAAGGGAAAGATCAGGTTGGCTGACAGCAGAGAAATCTTCATAGTGGTAGCAACATTTGAGCTGGGCCTTCAACACACATTAGGGAATGAGGGAATGCAGACTGAAAGCATTCTTATACTAAGAATGAAAACAATTGGTGTTCATTCTGTATCAGGCACTGTGGTAAGCACTCTGTGTGCCTAATTTCACAGACTCCTACCAATAAACCTCTTAAGTGTAAGCATGCCCATTTTACAGACAAGGAAACTGAGACACAGAGAGATTAAGAAACTTGGCCAAGGTCACACAACTAGGCAGCAGTAGTTGTAGTAGTCAGGATTCACACTCTTGAGATATTGGACCCAATAGCCAGGATGCCTACAGAGAGAAACAATAGGAGAGGGAAGCCCAGACATGGACGAAACATGGTGATTGTCAAGGACTTAGCAAAGATTAGTCATATTGAAGGGCCAACAGGGTGTTTGGGCAAGTCATTCCTCCGCTAAAATTCCTTAACTATCTGCCCCATCTGTTGTGCCTTATACACAGAGATGTTCAAGACTGCTTGTTAAATTTAATTGGCAATATAAGGAAAGGCCCCCGCACAAGAAGCTATGATATAATTGGGATTCTATGCCTATTATGTCTTCTAGTTTGACTATATTTTGAAGTTTAACAGGGCATGAACAGGTTCATACAGGGAAAAATATCTTCAATACATCAATACAAATCGGAAAAATAGGGATAACACAAGAAGGAACATGCGAGGAGAGTTTCAAGAGCTGTGAAGTCATCTTTTATTCATCTCTTTATTCAGCACATATTTCCCGATTGGCCATTTTGTATTAGTCCCTGTGCTGAGGCACCAGGGATGTGGGCCCCTCTGAAGGGGCAAAGCCAAAGCAAAGAGCTTCTACTATGCTTCATAACAAAACAGAATTCAATGAACAGCTGCATTGTTCATTAAACAATGGACATTTATCAACTCCTAATATGTGTTGGATACTCTAAGCAATGACAGACATACATTCCTGTCCTCAAGGGCCTCCAAGGGGAGATTAAAGCAGTGAACAAATAATGGCAACACAGCAGAATGAGTATCACCTACAAGGGGTTTATAAACTAAAACAAATGTCTGTACTAAAGGGGAATATATGATCCTGATCTGGTCTGCATCTGTTGAGTTCATTCAGAAAGAGTTTGGTAGTTTCCTGTTTGGTTGACTAAGAAATTCATCTCCCTGGATGCCAACGACCAGATCAGGTGACCTAAAAAATCTTGCATCTCTAGGATTCTAATTTTGCACTCCCACGACAGCTGAGAAGTCAGGGAGCGCAGGCAAGAAGAGGAAAATAAGAGTAACAGAACACCAAGTACAATATACTATGTACCCAGATTTGCTAATTCATAAGCTGGTTGAAGTTTCAATTTCACAATATTAAAAACATGGCTTTTGCCTAATTGCTGAATTCTAGAATGTCAGTGGTGGTCCACAAAAAATCACATTTCATTTACCAGAAAAAGTGAATTCAAGTAGTTATGTTTCATCAGTTTGTTAGAAAATATAAAATTCAAAAAAAAAAAACCCTCAGTAACTTGATTGCATTATTTAAAAGACTGATTCCAAATCAAAGCCCAATCAATGATCACATGAGGAAGGATTATAACAGATAATTTTTCATTAAAATTACTAAAAGAGGGGTGCCTGGGTGGCTCAGTGGGTTAAAGCCTCTGCCTTCGGCTCAGGTCATGATCCCAGGGTCCTGGGATCGAGTCCCACATCGGGCTCTCTGCTCAGCACAGAGCGTGCTTCTGCCTCTCTCTCTGCCTGCCTCTCTGCCTACTTGTGATCTCTGTCTGTCAAATAAATAAATAAAATCTTTTAAAAAATTACTAAAAGAAAAATATGATCTCAGGCTATAACTCACTAACTTGTGTGATGTTATGCCAGCCACTTACTCTTTCTGGGTGTCAATCTTCTCATCTGTACAACAAGGGGGTTGGCAAAAAGTTCCATCTGTATCCTGTGATATTATGAAAACCTAGCATTTTGGAATCATAGTCAAGAGATGGCAAATATTTTGGCCTCCAGTGATGCCTACAGTGGACTGGTGTTTATGAGCTGCCTGGAGAATGGAGAAAGATTCTGATGCCTGGTCCAAGCTCAGAAGGAAAAGAGCCAAGGACTTTACTACTATCTGGATGGGGCACGTGGAATGAAGGGCACACAGAATGATTTTTCTAATTGAAACTCGTTTTTTTAAAACTAGAAAAATTGAACTCAGAATGGTTTAGTGACAATGAATAATCACAGAACAAATTCGTGGATAACACAAATTCTAAGTTGAATTTTTATGACCTATCGCCTGTATTCTTTTTTAAAAATTGACAATTATTATATCCTCTTTCATCTTGTTTCCAAAGAATTGAAGTGGCTTACAAAGGTGCACATAATGCAGTGAGATCAATGGCTACAAAAATAAGACAAAAGGAAATCTATACTTCATTTTATCATACTCAGTGCAGTCAAATTAATTTATCCAGAACATTCACTTCATATTACTACTCTTCTCAGTGATTCCCCAAAGTCCTTCATTATTTTTCCTCAACAGCCCTTCCGAACCTGTACTTGAGTCGTACTGTTCTACAATTCCCCACACACCCCACAGTACATCCTCATTAGGGAACACCTGACCAGCATGTAAGTCATCTTCCCTTAGCGAGGAACTTCCAGATCTTCCCCTGGAAACTAGGTTTATGTGCGACTTCACTCTCCTTGTTGTGGTTCATGAGACTGACATAAACGTAGGGCAAGAAGATTCTCTTCGCTGCCTTTTATTTATTTAGAATGTTTTATTTATATATTTTTAAAATTTATTAAGTTAGTTATTAGTTCTTTGAGAGAGAGCAGGCGTGTGCATGTTTGAGGTGGGAAGAAGTGGGGGGCAGAGGGAGAGGGAGAATCTTAAGCAGGGTCCCCGTCCAGAGCAGAGCCCACTGCAGGGCCTGATCTTACAACCCGGGGATCATGACCTGAACCAAAATCAGGAGTCAGATGCTTAACTGACTGAGCCACCCAGGAGCCCCTCTTTGCTGTCTTTTAATCAAAGAGTTGGGAGTAGCTATAGTCCACCGTGTGAATGGAGAAGCAAACAAAGCAAGTCTATCGAGAGAAAAAATAGAAACCCAAGTAAAAGAACTTAGAGTTCCTAATTGCTTCCCAGCCTTGACACCAGTCTCTCCCTGAGGCCTGGCTCCATGTCTGCCCTTGAGTTCCCCAAAACACCCCTGAAACCTTACACTAATTTCTGCCCTCTTAAATTTATTCTAGTTAATTATTCTGCATCCCTATCTGTGTCTTTGCCTTACCTACATCCTGCCTGAAGTCCCTGTTCAAGGTCACTTCCTCCAGAAAGCTCTTTCTAATCCCCTCAAACAGAAATAATGCCTTAATCCCATAAATTCCTACAGTACAGCATTTATATATTTCTGATGACATATCTGCCTTATACCTTCACGATTATGCATCCTATTTTTTTTATCATAATTTCTAAGCCGCTTGTGGGGAAGGAACCATGCCTCACCCATTACTGTAATCTCCATATACCAAGCACAGTGGAAGAAGGCAGTCATCACTCTTTGTTAAGAGAATGGATGAACGAATGGACACCTTTTATTCATTCTCTACTGTTGTGCATATCCCTAAACCTCTCTCCTTCAGGCTGGTATTACAGAAGTGGAGATTTGATCAGCCAATTTATCCAGTTAATGTGTGCAATGTAGACAGACAAATAGGATAATTGTGACCCAAAAATCTACTCCAGGGCCAGAATGATGCCGTTTGGTTGTCAATATTGATCACGTTTAATTAGAAAATTGCCAGATCTCTGCTGTTCTTAGTGCTGTGTGGGCATCACCTAAAAGCAAAGGGATGACAAGCTGTTCTGAGCATCTGCAGCCTTTATATAATAAACATGTTTTCATTTAAGAAGATTTGTGCCTGTTCCTGAGTAGGATCAGAGCCTTTTAGAATTGCGTATCTTTTCCCCATACAAATTTTCTTCAGTGGTTATGAAGAGGGAACTATTAATGTATAATTCCTAGAGTTATTAAAGTAATGTTAATTTATTTTAATTCATACCATATAAATGAATACTTGCATAGTAGATGCATAATACGGTTAAAAATCAAAATTAGGGTTTAAGAAATAATCACTGCTGGAACAGAGTGGAGTCACCTGAGGTGCATTGTGACTTTGGGAAGTTGGTTATTAACCCGTCAGTTACCCGTGTCCCTTCCAAACACCTCTTTGGTCTTTCATGACCTTATCAGAGCCCTTTCCAGATGAAAGCATAGTTATAATCACTCGATTTTATGCCATACACTCAGTTTCTCAAGTAGCAGCTAACTCTCATGGTGTGACTTGCTATTAGATCTGTCTATATCTATGTTAACCTGCCATCAGTAATAATTAATGGATAGAGCAGCAAAAATGTAAGTGTTCACTTTGCCAGTATCCATAATCTGAAATGATCATTCAGCAGTAACCAAATTGTTCACCTTGGCGTTCAGGCTTATGTTGCATTTGCATGCAGTTAACGGGTAAATAAACCTTAAGTGTTTGTTTATTGAGTTTAAACTCATTCCATTGCTATTATCAAAAATAAGCCAAGAATTAAGACTCTTAATATCTATGACATTTTCTTATCTGTGCTTATCTACCTTAGTTGGGTATGCTTAAATCCACACTTTGAAAAGGCATTTTGGAAAAGCATCATTCAATATCTCTAACATAAACAGCTGATTGTTATATCTTCTGTAATTTCAAAGTCTTTTTCAACCTAAAAAAAAAAAAGTCTTATAAGATTGGTGAGAGAGATTTGAAAAGAGAATTCTTCCTTAACTTGTGAAGTTCTTTTTAGATACCTAGGATAGAAAGTGGAAGACAGACCCACAAAGAAAATTTTTAGAAATCACCATTAATACTACTTTCCTGAAAGAACCAAGGTCAAAATTTGTTTTACATTCTTTCAGTCAAAAAAAAAAATTCTTTCTGTCATCTTACTTTGCATAGATATACATGTAAGTGTGATTAGAATTGAGATTTAAAATTAAAATGGTACCATACCATTTATATGGTCTTGTAAGATGCTCTTTTCACTTGACAGTATAGCATAAATATTTATCTGATACAGAGGTGGGCAAATTTTTCTGGGAAGGGTCAGAGAGTAAATATTTAAGGCTTTTGGGCCAGTCTCTGTCACAACTATTTGACTCTACTGTTACAGCAAGAAAGCAATATGTAAATGGTGGTATGTAAATGAATAGGCATGACAGCATTCCCATAAAACTTTATTTACAAACACAGGTAGTAGTCATATTGTGTTCATGGATTGAAAGACTCAACAAAGCTAAGATCTCAATGCTCCCTAAGTTGATATACAGGTTTAACGTAACTCCCATCATAGTCCCAGCATAATTCCTTTTGCAGATAAAGATAAAATTATTCTAAAATTTATATGAAGAGGCAAAGAACCAGAAAACAATTTCCAGAGAAGGCTATAGTGGGAGGAATCGTTCTGTCCAATTTTAAGACATGTTTTATAGCTGCAGAAATCAAAACCATGTGGTAATGCAAATTATGAATCTGACAAAAATCTCACCAGATTAGATATCACTACAGATGTACTGCAACAGCTAAAATAAAAAAATAATAACAATACCAAATGCTGACAAGGATGCAGAGCAACTGGATCTCTTACACATTGTTCAGGGGATTATATAATGGTATAGGCACTTAGAAGTTATTTAAACAGCTAAATATATACTTACCTTCCGACCGAGCAATCATATTTCTAGGCATTTATCCCAGAGAAATAAAAACTTATGTCCACACAAAAACCTACACACAAACGGTCACAGCAGTTTTATTTGTAACAGTCAAAAACAGGATACGAACATAAAGTCCTTCAATAGGTGAATGGTTAAACAAAACGTCATATTCCATATCATAGAATATTATTGAGCACTAAAACGAACTGAACTACTAATGCATGTAAAATTTAGATGTATCCAAAGACATGATGCTGAGTGGGAAAAAAAAAGCCAATTTCATAAGTTATTATTTCACTCTGTAACATACTCCAAAATGACAAAATTACAGAGATGAAGAGCAAGGTTTGGAAATGGTAAGGGAGAAGGGTTGGGTATGACTATAAAAGAAGAGGACAAGGGATTTCTTTGGCTAATGGCATAGTTCTATATCTTGATTGTGGTCATGATTATAGGAATCTATGCACACACTGTACTAATAATGTCAATTCCCAGTTTTGACCTTGTACTGTAGTTATTTGTAAGCTGTAACCAGCAAAGGATATCAGGTGAAGGATACATGCTGTACTATCTTTGCAACTCCCTATGAATCCATAGTTACAGCAAAATTAAAAAGTTAAAAAAACAAAGCAGATGGCAGGCCATTGCCATAATCTGGCTGTAGTTTGTTAACTCCTGACTTAGACATTAGATAGTCTGACAATAATATTTGTATTAGCTGCGCAGTCTGTCTTTCATCACATACATACATATATATACATGTGTATATATGTATATATGTATAAGTATATGTATATATTTCCAATTTTTCTCTTTATAGAACCAAGACCTAGGATGTTTGATATCTTTATTTTAAATTTTTATTTATTTTTTAAATCTCTTTTCAGTGTTCCAGAATTCATTGTTTTATATCTTTTTACACATCTACGGTTATTTCTTTAGAATAAATATCTAAAATTACAGTGTCAAATATAGACATAGCTTTAAACTTTTGGCACAATATTGCCAAATTACCTCTACAAAACCTTCAGGTCCTGAGTAAGATATCACTTCCTACAGGAAGACTCCCCCAGTCTCAGAGGTCCCTCTTACTGGCTTCCACAGTACCCTGAACTTCCTTTACTATATCATTTATACTCTGTGGTCATTTGTTTGTTGCATAACTTCAATTTCAAGGTCTAGACCTTAATCTCTGTAAGACAGGAGACTTTAATCTCCATAGGGCTATGTTTGTCTTACTCCCTTTTTTATGCTCAGCATGAACACAATGCTTGACAAGTTGTAGGTACTCATTAAATACTTTTTGAATCAATGAATGAGAAGGGAATATATATATATATGTGTATTGATCATAAAGGAAATGTTCGACTTTTGAGAGTTTACAACACTAATAGTGAGAGTGTTTTCTAACACCCTCCAGGAAAAATGGTCCCTTACCTATGAATATAGTTATCAGGTCAAAATTGAGACTAACACTATAGGCGAGAGATGAATTCATCAGATTGTCATAGCTTGATGAAACTGCCACTGAGATCACCCAAATAACTTTCGTAGTGAGTGTATGCTCCCACGGTCACTTTTTAGTTATTATTTGGTTTTTAGGCATAAAGTATAGACTACCCTCACAGAGAATATGCATATGTCATACAAGCTTAAGTTTTCTGGCCTCTGTGACAGTTACATATTTTACTAAAAACTAATAAAGAGACATCTGATTTGTGCATTAGTTGCTTATGAATTTTATTACAGAATACATTCCCCAGAGCCTCCCCTAGAAAGTAGTAATCGTATCAATGTGCTACCAACCCCCATCCCTCCAGGTTACTGTTTGCACCCTCAAACTATAACAGGCATGATTTTTAAATCTCTGTGGTTCTTATACCCAAGTATTTTTATTTCATATGACTTTTTTTTTCTTTTATAAAATTTCAAGTCTCTTCTAAAACTCCTCATGTAGCCTCTGCGCTTTTTATGCCTTCACCAGAATACATTCGTTGACTGTAACTGAAGTACATCTAAATTTGGGGAGTTATTTTAACATTCCTGCTCCTGATCAGACTGCTGTGGCCCCTCTTTGGCATGGGGTCTGAAACGTGATATTATTCTCTATCGAAACTCCTCTATACGAATTTGCTCCTCATGTCTAAGGATTTGTTGCATTTGACACACCACTAAATTTATCTAAGGTAGTCAAGTTATTATAGGTAGAGTGGCTTTTAGAAAAGATCAGAAAATGTGTTTAGTGGCTGAGATTTAAATATATGTAAAGCAGAATTTCTTATTTGAGGATTATATTCTGGACCATGAACGCTATAACAAGTTGCTAAGGGAGACTATGGAATTGTATTCTGTCTGACCTGGAAAAATCTGGAAAGAGGAAAATCTGGAGGAGCAGGCAAGACATTACAGAGGAAAAACATCAGGCTGTTATCCTGTCACTCCCATATAGAGGGACTCTGTGCTCGCCACTTCACCTCAGAGCCTCTGTTTCCTCCTCTATAAACCAAGGCAGGTGGACCAAAAGAAAGATAAACTCCTTACCAGCTCAGAATTTCTATGATTCAGTAATAAAGCTGGTCTATCCCCTTGCTCTCCAATGTGAAGTAGAGACATTTTTCTTGGAAATCTATGATTTACAATCTAATCAGCATCCCTTCCCTTGGATGTCCATCTGTAATGCTCCTTTTTTCATGCAGATACTTTTCATTGTCCCCCATACTTCATAATATAAGGAGACCCTCTCAGGACTTAAGCTCAGTTAGTTCCCATTAGCCATCTCTCCTTGTCACCCAAGTGTCCTCTTCCCATTTCTCATCTAGTAACCAGCTCTCATTCTTCTCTTCTCTAGGCTAGCTCTCCAATCCTACCTAAACCAGTTGTCATCAGTGAAAGAAGGTCCAAGGCAGTGCTCAAAATCTCATTCTCAAATACCACCCCTACATTTAAACAAATGTTCCTCCTTTAATTCTAATCTAAGGAAGGGAGAAAGACAACTAACATCTGTTAAATAACTAGTCTGTGCCACGTCAATACATATCACATTCACTTCTTGTAACTATCTGTTGACATATATATAATATTTCCCCCTATTCTGTTGAAGTTGAGAAACTGATGCTCAGGTAAATTAAATAAATTGCTGAAGTCAAGAGGTAGTAGCGGCAGAACTGGAATTCAAACTCCCAGTCCCTCTACCTTGAAAGTTGTTCTCTTTCCACCAGACCATATAATATCTTGTGGTCCACAAAACTCCTGGGTCCTGGGTCTTGCCCTCCAAGAAGAGTGGATGGGACTTAGGCTCCAACCCTGTCTTTACTCTAAGGATGTCCAGAAAACACATGCTTGGTGGTATTTATTTTGTAATTATTACTATTTAATTTGAAGAAAAAAGACTCCACTGCTTTAGAAATGTCTGTATAGCACTTGTTTAAAAAACAAATGGCATGGGGCACCTGGGTGGCTCAGTGGGTTAAGCCTCTGCCTTCAGCTCAGGTCATGATCCCAGGGTCCTGGGATGGAGGCCAGCATCAGGCTTTCTGCTCAGCAGGGAGCCTGCTTCCCCCTCTCTCAGCCTGCCTCTCTGCCTACTTGTGATCTCTCTCTGTCAAATAAATAAATAAAATCTTTTAAAATAAATAAAATAAAAAACAAATGGCATTCTAACCTAGGGTATTGCCTTTTCTGATGTGTAGACACTTATTCTCATAGGCATCTCAGGTGATAATCTCAGATTGAATAACCACTCTCACCAGTCACACATTCTTATGGGCAGACTAAGAAATAATGGAGCTATAGTAGATCTTCAGCAAATGTTAATCTGCATCACTCCTCCCAGCTCTATCTAACTAACCTCAGCCACGTCACAGATGACTGTAGGGTGGTAGACCAGTATCCTAGTTTGGAAAAATTGTACAGTTCCTGTAGATGTACAATTGTAATTTCATGGTAACATGGTCAGGGCGACATCAAATTGTGTATCCGCCTTTTTCTGTTGTTGTTGTTGTTGTTTTTTCTCCTGCACCTGCATCTACCCCTTTCTATTCTTTGAGCCAATAGGTCATAATGTGTGAAAATAATGTCTACACAGAGAAAATGGAGGTGTTACAAGCTGCATGTGTGAGCAAATGATAGATAACTAGATGTATTCCTGGCCAGTGTTTTTTGAAACAGACCATTTGGTAACTTTGCAGTCAGAGAAGGGGAAATAACATCTGAAATTAGCTACAGGGTTTATAAGTGTCCAGCATCAGAAAGGTCAATGTGTGATCAACAGGTAAGGAAGAAGCCAAAAGAAACAGCAGCAGGAGGAACAGATAAGGAGCAAAAAGCATTGAACAAATAGCCTCAGACTTGAGAGATGGCCTCTGGGTGTTTGTTGGGCTCAGAATTTGCAGCACTGAGTTTGAGTATTTCCAGCCCTTTTTATAATTATATCATTCATCAAAGAAGCCACACTGAAAATGGAGATCTAGATTGAGTTATTTTCCTGCTGACTGCAAGGTACTCACAATTTGTCTGGGGATGGCAGAGGGACAAAGATGAAGACCTCCCATTTCCTATATGGGACAGCTTCACAAAGGTGGAAGATGGCCAATAGTCACCATTGTGAACCATGAATCCTCTGCAGAGGCAGTGGACCACAGATAGAACATTCCAAGATGCTTAACTGATGCTTTTCTCACAGCCTCCATATTTACTGCCAAGACCAGTGCCTCTACAGGAGCATGACATCGTATCTCAGATATGGAACTAGATCATGTATGCAGGCATCCTCAGTATAACAGGTGCTGCGTTAAAGATCTTCTCTAAAAGCTGATACTTTCTCTGAATTGAATTCATTTTTGCATACAGTAAATCTGAGATGCCTAAGGGACCGTCACATGGAAATACCAGTATTCAGTGGGAAGATATGGCCTCGAATTCAAACAGGAGAGGCAGGTTTCTGCACGTGGGAAGGGCTGGACATGGAGATTGGCCATTAGTCAACTGTGCAGTTAGAGGCCAGAATCCCCTATTCTGAAGGCTGAGAATCACATAGCATGTCTCTAACCTTATCATTTACAGTATTTTGATCATGGTTGGTCAGTGACCCAACTTATGGACTGCATTTATTCTGCACATCTCAAAATAAAATCTTAAAAGTCACTGGGCACAGTGTTAGGAAAAGGAAACTTCTCGAATGACTTATTTCCTTGGATAAGTGCTATAGGCCTTCCCCCACATCCCAGACTTCAAACTTTTGCTCTAGTAATTGCATCAGTGTCTACAATTCTCCATCAACAGAAGGGCTAGTGGTTTAGGTCATGGCCTCGTCTCTTCTTTTTGGCTCGCAATGAAGAAAAAACATACATTTTAGATTTCAGTTATGAGCTCTCCTGGTTGACCCTGCTGGCTTTGAAACCATAAAATGATCCCTCTCTGTGTTTCATGTTTCTCCTTTTAAAAAGAACAAGCGAAATTCAATTGGTAGGAACATGTGATGAAGAAAATTGGAGTGAAACTGAAATTGCCTTAAACACCAGATGCCAAAAGAACAAACCTGGATAATGATCTAACTTTTAAATATATTATGTGCTTTCTAACAAAGAAAACAGGCAACATAAATGTCTCATAATGTCTACCCATTTAAAAACATTAAATTCTACTGGAGCAGAGGTAAAGGGATTAAGAGAAAGAAAAATACAGCTAATATCATTTGAATTCCTACTGTGTGCTGGATACCTTGGTATATACATTAAATATTATTTCACTGTCTCTAGGCAGTTCGGGAAAACACTGATAGTCTGGATGGAATTTAAGTCTGTCTCAATTTGAGCTGTAGAATTTTCAGATGTCCACAATAAAAGCCTTTTTATAATTCTTTCATTTTTTATTTTTCAAAGATTTTCTTTTTTTAGGGGCGCCTGGGTGGCTCAGTGGGTTAAGCCTCTGCCTTCAGCTCAGGTCATGATCTCAGGGTCCTGGGGTCGAGCCTCGCATCGGGCTCTTCACTCTGCAGGAAGCCTGCTTCCTCCTTCCCCTCTGCCTGCTTATCCGCCTACTTGTGATGACTTTCTGTCAAATAAATTTTAAAATGTTTTTTAAAAAAAGATTTTTGTTTTTATTCATTTACTTGACAAAGAGAGAGAGACCACAAGCCAGGGGAGGAAGAGAAGGAGGAGGAGAAGCAGACACCTCATTGAGCAGGAGCCAATGTGGGGCTTGATCTCAGGACCCCAGGATCATGACCTGAGTGGAAGGTGGACATTTAATGACTAAGCCACACAGGCACGCCTTTATCATTCTTTTAAAAAATAAAAAACAGGAATTCTACTAAAGATAGTATGTCAGGATTCCCAAAATCTATCCAATGTTTGGAGATTCATCTAGAAAGATTCATGGGATTCAGATATGGTTGTATTAATGGCTAAGATTTATTATGGCAAAGTATAAGGATAAATGGCTGAATCATAAGGGGTAAATGTGTAAGCGGAGTTTAGAAAAATCCACACACATTTTTCCTAATGCCCTCTCCCTCTCTGAGTGGCTCAGTTGGTTAAGCATCTGACTCTTGATTCCAGCTCAGATTATGAACTCCGGGTCCTGGGATCAAGCCACGTGTTGGGCTCCGTGCTCAGCGTGGAGTCTGCTTGAGATTCTCTCTCTCCCTCTCTTCCTCTCCTCCCCCTGCTCATGCTCATGCTCACACTCTCTCACACGTACACTCTTGCTCTCACTCAAATAAATAAATAAATAAATAGAATATACTGGCTAGAGGGGTTCATATCCATTAGAAGTATTTGCTCAGACTGAACCTAAGCAGAATTAAAGTAAAATATGTAAACTTAACCAAATGAACCAGATCTACTGTTTTCACAGTCATTTACGTTTAGTCTTCAAATGGTGCCAGATGCCTCACGAGTAGTTTAAATGCAGCCCTGGGCAATAGAACTTTCTATGAGAGTGGAAATGTTCTTGGGGTCCAATGTAGTCACTACTCACCACATGCAATTATTGAGTACTTGAAACATGGCTAGTGCAACTAAGGAAATAAATTTTTATTTATATTTCTTTTGAGTCAATTTAAATAGTTATATGTGGCCAATGACTTCTGTATTGAAAACACATATTTAAATGGGCTCATTGCCTTGTTTTTATTCATTCTAGGAGCTTCTTTCAAAATGTGTTGACAGATCAGTGGTTTGGAGATGGTGTGTGTGTGTGTGTGTGTATATCTTTGTCTTTAGGAAGTGTCAGCAGCACCATTTATAAATATACATACCTAGTTATCAGAAAGAGATTCTAGTACTACTTTCGATCACTACTTACTTCACCTGTCATCTCCTCAGGTTTGTAACTTAACTCATTGGAACTCTACAAGCAAACCTCATTCATTTAAGTGGAGAGGCCAAGTAAAACCTCCTGAACATCCATTTGTTTGAAGTCTCACAGAATACATTAATTTTTCTTAAAAAATAAATAAAAAAGAGGAAGAGGTAGTGGTGATGACTGGTAATCTCCAGCAAAATCTAGACTATGTATGAATGATGGGTCAAGTTATAGTTTATTAGAAAAAAGGATGGAATATTTTCTATTTTTCTGTAAGAATCATACCGTTCTGAAACTACAGATTCATCAGGACACCATGAGAATTCTAAAAATAAACTAGTAGAGAAATGCTGACACATTAGTCTAGCTTATGATGAGTAAGCTTCAGGGAGTGACATTCATTTGTTCATTAAGTTCATAACATGTTCTGCATGTCTCCAGTGCACAAGGCACTGTGCTAAGTACAATGGATGGTATAAAGATAACTCCCTGACCTCCAATAATTCTGATCTGGCACCAGGAGTAGATAAATCTGTAAAGAGAAGTGTCAGCATAGTATATTCTTGACTGAATTTTCCAATCATTTCATTTTTACATACAGTTTCGCTTATGAGGTACGCTTAAGAGGTTACGATCAGAGCATTTTCAGTAACATATGGCCACAGTGTTCATCCTTCTACCCTAAAAATAGACACAACTAAATGCAATATAGCATCTTGGATTGGATCCTGGAACAGAACAAAATATTTGTGGAAAAACTGTCAAAATCTGATTACACTATAAAGTTCAGCTAATAGGAATTAACTTCTTCACTTTTCAAATATATCACAGTCATGTTAATATTAGGGAAAACTGAACGAAGAATGCATAGGAATTCTCTGCACTGTCATCTTAGTCTGTTTCTGATGCTATAACAAAAATACCATAGACTGACTGGTTTAAACAACGATATATGATTCTCACAGTTCTGGAGGCTGACAAGGCCAAAATCAAGCAGATTTCGTATCTGGTGAGGACCCACTTCCACATTCATAGATAGGCATTTGTTCACTGGATCCTCATATGGTGGAATAAGAGAGGTAACTCTTAGGGACTCTTTTATAAGGGTGTACACCTAGTCACTTCCCAAAGGTCACATCTCTAAATACTATCACATTGGGGATTAAGGTTTCAACTAATGAATTCTGGGCTATCATGTTTATTCACTTTTTAGCAACTAACTTTCCAACTTTCCTGTAAGTCCAGAATTATCTGAAAATTATGTATATTGAAAATAGATATGGAAGAATAAGCAGGAATGCCTAAAGCCCCTTAGTGCTCTCTCTGAATTACATGGCAATCACCTATCTGGGACTGGGGGTTGCCTTTCCTCTGGAAGGAGAAGCTGGACATGACCTCAACTACCCCCAAGGTCTCCAATAAATGCTATCAGCAACTGGCACTAAAGCCCAGATGATTCGGCAGTCTGTCTCAATCTGTCTCCGGTGACAATGCAACTCTCACACTTGCTCTATAAAAATGCACAGCAAGCGGGGTGGGGGGGGGCTTCCTAAATTCTATCCCCAGGATAGGGCCATCTGTGCCCAGACATACCCTTTTGAGAAGACAGGAGATCAGTGCATCTTCTCATCCTTCTTTCTGTGGATTCTCATCTCTACAGTGTTCACACAAGCCCACTTCATGAACTACGCCATAAAAATGCCATCGCTGGGGCACCTGGGTGGCTCAGTTAGTTAAGCATCTGACTCCTGGTTCCAGAGGTCATGATCTCACAGTCTGTGAGACCGAGTCCTGCATCTGGCTCTGTACTCAGCAGGGAGTCTGCTTAAAGATTCTCTCATTCTGCCCCTCCCTCTACTCGCACCTCCTCTCTTTGTCTTTCCTTCTCTCTAAAATAAATAAATAAATCTTTAAAAAGAAGAAGAAGTCAGCATACTTTATCTTTGATTTTCCTTTTGGACATTTCAATTTATTTCACTAACAGAATAAGAAACTTTTAAATAGTCCACCCATACTGAAAGTGGACAGTCAAAGGAAGGGGGTACTGAAGGGAAGGAGAAAGCAACTGAATAGAACACAGACATGAATGCGGCAAAGCTAAATCTGAAAGTATAGATCAGCCAGATAGTATTTTAATTAAAGACTCACAGTTTGTATCATCCTCAATGGGGAAAAATGGAGAGTTTTTACTCTACAGTCAGGAACGAGACTGGGATGTCCACTCTCATCATCATTATTTAACATAGTACTGGAAATCCCAGCCTCAGCACTCAGACAACAAAGAGAAATAAAAGTCATCCAAACCAGCAAGGAAGAAGTCAAACTTTCACTCTTCACAGACAACATCGTACTCTACATAGAAAACCTAAAAAGATTCCACCAACAAATTGTTAGAACTTAGAGAAATTCCAAACCAGTCTTTAAATGGTCATCTAACTTTAATGTATGCAGGATTTGTGCAAGCAAGTATTTGAGTATAAATATTTAGATTTGCTTATTCAAAAAGCACTAATTTATATAAATCAGAAACTTCAACAGGTAGGTAAACTCACTAATTTGAAAAACCTAGATGTATTTTTTATAAGCAAATATTATAATTATGGATAGGAAAACCCCATTAATTTCCATGCATAAACTTAGAGGTTAGGGTAAAAAGGCTTTAAATAAAGAAAAATTCAAAATTTTGGAAAATGTGGGTAGAAAGCTCCTGCTTTCCTCAGACCTTAATCTGTACCCTTAATGAGGAACGTTGCTGTCTTCACAATTTCAAAGGCAGCTGGAAGTTTTTACACATTGGTATAGGCAAGCCTATGCAAGACCTTCTCACATTGTGAACAGGTTTTTAAATAATGTGTGAAAATTCTGAGGTTGTAATAGACTTAGTAGTCTCACATGACAAAATAAGAGAAGAAAAATCAATTCCCACCCTAAGAATGAAAGAGTGCTCCTGCAGGGGCAATACATCAACTGAGTGAACAATTTCAAATTTGGGCAACAGACTTTGTAGAAGAATAGATTTATATCCTTTGTGAAAATACTGGGTTCAGAGTTTCTTCAAATAGTTTTACAGGCAAAAATCAGTAAACTTCCTTAGAGCGGGGGAGGGCAGAAAAATAGGAAAAAGCAATTAAATGCAAAGCCCTGCTTGTATCTTCTTTTTTCCTTGCCCATATGGCTTTCCACAAATCCTGATTTTTCTCAATCCTCTTCAAATCTGGCAGGCTTTTCCATTTTCTTGATAATCTATAGTAACAAAGCATTTTCAGCCTGCTTTGGAGAAAGTAAAGGTTCTCCTCCAACATGGTAAGGAGACTCCACTACAGCCTATATTAGCCTCTGATTACAAGTAAAACCACTTACCAAAACACAGAAAGCAGCTACCTGAGGACTCTAAAAAGTACACAAAAGGCATTCGGTTGGAGAGAAAGTCAGAAGTTGGAAAAGAAAACCAACTTTTCTGTGGTTATTCAACTGTGGTTCAGCAGTAATTCAGGGGGCTAAAACTTCATATTTCAGGCTAGACAAATGGGATAAAGAGCCTGGAAGGTTGGAGAATGCAGGGAAAATTTGAGAAAGGTGACACCTAAAGCAGGGGATACCCTTATTCTGAAGACCACTCTCAGATCACCCCTGAGCCTGCAGGTGTGAGAGAGACCCAAATAGCAAAAGCACAGGCTCTAAGAATAGAGAGAAGATTCCAACCACATCTCAAATCACAGGACATCTGAGAGGCACATGTGTACAACAGGCCCGAAGCATCAGAGCAATGAACTGGATGGGAACCATCTCCCACAGAAGGTGTAAGAAAACTAAGATAAACAGATCAATAACTTGCTGAAACAACAACAGCAAAAACAATCAACATTCTCTAGAACCAGGAACATTACTAGGGATCAAGAGGCACAATGCAAATGATAAAAGAAAATGTAACGACCCTAGATATCTATGCACCTATGGGTAGAGCTTCGGAAAACATGAAGCAGAACCTGACACAAAAGAAATAGAAAAAATCCACAGTTTCATTTGAAGCCTTCAGCATTCTTTTCTCAGCAATCAATAGAACAAGTTGACAGAAAAATCAATGAGCACATGCAAGATCTGAACAAGATTATCAACTAATTTTTTTTTATTTTTTTTTTTAAAGATTTTTTTTTTTTTTTAATTTATTTGAGAGAGAGAGACAGTGAGACAGAGCATGAGCAAGGAGAAGGTCAGAGAGCAAAGCAGACTCCCCATGGAGCTGGGAGCCTGATGTGGGACTCGATCCCGGGACTCCAGGATCACGCCCTGAGCCGAAGGCAGTCGTCCAACCAACTGCGCCACCCAGGCGTCCCAAGATTATCAACTAATTTGATATAATTGACATTTATAGAATATGCCCAACAACAGCAGAATATACATTATTGTCAAGTCCACATGAAGCATTCACCAAAAGAGACTACATTCTGATCCATCAAACAAACCTCAAACAAACCTCAACATATCTAAAATTAGAGTAAAATCTCATAGATAAATTCTCTAATTACAACGGAATTAAACTAGAAGTCAATAGCAGAAAGATAGCCAGAAATCACCAAATACTGAAAAATTAAACCCATTTCTAAATAATGCATGGGTCAAAAGCAAAGGTACAATGTTACAAGGGAAATTAGGAAAGATTTTTAACTGAATAAAAAGCAATGTCAAAATGTGTGGGATGCAGTTAAAGCCGTATTTCAAGGAAGATTTATAATATCAAATACTTCCATAAATAAGAAGAAAGACCTCAAACCAGTTATCTATGATTTCTCCTTACGAACTAGAAAATGGCAATAAATTAAACCCAGAGCAAGAAGACAGAAGGAAATAATAATAGAGCAGAAATCAGTGAAATTAGAAAGAGAAGAGTTTAGTAATAAATAAATGTAAAAAGCTGGCTTTTGAAAAAAAAATCAATTAAAATTGATAAACCTCTAGCCAGAAACAAAGACACAAGTGACTAACAAAGAATGGGAGGGGCACCTGGGTGGCTCAGTGGTTAAGCGTCTGCCTTCGGCTGGGGTCATGATCCCAGGGTCCTAGGATCTAGCCCCACATTGGGCTCCCTGCTCCATAGGAAGCCTGTTTCTCCCTTTCCCACTCCCCCTCCTTGTACTCTCTCTCGCAATGTCTCTCTCTGTCAAATAAATAAATAAAATCTTTAAAAATAAAATAAAGAATAAAAGAGGGGACCTCGCAAAGATTCCCACAGATATTAAAAAGATAAGAATTAAAAGAAAAAAAGGATAAGAAAATATTATAAATAGCTTTTATATGTGCATGAATTTACCCATTTAGATGAAATGGGTAAATTCCTTGAAAGATACAAACTATTAAATCTCACTAAAAAAAAAAGATAATCTGAAAAAGATAGTTTTTATTATAGAAATTGAATTCATACTTGGAAACTCTGCAAAAAGCTCCAAGTCAAACGGCTTTCACTTCAGATAAATACTTAATAAAGAATGTCAAATATTTAAAGAAGAAATAATACTGATTCCATATAAACTCTTACAGAAAATAAGAGAAGACTTGCCAACTAGTTTATGGGATCAGCATTACCCTGATAACACAATTACAAGAAAACCATACACCAATATCCCTCATGAAAATGGGTGGAAAATATTCAATAAAATATTAGCAAATCAAATCCAACAATATGTAGAAAGAACAATATATCATGATCAAGTGGAACTTACTCCAGAAATGGTAGGTTGGTTTAACATTTGGAAATTAATATAGTTCACCATTTCAGTACACTAAGGAGCTAAACAAATCATGACCAAGTTAGTTGGCTTTTAAAAAAGTAACGGTAAAAAAGAAAAAAAAAGTAATGGTAACAACTCTAGTACTAACTTACTATATAGATCTCCACCATATAATTTATAGGAAGTATCAAACACCTTGTCAAACACATACTGAATTGTTTCTTTAAAATCTCACTGGCTTTGGGGGATAAATAAGTGATCAAAGAATGCATCTTAAAAGTGTAGGTGTCGTAGATGAATTCTCCTCTGACTTAGCAGTTTTATCTTATTTCGGGTCTCTCCTCCTCCCTGCGTTGCTGTTTCTCATTCCCAGCCCTGAAACAGAAAGTGATGGAGCATCTGCTTTATCCGGATCGCTTCCTGAAGTGGCCTGTTACAACAGGTTCTGGAGCACCATTCTGCATGCTTGTTTGACCTTCAGCTAAACAGTAGCATCTCTCCAGCTCTAAGTGAGGGCATTTCACTATTCGAGCTTTCCCTCTTGGGAAAAGATAAGAAAATGCTTGAAATGGTCTCCTTTTGTGGGTTGAGCTGTCATGCGGTTACACCAGGTCCTGGTCCTGTGAAGGCCGACTGCAGGGAGCTCCGCGGTGATTCACTGCCTGGGGAGCTGTACAATATTGTACATTTTAAAATTAGGGAATATTTGGAAATTTTATTCTCAAAACAGTCTGTCTTAAATCAGACTTTTAAATAAATTTTTGATTTAGGACATCGTGTTCTTACGACTTTTGATCAATAAATGCTCCAAAATTCTTTAGAGGAAAAAAGAACATGTTTATTCTAATGAAATTTATATCCTCATTACATAATAAATCATTCACCCGTTTATCCAGTCAGTTAAGTTTCTATGAGAGAACAACATATGTACAATGGCACCTTGCATTTCTAGAAAAATTGTTTCCTTTGGAGCTTTTACTGTAGAAGGCTTTGAGATTATAGGAAATAGCTTCTGGTGAATTTAATCACCTCTCCCAGCCTACACATACCCATTCCCTGTCCCTATTCCCATGAAAACTTAAACTCTAAATCTTCCTTAGGAAATACCTTCCTCATATCACCCCTCCTTATCCTGAATGTGTTCCCATTTGACAGAAATTTCATGAGGACAACAAATACATATTTTCATTTACTCTTATTTTCACTACCTAGCACACTGCCTGAGATATACAAGGGAACTAATAATAAATAAATATACTTGAATGGATGAAAAACTAAGTGTGCTATTGCCACCAAGGAAAAACTACCCCCAAATCACATTTACAAGGAAGTAAAAACATCCAGGAAGATGGAGAATATTGTTTACCTCCCTTGAGAAAATAGCAATTTTTTTTATAAGAAGAAATATTTTCTGGAAAAATATTTTCAACCCAAATTGTTATGGAATATTATGTATCTATTGATAAAATTGAAGTAAATATGTGACTAGATATGTGAATATGTTTTTAATGCAATACATAATTTAGACTTCATATGTAATTTGTTTGATTTGATCATATTTTTGTTTCAAAAAATATAAATGCATACAGACACACAAAATGGGATTTTTACAGGGAGTTGTTCAATTTATACCTTCTACTTTTTATACTGTAAAAATTTTAAACAAATAATTTTTCAGTCAGAAAATAAAAAACTAAAAACTTTTGTGATTCTGTTTAAATTCTTCTGTTAAATGCTAATATGGCAAGAATTTCAGTAGCATCAATGAATTCATCATTAGAATAAAATGTCAAATTTTGCTGCAATAAGACATGCATTTGGCCTTTTTACATTATTTATTTCAGGGTAACCGATATACAGAAAAGTGTACAAACCAAATCTCTTCAGCTTAATAAATTCTGAGACAAATTAGACTGTAATTTTCCTTCCTTGCTATATTCTTTAACTCTTCAAACATTCTCCTGCCTCATTATCTCTATCTCCTCCTTCTGAGATTTGTGTTTCATGTACAAAAATCTTTTTCACCAAGTCAACATGTCTTTGATGCTTTTTTCCTGGATTTTCCATTCCTTTTCTTCCTGAGCTTCAGTGTGGTTTCTATTGACTTTCCTTATCCTGTCTTCTCATGTGCAGGCTTTCCTTTAAACCATCTGTTACTGATTTTTAAAATTTTAAAAATTTGTTATTATATTTTTCAACTCTGAATTTTCTATTTAATTCTTTTTTATTAAAAGAATAAGACTAAGACTTTTTGATGAGACCCTCCATATCATCTGTTTTCCCCCTTATTTCCTTCTATTTGGGGATATATTACTCACAGTTACTTTAGCACCTTGTGTTTCTAAGTCCAATATCCAAATCTCCTGTGAAACTCTTTAGGGGCACCTGGGTGGCTCAGGTCATGATCTCAGAGTCCTGGGATCAGGTTCTCTGCTTGGCAGGGAGCCTGCTTCCTCCTCTCTCTCTCTCTCTACCAGCCTCTCTTCCTACTTGTGATCTCTGTCAAATAAATACATTTTTTTTTAAAAACCTCTTTTTAATAATCTTCTATCTTCTCTCAGGTTATAGTCCTGTATCTCGGCACGTATAATAATATTTTATTGAATGTCAGGTACGATCTGTAAGAAAATACACACAGTCTCCATATCTTATCTTCCTTCAGAAAAGGTTCACCCTTTCCTCTGAGACAAAACTGAATCAGAACTGGAAGCAATTCTGGAAAGTTCCTTTTACCTCTAGTTCACCTCTGCTATTAGGGTCTTCACCAGGAGAGGGCTTCACATCTGGTGGGTCCTGGTGAATCCCGGGTCTATCCACATTAGTGCCTTCAGGCTTCTGAAATACCTTGCTTTGTTTTCTCAGAGGGTCCTGAGAAAGGCCTGTCTCCTGTCCCTTTGTCACTTGCAAATTCAACAAATATCCTGAAGCAATTATCACGGTCTGTTCACTCCTCCCTTCTCACTGGAATCTCACTGGAGACCCCCAAAGTCTCCAGTTAAGTCTCACCAGCCCAGTAAGACCCCCCACCAAGCCTCTCTTCGTTACTTTGTCCTTCAACACAGCTGTTCTGCCTAGGAAAACCTTGGATACTTCTTTCTGCAATTAGCAGATGCCCCCAGGACAGAGGTTGCAACGGAAGTTCAGCTCACCTCTCTCCAATTCCCCTTTCTACACAATCTTGGCACCTCCAGAACTGGTTACTTTAACAGCGCTCTTACGGCTTTATACAGATTTTTTAAAAATCCAACTTTATTCATTGTCCTGATAGCAATGATCTGCAACAAGCTACTCCATCAGAATTATAAACAGAAATATCTCGTGGAATGTTTTTCATCACATTTTTCATCTGTCACAAAGAAAAAAAAATCTATGTTTCTTTATTAAAACAACTAGTAAATGATGTATTAGCTAATGAAAATAAGACATAAAGATATTTCTATCAATAAATTTCCAGTATTGTTCATATGTATTTTTGATTCTGCAATTGACTTTATCAAGTGTTTCCACATATTAATTGAAACTATCTGCAACGTAATAGTTATTCAGAACCACAGGGACTCATGTAGGTGTTTTTTTCCTTCCTAATGCATTGGTCTTTGCTGTAAATTTTCTTCATTTTGGAAGAATTCCAAATTCTTCATTTGGAAGAATTCTAAAATTGTCTTTTATATTTAGTTTTTGTGATATTTTACTCATTGTTTTCATTATTTCATTATTTCAATCATTGTTTTCATATTGCACTTACCTTTGAATGCTTACCATTGAAATTGCATCAGTTTTCCTTTTTTTTCATTTTCAGAGAAAAAGGGTAATTGATTATTTAAGCAATAAAATAATGAAATACCACAGGTACCATTATGAGTTCATAAAACATAATTAGATATTTCTTCAGGTACTTATTACATTAGTAGGTACTTATTTTGAAGCACATGGTATTATTTTGTTTACATGGTTTATGCTATGCAATAAACATAAATGCAGTCGATTTAAATTCTTCAGTGGCAATTTAACATAGAAATTGAACTTGAATAGAATGTTATAAATAATAATGTTATTTCCTCTTTAGTATTGCCTTTCAAAAGAAAAAGTTAACAGTTTTTGCTTATAATCATTTGCAAACTAATTATAGCATAAACATTGAGAGTTGACTGGTGGTTAATAGTTAACCCCAAACTCATGTGAAATTTCTCCAGAACATTAGATTGAAATCCTGAAAAGACTGTGAGCTCTCTATTCACTTAGAAGCTAATCATTTTTCTTTAATGTCCATTTAATATGTATGAACTTAAAGAGGCATATCTGGAAAACACTTACATCAAGGAAATAAAGCAACAGCTCTTAGATTCATATGACTACTCATTTATAAAAATGGAAAAAACAGTATAAATTGACTTTTACCATGATTCTCCCTTAAAGAACTTCCCAACCTTTAACTCCATCTTTACTCTCCACCTCATTCACATACATGGTTTTTTTGGAGTACTATCAAGTAAAACTTTATACGGAGCTGTCTAAAAGCATGACAGATTTAAAATGTTTTATTATAAGAAATCAGGGAATATTAGTGCCTTTTCTAAGTAATATTTCTCCTTTGTTTTGCACTACCTAAATCTTTAGGAAAATAGAAATTCTTTCTAGAAAGGCTCTAGGAAGACACCGTTTAAAAGCACCCAGTGCTTATCCTCAAGTGGATTGGGGGAATCACATATTCTTCATTTATTTAACCAAAGAATTCTAGTGTTAGAAAAGACCTTACAGCCATCCACTCCAATCAAACATCTGATATGGAAATGCTCTCCTCAACTTGCTCAACAGATTATCTCACAGTTGTTAGGTTCTTCTAGTGAGTAGAAACTCACATATCCCAAAGCATCCTTAACATTATAAACTGAAATCTCCCTGGAGCTTTTCACACATTAATCCTCATTAAAATGTTTTCAGAGGCAGCCCAAGATGGTGGCATAGGAAAACACTGAACTCACCATCTCCCATGTAGAGATGTAGAGAACCCACTTAAGACTGTTAGCTTATTTTTCAACATAATTTTGCAGGCCAGAGAAAGTGGCATGATATATTTAAAGCACTGAAGGAAAAAACTTCCAAACAAGAATACTGTTCCCCGGCAGGCTGTCTATTCAGAACTGAAAGATAGTTTTCCAACAAGCAAATGCTGAAGGAGTTCATCAACACTAAACCAGCCTTATAATATATACTAAAGGGACTTCTTTAAGGTGAAAGGAAAAGGCAGTAATTAATAACAAGAAAACATATGAAAATAAAAATCTCACTGATAAAGACAAATATATAATTAAAGGTAAAGGATTAATCACTTATAAAGCTAATATAAAGGTTAAAAAACAACAGTAGTGAAATTAACTATATAATTAGTTAAGGGACACACAACATAAAAAGATGTAAAATATGACATCAAAACAAAACATGGAGGGAGGGGTAGTAAAATATATAGTTTTTAGAATGCAGTAATTTAAATTGCTATCAACTTAAAATAGACTGCTCTATAAATAGTTTGTTACATGTGAACCTCATGGTAACCACAAAGCAAAAACCTATGCTAAATAAACAAAAGATAATAAGAAAGGAATCTAAACTAAACTAAACACTAAAGAAAAGCAACAAATTACAAAGGAAGAGAGCAAGAGAAGAAGAAACAGGGAGGAACTATAAAAATACAGAATACAGGGGGCCCTATGTGGCTCAGAGGTTTAAGCCACTGCCTTTGGCTCAGGCCATGATCCCAGGGTCCTGGGATTGAGCTCTGCACCAGGGTCTCTGCTCAGCGGGGAGCCTGCTTCCCCCTCTCTCTCTGCCTGCCTCTCTTACCTACTTGTGATCTCTCTCTGTGTCAATAAATAAATAAAATATTTTTAAAAAACACATCCGGAATACAATTAACAAAATGGCAATAAGCACATACCTAACAATCATTATTTTAAATGTAAATGGATTAACTTCCCCAATCAAAAGATACAGTGGCTAAATGGATAAAAATAAAGAAGACTCATCTACATATTACCTGCAAGACACTCATTTCAAAACTAAGGACACACACAGACTGAAAGTAAGGGGATAAAAAAAGATGTCATGCAAATGGAAACAAAAATACACCTGGTGTAGTTATATTAATATCAGGCAAAACAGACTTTAAACAAAGAGTGTAATAAAACACAAAGAAGGGCACTGAATTATGATAAAAGGGTCAATCCAACAACAGGATATAACATTTGTGAACGATTATACACCCAACATAGGAGCACCTAAATCTATAAAGCAAATATTAACACACATATAGGAAGAAATTGACATAATACAATAATAGTAGGGAAATATACTAATGTACTTACCTCAATGGCTAGATCAACCAGGCAGAAAATCAATAAGGAAACATCAGCCATGACATCTTACATGACACATTAGACCAGATGGACTTGATAGATATATACAGAACATTCCCAGCAGAACATACATTCTCAAGTGCACATGGGAGATTATCTAGGATAGATAATTTTAGGCCACAAAACAAGACTCAATAAATTTAAGAAGACTGAAGTCAAATCAAGCATCTTCTCTGACCACAGTGGTATGAAACTAGAGATCAGTTACAAAAAGAAAACTGGAGGGGCGCCTGGGTGGCTCAGTGGGTTAGGCCGCTGCCTTAGACTCAGGTCATGATCTCAGGGTCCTGGGATCGAGTCCCGCATCGGGCTCTCTGCTACAAAATCATGGGATGCAGTAAAAACAGTTCTAAGAGGGAAGCTTATAGTGATACAAGCCTACCTCAAGAAACAAGAAGCAATCTACAGATTCAGTTCAATCCCTATCAAAATTCCAACAGCCCTTTTCACACAAGTAGAACAAATAATTATAAAATTTGTGTGGAACCAGAAAAGACCCTGACTGGCCAAACCAACCCTGAGAGAGAAGAACACAGCTGGGAATATCATGCTCCCTGATTTCAAACTATACTACAAAGCTATTGTAATCAAAACTGTATGGTATTGGTATAAAAAGAGACACATAGAATAGTGAAACATAATAGAGCACCACCCCAACACCAAAAAACCCATATATGGTCAGTTAATTTATGACAAGGGAGCCAAGAATACACCGGGGGAAATGAGATTCTCTTCGATAAATGGTATTGAGAAAACTGAACAGCCACACATAAAAGAATGAAACTAAATCATTTTCTTATACCATAAACAAAAATTAACTCAAAATGGATTAAAGACTTGAATAGAAGACCTGAAACAAACAAACAAACAAAAAACTCTTAGGGCACCTGGGTGGCTCAGTTGGTTAGGCCACAGCCTTCAGCTCAGGTCATGATCCTGGAGTCCTGGCATCCAGTCCTGCATCGGGCTCTCTGCTCAGCAGGGAGTCTGCTTCTCCCTCTGACCTCTCCTTCTCATGCTCTCTCTCTCTCATTCTTTCTCTCTCCAATAAATAAATAAAATCTTTAAAAAATGAGCAAATAAACTCTTGGAAGAAAGCATAGGCAGTTAAGGACTTTGACATTGGTCTTAGAGCTGAATTTTTGGATCTGATTCTAATAGCAAAGGCAACAAAAGCAAAAATAAATAAGGACTATATCAAACTAAAAATCTTCTGCAAAGCAAAGGAAACAATCAAAGTGAAAAAGTAACCTACCAAATGGTAGAAAAGATTTCCAAATGACTTATCTGATAAGGGATAACCATACAAAGTATATAAAGAACCCAAACAACTCAAAAAATCAAATAATCCAATTAAGAAATGGGCAGATCTAGACAGTTTTCCAAAAACAACATACGAATGGCCAATAGGCACATGAAAAAATGTTCAAGATCACTATCAAGGAAATGGAAATCAAAACCATAATGAGATATCACCTCACAGCTATTAGAATGGCTTTTATAAAAAATTTTTAAAAAAGAAAGAAAGAAATAACAACTGTTGAAAAGGATGTGGAGAAAAGAGAGTCCTCATACACTGTTGGTGAGAATGTAATTTGGTGCAGTCTCTATGGAAAACAGTTCGGAAGTTCCTTAAAAAATTAAAAATGGAACTACCATGCAAATCAACTATTCTACTTCTGGGTATGTATCCAAAGAAAACATAAACACAAATTCAAAAAGATATATGCACCCCTGTGGTCACTGCAACTTTACTTACAATAGCCCAGATATTCGAAAACCTAAGCGCCCATCAGTGGATGAATGGTTAAAGGTGGGATATATAGACAATGGAGTATTACCATAAAAAAGAAGGAAATCTTGACATTTTAATAACAGGGATGGACCTTGAGGGTATTATGCTAAGTAAAATAAAGTCAGGCAGAGAAAGACAAATACCATATGATTTCACTTATATGTAGAATTTAAAAAACAAGACAAAAAAACAAACAAAACAAAACTCATAGATATAGAGAAGAGATTGGTTTTTATCAGAGGGGAAAGAGAGTTGAGAGGTGGGCAAAGTGGAAAAATAGGGTTGACTGTACAGCGAGAGAGGGTAACTAGACATTGTGGTGATCACTTTGTAGTGTGTACAAATATCAAATTATGTTGTACACCTGAAACTAATATAGGGTTACATACCAATTTTACCTCAATTAAAAAGAATGATCCTCTCATCATGTAAGTCTCCAATTACATATGCATGTTGTCTTGCAAGGTGCTGTTTAATAACACATTCATCTTTTTAAAGATTTATTTATTTATTTGAGAGAGAGAGCTGAAGCAGAAGGGGCAGAGGGAGAGGGTGAAAGAATCTCGAGCAGACTCTGTGCTGAGCGCAAAGCCAGATGCAGAGCTCCATCTCACAACCATGAGATCCCAACCTGAACCAAAACCAAGAGTCAGTCACTTAATGGACTGTGCCACACAGGTTTAATAATGCTTTAATAATGGACTGTGCCACACAGGTTTAATAATGCTTTAAATGGCAACAAACAAGCCCACTTCCAACAGTATCAGTCTAATCTTTCTCCCACAAGCAGTCTTTACATGTTTGAAGACCTCCATGCTGTTGAACCTCAGCTTTCTCCTCTCTAAATAGTCCCCATTTGATAATAGTTTTGAGGTTTTCCCCAAGTAAATAATCATTAAGTGTCACTGGAGTGCAAATTACGATATTAGAAGCAGAATAAATAAATAAAATAACTTTTTCAATATACCTCCTCAAGAAGGACTTTAAGGAAGCATCTAGAGGAAAATAAGCCTTGATGAGTGACTAGCAATTATTTATTCATTCATATGTTTAAAGACAGGAGAGCACACTTTATATGCAAAGTGTTGATAATTCAGAAATAAGATTTTAAAAATCTTTTGTTGGATGCATGAATGAATCAATGTATGGTTAAGATATAACATATACCTTCAAATAATTAAGTCAGTTCAATCTATTTCTGAATACCTTTTACACTTAAAATGGTCTAAAATAGTCTCAATGATCACACAATGGTCTATATGAGTTTACATTTAAGTCATTAGGTGTGTTTGTATTTTATGACCTGAAAATATTTCCACTGCAGAGTTGATACACCACTATTATGTCTTCAAAAAAAAAACAACTAAAATGCTACCTATTATACCATATTGGAAATACAGTTCTCAGCATCTCTCTGTGTCCAACCTCCTGTGAACCATACCTGTGTACTTGTTTTCTGAACTTGGTGCCAATGAGTTCCAAAATAGGATTTTCCAGAAATCAACTGGTAACTTTTTAAGTTTATTTTATCTTTTTAAGTTTACTATTTTTTAATTATAAAGTACATATACACACTCAAAGACTAAAAATAAGGATATTACTTTTTAAAAGAATCATCTCATCTCCCTATTCGCAAGCCTACTAGCCAGATGGATTCACTGTTGACAGTTTAGAATCTATTGTTTTATTCTTCCTGACCTTATTTTAATGCTCATACAAACACATACACTGTATCACACAAATATTCCATGTCATAACATAAGTATGTCTAATGGTTAAAAAAAAAAAAAAGTAGTCACAGAAACAAAATCTGAGATTCTTGATCCTTCCTCTATCCTATAACTCATCATTATTGCTCCAGTGTTCCCTCTTCTGCTGGTAACCTCGTAAAACTTGAAATTAGTATAGATCGTTTTGTATTTGGGTCAAATATGTAACTAGTGGGTGCTTTATCTCAGGGTTATTTGGAGTTTTGAAAGTAAAATTTTGTCAACTCACATATTGGGCTAAATAACTCCTTGAGAAGCAGTGTGCCAAGCAGTTAATATAGAGAATTTAATTTGCTTCTTCTGAGTTTTACCATTGAGCTTTCTGCGGGAAAGCTCTCCCTAAAAACACACTTTATTGGCTCTAATTAAGAATGCATCCAGTAGTGTTCTCTCAGGCTTTGGATGCCTGCTGGCTTAATTTTTAAGCTTCTCCATTCTCGATAAAAGTGCTGAATTGAATTTAAAAGTCTATTCCTACAGAATTACCCCTTAGTGTGCACACCACTCACGCTTCTGTAGAAAAGATTAAAATACTATTTACTACACATGGCAGACATTGTTTTTAAAAAATGAATGGAAAATGAGTCTATAGTTTAGTAATAATTTTGAAATGAAAGGTTATTTCGAACATATGGCTTTTGTTTTTTGGTTTATTTTTACCCTGAACCAAGACAAGTTATTAATGGAGCCACAGAACATAAGAAAATAGCTGTTAAAAGTCTGCAAACAGATTCATGCTCTTTGTTTTTAAAGGCTGAAAATGTTATAGTTATTTCTTTATAACCAAAGTGTATATGATTAACCTTGGGATTTTCTCATTAAGTAGACATTACCCTTGATTAGATTCCATGAGTGCTTTCCTTCTCCATTTTGCTGATTCCATTAATAAAGAAATGGCAACCTTTGGTGCCCTTAGTGACTAGTCCTAAATGGATTGGTTTTGTTTTTGTTTTTGTTTTTGTGTTGCTTTCAGGAAACTAGTCAATATCATGCTGACTGATTATATTCTTTCTACAATAGAGGCAGAAATTTTGTACGCCAAATTATTTACTTAATTATTCTTCAAACACATATTGTATCCTACTACATGGCAGATACCCAGTTAAACTATGAGCATATAAGAAGGTAACAGTCTGATAGAAGAAAATCATCACATAAAAAGAATCATTTAAAAAAATTATTAAAATAGTGTCACAGATACCACAAAGAGATAAAAACCATATACAGTCAGGCACAAATGATCTAGCAACCAGCCTGTGCTCAGAAGAATCATATTAGATTGAAAGGCGAAGTCAGGACGGAAGAGGTTAAGGCTGAGTGGGTTTGGCAACATAAAGATCTGTCAAGGCTTTAGGGCGAGCACGGGCACAGGTTAAGACATAAAAAGAAAGAAACAATGGAAAGATCAATGTAAACTTTTATTAAATTTAATACTTTTTGCTTTCAACTAGATTGAAGTACTTACTTGGAATGATTACAGTGATCCCTATAGGGGCACAAAGTGCTCCAATTTCTAAAGAATCACCATTTGTGATGCAGAGAATAAGCAGTAGTGAGGGTCCAAGTGAGAAAAGGGAAGAGAAGTGAGGAGACTGTTGGAATAGTCTAGGAGAAAAATGATGGCTAAAGAGGTCAAATTCAGGTGTAAGGACCTATTTTATATTTTTATTTTAGCCAGAGGCTTCCATTGAGGTTAAACAACTTTATTGTTTAACCCTTAAACTGTCCCTGCTCCCCCTCCCCCAAGGGAGTTAAAAACAAGTCCAGGAAACCAGCTCCAGGTGTGGAGGCCAAGAAAAACAAGGCTGTACCCACCTCGAGTCTAGCCCTGACATAAGTACAGCCATCTTGGCAAAGCAAAAGCCGGCACCTTGCACTGTTAAGAGTGGGTTAGCATAAGAACGGCCATCCTGAAGGCCGGGAAGCCATTTTACTGAGCGTCCCTAACCAGCCCACAGGGCGCACGTAACTTGAGATAAGAGAAAGTAGCTAAAACCTAAGAAACAACTTAATCATATACCACCAGGGTGGTTAGGCGGTGGCTCCACAGGGACCAGATGTTAAAGAAAAACAAATAGTTAACTTGCAGAGATCACAATCCTGCAAGACAGGAGTCTCCCTTGGTTTGCAAATGTCCTGGTGATTTACAACAAAAAGGGCTATCTCTTCAATGGCCCAATTTCCAGAGACAAAGGGCTCAGTTCCTCAAGGCCTAAGGTCGCCCTCCCCACCATAAAACTGAAGGAGGCTGAGGCAGAAGGAAATGTAAATAAAGTTAAATTTCTTCTAAACCTAAATCTCACTTAACTGCCAGGATGGCACCAGGGTGACGCTGAGGTGGCAAAAGTGTAAACAAAGTTAAACTGTCAAAGTGGGGCACAGGATTGTATGTAGCCATCAAGAAGTGCCTTGAAGATGCTATATAAACCCTTGGCTTTGAGTGCTCGGGGTCCTTGTTGACACCCACTGTGCCGGGTGGATACTTGGACCCCAGCTAGCTGGAAATAAACCTTGCTGTGTGACTTGCATTATTGAGAGTGTTCTCTGTCTAATTGAGGGGTGGTCGACTCCGTACCGTAACACAGGATATAATTTGAAGCTAAAACCAACTGGTTTTACTGATGAAGCATAAGGATATAGTTTTTGAAGGAAAGACAAGAATTAAGCATGGCCCTGGGTTTTCGGCGTGGGCAACTGAAGGAATGTGGTGCCATTTCCTACAGGAAGAATGAATGCAGGAGGTACAAATATGTGTGTGTGTGTATGTGTGTGTGTGCACACCCATGTGCACCCATGTTAGGGTGGAAGAAAACTAAAGACGCTGTTTGGCTATGGTACGTTTCATACTCTGGTGGAGTGGTCCTTAGTTGTAAGACTGTAATGATCAGTGGAGAGTCTGGATGAGATCACCTAGGGACTCAGTGTAAACAGAAACATAAGATCCAAGAACTGATCCCCAGAACATGTTCACATTAAATACCAAAAAAGGAAGGAGGATATATGTATATATACAATACAAGAGTGTTCAACCATAAAAGAGAAGGAAATTCTGCCATTTGCATCAACATGGGTGGACCTTGAGGGTACTGTGCGAAATGAAATAAGAGAAAGACAAATACTCCATGATCTCATTTACACATGGAATCTAAAAAAAATCAAACTCACAGAAACAGTAGACTGAAGGTTGCGGGGTGTAAAGGGGGGAGTGAAAGAAATGAGAAGATGTTTGTGAAAAGGTAAAAACTTCCAGTTATAAGAGGAATGTGTTCTAAAAATGTAACATACAGTAATGTGACTATAAGTTAACAATACCATATTGAAAAAACTGAAATGTGCAAAAACAGTAGATCATAAATGTTATAACCACACACACAAAAAATAGCTTCATCAGGGGATGGATGTGTTAACTAACTTTACTAGAATCACTTTCCAATATACACATACATCAAATCATCATTTTGTACATCTTAAACCTACACAATGTTGTCAATTATATCTCAAAAAAGCTGGGAAAAACTGAAGAAGGGGCCCGAAAATGTGACTGAGCAGAAAGAGTCAGTGAAAATGGTGATCCAGCACCTATGTGAAGGAAATGTTCCGAAGACAAGGAGATAGTAAACTATGTCAATTTTTTCTCATAAGCTCAACTAAGATGAGGCAAGAGAAGTCATTGAGTCTGGCAACATGGAGGACCTTAGTAACCTCAGAAAAATCAGTATGAGTGATTAGTAAAGTAGAGGGAATGAAAGCCATTGGAACATCTACAAAGCTACAGAGAAATGAGAACATAAAGATAGTAATGTGGCATTTTGCTGTATGGGGCAGGACGGAGAAATAGGGTGATAGCTAAGGAAAGTGTGAGTCAAGACAGCGACTTTATGGTGAAAAGATATTTAATAGAACTACTTACTTACATCATTAAGATGAGAAATAAAACAGCAGAAAGACTTAATCCAGTGGTAAGTGGACACATTTTGAATGCAGAATAAAGGCAATAATTGCCAGAGTCCTTCTCATGAGTACATGGGGGAAGGATCCCGTGCAGTGTGAGAAGGCTAGACTTAGTGAACAGCAACAATTCATCCAACTGAGCAGTCAAGGTATCAGACAGATTAGCTGAATGAATGGTAAATATCCCAAAAATAACAGAAGTTATGGTGAAGAGGAAAATAGTGCTAAATCTTCAATGAATAAAAGAGTGACCAAGAGTTTGAGAGATGAAGACAAGGAAGGTGAGTCGGGGAATGTTCTGATGGATTCTTTCAAGGAGATGCTTTTTTGAAAAAGGAAGAAGGAGAAATGTGTTGGAAGAAGAAATGAGGAGTAAGTAGTTAAGTATATTCCACTCCCCTCTATACTATCTATTCATAAGAGACAAAAATAATAATATAACCACCCCTTGAGAAGGAAGACATTTCCTTGAGATGAGCCAGGTTCAGTTAGAACAACAAAGTAAGGAGGACACTTCCAGAAGAGGAGAACATAAGGGACATTTACCTTATAACACTCCGAGAGTTCAAACAAGGAGGTGAAAGGGTTTGGATGGATCAAAAGTAGTAAAAGAGTCTTATTAGAAGATTTGAACATCATATGGGTGTTACATTTTGGACAATAATGGATTTCTTGAGAGATTTGAACTTTCTGATAGTGCAGGAGGTAAAGAGGCATACGAGGCAAAATGAGATTGGGTCTGATGGTCTCTCTGGGGACAACAGAAATCTGGTTCTAGGATAGCATCATTTTGGGGATTAGTGTCTTGCAGCTGGTGGTGAAGAGGCTGGAGTCTCATAGTCTGGCAGTGATGGGGTGATTCTTCAGACCTCCCTGCTAAAGAAAACATTCTAGTTAGCTGACAGCCTCCAACTGTTTCACCTTAGTGATCCACCAGAGTTTTCATACCAAGGCCACACTCTTCTAGGGCAACTCCCAGCCAGACCTAGCAAGGTGGAAGTCCTAGGGACAAGCCATTTCTGTCAAAAGCAAGACTCTGCACTGGGCCTCCTTATGGGCATAGTCAAAACTTCCCCGGGCTACCCAAACCTCCTTCTTTCCCAACTTTTCCACAGATGTCAAAATTGTTTCCAGGTCTGAGGCTTTCCTTGACTAGGTCTGCCTCCTTTCCTTCCCTCTTTCATAGGCATCTCCCACAATAAGCCTCTCACACTTGTAACTTGGTCTTAGCGCCCACTTCTGGGAGGACACAAACAGACCCACTTGGGGAGAGATGGAGAGGCTGAGCTGGAGTAAGCTTGTGCTGGATTTTACTGGGAACTCTCACAGCTCTTGGATCTCGCTGGCCATGTTATGATCAGGGATGACCTGGTTTACCAGAGATGAACTCTACGGATGTTCTTGCTATTAACCCCTGCTATCTGTGGTATGGCCATCAAGTTAATGCAGTTTTTCTATCCCTATGTACTTTATTATCCTCCTTGTATGCCAAGCTAGGAATGCTACAAAACAGCAAGCAAGTCAGAAAAAATGTATTAAGGGCTTACTCTGTAGCAAGCTTTGGACTAGAGGCTTGCTCACTGCTTCAGAATACTTTCACTGAATACCAGGATACATGGGGCACCATCTTGAGTCAAAATCCAGGCCAACACTTGTTTTTAAAAAATCATTTACATTCTGCCTTGCTTATACCAGTACTGTGTCTGTCTTAGAGCAAGCATGTTCACAAGCTGTCATGTCATATAAATTCTCCCTGCTATCTTGCTGACTGGATGCTTCCAGCTCCTCCCAGCTGCATCTCAATTTTCCTCCTGGAATGAAGCTAACAAAGGGTCTCTTTCTCTCCATTGCATGTTGCGAATATTTCAAAAATGACAACATACCTCCAGGATACTGGAATACATGAAAATTGGTGCCTTCATAAAAGGAGTTTCTGGTGTTGTCCACTTCAGGGTTTCCTGCGCCTAACAGGTATGTCTGCCAGTTTCCCAGTAGACAACCCAGCCTGAGTGAAGGCAAAACAGTGTTAGCTCCCAGCTCATGAGAAACAGAGCTGTGGGTTTTGGGTTCCTTAGAATTCTTGTATTACTTATTTGACTGGTTTTTACCCTTTTCTGGGATGGTTGTTTAGAATCTCACACCTCGACACCCCTTTATTTTTCCCTTTAGTCAAAGGCTTAATGAGGAGCAAAATGTGTCTCTGCATCATAAACACATTTTAGAAGTTAACAGGAGTCCCTGGCCCCTGCTAAATGCTAACCAAATGTGTTAAAATCAGCAGTTTGATGTTGCCCATAGAGACAGCTGGGGAAGGGGAGGGGGGTTCGAGGGAATGTCTCACAGCTGGAGAACCCAGCAGGAAATGACACTATTGGAGACTTGCGACTAAACAAACAACAAAGTGAGAGAACAGAGAGAAAAGAGAGAGAGAATAAAAGTATGGGAAACCAGCCCAGCCGGGTCATAGAATTGGTAAGGGGATACAGATGATACAGCTAAAATTAAAAATGATTAGCTGAGAACTGTCTAATTACTGAAATTAAATATAAAATCCACTAAGTGCTTACTATTCTAACTCCTGTGCATATGTGCTGTGGTATAATCTAAAAGTTTCATAAACTCACTTCTAAACACTTAGCAGTAATTAACTATAGGCTTTAACCAGAAAGTTGCAAGAGCTGGACAGTTGGAAATGCCCTTTCACCTGCAGGTGCCACTCCTGGGAACAGAATACAAGAACACAAGATGTCAACAAAGGTAGGTCTTAGTATTAGCATTAACTCTAATAACAAGATTTTTAAACAATGGAAATTGCTGTATAAATCATATACTACTAAAAAACCAAAATATTACAAAGAATATTTGCATTTAGGAATTAATTTCCCCACGTTACAGGATGCTGAATGAATCTTTCCATGTTGTCTTCTGAAATTCAATAGATGATAAGTAACACTAAAGAAGAATGCTACTTTTATCCTTGCCAAGAATAAAAGAACTAGTCTGACCATTATTAATCCCCACCACCGACCTAATAGCTTCAAATAGGAGAAACTAGGAATTCTAAAAGGTGAAAAAAAAGAGAGCTGGTAGGACATTTTTCTGAGATGAAAAGTGCAAAGACTTTATCCCCCCTCCTCTCTTCGGGGAAGAGGGCACCCTCCTCATCAACTGATTGAGAAGGGTCTAAGAAAGTGTCCATAAAGTAATGTCCCTGTATGAAGGGAAGCTGGCATCCCTCACCTTGCCTAGATGTTTGCTGAGTTGCAGACATTTGTAGTCTGAAACCAGTACACCCTCCTGAATGAAGGAGGATATAGGAACTCTCAGGAGTTTGATGTGTCCATTGGAATTTTACATACACAATCATAAACCCAGGATCTGCCTCTTATCTGGAGAATTCTAAAGGTAGGATTCTGGCTAGAGCAGCATGTGATAGCAAAGCAAACAAAGACTGCCCAGAAAGGATGCATGAATTTCTTGAGAATCGAAGGGATGCCTTAGAAGATAAGTAGGCCATCTTCAAGGTATGAGACCTTGGGTTCACCACCAGCAGTAGGAGCAATAGGAACAGACAGAGGAGATGAACTAGAGAGTGCACTGCCCTTACTGGGTGCACGACTGGTGATCCCGTGCATCCTCCAAAGAATCCATCAAAGTACCAGACAAAAAAGCCAAGATTTAGATACCTATCATGGGAAATATAGTAGCTACATGATATATATATATACTACATTAATGACAAAGAAAAGATCTTTTCTCTTTTTTCTCTAGTCTTTCTCCTTCCTCTAAACCTATAAGATATAGGAAGATTCACAAGAGAAATTAAACCAAGAAATTGCAATGAAGAATATCATGCTGTATACCCCATTACAAGACCCCAAGGTACAACTCAAGCCTGCTAGAGAGAGGGGAGAAGGTGAATAGGATGTGAGATTGAACTTGTTGTGTATACTGGCCTGACCGGTCATAAAAAATATATATAATTATTGATTATTACTATTTTAAATATAATAAATAATATGCATTTAAAATACAAATATGATTGATTATGAATGTTAATATTATATTATATATAGTCTTAATTACCATACATGACACAATTTTCTTTTTTTTTTTTAAGATTTTATTTATTTACTTGACAGAGATCACAAGTAGGCAGAGAGAGAGAGGGGAAGCAGGCTCCCCACTGAGCAGAGAGCCTGATGTGGGGCTCGATCCCAGGATCCTGAAATCATGACCCGAGCCAAAGGCAGAGACCTAACCCACTGAGCCACCCAGGCGCCCCATACATGACACAATTTTCTAAGTGAAAGTACCCGGAAAGCTACAGTGTATACACAAAACAAATTTAGAGGTGGGCAAGACACCAATGCTCTTGCCTTTTTAAGGTCATGATTTTTAAAGTCAAGGAAATAAAAGGTTTTTTATAAATAAAAGGTTTTTTATGTGTGTATTCCCACTGAGTTCATCTCATTTACTACATCAGTAATATACAGCACTGTGGGAAAATTAATAATTTTCAAGAAAGTGTGCTACTTAGGCTATGCTTTCTGTCCTTTTGTAAATTCAGGTCTTTTTAGCTATGAGAAGATCCACTGTCTGATCCCAGAGCAAGGAGATTTAATTTTAAAATATCAAGAATATAGAACTCCAAGGAGCATTTGGAATATGACAAGTGAAATATTCTTAAACGGTGCTTCCCAAAATGTGTTGCATAGAACTTTATAAGATGCTCTCTCCATTTCAAAAAAAGAGATACAATCGTATAAGTTTGAGGGATTTGTATTTGCTATCTTTTGTCTTAGCGAGTCACAATTCATATTAGCATGTTTAATTTGAGAAATGCTTCCATTTTTTTAAAATTGCTCATGTTTAATCCAGTACATTTGATATGCTTCCCAATATTCAGTCTCAGTACCACAGAGAGATCTGATAAGCAGCTGTGGAAGAAACCTTTGGTGCAAGTGCCTTGTCTATGAGTTCCCTCTGGGCACAGGCAGCAGTGGGAAACACAACTTTCTTTTTTACATCTTCTTTCATGGACACTGATTTAGGGTCATAGGAAAGTGAGAAGGAAAAGAAAAAAGGCTAATGAAAGGGACATAACAGAAATTAGTTAGGATGAAAGTGAAGAGATTCCAAGGGAGGCAGAAGGTGGGTGTTGTTCTTTCCTGAAGGCTGAGATACTGCTTCAAAAGGTAAACTTCACAAGTGAAATCACGACCTCAAAAGAGAAACCTCTGGCCCCAGCCTGACCACTGCCAAGGCTTCATTCACCAAAAAGATTTTGAATAAAAATAAAGTTGACCCAATGGTTGGAACATGGAAGATGAGCAGAAGGCAAAGAAGTATACATATTTCAAGCAAGATGGGGATATTATTTAGGTTTGGATATGGGGTTGGGAAGGGAGAAGGATCTCACAATTTTCTAGAAGGAAAATATTCTTACTTTTCTCTCTGGGGAAGATAATCACTGGCCTTGGTTGCAGGTACTATGTAAAGTAAGAGATTAAAATAGAACCAAGGAAGGAAACAGAAAATGCTCTAGGGTGGGCTAAAAAACTGCCTTGCCAAGCTCCATAGAGCATCAGTATATCAAATGAGCATTCAAGGTCCAGATCTGTCAATTCCACTCCCTCCAAAAGGAATAGGTTCTTAAAAATGCATCTATGCTATATTTAAATGAGGGAAACCTACCAGCCTCTCTTCGGAATTTATCGGTGGAGCCGCTGAGGGTTTTCCTTAGTGAAAATGACAAATAGCAGGGTTTGTCATTTAAGATATGCCATTACCTAAATCTTACTGAAAGGAAAGTGATTTGCATCAATTAATTGACTGTGTTTAAGGTCTGTTCTAATTTTCCCCAAAGCACAAGAACCTCCAGTCTCCAATATTACCAAAGGGCTGCAGGCCAAGGAGAGAGAGGAGGGCTTCCTTTAAGTTCTTCGGAGTGGCTGTGTTCCTTTCTTTTCTCCTCCCATTGTGAGCTGAAGAGTCCAAGATCGAGGTGCCAAAACATTGGGTATCTGGTAAGTGTAATTTCTGGGTTCATGTGAGGTCATCTTTTTTGCTGTACCCTCATAAGGTAGATGGGCCAAGGGAGCTCTTTGGGGTCTCTTTTAAGGGCACTCTTCTCATTCATGAAGGTTCCACCCTCCTAACCTAGTTACCACCCCAAGGCTCCACCTCCTAATACCCTGGCATAGGGAATTAGGTTTTAACATAGGAACTTTGCGGGGGACACAGTCTACAGCAGGCTCCAAAGTCAGACTTTCTGGGTTCATATCTATAGGACCTCAGCAAGTCCCTTAGCTTTTCAGGTTTTCTTTTCCACATCTGTAGAGTGGGGATAATAATGGTAAACATTTAATTGGGTTGCTAGGTTAACTAAAATGTTGTATGTAAATCTGCTAGCACCAAGGCCATCAAATCTGTCAATGGGTGACTTGCTGACTAGTTAATCCTAACTTCCAGCCCATTTGTACCACACGGTCATAGGAATCAGGAACCAATAAAAGCTTCTGAGACACCCACACCTTCTTTGGCTTAATCTTACCTTATTTTTGTTTCTCAAGAAACAGAACAAAATAATACCCAGACCACTGAACTGAACGACACTCAAGCAAAATATGAGATCCAAGCAAGACCAGTAGAGATCAAGCAAAATGGCGGGAGAGGAAATGTTACGAAAGATGACTGAAAGACAAGTAAAGAATGAGGAGCCACGGCATCCCCAAGGAATCAGAGCAGAAACCGCCAGCTAAATGGGGTTGAGGTTTAGTTCAGGGCAGGGCAAAGGGGCGCAAATCAGCAGGTAAAGTGCCTGCTTCCCTTGGGCACTGCAGAGCCCTCAATAGAATGGAGGGACACTGTGTGTTTAGAGAGAGAAAACGGGAGACACCATGTAAATATACAGGGTCCTGACTGATCTAAGTGCTATTTACCATCCTTCCCAGAGAGAAGAAAAAATCACTGAGGCCCCCTGGTGGGTGTGCTAAAGCAAATACCCAAATACCCGAGCCAGGAGCTACTGGAAAGAACACACTCTTGCTTTGATCACAGGATGAGGCTGGAAGCAGCATTTTGTTGGTTACACTACATCTTATCTACCCTTTATTGATGCCAAACCACATTTCTTCTCCATTAGAACAGAGACCATTTTTTATTCTAGGCAGCTTTTCGACACGTCCTTTTCTTTTTTCTCTTCCCTAACCAGGACTCAGTTTGAGGAGAATACTTTCCGATATAAACTCTGCAAGTAATGTCGGGCCTCTACAGCTGGTAACGCTATGCTCTCCCCATAAAGCAATGCTGAGCACAGCACTTTGAGCAAACAGACAACTCCTTTCCGGTAGTGATGGGGATGTGGTAAGTCACTCAGGGCAGTCTACCCAGACAACGAGAATAAAAACTTCTAAGCCAGACTCGGCAGATATTCGATGTGGCCCTTGTCATTAAGTTTATTTTCTCGAGGCGATAATGGGCACCGTGCATAGCTAATAAATTGGCGTGTATTCCTTTCTTTTGGATTATCGACAGTGACTTAGAATGCCATTCTATGCAGGAGACAGAATAAATGCAGCCGTACAAAAGTGATGGCCTAGCATTTGTAGTACGATTGATTTTTTAGAAGAAAGCGAAGCTATAAGGCAAGAGAAGAACACAGCCAACCACTGGTTGAAATGTCTGTCCCCACATGAATAAGAGATGAAAGAAGATCAGTAAGTAATTCCATCACGAGGTCGTTCCTGGCGCCTGCCAACTCCGGTATCTTTAGAAGTTTTGATTCACGGGTAGGGATGTGAATATGTGAAATAATCAAGCACGTAACTTGGACTTTAAGTATTTACAAACAGCACCAGCAAACACTTTGATGGCATTCACGACGAGTTGGACGCTATTTTCAGCGCTTTCCATGTAGCATCACATTTAATCCTCATGACAGGGAAGTGCTATTATTATCCTCATTTCAAAGAAAAGAAAATCGAGGCACAAAGAGGTAAAGCAACGTGCCCCAAGTTGCACTCCTCGCAAGAAATTGTGGAAGTCCTAAGGGCTGCTCATAAATATTTCAGTTCTCCTCGGAGGCCCGTGATAGAACTGCACTTAGGTAGCATCTCTAACAGCCACTGTTCGATCCACCATGTTCTCTTTGCTCTGGCGTGGTTATCATGGAGGTAGGGACTGGGACGAAGCCCAGGTTTCTGAGTGACCGTGATGACCATAAGCCTCCCGCCAACCTGAGTGGAACATTTAGTATGAGCAAAAAACATGGTGTGAAGCCTCTGCAGCCTTGAGAGCTGTCTGTCCACGAGCATACCCCAGCCTGTCCTGGCTGGAGAGTGACAACGCCGGCATGTGAACCCAGGCAGAGTCCGGCTCTAAACCACTGTGTTACATGGCCTCCCGAGTGTGAGGTATTGCCTGTACGCCGAAAGAGCTTAGTGTCTGCTGGAAATGGGCAGACACCACAGAAGCAGCCAAATAAGAATGTGAAGTAGCACATGATGGATTTAGAAAATGAACAGCACAGAGTAAGTAACGGGATGTCAGAGAATGGGAAGACCAGGGTAGCAGGATAGGTTGGTCCAAGCCCACTGCGTTGGAAAGGTAAGAAACCCATTCTAATTAGCTCAAGTCAATTGGCGTGAGTTATAAATCTCTTGGAATCTAAAGTAGGGAAATTAGAAGAACTGAGCCGCCTGTGAACTAAAAGTACACCTGAAAAGTCAGCAAACTTGTCTTCTCAGAGGTTGCATGTCCTCTCTTATCTCTTTTTCTCTTAACTTTTCTTCTGTTTCTCAGCTGTACTCTTCCCCTTGGCCCAACATGGCACCCTTCTCACCTACTAGATCCATCTCTACCATGACGGAAGAGGCTTCATGTCACTTAGTGCAAGTTATTGAGAGACAGAATCTGCTTGGCTCAATCAGTTTCCCTTTGGCTTGATATGACCTCTGGTTCAATCACCTGCCAGGGAAGGGATCCCAGGGTTCACAGGCTAAAATAACCCCTTTGGCAGAAATGGGATGAGAGAATAAGTCTAAAGAAAAAGATGTGTGGTCAGCAATGAAATCAAGAACGATTTAATCAAAGAAGTAAGAGTTTGATTTAGGTGAGCAAAGAGGAATATGGCTAGGGTTCTTCTGCAGGAAGAAGCATCAGCTGGTATAAATACGCAAATGCTCCTGCAAGTTTGTAGGCAAGGAGGAAGCCAACAAGGGCTAGGAAGAGCAAGCTTAGGTTGCTCAGGGGCAGGAGGCTGGAAAAGTGAAATGAGTCATCAACAGATAGTCATCAGTGACCTTCACCTTTACCTAAAGTTTATTTTGTAAGTGTGCTCTTCTGACAATCTGGGCTGTGATTTCCAGGCCAAAGAGTATATGTCTTTTCTCTGAACTATCCATTTCCTTCATATGAACATTTCTTAATCTCTTTCAATGATCTCCCATGTTTTATAGAAATTGATATAGAAATTAATAAACATTTCTTATGCCCTCCACAAGAGCGTCGGTTACCTTAAGGGAAGGGAACGTATTTTATGCCCATTCCTAGCACCTAGCTCAGTCCCCTTTACCTAACAGAGTTTCATAAATGTTTTTTGGATAAGATAATTAAAAATAAATGAATCTCACTTTAGGAAGAACAAAGAGCCAACTGACTTATGTGGCAACACCACAAAGACTTCAAGTTCTTTGAAAAGCAAAGAACCTCTAACATCTTAGGAAGGAAAGCTCTTAATTACTACCCTGACTCCCCACTGTTCAGTCCTCTGCTCACTAACTAGTCTGGAGGTGCTGGGGGCCTCCCTCCATGCTCCTCAAAGTTAACAAGCCACTTTTCAAAATAATGTATTAAGTTTTAGATATCTGAATCAATTTCATAACAACATAATATCTATTATGAAATTACTAGGTCATGTGTGAATATAATGGCTGGAAGTTCACAAATTTAGTAACATCAGAAACTTCCAAGCCATCATCTGAATCTCAGCTCAACCTGACCTTAGGCAACTTACTTTACTACCAGGAGTGAAAAATCGGATATAATAACATTTACCTCATACATTTGGTGTGAAGATTACGTGAACACACACATAAAATTCTTAGCCTAGGGATGCATAGTCGGTGTTAAGAAATACTTGTTCTCTCCCTAGTTTCCTCTTTCCTTTGATGAGAACTGCCTTTTGCTAAGCCAAGTGATGTCTCATAACTCTGTGCCATATTGCTCTTTGGACAGATGGACCAGCTGCAATTTAGACTGCTGAATAGAACCCCCAGTGCTAAATTGTACGGCCACTCAGGCCTCAATGGCCTTTGATCTCTCCAGAGTGCTTCATCTCCTCTGGTCAGCGACTGTGCCGCCTAGTCACTCTGGAATAACAGAAGGTCAGAGGAGGGCCCCACACTATTGCAAGTGACAGACTATCTGAGGCATTGCAATTTGGCTCATTCCCTGTTATGACAATGATGGTAACAAGAACTGAAAATGGCACAACACAAATGCATTCCTGAGACCAAAATTGTAATAAAAATGGGAAATTTTACAGGAGATTTTATCCCCAGAACAGGCTTCTCATTGTAATTGTGTGGATTTCTGTTTTTCTTTATTTCTTGTTTTTTATAATCTTGTGTTCAGATCTTGGTATTGGCAGTCAGTGAAAATTGTTTGGGCAGTCAGGAAAACAATGATGTTTATCTAGTAACTAGGTTATAAAATTTGAATAGACCAAGGCAACAAATAAATGCTAAAGATAGTTTCCTTTGCAGAATTAATTTTCCTAAATTATACTTTTGACATATTAGGAAATAAGAACACATCAAGATCATGGTAAACAAAATTTGCATCTTGTAAAACACACACTCTGTTAAAGCAGTAGTTCTCAAATGGAGCAAAGCTTCTCAGTTTGGCCCCTCTCCCCACATATAGCCACCCTCAAGGTGATATCTGGCAATATGCAAAGATATTTCTCATTGTCACAGTTGGGAGGGGAACGTCACTAGCATCTAGTGGGTAGAGAGCAGGAAAGCTGATAAACATCCTACAGTATACAGGCCAGGCCTCCTCAACAAAGAATTATCCCACCAAAATGTCAATAGTGATGAGACTAAGAAACTTATGTGAAAAGAAGTCAAACTTCTTGGCTTTGCTTAAATCCAATACCATAACATTTCGTTATCAAATACTTCTGCATCTCATTTCCATGGGATTTATTAGAGAAACATTGTTTAAAAAAAAAGGAAAACAGATAAAATAAAAACTTATAAAATAGGAACTAAAAAAACTTAATCTGAAACTTTTCAGGAGTCAGTATGAGCCACATAAGCAAACACTGTATTAGTCACCTTTCTCATTAATGTACTCAATTCCCAACACTTATATTTTGCTTTAAATAGCACATTCAATTTTAATCATCTCATTGGATCTTCTCAAAAGTCCTGTGGGGTAGATATAATTGTCTACAATTTAAAAGGGACCAAGTAAGATTCAGAGAGGGTAAGTACTTGTCCAATGAAACACAGGTAATAAGAACACCACAGGAACCAACGAGAAAAATGAATGTTTGGGATCAGGAATGCTGAGCTTCCTAACGTCTCCCATTCACTAGCCACATGTCACTGTTTCACCCTGTGAAACCCTGGCCTCCGCACCTGCACAGTGGGAGTGGTGATAGCTAGCTCGTGGTGGGGGAGGGGAAGGCTGGTCACCAAAGGGACTGACTAAGCCACGGATCCTAAACAAAGGAAAACAAAGGAACTCACCTTATATGGACTAAGACACAGAGGTGGTATAGTGCCAGGGCCCAAGCCAGATGTTCTGATTACAAATCCAGTGCACTTTCCTCCATCCTATGAGGGCCCACCATGTTTCCTAACACTGCAGGCATTGACCTGGTAAATTTCAATAGCAAATGTGTATAGCTTGCCTAAGGAAAAGAAAAAGAACAACAACAAAAAAAAACCCTTAAAATCACTTAGAACTTTTTTACTTTCAACTGTATTGTTCAAAATTGACAGGAGATTTCTTTCTCAGCCAGGACAAGATAAGGAGAAACTTTCCATTTTCCATGATTGAATAGTGTGCGTTTTTGTGTGTGTTGGGGGTAGGGATGGGGAGAATGAAAGCATCTCAAAACAGTCTAAGGCAAAAAGGGACTTAATCATTTTCACTGAAATGAAGAGAACATGCTTTTATTTGTTCAGAGGAATCTCATACCAAGAGAGTATATTTTTCTCAAGCATCCAGCAAATCTTTTGGGGTCTGAATCAAAAAGAAGCAAAAATTAAAAAGAAAACTTGACCCTGTAATTCTACTTCTGGGAATCAACCTGAAGGAAAAATAATACATATATTATATATATATATGGTGTATATACATACGATTTTAATATCCAACACACATAGTATCATCAGTATAATTCTATAAATTATGTAATCTTTTATAAACATGAAAAATTGAAACCAAATGAAATATCCAACAAAAGGAGAATGGTTAAGCAATCATTAAAAATTATGGTAAAGGGCAGTTATAACAATACAATTAATGCCTGCTAAAAACAGTGGTTAAGAAGAAAGCAGAAATAAAATTACAGATACAAAATAAACTTAATTTTGTTTTGGGGAAAGTCTAAATAAAAAGATAGGAAACAGTCTAATATGTTATAGTGGTAAGGTTATAAATAATGTTTTATCTTTCTTATTTTCTACTTCCTAGCTTTATAAAATAAGCATATATTCATGTTACAACAACAACAACAACAAAAAAAAAACAATAAATATAATGGCAAAGCTAAGAGCACTTGAAAAAAAAAGGAGTTGTCTTGAAAAAATACATAGAATTTTATGTGGGGAATTTGCTACTGCAAATAAAATAGTTCAGTAAGGCAGGGGGAAGAATGACTTGATTGTTACACTATTGCAAAGCCCTTAAGACCGAATTCCTCTCAGCCCATCAATTTCACATTGATTTCATCTTGACATGTAACATGCCCCTCAGTTCTACAATAAAAGAAGCCATGAAATATCAATGGTGACTTCTAGAGGACACACATACACATGTTGATTGAAGATTAATTTCTCAGCAGGATGGATCATCATCAATATCCTGCCTTTTGTGTGACATAGGTCAGGTGACCTTAATGATTAATAAGGGAACCTGCTTTGAGTTGGCTCTGGGTTTCCAGGAAGTATGAGTTATTCTGAACTAAGCTCTTAGAGGATGCTCTGGTTTGACCATATATTTCATTACAGAACATCATAATCCGGGTAAGGGATTATCTGAATGGTCTGAAATGCCACTGAAAGCTACCATCTGTATAAACTTACTGATGGCTGATTATAAATATGGGGAATTCTTTCTGGATGGTATATACTACCTGTTGACCTCGACTATGTCCCATGATATATCTTTTTCACCCTTTTCTTTTTCCTCCACACATAATTTTCCAGCAAAACTTTTAATAGCACATGACCATGGGGGGAGATGGATTGAAGAAAATATTTAATTAAATGATCCTGATGATTTAATCAAATGGGCTAAATCCAGTAGGCATTTAAACAACTCAGTTGAAAGTTCAGTTTAAAAAGAAGTATTAAAAAAGTCTCATAAATCCTCTTTGAGTGCTCTTTTGGATTATGCTGCAAGGTGGTTTTTATAACTGTAAGGAATTAATATATCATAATTATAAGATCTGGCTATATGTAAATTATGCTAGTTACATCCTATTTTATGTGATAATGCATAATAAATGCCTAGCACAGTGTCTAACACATAAAAAATGAAAAATAAAAACAAAAAGTATAGATTCATAGCAACAGAAACATGAAGACAGAACAGATTTACCAGCCACTTTTTGATCAACATAATGAAAACAATTAATTGGTCCAAAATACCCTCTGCCATGGTTGTGGGCAGAACTGCTTTGGGCAGTCACAATGACCTCACTTTCTTCCCCACCCAGAAAGGTCATCTCCATAACATGTGAACTTATCCTTCCCCCAGTTCTGCACAGTTTTTCAACCAAAGATGGATATCTGTCCAAAGTTAAGTCAATAAGTTACTCTATACATGACTTTGGAATTGGGATAGAAAGGCAAACAGACAAAAAAAGAAAAAAAGAAAGGCAGCCAGTTGCTATAGGTGGCTTTAGAAATGAACAGTGTGAACGTGGCCATCCTCTGTCATGTGAATGAAGAGTCAGGAAAGGCTGCACTGGTGTATATGTGGAAAGAAATCTGATTAGGCCCAATACAAAGACCTTCTTCCCTGCCCAAGTTATGATCCAATTGGGAGACTCAGGATACTTGTTAACATCAAAATAGCCCATTTATTTCGAGATGGTTTGTCACGGCTTTAGGTATGACAGAGCTGCCTTCCCAGTTCATAACCCCAGATTAGGCAGACCCACCCAGCACAGTTATTTCCTTGCAGGTATCTTCCAGACATCTTAAAACATATGTCATAGAATATTATGCAGACATCAAAAAATGAAATCTTGCCATGTTCAGTGATGTGGATGGAGCTAGAAAGTATTATGTTAAGCAAGATAAATCAATCAGAGAAAGACAAATATCATATGATCTCACTGATATGTGGAATTTAAGAAACAAAACTGAGGATCATAGGGGAAGAGAGGAAAAAATAAAACAAGACAAAACCAGAGAGGGAGACAAACCATGAGAGACTCTTAATCACAGGAAACAAACTGAGGCTTGCTGGAGGGGAGGGGGATAGGGGGATAAGGTAATTGGGTGATGGACATTAAGGAAGGCATGTGATGTAAAGAGCACTGGATATTATATGAGACTGATGAATCACAGGTCTGTACCTCTGAAACCAGTAATATATTGTATTAATTAATTGTATTTAAATTTTAAAAAATTGTATACCATAATGGGATGAAGGAACAGAGCAGAATGTATGTCCTCTGTAAGCAGACAAGTCTCAAAATTAAGGAAGAGGCTGAGCCAAACATGCCCAGTGTATTCTTTCAAATCTAGTTAGATATGTTAAATACATCACCCCTTCCCAAGAAGGAGTGAGTGAGAGGGTAGAAAGTAGCCAGGAGTCTGACACTAACAGAGCTCTTTCCACATGGAAACATGGGATTGTTGGACTGAGAGTATGGACTAGATTCTAGCTGGGTGGCTCTTAGATTGCCCCTAGTATCCTTCTCATAAATTTTCCTCTAGCTTAGATTAACTTAAGTTGGTTTCTCTTACAATCACAATCATCCAGAGTCAACTGTTTGCAATTAGCGTTCCACATTAAACTCCCAAAGGACACCGCCAGTGCTGGTGTCCCAGCAAAATTAGTTCTAGTCTCTCCGTGTTTTGTTCTTATGTTAAAGGTGAGAAGGTAGGACTCATAGAGATAACATATGCATGGCTCTAACACCACTTGCTTTGGGCTTTAATGAGCACTATCATTAGAAAGACAGAAGGAATGCTGAGTCTCAGAAACTCTCTCACTTATAATCCATTAGTTGTGTTACACTGGACAGAAAGCAACAGAAAAGAGTTGATGAAGCAGAAGCTGAGAGATAAGATCCACAGGCATCACCAGCTACAATGTGAAAGCTCATCAAAGCACTAGTGAGACCATTCAGGGGACACTGTGGTGTGGCACCCCATGCCTCTTAAGGACTGAGGCATCTATTCCTCGGCTGCTGGTAGTGTTGGCAACTGACAGCTTATAGCTGGGTCCCCTTCCTGGGATTCCCCCCTTACTGAAAGAGAGCTGCTTCCCCCAAGTTATGCCCCTGCTCCAAGAAGAGAGTGGGACAGCCAACATCTAATGACTGCTCGTGAAGGGGTATAGAGACCTGGCTCCCTTGTCTCTACTCTAGATGTTTTTGAAGAGCGTTCCCAGGTTCAGACTTCCCCCAAGATATGCTGAGGCCCCCTGTGTGACCACTTCACAGTTCAACCTCTCTCTTTGCCTAATCTTATTTCTCTCACTCCCTTCCAGATTTATTCCTAAAACTACTCCCCAGTCAATTTCTTGAATACAAAACTCTACCTCAGAGTCCATTTCCTGGGGGACTCGATTTATGACACCCAGATGTTCAGAAATAAACAGTATCGAGGGCATTATAGACCTACAGAGCTTTCTACAGTGATGGAAATGTTTCATAGCTGTGCTGTCCGGTAGCCACTAGCCGCACGCGGCTATTGAGCATTTGAAGCGTGTTACTGAGAAAATTAAATTTTAATTTGATTTAATTAACTTAGGTTTAAACATCCACGTCTGGTCAGTGGCTACCATACTCGACAATGCCAATCAGAATATTAGGATGAAAATTAAAATTCAGCATCATGCCATGGGGAAAAGAAATCAAACACGGTGGGAAGGGGTAACTAGGTACTGGATACAAAGGAGGACAAAAATCCAGGCTTTTTTTTACTTATCCAAGGTAATATTAGCCTCATTATTCAGCTAAGAAAAAGGTGGCTCTAAACTGGTACCAGGTCATACATGTGGTAAGTAGGAAAGCCAGAACCTAAAAATGACTCTAAAGCTCATCCTCCTTTCAAAGTGCTCAAAAAGCAGCAAACCCAGTCCATAAGTAAGCAGCAAATATCTGCACATATTCTTAAGCCTTAATCCTTCTTCTCTTATTATGATTCTTAATTGTGCATAGTGATGTAAGAGCAATTATGTGGGAGGAACTGCTAGACATCCGGTGAGTCCTACCTGCCACCCGTTAACTACCTACCATGTGTTGGGTGCCTGAAGCAGATACTGACATGAGTGAGAAATTAAGTCATAACTGTAAGTTGTGGTGAGTGGGACTAACATCGTGCAAAACACCTGCTGACTCTCCATATTGTGGAGCCCTGAGGCATAGTAACCGCTCAAAGGTTCAAAGGTACTACATACGGGCAGGTATAAATCTGGCTAAGATGATAGTCGTAAGTTCCTGTATTCCGGCTCCTCCTAGAGAACTGCCTGCCTCCTGCGCACAGGAGTGACCTCTGGGAAGGGAGGAGGCACTCCTCCCAGGGTGGGCACACCAGTAGTGTCAGAGTCTGTGTGAATGGCACCCCCCTGCATGAAGCTCTATTGGTGCACAATTTTTCTCAGACCCACGCTGATTCCTGTTTGCCTTTTTTTTTTTTTTTTTTTTTTAAAGAATGGGGTAGAGAGGACTCCTGGGCCGATCACAGCAAATTTGCAGTACAAAAGAGGTGATCAAATAGAGATGTGCTTTCAGCTTGAACCAAACCAAAAACAGACAGTGGAAGTCCAAGGTTTGAACTGCTTTACTTCTCCCAACGTAAGCTTCATCCATTAGCCTCATGGCCCTGAGCTCCTTCACAGGTAATCCTGGGCCACCTATGTAGACAGCAGTCTGGATCATTTAAGGAGATCGCAGCCAAGTAAAGATGGCACAGCAATAAATTATTGCTGTTCAGTGATAACTTCCATGGAAAAGGGATGTGCAGATGCTCATGGGAGCACAAGGAGGGACTACTCAGAGCTTCTCAGGTGCCTTCTGTTAGAGCTGTGTTCAGTGAGGTAAGAGACAAGAAAGCTACTGAACAATAGCTTAGTGTATGTGCCTGACCCATGGTATGTTCGTGGGTGCTCTTAGCAGTCAACCCCAGTGAAGAGCATCAGCACTTCTTCCAAAGGGACCAGATTGATCAATGAGTTTTTTGTTCTGGCCCAACCTAAGCCATGTATCAACCAAGGGAAGGGAAAACATGCGATGTATGTTTCAGGCTTCCATGCCATATCCAAATCCATGCTAGAGCTTTACAATCTCCTTTCTTCCAACAGATTAAGTATATGCACAAAAGAAAGTATGGCCAAAACGGTTCTGCAAACCTCCTTTAAGTCATTAATCATGAAGTTGGGCAATTTCAAAGTTGACCTTAGAGCACCTAAGGTCAGTACTAAATTTTCCACATAATCTGCATCCGCAATCCATGAGGGAAGACTTGAGCATGGACTCCTAAGGGCCGAGATGGTTCCATTCATCAGTGATCACTGCCCACCATGCCAGGTAGCCCATAGATGCTCACTATGTATTAGCCTTCCTTCTCCAGACAGTAGTTCAGAAATTTCAACACACATTTATAAACACTCTTTGTGCCCCGCATCATTCTCAGATCCGGGGAGGGGAGGGTGGCGGGGGAGATGAGTAAGGCATGTTGCTCCTTTGCTCTCCATCAGCTCATAAACACAGGGCGCTCAATAAATGTCCTTTGGATTGAATTGCTGACTGAGTGGTTCCACAGGAGCAGGCTCAGAATCACCAACGAACTGAACAGAAGCCTCCAATCAACTGAATCCAAAAAACTGATGTGAGATATAACCATAGGATACTGATAGACACATGGTTTGAATTTCTCAAGCACAGTTATGAGCACTGGCTCAGTAGACCTATGTGGATTTATTTCTTTCTATACCCACCCCGCCCCCGGCTTTTTTTGGAGCTGTGAAGCCCAGGATGAAGTTTTCTGTCTATGGCCATAGGATACAGGGAAACACACAGATCTACACAGGGCTTGAACTGACATCCTCCGTTAGCACCACGCTTCCGCCAGCTGGGTGCCCCCCTCGCTGCAGATGGGCCCAGATGGATTTGCTATCACGTTGACACAGCTTTACTGCATGCTCTTCCATATAATGTAGAACTGTTCTTCCGAGTTGTCGGCAAACAGCATTGAAATGGACAATTTCTGCATTTCCCGATTTTGTGAGCATATCTCTAGATTAACATTATGGAGGTTATAAAGGGTCCCCCCCCCCGCCTTAGTACTCTGGTCTATAAGTCATGCTATTTACATTTGTTTGCCCCTAATTGTCCAAAGCAAACTGTCCTTGTCACTGGGAAATAAGGATGAGTGGTCACACAGCGGCAGAACACGGGCAATCACAAATAGTCAGGGAAACAAAAACGAGCAACAAGATGAATGTACTGGAAGCAAGCATAACAAAGAGAGGCGGCAGCGAGCTCGGACCATTGCTTCGGCCATGCAGCCAGGGCCTCTGTGCATAAATGCTCAGCAGGCTTCGGAGGGAGAGCTGGAAATAAGTTTATACCTGAGGCAAAACAGACTGTCAAGTCAACTTGAGACCAACAGAAGCACAGGTGAGAGGAGGCTGGACGTGATTGGCAGGGGCCACTCAGCATTTGCTGCGTCACATCCCAGACTGTCTAGTCTCCTCAAAGAATGAGGTCTCTTGCTACTGAGCCAGTGTGGAAGGCCTGTCTGGCTTGCCTCTCTCCTGGGCCTTCCAGGTCCCAAACGGCCAAAACGAAGGGGCCGTATAGAAAAAGCTAACACTTGGGGCTTGGGGATATGTGTGACACACACCAGCAGTGGATCCTGCTCTCTTGTCACTAGTTCACCTACCAGAGAGGGGAACAGTCCCCTACACGGCCCCCAAAACGGCATCTGCCAAAATTTAACTTGTTTTGAAGCTCACGCAACTTTGATGTTTTCTGAACCCAGCCAGGCGCTTCATTAAAGCACCATGGAGCACACCAGCTCTGTTTTCCCTGGGGTGAGCTGGACGAGATCCAGGCTAGAGCACCAGGCACACACAGGCAAAATTATACAGGCACGGAGGTAAACCTCGTTATCTTCCCAAGACACACTTTTACCTGCTTTAGTTAATTGTTGTATTTGTGCAGGGAGGGGCGTCCCTTCATCAAAGACCTGTTTTTGAGAGACGGGTGGTGGTCTAGAGTCTGTGGGAGCCTGTCCAGTCAGAGGCTTACAACTGAAATGGAGGCCCAAGCAGGACAGGTGGCCGGGAACAGCGCTTCCTCCCATGCAGGGGAAGGCGATGAAGAAAATTCAAATTTGGAGAATGCTTTGTTTTGTTTTTGTGGCACCAAATAGGTGCTACAAAACTGACACTTTGAGATCTATAGCTTATTGTATTGGAATCAGGATTATTTGACCTTAAGATCATTGACAATTGAGGGGAGAAAGAGGGGAGAACAAATGCTTTGAATTCACTGCCACGCTCCTGAGACTTTACACAGTATAGTATTTATGTAAGGAGATGAGTCCCTTCAAAACCATATGATTTCATATAATAATCCCCAGTTCCTTTATTCATTCTTTCATTCTCTCAACAGTATTTATTTTCTATATACCAACCATTGTGCTATACTGTAGGAATATGGCAAAAAACAAGATAAATATGGTTCCTCTCTTTTTATAGCTAACCAGTTAAATATGTACTAAAGTGTGATTTTTTTTTTTAATGAAAGAGTATGGACAGGAAGCAATGTACACATATGGATCACAAGCCAAACTTATTTAGTGAAACATGGCAGCATTTCCAAAAAGATATATCACCAGGACATCTGGGTTATGCTGGGATGATTAATGGTCCAAAGTCTCAGGGACTTACAAGTTCCATGCTAACCCTAGATGCCCACTGTAGTATACCAGAGACCTCTGTTGGTCATGGTTACTCAGGGACCCAGGCTGAGAGGACAGCCGTCAACTCCAATGGTACCAAATGCTAAGGCAGAGGGACAAGTACCTCTGAGGGTCTGGCACTAGCATCTGAAAGTTCCACCTGTAAGTGCACATATCCCCCTCCTCGATTCCCTTCGGCCAGGACTAATCACACATCCCACTGAAGTAGGAAATGCAATCATCCCAAGTATCCAGTAATGACTTGTACAATAAGTAATGACTCTGGATCATGAAGCAGGAGGGAGGTCTGGGGCCTGAGGAAAAGAATTCCAGACATATACCAAGGCAACAACATGTGTGAAAGCCATCTAATTCCTTCTTGGAGTGCACTTCTCTTCTCTAGACACAAGTAATTACACACCTGCCTCCAGACTAGACTGTAAGTTCCTAAATTCATACTTCTTAGCAGAGTGCCTGACGCAAAGTAGATGCTCAGTACAGAGTTGGAAATAAGGAAAACAAGATTGTCTTCTGGACTGGATGTAACAGATCAGAGCAAGAGCATGCAAAGTTCACTGCAGAACCATAACCACCTCTAGGCCAAAACAGATACTTGCTTGAAGACTTCCTGAACTGCCTCTATCCCACTCCCACTCAGAAAGAATTAAGCCCTTCTTCCTTCTTACCCCAAATATAAACTGTTCAGGTTATTTAAGGACCTGCAATACCTTTGTCTCTTTCATCCTCCTAGTTGTTGAGAGCTGGGTCCCATCTTATTTGTCTGTGGAGCTATATAGAGACCAGTGCCTGGCACATGGTAGGGGTTCAGTAAACATCTACTGGATGATGGAATGGATCTGAATTAAAAGGTATCAACAGAAGGCTGCTTGGACTGCAAACAGTCCAAAGGAGATGAGTCCCTTCAAAACCATATGATTTCATATAATAATCCCCAGTTCCTTTATTCATTCTTTTGTTCTCTCAACAGTATTTATTTTCTATATACCAACCATTGTGCTATACTGTAGGAATATGGCAAAAAATAAGATAAATATGGTTCTTCTCTTTTTATTTTTATTTTTTTTAAATAGATTTTTTTTTTTAAAGATTTTACTTATTTATTTGACAGAGAGAGAGATTGCAAGTAGGCCGGGAGGCAGGCAGAAAGAGGAGGAAGCAGGCTCTCTGTGGAGCGGAGAGCCCGATGTGGGGCTCGATCCCAGTACCCTGGGATCATGACCTGAGCCGAAGGCAGAGGCTTTAACCCACTGAGCCACCCAGGCACCCCGGTTCCTTTCTTTTTATAGCTAACCAGTTAAATATGTACTAAAGTGTGATTTTTTTTTTTTTTAATGAAAGAGTATGGACAGGAAGCAATGTACACATATGGATCACAAGCCAGGGAAAGTGTGGGGAAGTCAGGGGTCGATAGACTGAAACAAACACCCATTTCAGTGGCAGGGATGTCTCCCATGAGTGTTGCAAGTTATTGTAACTATACTATAACAAGTTATTGTAAGTTGGAACCAAAACACACCAGCAACTTCCTCTACTCTAATGTCATGCTTACACATGACATTTGAGACCCAAAGTGCCATCAGCCTTCATAGACATCCTGGTCTCTCCAACACACCATTTTCTTTCCTCTTCCTGTCTGCCCAGACTCTACACCTCTGCCAGAAGCCAGTCCACGATGGCCACAACAGCATCCACCTTGTGTCTGTTTCACATGTGGATTTCACAAATGACTTCATGTCTTTTATTTCACCATCCAGAAAGGCAAGTTTTGTGGCATTCAGCCATAAATAATGATTTGTTGTCACTATCAATCAGAGGAAGAGAAAAAACAGTGTGTTGTCTTCACCTCTCCTTCAGGTTCGATTTTGCAGAGTAGCTGAGATGCTGTTCAGTCTCCTCTCTCTCCCAGCTCCACTGGCCTTAGTAACTGCCCAAAACAGCAGGACTCCAGGCAAATATTCGGGCTTGTGACCAGAGAAATTTGAATGGAATGTCCATTTTCATGCATTTGAGGTGAACCAGGCTGCTCTAATTCTCGAGTCATACGTTCTGCCAGGAGACCCGACCCCATGGCAGCAAAGGCAGCCTGTCACTGTCACCACGGTTGCTCCAGGAAGGGCTTACGAGCTGCAATTTTTCACACCATTAATGCATTGCTTACACCAAGGAGCACAGCTGGCAATCCTGGGACTGCATTAGAGGCTTTGGTGAAAAGCCCTGAGACGGAACTATCAAGGAGGAAGTGAAAGGTGATCACTGCGACTCTACCAGCTAACTCCATGGGGAACCAGTACTACTTATGCATTTACCAGAGCTCTGCTTCTGATTGTAATGGGGCCCTTGACAAACGGGGGGATTTTTACATTGCCACACTTTAGTGGGACTAACAGGATGCCAGCATCAGCTTTCAATGCCTTCTCCTGATGACCCACGCAATAATAGCTTCCTGTGCGTGGGCCTCAAGTATCCAGGACTCACTTTGCAACTGATCCTTACACGTTTCTAAACATGCTCGTCATCAGACAGCTCTATACACCCTAACTTTCTATCATGAGCCTTATGGTATTGTTAATGGTTAAGAGCATTTCCTTTCCAGTTATACCGCCTGGTTGCAAACCTCCATTCCTTCACTTGCTAATTTTAAGACTTCAGATAATTTACCCTCTCGCCCAGATTCCTTATCTTTAAAAGAGGGGTAATAAGAGCAACTACTTATGGTGAAGATTAAATGAGAAAATACAGTGCCTGGCACGGAAAATGAGAATGATTTTTTTTTTTTAAACTGCCCTCCCCCCCCCCTTTTTTTTTAAATAAAACACATGTTAGGGTTTCATAAAACGGTGAAATGATTACTAGGTAGAAATTACAGGAAAAAGGATTTCAGTAAGGTATTTCTTCCCAGTGTCAAGCACTGCCCAGGAAAAAAGGACATGTCTTCAATAAATATTCAGTGAGGACCTACTATTATATGAGCCACTAAGCTCCAGGTAGGTAAGATGTCTGTCGCTGGATGTTTTAAGTGTGGGATGGGCAACCAACCGTCTGATGAGAGCAGGACCCAGCAGAGTGCATCCACCCTGGAAAAGCTAACGCAACCTAGGGAGACCCTGGGGTAGGGAGAGTTTTAATCAGATTTCTAGACCGAATAATCAACTTGCACCCACTTGCATCAGCCTCAAGTTGTGTGTGGGCCACTTCATTCTGCTAGGTGTCTATATTAACAATGAAGGATAAAACAGAAGGGGGTTGGGAGAACAGCAGGAAAATTACATAATTGCCTATTCCAAATTGTTTGAAAGACTTACCTGAAGAAACATACATTATAATTAATGCCTCTGGGTTCCATTTAAGAAAATGCTGGAACAATTCAATTGCTTTGCTCCCAGGCACTCTTAGAATTTTTTCCGATTGTTGCCGTTATTATTTTATTGAAAAGTGTTAATCATTACTGTAGGCTCTTCAGTATCAAAATATGAACGGGGGAAATCTCCTTACCACCTTGAGCTTGCTTTTCCATTGATATCAACACTTGAAAGGAGAGGTGGGTACAGAAGCAGGAGCGGGGGGCGGGGGCGGTGGGCAAATGCATTGTGTAAATATACAGGTCCAGGTTATACACTAAGTAATGCTTTGAGCAGGCCAAACCCTTTCCATCTGATGAGTTCCCAACGCCCTCCCTGAGGACAGAGAACCTGGCGAATGAGCAGCTGCTAGGCTGCGGAGGTGGCAAGGCAAGCTGACAGCCAAAGCAGACCATGCGGTTAGTGGGTGAGAATGTACCAGGGGAAGAAAACTGGCAAAGGAAGGAGGACTGGAAAAGGCCCACAAGTTACATTCGGAGAAGGCAGCCCACCCCCAATAAGCACATACAATATGCTCCCAGATGTCTCCTTTGTGTTCTTCATCTGCCACTGTGGTTCTCAAACTTGAATATGCACATGAGTCACCTGGAAATCTTGTTTAAATGCAGTTGTAATTCAGTAATTCAGTAGGTCTGGGGTAGAGCCTGCCATCCTGCATTTCTAACAAGATCCCAGGTGACGCTGACACTCACAATCTACAGACCACACACCTTACTAAGTAGCAGTGTACTAGATCAGGATTGGCAAATTACAACGTGTAGGTCAAACACAGCCAGCGACCTGCTTCCGTAAATGATGTGGGATTGGAACCCAGCCACACCCTACTGTTTCCTTGTTGTCTGTAGCTGCTTTTCACAGCAACAGCAGAGCTGAGTAGTTGCAGCAGGGACTTCTGGCCCATAAAGCCTAAAAAAAACATTTACCATCTGGCCCTTTACAGGAAAATGTTCTAATCCTTGTTCTAGACAACACTTAGTATTGAAACTAAGAAAAAAGGATGAAACAGGGTTGTTTCAGCCTGAAGGAACTTGTATCACGAATTTCAACAAAAAAGAGAAAAGTTCTTGCTTTGGCAACAGAAAATGATAATTTGTTTAAGATTTACTTATTTGAGGAGGAGGCAGAGAGAGAGTGAGAATCTCCAGAGACCCCACGCTGGGATCATGACCTGACCCGAAACCAAGAGTCAGACGCTTAACCAACTACAACGCCCAGATGCCCCAAAATGATCATTTTTATAGATACTTAAAGGAGATTCCTAGTCTATAAATGAATCTAAGGAGAAGACATTTCAGAGTTCCATGGTTCTAGAGGAGAGACCTGGTCCCTTAGAAATATTCTGTAAGTTTGAAAAGAACTAATGAAATCCTGCATGTTATCATAAATTGGGTAAATTTATCATAAATTATCATAAATCCTGAAGTTGATCATTAATTAGATTCAGAGACACAAAATTAGATTATGAAGCCATCTCAGATCAGTTGAAAAGAACATGTCTCTGCTCCTCACTGCCTCACCATGGTTTCCTTAGCAACTTGGTTCTTTTTCTTAAAAGAGGTACCAATAGCAACAATTGAAACTTAATTTTACATGACACTGCATTTTTCCAAAATTATTTTTCACATGCAGTATAATACTAGATCTTGACATTAATCCTCCAATATGGGTAAGCTAATTCTTTCTGATGCAGAGAAGCAGAGAGATAAAGTCTTCTCTCACAATCAGTCATAGCCATAAATGTCAATGTTGTTTCATAATGGCCAGTTGAAGGGACATGGGTATGACTCAGGGAAGGGCACAGGCTTTGCAAGGCTGCCAAGCCAGCATCATATAGGTTTTTAAATTAAAGGAGGGAGTGGTAAGGAATGAGAAGGTTGTAACGAAAAATGGTAACCGAACCCAAACCTAAAGGAAAGAGGATGTTAATGGTAGCATTTTACACAGAATGTTCTTATGAGATAGAAATGTTCATATTAGAAAGTTGAGGCTCAGAATTAATACAGATTAATTACTGAAGGTAGGATTCCTGTTGGAATCATCTAACTCCAAACATTGTTTCTTTCTACTGTGATAGTGGCTTTTCAAGGATGATTCTTTTTTCCAGAGGATAATGGTAATCTGGGATGATAACGACAATTCTGATAATGATCACTGACTTTCACAGTTTGTTTCCCATGTGCCAAACCCTATCTTTCAAAGGACTAGCTCCAATAGATGGATGTTATATATGAGAAGATTTCAACTCAGTATAATTAAAATCCTTTAAATCTTTGGAACTGTCTGGCAAAAGAAATGGTGTATCATACATAATAAGCCTCTCTTTCTTAAGAGAAGTGCCTACGATGAAGCTGAATCCACAAACGGCTTTGTAGCAGAGATTGCTTTTTGTTGGGCTACGAAGTCAGGATGGATGACTTCCAGAATCCTCTCCAATTCTACATTCCCTCAAAAAAAAAGCCAGTGAGTTTCCCAAAGCCACCCAATTACTCAGTGGTTCAGCCAAAGCTAAAACCTACATCTCCCACTTCTCTTTCCTCTACCTCCTTCTCAAGTGGAACTAGTAATATCAGATGTAACTGAAGTGGAATGGAGTTCAGTATAGACACTAATAATGTAAATGGACGTAATTCTCAGCAGAACCCTGTGAGAGACTTACTGAACCTAATTTGAGCCACTGGAAGTTTTCCTCATTCCTCATTCTCTCAGTCCTTAAGATCCTGTTCTCCAATTACATGTTGGGCCAATTAGGACCGTTCTTGAGTACAGTTCTTGTTCTTCAGGTACCACCCAAATAGCATACATTATGTTTTGACCATGCTGGATTGCTACTTTCTTTTTCTAATTCATATACTATTATACATAGCTTTCTATATCACAGTAATTTAGCTATGAAATATGTATGAGAAAGCTGAGTGAATGTGAAACAAAGATATGGTGAAACCCCAGGGAATAATGTGGTCTCTTATTTTATAGCATATTGTAATATTTTATGATACCACGGATTCAATCACATGTTTTCTTTATGGAATGATCTATCAATCCAATCCTTTTGCCAATGTAATTGAAAAAGCACTTACTGCAAAGCTCAACTCTGAGCCTAGTCCCCCACCAGGCATGGGAGTAAAAGAAAAGCATTCTCTAATGAGCTTGGGACTGTAATCTCAAGGGGTTTTACACTCAAGGAGATTTGCAAGCATGTAACCAACTGCTCGAGAGAAATGCAGCGCCTTCTAAAATAGCGGGCCAAAAGAAGTAGAATAGATAATAAGTAGCTCAGAAGTCGATTCAATATTGAATGGGAATTTCAACATTAATTTTCATGTTTCAGCCACATTATAGATTGACTAGAATACCCCTGATAATCATTTAATTTATTCTCTCTTGACGGCCATCCATATGTGCATCAGTTGTCATGCCACGTAATCAGCAGACAAGAACCATGTCCCATGTGAGCGAGATGAGCTGGTCTACTGTGGCTACGTTATGATTTCAAGCCTCGTTCCCTGTAATGCCTCTATAATGCAAAACCTAATGATTTTTTTCTTTAACCTGCATAGTCTCCAGAGGTGGCGCATCTGATTCAGTCTCTAAAGTAAGGTAAGCAGTGTGGTTTGGAGGTCAGCACAGCATGTCAGAAAGCAATAGAAACAGCTGTGCAGCCAAAGAAAGTGCTTAAGATTCTTTTGAAACTGACTTTAGCTTTTAGTACCAGAAAAAAAATGAAATCAAAGGTACTGGTACTCCTCACCTTTATGCCAAGTATAGATTTTCATAAATTAGTCAAACACAGCTCTAAGAGCTGGTTTATCTGGAGGTTAATCTCAGATGAGAAATTAATGTTTAATTAATTTTAGTCAAGATAAAAGGTGGCCGATATGCTCCCTTTCTTTTCGTTTAGTTGGAATCTAATTACAAAGAGGTCATTCATTCTTTCACTGGCTCTGCAAATATTTGTTTAACTACCTGCAGCCTTTTGTTTTTTAACTAAAGCAAATCTCACTAGAAATTTCCATGTTGCGTGTTTCTTAATTTTAGATTGCCTAACTCCCCTAGGATACCATCCTTGCCTTGAGTGAGTAGTTAAGCAAATTTACATCAAAAATATTTGCCACCTGTAACCACTCCCTAATTAGCAAAAATGCCAAATCAGTGCCTTTGGATTTCTAAATGACTTTGACATAATGAAGCAGTACTATAGATTAGTTTAAATTATCTTTAGTCTGGGAGACTTTCACCATCCAATAAATGGGCTTTATTTAACCCTCTCATCATGCAATAGTCTAATGTCTTATTTCTCAAGATCAGTGGTTTGCAGCCTTGCCTGTACACTGGGATCACCAAGAAATATGTGAAAACTAGTGAGACCTGGTATCCATGCCTGGCGAGACTGTTTAATTGGTCTGGGGTCAGGCCCAGGGTTTGTTTAAAATACGTGTTTCAAGGGGCGCCTGGGTGGCTCAGTGGGTTAAAGCCTCTGCCTTCGGCTCAGGTCGTGATCCCAGGGTCCTGGGATCGAGCCCCGCATCGGGCTCTCTGCTCAGCAGGGAGCCTGCTTCCTCCTCCCTCTCTCTCTGCCTGCCTCTCTGCCTACTTGTGATCTCTGTCTGTCAAATAAAATAAATAAAATCTTTAAAAAAAAATAAAATAAAATAAAATACGTGTTTCAAATGTGCAGCCGGAATTTAGAACCACCACTCTGAATTAGGAGAACACAAGAGAACATGATGTCCTTGCTTCACTAACAACCTTCTGGTGATTCAACAACTCTCATGTCTGCTGATTAAAGTCGAAATCCCTCATGTGGTTGTCAGTGCCCTCTACGATCGGACCCCTGCTTCTGTGTTGCTCCCTCTTCCCAGACCCTCAGCAGAGCACTTCCCAAGCTGCCAGTCTTCAAACCTGCCACTCCTTTCTGATGCTCTTCCTTAGAAAGCTGCTCCCTTTACTGGAACATGCCTCCCCCACCTCTTAATCTGGCCAACTTCTACTGATCTCTAGTTTGGGTTGAAGGTGGCTTCGTGTAAGTAGAACACGAAGTCACCCCGTGACTCTCATCCTAAAAGAAGTTTCCCTACCACACCTAACACCTTACTTGTTCATTATAGGGAAACCGCAGGGTTTTGAAGGGCAGGAACCATGTCTGTATTCTTTACTGCTGTGTCTCCGCTACCTAAGCCCAGTGTCTGACACAATAGGAACTCAGTAACCATTTGTCATTGAAGCACACCAGAAATCTGAGCAGGGAAATGTTTATATACAAAATGCTTACCTGAAACAAGCTGAAAGGGACTGATAGCAAATCTTGGGGGTAATCACACCCTTAGGTGAAAGAGAATACACAAAGAGGGAACTACAAATTTGGAAGGGCACCAACTCACCCCTGAAATTTAGACTTCATTGAAAGGATCCAACTACAACCTGCTGAAAAACAGAACTTTCACTGGGTGTTGTAGGCTAGAGTTGATCTGCAGAAGGTCACATTGTTGGGGTGCTGGTAAAGTTCATGGGGGTGCCATGGGGTAAAGTTAGTTTAATTAAAGTGCTCTCTGGGGTGTTTATAGATTGTTGTTGGTTTATAGGAAGTCTTCTACTGAACTGCTGGAAAGTCTCATGGGAGACTGAAGGCCACAGGGCCACCCACCTGGGGCCCCTGAAGGAGAAAGAGAAAAGCACACCAGGAAAGCCTTTCTCTGCTAAGCCTGTAGTGTATCTCTAGCCCCCTCTACTGATAAAATCGAATATCACACCAACTCTCAAAGTGAAGTGTCCAGCCCAAATCAAAAAGCACAGCAAAGAGCAGAAGATTCAGAGCTGAGGCAATCATTTGAAAACTAGCAGTGTGAAAGAGATCGATGGATAGATAGATAAAAATATAAAGATATAAATATCTCCAGTAAAAAACTAAAAAAATATGAATCCCTTCACAAATGTAAGAATCAACCGTATATTCAAAAGAACAAATGAAAACTTGACATGCACTTTCTCCTATTACATTTCTTATTATTTCCCTTTTTTTCGGTTTGCAGTTCAAAACCCATAATGTATTGATGACTGCCATCTCATCTATCCCTATTAGAGCTTCACCCCTCTCTTCATGGATCTGAAAAGCCATGTAAGCTGGATGAAAGCAAATCTTGGATTAGAAATCTGGTGGTTTTGTTTATTTGCAAGATGGACATTAAATTCCTTTAATTCCACTTTTCAGGAGATTCTGGTAGCTATGTTGCAAACACTGAGAAAGTATAAACCAGAGAAAATAAATTAATCAGGATATTGCTTGTCATACTTTCATATCATTAGGGATGTCTGAGTGCCAAATGAAAGCTTTGATGCAAAAATTAAAGCACAGAATTGTAAGATTCTTTTGATCCTTGATCAGTGCTCATAACTTCTGTGGAATATCAACTGTGGCAAAGAATCATTAGTTTTCTGCTATATTTAAACTTCTGCTTTATTTAATAAGCAAACAGTGAAAATAAATGCACATAGCAGAAAGATGATCTTTAGCTAGTGTCAGGAACTGAATAAATAACCATCTATTCTAGCCTATCCTTTCATACAATCAAGTACTTGACTCAGAATCAAGTGAATTTCTGAAAGCAATTAAATTTGTTTAAAAACACTCATGCATTTTTGAGGGTACAATTAATGCCACACCCTTTTTGGAAACCTTTCTAAAGAACAATTAAACAATATGCATAAATAAGGAAATAACCCGGTATATTTTTTTTAAAGCTTCATTCTAAAAAATCTGTCATGCAATATTTATAAGCTGCTCCCATACCATCAAAAGAAACCAAATAACTGACAACAGGAGAATTGTGGTACCATCTGATGATAGACACTCATATAGGCATTAAAAATAAGCAAAAGAGGACAGTTGTTGAAGATGGTGGGTAGGAGGACCCTAGACTCACATCATCCCATGAATACAACTAGGTCTTGCTCTCAAATCATCCTAAATACCCCAGAAACTGACCTGAAGACTGGCAGAACAAATTCTACAACTAAAGGAGGAGAAGACGTAAGAGGTGCACAGATGTGATTTGGGAGAGAAATGCAGCTGCAGTTGCAGAGAAGGGCTAGAGACAGATAGCACACGGGGGAGTACACATGACACAGAGGAGTGGATATGGGTAAGAGGAATCCTCATAGCAACTGACTTAGAAAGATAGAGGGGCTGAATTTCATGACTTCTGGCAGCCAGCAGGGCCTAAGCCTGGAGTTGAAATGTGGGTGACTGCTCTTGGGGACTGCTCTTGGAGAAAAGGCAGGCAAGAAACCCTGAGACATACAGCTGAAAAGTGGAGAGGAGAGCACCAGGAGCACACAGTGGGAAGGTTCTTTGCTCATTTCAGAGTGTGTCCCAGAGAGGCAGCATTCACAGGGAGAGGGCTCTGGGAACAAAGGAACTAAAAGGCACCACTTTCCTCCAGCATCCTACAGTATAAACAGAGCCGCCTGTGGGAACCAGTGTAGCACAGACACTCAATACCTAGCTTGCTTACACCAAGCCCTGCCTCTTGCCCCCAAACTCCAGTGCAATCACCTTTCCCAATCTAGCTTGCTTCAGTCCCAGCAGCAGCAGGCCCTCTTCCCCAGAAAACAAGCCCAAATCCCTACTCACGCGGCACCTCTCACCTAGGGAATTTTGCGAAGCCTCAGTTCCAGTGGCAGTGGTGACAGGTTTCATTCTACAAGCAGACCAGGGCATAGTTAAAATGTACAACATTCAGGCCAGGGTAAGCAAAGAGCCTCTGCAGACAACTGGTCTGAAGGATAAAGTGGCCAGGACACAAAAGCAGAGCACATACAGCATACATTGGAGACTCCCAGAAGTGCCAGGCTCCTGGAATTAGGAGATACTACATTGTAGGCCACTACAGGACCTCTTCTTTTTTTTTTTTTTTTTAAGATTTTATTTATTTATTTATTTGACAGAGAGAAATCACAAGTAGATGGAGAGGCAGGCAGAGATAGAGGAGGAAGCAGGCTCCCCGCTGAGCAGAGAGCCCAATGCGGGACTCAATCCCAGGACCCTGAGATCATGACCTGAGCCGAAGGCAGCGGCTTAACCCACTGAGCCACCCAGGCGCCCAGGACCTCTTCTTCATAAGGCCATTACCTTCAAGGGCAGGAAATGTAGCTGAATTTCTTAACACAGAGAAACAGGCACAGAGACTTAGACAAAAATGAGAAAACAAAGAAATTTAGCCCAAATGAAAGAATAAGGCCGTGGCCAGAGATCTAAGTGAAATAAATATAAGTAACACGCCTGATGGAGTATTTAAAGCCACAAGCATAAGGATACTCACTGGACTTGAGAAAAGAGTGGAAAACATGAGTGAGATCCTTACCACAGAGATAAGGAATAACATAGAGATAAAGGGCTCAACAAACAAAATAAGAAGCATGGTTGATGTAATGAACAGTAGGATGTAAGAAGCAGAGGAACAAATTAAGGACCTAGAAGAGATATTAATGGAAAGTAATAAAGCTAAACAAAACAGAGAAAAAAATGAATTATATATATATTTAAAAAAAAGACTTAGGGAACTCAGTGACTCCATCAAATGTAATAACATTCATATTACATGAGTCGCAGAAGAAGAGGAGAGAAAAAAGGGGGCCAAAGTTTTTTTGAAGAAAAAATTTGAAAACTTCCCTAATCTGGTAGAAGAAACAGATAACTAGATTCAGGAGGCACAGAGAGCACCAACAAAATTATCAAAAGCAGACTCACACCAAGACATACTGCAATTAAACTGGCAAAATACAGAGCTGAAGAAAAAAAAAAGTTAAGCAGCAATACAAAAGAAGACAGTTGCATACAACTGAAACCCAATAAGGCTATTAGGGGATTTTTCAGCAGAAACTTCCCAAACCAGGAGGGAGTAGTATGACACATTCAAGGTGCTGAATGAGAAAAATCTGCAGCCAAGAATACTCTATCTAGCAAGGCTATCATTCAAAATAGAAGGACAGATAAAGAGTTTCCCAGACAAACAAAACCTAAAGGAGTTCAGGACCACTAAATGAACCCTACAGAAAAGATTAAAGGGAATACTTGATTGGAAAGGCGAGATCGAAAGTGTATAGGTAGGAAACACAGAAGCAGTACAAATAAATATTTCCTATAAAATCAGTCAAGGGAATCACAAAATAAAAATATATAAAATATGGCAACATACACCTGTGATGTGGGGAGGCGAGGACTAAAGAATGGGTTCCAACTTAAATAACCGTCAACTTGGTATAGACTGCTATATGCAAAGAGGTGGTATACAAACCTAATGGTAACTATATATCAAAACCCACTAATTATATACAAAGAATAAAGAAAAGAAGTTCAAATATATCACCAAAGAAAATCAGCAAACCATGAATGAGAGAAAAACAAGAAAGGATCAGAGATAATCTTCAAAAACAACCACAAAACAAATAATGAAATGATAAGAAATAACATATCTATCAATAATTACTTTCAGTGTAAATGAACTCAACACCCCAATCAAAGGACATAGGATGACAGAATGGATTAAGATAAAACAAAACAAAACAAAAGGCCCATCTATATGCTGCCTACAAAAGACTCATTATAGGCCTGAAGATACCTGCAGATTCAAAGTGAAGGGATGGAGAAACATCTGTCATGCAAATGAATGTCAAAAGACAGCCAAAACAGCAACACTAATACCAGACAAAATAGACTTTAAAACAAAGACTGTAGTAAGTGATAAAGAAAGACACTTTATAATAATAATGGGAACAACCCAACAAGAACATATAACAATCATAAATATGTATTCATAGTTAATAACAAACACAAAGGAACTAATCAATAATAACACAAAAATAAGTAAGGGACTTTTACATCCCACTTACATCAATGGACACACCAGGTAAACAGAAAATCACAAAAAAAGAATTCCTTTGAATGATACACAGGAATAGATGGATTGAACTAACATATTCAGAACATTCCATCCTAAAACAGCAGAATACACATTCTTTTAAGTGCATGAAGAACATTGTCCAGAATAAATCGCATATTAGCCCACAAAACAAGCCTCATCTAATTCAAGACAATTAAAGTCATAACATGTACCTTTTCTGAAAAGGTAAACTAGAAGTCAACCACAAGAAAAAAAAAAAAAAAAACCTGAAAAGACCACAAATATGTGGAGGTTAAATAACATTCTACTAAACAATAAACGGGTCCACCAGAAAATTAAAAAAAAGAAATAAAAAAATACATAGAAACAAATGAAAATGAAAACACAATAGTTCAAAACCTTTGGGATGAACCAAAAGTGGTCCTAAAAGGGAAGTATATAGCAATACAGGCCTATATCAAGAAGCAGGAAAAATCTCAAACAAACAACCTAACCTTACCCCTAAAAGAACTACAAAAGAACACAAACAAAGCCTGAAACCAACAAAATGAAGAAAATAATAAAGATTAGAGCAAAAATAAATGCTACAGAGACTTAAAACAAATAAACAAATAAATCATTGAAATCATGGAGCTGGTTCTTTGAAAAAAAAAATCAATAATAAACCTCTAGCCAGACTTATTAAGAAAAAAAAATAAAAGATTCAAATTAAATTTCAAGTGAGAAAAGATAAATAACAACCAATACCACAGAAATACAAACAATTATAAGGTTTTGAGGGAGCATACCTCAACATAATAAAAGCCATATGAAAGAACCCCTGGCTAACATCTTCCTTAACTGGGAAAAATTGAGAGCTTTTCCCCTAAGGTAAGGAAGAAGACAAGGATGTCTCTCAACTCTCAACACTTTTATTCAACATGGTACTGGAAGTTATAGCCACAGCAATCACACAACAAAAAGAAATAAAAGCATCAAAACCAGTAAGAAAGGAGCAAAACTTCCATTATTTGCAGATGACATCATAGTCTATACAGAAAACCCAAAAGACCACCAAAAAACTGCTAAAACTGATACATGAGTTCAGTAAAGTTGCGAAATACAAAATCAATATACAGAAATCTGTTGCATTTCTATTCACAACAATAATGAAGCATCAGAAAAAGAAATTAAGAAAAGAATCTCTACAACAGAACCAAATATAAGAAGACACCTAGAAAAAAACATAACCAAAGAGGTAAAAAACCTATACTCTGAAAACAATAAAACATTGATGAAAAAAATTTAAGAAAACACAAAGAAATGGAAAGACTTTCCATGCTCATGGATTAAAGAATAAATATTGTTAAAATGTCTCTACTACCCACAGCAATCTACACATGCAGTGCAATCCCTATCAAAATACCAATAGCATTTTTCACAGAATTGGAGCAAAAAATTCTAAAATTTGTATAGAACTGTGAAAGACACTCAATAGCCAAACAAATCTTGAAGAAAAAAGCAGAGGTGCCTCGGTGGCTCAGTGGGTTAAGCCTCTGCCTTCAGCTCAGGTCATGATCTCAGGGTCCTGGGATCAAGCCCTGCATCAGGGCTCTCTGCTCAGCAGGGAGCCTGTTTCCATCCCCCTCCTGCCTGCCTCTCTGCCTACTTGTGATCTCTGTCTGTCAAATAAATAAATAAAATCTTTGAAAAGAAAAGAAAAGCTGGAAGTATCACAGTTCCAGACTTCGTTATATAACAATGCTGTGGTGATCAAAACAGTATGGTACTGGCAAAAAAGAGACGTAGAGGTCAATGGAACAGAATAGAAAACCCAGAAATAAGCCCACAGGTACATGGCCAATTATTCTTCAATAAAGCAGTAAAAAATATGCAATGGGAAAAAGCCTCTTCAACAATGTTTAGAAAACTAGACAGCTACATAAAAAATAATGAAACTGAACCACTTTCTTAAACCAACAAATAAATAAATTCAAAATGGATTAAAGACCTAAATGTAAGACCTGAAACCATAAAAATCCTAGAGCAGAACACAGGCGGTAACTTACTTGATATCAGCAGTAGAGACTTTTTTCTAGATGTCTCCTAAGCCAAGGGAAATAAAAGCAAAAAATAAACTATTGGGACTACATCAAAATAAGAAGCATCTGTACAGCAAAGGAAACAATCAACAAAACTTAAAGACACTTACTGAATGGAAGAAGATATTTGCAAATGACATATCCAATAAAGGGTTAGTATCCAAAATATATAAAGAACATATACAATTAACACCCCCCCAAAAAGAGTCCAATTAAAAACTGGGCAGAAGACATGAACAGATATTTCTCCAAAGAAGACATTCAGATGGCCAACAGAAATGAAAAGATGCCCAACATCATTCATCACCAGGAAAAAAACAAATCAAAACTACAATGAGATATCTTTTCACACCTGTCAGAATGGCTAAAATCAACAACACAACTGACAACAGGTGTTGGCAAGGATGTGGAGAAAGGGGAACCCACTGTTGGAGGGAATGCAAACTGATTCGGTCACTCTGGAAAACAGTATGGAGGTTCCTCAAAAACTTAAAAACAGAACTACTTAATGATCCAGTAATCATATTACTCGGTACTTACTCAAAGAAAACAAAAACACTAAATCAAAGGGATACCTGAATCCCTATGTTTATAGGAGCATTATTTACAACAACCAAATTATGAAAGCAGCCCAAGTGTTCACTGGTTGATGAATGGATAAAAAGGTGATACATACGCACAACAGAATATTGTGCAGCCAAAAAAAAAAAAAAGGAATGAAATCTTGCCATTCTCAACAACATGGAAGGAGGTAGAGGGTATAATGGTAAGTGAAATAAGTCAGTCAAAGAAAGACAAATACCATAGGATTTCACTCATATGTGGAATTTAAGAAATAAGACAAAGGACAAAGGGGGAAAAAAGGAGAGAGAGAGAGAGAGAGACGCAAACCAAGAAACAGACTCTTAAATAAGAGTCTTAAATAAGACTCTTAAATAAAGAGAACAAACTGATGGTTACTGGAGGGTAGGTTAGTGGGGGATGGGTGAAATAGGGGATGGGGATTAAATACACTTGTCATGATGAGCATCAGGAAATGTTGAATCACTATACTGTACACTGGAAACTAATAAAACACTATCTGTTAAAATAATAAGCAAAAGACTTTGAAATAACACAAGGAAATGGTTATTTTATAATAATCTCATGTTAAATGAAAAAATTGGATACAAAATCATGCTCCCTATAATTACAACTAAAAAGTGCATAGGAGAAAACCCGGTAGGCTTTTTTTTTACCATTTTCTGTAGGATGATCTTATACAAATCAGGATACTAGGAAAAAAGTAGATAAATATAAAATTTTGGTAGACTGCCAAATTGTCCCCCAGAAAGGTGTTGCACTGATTTACTTTTCCACTAACACTGCATTTAACATATTTTCTATGTGTTCTATAATGTGCATAAATAATATTTACACTGGAGAAAATAGCTTTTAGATTTTGCTCAAAAATTTTCAGAGTCCAATCTTAGAGATAGTGCCAATACTCTTGACAAATTGAATACAGGCAGTATTAATTGTCTACTTCTTTTATAGCTCCCATATTTCCTAACATAAAAGACATGCCTGGGATGTCAATCTGTGTTTAATTCATGCAATTGCCTTATTTAGTTGAGCAAATATATGTACAAATTGTTAAACGGAAGCTATGGGGAGAAGCAAAAATAAATCAAAACTCTACCCTTAAATAACTCAGAGGCTTTTACACATAAAAACTATGAAACCGGATAGATATGTGCCACGAGGCAGGTCAAGAGCCTACAGATGTTCACTATGATTTGGGAAGAGTATGGATAGGCAATGGGTAGTAGCCAGTAAGTATGGGACCCTAGAAAATCTCTTGCTAGAAATGCAAAGGAAACCATGGCAGAGCATGAAGGGTACAATTCTATATACTCACCTTTGTTTTTGAAAATGATAAACCTCCTCCAGTGACACTGAAATTCAGGAATATTTTCCACTACCCACTTTTCAATAAAAGGATTAAACTTACTCCAAAACTGTCAGGTTCCACACATGCTAGCTGACTCTAGGAATATACGCATTAAATAAAACAATAACATAAAACTTTTAAAAGTGTTCCAATTTTTAAGATGTTTACACTTCACTCTAGTGAAAAAAAAATCCAAATAATCAGAAATCAAAGTTGTTTGAGTAAATACCTATTTAAAAACAAAACAAAAAAACCAGCTGAATCATATGGAAGATGTCAACTTTTTAAGAAACTTCCAAGCTGTTTTCTAATAGCTGTGTAGTGAATATCTTGTTTTGATTTAAATTTTCCCTAATAACCAGTGATTCTGAGCACCTTATGAGCTTATTTATCATCTCCGTATCTTATTTTGTGACATGTCTTTTCAAGTCTCTTTCCATTTCTTTATCAGGTCATCTTTCTATTTCTGGTTTAAGGGTTCTTTGTATCTTCTGGATAAAAGCCCTTTTTCAGATACATGGTTTGCAATTATTTTCTCATCAATGGCTTGCCTTTTCATTTGTTCAACATGTACATGAGTGTTCCTAGCAGCTTTATTTATAATAACCAAAAACTAGAAACAATATAAATGTTCATTAACAGGTGAGTGGGTAAACAAATTGTGGCATGTCCATGCAATGGAATACTACTCAGCAAATAAAAAGTAATAAACTATTAGTATACACAACAATATTGATGAACCTCAAAATAATTATGCTGAGTCAAAGAAACCAAACAAAAAAATAAGAACATGTAGTGAATGATTCTATTTATATAAATAAACTCTCTGAAAGTCAAACTAGTCTGGGGCATCTGGGTGGCTCAGTCAGCCCAGTGTTCAACTCTTGATATCGGCTGAGGTCGTGATCTCAAGATGGTGAGATCAACCCCATGTCAACCCCATGTCATCAGGCTCCATGCCGGCTGTGGAGCCTACTTAGGATTCCCTCTCCTCTCTCCTCCCCTACCTCTCCCTCTCTCAAAAGAAATGTAATAAAACAATAAATAAATAAAATGAAATAAAATTGAAACTTGTCTATAGTGACAGAAAGCAGATCAGTGGTTGTTTGGGGTATCCAGGGATGTATGAAGGGCAGGAAGGGAATGTCAGGAGGGATCACATGGGAGCCTAGGAAACTTTTGGAAGGGATGTAAATGTTGATGATCACAACTGTGAGCATGGTTTTACAGGTTGTTCACATGTCAAAACCTATCAGATGGTATAAGTTAAATACATATGTCAGTTATATTTCAGTAAGTATTAAGAATGCAATGGCGGGGGCGGCGCCTGGGTGGCTCAGTGGGTTAGGCCATTGCTTTCGGCTCAGGTCATGATCTCAGGGTCCTGGGAACGAGTCCCGCATCCGGCTCTCTGCTGAGAGGGGAGCCTGCTTCCCTCTCTCTCTCTCTCTCTCTCTCTGCCTACTTGTGATCTCTGTGTCAAATAAATGAATTAAATCTTTAAAAAAAAAAAAGAATGCAATGGGGGGGGCACGCCTAGGTGGTTCAGATGCTTGGGCATTTGCCTTTGGCTCGGGTCAGGATCCTGGTGTCCTGGTGTCCCTGGGGGCTCAGGGAGGAGTGTGCTTCTCCTTCTCCCTCTGCTCATGTTCTCTCTATATATATCTCTCTGTCTCAAATAAATAAATAAAATCCTTAAAAAAAAAAAAAAAGGAATGCAATTAGGGAAATGTGACCACATAGATAACTAAAGGTTGCTACAGAACCTCAGAAAAAGGGCATCTAATTTTAACTGAGGGTTCAGGGGCGGCTTCCTGAAAGAATGGCGCCCAAGCTGAGGCTTGCAGAAAAGGACGGGAAGGGTGTGCGTGCCACCCTCTTCCACATTCTGACCAACAGACCTTATCATCATTCATTTCATGTCACTTCAGAATCACTTCCAATACAGTCCTCTAAGTAGGAAATCCTAATCTAATAGTACTGGGATGAGAGGTAAAAATGAATTTACCACTCCTGGAATCAGAATTATTCTGAGGAGGAAGGGCTCAAGGATTTTAGAATATTCTGTTTCAAAACTGGTTCTGTCTTGTCCCATCGCGAAACCTGAGCTGGTTAACCACAGGATACCAACTGCAGTGGGGAGCTCTTTGCAGACAGTATCTCATCAGGATGGATTTCTCAAAGAAGACTGAGGCAGGAATTTTCATACAAGGCATTGATGGAGGGTGCCCTGAGGAGACGGGGAGGAGGGATGCAGGGTAGGGTGGGGAGCAGTGGAGCAAAGCCAGTCCTCAGGTGGAGCCTTGTTTTAGCCCCATCCCATGGGAACTCTGCAGGGTAGGGTGCAGAGTGCAGTGGAGCAAAGCCAGTCCTCAGGTGGAGCCGCGTTTTAGTCCCATCCCATGGGAACTCTGCAACAAAAGCTGCACAGCAAAGCTCTTCCAACCTTTGCATCCTGGGTTCATGAGTCACTGGCTATGGGGGCTGTAGGGTGTGTGTTGGGACGGGCGTCTCAAAGGACAGTAATTTTGCCAGCAATGTGGAAGACAGGAAGGGGATCTGTGAGCTGTTAGCAGCCAACACTCAGGGCAGCTGGGGATGGGGACCAGCCTGGAAAGAGGGATGGTAACTTGCTCTTTGCCACAGTAACTCGCTCTTTGCCCCTTGCTTCTCATATTCTTACCATCAGGCTTTACAACAGGGATCCTAAGCCTCAATGCCTGCAGGAAGAGGCATGAGAGACAATGAATGAGATGGCTGTAGGTACAGAGGAATATTTTCTTTACCTTAAGAAAAAATATACATATACTAACAAATGCAATAATAAGTAAGACTCGGGTGATCCTGGCATCAGGGAGAGGTAGAAACTGGCTAGATGGAGAACATTCAGCTCTAGCTCACCTAATTCTCACTGTCAGCGCCAATTAAAATAATAATCATTTTTAAAAAATGAAAAAAATTATTCACAGGTCAGAGTTGGCCCACGGGCAATCAATATGTAATTTCAACTTCAGGCAAATAAGAAAAACATACTCCCTACAAAAGCTTTCCCACATTTTTGGAGTTCAAAAGTAGTAAGTAGGCAGCAACAAATAGATTTCTTTTTTATTATTCCACCATATTTTTATTTTTTCCACCGGAAATCTAAAAATCAAATGGAATACTAATACATAAGAAAGACAAAATATTAGGAAAAGACCCAAAGCATACCAGGAATGTGGGGGGGTCCACTTCGTTACGAAGGTGCTGATTTGATGTTTACTTGAAAAAGTTAAGTAAGTCAATTCAAATAAACTCCTTGTTAAAAGGCTTTGTTAGGAAAGAGGGGTCAGGGCCAGCCCCAGCCATGTCTATGGTGTCTCACAGGTGGGACCTTCAGATGTTGTCATGGCTACCAAGCAAGAGTCGCTAGTCAACAGAGAACAGAAGCTGTCACTAAGTCTGAGTCCAAAACTGAAAGACCCTAGGTACCTTCCCTGGTGGGGAGCGACAAATTTGCAGGTGGAGACACACACTCTGCCATTCAATGGCCTTGACTGGATTTTTCAGTCTTCTACTGAGTAGAAGACTGCTAAATGCAGGTTCATCACCACAGAACAATAGCTACTTATAATCTGCAAAGCATTGAGCCCTGGGGGCAGTGCAGGGGGTGAGGGGGAAGTCTGTCTTCCTCCAGGCCAAGAATTGTGCTAAGGCTTTTTTTTTTTTTTTTAAGATATTATTTATTTATTTGACAGACTGAGATCACAAGTAGGCAGAAAGGCAGGCAGAGAATGGGGGGGTGGGGGGGAGCAGGCTCCCCGCCAAGCAGAGAGCCCGATGTGGGGACCGATCCCAGGACCCTGGGATCATGACCTGCGAAGGCAGAGGCTTTAACCCACAGAGCCACCCAGGAGCCCCTGTGCTAAGGCTTAGTTGAATGTGCTTGGGAAAGCCATGGTGTTACCAGGCCACTCTGCAAACAGGTCGCTCCCAGAGACAAGGAAGGAAGTATCTACTTGGTTCTGGTAATCTCACACCACTCCCTTTCCTTTAAAAATGTATGAAGTAAAGCTTTTTTTTTTTTTTTTTTTTTTTTTTTTTTAGAAAAACAAGAGAATCTTCATCACTATCTGGTGTGTCTTCGCGGAGACCCAAACATATAGATTTCTGTGGGTTCTTTAATTGTGGAAGCAATTTTAAACTCTGTCAACATCGGCCTTATTAACCCAGAGGGTGTTAATTTGCAGTTCTCTATTTAGCTTCGGTGTTTCCTTTGCATTAAACAGGAGTTGATTCCTTATTCCGAATCTTACTGCCCTCCGCTCAGGAGATACACTTCTACCAGTGGCGACCTGCGTGGTATGTAGATGAGCTCTTGGAGATGAACTGAAATCCCTCAGGAGGTGGAATAATGTAGTTTAAAGGAAGCCCATATCCTACACATCTGCCCATATCCAGAGGGCCAGAGCCATTAAGGAACACACAATTCACACTGTGTTTCAATATTGCTGTGCTTCTAGATTGCTTCCCAGTAAATCCAACTCCTGACAGTCACCTGTAATTGATTACCCTGCCTTGTCCAGCAGCTTCTATTGTTTTTATTTATAATGAAACAGAACTTGATTCTCAGCAACCTCCCCAGGTCTCTTGGAAGCTATTTCATAAAATTAAAATTTCATAAAATTAAAGTGTTTCTCCCATTAAAAAAAAAAAAAAAAAAAACCTGCTCCCCCAAAGTACAAGGATTTGATTCAAGCCCAGCTTGGTAAGTGACTGGGAGGGATTTGGCCACCTACATTCTGACTGCTTAATGAAGCAGAGAAGAGAAACTCACATTTCTCAAGCATTTACTAGGCATAATTCCTCTGCAGGGGCTTTATATATAGGCAATCTTGTCCATTTTCATTCTCATAACCAAGAAAGTGCTGCTATCAACATCTTGGAACACAATGAAAACTCAGGTTACTTATCATCGACCTAGTTAGAAAGAGGTCAAGTTTAGGGGTAGGCTTAAACCTTTGCTCAGCTTCTTACTAGCTTTGTGACCTAAGACTGATCTTCCTTTCCTCATGCCTAATATGGGGAAAATGGAACAGGTGTTGTACTAGGATTAGTTTAATGAGTGCAGAAGCCCCTTTACACACTGTCAGGCATGTAAAGGCAGTCTCTTTTTCTGAGCTTTCTCCTTTCTAAAGCTCATGGGCTTTGTGTATGCATGCACACAGTACTTGTGAGTTTGAAACCATGGCAGAAATGTTCTCCTTCACAACTGGCTGAAAACATAAGACCTTGGCAGGTTCTCCTATGGCCAGTTTCATTCTCTGCCTCCACTCTTGACCACACATCCCTCTCCTTACTCTTCTCTATTTCTTACTCTACCTCTCCTGGTCTCTGTTCTACTACTTCCCCTCCTTTCTCCCTACCAAAGATTTCCTCCTTCCAGACTGCCAACCTAATCCTAATTCCCTTGGTTAGGGACTCTGCCTCCAAAGCATCTTGATGACCTCCACAGAAGCACTTCCTGCCTCACCATAACCAGGACAGGCAGTGGCGGTGGACCTTGTGGATAAATATACACTTGGAGATTAAAGAGCATCCTGCTAAAGAATGAATGGGTCAGCCATGAAACTGAAGAAGAATTTTTAAAAATTCATGGAAACTAGGGGCGCCTGGGTGGCTCAGTGGGTTAAAGCCTCTGCCTTCTGCTCAGGTCATGGTCTCAGGGTCCTGGGATCGAGCCCCACATCGGCCTCTCTGTTCCTCGGGAAGCCTGCTTCCCCCTCTCTCTCTGCCTGCCTCTCTGCCTACTTGTGATCTCTGTCTGTCAAATGAATTAATAAAAAATCTTTAAAAAAAAAAAAAAAAGGGCCAGATGGCTTCCCAGGGGAATTTCACCAAACATTTAAAGAAGAAATAATACCCATTCTACAGAAGCTGTTTCAAAAAATAGAAATGGAAGGAAAATTTCCAAACTCTTTCTATGAGGCCAGCATTACTTTGATCCCCAAATCAGACAAAGACCCCACTAAAAAGGAGAATTACAGACCAATATCACCGATAAACATGGATCCCAAAATATTCACCAATATATTAGCCAATAGGATCCACCAATACATTAAAAGGATTATTCACTGCAACCACATGGGATTTATTCCTGGGATGCAAGGGTGGTTCAACATTTGCAAAGCAATCAACATGATAGATCACATTAATAAAATAAAAGACAAGAACCATATGATCCTCTCAAATGATGCAGAAAAAGCATCTGACAAAGTACAGCATCATTTCTTCATTAAAACTCTTCAAAATGTAGGGATAGAGGGAACATACCTCAATACCATAAAAGCCATCTACAGAAAGCCCACAGTGAATATCATTCTCAATGGGGAAAAACTGAGAGCTTTTCCCTTAAGGTCAGGAACATGACAGGGATGCCCACTCTCACCACTATTGTTCAACACGGTACTAGAAGTCTTAACCTCAGCAATCAGACAATGAAAAGAAACAAAAGGGATTTAAATTGGCAAAGAAGAAGTCAAACTCCCACTCTTCACAAATGACATGATACTTCATGTAGAAAACCCAAAAGACTCCACCCCAAAATTGCTAGAACTAGAATACAGCAATTCAGCAACACAGCAGGATACTAAATCAATACACAGAAATCAGTCACATTTCTATACACTGACAATATGACTGAAGAAAGGGAAATTAAGGAATTGATTCCATTTACAACAGTACCAAAAACCACAAGATACCTAAGAATAAACCTAGCCAAAGAGATAAAGGATCCACACTCTAGAAACTACTCTCTAGAAACCACACTCTAGAAAGAAACTGAGGAATATACAAGAAAATGGAAAAACATTTCATGCTCATGGATTGGAAGAATAAACATTGTTAAAATGTCTATGCTTCCCAGAGCAATCTACAAATCCAATGCAATCCCTATCAAAATACCATCGACATTTTTCACAGAGCTGGAACAAACAATCCTAAAATGTGTATGGGACCAGAAAAGACCCTGACTAGACAAGGTAATGTTGAAAAAGAAAACCAAAGCTGAGGGCATCACAATGCCTGACTTCAAGCTGTATTACAAAACTCTGATCATCAAGACAGCACGGTACTGGCACAAAAAGAGACATATGGATCAATGGAACAGAATACAAAACCCAGAAATGGACCCTCCACTCTATGGTCAACCAATCTTCATCAAAGCAGGAAATAATATCCAATGGAAAAAAGATAATCTCTTCAATAAATGGTGCTGGGGAAATTGGACAGCCACATGCAGAAGAATGAGACTGGACCATTCTCTTACACCATATGCAAAATTAAATTCAAGATGTGAGCTAGGAAAGCATCAAAACCCCGGAGGAGAACACAGGCAGTAACCTCTTCAACCTAGGCCACAGCAACTCCTGTAAGACATGTCTCTAAAGGCAAGGGAAACGAAAGTAAAAATGAACTATTGGAACTTCAGCAAGATAAAAGTCTTCTACACAGCAAAGGAAACTGTCAGCAAAACTAAAAGGCAACCTATGGAATCAGAGAAGATATCTGCAAATGACATAAAAGATAAAGGGCTGGTACCCAAGATCTATAAAGAACTCACCAGACTTCAGCACCCAAAAAAACAAGTAATCCAGTCAAGAAATGGGCATAAGACCTGAACAGACATTTCTCCAAAGGAGACATACAAATGGCTAACAGACACATGAAAAAATGCTCTGCATCACTTGGCATCAGGGAAATACAAATCAACACCACAGTGAGATACCACCTTACACCAGTTAGAATGGCTAAAATTAACAAGATAGGAAACAACAAATGCTGGCAAGGATGTGGAGAAAGGGTAACCCTCTTACAGTGGTACAAGCTGGTACAGCCTCTCTGAAAAACAGTATGGAGATTCCTCAAGAAGTTAAAAAATAGAGCTACCTTATCCCAGCAATTACATCACTGTGTATTTACCCCAAAAATACAGAGGTGAAATGAAGGGGCACCTGCACCCTAATGTTCATAGCAGCAACGTTCACCATAGCCAAACTGTGGAAGAAGTTGAGAAGGATTTGTCGAGCTGAGAAAGACTGTTGAAGGACTTCAACAGATGAATGAATAAAGAAGACGTGGTTCATATATTCGATGGAATATTACTCAGCCCCTCAGAAAGGATGAATACCTACCATTTACATCAACATGGATGGAACTGGAAGAGATTATGCTGAGTGAAATAAGTCAATCAGAGAAAGAGAGTTATCAGAAAGTTTCACTCATATGTGGAATATAAGAAACAGAGGATCATAGGAAGGGAGGGAAAACCAAATGGGAAGAAATCAGAGAGGGAGACAAAACATGAGAGATTCTGGACTCTGGGAAATAAACTGAGGGTTGCTGGAGCAGAGGTGGATGGGGTAACTGGGTGATGGGCATTAAGGAGGGCATGCGATGTGATGAGCACTGGGTGCTATATGCAACTGATGAATCATTGAACACTACATCAGAAATTAATGATGTACTATATGTTGGCTAATAGAATTTAAATTTTAAAAATAGTAAATCAAAAGTAAAAATTAATTAATTAAATGGCCCCTACTGATCTGAGATGAAGGTATATCTACATGACCCCTCCCGGTCCACTCAAAGACCATGAAGACAGGTACAGTCCTGATACCCTAAGGGCAACCAATAATCACATACGTGATTTCTCTGGGTTCCACTCAATTGCCACAATCACCTCGTTTCTCTGAGTATTGACATGCAATTTTCCATGCCTGTTTTCCTTTCTTGGTCTTTGTCTACTTATTGGCTGGAAAATCAATGTATGCACTCTATTTTTACACCTCATGAATCTGAGAAAATTGAGGAAACTCACACTTCTGTGGCATAATTCCCTTAAATCTGAAAGATCTAGTTCCAAAGCACACTGTTTACCATAGCCTTGTTCTCTATTTCATCTCAAATGTAATGGCAATAATGGTGGGCAGCAGGTACACCTGGGTGGCTCAGTCAGTCAAGCGTCAATTCTTGGTTTCAGCTCAGGTCATGATCTCAGGATCATGGGATTGACCCCCATGTCAGGCTCGGCAATCAGTATAGAGTCTGTTTGAGATTTTCCCCCGCCCACCGCCCCCCATCCACTGTGCACAGGTTGTCTCTCTAAAATAAATAAATCTGGGGAACCTGGGTGGCTCAGTGGGTTAAGCCTCTGACTTCGGTTCAGGTCATGATCTCAGGGTCCTGGGATCAAGCCCCACATCGGGCTGTCTGCTCAGCGGGGAGCCTGCTTCCTCTCTCTCTGCCTGCCTGCCTACTTGATCTCTCTCTCTCTCTCTCTCTCTCTCTGTGTGTGTCAAATAAATACATAACATCTTTTAAAAAAATAAAAATAAAATAAATATTTAAAATAATAGTAATAATGATGATGGGGAGCAGATGTGGAATGCTTTCTGCGTGTTAGGCCCTGTGCTGAGAGATTTCCACACCAGCCCTGAGAGGCTGATGATACTACCCTTATTCTATAGATAAGGAAACTCAGATTAGGCAGCCTTGTCAAAAACAATGATCAATGGAAAGGGAATGAAATATCTTCTAAGGAGCAGATACATGAGATGCTATTGTAGAAGGAATTATGAGCCTCAGACCAGATGATCCTGAGTTTGAGTCCCAGGCACTTGCCAACTGAATACACAAGGAAAGCTGCTTCACCTCAAATAGACTCAGTGTTTTTTTTCATCTCTAAAATGGGAATAATAAATCCTATTGTACAGGGATTATTGTAGGCATCGTTGTAGGAGTAAACTAATATAGAGAATAGAGTCTGAACCGTAATAAAACCTCTGCAGGTGTTTATTACCTTCCCTCCCTTATCACTGCTAGGTTATCATATAACCCAGCCAGTGGGCCTTCCCGAGTAACACTCCTGGCCATGGGCTAACCAATTCTGAAAATATGTATTTATTACCCAGACACCCTTTAGGGCCATTACAGTCTCGAGGAGATCTATCTCAGTTCATAGACCACTGGCCCAAGTAATCATTAAAAGCTAGTAAGTGTGTGTTTTGTCAATTCTGTTGTCACACATGAGCACTAAGTCTTTGCGCTCCAAATCTTCTTGCAACATTTTTTCTAACTCATTACGTATTTCCGCAGTGGATTTTTTCCACTCATTTCTGTTGTATTTTTTGTTTAAGAGTGAGAGGGAAAATGGGATTGGGAGAGAGACAAACCGTAAGAGACTCTTGATCTCACAAATCAAACTGAGAGGTGCCAGGGGGAGGAGTGTAGGGAAATGGTGGTGAGGTTATGGACATTGGGGAGGGTATGTGCTATGGCGAGTGCTGTGAAGTGTGTAAGCCTGATGATTCACAGACCTTTACTCCTGGGGCTAATAATATATTCTATGTTAATTTAAAAAAAAATAAAAATAAAGAATGAGAGGGAGCCAGCTCCTATAACCCATCTCCCCTGTAGTGATTCTGCTCGTCTACAAGAGTCTACCACACTGCGCGTGTCCTGCACTGAGGAGATACTTGGACTGAATCCGTATGTCCCAGCAAACTCACACCCTTGAAAATAATGGCTTAAAATAGGAACGCTGACACCACCTTAATTCAAACGGCACAAACTCAGGGCTGTAATTTTCTATGCTACTTAATCTCCTGATACAAAAACCTCTGTTGCTCAAGGGAATTCTTCATCCAGTCCAGAGGAAAAAAATAAGTTAACAAACCAAATTAGCATGTAGTAGGGTTTTGCGGCTCTTATCATCCACATTAACCTCAGGGCTCTCTGAGGCTAACGTCTTTAGCTGTGCTGCTTTTTGCTTGCTGTCTCCAGACCACTAACCTTATTTCTCCATGGGGGAATTGAAAGCTGTGCTCTTTGCAAATCTCCCTCTGATTTTCATTTGGGTGTTTTTTGTTGTTGTTGTTGGTTTGTTGGTTTGGTTTTGGTAGAGCTAAGTCTTCAGTTTCCAAAGTCAGAAGAGCAAAGCCCCTTCCAAAAGGAGCTTACTTCGGACTGACACAACAAGGGGCTCCTCTTTTTAGCAGACCCTTGCACAGACATCAAAACACTTCGCCATTTGAAATGCAACTTTCTTCTCTTGGCACATTTGTGGGCCTCAGAAGAGACACATAGAGCAGCAGCGCCACCTGCTGGTTTTCGCACATAATTTTTGCAGCACTGTAATTCTCTTGGCTTTGGCTTTTGCATCAGAGAATGAGGTTAGCTCACTTTGGGATTCTATCACTCCCATGCAAGTCAAATGCTAGAATATCTTTAATAACCTTTTTGTAGCCCCTGCCTAATGAGATGATTTATCTTTAGGCCTAAATTTCAAGATGGAGGGGGAAATGGTAAAGTCAAAATGGGAAATAAATAAAATGTTTGTCTCCTCCCAATGGCATCTTCCCCAGACACCTGTGGGCACTCCTGTTCAACCTGTTGTGTGTCATGTTGGCTGATCAAGGACCTAGCTGCATAGCTGACACCATGGCATATAGTCAGCTTCTACCTCTGTATCAGAGTGGAAAAAACAATGGTCCAATAAGTGACTTTTTACCTGAGGCAGAAAAGCCCGCTTTCCTTTAAATTGAGGGAGAGCTGCCTAAATATAACATCACAGCAAAAATGCCCCAAAAGAGGAACTGCAGCTGGCACGATGGATGGCTTAGTGATCAACTGGACCAGTTGGCTGGTGCTACCAAGGACAGCAAAGTCATGAATCTAACCCTAAGGGCAAGTTTAGAAAAACTCTGTTCCATAGGAAGAGGAAACCGGCATCTCAGAATGCAAGGTGCCTACATGTACAAAAGCTGTCCAATTTTATTTTGCCAACTTATCAATACCATCACCTTCATCAGTGACAGAAAAATAAACACTGAGTGTCAGCTATAGGAAGGAAAGTTATGCTGTGCCTTTCCCTAAGGAAAAAATTTCTATGCATCCCAAAACCCACAACAAGGCCATTTTGCCCTATCTACCTCTCCAGTGGACCACATTATATGATTTTCATATCCAGAAAAATAAAGATAAAGATGTTTCATATTCTCAAGGTTTTAAAGGGACTTACTATTCCTAGGAGACAGTAAGTCAACAACTTTCTCGCAGACTATATATATAAACCACTTAGAAATCAGAATTTTCCCACCAAAGCATTTAAACAGTTCTTTCAAGATCACCAACGATCTCCACTTGTCAAGTCAATGGTCAGTTTTCTGTCTTCGTGAATGGAAAGTGGAGAAATGGTCTCCGGAGCCACAACAGGCTATGTCAGAAGTAGGTCTCTCTCCTCCCCTGCTTACTGGGGCAGTACCTCTATGGACTGCAAGCAGGTTCTATGGGTATCTCATTGTACTCTTTCTGTTACATTTTAGAGTTTTTTTATTGCTTTTTATATTGTGAAGTAATACATACATAAATGTTAAAATAGCATGCAGTAAAGGATGAGGACAAACAAAAATCACCCATAATCCCACTACTCAAAGATGGCCATTGTTAACATTTTGATGTATTTCCTTTGTATGCGTGTGTGTGTATGACAGAGAAAGAGACTATTTTCCGTTTTTCTATTGGGATTTTCCTCATATATGTATATGTATTCCGTACATATACATATTTACATATTCATATAATATATATCATATAATATATATCATCAATACATATACATATTTACATATTCATATAATATATATCATTTACATATTCATATAATATATATCAGCCTGGAAAAGTGTTTTAATCTTAACAGCAGACACTGGAATGCATGTTAAGGAAAAGGGATTTAAAAAAAAAAAAAAAAAAAAACTTTGGGATGCCTAGGTGGTTCAGCTGGTTAAGTATCTGACTCTTGGTTTCAGCTCAGGTCATGATCTCAGGATACTAGGATCAAGCCTTGTATCCTGTGTGGCTGCACGCTCAGAAGGAAGTCTGATGGAGAACCTCTCGCCCCCTCCCTTCACCTCATCCCCAATCATCGTGCAGGTGTGTGCTCCCTCTCTCTCTCTCTCTCTAAAACAAATAAATAAGTCTTTAAAAAAAAAAAAAACTTTTGTTAAGTGTGCAGGTGGGAAGTGGCACCCACCTCTCCCTACTCAAACTAAGAACTATGGGTTAGCTGGCACCAAGGCTTAGAGGAAGAAGAAAAAAGCTTAATGACGGAAGGAGGAATCTGGAGCTTCTAAGGCAATTCAGGAGGTAGACAATGGCAGGAAAATACAGAGAGAAGAGAGGGACTCAGTGTGAGGACCATACAACAAGACCAACCAAAACCATGCCTCAAAGTCTATGAAACTCAGGAGCACTTGCATGCATTTGGGAATGAAGCTGGATTAAGGAGATGAGGTTCCCATGAAGGAGAGCACAAGACAACATGCAAAGAAGCCAGAACCCGGAGGACTGAGGTCAGGAAGACAGATAACTGCTTGAGGCAGAGCAGAAATTCTTAGGACTTCTACAGCCCAGAGCATGGGTGAGTGTGTGTGTATGCGTGCATGCGTGCACACTCACACACACACACACAAACTCTCACACACACACGGAACAAAGACGCTGCATTTCAGGAGTTTCCTAAATATCCATCATGCTGAAGTGGTGCGTGCGTGTGTGTGTGTGTGTCCATTTCTATTTTTAATAAAGTGCTACATTTATAATATTATTTCTACACAAATTACTGGAAAAGGCAAAAAAAATCAGAGTAAAGGACACAGAAAAAAACATAGAAAATGGATCAACAGTTAAACTAAACATTTATCAGATTGAGCTATCTGTAACCCTGTGGAGGAAAAAAACAGCACAATGCCATCCTCCTCTCCTGGCCCCCACGTGCACACACTAGATAGGTCTGCCGAGTAATATCTATTTCTATTCATTTCCAAACTTACAAAGCTCAGGGCCCTTTTTCTATTTTACTTAAAGCAAGACTTTTCCAAATAAGGTAGCTTTTCATAAAACTATTCCCCCTCCTACATCTGTGTTCCCAGTGTCAGCAAGCCATAGAGGCTGCTATTTTCCAGGGCTGTCATTGTATTCTGTAACAAAGCACCCTTCCCTTTAGCTGAGCTGAACACTAGAAATGCTTTCAAACTAAAGTTTTCAGAGAAACTAGGCATTTTTTACCTTTAGCTGTGGGGTCTGACTTAAGCAATTTTCATTCCTCCTCTTGATTGAAGCTCATTTTAAGTTTAAAGAACAGTAACTGTAATCCCAATTCTCCTTCAAGGATTCTAGAAATGATAAAAACAGTATCACTTGATTCTTGGGGTAATAATCCATGATGTATCAGGACATCAGTGGATACAGAGGCATCTGAGAGCCAAGATAAACCAGTGACCATGCAAGAAATAGTCACCTAGGTCAGCAGTAGAAATCCTTGGGTTTTCCGTCAAAAGATTGCTGGGAAGATTGTATCCAGGATGCTTTAGAAAGTGATACTATGGGCAGCAGTAACCAGGTCTGGAGGTGACAGTCTCTGAACCCACTGGCAACGATGTAGGGCAAACTGTCATAGAAGCATCATAATCTCTCCCTTGCTTTTTCCTAAACCTGACCCTGTGGTAGTTCCTACAGCTTGAAATGCTTTATCAAATCTCTAAGAAATGCTCATGGTGGTTTTTTGGTATGTATATTTAACTCCATAACAAAAACTTACAATTTAATGATGTACTAGACACTGTGTTATGCATTAGAGATTTAAATAAAAGAAGCATGAATAATGTATCCTCAAGTAACTCACAGCTCAGGCATCACCTCTCATGGGAAGTCTTCCTCAATCTATAGCCTGTGGTAGCAGAATTCTAACCTGGCCGCCAACATCCCTGCCTCTCTCCCTAAACCTGAAGGATCCCCTTTCCTTGAATGTGGGTAGGACACAGGTACGGGTCATGTCTATGACCCCATGACACTCCCATGATTAGGTTATATTATCTGGCAAAGGTGAGAGGACTCTGCAGATGTAACTAAGGTCCCAAACCAGAGGACTATGAACTAATCAAAAGGGATATGATCTTGGGTAGGCCTGACTTAATCAGAAGCAAATCCTTAAAAGAGGAACTGAACCCTTTCTGAAGAGAGAGATACTTCTGCGGTTCTTGAAGAAGTAGACTTCCACATTGTCAGAGGGTCCCAGGCAATGAAATGGGTCTCCAGGAGCTAAGAGCAGCTCCTGGTTGACAACCCAGAAAGACAACAGACCTGAGTCCTACGAATACAAAGAAACTAAACCCTGCCAATAAGCATGTGAACTTGAAAGTGGACTCTAAGCTCCAGAAAGGAATACAGCCCATCCAACATTTTAATTGCAGCCTTGGGAGACCCTGAGCATAGGAACTAGCTAAACCATGTCAAAATTCCTGGCCCACAAAAACTGAGATAGTAAATGTGTGTTGTTTTAAATCACTAGGTTTCTGGTAACTTGTGACACAAAAATAGAGAACTAGCACAATGCCCAATTCTAATCTAAAAGTATACTATGAACAAGAACAAAAATGAAAGAAGCTATGTCCATAGTACCAAAAAAAGGCAGGACACAGAGAGGAAAATATGCACACTATTAACAGGAGATCTTGATTCTTTTTTTTTTTTTTTAAGATATTTTCATTTATTTCAGAGAGAACACAAGAAGGGGGAAGGGCAAAGAGACAGGGACAAGAAGACTCCCCACTGAGCAGGGAGCCCCATGCAGGGCTTGATCCCAGGACCCTGAAATTATGACCTAAGCTGAAGGCAGATGTTTAACCAACTGAGCCACAGAGGCACCCCCGGAGATCTTAGTTCTGATCCTGGTTCCTCTGTGACAGCTCTATCTCAGATCATTTTGAATGAGCCCAGCCTTAGGATATGACTACTCAAGAATGGACCGTCACCTCCCAGATGGGGTCATTTGGTAGACAGAACTTTCAGCAACATTCACTTGGTGTTGCTCAAACATCCGGGCCAGAAGTGGTATCTTGGTTTTGGCACTGTGTGCATTTAGTTCTTCTTTCTGACAAAAAGAGATCAAGAGGTTTTGCTGTTTGGAGAGGCTGTTCTTGAAACTGGAAATGGGCTGAGATCACTGGGAGATGCTGGCCTTTGAGTTCACCATGGCCAAAGGTGCCAACGTCCAGCCCATCTGAACACTAGACCCCTGTAGTAAAGTTAGAAGCAGAGAGACCAGGATCAGGTTTCACATGATTAAGAATATAAATTTTAGGTTAGGTATTCTCTCCATCAACAGCCTTACCTATTGTTACTGTCCCCATCATATGGGCTTATGAAGTGCCAGAAGAAGTCCAAGATCCTTGTATCCCAGTGGAGGTATTGCCTCCATCACCACACACTCTGAATGATAGTTGTCTCCTGCCTCCACGAACATATGCCAAGGCCATCACTTCCTGGTGTTAAGGTCTCTAATAGGTAACACCCCCTTTCCCTCATCTGAGCATTAAGTAAATTTAAAGATAAAGCCATAAAATGGCAAACTGAGGCTCAAAATATTACCTTTATTATCAATATAAATTAAACTGGAGGATGTAACTTAGTGAGAAAGCCACATATGCTGGAAAATGAAACACAAGATTAAGCAGATTTGCACACTACTCCCAAAAGAATTGAAGATTTTTCCCTGGAGAAAAAGTGGAGAATTAATATTCTCTGTAGCTAGGTTTTATAAGGTCGGGGGGGCAGAAGGAGGGGGAGCAGGGCTGCCTGCATCCCCTTTGTTCTTCCCAGTTTTACCAATTAGATAAATAGCTCCCCTCCCGCATCTTGGTGAAGAAAGGAGACGAAGGGTGGGCAGGAGTTAGACTAATTGATTTCTGTCCACTTGAAGAGAGCACCAAGCATGGCTGCTAAGTACAGCCCCAGGTGAGAAGTGCCCTTGTTCCACCGAGGAAAGAACACTAATCAGGATTTTCAGTGTGCACCAGAAAGGAGGAAAAAAGTCAGTCTGAAGTGGGTGGTAGAAACCGTGCGCTAGGAGGAAAAAGGAGCATAGGGGAAGGGACAATAAGGACTCCATGCAGGTTTCTCAGAAACAGGGAGAGACAGCAGGTAGAATGTGAGGGATGACAATAATTTGGAGAGCAGAAAAAGGAAGGGATGATACTCTCTCTCTCTTTTTTTTTTTAAAGATTTATTTATTTATTTATTTATTTGACACAGAGAGAGAGAGAGAGAGAGATCACAAGTAGGCAGAGAGGCAGACAGAGAGAGAGAGGGAAGCAGGCTCCCTGCTGAGCAGAGAGCCTGATGCGGGACTCGATCCCAGGACCCTGAGATCATGACCTTAGCTGAAGGCAGAGCCTTAACCCACTGAGCCACCCAGGAACCCGGGATGATACTCTTGATCAAGGAAAAAGCCGACCAGCATGGAGCAGTGTAGTCTGAAGGACAGTCCAGACTCAGCCAGGTGAGAGAGGGGATGGAAGGCCTCTGCCACCTGAGCAGCAAAGGGCTTAACACTGGAAGTCATAGAGGTCCATTGGCCAGAATAAAAGGCTTAACTGTGTGAATGCCCTGATGGGGATAGTTTCAGTGATTTGGTGTGAATGGTTTGAACTTGGAAATGAAACGGCTAAATTTGGAAATCAAAATTCCAATCATTCATAACATTTGCTTAAATATGTAATCATACTTTGTATCAGATATAGAGTTTCCATATCGATGCAAATCAAAATTATGACTCTATCTGTAAAAAACAAAAAAGAATTGTTAATAAAAACATTTGTTGGGGTGCCTGGGTGACACAGTCAGTTAAGTGTCCGACTCTTGGTTTCGGTTCAGGCCGTGATCTCAAGGTCGTGAGATCAAGCCCTCCTTCAGAGTCCATACTCAGTGTGGAGTCTGCTTAAGACTCCCTCCCTCTCATTCTGCCCCTCCCCCTCTAAAATAAATAAATAAATCTTTTTAAAAAAATTTGTTACAAGACATTTCTATTTTCTAAGGAAATTACATTTTCTGGCCAGGAAAAGCTGTTAGACTTGCTTTGATGGGCAATACAAAGCCACTGTAGGTGCCTGATAGGTGCTCCTTGAGGAAAGGAAGTAGTGATCAGAGTGCTTCCAATAAAGGGAGGCCAGAGCAGAGACCAGACAGAACTATCTGCTGAGACCATCGAAGATGCTCTCTGGGCACAGGGCCCTCATGAGATCCTTGAGGGGTGGTCAAAATCTCCCAGGCATAGCTTACAGGGCCAACATTTCAGAGAAAATCCTGCAGCATAAACCATTTTTAAATTTCTACCTCTTTAGTCAGTCCTACAGAACCTTTGTCAAACTGGAGTATCTCAACCCTCTCCTTCTACCTGAGGCAATACTGTGAGAAAAATTCATCCTCGGAAGTCTTGACTGCTCCTGCCATCCTGCAGTGTACATATTCTCTCCTCCAATTCGCAGAGGGGGGCAGAATATTCCATTTCCCCACTTCTCTCCTTTACAACGTACCTCAGACAGGTTCACCTTCACTCGAACTAGATAATGTTCAAGAGCCATTTGCTTGGGACATTTTAAGCTCTTGATGTACAACGTACAATGAAGGCTTTTTCCCTCATAAAAGAATTTGAGCCCCTGGAAAGTGGAGGAGGAAGATCTCCATAAAAGGCCTTCCAGAACATCAGGTGTTACCCCAAGGACAATAAGATCCTGACCCCACTCTCTAGCTTCCATCACTCCTGCCACGCACACAACTTTCTGTGCACCTGTTCCTTCCTCCAGGCCAATCCAGCTGTGTCACCCAGAGGCTGTGCTTCTCTCTCCTGCCTTGGAATAGAAATGCCTACCTCCAATATGGAAACTGCACCCCTGTAAGAGCTGTAAGACCTTCCTGGCCCCACCACTTTGATTCTCTCCTTACAGTCTGCATAAGTGCCTGAGAACACCTCAGCGCTGGAGGGCCATACTGAGCAGTGCAGTTTCAGACTTGTCTGTTGGAAGTGAGGTCACAGTATGTGGGGAGAGGATGAGGAGAATGTGCTCCACACACCTACTCCAGGTTACTGCAGTGAGCCTCAAGGGCCAGCTTCATTCATATATTTATTCATTCATTCATTTATTCAATCAACAATTCTACCAAAGCACTTAGCTAGATGGGGCATAAAATTTGACATCCACTTTCAAGACTTTGGACACTAGACTGTTAATATTAGGAGGACCTTGGAGACCATCTGTTCAAATTCTTGCCTATAGAGAAATCATCTTTCCAATATGCATGACAAGTATTGGAACAGAAGCAGCCCATTTCCTCCATTGACAACTCCAGTCCTCAGAAATTATTCTTCTGCAGGAAACCAAAATCTGCCCATATGCCAGTCTATTTCTAATGTCTAGAGACAAACCTTATTCTCCGTGGAAAATCCTTCAAATGTTTGCAAGATTCTCGTTGACTATTCCCAAAGGCAGTATTCACCTGCTGGTTGATTCACTCATTCCTTACCAAGAACAATTTATGAGCTCTTTTCTATCCCAGCTGCTGTGCTGGGGACTGCTCTGGTGTTTCAGAGCAAAGAAGACACATGATGACCATATCTTCAGATGGTGTTCCAAAAGTGGGGTATACAATCGTCCCAGTGCCCAGAGGGGCTTCTGCTGGCTCTGAGCTACTATTGTGCTTTTCTCCTGGTGACCAAAAGAGTCAGGAACATAAATGGCTAAGAGAGGCCGAGCTCTATACTGGATCAGATAACACGGACTCTGGACTCAGACTGACTGGAGTTCCAAGAAGAACTCTGTCAATTACTAGCTACGTGACCTTGAAAAACTTACAGAACCTCTCTAGTCCCAATTAATCAAGTATGAAATTAAGATGATAATGCCTTCTTTATCAGGTTATTGTGAAAAATATATGAGATACTACATGGAAAAAGCACTGCACAAATCAAGAGCAATTAGGGGAGGTATTATTGTTGTCAGTGCTATGCAAGTGTCCAAAGTCCAGAAGAGACTGGAAAACAAAGGCCTTTATTGCTCTTTAGGGTTGATGGTTGGTCCCTTCCTTCCAGCAGACTCCTACTGACCTACATTTAAAGCTGTTCTTTCTGTTCCTCTATTGGTGAGAAGGGGAAAGAAACATCACTCTCCTGGTGTGTTAGATTTACAGCCTTGAGAGAGCTCAGTACCTGCCAGGAATGGGCCTGCTTCCTTTGCAAGTTAGAGACTCCCTCTGTCTACTGCTGGGATCCCAGCTGTACTCACCAGGAGGACTGGGGGTGAGATGTGATGTAGACAGTAGGAGGACCAACCCTCAACATTCCACCTCCAACTGTTCCATCTCCATATATCCTTGGCCCCTATGTGTTCTAGTCAAAGAGGATGTCACATCGTAGCCTGTATCAGTGGTATCAGTGGAATTCCCACTCCTTATCTTGAGCCACTTAACTCTAGCCCACAGGCTTCTGCTAAATACTCATATATCAGAAGTGAAACTAGATATTATTTCCTGAAATTGGTGGCAGTCACTGAAATAGTGGGAAACATTACAGCCAGGTTGTCATGAAGGGATCCATCCCCTGAGACTTTGTGCCTCTACCCTGAATTTGGGGCAAGATGCAGAGGCCAAGAAACACAAGAAGGTATAGGGGCAGGTGTCTTATGTCTGTCTGTCTGTCTATCTTTCTTTCTATCGACCTACCTATCACCCTAGTAGGAAACTGTTATTCTGCACGTCAGTCCTTGAGGAAGAGGTGGGTGCTGGAAGAGAGGTCATAGGTTGTCTTCAGAAGGACTGACCACTTTTTCCCTCAGATTTTGCACTTGCTTTCCTGCCAAGACTCCTAGCAGCATTGTCTGCCTCTAGCTTTCATATGCCTCTGTACCAGGCACACCAATCCGCTGCTCATCCCACTCACTGGGCTGATGCCACAGTGGTCCAGACTGGCTCCCCAGCAAAGTCTGAGCGTTTTCTTGAGGCACACGAAGCCCTTTGTGCGAAGCACCAGGAGCTGTTCTCCTTTCATGAATACATTCTGCTTTCTCCCTCCTGCTGTCCAAATGAGCTTACCAGAACCTGCCACTGCACTGTGCCAACAGCCGTCTCAGCACTGCCCTAACTGAGCAAAGCCTGGCCTTTGGCTTCCTTTCACTCCTCCAGGCTTTCAGAGGCTCTCATCAAGTCTGCAGCTCACCTTTTCATGGTGCGATCCCATGGCCTAACGCAGGGCATGGAAATCCAGCCATCCGTGGCCCATGTTTCCTGGCTCCACATTTCCCACAGAAGGCCTCCTCCTCTCCCCAGCATTCACTCTGGCCTCCTGCCTACAGTTGATCCCGGTCCCATCTGTGATCGTATCTACCAGAAGAACAAATTGGGGCAAGGCTAAGAATAAAAAAGAAGAAAGAAAAAAGAGAGAGGAGTGGGGAGGAAAAGAGAGGAAAGGAGTCTTCCTTAAAGGATTCAAAGGAGGCCAAGCCCTCTCTTTGAAGACCAGTGTCCATCACCTCAGATCCCAAAGGAACCCCAGGCCCTAGGAGCTCAGATGAATGGTGAGAATCTTCTGGATTATAAGCCAGATCATCTGAGCCACAGTCTTGCTGCACCAATGATAGGGATGCTTGCTTATTATTTCAAATTCCACCTTTCCTAAACCTGAGCCATCAGTATTTCAGTCTTCATGCCCCAGTAGGGCCCTGAAGATTCCATGGCACCCCCATCGCCATTTACCACCCCGAATTCCCCTCTCGTTCTTTTCTCTCCAGGTCACTTGACTGCCTCCCACACCTGTGCTGTGCTTCATCAAGGGAATACAGATCTCGGCTCTCATTCTGTCTCCAACTCTGGTCACAGCATATTCCAGGACGTTAGACCTCTTGCCCATCTTCCCGAAACCACATTTTTAATCAGCAAACACTAAAGATGCCAGTTCCTCCTGGTGACTGTCAGGCTGGTACCGAAGACTGACAGAGGCAGGCAGCCACTGGGCGAGCAGTTGAGGATTCACTTTCCTGGAATCCAACATAGCTCAATGCATTTTTGTTTTGTTTTCTTTTACTGAACTTCAGTTTCTTTCAAAAAAGTGAAGGTATTAAACTGTTAACCTAGATGATCTAATCGCTCCCTCCTCTCTGTTCCCCTAATGGGCACACAGAGGGGACCACATAAAGGGGGAGGGGTTCATTTAAATGATGGTACAATCATATATGCACAGGCTGCGTACAGGTAAATACTTCTGATACGGCAGACCTAGAGGAGCAACTCACAGATGTCAGGCCCAGGTTTCTCATAAGTTGCCTCAAGTATATTTTGTGTCCTCAGGAAACACAATAATTATAAGAGCCACTACCACCACGCCCACCCCCTCTGCCATGCTTTACTTCACCCCACACTGAGGGGTCTGGGATCTTAACCAAGTCCTTCTTCCTAAACATGGATCAACTCTGTCCATCCCCACTTACACTTCCTTGAATGAAGGTGACCATTGCTCCAAGAAAGCTTCTCTCACCTCCCCTCACTCTTTTCCTTCTAGTTGCTTATACTATGGACAATATTCCTGGTTGGACTAGGAACCAGCCTTTCCTAGGTGGTTTTTTAAGACCTAATCTTGTCCCTGAGCTCATATAATCTTTCAGCTCAGAGATATACCTGACCATGACTCCCCAATAACTGGGATATCTAGATTTGTAAAATCTTTAGAGGAATCTACACTTACATCAACCAGAGTTAGCCTTGGGTCTCAGGACATTCTCAAGGACGTTCAAGGTCAAACACTCCAACCTTATCCATTATATTGTCCTTAGATAAAGCTGACATCTAGCAGACTGTGTGGTATTCTCACTGCCATCTCCAAGAACAAAAACACATTTTCCCTCTGGAAAATTGCTCCTTGCCCCACATGCAGTGTCCTTTTGCTGCAATTACATTTAAACACAAATGTTTGCTTCACTCTCCAAGGGGTTTTGTTTCTAACTCTCTGGAATTCCAATAACTGGTTCTAGCTTCTTTAAAAAAAAAAAAAACAAGGAGTAGCTGAATAGACTACACAAAATCTCAATTAGGTTGCCCAGTTCAAGGAACAAGAATCACTAAAAGTTTTGTTCACATACCTAACCCCTACTTTCTCCTTAGCATGGTTAAAAAACAAAACAAAAACAAAAACAAAAACAGAACAAAAAAAAACACAATAACAACTCTAGTTGCACACCCATTAAAGAACACTAAAAACAGAAAATCACCTACTTTACCATGGCACTCACAAAATTGCTACTTTTGTTTTTCTAATCCTTGGCTCTCCATGAGTAACAAAGGCTACACTTTTGGACATAGGTATAATACCATTTACTAGATTTCCTTTTGTGTTACAAATATTTTTTCCACTATTACTACAAAGCCCTCAATTACAATTTGTAAGGGTTTCAGGACAGTCCATTGATTTGATGAGTTTATTTCATGCTTTCCTAGTACTGGACTTATAAGCAATTCTCAGATTTTTTCCAAAACAGACAATGCAACAGTGAATATCATAGTACATAAAGCTTTGTCCCTTCATCAGATTATTTCTTTAAAAGACAGTCCCAGGAGGGAAATCCCTGTGTCAAAGCATAAACCTTTTAATGGCTCTTAAAGTATTTTGTACTATGCCTTTCCAATCAGGGGATATTCTTGTCTCCTGCCACTGCAATTTTTAAGCACATTGCTAGGAGAATGTCTGTGAACGATGAAAAGAACTATTTCTTTCTCCAACATAGCAACAAAAGATTCAAACCTAAGCTCTATACCAAGGCATTGGCAAATAATTTCCCTCGGCCTTTTTCCCATCCTTACTGATGCCAGGTGATATCCTCTCAACACTATACCTCATGGGTCATTTCTACACTTGTTCTCTATGACCCAACAGCAGGAAGGCAGTGCCCAGTTCCTCCAGCCACAGACTGTACCTCTGAGACTGGCACTCTGAAGGCAGTCTTGTCTGGGTCTGGGTCTCTTTTGTCCTGACTTCTCATGCTGCCAAGGCTTCCTTTCCACTAGCATTAGATTCCTCTCCTTCCTGGTCCAGACCAAGCTTCCCTGTCCAACTGCCCTGTCAACCCCAGCAACTCACCAGTCTCCCAGTGAACTGAAATGGAACTGCTCCCTTTCTAACTTCCCTAGCTTCAAGTCCCAATGCCTCCCCCATCATTACTTATTCATAGTCTTAATGGGGGGGGGGTAACATTTTCCAAAGGAAATGGGAGGAGACTGAAAGTATTATTCAAACTCTTATTAAAAACAGAAAGCAAGAAAGGTCTGAGAGGAATAATAATAGAAAAATTAATATCCTCCCAAATCCCCAGCCAGGAATAAGAAATGACTTGCCTTCCTTTAGCAAAACTGCTAAGTTTGAATATGAGGTTTCTATTTAATAAATGTAGGTTCACGTTCAGCTGAAGCAACCATAAACTAGCAATGCTTGCCAGATGCCAGAAGTCCCAAGAAGCTAACAGCCTGGGACAGTTGGCTGAAAACATCAAGGTCACCTGAATTGAGATTCTCCACAAAATCAAAAGCTTGGTGATGTGGGTGTAGATATTTGTCAGCTCCAAGTCAGTGCTTAGGCAGTACTCAGGATGAGGCAAAAGTCAAAGCAGACTTCTAGATGATTCCACATCATGGACAACACATCCCATAACCTTCAAACCTCTGGACTACAGCTACCCATTCTGATTGAAAAAAGAAAAAAAGAAAGAAAATCTCATAGTTATTTATTTTTTCTTTTCAATTTATCCATATTAAAAATAACATACAGAAATGCATGTGCTAGGACTTGGGAGCAGAGTAAGAAGATGCAAATACAGGTTTAACTTAAAAAAAAAAAAAAAAGGCAATCTCCATTAGGCATTTACTACCATCCTTGCGCATTTAACTCACAAGCACTACTCACTGGACAAAGACACAAGGTCAAGGTCAAATCTCTGCCCTCTCTGAGCATGAGGTTTAATCCTCTTTGTGTTAAACAGACATTGATCCTTTTAACTGAAAGTGTATGGAATTTTTACTTCAAGTCTAGAAACTTACAGCACTATTTCAGGAATTTCAGAAATTTAGAAGTGAGTTTGGATAGAAAAGAAACTGAGGAAGTAAAGGAGGAAATAAAAGAGGAAGGAGTGGGTGGGGTTCGGAGAGTAGTAATACTCCCTACCATGTATTAAGCATTTTCAGTTTTTTTGTCTCACTAAAAGGAAGGTGTTAGTTTCACCATTATCAAATAAGAAAACCAAAACATGGGACAAGCGAGTTGTTAAAACCATGCAAGAAGAAGTGGTGGAGCCCCATTTGAACTTGAGATCCGTAATCCTCTCAACCTAAACTGTGGGATTCATGCACCAGAAGTCCACTGAAGTCAACTCCTGAGATAACTGCAAGAATTCTAGAATATAAACTCCACAGAAGAATGAAGGTATCCCAAGAAAAGGGCCACACACACATGCTCAGTAAATGTTGGCTAGCATTATTAACCTAATATATTGATTTAACAAAGGAATAAATTCTGATTCCCAATGAATTGTACCTCATTGTAATAAATAGTAACTACTGTTTATTTCTTTGTTTACTCTGTGTCAGGCACTATGGTAAGTGCTTGAAATTATTTAATTTCCACCACATTTCTCTGAGGCAGAATTTACTATCCACATTTTTTAAGTGGGGAAACTGAGGCTAGGAATAAGGACAAACTTGACTGTTAGAGAACTAACCTGTGACAGAAGCAGACTTCAAACCCAGACCTCTGCCACCAAGGTTTGGGCTCTTAATCATCCCACTGTCCTGCCCCCCCACCCCCCACCATGGATCTTTGTTTATAACCCATAAAGCAGAACAGATGTAGTTTAAAGGAGAGTGAGGGGATGGAGTCAATGTCCTCATGTACCGTGATTCCCACATTGAAGATGCTCTGAGAGGGTCTCAGGGATGGGAGAGAGAACAGAGGCAGGCAGACTGCCTAGCACAGCTTGGGGTTCAGACACATTGTTATTGATTACAGTGCAAACCTGAGCTTCTCCGGGATGCTTCTCTGGTGTACTTCAAAGGCAATGTGAGCTTGGAAAGCTTGTGGTCCATGTAGTCAGAGATGAAGAGAGATTTGCCAGATCTGAAGGCCGGAAGCAACAAGATGATTTCAAAAGCATGCTGTTCTCCTGGAAGTTTAAGATCCAAGTAGAAGGTAAACCCTGAGTCTCCAAGAAGTGAAGTCTGAGTCCCATTGGCCAGACAGCTTCAAAAGAGATGGATGGCCTGAAAAGTGTAAGAATCCCAAGTTCCCAGAAAAGCAGTCTGTAAGAAAGAAGGACTTCCATTCAGGGCAGAAGGCAGTGGGGATGGACCGGAGGAAAGGCGTTCTGCATTCTCAGTGCGAGCAGGACCATCTCTACCATCCCCTAGTCAGGATGTCAAACATAAACACCTGCCTCCCCCAAGCAAAGCCTGAGCCAACAGAACAGGAAGAACATCGCAAAAGTGACAGGATGCCGATTGAATGTGCAGGGTTACCAGGGCACCACGGAAGGGTCTGCCGGAATCAATGTGAGAAGCGCAGCCGAAAGCCAGCCCGGCCAGGGCAGGGAATCAGGGCTGAAGGAGCGATATGACAGCGGCATCACTATCATGTGGGAAGAACTGGGAACTAGAGGAGCAGTATTAGAGAAAGGACAGAGAGCAATGTCACAGGAGTGCCTCTGACAGGTGGTGTCCTTGGGGAAGACAGAGAGGCCAAAGTACAAAGAAAATGCTATGGCTTAATGCCACTTGCCCTCCTGCCCCACGATCACATCATCGCACTGAGAAAAGACACAAATGTGTGAAGTTTGGTACCGTTGCTCCTCTACTTCAAAAGCAAGCTGAGGCATTTGACTAAAATATATAGATATATGTGCTAAAAAATGTAGCCTGCCATGACATTTAAATTTATTAGCTGACAAACACTGTGTTGTACCATCTGCTACTCTGTACTCAACTTCCTGTAACTAAAGATACGCAAACCCTAGAGAATAAGCATTAGGTAAAATAGATTCATTTTATATAATTGAACATAATTGTGCATGTAATGTTTTAACGTAATATTACTCAACAGCTGTGCAAATAATGGAAGGGTTATTCACCATAGACCATATGCTGGCAATGAGATATGAAGGCAGCACTCTAACCGGCCAGTGAACCCACAACCTCCCATGACGTGACGGCTTGCCTTCGGAAAATGTTCAGGTTAAAAGTGGAAGAGAAAGCGGAGCACCACAAAACTCAGAAGCGAAGGGGCAAGGCGACCCCCTGACTCCCGCTGCAGAGAGAGGGCCGTGGCCTTTGCTCATGTCACCCTCTGCTCTTCCTTCCTTTTCTTCAGGGAGTCTCTTCCTTTCCACAACTTTCATGATATTTGCAGTCATCTTCTACAACCAAATATACTGACTAACCACAAGTGGACTCATCCTCTCTTGTTGTACATTCTGCTTTAAAATAGTATGGCAAGTGAGCTCTGGAACCAAAATTCTAAATCCCTAAAATGACTCATTTGCCCTCTCATGAAACTCTTCCAACTGTCTTCACGTGGGTCATAAGTTTTCCCCACTATGTGGGTAGATTTTATGTTTCCGGTTTTAGAGAGGAGAAAACCGTGGCTTGGTGTTTCAATCAACAAGTGTTTACTGAGTACCTAGTATGGGCCAAAATCACATAAGTCACTTGGTCTGCTGTGGTACAAACACATAGTGGCAAAGCTAAGAATTAGGACATAATACTTTGTTCTTAATACTGGTTCCTTAAGGGGCATCTGGGTGGGTCAGTCATTTAAGTGTCCAACTCTTGATCTCAGGTCACGTCATGATCTTAGGGTTGTGAGATGGAGCCCTGCATCGGGCTCCCTGCTCAGCATGGAGTCTGCTTGAGACTCTCTCCCCTCCCCCCTGCTCACATGCACTCTCTCTCAAATAAATAAATAAAATCTTTTTAAAAAATAAAATAAAATAAAATAATACTAGTTCCTTTAGTGATTCACTGTTAAGCCACTTTGGACAAACTATTTAATATGCCTACAACTCAGGTTTAACATTTATGAAAGAGGAATAAAAAAAAAATCCAACTCATTGGAATATATCTTTACCCCTTTGATCAAATACAAAAAAAATTTTTCAAATACAAAAATTTTTAACACCTAACCAAAATGAGTCCATAAACATCCGATCAATGTATTCCATTTCAGCCCTTGATTCTATTAATTCCGTTCCAACTTCTCTTTAAAGCTTATATAGCAACCATTTTTTCCCCCAAACCTGCCTTGTTATAGTGGTCATTTCAAGTCTATGGAATAAGATGAGATATATTTTTTCCAATGTATTATGCTAAGAAGTGTCTTACCTGCAGGCTAACCATTGTAAATTGCCTCCACATCCACTGTATTACACATTTCACATTGTTCTGCCTATAAGATTAAAGCTTGGTCTCTTGGAAAATATTATAAGGGAATTTAACTGTACATAAATATTAATAGATGCAATAAAATAAGAACAGCATAAAAGTATTTCAGTACTAAAAGTTAAATGTGTTGGAGCCTAAGGAGAATCTTTTACTCTTTTTCTTTTTGTAAATGACTTTAAACTCATATAAGATGATGAAATTATAAAAATGAAAATAACAAAACACACAAAAAAATTTATTACAAATATTAAGGAGAGGAGCTAGTGGCTTAGAAAGCTCCAAGATGATGAAGAAAAGTATAATATTCCAGAATTGAAACAAGTGATCACAATTGCTCAAATACCATTCTCTACCACAGTGTAATGACTTTCTTATGAACACTCAGACAAATACAATAATCTTAAACTATTTTAAGGTTGAGAGAAGGTTATGAGGAAGAGTTACTGAAGCCAATAAATATCAAACTTGGAGCTGACATTTGGTCTCAAATCCCCCAGTGTTTGCAAGAATTTCTGCACAGGTGGTAAGTACAATCACCGTATGTTCAAACTAGAGACATCTGCAGAATCAGGACCAAGAGATTGTCAACTTAAATGCTTGCTCTTTTTGGTAGAGAAAGTAGTTATTTTAAGTTATAGTGAGAATAATTTAGCTTAATCCCAATTCACTTGAAAAACTGAAGATTAACCCAATCTGTCAAGTGTAGTTCTGATCACTGAGTTTCTTTTCTAAATACATTCCTAAAAGACCTGTGCAATTTGGATGAGAGATTATGGCTAAAAATATAATTAAATTTAAAAGAGATACTTCATAATCCCTTGATCTCTCTGATCTTTAGTTTTCTTTTCATGAATTCAGAAAGTGGAAGTCAGATTATATCTCTATAGCCACTTTATCATTATCTGAAAACCATGAAAATCCAGGTACAATGCAACCTTTCAATGGAAATGAATACATTGGCTTTAAAAGTAATATCTTAGCCCTCTCTCACCTGATCAGTTTCAGGAGACTGCTACAGAAGCAAGTCAAATCGGCTTTCAGAAATACCCAAAATCTCACCACTTCTCTCCACCTGCACCACTGTTGCACTGACCTAAATGAAAGAAACAAGTAGATACGATAGTGTTCTAAGTGTTTTCCATGTTTCCATCATTGCTTTCTACAACTCATTCTTACATAGTACCAGAACAATCCTGGCTGTAACCTGAGACTTTTGAAAGTAGCTGCCCACTCATGACCCTCATTGTCCTCACTGTACTCCTTTCTAGTCACAGTTGACTGGATACTTGATCCATGTTGGGTCAATGAGATCCTGTATCCCTAGAATCTAGATTAGGGTTCATGGCCCCAAGTCATTCTCTGTTGGGCACTTAATATAAAATCTATACATTTGGTAGCTATGTAAGTGTTCACCTTTCACCAAAGGCACAAAAAAGAAAACCATGTCAGCCTTTGGGAAGAGAGGGTATAGCAGATGCTCACAGAGAAACAACAGACAAAAGGCCATGCTGAGAGAGAGGGATAGGAAGGGAAGAAAAGAGCAAGGAGGAGACACAGACAGAGACAGAGAACGCACCAGCACATTGGTTCCTGATGACTTGTCAATGACTGATTCCAAGCAGTTGTTGGGGCCAGAGTTCCACAAGATATCTCTACATCCTTACAATAAATCCCCTTCACTTACCAACAGTGACTTCAAGCCCTACTAGAGATGCAGAGGCAACAGCCTCCCTCAGACTTCACCAAGTTTCACACTTGACAAAGATCTGATCCCTGCAGTAAGTTATTTATTCCATAGCTTCATCAGAAGTCACTCTGCTTCCCTGATAGAACACCAGCTGATGCATAAAAGGTCTGCACGTAATAGCTGTGTTCTCAAAAAAGTCGTTTCTCTAAGCTTCAGTTTTATCATCCATAAAGGGGGGATGGTAAATCCTTCCTCAGAGGCCTCCTTAGGGAGGACTTACATTGAAAACACTTAGCTTATTGGGCGCCTGGGTGGCTCAGTGGGTTAAGCCGCTGCTTTCAGCTCGGGTCATGATCTCGGGGTCCTGGGATCGAGTCCCGCGTCGGGCTCTCTGCTCAGTGGGGATCCTGCTTCCCTCTATCTCCCTCTCTGCCTGCCTCTCCATCTGCTTGTGATCTCTCTGTCAAATAAATAAATAAAATCTTTTTTAAAAAAAAGAAAACACTTAGCTTATAACATCCTAAGTACCTTTATTATCATCATCATTATTCAAACAAGCCTGTATTATAAATCAACTATGTGTTACAAGTTGAACTTATTAATGAAATGTTTAAATAGCTGGTCTGTTCTTCCGGAGGACATACTAGAGAACAGAGCTTAGTTGCTATTGTTTTCGCTTTATCCTAATTCAGTCAGCTATCAACTGGCAAAAGACAGTACAACAGGCTAACATAGTATCTTTTTAACACTTAAAAAGCCCTCTTTCTGGAGTTAATACCCTAATGGCAATTGTGCTATGCTGTGATTTCCATCCTGTTTTATTTATTTGTTATTTATTTTTGCTTATTCTTCCTTAATGTTTCTCTTATCATGACACCACTGTGGCATCTGAACCAAAGGCGGCCAATGCAATAACCACAAAAAGCGCATCTACGACACTCTTGAGTCTAAAGCAACAGCAACAAGCACAGCACTTGAAGAGTTCAGGAAAAGGGCAACATTCAGCCCAGGAAATACGCTAATCAGTGCCCAAGACATTGGTGTCAGTGCCAGCTGGAAAGTTGGTCTTAGATACCGGCCTCCAAAGGAGTCCACAGCTCATCCTGTGTTGCTGTCATCAGCCAGGACACTTTTGTGTCGTCCCCTTTTGAAGAAAGTCTATCTCTGCTGTGGCTGCAACTCCACAGAGGATGTCCTCTATTTTTAAACTCATGAATTTCACTTTCCTAACCTGACAAAAGGTTCTGTGTTGGATGACGCATGGATGTGGGATGATTACACAGGAACCATCAGAGAGACAAGACTGTCTGCTCTTATTAGATTTGATGGCTAGGCAAGACATATGCTGCTTATCTATAAAAGCTGTGAGGACAAGAAAGCTTTAAATTGGGTTAAGGTGACTTAAGGCAGAATTTGAGATGTGAGTTGCTTCAGAAATGAAACTGGGCCGAAATGCACTCCACTCCAAAGTCACCTCCAAGGAAAGAAGGAATGTAGGTGCTTGGACCACAGAGACACACCACACCATCGCATCTGAAGACCATGCAATAAACAGAATCCAGTGTGCACGGAAGTGGGGGAGTGAGGAGGGTGAGCAGAAAGTGAAATCTGCACTCTCCTAAGAGGAAGGGAGCCTAAAAGGAGCAGCACAGTCACCCTAACCATGGTAAAGCCAAGTCACTTCTGACAGACCCAATGGAGAGGCCCATATGTTGCTACTATGAAGGCAGGAAGAAAGAAGTCAGGGATTTTTCTGTTTCATTTAACAGTGAGTTGAACATCAAGTTCAGCCTTGTTGGCACCAACAGGATTAAGACTTTCATGTATAAGTGTGTCCCAGAAGGCTCCAAAATAAGAGTTAAAGTTGTGCTCAAAGAAGAAACCCTGAATCTCTTCTGGAAAGAAAGAAAGAAAGATTCTAGAGTTTTCTGCCATGCAATATCAAAGGGCTAATTTAGGGGCACCCGGGTGGCTGAGTCAGTTAAGCGTCAGACTCTTGGTTTCAGTTCAGGTCATAATCTCAGGGTCCTGGGATCGAACCCCATGTTGGGCTCCACACTCAGCATGGAGACTCCTTGAGGATTCTCTCTTTCTCCATCTGCTCCTTCCTCTACTCTCTTTCTCTGTCTCTGCCTCAAAAACAAATAAATACATCTTTTATTTTTAAGTGCTTAATTAGATCTGAAAGCACAAAAAGAATGTTTCATAAATATACAATTTCTATCATGAGAACTTAGTCTGGCCTTCATCATTACTATTATTACTCAAATAACTTACTTGTATTATAAATCTACTATGTGTTTTAAGTTGAACTTATTAATGAGAGATTTTTTACTGCTGGTTTCTTCTTTTGGAAGACATAGAAAACAGAATTTAGTTGCTATTGTTTTTGCTTTATTCTAATGCAGAGTCAGCCATATCCCGGCAAGAGGTGATACAACATTCCAACATGGCATCTCTTTACACTTGACTTTAGGTAAACTCGTATCCCTGAAGCTCCATAATGCCAGTGAATACTATAGTGGGAGAAGTTTATCCCTAGCTGCCTTTCCCACAGTTCCCGTGAGTCACTCACAGCCTTGACTGAGCTCTCTGTACCTCAACACTGTGGTGCCTCCTGGAGCAGTCAGCTCTGTCTTTGCTCTCCTTAACTTGCCCTGATGGGATATGGATGCAGGGTTGAACTGCGTGACCTTGAACCAACTAAGACTAGCTGTTTCGGAATACTCTCACAAAATGCCTTGGTATTATAAGCACAATCAAATGGAATCAGCAATGCTGCATAATTAGGAGCTAAAACATTTCTCCATAATCTATAACAAAACGTATAATGCTAAGTAAATAAATCTAAGTATGCGTTTCACCACAGTTGTTATTGTTTTTCGCACATTTTTATATAGGTAATACATATTTTATATATCTTATAAATGTTTCTAAATATTAAATAATTTGTAAATACTTACATATTTTATAAATATTTTATATACATATATTTTATATTTTCATTTACCATTAGATCAGAAGTAAATGACTCTGTTTTCACATATCCTTTGTTTGCATCATTTTTTCAAATCCTGCATAACACCCCATCATTATTGTCCATTTAGAGAATTCCAGAAGTCATCACAAAGAGGGTTTTCTGTCCCTGTCTTCCTTCCTCTCTCCTTCTCTCTTCTACCTTCTCCCTCTTCCTCCTCTCTTTTAACAACTCACATTATTCTATGGAGAAAGTGATCTCTGTTGTGAGATTCTGGGACTCAGCTGAAACTCAGACTCAAGACGAAGGACTTCTGTGATTCAAAACATAGAAACATTTCAACCTTTCATGATGTTGGGGAAATAAACATGAAGAGCTCCCATATTAAATGTTTCCCTGAGGGGCGCCTGGGTGGCTCAGTGGGTTAAGCCGCTGCCTTCGGCTCAGGTCATGATCTCAGGGTCTTGGGATCGAGTCCCGCATCGGGCTCTCTGCTCGGCGGGGAGCCTGCTTCCTCCTCTCTCTCTCTGCCTGCCTCTCTGCCTACTTGTAATCTCTCTCTGTCAAATAAATAAATAAATAAATAATAAATGTTTCCCTGAGTGCTGGTGTCAGAGTGAGGTGACAGATGTCATTTACATTCAAGCACAGCACTCTAAAGTTGGTAACATACTTGGTCGGGACACAGAGATAACCTCTATGAAGTTTACCACTATTACTTCTCTCCCTCCTGGGCATTTTATCTAGACTTGTTGTTAGCCATTCATCCAACATTCATTCTCCTGATTCCACGTAGTTCTACCACTACTTGAGTAAAGGGAGGTCCTCCACAGATAATAATGACCTTGAGTGGAGTCATTCATTCATCCATAGACATACAGTGGCCTGACTAGATTGCTTTTATGTGTATGACATGATGCCAAGTCAGAGTAAGTAACCAATAAATTTTTTAATAAATTTTCAATAAACAAATACTCATTGGGTGCCAACCATATACCAGGTACTAGGTTAGGTACTAGAATTAAATCACATTGTATTCTTCCTCAGAAAAATACAGAATTGGCTCTTGCCAAATGCAAGGTAACAGATGTGAGCTTAAAAACCCAGAGATATACTTTGTGCAGGATGAAAACACCTACCTCACTGCTTTCTCCAACTTGGTATCCATGTCTAATAGCACCAGTAAATTAAGCCCTGTTGGTAAGGTAAAATATCTTGAGCAAAATTCAGACTGGGGAGGTACTATTAAACAGCAAGCCATAAAATAACTGTAAACCTGTTTATGAACTACCTTGAAAGTAATTTCAGGACAGTAGAGAAGGGACTGATTACCAGGAACAATAGCTGCCAGGATCTTTCACGCCAGCTCCTTATAAATGGGAGTCACCTTAGCAATCTCCACCAGCCTCCCACGGAGAAGAAAAGTAACTTGTATTTAAAGATTTATAATATCTACTTAAAGGTGACCTGGGATGGAATTTGCTACTTTTTTTTTAACACCCAACTTCTCTAGGTCCATAATCACTGTGACACAGTGAATTCTACCAGCTCATCTTCAGGTGTCTTCCAGGCTATAGCAATAAATGGTCTTTAGTTTTCTAGGCCAATTCTAGTTAAGGAAGGAAGGAAGGAAGGAAGGAAGGAAGGAAGGAAGGAAGGAAGGAAGGAAGGAAGGAGAGAAAAAGAAAGAAAGAAAGAGAAGAGAAGAGAAAGAAAGAAGGAAAGGAAAAAAAATCCCATTGGCCCTGCCCTCAACTAACAAGCCACACTTGGTTTCCAAGACACACTTCCAGGCCCTAAAGATTTTGTTAACCATTTTAGTGTTAAAACTTAGCATAGATGTCAGTGCAAGGGGCTTGATGGCTAATGAACGGTTGTGACCTTCTCAGTAATAGCAGCAGGATGGCACTCTACAAGGGAGGTGACTTGTCCATAGGCATTCTGGCCAAAGTGAGTATTAAGGATTCCTCCTCAATCTCCCTAATTATAGCAAGAGAGGAGGGCAAAGTCCACTGATGACATCCACAACCACCATTTCTAAAACTTCTCCAGGTGGAAAAATACCCTTCAGGATTCAGATAGTGTGCAGCCAATGGTCATTCATATATAATATCTGTTTCCTCAAGATTCAACAAGATATACTACTTAATTAGACAAACTACTAATTGGGTTTTCTTTTTGCTTATAATCATGGTAGAAAATAAAAAATACCTGTTTTAGAAGTTACCTAAGACAAATACACTATGATTATGCTGAAATACAGAGCAAAATACTGAGCCTTCATCTCCTGTTCAAACTTCTGTGTTAAAACATAGATAATCTAGGACAGTTTCTAAGGAAGATACTAGTTCTGGTCATAGGTGCTCTAAAGCCCACTAAACCGATAGGATATGAGGACCCATTTAGGTGCATATCTTAGTTAGATTCCTGTTGGGCTGGGGGGGTGGCAGTATTTCTACAGGGTGCTGATTCTATGTGCTGCCCCCCCTGGTTGTCCAAGCACATGGATCTGCCCTACATAGTAATCCCTGTATCCAAGGTGCTTAGTAGCACTGATGACCTTTGAACTCTGCTCTTTATTTCTTCCCAAATGCTTAGCTGCCCAAATTCATGTTTATGAAAAATCCTAAAGTATATTGCTCTAAACATTCTAAAATTTGTCCTAAAGCCAATAGTTCTCTACCTTATTAAAAATACATTTCAGGGGCGCCTGGATGGCTCAGAGGGTTAAAGCCTCTGCCTTCAGCTCAGGTTATGATCTCAGGATGGTTCTGGGGGTTAAAGCCTCTGCCTTCAGCTCAGGTCATGATCTCAGGGTCCTGGGATTGAGACCTGCATTGGACTCTCTGCTTAGCAGGGAGCCTGCTTCCCCCCACTCTCTGCCTGCCTCTCTGCCTACTTGTGATCTCTGTCTATCAAATAAATAAATAAAATATTTAAAAAAATACATTTCAGAGTCGTGTTGTTAATAAATAAATATGGGAAAGGAAGATTAAATGGAGCCTGTCACTACTAATTATGGACATCTGGTGATTTTAACCTCCAAGGATCAGTCCAGGCTGCTCTGGCATTGCACAAACCCCAGTTGTCAGGAATGGCTCTAGTGGGTAAGCTGTAAAAACAACAAAAATATACACTTCAAAATGCTCTCCCACACCACAACTAGAATTAACTTGGTATGTTTTTCTAACTCCTCTGAGTCTCATATTTATATCTGCAAACTTTCCTCGCTAGTTTCTGATGAGATTTAGAATACTGAGAAACAAATACAACACTTCTTATCTCTGTTTTATGCCTAAGCCTGCCCTGCTCACTAACCTAGGCTAGATTATTATCTATAATCCAAGCACACTATTTTCTTCCTCATCAAAATTTTTTATTATATTTTAATTTATTTGCCTATTTATTATCTACCTTCCCCGTTATATTTTTGAGCTCTGTAAGGGCATATACCATGCCCATTTGGTTAGCCACTATGAACACTGAACCTCTGATGCCCCCAGTGACACCTAAGTGGCTAATCGAATAGATGAATAAAATGAATAAGGGTATTAACATTTAACAGGAACATTAACTTCTCTTATTATTTCTGTATTACAAAATTATGGCCACTTGACATACCATCTTAGGAAAAATTCAGTGGTTTTGTTACTTGCTAAAATATTATGCACACCATTTGAAGCATGATGAGCAAATTCACCTATATATAGCTATGCATTTCAGAACACTTCAGACTGTCTGGGATAATTATATTTTTTGTATTAATATCCCTTATATATAAAAAATAAACTTATAAGACCTAGTTAAATCTTATTTTAAAAATCAGGTTAAAAATTGTATAAGATATAATCACTGGTTACATATACATTTTTTAAATATTTATTTAATAAATTTATTATTACACAATATTTAATAATTAACACTATATTATATATCATACATTGTGTGTACTATAATATGCATTATTAAATTAAAATATAAACATACATTTATGTATAAATACATATAATGGTTTCTATTTATATACTATACAGATATACTTATTAACAAAATATCATATGTCTACAACAAAATATTTACAGTGCTTATCTCCATAAAATCAGATTATTTTCCTATTGTATTTATCTTCACTGCTTTTTTCTTTTATAACTATCAAGGATTACTTATGTATTTAAATTTCCAAAATTCTAAATAAAAGACACTTGCTAATTTAATTTTTAAATTGTTCAAAAGATTACATTTTAGCAGGAATTTAAAATTCATAAAATACTCCTTTGTCAGAGCATCTGTCTTTCTTTTCATTTATTTGGAAATTAAAGTCAGCACAATCATAGAGTCTTGGGGTCATTTATTTCCCCACGCTGTTCTCGGTATGCTTTTTTTTTTTAAGATTTTATTTGATTATTTTGGGGTGCCTGGGTGGCTCAGTGGGTTAGGCCGCTGCCTTCAGCTCAGGTCATGATCTCAGGGTCCTGGGATCGAGTCCCGCATCGGGCTCTCTGCTCAGCAGGGAGCCTGCTTCCTCCTCTCTCTGCCTGCCTCTCTGCCTACTTGTGATCTCTGTCTGTCAAATAAATAAATAAAATCTTTTTTTAAAAAATATTTTATTTGATTATTTTGAGAGAAGGACAGACAGAGAGAGGGACAGAGGTAAAAGCAGACTCCCCGCTAAGTAGGGAGCCCAACACCGGTCTTGATCCCAGCACCCTGAGATCAGAACATGAGCTGAAGGCAGACACTTAGCCAACAGAGCCACCCAGGCACCTCATCAGTATACTTCTTTTTTTAAGATTTTATTTATATATTTGACAGAGAGAGAGAGAGAGAGAGAGGAAGAGAGCATAAGCAAAGAAAGTAGCAGAGGAAGAGGGAGAAGCAGACTCTCTGCTGAACAGGGAGCCGCATGTGGGGCTCTATCCCAGGACCCCGGGATAATGGCCTGAGCTGAAGGCAGACGCTTGACCAACTGAGCCCCCCAGGTGCTCCTCAGTATACTTCTTAAAAAGCAAAGACATTTCCACTTAAAAACAACATCTGATTTTGATAAAGACCCTGTATACATGTGAAAAGAGTCCTATTCACTTGGATCTCAGAAGAGTAAGACTTATTCTGTGCAACTGTGTATTACACATGCATGTCAAGTGAGTGGTAATCAACTGGGCTAGGGGCACCTGGGGCAAAGTTCATACCATCCATATGTCTAAAATCCAGCTCCAACCACACTGTTCCTCTCAACTATTCTGATAATCAAATGTAAAAGTTGCTTCCTGGTTTCCCGGAGACATGCTCAACACACTGACTAGAGATAACCATTTAGTAGTAGAAGGAGTACTGACAAATAACCTTTTATTGAGTACTTATCATCTCCCAAGACATGATTTAATTCCCATAAAAATTCCTGTTTCGTGGATACAATTATTAGCTCCATCTGCAGAGGGGGGAAACTGAAGCCCAGAAAAAGAAGGGAGCTGCCTGATGTCACACAGTTAGTTACTGGTGGCATAAGGCTTAGAAGGCAAGGGCTGACTCTGTAACTTGCACTCTTTTTTTTTTTTTTTTTTTTTATTTATTTATTTGACAGAGAGAGATCACAAGTAGGCAGAGAGGCAGGCAGAGAGAGAGGAGGAAGCAGGCTCCCCGCTGAGCAGAGAGCCCCATGCGGGACTCGATCCCAGGACCCTGAGATGATGGCCCGAGCCGAAGGCAGTGGCTTAACCCACTGAGCCACCCAGGCACCTGTAACTTACCCTCTTAACTGCTACTCTCTATGACCTCCCAGCTCTGCTGAAACCAGCTTCCCTGAAAATACAAATTACCTATGAGAGATTACCAAAATTTCTATTTGCCATTGAAGATTTCACTTTTGCTTGAAAATGAGCACTTTATATACATTCAACAGTGATTTTAACAGGATGATATCATGAAGTCTTAACATGTGACTGTTTCTCCCTGTATTTTTCTCTTTCTCTTTCAAATTGGTTACTGTTCTATCTCCTCACTTTGTTTATTTACTTATTTATTTATTTTTTAGAGAGAAAAAGAGAGAGAGCGAGTTGGACGGTGGAGAGGTAAGGGAGAGGGAGGATCCCCAGCAGATTCCTCGCTGAGCTTAGAGCTCGACATGGGGCTCGACCTCACATCCCTGAGATCCTGAGCTGAGCCAAAATCAAGAGTCAGACAGCAAACCAACTGAACCACCTAAGCGCCCCCTACTTCCTCCCTTTATTTAATTTTTTTTTAAGAGTTTATTTATTTATTTGACAGAGAGAGAGATCACAAGTAGGCAGAGAGGCAGGCCTCAGGCGGGGTGGGGGAGAAAGCAGGCTCCCCGCCGAGCAGAGAGCTGGATGTGGGGCTTGATCCCAGGACCTGAGATCATGACCTGAGGCGAAGGCAGAGACCCAACCCTCTGAGCCACCCAGGCGCCCCCACCTCCTCCCTTTAGAGAAGATAAAAGGTGGAGAGATTTTCAAAGCTCCCTTGGGGGAGCTGGCAGATAAAACACTAGATGCCCAATTACACTTGAATTTCAGGTAAGTGACAAAGTATTTTTTAATATAAATGGGTTCCATATTTTGCATGGGATATACTTATGCTAGAAAATGATTTGTTGTTTGTCTGAAATTCAAACTTAATTAAGCAGCCTTTATTTTTAAATGATAAACCTGGCAACTCTGTCCTTGGGAAAACCTGGATAGTTTATGAAGGAAGTAAAAGGAAAGAAAATCCACACAATAGGCAGAGAGTCTTAGAAAAAACAGGAGGGATGATATGTAGGCAGAAGAAACCATAAGCAGCTTGGAAAAAGACTCCAGTGTCCAGGGCGCCTGGGTGGCTCAGTGGGTTAAGCCGCTGCCTTCGGCTCAGATCATGATCTCAGGGTCCTGGGATCGAGTCCCGCATCGGGCTCTCTGCTCAGCGGGGAGCCTGCTTCCTCATCTCTCTCTCTCTCTCTCTGCCTGCCTCTCTGCCTACTTGTGATTTCTCTCTGTCAAATAAATAAATAAAATCTTTAAAAAAAAAAAAAAAAAAGACTCCAGTGTCCAAAGCAGGAGCAGAAGACTGCCAGCCCCAAAGCCTGTGAGGACAGAAGGCCCTGGGCCAGCTGCTTCCCATCTCCTGTTGATGTCAGAGCCATGCTCCGACTCTAAGTTAAAACTAAGATTTGACTGAGAAGCCCAAATCAGAAGCCTGGGCCAAAAAGAAGGCACTGTGGATAAAGAGAAAAGCCATTACACAGGAAAAATATGGATACCCAATGGTTTTGATAGAAGAAAATTAATACTACAACTTATAAGGCCCGGAAAAGCCCAAGAATCCTCTTCTTCATGGCACCTGAGTGGCTCAGTGGGTTAAAGCTTCTGCCTTCGGCTCAGGTCATGATCCCAGGGTCCTGGGATCGAGCCCCGCATCGGGCTCTCTGCCCGGGAGCCTACTTCCACCTCTCTCTGCCTGCCTCTCTGCCTACTTGTGATCTCTGTCTGTCAAATAAATAAATAAAATCTTAAAAAAAAAAAAAAAAGAATCCTCTTCTTCATGTATGACTGAAGCGGAATTACATCTGCAGGTAAAGGCTTTGATCAGATCAAATTCCAAATAATAAATTTGAGTGGTACCTGGGTGGCTCAGTGGGTTAAAGCCTCCCTTCGGCCCAGGTCATGATCTCAGGGTCCTGGGATCAAGCCCCGAGTCGGGCTCTCTGCTCAGCAGGGAGCCTGCTCCCCTTCCTCTCTCTCTGCCTGCCTCTCTGCCTACTTGTGATCTCTGTCAAATGCATAAAAATAAAATCTTTTAAAAATAAGAATAATAATCATAAATTTGAAATACTAATTGCTTGCCATGTGCCACGTCCTGCCTTGTACTACAAACCAGGCATACTGAGTTAAGAAACACAAGCCCTGGGGCGCCTGGGTGGCTCAGTGGGTTAAGCCACTGCCTTCAGCTCAAGTCATGATCTCAGGGTCCTGGGATCGAGTCCAGCATCAGGCTCTCTGCTCATCGGAGAGCCTGCTTCCCTCTCTCTCTCTCTGCCTGCCTCTCTGCCTACTTGTGATTTCTTTCTGTTAAATAAATAAATAATCTTTAAAAAAAAAAAAAGAAACACAAGCCCTGCCTTTCAGGCACTTACAGGCTGGTAAGCAACAGGTCAAGAAACAATTTCAACACTAGAGTTTTCTATACATAATGCAAGTTTTCAGAGGAGGACAGGATTAACTGTCTCAGAAATGACAAGGAAAACTTCACAAAGGAAATTGCTCCAGAGAGAGATCTTTAAAGAACAAGCTGGTATTTGCCAAGAGGACCGTGTTAAGAAGGACAGTCCCTCTGAGGTATATCTGATATTTCTGGAACATTCAGTGGCCCGAAGAAGAAAGGAAAAAACAAAAGGCTCTAGCCTATAACACACAAGTGCTTCCCAAACTTTATCGTATGCTCCAATTATCTAGGGATCTTGTTAAAACATAGGTTCTAGTTTAAATGCAGCCTCTATGATTCTGCATTTCTAACAAGCTGCAAGATGAGGCCAATGCTGCTGGCCTAAGAATCTTCCTTGGAGTAGCAAGGCTGAACGTCACACTTTGGATCTTCAGTCTTTTCCTGCAGACACCGGAGAGCTATCTTGAGGCTTCTCGCGCCTGAAATTGACTAGAATTCAAAAGAGCTAGAAGCAGGCAAGAGACTCTTCCTACAGGCCAGGCAAGAAATGCCTAAACTGGAGACACTGAAGATAAAAAGGGGATGACTTTAGTAATGCTGAGAAACTGAAACGGACACGCGTTGATACTCAGTGTAGGCACAGATAAGGGAAACAGACTGAAGATGATGCCTAAGCTATGTTGTTTTTTCACAACTACCTGGTATGATTTGAGGTTAACATTCATTTAGCATTTGGAACATCTTACTGTGATTCATTGTAGCACCTTTTTTTTTTTTTTTTAATAAGAAAGAGAGAGAGAGAGTGTGTGCACATGAGGGTGAGGGAGGGGCACAGGGAGAAGGAGAGGATCTTAACCAGGTTCCATGCTCAGCACGGAGCCAGATGGAGCCAGACCTAAGGCTTGATTTCACGACCCTGAGATCATGACCTGAGCTGAAACCAAGAGTTGGGCACTTAAATGACTGTGCCACCCCAGCACCCCTATTACTACTATAGGACCCCTTTAAACACAAGATATAACTTTAAATGAGGAGTTATGTTTTAAATGTATTTTGTGGATTCAGCCACATTATTGTAAAATCACTCCTGATAGGGGTACGTGGGTGGCACAGTCAGTTAAGCATCTGCCTTTGGCTCAGGTCATGATCCCAGGGTCCTAGGATTGAGCCCTGCATGGGGCTCTCTGTTCAGTGGCGAGTCTGTCTCTCCCTCTTCCTCTGTGTGCTCTTGCTTTCACTCTCATTCTCACTCTCCCTCAAGTAAATAAATATAATCTTCAAAAATTTTTTTTAAAAAAAGATCACTCCTAATACACATCCAGTCTTTTCAGATAGAGTGTAAACTCCTCTCGGGCGGGCACTGGCTTCATTGTGTCCCCCAGCACGGAGCATGTGTCTGGTAAATGAAGCTTCTATCTGATTGTGTTCTATTGCTATGTAGACATCCCAATCCTGATCAAACACCTTACTTCACAAATATGAAAGCTTGGGAAAATTCCAAAGCATCAGCCCCCACAGAGTTTCCTCATTTATTTTCCCTCTTCTCTTTTTAAAATCTGAAATAATAAGAGATTTCAATGCCAGTACTGAAAAGTAAGAGCTCATTCATTTCTCAAGTTCCGGAATAACATCCTGAGGTACAGATCCCGGTGGGCCTTCCTAATGACTGATTAGAGTTCTTTTCTCTACCTCCTACTGATGATTACTTGTTTTGATATCACAGATTGCTTAGCACATTGACTTAGCACCTGTGCTAATTGTTTTCTCCTGTTAGAATCTGATTTTCAGTGTGTTACAATGTTAAGCCAGTGGTTCTCAGCCCTGGCTAAACATAAGAATCACCGAGGATCCTTTTTAAATGTCTATGCCCCACCCTGGGTATTATAACTGAACTGGACTGAAGTGGATTCCAAGTACCGGTGAAGTTAAAAAGCTTCCCGGGTTGTTCCAGTGTACAGCCAAGACTGACAACTACAGAGTTAAGCAGACCTAAATGAGGATGTTCCTGGGCACATGGGCGGCTCAGTCGGTTAAGTGTCTGCCTTCTGCCTAGGTCATGTTCTCAGGGTTCTGGGATACAGCTCCTCATCAGCCTCTCTGCTCAGCAGGGAATCTGCTTCTCCATCTCCCTTTGCACCTCCCCCTGCTCATGGGGGCAGAACATTCTCTCTCTCAAATAAATATAATCTTTATTTAAAAATGAGGATGCTCCCCCAATTCAGGATCCAAAGCTGCCTCCTCAAACCACAGACCGTCCAAGCAAAAAGTAAGTGAAAACTTTGATCATATTCACCTAAGTCTGTCTAAAGAAATCTCACCTAAAAGGTGCACCAATAAGAATGGGGAAGGAGTCCAAACAAGGTGGTATGAAGTCTATACAGAAAGGTGCTAAAATAGAGCTTAGACCTGATGGTTAAAAACAAAGAACTCTATTATTTTCCTAGTTATTTAACACTGAAGAAGTTATTGTCTGCATCTCAGTTTTCTCATCTAACAGCACACCTAAATCTTCTTCATGAAGTTGTTAAGTAGGTTTGATGAAAGCCCTATATTAATATGCTTACAAAAGAGTTTGCTCGTGTTTCAAATCCTTTTGAGATTCTAACATCACTCTGGGCATGCTATTTTTCTTTTTTGCCACATTCTTGGCATTTGAAAGACTATTTTAAACCAGTTACTCTATACCATTTGCAACTTAATTTTATTTTTCTAATGAGTACTTGTCAAATGTGAAGCATGATATGAATGATGGCATTATTCTGTACTTTTGTGGGTATCTTCATCTCATGTATAGATTTTAAATCGTTGTGGTTTTTTGTTTTTTTTTTTTGCAAGGTATCTATATCAATGAGGAACTGCTAACCAACAAAAGAATATCCAAAATCTCTAAGATCTGTGCCCACTGTTATGGGCCACGAAAGACCAGGAGTCATGTGGAGGCTGATCACTTGGCAAAGTATCCTGATTATAGTTTTGTCCCTGAGGCAGACAGCACCTTGCTAGAGACCTACCCAGCACAGTAAGCCAGAGTTCAAGCCCCTCAGCCAAGAGGCTGCTCTTATAGAAGCAGGTGTGTAGGTGTAGCCCAGTGTCCAGTGGTAATGGTCAGGTCCAGGTTCTCAAGAGGAGGCCCAGCAGGATTCTAAGTGGGTGAGGGAATACAATAATTCCTCACCACCAAAAACAATGACCAAGTTGTAAAATAATATGGTTTGATAAATTTTTATTAAATCAATAATCTCATTCTTGGAAAATTCTGTTCGGCTCCATACTCTTACAAAAATAGGAAGTGTGTATGTGATTTTCATAGCCATGAGGCAAATATAGAACTTTTTCTTTGTAACTAAAATAATTTCTATCACAAGTCCTTCATGCTTCTTGATAACAAATTGAATCTAGTCACTTCTAAGTAAATTCGACAACCTCAGTAATTTATTAGGTATTTCATTATAATACTCAGTCATATTATGGATTTGCCCCTTCCTTCTCTCCAGGGTTGATTCTATCTCAGGTGTTTACATAATAATGCAGTATCTTGAGAAAGCATCTCTGTGGTTGTCCCAAGTTGACATCTACTGATATATACAATCATAATACCGGCTCCTTAGTGTTGCCACATTCCAAAATGGGCTTGCACTCATCTGGTCTCAGACTGACTAACCCATGCCACCACATATAGTTGCATCCCCTTGTCATGACCTTGAGAATCCTTTGGATATCCAGATTTCTCTCTCACTAAAATATGCATCCTTGCTTGGGACATGAGGAATGTCAGTGTTTACTGTTTCACATCACTCCTGGAACATGGTTAGGATCTGTCGGTAAGCCCTCCCGTGTTGAGTGGCGTGAGAATCTTTGTGATATCTCTCCCTTCCTGCCACTTAGATGGGGAAAAGGAAACATCCCATTCAAGATAGAGTACATTGTGCTGTAGGAATAAATTACACCTAAAGGGTCAGTAAAATTTCTTTCCTAACTCATGTAAAATCCATCATTAGTCCAAAACACTCTCCATGATATCGGTCTTTCACACCTTGGCTTAGACCAGCAAGAAAAAAAAAAAGCAGGCTGGAAACATCTAGCACCAGCAATTAGGTACTTCAACAAGGAGATGATCCACGTCACTTCCATTAACAATTTGTTGGTCAAAGCAAGTCAGAGGGTCATGCCTATCTTCAAGGGAGAGGGGCAATACAATGCTCCCTATGCCCAGGAAAAGAGTGGGGCCCAAATACTAGCACACTGTACAAATGTCTTCAACAACACTGGTTCCCTATACCCTAACACTTACCTGGAGGTCTTCGAGTCTCTTAGCCTAATTACTTGGTTCATTATTTGAGACTTGGCCCAAAATAGGGATTAGCTCTTAAATCAGTGTCTATCTTTATGAGTTTCCAACTTTCTTCCCTCTCTCCAGTTGGGAGCATCTTTATCTAGTAAGGGAGGGGTGACAGAAAGGAGAGATCAAGGGACAATACAGAAAGATGATTTGAGACGTTTAACTTTAAAACTTAGGAAATGAACATCGGTTTTTCTATCCTCTTGACAACTTCCACTGTCCTGTGTATTCCCTGACTGTACCCTCCATGTGGAATGTCAGCCTCACATATCTTTGGACACAATGAAGGGGAGCAGGGTCATGGGATTAAAAGTCAGTAAAGGTAGGTGATTAGCAATTAATACTTCACATATTGTCTCTCCACCACCAGCCATGCAACACTCTCCCCTTTACTACACCACACCTGGGGGAATCTATGATGCTGGACAGAGAAATCAAGTATGTTTCACTTATCAATACACAGATCAGAGAACAGGTCTAGAAAAATGTGTCCTGAAGTGGTGTGACAATTTGTGAAGAGGCTAGCAGTTATACAAGCACTCTGCCAGCACTCAGTGAAAATGAAGGGAAAGAAAACGGAAGGAAAAATACATTCAATTGCAGACCAAGAAGCTCTGTATAAAACTTTTAGAAGTGATGCCTTCCAAGTAGCTTAACACTTGCATGAGGCTCTGCCTAAGCAAATCACAATGCCACAGTCATTTCCACTGAAGGTGATTCAAGAGCTGGGTTACCCACCAAAGGAGGCTTTTCATGATGAAGAATCTCTGTATCTCCCATCAAAAAACATGAAATCTTGCCATTTGCAACAACGTGGATGGAACTAGAGGGTATTATTCTAAGTGAAACAAGTCAGAGAAAGACAATTATCATATAATCTCTCTGATATGAGGAAATTGGGAGGCAGGGCAGGGGGTCACGGGGAGAAGGGAGGGAAAAAATGAAACAAGGTGGGACTGGGGAGGGAGACAAACCATAAGAGACTCTTCATCTCAGGAAACAAACTGAGGGCTGCTGGGGGGTCAGGGGAGGAAGGGATAGGGTGGCTGGGTTATGGACACTGGGGAGGGTGTGCGCTAGGGTGAGCGCTGTGAATTGTGTAAGACTGATGATTCACAGACCTGTATCCCTGAAGCAAGTAATACATTATATGTTAATTTTTTAAAAAAGAATCTCTGCATTTAAAAATACATTGAATAACATTTTAGTCATTCCTTCCCTGGGTCTCTCTTGATTATGAAACTTCAGTTTTGCCTATCACAATACTTTCAGGATCATAAGCTCTGAGACCACTGTTCTTAAAGCCAGTTATGGTTATGCCGCCTACTGTATCCATCTCCTATTGCTAGAATTAAAATGTCTAACAAACAACCACGAAACTTCAGAGCCATATCGCAACAAATGTTTGTGCTCACAGTCTTGGGGGCCAGCTGGGTGTCAGTAAGGTGGCTCTGCTGATCTAGGCAGGGGCTATTTACGTATCTGGGGGTTCAGCTGGTGGTTGGCTGAAATGGAATGGCCTCAGCTGGGAAGAAGGAATCTTCCACCATAGTCTACATGTCCCTCTCTTCCTTCTGGGACCAGCAGTCTAAGCTGGTTATGTTCACAGGGTGTTTTGTTAACGCACAAGAGTGAGAGAGCAAGCCCAGGCCCAAACACAGTTTTCAAGGCTCTGCTTCCATCACATCTGCTATGATCCATGCGCCAGAGCTAGTCACAGGAATAAACCTGGAGTCACGGCAAAGAAGAGAAAGAAGAAGAGGTGAAGAGCCCAAGCCACACCATGCCATCACCATGCTGAGGCTTCCATCCAGCAAGAACGCCTGGGCAGGGCTGAAGTGCCAATGGGTCTGGGCACTAGCCCGATGCAGCTTAAGGTGGGGGCCAGCTCTTGGGCACTCAGGCAGGGAGGGAGAGGAAAGGAAATGGGATACGAAACTGAGCAGAAATAGGAATTCAAAAACTGTCAATTCCAGAAATTAAAAAGAAGAATTAAGAACAACTGAAAATATCCAGTCTGTAATTCTTAGCTCTGCTTTGTGTATGTGCATAGTACCTTCTTCTCTCCCACAGAGTGTTGCATGATTTCATGTCTCTCAAGTTCATCTCAGTCGTTCCCAGCAGCAGACCGCAGGCAGTGACAGGTGGGCGTTGCTTCCCCATTTGAAATGGGAAGCTATTGAGGATTGCAGAAGTAAAGTGAGGGGCCCAAGGTAACAACACTAGTAAGTCATCCGAATGAAACGCAAACCCAAGACTGGTTCTCTTTTTCCACTCGACAATGAAAACCTTTGAAAAATAAGGTTTGAAACAGTAACATTTAAAACATCTTCCTTATAAATCTCCAGCATAAAGGCCAAAGTGCCAAGTGTCATCCAAATTAGAAAAGGATACACAAATTGGTGGTTGCTATGGAGTCCCTTGAGCACTCCTTGTTTGTGAAGTTGGGATTGACACTGAAGGCTATTAAAAGTTAAAGGGAATCATGAGCCAACACTTACATATTTACTAAGGAAAGACAAAAACACAACAGGATTCATACGAAACGGGGGGGGGGGGAATGGTTCAAAATGCTATTAGAGAAGGTGGGGGGATTGAGTGGGGGAATCAGAATCAATCAGCAGGTAGAGCCTTTGATGGAAAAGATTGCTTTGAAAAGCAGGGTAAAATCAAAGGTATAAATCATGACTATAGAAGCAAATAACACTTGTTATAAAGGAGAAAAACCAGAGATGACAAAATATAGGTAGGAAACCTAAAAGATTAAAAAGAACACAAAGATGCGGATTATTACCAATCACAGAGAAGGTGAGTCAGTCCAAAGCTTTCAGGAAAATCTAAAGAAAGAATCTAAAGAAAGAAAAATCTAGGCTAATTTTCCCTCTGAAATTAAAAATATGTATTGTTTAAAAGATCCTTTAATGTCTCTAAATGTAGCCCATATTGCAGGTTTGTTGGAAAATAAACAGGAAGACTTGAAGCTGTCCCACACTTAATATCAGAGTGCTGTTTTTCTTTAAAATGATCTGACAACTTGGGAAAAAGAAATCGGGTTCGACCTTACTCCTGCTACCTGATAACAGACAAGGGCCTGGTTTCTCAGAAACTGCTGGGGGTTAGGCAAAAGATGGGACGTGCTTCAAAAGAGGTGCAGGAAGAAAATGACTCCTGATGGACTGGAAAGCCCGTAGAAGGCTAGAGTATCAAGGAAGGCCGAGAGTAAATGCCATGCTGTGAAAGTAAGTCTCACCTAGGATACCTGAAAGCAGATTCTCAGAAACTCTGAGTCCAGGACACAGCAAGGCCGCCACTTACAGCAACAGCTTATCTAGACATCAATACTCTCACTTCTGAGGGGCAACGCCAAGAGAAAAATAAATGCAGAGGAGACACACGCTTTGCAAACCATTTTCATAGCCATTACCCTCTCCTGGGTCGGCCTTCATTACCAGCAATGATTTAGATAATAATCAGGAAAGAATGTTCACCAGATTATTTAAGGAAATAGTGAGTATGGGAACAGAGGTACAATAATGAAGAAAAATGGCCTTGAAACAGACAGAAGGAAGAAGATGAAATTCAACAGGGATAAGAGTACTACTGTGCCAAAGGCAGATGCAGGAAACCACGGTTATGCTAGTGAAGAGAAGACATCTAGGAGCGGTATACAGCGATAACGAATTTGGTGTTTAAATTGGGCATGAGCTCAATGCCAGTCTACCTTTAACACAGGAATTATTAACCTCCTTGGGGAAAAGGATTCCCAAGAGCATGATAAAAATTAAGTATTATCTACACTTTCGAAATGAGTACATTTTGCAAGAAGCTCACAGAGAACTCACAGGGCATCGATGTACAGTTTGTGGCTGAGAACATGGGACTTGATCTGAACAATTCAGTCCAGGACCCAATCACATCTCCAGCACTCACTTTCTTATTCAGCCTTCCAAGAAGTAACATAACCCTCTCTCTGCAGCTGAGCTTCCTCATCTGTAAGGATAAGAGAACAACAGAATAACAGAACAACAGAGTAACAGCTGCACCTAGCTCCCCTAACAAGTGATCGTAAGAGATTCTTATAATAAAGCACAAGTAGTTTGGGGGGGGGGTTGGTTATATTTTTATTATATTTTAAACATACCGATGTACTTTGTTATATGTATATTTATTATATGTATTACATTTCTAAAGTCACTGCTCCTTTATGTAACTTTTAGGTAACTTTTAGGTAACTTTTCAGTTTACTAAATGGAGCAAAAGAGGGGATTATGCCCCTGGGGCTGTTGCTATTTGGAATAATTACTGGTACCTTGAGTTCTGATCTGGGCATACCAGCATTAAGAGGGACAACCGGAATGTAAGGAAGAGAGGCCAGGCAGGATAGTGAGGGATTGTGCAATCCAGCATAAGAAGACACATGGAGGAACTAAGGATATTTAGCCCTGAGAACAGAAGACTTAACCAAATTCTAATTCTTTATTTTTTTTTTTAAAGATTTTATTTATTTATTTGACACACCAAGAGAGAAATCACAAAGGCAGAGAGGCAGGCAGAGAGTGGGGGAAGCAGGCTCCCAGCACACGGAGATCATGACCTGAGCCAAAGGCAGAGGATTAACCCTCTGAGCAACACAGGCGCCCCCAAATTCTAATTCTTAAAAGGCTGTATTGTGGTGGAAGAAAGGGAATTGTTCTGAATTAACTCCAGGAGTCAAAATCTGGGCCATTGGAGAAGGACATTTCAGCTGTAAATATGAGCTGATATTTCTTTATCACTGAGGGGTCCATACATTCATTTATTTAGTAAACATTTATTGAACACCTACTGTGTGCTGGAGACCATGATGGTATCAGGAATTCAAAGATAAATAAGATACAAACCTAGTTTCTTTAAAGGCTCCCAGATTGTTGGGAGAAACAAGTAAAATAAGTATTTTCAATATCAGCAGAAGCAATGGTATTGTCTGGAGATCAAGGAGGACACCTACCTAGTCTAAGGGATGCGGCACTAGAATTGAGACCTAATGAATGAAGAGGAACTGGCTGGGTGGCCAGGCATGCTAGACAGAGGGCACAGGCACTAAGGTGAGAAACAGCACAGAGCGCTGTGTGTCTAAGGAGAGCTGGGCAGGAAGGACAACACAAAGAGGAGAAGGAGAGAAGAATTTAGAGATCATCCTATGGATGGAGCCAATTAAAGGATTGTAAGCAGGGATGTGACCTGGTCAGATCTGTGCTTTAGATGTGGTCATATCATTACTAAAATGTTTGAGGTGAGAGCTGGTGGTACAGATTCCATTATTCATTCTGTATCTCCCCATGAGAGGTCATCAATTAAGTAAGGAGATTCATGACAGTTGGAACATTTTTTTCAATGGATTATTTCATCTTACATAATATAAGAATGTTTCAAACAGGATATTTGTTTTGGGTCTTGGGGCAGGACAGCAAATCTAAAGACAAGCTAAGAGACTGGTAAAAAGATGCAAGGCAAGAACTTACGGTAAGGGCCTGACTCAGGTATGCAAAGGTGTGGAGGGACTGGGAGATAGAGCTGATCCTCTCAAGGGCATTTCCAAAGCTCGAACTCTCTACAGTTTGGCCTTCAAACCATTGCAGAGTTCTATGATTGTAAAGGACACTGAAGCCATCTCCTTCAATTCTTCCACTGTAGAAACTAAACTCCAAGAAGATAAAGTGGTTTTATCACTTCTCCATGTAACCACTTGATGAAAGAGTTAAGAACAGCCCACAAAACCCTGGAAAGTACCATCCTTCAACCTTGCCCTCATCAGTGACCTTTTGTTCTACCATATCACTCAAATTTTCATTCAGTCTTTTTTGTAGCAAATATAATTTCTTAAGGAGGACTACAAAAATAGAGTTCCAAAACACAAGCTGTTTATGAAAAGGAAAATGCCACAGAATTTAGATGTTGCCATGGCTCACAGATACGTTATGGAACAGGAAGGGTCTTCTATTTAAATCCTTCAGAGGGGGCAGAGAGAGCACAGGCTGATTCAAAGCTGAATTCTATACTTGCCAAGAGAATGACGTGGAGAAAGCCACCTAACCTCAAGAGCTCAGTTTTCTCATCTGTGAAACGAAGAGATGATCCTGATCTTACAGAGTTTTAGTTATATGAAGTGCCTCCACAATGTTTAGAGTTCAACCAATATGCAGTGGGTCCTTTCTCTTTCTGTTCCCTTACTTGTCCCCTCCCACCACGACCTGTAAGAAGAAGTTACCCACCATCTTCTCCAGCAGAGAAAAGGGACTCTGGTAGACAGTATAGTAAAGTGGTTAGAATTTGGCCATGGCTGTCAGGCAGACCAAGTGATGACTCATGGTCCTATGTAAACCTGGAGACACTCTTTAATCTCTCTAAGATGATTTATAAATCTATGATAATCTTAAGATCTTATTCCCACCACACAGGGTTGTTGTGAGGATTAAATAATAAAGTGTTTAGAGCAGCGCCTGGCATACAGTGGACAGTGGAGCGGGTGCTAGGATTGTGTTAATTTTCCTGGCAGAGAGTCTGGTTACACTGCGACTTCCTTTGTCTCCTCATCGTCACTGTTAATGATCTTCTCTTTCATGGACAACCTCATCTTCTCGAGACAATAGTTGCACGCATTGTTCAGACGTGGAAGAAACTGACGAGCTTCCTCCCAAAAGTAATTACGGTAAATGTGGTCAATGGATCCCAGTGACCGCCAGAAATGGAACAGTGGAACTGAGTATCGTCAGTTCAAGGTATTGGACACCCACCCATCGATCTGTGACCTGCTTTTGATTATAGGTCAATAATTCCTCGTCCCTCATTCTATAGAACAGAGGGATATTGAAGTACTTTCTCTGAACTGAGTGGTTGGATAAACCCCTGTGAAGATCATCAGGTGAAGATTAGAACTGGTCTTTGGACCCTGACAGGCACAGTATATGCACTCAAAACATCCACTGAACAAACCAGCCAGTGAAACTCCTTCATCAAGTGCCTTGGTACTATCAGATTGACTCCAGGGACGACATCACATTGCATTCAAGAACACAGGACTAAAGGGGATGGCAAATGCAGTGAATAAAAGACTGGGCTCCAAGAGGAGAATATTTGAATCCTGGCTCCATCATCTTTGTGACTTTAGGCATGTCACTTAACCTCTCAAAATCTTAACCTTTCTCCTCTTTAAAATGAGGATCATACATGAACCTAACTAGTGGGGTTCATGTGAGGTTAAGTGAGATAAGTCTTGTCAAGAGTTTGGTGCCAAGCAAGTGTTCAATAAATGTGATGGTGACAATGACTACAATTTCCAGTAAGAATAATTAAGTACTGTACAATGTTATACTCTTTAAAATGCACAGTGACCTGTGCATTTTAATGAGGAATTTGAAAGGTGGAGTGAGGGGTTTGGGGGGTAAGGAAGGAAAAAATGAAACAAGATGGGATCGGGAGGGAGACAAACCATCAGAGACTCTTAATCTCACAAAACAGACTGAGGGTTGCCGAGGGGTGCGGGGATAAGGATAAGTAGGGTATGGGCTATGGTGAGTGCTGTGAAGTGTATAAGCCTGATGATTCACAGACCTGTACCCCTGGGGCAAATAATACATTATATGTTATATACATTATATATGTTAATAAAAAAAATGCACAGGTAAGAATTCGTAAGAGGGGAGATCAATGTGGCACTAGTTTGAATATGCACCTTAACCACAGGATGGATGTTTGTTAGAGAAGGCAAGTTCTGAGCCCAACCTTAGAGAAAGTATAGGTTTATTAGAACTGCAGAGGGTACTTTCCATGAGCAAAGAGCCATGAGGATATGATCCCTGACTACATAGAACACACAGGAGTGAGTAAATGACCAGCTAGAATTTTGAGTCTGTGCCCAATGGGGGAGAGAGTGGGACATTTCAAATTCCTATATGAAAGTGGTAGACAATTTCAGAAAAAAAAAAAAAAAAAGTTACCTGGTGACAAGAACTGGCTGATCAAAAGCCATGGTGTGGTAGGGGAATACAGACTTCAGCACAGACAGATCTAGGTATGAATCCTCAGACAAATTACCTAACATTTCCAAGTCTCAATAGTCTCATCTTTGCTATTGGGACACTTTCCTGACCTTGCAGAATTGTGAGGAGGATTAAAGGAGCTCCTAAAGTTAAAACAGTCACCTCGGTGTCTGATTCAACATCAGCTAATATGAGTTTCTAGAAACATATTAAGATAACCACTAAGAGGAGTTACACAAATCCACCTAGAGAAACACTTAACTTCAAGTGAATCAAGAAAGGTTTATCTTCATTCACTATCCTAACTCTCATTACTGGTTTCTGCAGGAATTTCAGTCCTACCACCAAGTCTTATCATTATCGAGGACTAGACAGAGCTATGATGATCTCAGTTAGTCCTCACACAATCCATTTTTATGTGTCCCATTTTACAGACTTTTTTTTAAAGTGGTTTAGAGAGATTAGTCACTTGTCCAAGCTCACAGACATTTGAACCAGGGCAGTCTGGCCCCGAAGATTGTGAGCTTTTGTATCATGGGAGTTGACAGACTACCAAATGGGTAGACCCATTTGAGACCCTTGGACATGTTCCTCCTGATCACGACCTTCTACAACAGCAGGGGCCCACCACCTGGATTCAAGAAAGAAAAACAGCCCAGGAGGGGAAAGTGGGTATAATTAGGTAAGAGGCTGGGCAGAGAGGAAGCTCCTGAAATTTCACCTCAATCCTTCTCTGTAATTTAATTCTCCTTTTAATGTACAGAACACAAACCTTTTCATTCAAGTGTACTGCAAATCTGGCTTCTGCTGCAGGGAGAAGTACCTTCTGGAGCTACTGTCTTAAAATGGCAGACACTGAATGCCTACAAACTACCAAATCCTTAAGAAATAGGTCTGGTTGTGCCAACAGACATTAACTGCACAACCCAGCATGATCAACTGCAGTCTTGCCTGTAAAAAAAAAAAAAAAAAAAGAGCTTGCCCCCACAGGTCCTACTCAGAAACTATTCTATTGAGCCAATAGAATTGAAAATCAAATTTGAGAAAGTTACAGAAAATCTGAGGAGGATTCAGTGAAGAGTGGAAAACAAGATTAAAATATTAAAGTACTGGTTCTCAATTCTGTTTTCTTCTCAATTTTCTCCATACATTCTTCTCAAGTCTCCCATAACTAAATCTAACCTTCTTGTCTCTGATTTCTCAAAGTGAGGGATGGCAGAGGGATGGAATGAGAAAAAGATAAAAGCAGAAGAGGAGGGGATGGGAGGGTCTTTAAGGGGGGAAAGGGAAGAGGGAGAATCATAGAAATAGGTTTCTACAGATCTCAGGTCTTAGTGAAGGCAAATACAAATGTAGCTACAATAACCAAGAAAAAGAGCATAAAATATAGAAAGTCCCCAGGATTTCAGCAGATGAGAATCTTTGTGTATTATAAGGCCAAGAGAATTAAAATGGTTTAAGTGGGTTGAAATAGAAGTAACTAGAAACTAAGAAGCCAAGAAACGTGCAGATGAAATCATCCATGCTGTTAGTAGTTAACACTCACCAAGAGACCTCACTGGACCTCCCCATGCACACTGAGTGTCTCACCCTCGGGGCTCCCATTGGTGTTTGCATCGATGTCATGTAAGGGGAAGGCAGACCTGGCATAGGACTGATCAGGGAAGTGTGTATTTATTTAGATGTTGGACTGAGCACCTTTAGAGCAGAGGCTATATTCCCATGTGCACACAGCTGGTGTCTAATAAGTATTTGCTGCAAAGCAGGGAAGATAAGTAGGAGGAAGGGAAGGAAGAATGACAGAGACATTCAGGAGACAACTCCTCCTTATCTCAAATCAACATGAGTCAGATGGTAATTCTGGTCTCATATCAGCCATTTCATCCTTTCAAATCTAGCATTTACTTGCCCTGACAATTAGAAAGAAAGAGGAAAAAAGGAAAGTGATTCCTTATTGTATCTTCTCACTAGAAAGTTTGAAAATTAACAGCAGCCAATATTGTGAATAACTAAAACTCAAGGGCAGGTACTATGAACTTAATAAACCATTATCTCTAAAATAATTGTTCTGAATGAGCTTTTAAAAATAGTTTAATGCTTTTTACATCACCATCTGTTTCATGCTAAAATAGCCTCAACTCTTAACATTTTGCCTTTAAAATCTTAACTAAAAGATTCAGATATATCACTAAAAACAAACAAACAAACAAAAGCAAGAGTAGCAATACCTTCTATTCTAGCCATTGTTCTTTTTATCTTTGGTCACCTTTGATCATCACAACTGAGGTCAATAGAATGAGTGGTATTGTCTCCAGCCCACAGGTGTGGAAACAGAAATGAAAATTAGACTGCAGACCATCTGCGCAAAAATGAAAACCCAGGACTTGGTCTGAGCTTAGTTCTCATGCCGAAGAAATGCTTAGAGGAGGGCCATTCTAGATTGTTGTTCGGTATGTATTTTGAGGCAGAAAAAGGAGCAAAATATCTTCCAACTTTTTACAGAGCAGACATGTTCTTACATATGCTAATGTCTTTATTTTATGATAGTTTTTTACTGTTCTCACACAGCTGTGGTTTTCAAACTCCTTTTAAAGGCAAAAACTTTGTATCAAAATTTCCTGCTGACGCCCTCTATACAAAGCAGATAAAAGGGAAGCCCCACTGGCAGGAACAGAGCTAAGAGACCTGAGAGAGGTTTGGGGATAGGGGCCATTGGCCTGTCTCAACACCAAACACGTGAAAACCACCAGGACCCCACCAAACACAGACTGAAGACCACACCACAGAGCATGTCTGTCTTCCAGCGGAGTAAGAAGAGCGAGGACTTCACAGTCCCACTGAGTCCAATTTCAAATCTACCACTTGCTCACGGCACGCACTGAGGAGGTAATCAATCTTTCTGAGCCTCTGTTTCTTCATCTCTAGAAGAGTCATCATCACACCTGCTAGGTGAGTCTATTCTGAGGATTAACTCGGACACCCTACGTGAATCACAGATCACAGTGCCCAGCACGCAGTAGGTACTCAGGCAGTGTCCTTCTAGAAGTCCCTTGCCACAGCTACACACTCTTCTGATAAAATAGATGTGTTCTTGTTTCCTCAGAGGGTATAAATTCCATTTGTTCTCTTAAATCCGGCTCATGCCTTTAACACTTGAGGGCTTGCACTACTCCCTCAAACATTTAGCATTTTCTATTCAGTTAGCACAGCACTGAGACTTTAAAAGCAGCTTGAAAACAAACTTGATTCCAAATATGATTTATAATGTCCCAAGCAACAGCTCATTTACCCAAGAAAGCTCCATCAATTATTGACAGATGTACCCTCGGAGGAGAAGTAGCATTAAGACAAGGAGATGGAGGGAAAAGCATGCTTCAACCCCTTAAGCCAATTATCCAAGGTGATTTTCAGCATTAAATCCTTAGATATGCTTAATTTACTGTCCTTGCCTGTAAGCACAGAAAGAAGAGTGAGGAGGGGAAAAAATGCTAAGCAATTTAGGACTGCTTTTAAAAAACAAAGAAAAAGAATAGCATAGAGAGGAAAAATATATAGGAAGCAGTATGTGGGTGTTGAATGCACATGGGCTGATAGATTGAGCACCCCTGGCCCTCCTGCACCTTGCCCTCTCATTGTAGAGCCCGCTACTCCCCACCTGTCTTTGTTCAGTAAAGAAATAATTGCGCTTACCTGCCTCTGACCTAATAATTACAGCAGTGCCTGATTTTATTCACAGCATGTGTATCGTGGTCGAATTTCCTCGGTTTTCAGTGCAAAGGCCTCAAGAAGGATGCTAGCATTATTTGCTGTAACATCAAGCTAGTGACAAGGCTATGTAAGGTTCTGTAAAAAGCCAAGAGGCCAGTGTGAATCCAGCCCACGGGGGCTTGTAATCTGCATTTGACATGCCAATATTAGAAAACCTTGGCAAGATTACGAGGTTTCCATGGGAGGGAAGAATGGGAGCGCCCAAGGCCAATAAAATGTGAGGACGCTAATATATTTCTCCATAGTTTTCCTGGAAGAAGAAAAACACAGGAGGATTTTTTTCCCCCCAAATCCAAATTATAAGGCAAAAGGTGACCAGTTATGCCTCGCTGGTCTTAATCTGCATGTGTGTGCATGTGCGTGTGTAAGTGAACACGCACCCATAAGTACACTGCATGCCTGCTGTGAATGAGCGTAAGGAGATGGACAGAAAGAAATATGAGGGCCTAGAGAAGAGGTCTAGCCTGTAGAAAAATGCTCGCATGATGAACGGAACATTTCTGTATTAAGAAAATAAATCCTGCCATGGGAGATCTGAAAAATTACTACCCTGACTTTTAATGCAATCTATGGTTCAAAGTATAGTTATAGAACATTCGGAAATTACCTGCTTACACCTTATGACTTGGCAGAATAATTATAGGCTAGATTATTTTACCTTTTTATACTTTTTTTTTATTAAGAATTAAGAGATTCACTACATTGGGTTATTAAAAGCCTGGCCTCTTCTAGAAAGCATTTTTATCCTATTATTAAACAGTGCATATAAAATAAAGTAAGCCTTGACTTTCAAAGCTTCGACTTCTCAATTTCAGATTCAAAATCAACATCTGAGGGCCAGTGGGTGCTCGATATGGTACAAATGCTTTCAGAGGTATTGCTGCATCTGATCAGAGCTTGGATTCCTAACCAGGTGTTCTGATTCCAGTCTAGTATGCATCCCACCAAATCACAACCTTCTATCATGGTCTTGCCTTCAAGTCTGGGAGGGAATCTGGATGGGGGACGGAGGGCTGGGAGGAGGGGCAGACTCACTGCCAATGCAGGATGGTTTGTCACTGGCTTGCTCTTAGAGGCGCATGCCTCTGTTCTCAGGAGGACTCCCCTTTCTCTAAATGTGTGACTGAAGCAAGAGCACAGCATCTTTAATCAACTCACAAAAATGTTGTCAAGGATCTTAAGTACTCTGCACCTTTGTGAGATTTCCTCAATACTCAAGATTCAATGACAAGTTATGTTAATAATGCTGCGATTGGGGGTGCCTGGGTGGCTCAGTGGGTTAAGCCTCTGCCTTCGGCTCAGGTCATGTTCCCAGAGTCCTGGGATCAAGCCTGCTCAGCAGGGAGCTTGCTTCCCACTCTCTCTCTCTCTCTGCCTGCCAAATACATAAATAAAATCTTAAAAAAAAAAAAATGCTGTGATTGTTTCACATCTTGTGTTAGGGGAGAAGAGCTGTCTGGGGTCAGGGGAGTCCTCTTTGGGGTTACTGTCATTCTTGGAACACATTCTTAACCTCCTCTAAGCTTCATTCTTTAAAGGATGGAAATTTTTTACCCTTTAGAAACAAATCTGAGGGGCACCTGGGAGGCTCAGTGGGTTAAAGCCTCTGCTTTCAGCCCAGGTCATGATCCCAGGGTCTCGGATCGAGCCTGCATTGGGCTTTCTGCTCCCCAAGGAGCCCGCTTCCCTTCCTCTCTCTCTGCCTGCCTCTCTGCCTACTTGTGATCTCTGTCTGTCAAATAAAAAAATAAAATCTTAAAAAAAATAAATCTGAAAGAGCCCAAAGTTATTCAGAGCCAATAGTGATAAAGAAAAGGCTCAAACCAGAAATATCACTTACCATCATCTAAGATGTGCCTATAAGGTAAAGTAACATTATCTTGGGTAACATGTAAGCTGTTTTTGAACACAACTGCAAAAGGTTCACACTCACACACACACATATTCACAAAGTTCCTTCCTCAAAATGCTCAGATGTTTCAAACAGAAAGCACATATCAAGAACATATTTATTCCATTAATTGGATGAGGAAACTGATTTGGAAAATGAGCCATTGGCCTGGACTACATGTGTGCCCACACATATGTGTACATGCACACATGCGTGCCTATGCATAAGTGTGTGTGCATTCACCCATGTGCACATCTCCCACAAACGGGGATTGCCTAGTCTGTTCATCTGAGCCCCTGAATCTCAAGGACAGCTGTCATGATTCCCAGAGCAGATTTATATCTTAATATTCTGCAAAGAATGTTATTATTTCTGACTTTAAAAAAAACTAAAGGAATTATGCGGCATCTTTTACTTTTTATTTAGAACTATATACTCCCCGGGCGCCTGGGTGCTCAGTGGGTTAAAGCCTCTGCCTTCGGCTCAGGTCATGATCCCAGGGTCTTGGGATCGAGTCCCGCATCGGGCTCTCTGCTCAGCGGTGAGCCTGCTTCCCCCCTCCTCCACTCTGCCTGCCTCTCTGCCTACTTGTGATCTTTCTCTATCAAATAAATAAATAAAATCTTAAAAAAAAAAGAACTATATACTTCCCAAAACAGTATGGTATGAACATATCCTATAAACTATGCATTAAATACAGTGTTTCCAACCTTAACTTCCAAACAATACTTACTAGATAATTTTTTGAAGTTTTTAGGAAGTGGAATGGAGTAGGTGAAGCACCTTTGCATTTGTGTATGAGAATACTTTTTGTAAAGGTTGTCCTTCCTTGGGAAAAAAAACAAACAAACATGAGTACCATGTGGATAGTAAGTGTGATTTAGCACAGAATGTATTATGAATTTTTAAAAATTCTGAACTCATACTATTGTCAGTAAATTTGTTTCTCTTGGGGATAGGGGAATAGCAATTCTGAAACCACTTGATCTTTTGCGAGGGCTAAACAAAATAAGTAAACATACTGTAGATAATAAGGACCAAGTTTCTCATGCTCAGGAAAGAAGTTACAAATAAGGAAAGAAGAAAGAACAATGACACCCCAGGAGCAATGAGCCCACCTACTGTTCAGATCTTTATTCCTAAAAACCATTCTTCAATAAAAAGAACCAAAGTGTTTCTTTGAAGAAGTGGTTGATTCTAAGCCTGAGGCAGGGTAAATAAAAGATGAATCTGGAGCATTTTAAAATTCTAAAAAGTAGAAGTGCTCAAAAAAGAATGGGAGAGGAGCACCTGGCTAGCTCAGTGGGAAGAGTGTGCAACTCTTGAGGTCATGAGTTCAAACTCCACAATGGGTGTAGAGATTACTTTAAAAATAAATAAATAAATAAACCAAAAAAAAAAAGGGGGGGGTGGTGGTGGGAGAATATGGAAAGGCCACAGGACCCAACGTGAAAGAGCTCACGATGGCCAAAAGTAGAAAAATTTGAGCAACAAAAAAGTGATAGCGTTGCATTATAACCCATAAAACAAAGCAAGTTAATATACATGCATCTACACTGATGTAAATAATTGAATAAGTAGGTAGATGGAGAAGAAACAGCTTTTTATTCAAATGAATTCAAATTAATCAATGTGGGGAGGAAGAATGAGGGAATAGAAAATCACTCTTAAAACACCACAAATTATTGCAGGCAAGATTCACAGATGAATGCTAAAACTAATGGATGAAAGTTTGAGAAGAAACAAGTCATTTGCATAGTCTCAAAGTATCTCTCCCCAAGATATCAATTGATTGCAAAGAGGAAAATAATAACAGTTGAGACACCTGGCAGCCACCACCTGAACCAAGCAATCAAAGCTCACACCATAATAGGACTTCTTACACCGAGAAGGCTCATTACTGTGTTACTCTTCTCAATAATGTGTATCACCAATCTCGTCCTGGGAAAACACCAGATAAAACCAAATTGAGGACTTAAGTTTTCAAAATAAAAGCTGACCAGAATTCTCCAAAAGTGTCAAGGTCGTAAAGACAGGGAAAGAGAAAAACAGTTGCAGCGAAGAGGAAACTAAGGAGATATGTCAGCTAAATGCAATGTGGGACCTTGGACAGAATCCTAGAACAGAAAAGGGTCATGAGTGTGAAAATTGTGAAAATCAAAATAAAGTCTGTACTTGGGTTGATAGTATTACAGCAAGGTACATACTCAGTTTGGATCACTGTGCTATGATAATGTGAGACAGTAACCTTAGGGGAAGCTGGGTGAAGCCTAGAAGAAATATCTGTACTATCTTTGCAACTTTTCTGAAGTCTAAAATTAAAAATAAAAAATAACTGTAAACCAAATAACAGTCTAATCAGAAGAATATTATGATTTATTAAACTGTAGTTCTATGTCATATAAAAGAGTGAGTTAATTATTATTAAAGCCCTTGAGTCTTGGAAAAGTAACCTAAAGATGTATTATCCTCCTGATTCTGATACAACAGCCATGAGGGAGAAGGGCCTAGGAAAGATGGTTTTGATCTGATAAACAGGAGCACCCTAAAAAGTCTGAGTCCTGGTAATATACTCGGGCTAATGCGTTTGGCCATTAGTTGACATATTGAGAATCTACCTTATTCTCCTACTCTTCCTACGTGGGAAAAATTGAGTCCTGTAAACCTGATCCACATTTATAAGAAAAGATGGGCTGTTGACAATAAAAATAGCAATTCTTAAGAGCTTACTACATGCTAGACACTATTCCAAACTCTTTACATATTCGATTTATCGTTCACAACAGCCTTATCAAATAAATACTATTATCCGGGACGCCTGGGTGGCTCAGTTGGTTGGACGACTGCCTTCGGCTCAGGGCGTGATCCTGGAGTCCCGGGATCGAGTCCCACATCAGGCTCCCAGCTCCATGGGGAGTCTGCTTCGCTCTCTGACCTTCTCCTCGCTCGTGCTCTCTCTCACTGTCTCTCTCTCTCTCTCAAATAAATAAATAAAATCTTAAAAAAAATAAAAATAAAAAAATACTATTATCCTTCATTCTACAGATAAGGAATATGAGTACGGAGAGAGGAAATCAGATAAACAAAAGGTATGTTGCTGGGAAAAACCATGCAGAAAATCATGGTATATCTCTCCTCTTCTGGTCATGTTACCAATCCTGTACTGGTGTTTTACCTGCTGAGATATCCCTATTTTAATTAATTGTCAGACTGAAGTCTTTTCACCCTAACAACAGACGGAGTAGAGGGAACAGCCATCCATATATGAGGAGACATCTCCTCTGGCTGGATGCTGGGTCCCAGAGCCCGCACCACCCTCTTCCTTCACTGCAAGTATGAACACAACTTCTCTGTCAACCCGGATTCCACTTATGGCAGAAAATGTGAAGAGTTCCTTCTGTTGGCATGAAAAAGTCCCCTCTTGTTGGACTGTTCACTCAGACTGTGATTTCACACTGGGAAAATGAGTAATTACTTGTTGTCAAGCTATACGTTCATTTCCTGAGAAAATGGAAGTTGGCACTTTCTTCCCCGTTTCTCAATGCCTGCCCTGGCATGAATAACGTTGCTTCGCATTTGTGTAGTGCTTTGGGTTCATAAATGTCCCTCACATACTGTACCTGGTCTTCAAAATCAACCTTAGAGGTTAGTTCACATATTATCAACAAATATTTATGAAGTGCCTGCTATGTGTCAGGCCTAGGAATGAAACAGGAAATATGACCAATGTTCTCTTTGCCCACTAACCTAGAGGGGACATTACAGTGGGAAATACAAGCCAAAAATAAAACAAAACAGAAAACTAAATATATATTTAGTACAAATACATATTTTATATATTATAGTACAGAATTGTATTATACTACAAAATATGGAGTTATTTAAAAAAAAAAAAAAAAAGAGGGTCACCTGGGTGGCTCAGTCAGTTAAGCGGTTGCCTTCAACTCAGTTCATGATCTCAGGGTCCTGGGATCAAGTCCTATGTCAGGCTTCCTGCTGACGGAGCCTGCTTCTCCCTCCCCCTCTGCCTCTCTGCACCTGCCCCCTGCCAACTGTGGTCTTTGTTTCTCTCTCAAGTAAATAAGTAAAATCTTCATAAATAAATAAATAATTTTTAAAATACAATAAAATAAAAAATATAACTAAGCATAACATGGAGAGACCTACTTTGGAGAGGGGATTAGTCAAGGCCTCTCTGTGAAGGTGATGTTTGATGAGAAATAGGTTCCCCTGTAAAGTTTGGGGTGGTGCCTCCCATTTAGAGGAATCAGCAAGTGCAAAGGTGGTATGTGCAAGGAGGCTGGGAATGGTAGGAAAAGAGTTTGGCACCTTCTGTGAACTACCAGGAGGCAAATTCCTACTGGAAGGCAAATTCCTCTGGAAAACTAGGAACAAGGGGGTTGGAGACTTGAAATGAAGTTCCAGAGGAAAGCAGATAGTAGATTATACAGGGCTGGTGCTTAGAGGTTATGTATGAATGCTTTTCTTCTCAATGCAGTGGAGGGGTGCCTGGGTGGTACAGTTGGCTAAGCATCTGACGCTTGGTTTCGGCTTGGGGACTATGATCTCAGGATCGTGAGATCAGCCCAGCTTTGGCCTCCGCACTCCATGTGGAGTCTGCTTGAGATTCTTTCCCTCTCCCTCTCCCTTTCCCTGTGTTTCCTCCCCCTGATCACATACTCTCTACAAATAAATAAATAAAATCTAAAAATAAACAAATAAATGCAATGGAAAGAGGTGACAATGTTATGGTCATTTTACAGGTGAGTAAAATTAAGCTCAGAGAGATTATGTGTCTTGTCTGAATTCTTAGACCTGGGAAGCATATAGCTCCATCCCAGGTCTCTCCATTCCTTTCTTTTTTATCCAGATATGTGACAAGTGCATGCTAGATGCCACACACCTCACTACTGGGTAGATAAGATAGTTGTTGTTGTTGTTGTTGTTTTTAAGATTTATTTTATTTATTTATTTGACAGACAGAGATCACAAGTCGGCGAGAGGCAGGCAGAGAGAGAGGAGGAAGCTGGCTCCCCGCAGAGCAGAAAGCCCAATGCAGGGCTCGATCCCAGGACTCTGGGATCATGACCTGAGAGGTGAAGGCAGTGGCTTAATCCACTGAGCCACCCAGGTGCCCCAGATAAGATAGTTTTAATCACATTTGGATTAAGTCTGGAAGTGGGAAATGGCTGTGTGAACAAATGCAATAAAATATGACTGGCGCTTTGTCCAGAAGTCTCTACAAAATACAGAGGAGACTTGAGGAGGGGAGAAGTCAGTTTTATGTGGGTTAGGCAAAGAGAATCAGAGAGTTAGCACTGAGCTCAGTCTATAAGATGGATATTTATAAGGAAAATGGGAGTAGAAAGGATCATCAAAGCAGGGTGAACACAGATAGAATTATACAGCCTGGTAGATGCTGGAAATAGCAAGCTACTTCTGGCATGGAGTGGGTGGGGGGCTTGACAGTAGGGCTGAAAACAGAAATTTCAAAGGCCAGATCATGAGCCCCTGGCATTGCAAAACACCCAACTCTTGATTTTTGGCCCAGGTTGTGATCGCACGGTCATTAGATAGAGCTCCGAGTTGGGTTCCACAATTAGCATGGAGTCTGCTTAGGACTTTCTCTCCCTCTGCCACCACCCCACCTCCACGCTCTCTCTATCTCTTTCAAATATATAAATAAGTCTTTGGGGAAAAAAAAAAAAAAGATCCTCTCCCTCTCCCTCTGCCCATCCCTACCCCCACAGCTACTTGCTCACGTGTGGTCTCTCTCTCTCAAAAAAAAAAAAAGAAAAAAGAAAGAAAGAAAGAAAAAGAGCCCTTTTACGAAGATGGTGCCAAAAGCAAAGAAGGAAGCCCCTGCCCCTCCCAAAGCCGAAGCCAAAGCAAAGACTTTGAAGGCCAAGAAAGCGGTGCTGAAAGGCATCCACAGTCACAAAAAAAAAAAAAAAAAGAAATAAGTCAAGCAGAGAGAGTCAATTATCATATGGTTTCACTTATTTGTGGAGCATAACAAATAGCATGGAGGACAAGGGGCGTTAGAGAGGAGTAGGGAATTTGGGTAAATTGGAAGGGGTGGTGAACCATGAGAGACTATGGACTCTGAAAAACAATCTGAGGGGTTTGAAGTGGCGGGGGGGTGGGAGGTTGGGGTACCAGGTGGTGGGTATTATGGAGGGCACGGCTTGCATGGAGCACTGGGTGTGGTGAAAAAATAATGAATACTGTTTTTCTGAAAATAAATAAATTGAAAAAAAAAAAAAAGAAGATCCGCACATCACCTAAGTTCCGACGACCCAAGACTCTGCGTCTCTGAAGGCAGCCCAAATCCCCTCGAAAGAGCGCCCCCAGGAAAAACAAGCTGGATCACTATGCCATCATCAAGTTCTCTCTGACTACTGAGTCAGCCATGAAGAATATAGAAGACAACAACACACTTGTGTTCATTGTGGATGTCAAGGCCAACAAGCACCAGATCAAACAGTCTTGAAGAAGCTCTATGACATTGATGTAGCCAAGGTCAACACCTTAATAAGGCCTGATGGAGAGAAGAAGGCATACGTTCGACTGGCCCCTGCCTATGATGCTTTGGATGTTGCCAACAAAATTGGGATCATCTAAACTGAGTCCAGCTGGCTAAATCTAAATACAGTTTTTCATGATAAAAACAAAAAAGAAAGAAAAGAAAAAGAAAAAGAACCTGTAGAGATAAATTGTGGTGGGGGCAAGGAGGGAGCAACGATAGGAAAAGGGAAAAAGGGAGACCCGTTAGAAGATTTGACAAGGTCTAGGTCAAGAGAAAGTGGAGGTGTGAAGAAAGACCATAAGGGTGGGGTGGGAGAGAGGAGAAAAGATTAAACGGACAGGAAAGAGGAAGAAGGTGCTGAACTTGTGACACCGAGTGTTTGGAGAGAGAGAGATAGACACAGGAAACTTAGGGTGGCTTCTAGGTTTTTATGACTTTTGACTCTAAATTCAATACTTCTGAGATTAAGTTTCCCCACCTTCTTTAAAAAAAAAATGTCTTTTATTTGATGCAAACAGTTTAACATGCCTTCTCTGCCAGCTAAGACAAACTCACCAAAGATTATTCATATTTTAAGTTATTTTTAAAAAGAAAATAACATGCTTTTTTATCTGACAAACTGTTGTTTAGAGGACAATGAAACTCTTTACCTAAAGTGATCAGCATAATGTCCTCTACTGAGATAAAAAGCACATTTCCAACTTGCCTCTGGCAGGACAGATATCTATCCAAGCAGAAAACGGAGACAGGTTTTAACAAACAGAATTTTTTTTTTTTTTGCAATTTAAGTTTCTAGTAAAGGAAAAATATTAGTACTCTATTTTAAAAGACAGTTCTCTGTCTGAGATCCTCAGAAAATGTTAACTAATAATTCTCTTTACATTCAGACCTATCTTGACATGCCCTACCACCATCAGAAACACGGCATATATGGAAGCTCAATTTCTATTCTCATATGCTCAAGAAAGAACTTCAGATTCAAGTCTGAGATTTGACTTGAAAGATGTGATCTTAACATACAAGAGACAGCACCTAAGAAAAAACATTTTTTTTTTTTTAAAGATTTTATTTATTTATTTGTCAGAGAGAGAGGGAGAGAGAGCGAGAGCACAGGCAAACAGAGGCAGAGTTCAGAAGCAGGCTCCCTGCCAAGCAAGGAGCCCAATGTGGGACTCGATCCCAGGACTCTGGGATCATGACCTGAGCTGAAGGCAGCTGCTTAACCAACTGAGCCACCCAGGCGTCCCAGAAAAAACATTTTTAAATTATATTTAAAGACTTTTCAGGGCACCTGCGTGCCTCAGTCAGCTGGTTGTCTGACTCTTGATTTCAGCTCAGGGTATGATCTCATCCAGATCCTGACATGGAGCCTGGTGCGGAGCCTGCTTGGGATTCTCTCTCTCCCTCTCCCCCTCCCCCACTCATATGTGTGTACTTTCCCTCTAAAATAAATAAATACATAAATAAATACTGTTCAAAATAATTTGGCTCTAGGGGGCAAATGTCTGTGACATTTTTACCTTAATTGTTCCAAGAACCTACATAGGATAGCTTCCATATACATCCAGTCCTCATCTCAGCTTCCTTCCCCATGTTCTCTCTCTCTTGCCCATTTCATCATTCTTACTGCTTTGGGGATGTACAGAAAACCTCTAACCTAAATATTTGGGGGAGAAGTGATTTGAGATTCCTATTAGCTTAATGTGTCACGTAAAATGTGCTACGTGTGGAGAACTATCAAAGAAAAGGTGTTGACCACGGACTGCCTTGGTGAAAGCACCATCATGAACGACATTTGGGAGAACTGTGTCCCATACTTTACAGATTCAAGAGATAGATCCTTACCACCATGGTGAAGAGGTTAGAGGGGCTAGGTAACACAATGCATCACACACCAGAAAGTGATGGAATTGGGAGTCACACACAGCTCTGTGACTCCAAAGATGAGGAAATGCACAGCCATTCCTAATTCCAGTGAGCCTCCTAACACTAACCATTTGGGGGGAAATTTTACAAATGCCATCTAAGTCTGTTTGTTTGGGGGTTTTTTGCAGGCACAAATGTGGAAAATAATTTTTATTTATGTGCATGTATCCTTAATTGGCTGTCCTGCTTATTTATTTCGGGATGCAAAGGCACATTCACTTATTAAACCTCCGGGTGTTTTCACAAATTGGCAAAGGAAACAGAAATAATGGACATCACACGCTTCTTGCAATAGCCAGCAATTAATGGAAAGGGCTCTCCTAGCCGTAGTTAACTCAGCTGTAAACTCATATCCTTTCCATCTAACTCCAGAAGCAAATTTCTGAGTAAACAAATGAGTTAATTTGCTCTCTGAGTTAAAGTGGACCGAAGAGAGGCAATTCTCTATTGAGCAAGTAGTGTTGGAGTTTGTTAATGACAACCTTAAAGTAGCCAACATTATGGTCTCATATGATAAATTTCAGTCTACTGATTCTAAATTGCAGACTACTAAAAATCAATTGCTTAGCAGGAAAAGACTGTCAGCAGAAAGTATGAAGGTGGGAAGGAGACACCATATTTTTAAAACATATTGATATAATTCAGCCACTTCCAGAGATACAGCTTACTTAGATCAGATGAGCAACTTCCCCAGCCATGCTTCTTACCTTTGTAGATACATTTTGTGTATATCATAGAAGTTGTAGGTTATTAGAGGATATTATAGGAATCATATAACTTGCAGAAGTTACAGGATGCTAATAGATGTTATAATGTGTTGTAGGATGGTATATAAGTCATAGAATGTGCCAGGAGTTAGAAGAATTAACTTAAATGGGGAGGAATATAAGACGAGGGATGCAGACAGAATCTGACCAGGAGAATGGGGATGTCTCAAGAAGGGATAGTGTTTCCTATTGATGCTCTGACAAACAATCACAAACTTAGTGGTTTAAAACAGTACAAATATATTTTCTCAGTCTCTAAAGGTCAAAAGGCTATGTGGGTTGGCCTGGGGTCCTCTCCCTAGCATCTCACAATATCCAAATCAAAGTCTTGGTAGGGCTGTATTCCTTGCTCAAGGTGCTGGGAAAGAATCTGCTCCCCAAGCTCATTTAGGTTGTTAACCGAATTCAGCTTCTTGTGGTTGTGGGACTGAGGTTCCCATTTCTATCTTTCTTTCTTTCTTTTAGATTTTATTTATTTATTTGAGAGAGAGAGAGAACACAAGCAGGGGAGCAGCAGGTGGAATGAGAGGGAGAAGCAGACACCCTGCTGAGCAGGGAGCCAGACGCAGGACTTGATCCCAGGATCCTGGGATCATGACTTAAGTCAAAGGCAGACGTTTAACCACTGAGCCACCAGATGCCCCTCAAGTCTTCATCTTAATTGCATCTGCAAAGTCCTTTCTGCCGTCACATAAGGACAGCATGCCATCTGAGGGCAAAGTTCACTGGGTACCACAAGTCTGCCTACCCCCAGCATCATTTTTCCCTGGGGCACCAAGCTCATGAATACTCTGCAAAAGAATGTGGCTGCCAAAACCACCAGGCTATTTTCTGAATTTTATGAGTCAGAGGAGAAAAACCTATGCAGAAGCACCCCTTTCTTCAGAAGGCAGTCAAATCAACTTGGTTTACACCAAATTGTTTTGAGTTCTGAAAGACAGGCTACTTAAAAGTAGTGTCTAAACCAACAGACAACACATTGGTCTTATTTTTAAGGAAATGCCATCAGAAAACCTTGATGGTGGGTTTAGTAAAAATAATAGCTATCATCTGTGCCAGGGAGTATGTAGCCTCTAATATAGACAGTGTGAACACTCCCTTCCTATCCATTTTTTGATAGAACGGGGTACAACTCTTCCTTCCGGACAATGGAGAAATACATTCCAGTGCCATCGGTAATGAAACATGCAGTACCAACTCAATAATTCCAGCCAATATTCCCCGTGCCCATGAAAGTTTTCCACATACGATAGTGTAAACTAAACTTATGTGTGCAAAACGTGGGATTAGATTGTGCCTGGCAGGGTTCATTGCCGCCACAGAACTGCAGAGCAGGGCAATCACCAACTGTTGTCACAAATCTCAGATCTGCTTTGACATCACAGTTGGCAAATTATAGTCCATCAGCAGACACAGCTCACTGGTCCCTGCTCATTCATTTTCTGATGCAATAAAATCATTTCCCAGCAAGAATACAATTGCATGAGAGTCGCTTCACAGTGAGAACTGTCCAACACAGTACTTAAACTCCAGGGGGTTATATAAATACAAATAAAGTCAGAATTTTAAAAATTCTTTGAGTTAATATTTAAAGAGCTAGGGCACTTCACATCCCTGGACAATCAAAATAATAAGTTGGTAAAGTACGGAAGTTCTTTCTTCCTAAGGGTGTTTCACACTCATCTTAATGACAATGATTTTGAATTTTAGATGTAGATCAAGCCTAATGACAATGATTCAAATCATTAACAAATGTATTTACTCCCCTCTGGAAATAAATTCAAAGCATACAGAATTAAAGCCAGTTTTAAACAGAAGAGTTGAGGTGCTGTGACTTAGGTTTTGTTTTGAAGTTACCAAATTAATTTTGGTACAGACACGACCCCCAATACAATTTCCTACCTTCCTTTTAACTACAATTTTAGAGAATAGAAAATGGTAGCCATAATAACATAGTCTGTATCCTTCTGTGCTTTCTAGTGGGTTCCTTACATTGATAACTGCTTTTGGAGCCTAATAGCCCCTGAACTTCAGAATGAATTTTGAATGCTTGTAATTTTTAATATCCTTCAGAACATTTCCCTGTGCTACACTGTTCCTTTAAAAAGAAGTAGTTGATTAGATGATTTAGGATATAAAATATTTATACAGCTTTCTTTCTAACTAAAAATAGGAGAAACTGGGGCTTCTGTGATTTTTAGCATGTCACACTATAAGTATAAATATAAGAAAGACTACTTATAAACCTAGGTTTGTTTTTTTTTTAAAGATTTTATTTATTTATTTGACAGAGAGAGATCACAAGTAGGCAGAGAGGCAGGCAGAGAGAGAGAGAGAGGAGGAAGCAGGCTCCCTGCTGAGCAGAGAGCCCGATGCGGGACTCGATCCCCAGACGTGAGATCATGACCTGAGCCGAAGGCAGCGGCTTAACCCACTGAGCCACCCAGGTGCCCCTAAACCTAGGTTTAAATAATAGGTAAAGCATATTATTTTGAGTAATATTCCATTGTATATATGGACCACATCTTCTTTATCCATTCGTCTGAATCTTGGAACACTGCATCAAAAACTAATGATGTATTTTATGGTGAGTAACATGACATGGATAAAAAAAAATTTTTTTAAGCATATTATTTTGTATCAGATAATAAGAGTTTGAATTTAAGTCACTCTACTATCTGAGTAAAAAAATGAATTCAGTAAAAATTCAATCAACTTTTTATTTAAAATCTGCCAAATGGAAGATCTCTAATGGAAAACTGTGTGACCTTTAACATAGTTTAACAACCAACAATAAAACCTTATTTTCATTCTCTGTTCTACATATTACTTCATGTATTATCAGCCCCAGAATTTTTTCAATGACAATAATTTCATTGAAAGGGTCCTAATATAACCTATATTCAAATTCATTAAATGTCATGTATCACTTGTACAGCCTTTCTTGACATTATTTTCAAAATATTGCTTGCATCCAATCCCTCTTTTCTGCACACACTCAAATTCATACTACGGCTGTTACAGAAATAGCTAATTTACATATAGATTAAAAATTACCTTGAAGCCCATTTACACCCTGATGAGTTAAAGACAAAGTAACTCAAAAGCTGATCGCTGGCTTCCATTAAACTCACCTATCATGAAACATTACACTAGTCCAAATACAGGTTTCAGCTTCACAGCTTGGATCCTAAACCATGAGACAGGATGAGGGCAGCTTCACAGACACAGCCAAATTCTGATATTTTCTCTATTTCTAGTACAGGTCAGGAGACACTATCCCTTAAATTGACTCATTTCTTTGCTTGTTCTTTATGTTTCCTCCAGTGCTCATTAACAGTAGCTGTTTTAAGTCAAATCAGTTAGCTGGCCATTGGCAATCTAGCCACTTTTACTTAGGCTTGAGGAAAGGATGTTCTTTTTTTTTTAAGGAAAGAATGTTCTTTCAAAATGACTGAGAAGTTTGAAGTCTTACTGGAAACCAAGCGTGACAGCTCTGGTCCACTGACCTGTTTGCCTGCCCATCTACTGGACTTTAGCATTGTATGATTGCTGCCAATAGAATAGGTTTTCTACCACTTCCAGGAAGTAGAAGTCCACTCACAGTGGACATCTCATTCAATGAGCCTGCTATGCCCAAATTTCCCTTAAGTTGCCCTACTCATGTCAGCTATTTAAAGGGGCAGGGCTTGGTGGCCAGATTAGTACTCTATGACTCTGCCCCCACCCTAGCCACAAATACTAGATAAAAAATGGAAAATTTGGGCGCCTGGGTGGCTCAGTGGGTTAAAGCCTCTGCCTTCGGCTCGGGTCATGATCCCAGGGTCCTGGGTTCGAGCCCCACATCAGGATCTCTGCTCAGCGGGGAGCCTGTCTCCCCCTCTCTATCTGTCTCTCTGCCTACTTGTAATCTCTGTCTGACAAATAAATAAATAATATCTTTTAAATTTTTTTAAAAAGGAAAATTTTCCCTATGCCTGTAAATCTACTGGCATGTTGCCAATTAGATTCTATCTCTCTTGAGAATTTAAACTACCATGTATATAAATTGTGGTCAAGAAAAGCTGAAAAGCCACAGACAGATGAGATCAGAGTTGGTGTCAAGGAAAGCCATGTTGTTCATAAGAAGCAGGGGCTATGGATCAGCAGGTTAAAGTATCCGGTAGAGAAGAGAATGAAGGACACTTGCAGGGAATGATAGAGCAGAAAGATACTATACTACAGAGACATGGCGAAGGAGAAAGGAAAACCGAGTAAGATCCAAAGAGACAGAGACAGAGAATTCCTGAGTTCCCAATGGCTTCCCAGCTCCTGGTCCAGCCCCCGTGAAGCTTAGCCACATTTCCTATCTTCAGTTAAGTGATAGAACCTTCTCCATATCTCTTTTTTACTGGAACTGATGTGAATACCTGTTGTTTCTAAGCAAACAAACTCTTAGTAAAATGCCATATTAAAGGACATTTTTTTTTCAAGATACAGCACTAGATCAACTAGCCTATATCTGGATTTAAGAGAAGGAAAGAAAGAAAAAAGGGGGGATGGTAGAAAAGGGGAACAATTTCTGAGCATCACAAAAGGATTCTCTGACCTAACACACCCAACATAAGGTGCTATTAAAAACACCCTCTGTCTACTTTCTTTTCATGAGAAAGTATCATATACCTAAATGTTTTCACCTCTGAAATTTTCTAAGGAACCCAGGGTAAGGAGACATGTTTGCATTTTTTTTTTTTTTTAAGATTCTATTTATTTTTTTTATTTGACACAGAGAGCACAAGGGCGGGGGGAGGGCAGCAGGGAGAGGGAGAGGGAGAAGCAAGCTCTCCACTGAGCAGAGCGCCTGGTGTGGGGCTCCATCCCAGGACCCTGAGTCAAAGGCAGATACTTAACCAACTGAGCCACCCAGGTGCCCCTACATGTTTGTATTTTAAGTGATGGCAAGTCTTAAAGACGAATGATTCTGAAGCTTGTTCCATACTTGGCATTTACATTTTGGCATTTATTCAAGAGATTTCAGCCTCCTTCCTCTGCATCCAATTTACTCCTTTTGCCTAATGGCATCTTTCCACCCAATTCATATGCTGATGATCCTGAGTCTTAATTGTCCTGTTGTCTCCAATTTTTGTCTTTCTAACTTTACCAGAGAAAGTATTTCCTCTTATCCTTTTATGAACTAGGACAAGCTTCCAGTTTCCAGAAATATAGGCAAACACTACAAAAGAAATCGCAGTGGATCCGGACTACTGCCAGAGTCTGCCAATTTAAACATCAACTAGATAAAAAGAAAAAGAAAAGACAATGGAGCCTTTCTACCAGAAGAACTTTGATCAAATGGTTGAATTACAAATGGGAGGGTATTTATTTGACGCAAAAATAGATCAAATTACCAAATAAACAAGAAAAATAAAACAAATACAACAAAGAAATTTAATTTTTTAAAAGATTTTATTTATTGGAGAGAAAGCAAGAGAGAGAGAGAGAGAGAGAGGAAGCACAGGTGGGGGGAGGTTAGGGGATAGGAAGGAACAGACTCCCAGCTGAGCAGGTAGCCTGGCATGGGACTTGATCCCAGGACCCTGAGATCATGACCTGAGTTGAAGGCAGACACTTAACCCATTGAGCTGCCCAGGAGACCCACAACAAAAAATTTTAAAAGAAAAATCTTTAGCCAGGCATTTCACTTCTATGTATTTATCCCAAAGCAGTAAAAACACATGTCCATACAAAGACTTGTACAGGAATGTTCATGAAAGCTTTATTCATCATAGCCCCCAAATGGAAACAGCCCCAGTGTTAAGAATAATTACCCCAACTTTGAAAGCCAATAAGTCATTTTTTAAAAGTAAAGAATGTCCTGGGGGCCATATCAGCCATTCTCTCTACCAGAAAGAAATCACTGATACACATAATAATGGATGCAATCCCATAACCCACCAGAGGAATATCTTCCTGGCCCCAGGAAACCTTCAGAACTGTTACCGTTCAATGACTATAATGAATTGGTATGATTATCACCTAAAGATAAAAGGCATCTATGGATGTCCAACCCCACTTATGCATGCCACTTAATATATTAACTAATCCACTAAAACAAAAATGATCCAAGTTGGCTCTAGCCAAATAAGGCTGGTGGGGTGAGGAGATGTGTAATATAAGCTGCATTCTTCCAAAGTCAAAGCTTTGGGACCTGTCTCTTCTGTTGCAAATTTTCCGCCCTGCTTATGATCTCTTACAGCACAAAGATTTTTTTTCCTACATTTTGAGTATCTTATTTATCATTATCCCCAGGTAATTCATAGTCTCAATTGATCTACAATGTTAATAAAATGGTTCACAACACCGTATAATTATGGAATTTTGGTGGCTGGTGTAAAGAACTCCTGTGTGCCACCTGCGGCCCGGACACTCCAGACTTCTGACTGGCTGAATTCGAGTGGGGGCGGGTGGTTGGAATGTCAGTCACTGATGCACCTCCTCAAGGATCTAGGCGTTATAAAGGTTCTTGCAGTGAAATAACACTGTCCACATTTTATACAGTACCTGACAGTTTTCAATTGTCCTAAGTGAATGTCTAACCACATCTAGTACAATGACATCTCCTAAAACAGATAAAAAATAAATGTCTGTATTCATAAAATATGAGGCCCAAATATCTCCAGCTTTAATGGGCCCACCTGGTATAATTAGAGGAATTTAGCCTTCTCCTCGGGTTGTCCCATTATTATCCCTAAGAGTCTCCAAAGAAGTCCTTCAAATGTCCTCCAAATAAGGACAGTCCCCACACAGAGTTCAGACTCTCCTTCCTATCCCGAGTCCCATTCCCCACATCACCTTTCCAGAGTCAGCTAAGTAAATCTCATCACCAGCCTCAGCCATCCCGAGAACAGCACTGTCCACACAAAGGATGTCTCTGGGCACCCCCCAGAGATTCCAGTTAAAGGCAGCCAGATTATAGGGGAGGAGGCTTTATTCCTCTTCTGTGGCATGTTTTGTCACTGAGCTCTGAGGGGCTTACTGTCCTGAGAATCTCACAAGGTAAGTTCCTGACATTACCTCCTTCCTTCACAGTGTTTCAGAACCAGTGGAAGAAACCTGGCCCTGGCCAATTGCCATCCATCCACATGATCCTCTTAAAAGACAAGGGTATCTGCCTTAATGACAAGCCCTGCTACACCGACACTTCTGTAAATGACACGCGATCAGGAGAGAGACCTGGTTTGTTTTTTTCAGTGTGTGTGGTCCCCTGAAGACCCACAAAGAATGCTGGGGTGCTTGCTGACAATACACACTCTCCCTCTGGATTCCACTCCTCAGACACTAAATCAATCATCTGGGGAGGTGAACAGATTCTGAATTTCTTAAAGATCATGAGAGGATTTTTTACAGATCTGGGCCTAAGACCCCCAATGCTAGGTAATCTAAGATAAACACTGATACAATTCAATTTTTCTGAAATAGCCAAAACGTGGGATTTTGGAAGTCCCTGTACCCTGGAGGTTCTTCCTTAGCAAACAGAATGCTGCCAAATCAGTATTACTGACATTTAGCTGAAATGCTGGTCTGAGGATTCAGATCCTGAAACAACGGGAACCCTGAGGGATACCTTTTAGATATCCGCAGCCCTCACATAGATATTTCCCATGAGAGAAGTACAAGTTTCAGAAGTTCTGAAATAATGATGAGGATATTGGGTATTTAATTTTTCCTTTTAATGGAAAATGATAGAAATGTCAGGAAAAAAAGGAGATATATTTTTAATATCTATTTTTTATTCACCCTATTGATGTAAACATAACGGGTTGTTTAACAGGAAGATAAAGAATATGTTATGTAGGGACGCCTGGGTGGCTCAGTGGCTTAAGCCGCTGCCTTCGGCTCAGGTCATGATCTCAGGGTCCTGGGATCGAGTCCCGCATCGGGTTCTCTGCTCAGCAGGGAGCCTGCTTCCCTCTCTCTCTCTCTGCCTGCCTCTCTGTCTACTTGTGATTTCTCTCTGTCAAATAAATAAATAAAATCTTAAAAAAAAAAAAAAGAATATGTTATGTATAATTCACTTTGCTCTTGGAATTATCATAGTCAATATATTAAGTTCAAGAATACAGTTTGCATAAAGAATAATGATCAGTTTACCCAGTGAACTGACCTTTAGATGACTTAGGTTTACCAGTATCTTATCTCCATCTTTTTCATTAATGAAGAGCAGACAAATATCTGAGGGACAAGAGACGGGAGCTAGTATTTACCTGAGTAGTTTCTACACACTAATCTTTGAGTTAAGTACCATATAGGCCATGTCTAAGAACAGAAGAAAATGTGAAAAGTATTTTTTTTCAATACACAAGAGAAAATTGCTTTCAGAACTTAGTAGCCCTGATGGTACCAAAACCTAGAGAAATTATGTCCTGAAGAGCAAATGAGAGAGGGGAAAAAGATAATTCACTGAATCAAATATTTGCCAATAGTAGCTTTATCTAACTCAGGGGTTCTCCAACCTGATAAAACCTTATAAAGCATGATTGCTGGCCCCCACCCTGAAGTCTGAATTGAGGCTGCAGAATTTGCATTCCTATGTTCCCAAGTGATGCTGACACACAATTTGAGAACTGCTGGTCTCATTAGTTTCATTTCCTCAGCTATGGCTGATCCTACAACCTCGTCCCAATGTTGCAGGAGGTGGATCATGGGCCTAATTCCAGATGCATCCTGAAACTAATACCCCAGTGTCATTCAGTATTTGTTTTGTCTGTTTGTTTTTCACAAGAAGGGGTAAGGATTCTGATTCAAAAGTATATTTTGTGCAAGTTTGAAATACTGGAGAAAACCAGGAACGTGATCTTGTTAACAACTGAAAAAATCCTTTCGGAAACCATCTTGAATTGACACCTGGCTTTGTAATCCAATCAAATGCAGAATCTGACTTAGGTTTCCGCCTTTGAAACTTGACCACAAAAGATTAGCAAGATCATAAAATAGCTGACAATAAAATTTGCCTTGTTTCCTAATTTTTTGTTTTTACTTTCTTTTGCACTTTTCAATGCATGCTGCACCTTAAATCTCCTATTTTCCCCTGGGCTATTTGGTAAAAAGTTATTCAGCAGCAAGTGCCTCTTAAAGAAATTGGCTTTATAACCCACAAGACATTCTGCAGGATTCATCACCATTAAGTATCACCATCCTCAAACTTCTGGATACTCGAAGATCCCCAATTACTAATTTTCTTAAAGAGCTTCAGTGTTTTCTAGTAAAAAGTGTATTACCATTCCACAAAGAATTTCAATCCAAACTTTAGGACAGTGTATGGTTTTCTGCATCCTTTCCTTCTGGAAGACAGATGCTATAAGGAAGGGACAACTGTTACCTTTTGTGATTTTTTGTTCTCTTCTCTAGATATTTTCAAGAGCGATCAGCATCAAGATATCAACAACCAAAACTGAGCCATGGAAATCACTATGCATTCAAGTCATGGGATAGTTGTCTATCATGATTTCTCTTGTCTACACCATTAATCAACAAACAAATGCAGCTAATCCTTAATATTTGATATAATTTTGGGCCATTTTCACACACACAGAATATCTGTCACTTTGTGTTAGAAAATTTCAACATTTAATAAGAATAGAAGATTATTAAAAAGCAAACAAACTCCTGATTTGAGGTACCAAAGCCTTCAGCAAGTCGAGGAAGACTGGCACATTGTGGCTCAGATTGGATTGTTGAAGCATGAGGACATTGGCAAGGGCACTCATGGTTGTGGGGAGGAAAAGTGTATTGGAGGATAATGGCAGCCCAGCAACAGATGTCAGAGTGTTGGGTAAGAAGGGTATCCTCACAGGTTACTGCAGCAGCAATGAGAGATGTGTCACATACTCAGCAACTGATCAAATAATATATAAATAAGAATAATGGGAGCAAGGTTTCCCACTGTCAGAGAAGGATATTACAAATACAGAAAGGGGAAAAAAAACAATAAACTTTGTGGTATTAAACTGAAATTAGAGGTACAGGTGTGTGCTCATGATTTTAAATACAGGTATAGAAATATAGATGTAAATGTGAGGATAGACAAATAGACAAATATTCCCTGACAGTCCACTAAGAGAGCCTCAGAGCAAGACCGCAATACCAATGAGAACAACTCCTCTCCAGATCGTGGCTTATCCAGGGCTCCATAGAGTAAAGGGTGACTTCAGCACCAGGGCAAGGAAAGTACAGGAGTCTAGTTTATTGCTCCTGAAAGGAAGTGCTCAAAGAGTGATAGAGGTATGTCAAAAGAACACTAAAGAAGCCATTTTGAAGGAACTTCCAAAGGAAAAATCTGGAATTACTTGAGAATAAAAATAAATATAGTAATGGATTCTAACCCACTGAATTAAATAGGAAATTATAAATCCATACTAAATAAATGACTGAGTGATGGACTAAACGTATGGTGCAGAATGGGATATTTATATAGTCTCAAAGTATCTCTCCACAGAACACTTACTAGTTATACAAGGAAAAATCAACTTTACTGTGGACAAGCCCTAGTAGATATCATTTAATTGAAATAATCAAAGTGAACATAAATATTGAGGCAAACTGATTATGATGAGCCACCAGATATGATACAATGAGAACAATGCAGAATCATATCTGTGATAGTCTGTGAGAAGATTCTTAACATGATTCCATCATGAGGAAATATCAGACAAACCCAAATTGAGGCACTTCCACAAAGTTATCTTCAAAAGTATCAAACTCATTGTGGCAGACAGACTTTAAGGTGGACATCAAAAATCCCTGTCCCTTGATGTTTATTCCCTTGAGTCTGGGCAGAACCCAGAGGCTATCACAAAGGTGATGCGATGCTATCTCCAGGATTGCATTAAGGACCGTTGTATAAGACCACCTTGCTAACAGAGGTGCTACAGACACAGCAAGCTGCCATGGCATAAGTGGTCATATCGCAGAAACCCAAGTGGCAAGGAACTACCAGGGCTAAGGGTGATCTCCAGCAATAAACTGATGCCTTGGGACTACAGCAGCAAGTAAATGAACTGTGCCAACCAAGTGAGGTAGTTAAGAAGTTAAGTTAAGGTAGTTAAGATTTCCCCAGCTAAATCTCCAGTGTACCACAGTACTGAGTGATATGTGGATTATAGCCTGGTGACCCTGAAACAGAGAATCCAACCTGGCCACATCTAGACTCCTGACTTCCAGAAACTGAGATAATAAATGTATGTTGCTTCAAGCTACTGAGTCTGTGGTGATATTTTACGCAACACAGAAAACTAAAACATTAAAGCTGATGAAAACCTGAAAAACTCTTCTATACTAAACAAGAAATAGGACAACCAAATGCAATGCATGACTCTGAATTGAGTATTTCTAGACATTGTTGAAACCACTGGAACACATGAACACGGTCGGAGAATTAGATGGTAGAAGAAAATCAATGTTCTCTTCCTCAGTTCGATGCTTTACAGTTATACAGTAGACTATGCTTGCTAGTAGGAATATTAACTAAATACTAAATAAATACTTTTGAGTATAAATGTTGAATAGTAAGTAAATACTCTGAATACTAAAGTATGGAGTATTAACATATCCAAAGGTGGTGAGGCAAACAGTTCAGAGAAAAAAAAGTTACTCATATTATATCCCCAAGTATTTTGTAAATTTATGATTATTTCAAAAAATATTTCAAGGATGACAACAAAAACTGCTTCTACTTGTTCTCCATCTCAACAAGTGGCATCCCTATTTTCCCAGTTGCTTGGGTCAGAAGCCCATTACCTTTGATTCTTCTTATTTCCTGACACTATTCACTCATTTGCCATATGGTCCAAGCATTTATCACCACCTCCACTATTATCTGCTAAGCTAACATCTTCTGTCTGTTCTATTTCAGGACTCCTAACTGCTCTCCCTATTTACTCTTGCTCAACTCTCCCTCCCCCAGGACAATTCTCCACACAGTAGCCAGAGTGATGTATTAAATTTTAATTCAGATCCTGTCTTGCCCCTGTTTAAAATATCCAGTGGTTGCCGGTGGCACTGCTTTCTGTGGACTATCCGCTCCATCGTGATCTGGCCCCACTTGTCTCTCTGACTCACTCTCGATGATCACTCCCCTTCAGTTACAGCCTCTTGCTGCTTCTTGAACTCAAGCTGTTGCATTTTCTGTTCCTTCTGTCTAGGTTCCCCCAAACAGTGACATGGCTTTCTCCTTTCCATCAGTCTGATCTTTATTAAACGGCATCTCCTTAGTGAACTCTTTTCTGACCATCATATTAAAAATGTACCCTCCTTCCCATCCTAATGCTACACTTAGCCCTCATCCCACTTAATTTTTCTCTATGGTACTTACCACTTACCACTGCCTGAGATTAAATTATTTATTTTCTTGTTTACTTGTTTATTATCTGTCTCCTTGATGAGGGGAAGGTCTATTAATTTCTGGATCCCCAGGACTAGAATAACCCCTGATGAATGAATGAACACAGCATTATCGACATTCAGCGGCCAAGCAGTCAGCTAGGCTTACTCACTATTTATATGCCTTTGCCCACAAACCTTGCAGTACTTGTGGCAGAAGTTCCTGTTTCAGAAAAATACACTACTACTTCTGTAGGATTGCAAAGGTCACACAAATTAGGCAAAACCAAACACCCTTAAATTATAAGACCCCATTCAAGTTTACCTTTGTCTATCCTAGAGCATGCCACCTGCTTGACACTGATGTATTTTACAGCGTGTCTGCCTCTCCTGTTCTATGTGTCCACCAACTATTATTTATTGAATAGATAGTCCTGGATAAAAACAGAAGATCCATGAAACAAGAAGAGAAAAGGCATCATCATGTTGACAAATTAAAAGGATGCAAAGCTTGAGGACAAGTCAAACACAATGGGAAGAGAAAGAAAAACAGAGAAAATAGGACTCAGAATTATTCGCATTCTTTTGACTACCCGAGAAAGAGCAGCCAAGAACACACAAGGAGTCTTAATAAACAGAGTTAAAAATCTTTGTAAAAACTCTTTTTTAAAAAAAAGATTTATTTATTTATTTGAGAGAGAGAGAGAGTGGTCAGTGTGAGGGGTATATGGAGGGGGAGAGAGAATCTCAAGCAGGCTCCCTGCTGAGCATGGAGCCCAGGGCAGGGCTCGATCCCATGACCATGCGATCACAACCTGAGCCAAAATCAAAAGTTGGACACTTAACTGAGTCACTCAGGTGCCCCTGAAATCTTTGTCAAAATTCTTCTGCACATATTATATTCAAGGTTACACTGGTAGTGGTTCCCTTTCTTATGGAAATGACATTATAATGAAGGAGGAAAAAATTGATGCAAATGAAGTAAACAGTAATTAAAGAGGGCCATTCTAGGTCTGGTTAATTTTGCATGTCAGAAAATGAGGGTTGTCTGGATAGAAATTTGGGAGGAGTTTGACCTGTGAAGAATGAGGTCATCAGGAGAAAGGATATTAAGATCATAAAAGGATTACTTTGTATATGAGCATATGGAAGGAGCCTCTGTGTACTCCTCATCCACTGCTGCTTCTACCAACTCTGTTAGTCAGTAGTAAGTTCTGTACTTGCGGCTCCCTGCTATCCTGTCTGGCCCACTCTCCTCATCATCTCTGCTTGGAAGGAAACTTCAGGTTAGAGTTGCCAAATAAAAGACAGGATGCTTGGGGTACCTGGGTGGCTCAGTGGGTTAAGCCTCTGCCTTTGGCTCAGGTCATGATCTCAGGGTCCTGGGATCAAGCCCTGCATCGGGCTCTTTGCTTAGCAAGGAGCCTAGTTTCCCTTCTATCTCTGCCTGCCTCTCTGCCTACTTGTGCTCTCTCTTTCTGTGTTAATAAATAAATAAAACCTTTAAAAAAAAAAAAAAAAGACAGGATGCCCAATTAAATTTGAATTTCAGATAGGCAACATCATTTTGTTCAGTATAAATACAACCCAAATATTTATTATATATAATAAAAAAATACGTAATACTCAAATTGAGGGTCTTTATTTGTATTTGCTAAATCTGGGAACCCAGCCCCACATCAGGGAAGAAAGGGTAAATTTTGACTTTACTGGGGCCTAAGTAAGGAGTTTGGAACAATTCAAAGTCCCACTGCTTTGATGGCTCTCCCTTCTGTCTTCTGAAAGCCAGAGGGCTGGACTCTTCCAGGAAAAGGTATTTCACTGAAGTTTGTATCTTTCTGTGTTCACGTTTGCCCATCTATCCCTATACCTCTGAGGAGATGCTATTCAGTCATTCTTCCTTTTGCTGAATCTTTCTCAATCAAACTTATTCTGATTCTATAAGCAGTCTGCTCAGAAAAGTTCTCTTGACGCAATAACATACTTGTCTTTTAAATTTCCTGCTAGCATGCATTTTTCACAATTGACAATCCTGTTGCAGAAGAATTTTCTTTTAAATGCTGGCCAGTTCTTCCCTGAATCTTAGATGACGCCCTACCTATAAATAAAGCCACTGAAGGGGTTTGTGGGGGAGGGGAGGTTGCCATTAATTACTCGTGTAACCACAGAAAGAAAAAAAAAAACAAAACATTAGAATGAAAACTCCAATATTAAAAACTTTGTAAAGAGGAAAATAGTTAACAATAGGAAGTCTGATAGATGGTAACAGTTGTGTCCCAAAAGATAAGAAGAGCACAGGAAATGGCATTTGGGAGCAATAATTCTTCAGCTGTCTAGGCAAGCAAGAGGCAGCCAGCCTTTTGAAGATCTTTCATTCCTCTAATAAACATTAAGGTCTGGGATAGGGAGTTGTAGGAACTAAGGCTTTGCAAATTGGGCAAGAATCCCAGTATCACATCTGGAATATGCTACTAGAATCTCAACAGCATCAGCTTGAGGGTAGCTTGACACAGAGCCTTGGTGTCAGCCTTGATCAGAGTCTCCAAACCTTAGCATTTCTAACATTGTAGGCCAGGTAATTCTTTGCTGTGGAAACTGCCCTGTGTATCACAGGACGTTGGCAGTCAGTCTGGGCCTCTACTCACTAGATGCCAATAGCACCGTCCCAGGTGTGACAACCAAAAGGTCTCTCAACATTGCCAGATGTCCCCCGGAAGGCAAAAATCACCCCTAGTTGAGAGCCACTACTCTAGAAGAGGGGTATTTAACCCTGGAGGAACATGAGAAGAATCTGGCATCTTTTTATTTTTATTTATTTTTTTAAAATATTTTATTTATTTATTTGACAGAGGTTGAGAGAGCACAAGCAAGGGGAGTGGCAGGCAGAGGGAGGGTGAGAAGCGACTCCCCGCTGAGCAGGGAGCCTGACTTGAGGCTCCATCCCAGGGCCCTGGGATCATGACCTGAGCAGAAGGCAGTCGCTTAAGGACTGAGCCACCCAGATGCCCCAACCTGGTGTCTTTTGAAAAAGATTCCCAGCCCCACCCCCAAAGAGTCTAGTTTAATTGGTGTGGGGGTGAGATTAGGCACTGATATTTTGTAGAAGCTTCTTACCTGTTGCTCACATGCAGCTAGGGCTGAGGACCATTGCTCTAGACTTACTTAAAACAAAACAAAACAAAAAAAACCCTGTGTGTTCAAAAGGATCACCCCTAGAAAACTGGGGACAAGGCTCAGGGCTGAGTCCACAAATGTAGGTTAAATGTCCTCAGCTGATGAAGAGCCAGGAGCCCAGGCTTGGCCTTACAAATTGCAGTCACTTACCACAGGTTAACATGGTTTTTGTTTTTTTTTTTAAAAGATTTTATTTATTTATTTGACAAAGAGAGATCACAAGTAGGCAGAGGCAGGCAGAGAGAGAGGAAGGGAAGCAGGCTCCCTGCTGAGCAGAGAGTCTGATGCGGGACTCGATTCCAGGACCCTGAGATCATGACCTGAGCCGAAGGCAGCGGCTTAACCCACTGAGCCACCCAGGCACCCAGGTTAACATGTTTTAATGCCATTTTTTTATAACAATCTTGGAATTTTAGGCTATGGTTATATTAAGAAGGCTGCAAGACAGGAAAAGGAATGGAAAAAAAAATTGAGAAATTGCAGAACTCTGACTTTCTTTGCTAAACAAAACTTCTTTGTTAAATAGAAAAAAGAGGAAGTTTTCATTTGCTGGTTCCTATTTCTTTTAAAAAGTCTGTTCCCATTCGGGCACCTGGGTGGCTCTGTTTGTTAAGCATCCAGCATCCAACCCTTGATCTCAAGGTTATGAGTTTGAGCCCATGTTGCACCCCACACTGGGTGTGGAGCTTACACACACACATACACACACACAAAATCTGTTACTGTTTATCTTGTAAGATTGCCAGTTACTGGCTGGGAACATTAGCAGTTCTTAGGAGCACTACTGAAGGTGGTCAAATATTTGAATAGTATCATGTCTGCCTTTCCTAAATCCTACACAGAGTGGGCAGTAAGAAGTTACAGGTCATCTTGCTGCCCAGCTCCCGAGTTCCAAGGCAGGTAAGCCAATGCTTCTACAGTGCCTTTTAGAAACAGAGAAGTAGCCTAGAGAAAGGGTTTACTTTGCTTACTGACACTGATCTTCCTAGAAACACTCTGCATAGCATAAAACGTCCCTTTTACTGTGCAACGGGGACCTGCAGCCAGAGTATGCAAATTTAGTGCAAAGACAGGTAGCACCAGGAGGGTATTTAAGATTAGTGATGCCTGTTAATGGCTAAGCTGCAGCCACAATGCTGTCTACCCTACAATAGCTAGACAATCCACACATTTTATTTTTATAATGTCACCAAGTCCTGCTGAAATAAATGCTGGGTAATAAAGTATGACTTTATAATGAGTGATTGGTAATAGGCTCACTGGTCTTCAAGGAGCAGCATTTATGATCACACCTTGCTTGGTCATTGACACTAAAACTCTCAAGGGAACTCTTGCACGTGGACAATCCTTTCCTTTCTCTTCTGCTCTAGAAACCTTCAACATCTACTCTCACTGCACCACTGGGAGAGAACTCTAGAATGAAAACTTAGATCTCCAGGGATCTCTTGGTACTCCCTTCCTTCTCAACTCAACAAAAGTAAGTGCAACAGAACAAGGAAGCACACCCAGGGAGGTGGGAGCTGGCAAGGGCAGCAGAGACACAGGAGACCACAGCAAATGCACAATGAGCATCCTCAGGAAAGCACATGGACAGGAGAAAGATAGGAGAGGGGAAAAATAAATACATGATGCAAGTCAGGGGGAAAAGAAAATTCAATCCTAAGGATTTGGAGCCAACAGGGCCAAGCCCAACTAATGTAATACTGGAGACAATCGGCCAAGTAAGTCGTATTCGCTGGTATGAGAGAAAGGGTTTTCTTAAACATTTGCCCTCACTCTTTCTGGAGGCCGGCATCTCTGGTACAAAGATAATCGATCAAATAGACCTTTTGTAATACAACTCAGTCCTGAAGGAAACATTCTGTTAGCACAATAAGCTGGAGATTATCCTTCATGTACCCAAAGATCTCATGGATGTGTTAGATAGTTCAGTATCGCCCTGAGGTCCAGGAAAGAGGCAGCAGCCATCTGTATGTGGGCTTTAGAGGGCCTGGCATATCACATACTTACACATATTCTCCAGAGAACACACAGGTGCCTCTGCCACTTAGGACCCGACGTTCAGCACTGACACAGCAGGACCCACAACCACAAACATCTGCTTTCACAACTCACCATCTGGGCCCCAAAGAAATACTTTTCACGTATCTTACTTAATCCTATGACTTCAAAACAAAAGGTAAATGCCCTTGAATTCTGTGAAGGTTTGTGGGTTGTACCACTGTTGAAATCAAAGACAAACGCTGACTTAGCTGGGGAGGGTTTGAGTGGCAGAAGCGCTCAAATAAGAGAAAAGACAAATTAACTTGTCCAATCCTTCCTCTCAGATAATATGAATATGACAGATTCCTGCATAATGAAATACAGTTTCCCAGGAGTACCATGAACCCGTTTTCTTGCTTCTCTTCATGTTCCAATTCATAGGTTTGAAGGTATTTATGAATTATATCAGCTTTTGAAAATTAAACATGGTTGTTTAGGAGCATTTTGTAATACTGGGACACCCGGCTGGCTCAGTCGATTAAGTATCTGACTCTTGAGCCCCACTCAGCTGGGAGTCTGCTTGTGATTCTCCCTTTCCCTCTACCCTCCCTGCACACACCCCCATGCACATGCTCTGTCTCTCTCAAATGAATAAAATCTGAAAAAAAAAAGAACATTTTGCAATACTGACTATTTCATAAATTTGTGTTTAATGTGTAACCTTAGTTGTAATGTGATTGAAGTGTTGGCACTTAGATGGACATCAAACATGAGAAGTCCAAAAACTTCATCATTATGAAAATACTTAAGATTTTAGTCAATTCATAAAAACTAAACTAAAATAATTCAAAAATTTATTTAAATAATTTTATTTTAAATGTTTACATTTCTTATAATTTGTATCTTTTCTTTTAATTGTGTTGGATAAACTTATTATCCAATATTTAATAATCAGGTTAGTTTTTTTGAAAAGCTACATGAAAAATTATTTTGGCTTAAAAATTTTTTTAAAGCTTTATTTATTTTAGAGAGAGACAGAGAAAGAGAGAGCACAGGAGGAGGGGCAGAGGAAGAGGAAGAGAGAAATTCTGGCAGACTCCCTGCTGAATGTGGAGCCAGACTTGGGGCTGGATTTCAGGACCCTGAGATCAGACCTGAGCTGAAACTAAAGAGTCAGACACTTAACCAACTGCTCCACTCAGGCACCCCAGTTTAAAATGTCTATCTTTATTTTAACTTTTAGATAAAAGTGTTGTCTAAATTTCATATACTTTAAATGTAATTGCATTTGATTGTTTGATGCATTAGTATTAGTTTTCTATTATTACTGTAACAAATTACCACAGTTCAGTGATTTAAAGCAACATAAATTTATTATCTGTCCCTCCATAGGCCAGATATCCAATGTGGCTAAATTCAAGAACTGCATTCCTTTCTGGAAGCTTTATGGGAGAATCCATCCCTTGCCTTTCAGCTTGTGGAGGCTACCCACATTCCTTGGCTCATGGCATCATCCTTCCTCCACCTTCAAGGCCAGAATAGCAGGCAGATTCCTCACATCACATCTTCTTAGCTCTTACTCTATGGCTTCACCCTTCCCTCTGACTGCTGCTGGAAAGATTCTCCCTAAGGACTCACATGATCAGCCTGCACCCATCTGGATAATAAGAAATAATGTCCCCATAAGAAAATCCTTAACCTTAATCACATAAGCAAAGTCCCTTTTGCCATTAAAAGGATCCAAGGTTTATACATGGAGATCTTTAGGGTGTAATTATTCTACTTACCAATATCATCGAGAATGAGCACAAGTCAAGATTATAATAGCAGTAGGAGATATGAACATGAAGTTCAAAAAAAAGAAAGGTGAAGATAAAAAATAACTACAAATCTTTAAAGAGACAGCCTGCTTAAATTTTTAACAACTGAACACAATGGGAGTAAGCAGACATCTCTTGAACATGACATACTTAAATTCATGAATGGGACATAACAAATTCTTATATAATGGATATTTGATTTCTGATCAAAACTATAAAAATAGACAAGAGAATTATTCTTATCAAATCTATAGCATGAAAAAGTCAAAATTCCAACAACTTCACATTCTTAACTAAAAGAGGACTTTCAATCCAAACAATGAAACTACATGACAGAATCCATTTGCACTCTTTTTTGGAATCTGAAAATATTAGGGGTCAACTTCACCCTGAGGCCAGACCACAGAGATAGCCCCCTCCCTCCCCTCTCCTCCATACCCTCTCCAGCATCAGAACTGGACTCAAAGAAGGACAAAACCTAGGGAAGCGAGCAAAGAGTTGACAGAGGAGTTGGCAAGGGTAAGAGAGAGGATGCAAGAGAGAGGGCGTTGGGGATAACTCTGCTCTTGGAAGCGGGGACACAGGGAATATGAAACAAACTGAAGAGATAAGAGAAGCCACACCCAATCAATGCTATTCTGTGTTTGTTAAGAAATAATCACCTGCCTAAAGTTCCCCTAGAATATTCTGCCTGATTCCATGTGGGTGTTTGGCCAGTGAATGGTAATGCCATTTTGTTTTATTTATGTATTTATTTATTTGCCACTTTGTTTTAGATTGTACTGCCCCCTGCTACAAAACAAAGGAGAAATGGTGGGTTTATATTGTAAATTTCCTACCTTATTAAACATGGGGAAGTGGAAAGTGAAGCAAAGAGTTGAGACTTTTATCTGATCTTCCTTGTCTACAGAATGTTCGCTAATTCCTTGTCAAGGAATAAAAGAGCCACCTCACTTTGTGTAGGCTGTGTCTAGTTAGTTATACTTTAAAATATGTGTTTATTAAATCAGTTAATTATTAACTGATGTGACTAGTATAGTGCAATAGATACTGAATAGTATAGTGAATAGATAATGAAAATGAGCCATTCTAAAGGCTAATCACTTGTTATTACAAATTCTAGATAGGAATCATCATGAAAGGACACCTATTACAGTAAAAATAGCTGCATCTGGCTAGGACTCTAATCACGAGCTATTAACTCAATCAATGCCCAGAGAAGGACAGTTCGTCTTTTATTTTAGTCATCATTGAAAGAAGCAGCTGAAGTGCATGTTCAAATCATTAGATCATCTGCCATTGAGTTGTTTCCTTTTTACTGAGTTGTAAAAAGCTTTTCATATATTTTGGATACAAAGCCTTTATCAGACATGCAAATATCAGATGTTTTGCAAATATTTTCTCTCAGTCTATGATTTATCTTTTCATTTTCTGAATAGTGTCTTTCAAAGAGCAATTTGTAATTCTTATGAAGTCCAATTATCAATTCATTTTCTTTCATTGGTTTGTAGGAGTTTTGGGGCCTAAGAAACCTTTGCTTAGTTCAAGGTAATCAAAAAGATTAGCTCAGGGACGTCTAGGTGGTGCAATTGATTAAGGGTCTGACTCTTTTTTTTTTTTTCTTTTTTTTTTTTTTAAAGATTTTATTTATTTATTTGACAGACAGAGATCACAAGTAGGCAGAGAGAGGCAGGCAGAGAGAGAGAGAGGAGGAAGCAGGCTCCCTGCTGAGCAGAGAGCCCGATGTGGGACTCGATCCCAGGACCCTGGGACCCCGAGATCATGACCTGAGCCGAAGGCAGCGGCTTAACCCACTGAGCCACCCAGGTGCCCCAAGGGTCTGACTCTTGATTTTGGCTCAGGTCATGATCTCAGTGTCCAGAGATGGAGCCCCATGGCCGGCTCTGTGCTCGGCGCGGAGTCTGCCTGAGAGTCTCTCTCCCTCTCACTCTGCCCCTCCTGCCCGTGTGTGCGCACCCTCTCTCTCAAATAAAAAAATACACATTTTTAAAAGATTAGTTCATACATTGTCTTCTAGAAGTTTTATAGTTCTATGTCTTGATTTTATGTCATGGATCCGTTTCAGATGGTAAATAAGTACATAAGAAGATATTCATCATCATTAGTTATTAAAAATGCATAGTAAAACCACAAGGAAATACCACTATACACACATTAGAAAGGCTAAATTTAAGAAGATTATTAAAAAAAAAAACAAAACTGACCAAACCAAGTCCTAACAAGGATGAAAAGCAACTGAAATTCTCATACAGTGCTGGTGTGAAATACAAAATGGCACAACAACTTTGGAAAACCCTTTGGAAGGGGCTGTAAAGACACGGAATTTTGACCTAGAAAAATCTTAGAAAAGAATTGTATTTCACCTTCTTTCCCATCTCCCCACCCTGAGGAACTTTCAGATGAGGAAAATGTGCCTCAAGGAAGAACCTGTCTGTATCCTCTTGCAGCTTTTTCTTTTCTTTTCTTTTTTAAAGATTTTACTTATTTATTTGAGAGAGAGAGAGAGGCAGAGACAGAGATAGTGAGAGAGAGCACAGTGAGATGACAGGGTGAAGCAGGCTCCCAGCTGAGCAAAGAGCCTAGGCAGGGCTTGATCCCAGGACTCTGGGATCATGACCTAGGCCAAAGGCAGTGGATGAACCCACTGAGTCACCCAGGCACCCCACTTTTGCAGCTTTTTCATGGCAATTTTTACCTTGACAATACCATAATCATGCCCAATATTATCATCTCTGGTGTGTGTACTTTCCTCTCTTTATTGCTTTTCTTATTACACAATTATTACATCTGCATATGTTCTTACTGTAAAGATTTAGACGACATAAATAAACCATGAAAGTTCCCCTTCTACTCAAATAGGAGGGGGAGACAAACCACGAGAGACTGTGGACTCTGAGAAACAAACTGAGCATTTTGAAAGGGAGGGGAATGGGGGGTTGGGTGAGCCTGGTGCTGGGTATTAAGAAGGGCACGTATTGCATAGAGTACTGGGTGTGGTGCATAAACAATGAATTTTGGAATACACACACACACAAAATTAAATTAATTTTTAAAAAAAGAAAGTTCCCCTTCATCCTTACCCTACCCAACTCCCAGTTCCTTATGAAAATAATTTATCATTTTAGTATGACAAATGTTCTCCTAGTACTTCTAGCTCTTTGTTTTTACCTATATGAATGCATGTATATACAGATAGACAGATGTGATATTTTAGCCTAAATGGAATTGAACTATAGATACTGTTATATGACCTGCTTTTTCAACCAAATTATATGTCTGAGACAAATATGTATAAGTAATAAAAGATATATATATATGTATCATGTACATATATATAATATGAAATGTCTGTATATATATATAATGAGGCCTAGGGAGAAACTTGTTTATAACCTCTAGTACACTGTTCTCTTTCTATATACACACATAATTCATTTTTTAAAAGATTTTATTTATTCATTTGACAGAGAGTGAGAGATCACAAGCAGGCAGAGAGAGAGAGGGAAGCAGGCTCCCCACTGAGCAGAGAGCCCGATGCGGGGCTTGATTCCAGGACCCTGAGATCATGACTTGAGCTGATGGCAGAGGCTTAACCTGCTGAGCCACCCCAGTACCCCCATAATTCATTTTTTATAAAATTGGAGAATATTCCAAAATAGGCATGGACCATAATTTATTTGCTCTTTCCCTACCAATAAGCATTTAGGTTTTTTCCAAAATTTTCATAATTAAAAACTATACTTCAATTAACACACATGCATCTTTGTGCAACATGTACATTTTTTTAGGATGGGTTTCCAGAAGAGCAACAGCAAAAGACTGAAGGTTGTAATATAGTTATTTTGATAAATACAGTTATAATTTAATAATCTACCAAAACTCTATACTAGTTTACGTTCACATCAACAGTGTCAGAACAATGTCTGCTTCATTGCTTCCTTACCCTCGCTGCTTATAGTCAATGCTTTTAATTAATGCCAAACTGAGGGATAAAGGATACTGTCACATTGTTGTTTTAATTTGCATTTTCCCAATTTCTAGTGAGGTTAAATATTCATTCTTTTATGGATCACTGGCTTTTCTTCTGTAAATTGTCTGCTCATATCCTCTGGTTTTGCGCGGTAAGCTTTTTCTTTCTCATTTATATGAGCTCTGTATTTATTCAGGGTATTAATCATTTATCTTTCATACATGTGGCAGATATTTTCCTACAGACTAAATGCCTGTCTTTTGATCTTTGTTTTTGGTATCTTTCGCCTATATTTCAATTTGTTTATAATTTTTTATTCTCTAATTATGTACAACTTAATCATAACTATTACTTTAATATCCTGAAAGCCAAATTCTACATACACATATGTTTCAATAGCTCCCCGAGAAACACATTAAAAAAAAAAATTCTGAAACTCTGTTTAGCCCTTTATAGGTGATAATCAATCATTGGGAGAATTAAAAAAAAAATCATCTTAAAGGAATTCTTCAGGTTCATAACTGGCTCACAGATGTTTCTTAGGTAAGAGTATGGGTTGGTAAACATTCAGGAGCAGTAGACCAGGTGGGCAGGCACTGGGTAGATGCAGAGCTACAGGTATTGAAACACATTCCAGTTGGATATATACATAGTTTCTGAAAATGACCAAGGCAGATAACCGAAGGCAAACCGAAGGGAAATGCCAGCTCGGGGCCATCTGAGACAAGATGACAAAGTCCTGCAAGAGCTAAGCCCAGTGCAGTGACGGCCAATCTGGGAGCAGCAGTAGTGACAATACAGAGGAGCAGGGGGACTGGCAGTCACCATCAGGAAGATGTGTGCCCTAGGGAAGGGTTCCAGGCTACTGGTCGTTACTAGGGTGGAAAGAGCAGGAACTGGGTTTTATACCAGCACTTCTCAAACATCAGTATATAGATGAGCCACATGGGAATCCTCTCAAAATGCAGATTTTGGTTCAGTGCATCTGAGGTGGGAAGTGGGATTGTACATTTCCCAACAAGACTGCAGATGATGCTGACACCATTAGTCCCTTAACAATACTTTGAATAGCAGGGCTCTAGAAGGCCTATGTCAACGATGCACAGGGAAGCCTCATATTTCAGAACAGTGGCAAGATGGGAGAAGAATTTGAAGACTAATGTAACGCAGATGCCAGCATGTGAAACAGCCACTTACATCCATCCTAGTGGCATTCAGGATGGCTTTTTAATATGGGGGTAGGGCTGACCCTGTACCTGGGAGTCCAGGAGGGTTAGGCTACAGAAAGGGTAGGATTGCAGAGGCTCAGAGATAGACAGGGATTGAGGAGTGACATCCGCTGCTTTTGAATTTGCACATAAAGAGCTACATAGATCTGTGTTCTTAGCACCTTGAAGCCTTTTCACATATTGCTAGTTCCATTAATGCAGCTTTTTGCTATTTCTCCTTTTCCTTCCAGCTATCCATATTTTGGCTTTTCACACCTCCATCAGAAGATGGCCAGCGGAAATAAAATGTACTGGAATAAAAACACGCTCATTTGTCTACCTGTTGCCAAGATTGGACAAGGAGAAATTGAATATATTTTTATGGGAAAAGATCTCTAAGCTTTATTCCCTTGTGGCTCATTTAGGTAAACTAAAAGATCAAAGATCCACCTACATTGTGGGCTTCTTCTACCCTTCAAGAGAGAGAGAACTCAGTGCTTTTAAAAAAAAATTTTTTTAATTTAATTAAACTTTAAAAAAAAGAAAGGCAAAAATAATGAAGATGTATGAAATTCTTGTACCTATAATAACAGATAGATCACAATGAAGCCGCTTTTAATGACATACAGGGAAAATTAAAATCTACAGAAATCTGTATTATTTTCTTATAAAATGATCAGTTCGCAGCCCACCAAGAAGAAATCCATGACCCAAGAGAGCCATGGATCCCATGATGGGAGGACTGCTGGCCTGAGTTAGAAGCTTCTGAACTCTGTTCTGAAAAGTCTCAAAACTCCTTGGATGGTCCTTGCAGCCTAGACATGAGGAGTTTCCAGCTTCCAGCCCTTGTTTTAACCACAGAGGTCCGCTTTCATCAGAATGTTGTACAACATTAATGAACAGTTTCCAGGGCTCAGAGTTAAATTTCTATGTATTATCTCTGAATTTGACTTATTCACTCTATACCGTCACCCATAAATACAGGCATTACAGAGCAAACTATGTCTAAGTTTACAGGCGGAATATTCTCAAATCCTTTACAAGGTAAATTTGTGCTGCAAATTACTTGGATCAAAAACTAATACATAAATGCTGAGAGCAGTGTAATTGGGAATAATAAATACACACTAATGAAGCATCTTGAAAGGGAAGAGCCTCAGGTATGTTGAGAGGTTAGGCATTCAAGTGTAAGGCTCCTGGCTTTGATCGTTATTTTTAAATACAATTTCATTGCAGTGCATCTATAAATCAGCATCCAGTAACAGGAAGTGATCCTATGGTAAGAATGAGATGCTGTAGATAATGGGGCTAAAGATGACACTATAGGTAATGACAGACTTTCATGTCTTCGTATTCATGGAAGAGGTCAATATTACATGGCTTCATATACTAGAGCAACAGAGCTGTCGAATGTTTTCCAGACTGACTTATCTAATCAGCCACAATGTCAAACAAAGGATAGGTTCTAATAGTAAAATGATCCAAGCACAGCAACAAAGGTGAAGCCTGAAAGGGTTTCTCCCCTTCTTTTCTGCAGTGAAACAGCCTAAATAGTAACTCTTGGCAGAAAGCTAGTGCTTATGAATTTTTCTTAAGGTATCATTTCCCAGGTAAATTTATTTCACAAAGACTATATCCTTGCTAACCTTTATGGAGAACAGTTGATTCAGCCCTGCCCCACTGGCCACAGTAAGTGAAGTTCTCGCTCTCAGAATCAGCTGGGCATTGCTGAGATCATTTTAATTTGGCTTTATTAGGTGATTATTTGTCTCATGCCTATCCCCATCAGACTCCAAGTCCTATGAGAACTGGATTAAATCTATCTTCACCACTGTATACTCATTACCTACACAGTGCCCGACACATGGTCATTGAATAAATATTTGTTGAGAGAATGAATGTATTTACCAGGGGAACATGTGACTTCCAAGGCCAAGTTCAAGGTCTTTAATAGCCTTAGCAGCAAAAGATCCTTATCCTTTAAGTCCTCTAGTATTTCTTTGACTTGTGTTATTTGTATCTCCTTTCAGCCCTCAAAGTTTGTTAGAGGGCAGGACTTGTGTTTTATTTGTGTTTGTGTGTGTATAAGCTTTTGAATATCTAAGGTGATACTTTGCATATAATAGAGATTCAATAAATACTTATTAAATAAATAAGTAAATGAGATTACTGGATTTTCTAAGATGTTACAACTGTTCTGAAGATTTTCAACACATTATTTGACAACAAAACTATGGTTAATTGCGGACTGCTGTGTAGAAAGCTATAGTTTTGTAATTTTTATTAATAAAAATAATAAGCACACATGTGTGTGTCAGTATGCACAACTTGCAGTGTGAGTCTGATTTCCTTCCTGGCATATAAATCATGGAAATCCGGAAAAACAAACTGTCACCTCACAGCCAAAGCCTAACACAAGGGTTTTTAATCCTTGAGGTTTTTCAACGGCTTAAGCAATGCTTTTTCAAATGCAGTAACACTGATACGCAGACATATTTATTGTCCACTCACAAAGCCATTCCTCAACATGATTATAATATGCCTTCCTGGATGTCATTAAAAATCAGTGTCTTATTCTTCTAGGATATGTTAGCTGACATTCTGCATGAGAGCAGGTAATGGAAAATATGACTCCTCAAGCCTCCTTTGGTTTCTTGGTTCTGTGCTACAACCTTGACAGTCCACTTCCAAAGTCAAGGTATCCTTCTTGCAAAACCTAGACATCTTTGAGCAACTTGTTTTGTTCTTAAAACGTGTTCCCAGGAGCTTAATAAATATTATCTTTACAACTTGTTTAGTGGCAAAATAATGAATCCTTGGTGTATGTTCATCCTCTGCTTTGCTATTAGAGGAGACAGATTCAGACTGTTGTAACCAAAACTCAATTCAAGGGCAGAAAGCAGTCCTAAAAAACTGTTAAAATTCAAATACTTGGTAACTGTATGTGCAGCATGTGCGCTTGAGGAAGGGTTATAATTTTAAAAGATAAATTGCACCTTGTTGAGGAATTTCAAATATCATCTGAATATATTTATAACTGAAATGCTCCCAAGTTTACAAAGAGCTCTCAATGAAATTGCAACGTTGTATAGACAAGTGTCTGTGGAGGAACAATTTCAAAGCCATCTCCTTTTTTGTTTCCTCATGGGGTCTACAACTATGCCAGGGCATTAAAATTAATGAATAGGTCATACTGCAGTTTTTCCTGCCTCTCATGCCTTTCATTTGTCCATATTTCAGGCTTTACAGAAATGACAAATTTTATGCTTTATGTCAACATCCTCTGATCACTCCTCTCAGTTCCTTCCTTTCCTAATGAATCTGTTTTACTGGTGGGAAAACCCACATCTTTATATCCCGGTGTTTTAATTTCATGTTCTCTCATAGACTTTATTTCCAGTTGCTGCAAAGTCATCAATGATCATTTTCCACAACTGCATTACAATCTGTCATTTGGGTGTACCCTCTGTTATTTAACCGTTAACCTCTTATTGGACACTGGGTCATTTAAAAATTGTTGCCACTCTGAATAATGGCTCAGTGAACAATTCTGTACATATCATTTTTTCCCTCTGTGACTTCCTACGGATACATCCCAGGAATATAATTACTTTAAAAGGGATTCAGAAGGGAAATGACTCAGCACATAATCCTAATAAAAGGAAGCAATTTTAAGTTAATCCAATAAAAAGTTTGCATTAAGAGACCGTTTGGTTTTATCTTCACCTAACTTTTATAGGTCTTGTTTTTAACTAGCTAAATGACTACTGAAATCACCTAATTTCCCTGAGCTTTACATTCTGTTGTGCTGGACAAGACTGGATTGTGCGTTCTAGCTCTTCAGACTTACAAACCAATTGTCACATTAGAAAAGTGAACTAGGGACACCTGGGTGGCTCAGTGGGGTAAGCCTCTGCCTTCGGCTTGGGTCATGATCTCAGGGTCCTGCGATCGAGCCCCGCATCGGGCTCTCTGCTCATCGGGGAGCCTGCTTCCCACTCTCTCTCTGCCTGCCTCTTTGCCTACTTGTGATCTCTGTCTGTCAAATAAATAAATAAAAACTTAAAAAAAAAAAAAAGAGAAGTGAATTAATGCAGTGCCTGTTATTATTATGTTTAGAAGGTCAGTCTTCCCTCAAGTGTCCTCGGGTATGCAGTGACCAGAAGCCAGTCTTGATCAGTTGAAGGAAGAAGTACAACGCACGCTAGATATGACACTAAAAGGTCAGGATCATCTGGTGCTGGATAAGAATATTAATGGAAAAAAGTTCGCTGAAAGAACCTACTGAAACACCCAATTACCTGGTGTCTGTTCAAATAAGGAATCAATTAGCAGTCAAGATCTGTAAAACAATGATGGCCTTGGGAGATCTGTAAAATCATGGCCTTGGGAAGGGCAAACATACTAGACTTCTTCATGGCTGGAGGCAAACAGACTCACAAGAAACCTTCAGTAGAGTGGAGATGGGATCCAGATTTTTGGTCCAAAAGTAAATAACAAGTCACAGGAATAATTAAGGATAAAAGTGAGAGTTCATTTGTGAGAATGCATATTTTATAAATCTGAGGAAAATTAATATTAAAGAAGCTTTACAGAAAACTAACATTTATACCCAATTCAAGGGCATCAGACTATAAAGCAAAACACTCTAGTCCTTTCTATTTTCTGATTGTTGAGCCTCAGATTCAATGTTGGTTTTAAAATATGGGGCACCTGGAAAACTAAAATAGTTGTAGATATTCAAATCCAAATGAATTCACTGGCAGGACTGTGTATCATGGAATACAATATAAAGGCAAATATTCCTACCATAACCCCTGCCAAACACTCTTGAAGATGCTGTTGGAGGAGGAGAAATGTAATGGTAATGAGAAAGGATGGATCTTTGAGGATATTTGGGGGAGCATAATGTGTGGTATCATCTCGAAAAGCTTTGCATGAGTTCCTTTTGCATAGATTTAAGGTTTAGCTTGCTTCTGCATTGTCACCAGGCATCATAAAATCACTAAAATCTTCAAAGATTCTTCAAGCCAGACAGATCTCTCTCTCTCTCTTCTCTATGCTATCCTGGATCCAAAGATATTCCACCTTTTATGGTAGTATTTTATTATATACAATATTATACTCTTAATATTTCAAGCATGAGTGATGACCTATCTCCCAAAGATACTGCAAAATTCATGAGCTTAAGATTGGAGGTTTTATTTTTTACATGGTTTGGTCAGATTTTACAGAGTTAGACTCCCTGATTTCTCTTGCAATACTACTTGTCTTTCACATATTAAGAAATTTTTCTCAGGGCACCTGGGTGGCTCAGTTGTTTAAGCAACTGCCTTTGGCTCAGGTCATGATCTTGGAGTCCCAGGATCGAGTCCCACACTGGGCTCCTTGTGCAGCAGTGAGTCTGCTTCTCCCTCTGACCCTCTCCTCTCTCATGCTCTCTCTCTCAAGTAAATAAATAAAATCTTTTTGTTAAAAAAAGAAATTTTTCTCTATCAAAGACAATATAAAGTAGATCAGAAGAGAACTTGACCTCAAAATATCTAATGCAGAATGGCCACAGCAGCATTTGGAGACCCCATAGGAAGCAACCAATTTGTACCTATTATTAGAGGTGTACCTATTATTTTTACTTGTATTTTTATTTGTACCTATTATTTTATTTATACCTATTATATCTGTTATATTTTTGTATACCTATTTATTTATTTTATATTTATTTATACATACTATACCTATTATATATTTGTATTACTTTTATTTGTACCTATTATTATTACTGATGATGTAATTTGTGATACAAAATCAAATGGCCTCTATTACCATTACTCCTTGGAATGGCTATGTATGTATGAATACTATGTACTCACCAAAACATTTCTTTTCCTTCCTGGATACTCAGGAAAATCTAATTTCAGGAAGATCTAATTTACCTGCCTCCTTTCATCTTCTTTAAAGTATTGTGAGTACTTTTAAACAGTTATTATGGAGAAGGAATGTGGTAAGGATGGTTGGGCACCAAGTTAAAAGAGCCTGAAATTCTGATTCACTGCTTTGAGAAAAGCTCACCAGGAGAGGAGCCAGACCAAGAACATCTCATCAGATTCTATGAGAGCAAAAAATAAAGTTCTATTACACCAAGCCATTGAGATGTGAGTCTTCTAGTTATAGTGTCTAACATTAATTATCCTAACTAGAACAACTTGCTTGTATCTACCATGTAGAAGAGTAGAGTACTAACTAAGTGCTTATGGAATTTATTATATTTCTCATATTCCAATGCTTGCTAATTCCACTTTAACTCATTTCAAAGGGTGACCAAGGCCCAAGTTCTACCCAACACAAACCAAACATCAAAATTACCCCAAACCTTCTAAAAATACAGTTCAGAGATGCCATCCACAGAGATGTTGGATGGGTAGGTTTTCAGAGGGAGTCCAGGAATCTATATTTTTTTATAAAGCTTCCCATGTGATTCTGATAAATAGCCACCAAGTCTGAGAAGCCTGGACTAAAGCTTTAACAAGAGGAAAATAAAGACTACCCCCATCCCTTTCAGCACCAAGGACAATGCCTTTAGCACAGAATACATTCTACATTCAATAGAAGACTGTAGTAGATTTGTTAACAAACGCAGGGGCTAACTCTGCGCAAATAATAAGGGCAATCGTGTTCTACACTGAAACAATTTTTCTTTCTCTTCTATTCTCTCAGATGTCTAGAACTTTGTGTTTCCTTTCTCCTATCTTCTATCAAAAATCTACTCTCGGGGCGCCTGGGTGGCTCAGTGGGTTAAGCCACTGCCTTCGGCTCAGGTCATGATCTCAGGGTCCTGGGATCGAGCCCCGCATCGGGCTCTCTGCTCAGTGGGGAGCCTGCTTCCCTCTCTCTCTCTGCCTGCCTCTCCATCTACTTGTGATTTCTCTCTGTAAAATAAATAAATAAAATCTTAAAAAAAAAAAATCTACTCTCAGGGGGAAAAACACTCCTTGCCACTTTTCACTAAGTAATAATATTAGTGTTTCTCAAACTATCTATGACAAAGGGTCCATGGAAGCCAATACTTTCGTAAAATGCAATAAAAGCAAATTATGAGAAAATGAAATCTAAAAATCAAAGATATACAAGATACAAGTCAGAATTTTTTGTTGTTGTTGTTACTGGCTTTAAGAGACTTAAAATTACATTTCAAAGAAATGAAATCAAAGCAAATGTAACAGAGGAAAATATAAGCATCACAGACTAGCCCAGTCTACATATTATACTCTAACAAACACTGATACAAATTACTTAAAGCAAAATCTTCCACCTGAGGACATTTCTGTTTCCACTGACAAAATACGCAGGCTGCCTTTGTTTTGAATGCCAGCCATCGGCTACCTAGTGGCACTGAGACAGGGGTGTTTCCCAGGCCCTCTGGCATAAATATGTGCTAGGTCTATCTTCAGGATTAGGAAGCTGGCCAAGGCAGGGGCAGGTCCTGAGAGAAAACGAAGCAAAAGCTGGAAGAGAATTTTCACACTTTGGTTATGGTAAACTCCCAAGTCCCTCATCTGAAGTAATGTGGTTCTCACTTGTACCTTCGCTTTCACAGAAATGACTGTGATATTAAGACCCTGTTGTCGGGGCGCCTGGGTGGCTCAGTGGGTTAAGCCGCTGCCTTCGGCTCAGGTCATGATCTCAGGGTCCTGGGATCGAGTCCTGCATCGGGCTCTCTGCTCAGCAGGGAGCCTGCTTCCCTCTCTCTCTCTCTGCCTGCCTCTCCGTCTACTTGTGATTTCTCTCTGTCAAATAAATAAATAAATAAATAAATAAATCTTTAAAAAAAAAAAAAAAGACCCTGTTGTCAAAATTCTACTAATATGCAAAGATACTAAAGGTTTAAAAATGTGGAAATTCTTTAAAATGTAAAATTAAACCAAGTGAAACAATTCTGTTCAATAGCAGAAATACTTGCTATCATATGGGGAAAAAGCCAACCGGGAGCCAAGGCTGATATTACCAATAAGAAACAGAAACAATAATTTAAAATTAAAGGAATGGGTCAATTATGGACCAATTGACACATTCTTAATAAAGACTGTAAGATGCATTAAATATCAGACTCTATGGAGATAACATTTGTAACTTTAATATGACAATTTTATGTAATGAGAAAAATCATGGATTTTGACTTCTTGTTTATTGGGCACAGTTCTAGAATTGTAATTCCAACATTTCATCCTTGAGTCCTTTGCCTTGAATTAAGTTGATGAGAGAGCTAGAAACAATACACATCAGTACATGGCTCATAAAACTGCAATAGTTGGGGTTTATATTCTCCTCCTGTTTTCCCCCATTTTGGCGCCCCTACCATAGTTTAGAACCCCCCGATCTTGTCCTCTACATCAGCTCTCCCATCTGCCCCCATTTTATCCAGGGTCTCCTTCCCTTCCCTGCAACTTTCCCTCCCTGCAGTTTTGCAAGCTATCTCTATCCTAGTGATTTGGTTTCAGCTTGTAAAACTGTGTCTTTGCCATTATACAATCGAATCAGAGAGCCTGTGCTTCACAGTTGGGTCCTGGGATCAGGAGACTCTTGTGAGTCTTTGTCTAGTCTCTGTTAGGAAAGTAAAAAAGAGCAATGGAAGCAATTATTCCATTGATATCAGCTATAAATCCGGTTTTGACCTAGTTGTATGAATGACGAGTATTCTGTGAAAATGCTGCTCTCTAGTGCAACAGAACTGTAAATAATGTATGTCTATTTCTTTTTTTTTTTTTTTAAAGATTTTATGTATTTGACCGTGAGAGAGAGAGAGAAAGAGAGATCACAAGTAAGCACAGAAGCAGGCAGAGAGAGAGGGGTGGGGAAGCAGGCTTCCCACTGAGCAGAGAGCCTGATGCAGGGCTCGATCCCAGGATCCCAAGACCACAACCTGAGTCGAAGGCAGAGGCTTAACCCACTGAGTCACCCAACATACATACAACAACATATACACCTGTATGTTTATTTCTTAAAATGCCATCCAACATACCCCAAAAGGCTCAAATCTCACAAAACAGAAGTAATATGGTAACTGGATCATAATGTAAGTATGGGGAAAAGAAGGGAAATTCCAAGCATGAGGAAGGTATACTGGAAGTAAGTATGCTTAAGTAAATATTGTTACAGTTACTTACACAGGGTTCACAAAAAAGAATGACATTACCAATCCATCTATAGGCAATTCCTAATAGCTTACTATACACTCAGAATGAAGTGTGAAGACAGAGAAAGTAGAAACACAGGCTTCCAACTTCAAGGAATTGTTTGCAATTTGGTCCAGGTGAAAGGATAAGAAAGACAAAAGTACATGTTTGAGAGCTAAAGAATGTGGTACAGACTCCAAACCCTCACTCTTTAATACAGTAGTCACTTGCCACATTGAGCACTTGAAATGTGGCTAGCCCAAACTGGGATGGTTTGTAAGTATAAAATAGATAAACTAGATTTCTAAGGCCTAGAAAAAAATGAAACTAAATCATGAATAATGTTAAAGTGACTATATGTAGAAATGAAAATATTTTGGAAATAGCAGATAAAATAAAATATATCACTAAAATTCATTTTACTTTTTCTAGAAAATATAAAATTACATATATGTTTTGTATTTTGTTAGAGAACATGGCTTTAAAAACTGTATTTCAGGGGCACTTGAGTGGCTCATTCATTAAGTGCCTGCCTTTGGCACAGGTCATGATCCCAGGGTCTTGGGATTGAGTCCTGCATCAGGCTCCTTGCTTAGTGGGAAGTCTGCTTTTCCCTCTCCCTCTCCTTCTGCTGCTCTACTTGTGCTTATTGTCTTTCTCTCCCAAATAAACAAATAAAAACCTTTTTTTAATGTATTTCAGACAAATGGGAGCTCAGTAGAGAATGGATCATCTGGGTTCCCTAGAAGAAATGGACCTTGAACAGGTCTTGCTGAACTTGGAGAGGCAGAGATAATAAAAGGCATGTCAAATCTGGGAAATGGGTTTTGATGGGATGAAAGTGGGGAGAGAAGGTAAGAAAGGGAACAGAGGGAGGAGAAGATACAGTTTGGGGGGGGTTAGAGAGAACAACTTGATGGGGATGGTGGAGGAGGAAGATAGAGGGATTACAAAGAGATTGGGTCTTTAAAGCCAGGCAGATGTTTGGAGTATCTCAAAAGTAAGGCAACCTTTAAAAGGGTTTGAGTAAGGAACATTTTGGATAGAAGCTGAAATTAAAGGAGAAAACTCTAGCAGTGAGTAATTTAAGCCTCTCATCATAATAGAAGGTTCTGACACCATCATTAAATTCAGATTCCCAAATAATATCACAAACCAATATCATAATATCTAATTCAACATGAAATAACAGCACATTCTCACATTTCCAATTAACTTTGCCCTTAAGTCTGAGTTTGTTTTTTGTTTTTCTGTTTGTGTGTGTGTGTGTTTTGGGGGTGTCATTTTCAAGTGCTATCACACAGAGATGCTGCAATTTCTAACAGGGAGGGGAAGAAGGGAATGGAAAGTAAAGTAAGTAGGAGGCTTAGAAACACTTTCAGATGATGCCATCGGAATTAACAGTCCCCTTTCACTATCTATAAAAGAAGCTGTCTTTTCTTGAAAGCCCTTGGAAATGATGAAGTGTTCATCGATAAACATCAATTCCTCTTAAATCATAATGTTTGCCAGTCTTCCTCTAGCTCACTCTTTATGTTGGTCCAGAATGTGACTGTCATAAATATCTGGGTGAACAAGGTTGTGAAATGGGGTCATAAAATAAGCGATTATTTTTAAACTCATCTTTGTCACATTGTGATGCTCCACAAAGCACCTTTCCCTGGGCTACGATTCATTTTAATTGATCCCATCAGCACCATATCTATATCTTGAATGACTTCACAATACCCTCTATTTCCAGAGAAGCCCATCAGGTTATGGGTTTGTTAGTAATAAAAATTACCAAGGAGCGGTCTGTGGATGATAAGAGCAATACAAATACTAAAAGAGAAGTAATAAGGGAAATAATGAGCATCGTGCTTGTTCCTTGGAAGTGAACAATTCTGAGCTCCCTGAAGCCACACTTAACCTACTGTATTAAACAGTAATGGACAAATATTAGAAATGTTGATGTCAGGCTTTTAGAATTCGTTGGCATCAAAACATCATTTAGAAGTTAAGTTCTACTAAGTATTTTTTATCAGGTTTCCTTCCATACTATTCTTTTCCTCGTAGGACAGAGCCTGAAACCCCAGAAGAATAATTTTGTTCCTGTTTTAATGGTTTACTGGTTCACTCCAGAGTGTGAGCTGGAAAAAATGGAAGTACCATAAAGTCTTTTATGTACCATGATTTTCCACGACGTCACTAGTGGTAGCACTTTCCATTGTCAAGACTATCTGCAGAGCTGAGTAAATGAGCATCTGGCAAGATGCTGTGGAGGCATCAACACCAGCCAGAGCGCAGGCCTCACGTTTCACCTTCACCCAGCCTCCTCGGGGTTGTACTTGCTAAACCTTTAAGCTAGATCACAGAGCAAGAAAAGTGATAGAACAGCCCCAATTATCTTGACAGCTCTTTTTCTCTCTCACAAGAATTAGTTGGACTGGAAGGTGAGTGATTCTGTGGGAGTGAGAAACAGGTGAGAGAATCAGAAGAGCCTAAGTGGGCCTTCATTTGAGGTGACTATTTCGTCAGTTTGAAAACTGACTTAATGAGTATAATTTACTTGAAGTGACTCTGAGGGGCTCTTTTAAGGAAGAAGTCCACCCTGAACTGGAGACACCTTCCAAGAGGCAGATTCTGGCATGCTAAGAGGGCCTGGTGAAAAGGAGGCAGGAGTCAATGTTAGATAAGCGGTACCCGCCTGCTGGCCTCCCGAGCTTGGGCCAACAGCCAGCATTACCCAGTCACAGCACTGCTACCACAGCCCTTGTCAATAAAGGGAACCAGGCACCAACTCCTGATGAATGGAGCTTGGCACTTAAGGTGAAATTCATGTGTCATCCTTGCTTGACCTTAAGCTTAAAAGTGAAAGAGATATCGTTAAGTGTCATTTCTAATCCCCATTATAATGCTTTGCAGTGGGCATTATTATCATTTCTCCACCACCACTTCTTCTTTCTATGGAGAAAAATGGGATGCAAAGAAGTGACTTTCCCCAAACCAGAGCAGCAGAGCAGAGAGGAGAACTCTGATGGTCTGGTTCCAAGTCCCAGAATTGACTCTCCTAAGCCATTTCCACAAGGGGGAGGTGGTTTTAAAGGCATGCACCTATTTGAGGTTCCGGGGGGCTCAGTCGGTTGGTGTCCAGCTCTTGATTTTGGCTTGGGTTGTGGTCTCACAGTCATGGGATTGAGTCCTTCACTGGGCTCCACAATGGGCATGGGGCCTGCTTGGGATTCTCTCTCCCTCTGCCTCTGCCTCTACCCCACCCCTTGCTTGCATGCTTGCTCTCTCTCTAGCTCTCTCTCTCTCTCTCCCCCCTTCAAAAACAAACAAAAAAATTAAAAATAAAGGTATGCACCTATTTAACATTTATCCTTTATTTATGGGAAGTGATAGTGGTTTTCTATTTACAGAAGTGATATAAAATCTTCCTTTAAAATCAATTACATTTCGAAAACTAACAATGATTTAAAGAAAAATATAAGAAAGTAATCTCAGATATTTCCAAGAATATGGCACTGTTAAATACATCCATTTACTAGGCAGTCAAAGTGAAACAGCTTGAAATAGTGATATTTACTGATCACTCCTTAAAGCTCACACCAAAGAGACAGTACTCAAATCTGGACATACAGGGTGAAGAAAGAGCTTACTAGCCTATTGGGCTTCCTCTTCTACATCCTTGGGAAACTCCCTCTATGTTAATGAAGCATTCACAGGCCTGCAAGGAGTTTCTATTCTCAGTAAACTGAGCTTCCAGTCAAGAAATTACAGAACTGTTTTGCAATTTATTCCTGTAAAGTCAGGATCTGTGCTTATAATAGAAACAACTGGCTAACATACACAAGGCATGAACTAAAGGAAAGCAAAGGGGGACACCCAGGAGCTGGTTACCTTTTCTAGATATTTTATATAAACAGTACTCAGAGACTGACCCAAAAAATGTTTTCTTAAGGTAGCATGGGACAAATGCTTTGGAGGGAAGAAGAGTTTCTGTAGAACTCCTGAAATGACATGATGCACAAATGTCCCCATTACCTCTATAGGGTGACTTACCTGTTCTGACCTCCAATAATAGCTGAAGGACAGCAATATAAATTTCCAGAGTGACTTCCTGATTTTTTCCATTTTTTTTATTTTCAGAGAAAACTCTAACATCAAATCACCCCAGCCAATACCATCTACGGAGATCATTAGCAAATGGCACTAAAACAGTTCTTTAATCCTAAGATCCACTTTTTCACCACACATTTCAACATTTCTGAAATTAGATTGTACCTGCACGTCCAGTGTGGTCTTTATTTTTCCTTCTTCATTCCATCTTCCACATGATTCCCCCTTAGAAATGAGTAAATACAATGCTCACGTTTTAGTGTGAATTAGGATCAGTCATAATTTTAGAAGTATGTCACCAAATAGAAGCCTCTCTACATATTATTGGCTTTGAAGTCTTTTCTTTTTTAAAACCATTAAACATTGAAACATGTTGTTAGGGAAAATGCATTTGAACAAGAGACCAAGTGGTAGAAAGAAAAAAAAAAAATGAAAAACCATCAAAAGAATGCTACTGAGTCCCAAAGGTTAGAGTCACCTTACTATCAAGAGAGAAAGTCTAGAGCAAAGAAAACCAGATAATTCATAAATTGAAAAATCCAGTGCTCATTTATCTTTATTTTTAATAATTCCATTTGTGCACATGTGTTAGATCACAAGGTCACGATGTTACTCTTCCTGCTGGCTTCTCATGTAAATTACAAATAAGTTTTTATGATAATGATTTATGGGGTTAGCTATTCATCTTCCCAACAAAGACTCACCTACAAAGAAACAATTATTCTGCCTCTGAGATGGGATGTCATGAAAGGAAGGGTTTCCAGAAGCTTTGATTAAAAAAATTCCAACGCAGGCAAAACTCATCTTGTTAATAGTCAAAACAGTGGCTACTTTTAGTAAGAAGGAAGGGGGCAGGGATAGAGAAGGGGCCTGACGGTCCCTTCTGGGGCAGGGAGACTGAAAATGTACTTTTTCCTGACCTGGCTGGTGATTATACAGGAGTGTTTATTTTGCACTGAGGTGTGCACCTATGAATTGTACATTCTTCTGTATATGTGCTACACTCCTTGAATGAAAAAGAAGTTTACAAAATAAATGCAACAGATACAGGATTTCCTGTAATATACTATTTGTTGACCAGAAAAAACGGGGGGGGGGGATGTATTCTCCCTTCAGGTAAACTGCATTAGGAGCTTTAATATTACATTTACTATGTGGTAAATGTTGACCCAAGGAGCATTAATCTTGATGTTTTCCCGCGTCATTATCTGTTCTCTAGCATTATCAGAATAGAATATATCTCTATGTAAGTAACAATTTCTGTTCAATCTCAAAGAATAACACTAAACATGAAAATCAGAAATATCGATCTTGTGTTGTTATAAAAATGTTTCTATTAAGGAAAATAGTTTCTGTAAAATTGTAGACTTGCTGTCCTAACACACATAACTGGTCCTGGAATTATACTGTGCAGGAGATACCCACAAGTGAAAATGACCTCTTTCAGCAAACAGGTTCCAACAGGATAGTTTTAGGGTAGGGATGCTGGATTTCTCTATCTCAAGTTATCCAGGTTACTGAGGACTGAGGGAGACTCAATCTACCCTCTTCCTGCCCCCGGCATGCAACAGGCAGGACTCCATGAACGGGTACAGTTTTGGACAGAGGTGAGGAGAAAAGGATGAAGCAAAAGAGGACTATGTCCCCGGGAACCAGTCGAAAATGGGAACACTCAAATTTCAGACACATTAGTCTGAAATTCTAACACTCAAATGGGAACACTCAAATTTCAGACACATTAGTCTGAAATTCTAACAACCAACAATATGTGTGGGACATTAAATTGACTCACATGTCAAATGTGCTTGTTCCATCACTAACTCTGGATGGTGCCTGTTGGAAAGCAAACAAAAGCATAGAGGTTCTAATATCTTTTCCCACTCCCAGGGTAGACACAGGTCAGAGGGTAAGGGCTGGTATTCCTTATTTATTTATTTATTTATTTTACAGAGGGAGACAAAGAGAGAGAGGGAATACAAGCAGGGGGAGTGGGAGACAGAGAAGCAGGTTTCTTGCTGAGCAGGGAGCCCGACATGGGGCTGGATTCCAGAACCCTGGGACCATGACCTGAGCTGAAGACAGACGCTTAATGACCGAGCCACCCAGGCGCCCCAGGGCTAGTATTCCTCACAAAGCCTTTGCACTCCTGTTGAATAATGCCCCCACAAAAGGTACATCCATTAATAAATCTCTAGAAGCAAAAGGGTCTTTGCAGACGTAATTAAATTAAGGATCTTGAAATGAGGTTATTCCATACTATGCAAGCGGATGCTAAATTCTTTGATAAACGTCCTAAAGACAGAAACAGAGAAGGCATGTGAGATTGTAGGGGGAGAGGTGGGAGTAATGTGGCCGGGAGCCAAGGAAGCCAAGGAATGCCAACAGTCACCCAAAGCTGGAAGAGGCAGGAAAGGTTTGTCCCCTAGAGCCTTTGGAAAGAGTACAGCCCTGCCAACACCTTGATTTTGGTCTTCTGGCCTCCAGAACTGTGAGAAAATAAAGTTCTGTTACTGTAAGTCATCCAGTTTACGGTAATTTGTTATAACAGTCCTAGGAAACTATTACAACTCCCAAATACACCCTTAGAGACACTGCTCATCAGGAAGCATTGCAATTCCCTACTGACTGAAAAATACTTGTCCTTTGGTAAATGCTAAGCATTTTTTCCCCCCTCTGGGTGGCAAGTGGTAGGATATCTCCCCAGGAGAATACAAGAGACAGAGTATACCAAAGACAAGTCATTGCGCCCACCCTCCTCATACACAGACCGGACAGGACACACACACAAACTTTTTTTATGTCTAAACTATTTCACTGAATGAATCGTTCTAGAAGGCTGATAGATTCAAATACCCTAGAGTATATGACAGCTGGTTTCTGACTGGTGAAAGGAGCCTAACTACTACTGGCAGTTACCAAGTAATGTCTTTCAACTCAGTTTTACTGAAAATATAACTAATTACCAAAAATTACGGTGCTTCCTTTGCCTTTCTTGTTCCTGTATCATTCTTACTCACTTATCTCGGGCAACATCGCCAGTCTCGGCCCCATTTCTTGGCTCACTGTAGTCCTTACCACTCACAGAAACCTCTGCATCTGTTGGGTACCTGGAAGGGTTCAGCCTTTTTCTCTCTTTTCTCCTGATTAGGCCCATGTCTTTCCCACTCCCCCCTCCCCCGCCTTAACACTCATCTCCCTCACCTGCGTTCACAACATAGAATCTTTTCAAAAAGACACATAATCAGCAGGGAAATGCAAATGCAAACAGTGAGATACCACCTCATATCCATCCGAATAGCTGTTATCCCCCCAGAAAAACAAAATAAAAGGAAAAGAAAAAAAAGTAGAAGAAACTAACAAGCTCTGGCAAAAATACAGAGAATTTGTATTTGTATTAGTAGAACATGAAGTATTTGTATTTTTATTGAAACTAACAAGCTCTGGCAAAAATACAGAGAATTTGTATTTGTATTAGTAGAACATGAAGCAGTCATGGTAGAAAACTTTGGCAGTTCCTAAAAACAAAACAAAACAAAGCAAAACAAAAACCTGAAAACAGAATTACCATATGATGCAGCAATTCCACTATTCCACTTCTGGTATATACCCAGGAGAGTTGAAAGCAGGGTCCCAAAGAGGTATTTGTACAGCCATGTTAATAGTAGCACTATTCACAGTAGCTCTAAGGAAACAACATCAATGGATGAATGGATAGACAAGATGCAGTTTATACACACAATGGAATACTATTCAGTCTCCAAAAGGAAAGGAATTCTAAATGCTACAACATACATCAACCTTGAAGACATGAAGCTAAGTGCAATAAGCCAGTCATAAAAAGACAAATACTATAAGTGGTATCTAGAGTAACGAAATTAATAGAAACAGAAAGTAGAATGGTGGTTTGCCAGGGCTGGAAAGAACAGGAGGTAGGAAGTTGTGGTTTAATGGATTCAGAGTTGTAGTTTTCAAGATGAAAAGATCCTGGAGATTGGCTGCACAACTGTGTGAACAAACTTAATGATACTGTTCTATACACTTGACAAAGGTACTTTTTTTGGTGGATATTTTACCACAGTTAAAAATAAAAATTGAAGGGGCGCCTGGGTGGCTCAGTGGGTTAAGCCTCTGTCTTCAGCTCGGGTCATGATCTTGGGGTCCTGGGATTGAGCCCCACATCGGGCTCTGTGTTCAGCAGAGAGCCTACTTTCCCCACCCCCTCTGCCCGCCTCTCTGCCTACTTGTGATCTCTCTCTCTCTCTCTGTCAAGTAAATAAATAAAATTTTTTAAAAAGTTAAGAAAGACATAAAATATTTCAAATACATAGAAAAGCACAGAGACTAATATAACCACCTACCCAAACTTAGAGCTCTTCTCTGGCTCTCTGGATCCCTAACCCCCCCCACCTCCCACAACTGGTGTATATCTGAGCTATGCATTATTTTTCTACTTTTACTTTCTTTCTATCTACCCCCAAACAATATGTAGTATTAATCTGATATATCTCAAAAACACAATGTTGCATGGAAAATAGCAAGTTGCAAAATACTATTAATGTACATTTTATTTATTTATTTTTAAAGATTTTATTTATTTGACAGACAGAGATCACAAGTAGGCAGAGAGGCAGGCAGAGAGAGAGGAGGCAGCAGGCCTCCTGCTGAGCAGAGACCCCGATGTGGGGCCCGATCCCAGGATCCTGAGATCATGACATGAGCTGAAGGCAGAGGCTCAACCCACTGAGCCACCCAGGCGCCCCTATTAATGTACATTTTAAAGGCACACAAAGACAAAAGGCAACTTGGAGAAGTGACTGTCTTCACGCCTATACACTTGCCTCAGCTAAAGTCAACTGTTCTCACATTTAACTTCCTAAAACATCTGAAGTAATCTGCCTGCTTCTTGGTGAGTACTGTCTGTACCTCACACTTCAGGTTCTATTTGTGTTCCCTTGGCTACTTGGTCAGACTGCTCACTGAATGCCGTTCCCATTCGGTCTGCCTAAGACTTTAGTCTTCCCAGTTGTGGCTTCACCTCCTGGCCTAGGCAACACAGTCATGGACAGCTTATTATAGATTCTGGATACCTAGCCCCAGGATTTTCCTGCCTGTGTTCACTGCTACGGGAGCCCCAATACCTGGCGGACAGGCCCCAGACACCTCAGGGATTAACAGATAATTTTGAAAAAATGCATTTTTATTCTAAGTTTATGTTAAAACATAGCTTTAAGCATTATGGAGATACATGAACAATTCAACTATCAAAGAAAGAATCTAATAAAACACTAAAACTGAGACACAAACTTGGGATTTTGGACTCTTTTTGTGTCAAGAAACTAGCGATGTATCTGGTCATAAACATTATTTCACTTTTTATATTCATCCTCAAGTCAATGTATGACTTGGATTACCCACTCCTGGTGATGGATTTCCCTTTTGAATAGACTTGATCTTCAGGTTTTTTTGTTTGTTGGCTTGGTTTGGTTTTTTTTTTTTTAGATTTTATTTATTTATTTGACAGGGAGAGAGCACAAGTAGGCAGAGAGGCAGGCAGAAAGAGAGGGGGAAGCAGGCGCCCTGCCAAGCAGAGAGCCCGATGCGGGACTCGATCCCAGGACCTTGAGATCATGACCTGAGCAGAAGGCAGAGGCTTCACCCACTGAGCCATCCAGGCACCCAAGATCTTCAGTTTTTAATGAAAGCTTCATAGTCAAGTAATCTTACCTAAAAGTCAGCAGAAAGCCAAAAAGATATGTGACAAGCTTAAATGCCTTTGCTTTTTACTCTTCTGCATTAGGAAAGTAATTTTTACAAGCAACTGCAGTGGCAGTCTGTATACAGTCATTCTTAGTTTTATAATTGAACTACATGAATGCAATGGCATTGGTAAGCAGAAGCACGGAGGACCGTGGTTTTGCATGTGTCTAACAAATACATCATTTTCTTATCAGGTGTCCTTATTCCCCTTACATATACCTCAGACAATGAAATTCACTATCTTCTGAAAATATAAAGACTTTTGACTTTATAACCTTATACCTGGATCAAAACCCTATTCCACCGCTCTTTAGTAATGGCCCTGAGCAAACTGCCTCATTTCTCTGAGGCTCAGTCTCTCAACAGGTCTAATGAGGTTAATAAGACCCACCTGACTTGGACTGACTAGCTGGGAGGTAACACAGTGCCAGGTGTACCATAGTTATGACCAAGATATAACAGAACTCTTTAAATCATTTCGAGAAGATCAAATAAAGGTTAAGGATAAACTGAAAGAACGTGTTGATTTGTTTTTTGTTATTTTTGTGTTTGTTCATTGGCTTGTTCCTATTGTTGCTGATGTGATCAGCTGTTTCTCTGGATTAACCAAATCAATCTACTGGTTTAGCTATTAACATGGTCACGGTCACTTACAATCAATCCGTATTTACAGTATAGGGATAGAAAAATTTTCCCTTCTTCCCTCTTTGGCTGATCTAATAATTAAACTTACATAAGACAAATTAACAGGACAAAGACAAATTTAATTTTGTATGTACAGGAGTCACAAAGACATGGACTCATGGGCAAATCAGGCAGTGGAGGTTTATATGCCTTCCTGAGCTGAGAAAGACAGGGGTCTGGGACTTCAAAAGGGAGAAGGGTAATTCACAGAACCATAAGAAGAGCAGATGTTTGGTAATTAGATGTTTGCCCTGCCATACAGATAGGTTATTCAGATAAAAATCTATCTCTGGTAATAGCTCTCTTTCTAGGTCAGCCCCCCCATCTAAATGATTTTAGCTAGCTGAGAGAGAGGTCAAAGTTCTTCTGAAGTCTTCTGGCTCTTGGATGACTTCAGCTCAAGATAGATCCATATGCCACAGTGGCATATTCTGGGGTGGCAAAACGAGCTCCCCTTCAAAGAGTAACAACTGGGTCACTTTCTAGGGGAAAAAAGATGGAAGTTGGACCCCAATTCACACTATACACCAGGATAAACTCTACATGGATACACATTTAAAACAAAACATAAGGGGCGCCTGGGTGGCTCAGTGGGTTAAGCCTCTGCTTTCGGCTCAGGTCATGGTCTTGGGATCCTGAGATCGAGCCCCGGCATCGGGCTCTCTGCTTAGCGGGGAGCCTGTTTCCCCACCTCTGCCTGCCTCTCTGCCTACTTGTGATCTCTCTCTCTCTGTCAAATAAATAAATAAATCTTAAAAAAAAAAAAACCATGAAAACTGTAAGAGATATGGAAAATTTTTTATAACCTTAGAGTAGGGAAACACCTTTCCAACTATGACTCACAATTTAGGTGTCATAAAACGAACATGCGGTGCCTGGGTGGCTCAGTGGGCTAAAGCCTCTGCCTTCAGCTCAGGTCATGATCCCAGGGTCCTGGGATAGAGCCCCACATTCGGCTCTCTGCTCCGCAGGGTGCCTGCTTCTTCTCTCTCTCTGCCTCTCTGCCTACTTGTGATCTCTGTCTGTCAGGTAAATAAATAAAATCTTTAAAACAAACAAACAAACAAACAAAAAACTGTGGCAAAATCAAAAATCAAATAAAATACTGGGAAATAAATTATAACTCATTCTGTAGATAAAGGACTAATCTGTACAGGATGCAATAAGTAGCTAGAAATGTTAAAAAACAAACAAACAAACAAACAAAAAACCTCGGACCAAAAATCCAATAGTAAAAAAATGGGCAAAATATAAAACACAGGGAAAAAGGAAATACAAATGATCTTGAAACATATGATAAGATTCCAATTGTGGCCACAATAAAAGCAATGCAACAATATACCACACTAAGTTACAATATTTCACCTATCACATCTTCAAACATCCAAGTTTGACTAAACATAAGGTTGGCAAATTTGTGGGCTCTTCATTCACTAAGGTTGAGTGAAATAATACAACACTTACGGAGGGAAATTTGGGAATATATTTTAAAACTGTAATTGGATTTATCCTAGTAATCCTACTTCTGGGAATTTATCTTAAGGATATACCTGTGCGAGGGGGAGGAGTCAAGATGGCGGAGAAGTAGCAGGCTGAGACTACCTCAGCTAGCAGGAGATCAGCTAGAGAGCTTATCTAAAGATTGCAAACACCTGCAAATCCATCGGCAGATCGAAGAGAAGAAGAACAGCAATTCTAGAAACAGAAAAACAACCACTTTCTGAAAGGTAGGACTGGCGGAGAAGTGAATCCAAAGCGACGGGAAGATAGACCCCAGGGGGAGGGGCCGGCTCCCGGCAAGCAGCGGAGCAGCGGAGCACAAAATCAGGACTTTTAAAGGTCTGCTCCGCTGAGGGACATCGCTCCGGAGGCTAAACCGGGGCGAAGCCCACACGGGGTCGGCGTGACCTCAGGTCCCGTGGGGTCACAGAAGGATCGGGGGTGTCTGAGTGTCGCAGAGCTTGCGGATATTGGAACGGGAAAGCCGGCTGCAGAGACAGAGCCGACAGTAAGCTCGCAGCTCGGAGTTGCCTTGAACCGGCCGCAGGCTCGGTGAGCTCGGAGCGCGGCCGGAGGTTAGGCAGACGCGAGTTACTAGGAGCTGTTCGCTGAGGGCGCACAGGGGAGCGGGGCCCCGGGGTCTCGGCTCCTCCGGGCCGGAGACCAGGAGGCCGCCATTTGTGTTCCCGTCCTCCGGAACTCTACGGAAAGCGCTCAGGGAACAAAAGCTCCTGAAAGCAAAGCCGAGCAGATCACTCAGCCCGGCCCCTGGTAAGGGCGGTGTAATTCCGCCTGGGGCAAAGACACTTGAGAATCACTACAACAGGCCCCTCCCCCAGAAGATCAACAAGAAATCCAGGCAAGACCAAGTTCACCTACCAAGGAGTGCAGTTTCAATACCAAGGAGAGACCAGCAGAATTCCAGAGGAGGAGAAAACAAACCACAGAACTCATGGCTTTCTGCCTGTGATTTTTTAGTCTTGCAGTTAATTTAATTTTTTTCTTTTTCATTTTTTTTCACTTCTTCTGCTAAAAATTTTTATAACTTTTACCCTTTTCTTTTTTAACGTTTTTTAACTAGATTATCTAATATATATATATTTTTTTCTTTTTTATACTTTTCTTCATTCATTTTCTTTTTTTTAATTCTTTTTTTTTCTTTTTTTTCTTTCTTTCTTTTTGAACCTCTTTTTATCCCCAAATCAGAAGAGATCCTAATCTCTTCAATCTTTTTTTTTCTTAATTCTTTTTTAAATTCTTGATTGAATTTTTAATTCAATCTCTTTTTTTTAATTCTTTTTTTATTTTTTTTCTTTCTTTCTTTTTGAACCTCTTTTTATCCCCAAATCAGAAGAGATCCCAATCAGAAGAGATTGGGAGATCCCAATCAAAGGAGATCCCAATCAGAGGAGATCCCTCACCCAATCGTGAGGGAGGAGAAATCCCCCCTCATGATTTGGGATCTCTTCTGATTTGGTTAAAGCATATTTTCCTGGGATTGTTGCCACCCTTTTAGTATTTTACTTGCTCCTTCATATACTCTTAGCTGGACAAAATGACAAGGCGGAAAAATTCACAACAAAAAAAAGAACAAGAGGCAGTACCAAATGCTAGGGACCTAATCAATACAGACATTGGTAATATGTCAGATCTAGAGTTCAAAATGACAGTTCTCAAGGTTATAGCCGGGCTTGAAAAAGGCATGGAAGATATTAGAGAAATCCTCTCCAGAGATATAAAAGCCCTTTCTGGAGAAATAAAAGAACTAAAATCCAACCAAGTTGAAATCAAAAAAGCTATTAATGAAGTTCAATCAAAAATGGAGGCTCTCACTGCTAGGATAAATGAGGCAGAAGAAAGAATTAGCGATATAGAAGACCAAATGACAGAGAATAAAGAAGCTGAGCAAAAGAAGGACAAACAGCTACTGGACCATGAGGAGAGAATTCGAGAGATAAGTGACACCATAAGACGAAACAACATTAGAATAATTGGGATTCCAGAAAAAGAAGAAAGAGAGAGGGGAGCAGAAGGTATACTGGAGAGAATTATTGGGGAGAATTTCCCCAATATGGCAAAGGGAACGAGCATCAAAATTCAGGAGGTTCAGAGAACGCCCCTCAAAATCAATAAGAATAGGCCCACACCCCGTCACCTAATAGTAAAATTTACAAGCCTTAGTGACAAAGAGAAAATCCTGAAAGCAGCCCGGGAAAAGAAGTCTGTAACATACAATGGTAAAAGTATTAGATTGGCAGCTGACTTATCCACAGAGACCTGGCAGACCAGAAAGAGCTGGCATGACATTTTCAGAGCACTAAACGAGAAAAACATGCAGCCAAGAATACTATATCCAGCTAGGCTATCATTGAAAATAGAAGGAGAGATTAAAAGCTTCCAGGACAAACAAAAACTGAAAGAATTTGCAAACACCAAACCAGCTCTACAGGAAATACTGAAAGGGGTCCTCTAAGCAAAGAGAGAGCCTACAAGTGGTAGATCAGAAAGGAACAGAGACAATATACAGTAACAGTCACCTTACAGGCAATACAATGGCACTAAAATCATATCTCTCAATAGTTACCCTGAATGTTAATGGGCTAAATGCCCCAATCAAAAGACACAGGGTATCAGAATGGATAAAAAAACAAAACCCATCTATATGTTGCCTCCAAGAAACCCATTTTAAACCCGAAGACACCTCCAGACTTAAAGTGAGGGGGTGGAAAAGAATTTACCATGCTAATGGACATCAAAAAAAGCAGGAGTGGCAATCCTTATATCAGATCACTTAGATTTTAAGCCAAAGACTATAATAAGAGATGAGGAAGGACACTATATCATACTCAAAGGGTCTGTCCAACAAGACGATCTAACAATTTTAAATATCTATGCCCCCAATGTGGGAGCAGCCAACTATATAAACCAATTAATAACAAAATCAAAGAAACACATCAACAATAATACAATAATAGTAGGGGACTTTAACACTCCCCTCACTGAAATGGACAGATCGTCCAAGCAAAAGATCAACAGGGAAATAAAGGCCTTAAATGATACACTGGATGAGATGGACATCACAGATATATTCAGAACATTTCATCCCAAAGCAACAGAATACACATTCTTCTCTAGTGCACATGGAACATTCTCCAGAATAGATCACATCCTCGGTCCTAAATCAGGACTCAACCGGTATCAAAAGATTGGGATCATTCCCTGCATATTTTCAGACCACAATGCTCTGAAGCTAGAACTCAACCACAAGAGGAAGTCTGGAAAGAACACAAATACATGGAGACTAAACAGCATCCTTCTAAAGAATGAATGGGTCAACCGGGAAATTAAAGAAGAATTGAAAAAAATCATGGAAACAAATGATAATGAAAATACAACGGTTCAAAATCTGTGGGACACAACAAAGGCAGTCCTGAGAGGAAAATATATAGCGGTACAAGCTTTTCTCAAGAAACAAGAAAGGTCTCAGGTACACAACCTAACCCTACACCTAAAGGAGCTGGAGAAAGAACAAGAAAGAAACCCTAAGCCCAGCAGGAGAAGAGAAATCATAAAGATCAGAGCAGAAATCAATGAAATAGAAACCAAAAAAACAATAGAACAAATCAACCAAACTAGGAGCTGGTTCTTTGAAAGAATTAATAAAATTGATAAACCCTTGGCCAGACTTATCAAAAAGAAAAGAGAAAGGACCCAAATAAATAAAATCATGAATGAAAGAGGAGAGATCACAACTAACACCAAAGAAATACAAACTATTATAAGAACATACTATGAGCAACTCTACGCCAACAAATTTGACAATCTGGAAGAAATGGATGCATTCCTAGAAACATATAAACTACCAAAATTGAACCAGGAAGAAATAGAAAGCCTGAACAGACCCATAACCAGTAAGGAGATTGAAACAGTCATTAAAAATCTCCAAACAAACAAAAGCCCAGGGCCAGATGGCTTCCCAGGGGAATTCTACCAAACATTTAAAGAAGAACTAATTCCTATTCTCCTGAAACTGTTCCAAAAAATAGAAATGGAAGGAAAACTCCCAAACTCATTTTATGAGGCCAGCATCACCCTGATCCCAAAACCAGACAAGGATCCCATCAAAAAAGAGAGCTATAGACCAATATCCTTGATGAACACAGATGCAAAAATTCTCACCAAAGTACTAGCCAATAGGATTCAACAGTACATTAAAAGGATTATTCACCACGACCAAGTGGGATTTATCCCAGGGCTGCAAGGTTGGTTCAACATCCGCAAATCAGTCAATGTGATACAACACATCAATAAAAGAAAGAACAAGAACCATATGATACTCTCAATAGATGCTGAAAAAGCATTTGACAAAGTACAGCATCCCTTCCTGATCAAAACCCTTCAAAGTGTAGGGATAGAGGGCACATACCTCAATATCATCAAAGCCATCTATGAAAAACCAACTGCAAATATCATTCTCAATGGAGAAAAACTGAAAGCTTTTCCACTAAGGTCAGGAACACGGCAGGGATGTCCATTATCACCACTGCTATTCAACATAGTACTAGAAGTCCTAGCCTCAGCAATCAGACAACAAAAGGAAATTAAAGGCATCCAAATCGGCAAAGAAGAAGTCAAATTATCACTCTTCGCAGATGATATGATACTCTATGTGGAAAACCCAAAAGACTCCACTCCAAAACTGCTAGAACTTATACAGGAATTCAGTAAAGTGTCAGGATATAAGATCAATGCACAGAAATCAGTTGCATTTCTCTACACCAACAACAAGACAGAAGAAAGAGAAATTAAGGAGTCGATCCCATTTACAATTGCACCCCAAACCATAAGATACCTAGGAATAAACCTAACCAAAGAGGCTAAGAATCTATACTCAGAAAACTATAAAGTACTCATGAAAGAAATTGAGGAAGACACAAAGAAATGGAAAAATGTTCCATGCTCCTGGATTGGAAGAATAAATATTGTGAAAATGTCTATGCTACCTAAAGCAATCTACACATTTAATGCAATTCCTATCAAAGTACCATCCATCTTTTTCAAAGAAATGGAACAAATAATTTTAAAATTTATATGGAACCAGAAAAGACCTCAAATAGCCAAAGGGATATTGAAAAAGAAAGCCAAAGTTGGTGGCATCACAATTCCAGACTTCAAGCTTTATTACAAAGCTGTCATCATCAAGACAGCATGGTACTGGCACAAAAACAGACACATAGACCAATGGAACAGAATAGAGAGCCCAGAAATAGACCCTCAACTCTATGGTCAACTAATCTTCGACAAAGCAGGAAAGAATGTCCAATGGAAAAAAGACAGCCTCTTCAATAAATGGTGTTGGGAAAATTGGACAGCCACGTGCAGAAAAATGAAATTGGACCATTTCCTTACACCACACACAAAAATAGATTCAAAATGGATTAAGGACCTCAATGTGAGAAAAGAATCCATCAAAATCCTTGAGGAGAACACAGGCAGCAACCTCTTCGACCTCAGCCGCAGCAACATCTTCCTAGGAACATCGCCAAAGGCAAGGGAAGCAAGGGCAAAAATGAACTTTTGGGATTTCATCAAGATCAAAAGCTTTTGCACAGCAAAGGAAACAGTTAACAAAACCAAAAGACAACTGACAGAATGGGAGAAGATATTTGCAAATGACATATCAGATAAAGGACTAGTGTCCAAAATCTATAAAGAACTTAACAAACTCAACACCCAAAGAACAAATAATCCAATCATGAAATGGGCAGAGGACATGAACAGACATTTCTGCAAAGAAAACATCCAGATGGCCAACAGACACATGAAAAAGTGCTCCATATCACTCGGCATCAGGGAAATACAAATCAAAACCACAATGAGATATCACCTCACACCAGTCAGAATGGCTAAAATCAACAAGTCAGGAAATGACAGATGCTGGCGAGGATGCGGAGAAAGGGGAACCCTCCTACACTGTTGGTGGGAATGCAAGCTGGTGCAACCCCTCTGGAAAACAGCATGGAGGTTCCTCAAAATGTTGAAAATAGAACTGCCCTATGACCCAGCAATTGCACTACTGGGAATTTACCCTAAAGATACAAACGTAGTGATCCAAACGGGCACGTGCACCCGAATGTTTATAGCAGCAATGTCCACAATAGCCAAACTATGGAAAGAACCTAGATGTCCATCAACAGATGAATGGATCAAGAAGATGTGGTATATATACACAATGGAATACTATGCAGCCATCAAAAGAAACGAAATCTTGCCATTTGCGACAACATGGATGGAACTAGAGCGTATCATGCTTAGCGAAATAAGTCAAGCGGAGAAAGACAACTATCATATGATCTCCCTAATATGAGGGAGTGGTGATGCAACATGGGGGCTTAAGTGGGTAGGAGAAGAATCCATGAAACAAGATGGGATAGGGAGGGAGACAAACCATAAGTGACTCTTAATCTCACGAAACAAACTGTGGGTTGCTGGGGGGAGGGGGGTTGGGAGAAGGGGGGTAGGGTTATGGACATTGGGGAGGGTATGTGCTTTTGGGTAAATTGGAAGGGGAGATGAACCATGAGAGACTATGGACTCTGAAAAACAATCTGAGGGGTTTGAAGTAGTGGGGGGGGTGGGAGGTTGGGGTACCAGGTGGTGGGTATTATAGAGGGCACAGCTTGCATGGAGCACTGGGTGTGGTGAAAAAATAATGAATACTGTTTTTCTGAAAATAAATAAATTGGAAAAAAAAAAGGAAAACAAACAAACAAACAAAAAAAAAGGATATACCTGTGCACTCAGAAAATCACGTATGTTATCCATTACAAAATAGTTTGTAATAGCATCAACCTGGAAGCAATTCACATGTCCATCTAAAGGTGACTGGTTATAGAAGTACAGTTCAGCCACAGAATGGAATGTTTGGCAGCTCTTACAAATGAACGAGGAAGAACTCTACACACTGATACAGAAGGAAAACAGATGATTGAATGAAAAAAAGTACAAAACTGGCTACAGAGTATGAGTATTTTATCTAAGAAAGGTGATAAGGATACATACTTATATTTTCTTACATTTTCATAAAGACATACCAAAGAGACACAAAAATATCATCTCAGGAAGCTTTTCTCTTTGACAGCTTTCAGACATTTTCTCTGCATGGGTTGGCCAAAATCAAGAGAGGAATTGTAAGTTTCTGTTCCAGTCCTACACTTACAAAGGGGTTTCACTTTGTAAATTCTCTTCCCACTGCAGCAATTAAAAGAGGGAACACAAAGTTGAAGGAGTCATTTTTCACCTCTCGGGACTGTACTGTCCATCTATTACCCGAATGGCCACTTTGGCACAGTTTAGCTTGCCCCTGAATGCTTCCAGGAGGGGAACTCTACCACTGTTATCCTGATGCAATTCTTTCAGGAAGTTCTTATGTTGAGATGGAAAATCTATCTTCAACCCATTGGTTCTACTGCTAGCCTCGGAATCCTGCAGACAAGACTAACTCATCCCACAGAAGTTAGTTAAACTAGTCACTCCAGGAGAATCACCCTCCTTACATTAGACTGGAGTCAGGGTATGGGGGTGGGGTGGGGTGGGGAAGGGAAGTAAATAATGTGTTGTTGTTGATGTTGCTGTTTGATTTTAAAAAAGCCCCCATAGGGTTTGCAAAATAAGAATATTACAACATACTACATTGAGAATACAATCTAGTCATCTGGTAAACCAAATTCACTTCAGAAGTGCACCTTAAATGCAAAATAAGTAGAATAATTGTCTTCTAACATGCACTCTGAAGTATTTCAGTAGCTCCCATTATTGTAGGTCAAAGGTGCTCAGAGGAACAATTCAGAATTGATAATCGGAGAGACAAGCCTACTTCTCTCCCACCAGAGTTACGGCCACAGAGAAATGAGGTCTTTGAACACATTGCTGGAGAATAAGACTTATTTTGAATTAAGTGCTGTCACCTAAGTTAGTAATACCCCAAGCAAGTTTTATGGCTCTCTGAAGAAAGAATTAGCCTACTCATTTGGGAATTGAGTGGTGTTTGGAATGCAGAAAGTGACAATGAGGTTGGAAATGGATTGGCTTTGGGGCTTGTTCTGCTATATAAATAATAATGAACCTTTTCCAACAGGAAGTAATGTGAAATGGAAAAAAAAAAATCTGTCCCTAGAGTATAAAATTACCTCATAAACCAATTTGCATTTCTCCACTCTAAGCATATTTTCTGGGAGTTCTACTTAGAGAGAGAAAGCTGCTGAATGATAATTAATTTTAACAAGCACTTGGCAGACTGAGCTGGACAGTACACAAGCTGCCCTAGAGCAAGTATGAATTTGAACTCGACTTTCTAGCCTGTCTTTTTCCCACCATGACAATATTTAGGCATAAAAATGATCGGGATTTCAACTTCACTTTGTTTTTTGGTAGTTTTTTCCTCTTCAGTTGGATTTTTCTTTCCTTTAATTCAACTTCAATATACAAGCAGTTTGTAAACACAGTTAAGAAATGTGGGAGATAATTGGATCTTGGTGTAGCAACACCAGAAGGGTATTGGGTATTTGCTATTCATCAAAGGGACCACCTGTTTTTCTTTCCTTTTTTCCCCATGTTCGGAAAAGAAATGTACACATCTCCTGGCTTATAAGTGGGGAAAGTGCTTTAGAATGAGATCTTTATGTCATTTCCTATGCAATATTTTCATTCTTTCTTAAAGTACGATTTGGTAAAAGCAAGTGAGAGTCTTGACATGTGATCAGCAATGTTCCAGCACTATTTCTCTTTTATATCCCTGCACATGGAATACAGGCAAGCAAATAATGAATCATTTCTGAAGAGGAAAATAAATTTTGAGAGAACTAATACTATGATTTGATAGTAATAACTTACCTCTCATCCATCCATCTGGTTTATTGTTCTATACTAAATTATTTATGCATGTCTATAGCTTTAAAATTTATATGAAAAGTGCAAAATCTTAATTATGGAAAAAAAAGACATTCTGTAAGTTCCCAGGCAAGCTACTAAAAAGATGAATATCTCTCTACGCATTTTCATACGAAAAACAATGACATGATAATCCATTCCTCCTTATATTTTTGAAAACAGACGTACAACCTGTGACTCAGTCACATGTTCTCACAGAGAACTAATTAACCTTCATGATCAACAACTCATCAAATTCCATTACTTCTATAAAGGCAATACTTTTTTAATCTTTCATAATCAAATTTAAGCTCATAATTAATGCCATGAATAAAACTGCAGGTTAAAAATAATGTGTCTGAATTTTTATCCTCTTCCTTTGGAAACATATGAAATGTTTACTCTATCTAGAAATCTTGATGCTTAAGTGGCCTGTTATTTTTGTCACCTACAAACACAATAATATTCAAATTAAGCTTTCCCTTGTCAGAATCTCTCTTGATCATGTGTCACATTGGGAGCTTAGCAAATTTCTGCAAAGTCAAATCTATGACCAGCTAAAATAATTTTCTTAATTTATTCTTGATTCTGATGGGAACTTTCTTAAATTAAATTGCACTCAACATTTACTGAGAATCTAACATGCAAGGCACTATGCCTAGAGGTAAGGGGCACACAGGTGAGTAAAATGAGGCCCTTGGGAAGCTTTTAACCGAGGGAGGACAAAAACTATATTTACATTATATTGATAAAGGGCAAAGAGTTCTCACCCGGTTGCTAGCATACAGAGGTGTTAGTTACAGATCTGCCCCAAACTAAAAGTATGACCTTGAGAAAGCTTCTTGTTCTTGCCCTTTCAATCTCTTCTTCATTTATAAACTAGGGATTAGGATTATATTTATTCAACAAACACCAACTGAGCATCTACCATGTCAGAATAGTGGCTAGGGGCGCCTGGGTGGCTCAGTGGGTTAAGCACTGCCTTCGGCTCAGGTCATGATCTCAGGGTCCTGGGATCGAGCCCCGCATTGGGCTCTCTGCTTGGCGGGGAGCCTGCTTTCTCCTCTCTCTCTGCCTGCCTCTCTGCCTGCTTGTGATCTCTCTCTGTCAAATAAATAAAATCTTTAAAAAAAAAAAAGAATAGTGGCTAACCCTAATGAGCGATTACCCTGGGGCAGGTAACAGGGTAAACATTTTATGTGCATTATCATTTAATCCTCAAAGCAATCCCATTTTCAAGAGGAGGAATGTGAACCTCAAAGATGTTAGGTTAATTTGCCCAAGGATACAAGGCAGCTGAGCCAGGATTCAGATCTAAGGTTAGCCGGACTCCAAAACTGACGCCATTGTTGTTGCTACCACCTCTAATAGTTTCAAATTTATTTACTGTTATGTTTTTTATTTTAATCCCAGTACAGTTAATATACAGTGTTATGGTAGTTTCAGGTGTACAGTATAGTGATTCAACAATTCTATACATTACTCAGGGCTCATCATATGTGTATAATACTCAGAGCTCATCATATGTGTATAAATAGATTCTAATTTCAATATTATATGATAATTTACATTGTAAAATGTAAATACAGAGAGTTTGATTTTTACATTAATAGCAGAAGGGTGGAAAATAAGGGTACATAACAAAATGTCACACTGATTCCAACCAGGGAAATTCAAGGAGACTTCCTGGAGGAGGCAGCATGTGGCTGCAGTTAATAAGATTTCCTCACACACAACTGGAGGGGTAAGGGCACTCCAGGCTTTGAGAACTAGGTGCGTGGTCACAAAGCAGTAAACACTTATAGATCTGCAAGAAATTAGTGGAAAGGGCAGTAAGAATGAGGCCTTAAGGGAAGCAAAGGCAAAAATGAACTATTGGGATTTCATCAAGATCAAAAGCTTTTGCACAGCAAAGGAAACAGTTAACAAAATCAAAAGACAACTGACAGAATGGGAGAAGATATTTGCAAACGACATACCAGATAAAGGACTAGTGTCCAAAATCTATAAAGAACTTAACAAACTCAACACCCAAAGAACAAATAATCCAATCAAGAAATGGGCAGAGGACATGAACAGACGTTTCTGCAAAGAAGACATCCAGATGGCCAACAGACACATGAAAAAGTGCTCCATATCACTCGGCATCAGGGAAATACAAATCAAAACCACAATGAGATATCACCTCACACCAGTCAGAATGGCTAAAATCAACAAGTCAGGAAATGACAGATGCTGGCGAGGATGTGGAGAAAGGGGAACCCTCCTACACTGTTGGTGGGAATGCAAGCTGGTGCAACCACTCTGGAAAACAGCATGGAGGTTCCTCAAAATGTTGAAAATAGAACTGCCGTATGACCCAGCAATTGCACTACTGGATATTTACCCTAAAGATACAAAAGTAGTGATCCAAAGGGGCACGTGCACTCGAATGTTTATAGCAGCAATGTCCACAATAGCCAAACTATGGAAAGAACCTAGATGGCCATCAGCAGATGAATGGATCAAGAAGATGTGGTATATATACACAATGGAATACTATGCAGCCATCAAAAGAAACGAAATCTTGCCATTTGCGACAACATGGATGGAACTAGAGCGTATCATGCTTAGCGAAATAAGTCAAGCAGAGAAGGACAACTATCATATGATCTCCCTGATATGAGGAAGTGGTGATGCAACATGGGGGCTTAAGTGGGTAGGAGAAGAATCCATGAAACAAGATGAGATAGGGAGGGAGACAAACAATAAGTGACTCTTAATCTCATGAAATAAACTGTGGGTTGCTGGGGGGAGGGGGGTTGGGAGAAGGGGGATAGGGTTATGAACATTGGGGAGGGTATGTGCTTTTGGGTAAATTGGAAGGGGAGGTGAACCATGAGAGACTATGGACTCTGAAAAACAATCTGAGGGGTTTGAAGTGGCGGGGGGGGTGGGAGGTTGGGGTACCAGGTGGTGGGTATTATGGAGGGCACGGCTTGCATGGAGCACTGGGTGTGGTGAAAAAATAATGAATACTGTTTTTCTGAAAATAAATAAATTGGAAAAAAAAAAGGAAAAAAAAAAAAAAAGAATGAGGCCTTGAAAATTCAGCTCAAGCCAGATTGTGGAGAGCCTTTAGTTATGCTAAAGACCCTGCACACCCTGAGAAAGAGGCAGCTACTGGAAGTTGTACATGAAAGTGAAATGATTAGTACCTTTTTGTTTTGAGTTTGTTTCTTTGTTTTGTTGTTTTTAATTATTTACAACCAGTGAAAACAGTTAGCAAGGCTGCCAAACACAAGATGAACACAGAAAACTAGTGATACTAAACAATAGCAACAAATAATTTAAAATGTCATTTTCAGAAGAAACAATTAATAGCAATACAATTAAAATAGAACTTGAAAAAAATCTCAAAAAATATGGGAAGTGTCTTTTCCATGACAATTATAAAATCTAAGAGGTGCCTGTGTTGCTCAGTTGGTTAAGTGTCTGCCTTTGGTTTAGGTCATGATCCAGGATCTTGGGATCAAGCCCCACATGGGCTCTTTGCTCAACGGGGATCCTGTTTCTTCCCTGACCACTGTTCCCCTGCTTATGCATGCTCCCTCCCTCCCTCTCTCTCTCTCTCTGTCTGAAATAAATAAATAAAATATTTTAAAAAATTATAAAACCTAATTTAAAAATACATGACAAGTTTAAGTGGAGAAATATGCCATGCTTATTTATAAATGGAAAGACAATAAAGTGGCCTGTAAGTTCAATGCAACTCCAGTGAAAATGTCACAAAGTCTATTTGTGGTAGAGGCCAGTTGGTCCTTACAGTCACATGGAAAAGAAAGGGTCAGGTTTGTCAAGATAATTTTGAAGAAGAAAAAGGATAGATGTCAAAACCCCACGGATGTTGGATTAAGAGGTACAGATTTTCACCCATAAAACAAATAAGTCACAAAGATGAAAAGTACAGCACTGGGAATATAGTCCATAATACTGTGATAACTGCGTGGCAACAGATGGTGACTACACTTATTGTGGTCAGTAAGAGTACTATACAGAATGTCGAATCACTATACTGTACACCTAAAACTAATTTAACATTGTATGTCAACTCTATTTCAATTAAAAAACAAACAGATGTCAAACATTTTCAAACTAGGTGACCTGAGAGGGCCCCAAGGACACTTACGGTTTTCTATTTCTTTTTTGGGCTAAAGAAATAGTGTGGAGAACAGGGTAGGAAAGATGATACTGATGACAAAAAGACACGAGTTCCTCATCCACTTTAAATCAAAGTGACCCTGAATCTCAGACGCAGGGATTCTGACTCATGAAGTCAAAAGCTATTTTCAATTAGCAATAATCGCGCCTCGGATAAACCTCATTGGCTATGATACTGCCACTGCGCTGAAAAGCTATTTTCAAAAGAAGGCCTTGCAGGACCGGGGCCTGGCTGAAGGATAACAATTCTAAGTTTTTGGAATAAAGTCTCAATCAGCCAGCTGGCATGCACTAATCATCTGATAAGTGCCTAAAAAAAAAAAAAGGAGTTAGATGATGAAACTGTAAGCACACCACCCTGGGTAGAGGCAGAAGTCACACCCGAAGTAACTGAAGAACTACCTTTTAAAAGCAACATACTATTATGTGTAGTCAAGTACAAACTAGAAATAAACAAGAAAATGCTAAGAGCTGTTTGCGGGGCGGGGTTTGATAACCACAGGCAGATAGGCTCAGGGACACAGTGTAAAATGGACCTGGGAAGTATGTGGCTATAGAAGGAGTCACTGTGTTTGAATGCGGCCACTCTTCTGCCACCAGTCCACTGTCACTCTCGCATTTTAGTAGGACAGCACCAGAATGATCATTCTGTGCTACCCATTGCATCTAAATTCCATCAAATTATGACAAACTTACCAAGATGTGTCTTCAAAATCTGTCTTCTATAAGAAATTAGCTAATGATCTTGTCTAAGATTTAAGAAACTGGTACGCCTGTCTTCCTACTTGTTCTCTTACTTGTGGTGCATCTTATGATGTTGCAGTTGGCTAGGAATTTCTTCTCCCTGGGGACCCTTTATTCTGGGCCTTAGATCATTCATAACTGTTGCTTGTGAGGTCCTGAGCACCCACATGGAGGAAGAAACAGAGGTTAATACCTGGTGGAGGATGTGCTTCCTCTCATTGACAAGCTTGTTGTTTATAGAATGGTGAGTCCCAGAAGGACCTGAAAATATCCATGAGATCCTAATGTTCCCTCACAGGAGTGTTACCTACATTATGCATCATTACAGACATGGACCCACTAGAGCTTTCTAAACCATTTATATCACACTGGCTCACAGAAGTAACTTACTATATCCAGTGACCAAGATTCCAACTGCAAGCACCTCAGTTGGGTGTTGGCTCATGCATATTCCAACCAAGAGGTAATGTACCATAAAATTCATATTGACAAGTCTCTGATGATTAAGGCAACCACAAAAAATCTCATTACTTAAAGAAATTAAACTCACTGTGGTTTATATAGCAATATTCCTCATCCATGTCCAACCGACATCAGATAGTTCGTATGCCAGTCACAGTTAAATTTAATTTGCTGTAATCCTGGTAAATGGGAGGTAATCAACAAGTCCTCAGCTCCAGCTCTGAAGCAGCACAGAAGACATTTCTGAAATACATTAATAAAGAGTGAATGGGGAGAAGGCTTCCTGACAATAACTAACATTTGTTATGTACCAATAATGCTTCCTGGGTTCTGGTATTCTATTTATTAGAATTAAAATATGTACACAGTTTAAGAGATTTGTCTGATGTTTGTTATTTCTTTTGTTATCCTTGCACAGTTACCAAAATTGAGATTAGAGCCATCATTTCTTGAAAGTGCTATTCTAAATCCCTAGTTTACTGCAGGCCAGCCTCACAACAACCCCATGAGAAATTATTCTGCTTGCCACTTTGTAGCTAAGGAAACTGAGGCAAAAGAAGTCACATGCTGTCCAAAGTCTCACAACTAATCAAAGGCAAAGATTCCAGAGTCCAACCTCTTATTCACTGCTCCCCTAGTTGTAGACACTTTTCATATGATTGTTCATTAATATGTGAATAGGTGGATAGCTTGAAAATTGCTAAAGAAAGTCTTGAGATTCTGGTTGGAAATGGAGGACTAGGACTCTTGCTTGAAGAAATATTTCAATAGCAAAATTTCTATTTTCACTAGATGGCAAGTTACTATTTTCACTAGGTGGCCTCTTTGGGCTGACTGACAGAGTCTGGAGGAGATAGGGGTTAAATCCCTCTCAAGCCATCCTTTGGGGCTGCTAATATGGATCATATTACTATGTATTTAGTAAGATGAACCAAATTTTTAGAGCCAAATTTTTTCTTTGGTTCCCTGAAGAAGGGGTATCTGTCCTATTTCACACCTCAACTGTAAAATGTTATACATACAAGTATTATGGATCACATTACTAAGCCATAATTACTTTTGCCCTATTTTTTGTTTTTTTGCTCTGATTCACTGAAAAACATACAAGCTACTGCTTGTGCACAATGCCTAAATAATTGGTTACACATGCGGGAAAACATTCACATCCACTAGCCACAAAACATCACATGTAGAGACCCACTTTAATTATCTATCTTATTCCCCATGGTCACACAGAATTTAGAAAACACAGTTGTTCTGAAGTTGATATTGCACAAAACCGAAAACCTGCTGGAGACTAAGGATATTATTCTGTATATAGGCAAATTTTTGACATACAAAAAGCTATTTTTTTTTAGATTTTTTTTATTATTATTATTTTTTTATTTGTCAGGGAGAGAGAGCAAGCACAGGCAGACAGAGTGGCAGGCAGAGTCAGAGGGAGAAGCAGGCTCCCTACGGAGCAAGGAGCCCGATGTGGGACTCGATCCCAGGACGCTGGGATCATGACCTGAGCCGAAGGCAGCTGCTTAACCAACTGAGCCACCCAGGCGTCCCCAAAAAGCTATTTTTGGCACTTTACTCCTTCCCCAAGCACTTAACCCGAATCTCGGTTTTACTCTAAACTGGGTTCATTAGTATTATCTCCTATAGGTGTTACCTGAGAAGAGCTGTCATTAACTTAGCAGCAGCCTCATGTCCTCAGGTCTCAGTGGGCTTTCAAACTGCACAGAACTGGAGAATGGTATCTTTACCCTAGATAGGCTGGGAGAATTAAACACAATTCTTTCCCTAGACTAAGGAGCACAGTCCCAGACGTACAACAGGAACTAGATAAATGGTAGTTATTTGGTGCTATAAGAGTATATGGCGCTGATTGGATAAGGTGTCTAATTCTGCAGAGGGCAGAAGTTTGAGGGAGTCATTTGTGTATTTATTCTTCCTTTTTTTCCTCCGTGAGTGATAGAGATGTGCTGTATGATTTTTAGTGTGAAAAATGTTAAGTGCCATTCATCGGTGGCGTGACTATATACCCTTGCAGACCGAAGGCTAAAAAGCCCCAACTCGTTCACACGGTGCCACTAACAGGACGTTTAAAAGTGTGAAAATCAAGCTTACGAAAATGTTTACAACGTGAAGACGACAGACTTGCGGTGACTATGTATTGTGGAAAAAGGATATTACCTAACCAGACTGGGGGTGGAGTCACAGCTCACTTAATTGTGTCATAAGGAAAAAATAAATCCATTTATTCAACACACACTTGTTGAGCGCCCGCTGCGTGCCAAGCACAAACAAAACCATTCGCAACTACCAACTGGGCTTTCTCGGAGCGGGCAGTCCTCGCCACTAAAAACAGCACTACCTCGGCTAACACCTTACCCAACATTTTCAGGAATCACGTCATGGAACAAAGGGACGGAGCAAGTTTGGCCCGCCCCCTTCCACAGGCCTCGCGCGCTCACGTAATGGCAAATCGAAAACTCCAACACCAAGCTACGGTGTCTCACGAGGAAACGAAAACCAAGCAGCAACTTCTTCCGCCCACGCAAAAGATGGCGCTTGATGCGTCAACCATCCCTGCTGCCCGGTTGCTTCCCTTTGGGGGCGGGGTCCAGAGAGAGCAGGAGGCGTGTGCTTAGGAAGTGTGCGCTTTTATTTTCCTCACCGTTTCTCCCCTCCCTTGCTGTCGTAGTATTCACTGAAGGTGATGGGCGAACGATTGGGTAAAATTTACCCAGAAGAAGAGTACCAAGCGTGAAACAACCGAGGCGTGAAGCGGGATCAGGGTGGGGACGCAGGCTAGGGGCCGGGACCCGCGCTAGGGGCCGGGACAAGGGGCGGGGCGAGTGGGGGCGGGGCGAGGGGTGGGGCGGGGCGGTGGCCGGGCTGCGGTTGCGGTCCCTGCGCCCGCGGCGCCTGAGTCGCAGGCGTTGGCGACTGGGTGAGTGAGAACCCGGCGGGCAGGCGACTGCTTGGGGTCGGGGTACAGGGACCGTGCGAGGGCCGCGGCGGTGGCAGCAGCTCTCCCCAGGGCTCGGCTTGTGCTCCCAGACCGAAATCCGGCATCGGGTTTTCCAGCTGGTGACTAGTAGTTGTCTCCATCCGGGCCCCCGGCTTCCCTGCGGCGGCGGCGGCGGCGGCGGCGGCGGCACGGAGACCAGGGGCTGGGGACTGGGCCTCTGGCCCTCATTCCCGCCGGCGGTCCGTCCCGGAGACTCGGTGTGAGACCCAGACCGACCCGTCGGACCACCTGCGCCGCGGGTTCAAGGGAAAGCTCCTCGAGCACTGAGAAGCCTGTCTCTGGGGAAGGCCAGAGGGCGGGTGGGGCGCGGTGAACCCCAAGCCCGGGTCTGAGCGGAGATAAAGCGGGGTGGAATGGCACGGGGAGGTGTGGGGGGAGATACCACATGGCTACACAATTTGAAAGCAGGTTTCTAAAGATTGCCCATTCTCTGTGAATTTGAGGAGCAATTCGAGACGGGTTGTACTCCCACTGTGTGGGTCCTGACTTGATTGCTTCACGGCAGTGAGGTTACACATAAAGGAAGTGACCATTATGACTTGAGCATCACCGGACTGATAGGATCTGCTGCAGAAAGAAGTGCACTGATTACACGTCTGACATGCCCACACGGCATGTGAATCACCCCCTGCCCCGCCAGGCTCCAGTGTTCAGGAGACAGACGGAGGTCATGCTCTTGCCCGAGAGAGAGGACCCTTTCAGAAACAATGGAGATTGCTAGGCCTTAGAGAAGTAACGGTGCCTGTGGCCAGTGGATAAGTTCCGATAGACTGTTCCATCCCTCACCTGTGATGAAAAGCAAGGGGACCCAACACGTCTGGCTGTACATTTAATTTGTACTTTTAATTTGAAAAAGACTGTTTGATAACCATCTTTAACAGTCTTTAGAAAACTTTTAACATATTGGGAACCTTACAGAAGCGAGAATATATGGAAGATTAATAATACGGAGTCAGAATACTTGAAATATGATGGGGTTATGTGACACAGATAGCCAGCACCTCAGCCAAACCCTGCCACTCTGGGAAAGCCCTGAATTAGTTGGAAATCGCCTCATGATTGACTACTCTTTATACATCTAAAACAAAAATGAGAGAAGTTCTAGACCACATTGCTTATTGTGCACAAAGCCAGCACTAACCTGCTCCAGGAAAGTTACACCCAGGTGTTAAAAAAATTTTTTTTCTCTCTTTATAAAGTTGATAAAATAGTCTCTTTATTTGGCTCTGTTAGGAGTCCAAAATTTGCTTTCGGAGAAAAAGCAAAAACAAAAAACAATTAGGACTCCTAGCTTTCAAGCCTGCCCTTGGGCTCTATGTTAATTAAGTAGTTCTAAGGAGTAGTGTGTGTTAGCCTGCCTATTATGTGAGAAACTTGGATCAGTGAAAGACTAACACTGATATAAATTTCATCTGCGAATTTTGATAAAAACTTAGAAAATGTTGCAAACATTCTGGTGTTAACAGTTCACTGTCGTTAAAGTTGGCCTGGGCAGCGTCTGTTTTTGGAAAGTGGGCTGGCTTAGGACCCTGCTGCTTTTAGGGCTGGGAGAAAATAAACAGAAAGCATGGTTACAAGAATTGTGAGCCTTATGATGTCTGAATTCTGATTTACAACAGCAGTGGACCAATCAACTTTCTAAACTTTCTTTGCTAGTTTTTAGCAAAGGTTTAAGGAAAAGCAAAGCTTGGAACCTTATACTCTGCTAACAGTTTTAACAGATAGTAATTAATGTAATCTTTAATGTATGCATATGTTGGATTATTTTCAGAAAGTATATTGGGTACATCCTCATGAACCCTATTCTTTGTTTACAGGAGTAGAAAGCCACCGTGTCACCCAATTTGGATCCTGGCTTCCCTCAAAAGACTCTTATGGCTAATGTTTGATAACCTGGAGTAGCCAACTACTGTAGATATATAGATAAGACTATTGGTTTTGACCTGAATTTTTTCAGTCATATTTATGTATATGGATTTTCCTCACCAAAGATGATGAGTTTAAGTGTTAGTAAAATTATTTTTACACTCTCCTTATTATACTTCTCTGTAACATTTCATTTCTCAAAATTATTAATTTTGGAAGAATTTTAACCTAAGCAATTCAACATGATGATTGTCTTTTGTTTTCTTTCTAATGATAATAGCAATGAATATAAATGTAATTAATGGTCTGTAATAGTTTAATTTTCACAGTTTAAAATTTTCCCATAATCCAACCAGATTTTGCGCTGGGACTCGGTTTGGTTTTAGGAAATGCTTTTATTTCATAATGATGAAATGTTTGAGTTAAAATATTGTTCTTATGATTATTCACCTTTTTTATCAAAAAGGAAGAACAAAAGGAAAATGTTACGATATAATTCTGTGGCTGTGTATTAACTCATCTCCTTGCCCCCAGTTTGTTATTAATGATGACAATGGCATCATTACAGTTTGAATTCAAATTACATTCCTGTTTGCTATCTTGTAAACTGTTTACATTTTATTCAAAACAGTGGATAATTAAATAAGCTAGAGAGTTTATGTCCAGGATAGTACTTTTAAGACTATTATGTTGATATAACACATTAAAAAGTAAATATTCCCTAAATGAATTCTTGAACTAAAAAATACATCATTAATTGCCTTTACATTAAGTCATTTCACCACATGCATACTATAAAGTGTTTTGCCAAGTTCTGTATACCTATTCTTGACATGCATGATAAAAATGCTCATCTGATACTCTAAAAATAGAAGCCACTGCTTTTGAGCAGTCTCTGAACTCTCTTGACAAGATGTAGATAAAATTCGTTAAGTAAATTAATTGTCGTTATAGAGCAAATGCTGCCTCCCAAAGCAATCCCATAGGCAAAGATAGGTATATCATAATTCACCTATAAATTGCTACCCTTTATCATTACAATGAATACCTTCCCCAATTTTAGACTTGCTTTAATGTAATTGTTATGGTTCTTTTCACTTTAGGCCTTTCAATACATGTATTCAATTTTTTAAAACATTTTATTTTTAAGTAATCTCTATACCCGATGGGGGGCTCAAACCTACAACCCCAGGATCCAGTAACATGCTTCACTGACTGAGTCAGCCAGGCGCCCCTCAATTTTAATATTGGGCCAGAATGATACATTTTACAGTAAAATCACAGAGAGTATATAGCTTTAGAGTGTTAAGATTTCAGTGGGTTAAAATTTATAGGAGACCTTGATTCTTGCTTGACTCTGTGACCTTGGGAAGTTAGCTTTTCTCTCCATGTCTATTTTCTTAGCAGAGTGAAAGGCTTTTACTAATATCTATTCAGTCACTTTGTTCTTTACATGTTCTAAATAACTGAAGCTTTTTAGTTTAGCCATTTAGTATAGAACTCTTCGTAATGAACTTAGTACTGCTGCACTGCTTTCTTAAATTTAAGAAGTATATTGAACATATTTATCTTCATCTTGATGTTCCAGTGTTATTTCAGACACCAGTCTTGGGCTTTAGTGTCCTGAAACCCAGAGAGCTTGTTGAGAATAACAGTACTGTTACCTCATTTTTTTTATTATGGCTCTAGCTTATTGTGTCTTTGAAATTTTTTGGTTTTTTTTTCTTCCTGTCTTTCTTTCTCTCTTCTTTTTCTTTTTTCTTTTCCTTTACTTTTTCTCCCCCCCCCACCACCTTTTAACAGCTTTAAGGTGTTCCTACTGTCAGGTGTCTTTACTAGTTTCCTAGGACTGCCATACCAAAGGACCACAAACTGAGTGATGTAAAACAACAAAAATTTGTTCTCTCACAGTTTTGAAAACTAGAAGTCCAAAATAAGGTATCTGTAGGGACATGCTTCTCTGAAAGATGTAAGAAAGACTCTTCCTTATCTCTTAACTCAGAGTACTTCTCAGCAGTGTTTGGCTTTCCTTGGCTTGTATTCCTATCACTCTAATTCCTATCTCTGTCTTTACATAGTTCTGTTTCCTCTTCGTCCGTGTGTCTCTAAATCTTTCATAAGGACACCAGTCCTTGAACTAGGATCCACCCTTATCCAGTATGACCCCATCTTAATTCAAATATACCTATTTTCAAATAAGGTCATATTGATAAATACAAAGGGTTAGAACTTGAGCATATATTTAGTGGGGGGAGGGGACATAGTTCAACCCACAACAGGTATGGTGGCCTCTAGCTGAGTTCTCCCTTTCCCAATTTGCTCTCTTGGTTGTTGTGGTTTAGGAACCAAATATCCAATCATTATATTGCACATAGATTGGATATTTGGGGGCAGTGAGGGTCTATTCTACGAGCTTTAGTATATGACATTTTGTATTAATGTTCAAAGACCCTTTTTTGGGTCATTATTACTTTGGATTTCCAAGTATATTCCCTGAATATAGGTGACAAGTTACTATGTATCATAAGATTATCATTGTATTAACAAGTATTTAGTGTGCACCTGCCATGGTAGTCAAATGTCTATTCTAGTAGGGGATGTGTTTCCAAATCTTTTTTTTTTTTTTTTTGAGTTTTTTTTATTTATCTGACACAGAGATCACAAATAAGCAGAGCGCAGGCAGAGAAAGTGGGGGGAAGCTGGCTCCCCGCTGAGCAGAGAGCCTGATGGGGGGCTCAATCATGACCTGAGATCATGATCTGGGCCCAAGGCAGAGGCCTAACCCACTGAGCCGCCCAGGCACCTCTCCAAATCCTTTTTGACTGAAGAAAAGAAGCACATAGGCCCAAGTCTTTTGAATTTCTGATGTATGACTTTACAATTGCTGAACCTAATCATTGGTTTTGTATGTTATTGTTTAGATATCTCTGGAGCATTTGGATAATACGATAAATGGGATGCAGTGATGTCGAATCTCTGTCCACCACCATCTCCAGCTGTTGCCAAGACAGAGATTGCTCTGAGTGGTGAATCACCTTTATTAGCAGCTACTTTTGCTTACTGGGACAATATTCTTGGTCCTAGAGTTAGACATATTTGGGCTCCAAAGACAGAACAGCTACTTCTCAGCGATGGAGAAATAACTTTTCTTGCCAATCACACCTTAAATGGAGAAATCCTCCGAAATGCAGAGAGTGGGGCTATAGATGTGAAGTTTTTTGTCTTGTCTGAAAAAGGAGTAATTATTGTTTCGTTAATCTTTGATGGAAACTGGAATGGAGATAGGAGCACATATGGTCTATCAATTATACTTCCACAGACAGAACTCAGCTTCTACCTCCCACTTCACAGAGTGTGTGTTGATAGATTAACACACATTATCAGGAAAGGAAGGATATGGATGCACAAGGTGAGTGGTTTTTGAGCTTATTAATCATGCTAACCTGGCCATTGAAAATTTATCTTCTGATGCATTTATATCTAATTTTTAGAAATTACATGCGCTTAACTTCATCCAGTAGCTCTTACTTGGATCTGCCCTATTAGATAGTTCTAGTAATCTGATGTCAGTGGTCTTCATAATAACCCTTGAAGGTAGGAGATGATAGTTCTATGGTACAAGTAAAAGCTAAAGCTTAGAGAACTTGAGAATATTGTAGTAAACTTTAGAGTCTAGGTTTGTCTTGGAAACGTTTAACTATAAAACCTTTTCTCTTTTTGCATTGCATGACCCTGTTTTTCACTTGATACTGTGTGTAGGTACAAGCAGTTCAAAACAAGCGTTTCATAAGCAGTTGGCCATGTAGCCTTTGGTCTCTTTAACTTCTTTGCCAAGTTCTGAAAATTGTAAAATGAGGAGGTTACACGAAGTAGTTTCTAGGAGATGTTCCTTTTAATTTTGTAGGTCAAGCCAGAGGAAATTACTCTCCTCCCCTAAATGCTATAGTTTAATATTTAGTGATATTTATATTTTCATGTACTTTTGGCAGACATGAAGAACAAATTTAACTCTCCTTTCTGCTTTACGGTTTTAGTACTAGTATCAAGCTAGTACAGTTTTGATACTAGTTAAATAGCTATTAGTTTTGTAAGGCTTTTACTCCTAGTAAGGCGGAGTAGTATCTTTGAGAAGAAGAGTGTTTTACTATGTTTGCATACTGTGTTTTCTTTCTTTTTTTTTTTTTTTTAAGATTTTATTTATTTATTTGACAGACAGAGATCACATAGGCAGAGAGGCAGGTAGGGGGTTGGAGCAGAGAGTCCAATGCCCTATGCAGGGCTTGATCCCAGGACCCTGAGATCATGACCTGAGCCAAAGCCAGAGGCTTAACCCACTTAGCCACCCAGGCACCCTGTTTTTTATTTTAAATGTTTATGAAAATCATTTTAAATCAGGAAAGCCCAGATACATATAACTTGATCTTTCTTAGTTTAAAAAGTACAAACCATTAGTTTCCTTTGTGAAACCATGCACACATGTTACATTGACTGTTTTCTGATAAGTTATCTTTTTTTACCTGCAGAGAAAAGGGTGTTTTTATTTTATTTTGTATTGTTTATAAGAAAATGGATTTGTTGGATTAATTTCCTGCTCCCTCCCTTTTTTTTCTGCCCTAATGTGGAAAATATTTTTCTCATGAACTGAATTACACAATAACATGTCTGCCACTTAACTACATTGTGAAAAATAAACAAATATCACAATGTTTTGTTTTGTTAATTTTAATGAATTTTCTCTTGCTCAGGAAAGGCAAGAAAATGTGCAGAAGATAGTCTTAGAAGGCACAGAAAGAATGGAAGATCAGGTAAGGTACAGACTGCGTACTATCAAACACCACCAAACTCACGTCATGCATCTATATAAGAGTGAGGGCTAATTTTCTTACTGCCTTGAAGCTGTACCAATCCTATTTTGACAGAGTCAGTATGAAAATGAACAGAACCTTTATGGAAATAAATGGAGTAAACTGGATGAAAATTTTCATATCTTAGACTTAGTTAAATAAGTTAATAATAGCAATTTTGCTACCTTTTTTTTTTTTTCTGTTTGCCCAGAGTATGTTTTAAATAACTGGTTCATAGTAAAAATTTTAAGTTTTATATGAGATTTTTTTTAAGGCATTGCTTCTTAAACATTTCCATAGACATAGTTATAATAGGAGGGAAGTGAGTATACTCCTCTAAGATAGCTGGGGAAAGAGACAGTTCTAAGCATGATATTTACTTGAAGTCTCATGCTGGATTTTTAAAACTCATGATTTATATTTTAGTTATTTTTTATCTATTTAATGTTACAGTTTACCAGTGATATTCCTCACCTTTCTGATCAGCCTTCTGGTTATGTCAAGTCTCTTGGGAAACATGCCATGTTTTCCCATGGCTTTATATCTCCTTAGGGCACAGGCACCAGGGTCTGAGATGCACGATTGCATCAGTGTGGTTTCCCTTGTGGAAATTAAATACGAACCATTTCACTGCAGGGCAGAGATGTCCTGAAGGGGAATCTCCAGTGGAGAAAGTTCTTTGCCTTAACTCCCATTGCCTCTGGCCACCCTCAGTATTTCTTGTGTTGAACTCTAGTCTAAGGATGACGGGGTTGTCTTTACTCTGGTTCTCCTACCGCATGCCTAAGACAAAATAGTACTTTAAACAGTAACTGTTCTAAAAATTTGTGAATATACAGAACTTAAACCAGGAAAATACAAAACCCTATAAAATGACTTCCTTTACAAAATTGTTATTATATCTGTATTTTTTTAAATAACTTTCCAGGCCAGAGGAGGTAATCCTGGGGAAAGGTCTAACACTTACCAGAAAAGGTTTCCCTTTACCCAGAGATGCCTGGCCTTGTTGGTTGATGAACAGAGTGCCAAGCATTGGGGGCACTTTTACCAACTAGTTATGGAGTAGTTAGTAGAATTACCTAACGATAAAGAAATTTAAGACCCAATAAAATTCTGTTTTTCCTGGGACTTCTTTTTTTTTTTCAAACCAGACCTGTTCTTAAAAAATTTACCACTCTTAAGTTTTATTTCTGTTTTAAGGGCTCTTCTTGAAAATGTTATCCTCCTCTTCTGTATATTTAGACAAACTGGAGGTTTTTAAGGGGGAAACATTCTCTTGCTAAGAAGTTCAAGTTAGAGAAGTCACAGGAGGAAAAGAAACCTGTATTTTCTTTTGAGTTTCTTCTGTGTTCAGGCTTGTAGTTGTTCTTTTGTTAAGCTTTGATGAGGATATGCATTCAGTTACAATAAATATCTGAGATACAAGTTTATGGCACTACATATATGCCTAAACGTAGGGGAAGATATTTTCCTACAGTTATCCTTTCTGCAAAGAAGCTGCCTGATAATTGAATCCTTGCAAATCTCATATCATATGCATGATTTTATTTTGGATAATTGAATCCTTGCAAATCTCATATCATGTGCATGATTTTATTTTGAACAAGTAAATACTATTTGGGGATGACACATTAGTCTGGAATCAGTCACTGACTTCATTCAGTGCAAGTTTTGGATGCTTGTAGCTATCATCTGATAAAATCACTTTATAAGGAAATCACTTTATAGCTAGTCATTATTGTTGAATTGCATGTGTTGATTGTAATTGTGAGCAAGCATTTAAAAAATTCTTTTAAAGAGCAGAAACAGTGAGTGGTTGTGTTTGGAGGTTACGACAGGATGAATTTTTTAAAATAATGAAACCTTCTATATAATGCAAGGAGGCTTATGACTTGGCATAAAATTTCCACAGACAGCATCACATTTAAATTCCCAAGTTTCTGAAAAACTGGGTATAGTCACTCAAAAAATGACTCTAGGAATGACTGAGATTTAAAGACACATGTGAAAAGTTTGAACAAAATAGTTTCGTAAGAGATGAGTGAGAAAACTATTATTGGATTATTCTTAATATGTGATTTTAAAAACATGTTTAGCTAAAAATTAACAGATATGTTACAAGAAGTTTGTCATCTCTCTCTCTAAAAGTTTACATATTCAGGATGGTTCAAAAATTGGGGGGCAGGGTGATGGTAATGACTAAATGAGGGATCACCCATCTTTGAGACACTGTATATCTGTGATGTTCCATATTGAGGTTTCAGTTTCATTCTAGACACTATAAATTTCAAAGTTGTATTTTTGATGTATGTTTTATTGATGCTTACGATATATGTGATTTTGATTTGCATCTGGGTACTAACACTTATTGTGAATATATTGACTCAAGCTTTACTAGGGAGTTATTTGCTGACTACTTCTAAGATTTTTTATGGTTGGTTTTCCTTATTTTTAAATATAAAATGCATCAATAAGAATTTTTTATATCTCAAATAATTATCAAAGCAAATCCTTTCTAAATTTGGCATGGTAATTTAATTACTGCTGGATTGCTAAGTGATAAGCCAATGATTCCACTCTAACTAAAGAAAATTATTCCTGGAAGAGTGAAAATTAGTTTCAAATAGTTTGTACATCCTTTAGAAACATTTTGAAGTAGTAGACTTATTTGAGGCTGTGTTTTAACAAGTTATCAGGTATTTCTATCAAAGGATGTTGTTCTTTGTTTTTAGCTCTTACTCTTTTATTGCCCCATTTATCCTAGACAGGTTTTCCCCCACTATCCAAAAATAGAGAGTTCCTGTAAAAACATGTTATACACTGAAATGGCCATAAAGAAGTGGTTACCATTAATTTATACGGAAAAGTTTTTGAGTGTTCCCAGACCCAAAAAATAACCCCCTTAGGCATCTCTGATACCTTAGAACACATCCTACTAATGGATGCACAAAAAAAATCAAGCTAATGCATAGATGCTCACAGACATGGTCCGAAGTCAAGGCAGCTTGATGCTAAGATGCTGAGTGGAGTTCCCAGGGCAGGAGCTCAGCCAGGCTGCCCTTGGACTCAGGCTATGTGCCACCTTCTATAATGGGTCCTTTAAACAAATGCTCGACACTGTTTTAGCTTCTCACCTTTTTTTGGTAAAAGCAGAAATCCTCTCCAGATTTCTTTTGGTTACTGAAAACAGGTACTAATGTAGGTCTTTCATAAAAGCAAAGTGGTGTAACTCAAGCTTTCAGAAAGCCAGGAATACCTTCATTGTGTAGTTTTCTTCACTTCATTTTGCTTTTTTGTACAGGGTCAGAGTATTATTCCAATGCTTACTGGCGAAGTAATTCCTGTAATGGAACTGCTTTCATCTATGAAATCACACAGTGTTCCTGAAGAAATAGATGTAAGTTCTTTCTTATATTATTAAATAGGAATAATGGTACCTCTTATCACTTCTCTTGAGTTATATTACTGTTAGGTATATTAGTAGTATTCTAATTTTAGTAGTATGCATTTTTTGTCATATATACTGTTTATATGAAGTATCAGCCACTTTAGCAAACACATATAAAACCCTGAGTTTTATAGCCAAACAGAGGCTTTTTTTTGGTCAGTGATAGTTGTGGCAGAATTACATTTATTTAGTTTTATTTCACTACTTTTGTATTTCTTAGAAGTAGAAGAATTCCAGACCTTATAGAAGCAATCAGTATTTAGTGCAACACTTTTTGTAACAAAGCAGTATTCCATTCAGTGGTGGTTAGCACAAGTTTATTGACATGCACTAATCTAGTTTTCTTAATCATTTGTTGGCATTTTGAATCACACACTCTGTGTGTATAGAGAAATATTTAGGAAAATTATTCTTGTTTCTTTCTGACTTTGTCATTAAGATTAGTCTCCTGATTCTGACAGCCCAGAAGAGGAAGTTGTTCTTGTCAAAATTATTGCTTAACCTGCCTGACCGGTTTTCACATTTGTTCTTCTGGAAGTTTATAGAGTGCACAGAGGTTGTTTTATTGGGATTCTTGATGCTTTAGAAATGAGGGCAATGTGTCATATTAAACCCAGACTTCAGAAAACTTGTGTATTTAAGAGTGTTATTTCAATGCTGTAGTATAGTCAGAATAACTTTTTTGTTGTTTTTGTGTGTTTTAGATAGCTGACACAGTGCTCAATGATGATGATATTGGTGACAGCTGTCATGAAGGCTTTCTTCTCAAGTAAGGATTTTGTTTCTTTTTGTAAGAAACGGATAAAGCAGGTAGAAATCTTAGGCTCATCTATGACACGATTTGGAAGGATGAAAACAATGAGACTAGCTACCCAAATTATTCTAGGAACAGTGTTGCATATTTAAACTATTACTTAGCTTTGTGTTATTTTTTCATTTATGACATGTCTGTGATACATTTGATGTTACTCTTTTAATATTTAAGGAAGCTGAGTTTCCACAGTGTCCCAGCAAAAAATCTTGGTCTCTTGTTTGGTTCTGGTTTCTTACTTTACTTCTCATTAAAGCTGAAACTAAAACTGAAGGGAGTTCTTTGACCCACTTTCAGCATCGAGGGGGTTCCCTCCAAACAATTCTCTAGATACAAAGTCAGTGTCCTGCCTGGAGAGTGTCAGATTCCATAGATTAAGGGTTCAGTCCCACAAAACTGTGTCTCCTCTACCCCCTGACACCAGTCTGACTGACTGGCAACAGATTGAATGTCCCAGCCATCCCCTCCTTGGACTTCAGACACCAGTAACAAGTCCAGGTTATTACCTGGACTTCTTACCAATTGGCTATAAATCAGGTTCCTACAGCCCCCTCCTTAGGTTCCATTCATTTGCTAGAGCAGCTCACAGGACTCAAACATTTCATTTACTTGATTATTATAAACGATAGAATCTAAGATGCAGATGAACATCCAGATGGAAGAGATGCCTAGGACAAGGTCTGGGAAAAGATTGAAGTGCTTCCGTACTCTCTCCAGGCATACCACTCTCCCGAGATCCTCGTGTTCACTAACCCAGAAGTTCTTCAAACTCCTTCCTTTTAGGTTTTCATGGAGGCTTCATTTCATAGGCCTGATTGAATTGATTAAATCATTGGCCATTGGAGATAACCTCCAGCCCCTTCTCCCTCCCCAGAAGTTAAGGGGAGAGACTGAAAGTTCTAACCCTTGTCACATGCTTGGCTCCAGGGAAATCAGTCCCCATCCTATGTGCTTTCCCAAAGTTGCCTCATTAACATAACAAAGGCATCTCTATCATTTCCTACACTTGGGAAATTCTAAGAGTTTTGGGTACTGTGGGTGAAGGCCATATATATATTTCTTAAAATCACAATATCACAGAACCCTTACAAATTAAATTCCGTTTGTATGGAATAAGTTATTTAGGCCTAGAAAAGAAAATTATTTGTATTTTTACTGATCCTTTTCTCTTTCAGCAGATTTTAGTACTTTAGAGTGTGGGCTCTGAAAACAGACTCCCTGGGTTATTGCTCTGTGAACCTGGGCAAGCTACCTGAAGTCTCTGTGCCCCCATTTCCTCGTGTGTAAAATAGGAATAATAATAGTACCTACTTCATATAATTTGTTGTAAGAATTAAGTGAGATAAATCATATTAAGCATAAAAACAGCACCTGTAACATATAAGTACATAATAGCTGACATTTTCTATTTCTTTTTCTTTGAAGGAAAATGTAGTAACAATAATAACAGCCAAAATTTATCAGGTGCCTGTGAGTCAGTTTCTATACTAAGTGCTCTCTCTGCATGTATAATCTCATCTTCTACCTTAGTGTTTCTTTACAATTAAAGAATATTGTGAAATTTTATTTTTTTCAATGAGAAATGAAAGGATAAAACATTTGCTTATGTCTGTAGTGTTTTCCTCAGAGAATCTCAGAGACGTGTTTTTAACCTAGAAGCCTTACATAGCTTGACTCAGAAGCACTTCAGTGCTGATTCTGCTGCCTGTCAGCCATTCGTATAATTACTTTTAATCCCATATGATTTTAAATAAACCACTTAACCTCTCTACACCTCAGTTTCTTTCACCATAAAATGGTAATATTTTACTAACTGGGTTTTAAGTTCAAATGGGAGAATCTCTGTGAAAGGCCTGAGGAAAATGTAAAGTACTATAGGAAATAAGAGATGGCATTTTTCTCGTAGCTTGGCATTCATCAAGCTAGTCTCAGTTGTTTCAAGTTCACTTGCCCTTTTTTGTTTGTTTGTTTTAGTTTGTGACTTTTTTACTGGCAGTGTTTTTCATCTTTTTCCTTCTCCTTGCAGTGCCATCAGCTCACACTTGCAAACCTGTGGCTGTTCTGTTGTCGTAGGTAGCAGTGCAGAAAAAGTAAATAAGGTAATTTATTTTATAATCTGGCCAATAATCTGACTTCTTAATGCTGCTAACATATCATGGATTGTAATTTAAAAGTTAGCTTGCAGTCAAGACAATCTAATAGTATAAGGATACCAGTAATACAGTCTGGCTAAATTACTGTGTGACACCCTGTGACAAAAATAAGTTCAACTGCTTAACTAGGAAATCATTTATCCATTTCATTTTGATAATTCATAAATATTATACAGTTCTCAGTATTGTATAGTTTTGAAAATTTCTTAAAATAAGGTATTTTTAGAAAATATTTGTCTTCTGTTTTCTGATGTCACTTCTAATAAATAGGATAATAACCGTGTACCTTTTTTTTAAGATCTTTTTATTCATTTTGGGGCACCTGAGTGGCTCAGTTGGCTGAACAATTGCCTTGGGCTCAGGTCATGATCCTGGAGTCTCAGGATTGAATCCCGCCATCAGACTCCCTGCTCAGAGGAGAGTCTGCTTCCCCTTCGACCCTCCCATTCTCATGCTCCCTCTCTTATTCTTTCTCTCTCAGATAAATAAATAAATAAATAAATAAATTTATTTTTAAAAAGGGGATTTTATTTATTCATTTGAGAGAGAGAGCCAGCACAAGCAGGAGGAGGGCCAGAGGGAGAGGGAAGCAGAATCTTTCCAAGCATTAGGCAAAAACTAAGGGATTTTGTACTTTTCTGCACTGACTGTTAATTAGAAAGAGATAAGTTGCACATATCTATCAATTTAAACAAACCTGATTTTTCTTTTTTATGTTTTACACAGGAATTATCTTAGAAATAATTATGTCCTTGACAAATTCATTCGTATTTTTTTCCTTTAATAAGCTACCCTGTATGCTTGCCTGATCCTTAATTTACCAAAATTACATTTTTCATACATCCATTTATGAGAGGTTAGTATACCTCTTACTTTATTGGTCTAGCAATTTATTATTATATTTGTTACCCCAAGAAGGTAGGTTTCTATCTGTGTCACCCAGAGCCTTTGGATTTCACAGAAGGACTTCCCAGTAGCTTTATGAAAGAAGGCGGCTCTGTGGTTGGGGCTCTCTGTTTTTATTTTATTTTATTTTATTTTTAACTTGTTAAAGATTTTTTATTTTTTTGAGACAGTCTGAGAGAGAGACTGAGCACACAAGGAAGGGCAGAGGGAGAAGCAGACTCCCCGCTGGGCAGGGAGCCCTGGGATCATGACCTGAGCCGGCAGACACTTAAAAAGGCAGACGTTTAAGAAGGCAGACGCTTAACTGACTGAGCCACTCAGGCACCCTGAGAGGCTTTTTGTTTTTAAAACACTTTTTTCATCCCACATCCTCTTCTGGCATAATTGCTTGTTTTTTATTTTTTTAATATGAAACGGTTGCAATAACTCTATAATGAAAAACTGTCTGAACATAGTCTGAATTCCAACATACTTAAATGGATTTTTACTCTTCCTAATAGAGCTATAGATCAAATCCTGTTAGAATTATAGATTTCCAAGCCCCAACCAATGGCTTGCTTATTTTAAATCGAATTTGATAGAATTAATTCTCATTCTATTGTAGGATTTGGAGACTCCTAATATTCATTATAATGGGATTTCACCATTCAACAGGAGCCATAATTCTGCCTAATTTAACTGCATTTAGTTTTCTTGTCCAGAATTGTTTGTTTATTTGAAAAATAGTTACTACTCTATGGAGATAAAATCAATAATTAAGTCATTAGTTCTTAGTGAGATAAGGGTTCCGTGATCAAATATGTTGAATATAGTATGCATATTATATCAGTCATCTGGAAGGTCACAATACATAAACACTAAAGGTTTTGAAATATACAGTACGTTTACCAGCATTTCCCGAACTTACTTGACCACAGAATTCCTATTTTAAGCAACAACTGTGAAGTCCTATGGACTCCTGAAGGTGACTAAGGAATACGTTCTTCTCAGGATGTTATTTTATTGACAATAATAGTTGAAGTTTCTATTCACATTCTTTCATAAGCAAACCAGTGGCCTTTAACTCCCTATTTTAATTCTAAAATATTTTCTTTTACAGATAGTGAGAACATTATGCCTTTTTCTGACTCCAGCAGAGAGAAAATGTTCCAGATTATGTGAAGCAGAATCATCATTTAAGTACGAGTCAGGGCTCTTTGTACAAGGTCTGCTAAAGGTATAGCTTCCATTTGTCAAACTGAAAGCAACTTTTTAAAATCATTTTTGACACTCTATAAATATATTTTGAGTGTTAGCATGTAGTACATCTCATGTTTATATGCCAAGGAACTGAGCATTGAGTATATGTCTTACAGATTTATAATTAGTATGAGTAAACATCTTAGAGTATCTTTTTGTGTGCTTCTCTTTGGTTTCCTATAGCTGCCTGTCTGACCTCAGGATTTTGTTTTTAATATGTGCTTGAATCAAGTGTACATCCAAAATGGGTACTTTTTTTCTTTTAACTGAAAAGAATTTGAATTTTCATTAGCATTTTTTGTTTATGTACTGTATCATTTATTGGAAGAAAATTTTAAACTGCTTCCTGTCTTCAAGAACTGTGTATAGAATTTGAACAATTCACATATATATTCACATGTGTGTATTTTTTAATTATTTAAAAAATTTTTTTTTATTTACTTGAGTCTACTTTTCTTTTTCTTTTTTTTTAAATACCAGTATAGGTAACATACAGCATTATATTAATTTCAGGTATACAATATAGTGATCCTACAATTCTATATGTTACTCAGTGCTCATCATGATTAGTGTACTCTTTAATCCTCATTCGCTATCTTTTTTTTTTTTTTTTTTTTAAGATTTATTTATTTATTATTTGACAGACAGAAATCACAAGGAGGCAGAGAGGCAGGCAGAGAGAGAGGAGAAAGCAGGCTCTCTGCCGAGCAGAGAGCCCGATGCGGGACCCGATCCCAGGACTCTGGGATCACGACCCGAGCCGAAGGCAGAGGCTTTAACCCACTGAGCCACCCAGGCGCCCCACCTCACTTGCTATCGTACACCCCCACACACCTCCCCTCTAGTAACTATCATTTTATTCTCTGTAGTTAAGAGTCTGTTCTTAGGGGCACCTGGGTGGCTCAGTGGGTTAAGCCTCTGCCTTTGGCTCAGGTCATGATCTCAGAGTTCTGGGATTGAACCCAGTGTCAGGCTTTCTGCTCAGTGCCTGCCTCTCTGCCTACTTGTGATCTCTGTCTCTCTGTCAAATAAATGAATAATATCTTTAAAAAAGAAAAAGATTTAAAAGAAGAGTCTGCTTTTAGGTTTGTCTGGATTTGGGGGGGTGTTTATTTTTCTTAAATTCCACATATGGGTGAATTCATATGGTACTTGTCTTTCTCTAACTAATTGAGTCCACTTTTCAGGGAGCAGAGCAGATATGTGTAAATTAGCAATTATTTTCAGTAATTACAGGGAAGACTCTTTACTGAATCTATCATTGATATTTCAATTATAGTCAAAAGATGTGAGAAAGTAGATTTCCTAATGGTTATGTGATTCATTGTGAATGCTTTCTTGAGGATCTAGGCATAGCAAAGTGAAAAAAAAATATATTAAAAAGTGTTGCAAATAAAAATTATATTCAGCTTTTGCATTTTCAGTAGTGTGCTTGCTCTGAGCTTAGAATAATGTTTAAATATTTAAATACAGAAACTATTTAAGGGAAACTCATTTCCAATTTGAATTGCACAAATATGAAAATTAGAATTTCTTTTTATCAGACATAATAGGGTACTTAGTACTTTTATTTCCTCAGCACCCTCTTATTTAATTATGTAATTTTATCTGTGAAAATGACCTCTATGAGATGCATAGAGGAAGACTTGAAGCTATAATTTAATGAAAAGATATTTAGCAGTTTTCTGTACATGTATAAATTGTTAAGCTTTTCAGAAAATACTTTACCATTATATGTCAGGAGCCTTAAAAATGTTCAGACACTTAACCTACTATCTCTACTTCTGGAAATCCATCCTAGGGAAACAATTGTATAAGGGGAAAGACTGACTTATAAAGATGTCTATTACAGCATTAGAAGGGTAAAAAATTTAAACTAGTCTCTCTTTATTCGTAACCAATACCACCATGCTTCATACACAGTAGATACTTCTTACATGGTATTTAACTACCAAAATGACAGTACCTGGAAAGAAGTCCATTTTTTACTTAAAAAATACATATTCATTGAGATTTTAAAAAAATGTGAATAATCAAGAAGAAAATAAAAAGTTCCCCATAATCTCATAGTCCAATGAATAACCACTATTGGCATGTATTTGGCATAGATCTTTCTCATCTTTCTATTCTGTATGTATCTTTGACACAGCTCCCTGCCACCTCCACATATATTAACCTCCATTTTCCACAATATGTTATGAAAATCTTCCTATATCAATATATATAAACTTCAAATTAATTTTTAGCAAGTAAACAAAAAACATTTTCATTTATTTAAGCACTTTTTTTTTTCTGCTTAGCTTATTTTCTAGTATTTTACTGTTTAAACCAGTGCTGTAGTGCACATATCACTAAAACTTTTGTACATGATCGTGACTAATTTCCTGGAGTAAACTTCTAGAGATGGACTTGGGAAAGCCAGTTTTTCTAATTAAAAAATAATTCTTCATATCTTTTGGCATATAAGAGAGTAAATTTTCTTTTCATTATGACAGGATTCAACTGGAAGCTTTGTGCTCCCCTTCCGGCAAGTCATGTATGCTCCCTATCCCACCACACACATAGATGTGGACGTCAATACTGTCAAGCAGATGCCACCATGTCACGAACATATTTATAATCAGCGTAGATACATGAGGTCTGAGCTGACAGCGTTCTGGAGAGCCACTTCAGAAGAAGACATGGCTCAGGATACTATCATCTGTACAGACGAAAGCTTCACTCCAGATCTGTATGTAATGATACTGTTGTTAAACAGAGTTATAAAATTGTACCTTTTATGAGTAAAAACAAAAGCCTGTGTTTGAAAGGAAGGAAATACTACTAAGAGAATTATGCTCAAAGAAATAATTTGGTTAAGCATGCCTTTTTTTCCTTAGATGTCTATTTTTCTTAATATAATTATGTTTTGCAGAGATAGGTTAGATTAGTCCCTAAAAGTAAATATTCAAGGAGTTACATAACAAATATACATTGAGGCCCTAGGCATGGTAACAGGTGCTGGTAAGGTTGGACTGTCTAATACAGAGACCCAACACTTACATTGCCTACAGTCTAGTATATAAGAGCCATTAAAAGGCTTTTTATCTAAACCAAAGAAATAATTCCGAGTCTTTTTTTTCTTGATATGTGAATACAACAGAACTGTGAAAATACGTTTATAGAGCATTCTTTTATTTGCATTTTATATTGTGTTTTTCAGTTTTTATTCATAAAGTCTGATCAGTAAATTAAATAAAGAACAAGTAATGATAAAATGTTGAAAATGGGCCCAATTAGAGAGGGGGGAAAATGATAAAAAGAATTATAAAACCCAAACCAAATACTTAGGTTCTAAATCAGGAGAAGAAATGCAGTATATCCTGATGGTTCTCTTTAATCAATTTAGAGTGCCTAGCACATACAATGTGCTCAATAAATGTTAACTGTGCTAATTCTTGTTTGAGTGTATAAAGCAGCAATAAAATTGGAGCAAGCAACCCTGTCCTGTATTTGTAAGAAACATTGGAAGCTGAGCCAGAGGACATGCAGAGCACCAATAGTCACACAGAAGATGTTGACCGAAAGCATAGAAAAGAAACACCCCATCCGCGGGATCCCCAGCCTCCCATTTCTCTAAGTCAAGAAAGAACGCATCGTTAGGACCACCTCTTTCCAGTTCTCCACTGTTTTTGTGGAAAGTGTGAAGGAAATTAGTTTAGGAAATGAGTTAGTCAAAACCGGAATTCTGGTTTGTATCTGAGTGACAAGTTTTTCAAGTATTGGTAATTGTGGTACATGTATAGGAATTCTCAAAACTAATCCATGCTTTCAAGCATTTTCTTCTTTCCTAAGTGTTTAGTATTTTCTCCCCTTTTTGTGGTTACTTCAGAGCTCATTCTTGGGGAACTTAGTGAACTCTAGAATGGATTTACCATCTAGTAATTTTATTTTTATTTTTTTAGAAGAGGTATGTGTATGCTTTTAGCATTTCTTACTCATTTTAACCAGTTGTGTTTGATTGCTTCACTGATTTGACAGACTTCGATTTGCCAGCTAGTCTTCTTTTACTGATGATAAGAAAAATAAGGTCATTAATTTTTAAAACTTATTTACAACTCCAAAGTAAATTTTCTGAATATGAAATTGTCCAAAAATAATATTCTACCATTAGATTGTATATTAGAGTTACCTATTACAGATCTATTTTACTTTTTAGTTTTCTTAAAGCAATATTATTTATTTTTAAGATCATTTTAACTTTAACTTCTAAAAATAATCTCACTCACTGCCACTACATGAAAAGTGAGTCACTGGAAATAAACTTTTTTAACGCGTCACTTCATCTGATTCACTGATGACAGAGACCGTGAAAAGGAGTGCTGCCGGCTAGTAATCATGCATTGCTGCATTTTTTTTTCATCAGTTTCCTTCTTCTGTAATTTGGTACACCCATCTCCTAGAGTAGGAAATTTTAGGTACTTTCCTATTTCTCTATGCACATACCCCTCTTTGTTTGCCTTTCTTGTCAGTTCAGTGATGATCCCTACCATTTTCAGTGAAAAATTGCTTACCTTATGATGTGTTAGAGATACATTATCTCTAGGGTGTATTATGTCTTAATTTCTTATTCTGATCATTGTCAAGGTAGATAACACTTTCCTGGGTAGTTAGTTCATGTAACTTGCCTGGTGATAGGTTTGTTGATACAACTCAGTGGTCATGATGTTCCTTAATCCCACTTGAATATCTCTTAGCATTTAGCCTTTTATCTTTTTCTTCCTGAACAGTGTATTACAAGTTACTATAACATAAGTTAACCTTTTGTTTTGGGTTTTGCTGGTAATGGTGTTTATTTTTCTTGTTGTTGTATTTTTTTTGAGATGGCAGGAATTAGTAATCATATTTATTCTCTAAGGCTTTCAACATTTTTTTATAAGGCGACGGTTCAAAGATAGATTGATAGCGACTTAAGTGCCGTTCTTGGGACTGTTTATATCTCTTTTTTTTTTTTTTAAAGATTTTGTTTATTTATTTGACAGACAGAGACCATGGGTAGGCAGAGAGAGAGGAGGAGGCAGGCTCCCCGCCAAGCAGAGAGCCCAATGCGGGGCTCAATCCCAGGACCCTGGGATTACGACCCAAGCCAAAGGCAGAGGCTTTAACCCACTGAGCCACCCAGGCACCCCATGGGACTGTTTATATCTTTAAGAGAAAAATAATGACATAGTGGCTTGACAAACTCCAGTAAAACACAAGTGTACCCTTGAGTTAAAATTAGTATATATTTATTATTTCCGAATATATTTAGATTTATATACATATGTATATACACACATACAATTTTCATAAATATGTTTATATGTAATATTTCATTTCTAAGAATTTAATTTATTGGCTGGAGTGAGGGATTTTGGAAAGTAGCCATTTCAACATTTGGGCTGTTTTCTTCATAGGAATATTTTTCAAGATGTCTTACACAGAGACACCTTAGTAAAAGCCTTCCTGGATCAGGTAAATGTTAAACCTGAGATTGTCAAAATGAATGATATGATATGTTTTCTAATGTATACTACATTGCATTTCTACATTTCTAATGTATACGACATTTCTAATGTATACCACATTATATATGTAACATAATAGAATTAAGTCATCATTTTTTTAAGCCATTATCTTTTTGTAATGTTTCAGGTCTTTCTAAAGTGTCTACATGCTGTTTCTTTTGAATTGCTAATGGGTGTAGCCTATATATTAACAATGACAGTTGCAGTATATCCTAGTCAAATAACGTTTTAATTCCAACCACTAACTTATCACTCTTTTGGGGAAGGGAGAATATTTTTTATATACCTTAATTGAGCCAAAATGTCTTTAAAACAGTATACTCATACTGAAATAATAACATCGCTATTGTCTCATTCTTTTGAAAAATATCTATTTAACACTTGAAGAAAATTATACATTATATGGGCCTTATTTCTTAATATAACAGCTTTGTCATAATATTCTGGGGAGCAGGCCAGGAAGCAGTATAATCGAGGTAGCTTTGAAATGATGAGGTCCTTAGATTAACTCACAACTTTAGATCCAGGTCTATGTGGTCTGTGACATATTGCATAGTTCAGGGATTATTCATAGTCATGCAATTAATGCCATGCTTCTCAAGCTGAATAAAAGCATTCTACCACTACACATGTACCCTCACCCCCAATAGTAGAGAGAGAAGAATATCTCAAATCCTTGGTCTATAAGCATGGTTCAACTTTTGGGAGCTTCAGTTTTATTTGGAGATGTGGGCAGAAAAAGTTAAATATGAAATGAAACAAATGAAAGTACATAACAACATGATTTTTTTTTTAAAGATTTTATTTATTTATTTGACAGAGAGACACAGCGAGAGAGGGAACACAAGCAGGGATGGGGATGTAGGAGAGGGAGAAGCAGGCTTCCAGCTGAGCAGGGAGCCCGATGCAGGGCTTGATCCCAGGACCCCAGGATCATGACCTAAGCCGAAGGCAGATGCTTTAAGACTGAGCCACCTGGGCGCCCCTACATCATGATTTTTTAAAAAATATTTTATTTATTTGAGAAATACAGAGATCACACAAGCCAAGGGAGGGGCAGAGGGAGAAGCAGGGGACCCGACATGGGGCTCAATTCCGGGACCCTGGGATCATGACCTGAGCGGAAGGCAGCTTAACCAGCTGAGCCACCCAGGTGCCCTATGTCATGATTCTTTTTTTTTTTTTTTTTAAGATTTTTAAAATTTATTTATTTGATAGACAGAGATCACAAATAGGCAGAGAGGCAGACAGAGAGAGGGAAGCAGGCTTCCCGCTGAGCAGAGAGCCTGATGCGGGGCTGGATCCCAGGGACCATGACCTGGGCTGAAGGCAGACGCTTTAACCCACTGAGCCACCCAGGCGCCCCCCCATGTCATGATTCTTAATAATAAAGTAAATAGGGATGTGTTCTGAGGTAGAATGCAAAATTTGAGTTCATTTTCAAAGATAAAATAGATGACTTCAGAAAAACGTGATTGCTTTAGATAGACTCTACTTCCTGTTGGGGCATTAGGGCAAATGGTTGTGGAGAACTACTCTAATGTGTGTTATCTGCCAGACGTTGTCAACACTGTGATGAAAACATGCTGTATAAGAAGAATTGGAGCAAATAATTTATTAAAGTGCTTCATTTTCCTGTAGGTTTTTCATTTGAAACCTGGTTTGTCACTCAGGAGTACTTTCCTTGCACAGTTTCTACTCGTCCTTCACAGAAAAGCCTTGACACTAATAAAATATATAGAAGATGATACGTAAGTGAAACCACATGGAAAGAAAACCTTTGTGCATTGTGTTTTGTTTTGTTCCTTTGGGACATTTTCTATATTTTTAAATATAAAATTTTTTTTCTTCATTATTTATAGGCAGAAGGGGAAAAAGCCCTTTAAATCTCTACGGAATCTGAAGATAGACCTTGATTTAACAGCAGAGGGCGACCTTAACATAATAATGGCTCTAGCTGAGAAAATTAAACCAGGCTTACACTCATTTATCTTTGGAAGACCTTTCTATACTAGTGTACAAGAACGAGATGTTCTAATGACTTTTTAAGTGTGTAACTTGTTAAGTATATTTCGTCACAGTCATGACTGCTGCTGAAGTAGCTTGGTGGTGTGGGAAACATCATTCCCTCGGGTCATGTCCTAGAGCCCTGCTCGGCAATGCAGTTAAAGTTAGTTACACTACAGTTGTCACAAGCTTGTAAGAGGATGTCAGGTGTGTTGTTATAATGGATGCATCTTTCCCTAGATGTGCTATCCTGGGATACAGACTTGGGTTTACAGTCATAGTAAATGTTATTGCTATCTTTTAAAGATACGTAATGGCGTATAAACTTGACCACAACTACTGTTGTTTGAAACTTAAAATTCATGGTTTACATGTACCACAGTGAAATCTGAGTTAGTTTTCACAGATAAAATACTAGCTGACTTTTCATCTCTTGGTGTTCCTTGAACATAGGTTAAGTTTTAGGAAGAATATATTGAGCAGGCAGATGTTTAATTCAAATCAATTATTAGATCCTACTTTATAGACTTAGTAGTCCTTAGGGTTCAGTCTGTGTAAAAACGTCATGCTATACATGGATTGTGGTGAACTATAGCCAGCGTGTGTGTGTGTTTGTGTACTTGTTTGTTGAGCTCTGTCAAAGAAAAGAGAGGAAATTGGATTTTATGTTTTAATAGTTATTGCCAACTATTTAAATTAATTTTTATTATTTTTGAGCCAAATTGAAATGTGTACCTCCTGTGCCTTTTTTTTTCTTGAAAAATATAATGACTTAGAAGAAGTACAGATTACACTAGTCAGTCATTTTTGTCTTATTTTCCTCTTGTAGATTCTCACCCTGATTTGGCAGTTGTGACTCCTGAGATTATAGAATGCAATAGAGAATGTACTAACTAGTAAGATCTTTTTTTCAGGAGCAGAGAATAATATCTTGTCCTTTTTCTTCTTCTATTTCTGCCCATATTTTTTAAGTTGGCAGGTCTCTTTGCCTGCATCACGTGAGGAAAGCAGGAAGAACTTTACTGATGTGCTATTTTACTAGGTGCTACGTGGGCAAAAACTAAGTGATCAATTTCTTGTGTTTCCTTAATGTGTTTGGACCATTTTGCTAGCTATAAAATAACTGACTAATATAATTCTGCACTAGAATAGTTTTGACAGAATAGTATATACAAGCATAAAAAATATTTTTATTTAAAACTGTGGAAGCTACACAAAAGGGAAAAATATTTATAAGAAAGGGATAGAAGTGACAGAGCCCCTCTGCTGTTGCTCACCAAATTGAACCAAAACCAACATGTTCTTTTCTGAAAGGTCCTAATTAGCCTTTCACATCACTGATCGGAAAAGTATAGACATCTTGATTTATAGACACAAATGGTACTGGATGACTGGCCCTCTGTGGCTTAGTCATGAAAGAATTTACAAATAGCACCTTGTTGTACCCCTTACTCAGTGCTTTCTAGGTGAGATGATCTTAAGGAGTACTGATTATTTTCTTTGCTGGTTTATTGTACTGTGATACAGACTGTAAGTTGTACAGTGAAATAAGTTATTAAAGCATGTGTAAACATTGATATATGTCTTTTCTCCTAGATGGAGAATTTTGAATAAAATATCTTCAAAATTTTGTCTCTTAGCAATTATTTGTTCAGAAAAGCCATGTTAAGATAATGAAAGACTGACAGTCTGTGTTGTAGCTAAACTTTTATACTTTTTTTTTTAAAGATGTATTTGAAGGTTCCTTGTAATGGCTGGAATCTTTATAATGCTCATTGTTTTTATTATATTTTTAACTTGATTAATGCTTAACTCACAGGATTACAATTTGATTTTTAAATTAAATATTAACATTTCAAATGTATGTTTGGGTAATTTTTTTTTTATTTCTGTTATAAAATATTACCATAACCTAAGCTGAAGTTATTTCCTTCAGGTATCTGATACAGGTGTCCAAAATGAAAGTGCAAAGACTCTAAACCTTATAATCTGGTAAACAAATAAGATTGCCATTTTTACTCCAGGAAAAAAAATGTAATTCATCAATATAATAGTTGAGTTGAAAGGTTTCTTTAAGACTGATTCATCACATGCTAAGATTCTTTTTTTTTTCTCTGAAGATTTTATTTATTTATTTGACAGAGATTACAACTAGGCAGAGCAGCAGGTGGGTGTGGGGGGAGGTGGGTGGGGAGCAGGCTCCCTGCTGAGCAGAGAGCCTGAGATCCTGGCCTGAGCTGAGGGCAGAGGTTTAACCCACTGAGCCACCCAGGCACACCACATGCTAAGATTCTTTAAAAAACAAAAACTAGGGCTCCTGGGTGGCTCAGTGGGTTAAAGCCTCTCTCCTTCAGCTCAGGTCATGATCCCAGGGTCCTGGGATCGAGCCCCACATCGGGCTCCCTGCTCTGCAGGGAGTCTGCTTCCTCCTCTCTCTCTCTCTCTCTCTGCCTGCCTCTCTGTCTACTTGTGATCTCTGTCTGTCAAACAAATAAATAAAATCTTTAAAAAAAAATTAAAAAAAAAAAAAACTAAAACTAAAACTTCCTATAATGCTGTAAAGTAAAAGTGAGACAGTGATTCCTGTGGTCTGTTTCCATAATGTTGCAGGTTAAACAGGAGGATAGTGATTGTTACTCTCATGTAACACTGTTTTGGTTTTGAAGTAGAATTGCACAATTGACATTTCTCCTATGATCTGCAGGGTATAGCCTAAAGTCCCCCAATTACTTCATAGCCCACTGGACTTTCTCAATCCAACACCACAACACTATGAGGCCAATATTATCATCTCCAATGTTACAAATGCAAAAACTAAAGCTTAAAGAAATACAATGTGCAGCCCATGGTCACTCAGCTAGTTAGGCTGGATTTCATCCCAGAAAGTATAATAGTTGCCATGTAGCACAGCACCTAGTACAGTTGCCCCATGTAGTAGGTACTCCATTGTTGAAATGAAGGGAAAGAGAAGGGAGGAATCCGCCCACTCGTCCTCTGCAGTGCCCAAGTGTGATTTCCCACTGGGTTGCTTGGAGAAGTTGCTTAACCTGAGGCTCATGTTTTAAATACTTGAAATGAGGATATGATGGTACCTCATGATTGTTAAAAGAGGATTTAATGAGACTATCTAAGAGGCTTACATCACTATCTGACCAGAGCTTCATACCTGCTTTTTTATCCAATCTGAAAATAACCACCTTCTAATCGGGATTGTAGAACACTTATATTTAATGTGGTTATTGATCTGGTTTGGGTTAAACTTATCATCTTGCGAGTTGTTTTCCCTTTATTCTATTTTTTCTTTAGGGTGTGTGTGTGTGTGTGTGTGTGTGTGTGTGTTTGTGTTGAGTATTTTTTATGATTCCATTTTATCTCTTGTTGGCTTATTATAACTTATTCAGTCATTGCTTATTCAGTCAGTTTGGTAGACTCTATATATGTACACACACAGATGTATATAAAGATCTATACTATACTATATATACATCTTTACCTTCTCAGTCTACATTCAAGTGATCTACTACTTGACATATAGTTGAAGAACTTTATAATAGTATACTTCCATTTCTCCCTTCTTACCTTTGTGCTACTGTGGCCTCACATTTTACTTCTACATATGCTACAAGCTCCATACTTTGTTATGATTTTTACTTAATTATCTTTTTAAAGGATTTAAGTACAAATATTCCAAATCAAAAGGTAGAAAGTGTTCTATTGAATAAAAAAACAAGACCTAACTATATGGTACCAACAAGACACACCTTAAAAATAAAGGACAGGGCGCCTGGATGACTCAGTGGATTAAAAATTCTGCCTTCCGCTCAGGTCATGAACCCAGAGTCCTGGGATTGAGGCCCATGTCGGGCTCTCTGCTCCGCGGGGAGCCTGCTTCCTTCTCTCTCTCTCTGCCTGCCTCTCTGCCTACTTGTGATCTCTATCTGTCAAATAAATAAATAAAATCTTTTTTAAAAAATATTTTATTTATTTATCCAACAGAGATCACAAGTAGGCAGAGCGGCAGGCAAAGAGAGAGAGGAGGAAGCAGGCTCCCTGCTGAGCAGAGAGCCTGATGCGGGGCTCGATCCCAGGACCCTAAGATCATGACCTGAGCCGAAGGCAGCGGCTTAACCCACTGAGCCACCCAGGCGCCCCATAAATAAAATCTTTTTTAAAAAAATAAAGAACAAACAAATGAAAGCGATGGAAAAATACACACCATACCAACACTAATCAAAGAAGAGCAGGAATGACTATGTTAATAGAAAAGCAGATTTCAGAGCAAAAAATACTACCAGGGATAAAGATCATTCTGTAATGCAAAGGGGTCAGTTCAGCATGAGGACATAACAACCCTAAGTGCTTGTTTACCTAGAAACAGTTTCAAAATACGCAAAACAGGAACTGTAAGGAGAAGTAGACAAATGTACAATTAGAGTTGGAGATCTGAAGATCCTTCTGTCAGTGCTTCAAGGAACAAGAAGACAAATATTAGAGCTACATTGTACAGAGGCTAAATTCTAATGAAGGACTTTAGAAGAAAAAAATCTATCCAAATCAGCAAGGACATAAAAGACTTGAACAAGACTGTCAACCTATTTGGTGTGACGTTTATAGAACACAGCAATAGTCCACAATAGATTACACATTCTTTTCAAGAGCACACGGAACACATACAAAGACCATGTTCTGGGCCATTAACAAGTGTCAATAAATTAAAAGGATTCAAGTCATACAAAATAAGTTCTCTGATCTTAATGGAATTACTACTTGGAAACTAGCACTTATAAAGGATTAGGGGACAAGGGGAAGTGGAATGGAAAGCAGAAAGGGAGGTATCAGTGTTTGTGGAATCATTTTTATGAATAGTGGAACACAGGAGCTATGTTGGAGAAGATACATACAATACATAGATCTGACATAGATCTTGTATCCTGAATATAAAAAGAATTCCTACTTATTAATAAGACAACCCAATTTTTTAAATGGGCAAAGATTTTAACATACTTCACACAAATGCATAAATGATCAATCATCACATAAAATCATGCCCAATGTTAATCATCAGGGGATGACTATCAGAACTGCACTGGGTATCACTGCACAGCTAAGAATAGGCAGTTAAAGTAAAGGTTGATAAGTATTGGTGAAACTGAGGAGCAACTGGAATTCTCATACATTGCTGATAAGAGTGTAAAGTAGTACAACCACTAAAAATAATTGGGCAGTCTTGTCAATTTCAGTACTTAACTTGCCATATGATGCAGCACTTCCACTCCTAAATACTTCCCCAAGAAAAAGGAAAACATGTCAACACACAACTGTTCATAGAAGCTTTATTCCTAAAAGTGCCAAAATGGAAACAGTCCAAATGTCCCATTAATGAAAGAATGGATAAATTATAATATATAAAAATAATTACCCAGGAGTAAAAAGGAATGACCTATTGAGATCCTTGAGTCAGTCAGGTCATGATCCCGGGATCCTGGAATCAAGCCCTGCATTGGGCTCCCTGCTCAGTGGGGAGCCAGCTTTTCCCTCTTGTGCACTTAAACCCTGCTTGTGCACTCACTCACTCTCTCTCTCTCTCACAAAATCTTAAAAAACAAAAAACAAAAAAACCCTACTGAAATACATAACAAAATCTCAAAAACAGTACACTGAGCAAAAGAAACATACAAAAGAACATGGTCCAGGGTACATTGTAGGGTCAACACTAGCATGAAACTGAGAGTGAATGTCTGCTCCATTTTGCAATTTAGGGCCTTCCTAGTCCCAGTCTGAAAGTACTTACTGAATTCCATTCAAGTGAAACTACAACAGGAAAAACTAATCTATCGTGACAGCTTATCAGTGGCTGCCTTGGACCAAGAGTGGATGGTGTTTTAAAGACACTAAAACTCATGGAGCTCACAGCAGTGATAAAAATGTTAAGTATCTTGATTGAGGTGATGGTTAGGTAGGTGGAAACATTTATCAACATTCAATAAACTAAAAAAAAAAAACAAAAAACAAAGGAACTCAACCCACCTTGGATGTCTCTTCACATTGATAACAATCCATTACTATAATCATTCTCCACGTTGATAATAGCATGACCCTTGTACAATCTCATGATCACTGTAACTCTGCATCATTTACAAAATTAAATCTGAAATCTTTGCAACACAGTTCCTGTTCAACTCTAACCTCACTTCTCACTTGCTAGAGCATTCTTCTTTTGTCCGATCTATTACACTATTCCTTTGCTTGTCTGTCTTCATGGCTAGGCACAGAACGAGATCTTTATCTTTTTGTTTTTGTATCTTAATGCATAGCATGGTATCAGGCACAGGGCATGCTTCCCAAAAAATGTTAGTTAAATAAATGTAATGAGTGTATGAAATACGATTTTCTTTGTCCTCTCCAAAGGAAATCAGTTCCTGTAAATGGAGGAAATTGCTTTCATTATAAAATCAGAAACATTTTTATCCCAGAAAGTCCTTCATTAAAATTGAGCCTATGCACAATGTAGCTCTAAAACTTCAAAGACCTAAGGCAGTGATTTTCAATCTTTTCAAAGTAGTAATACCCTATCATTTGCTGTTCCTGCATTTCTGCCTCACTATCTTATCTCTTGCTGAAATGTTCATTTTGAATTAATAGCTGGATAAATGGCTAAGTAGTTTTCATCAGACCAATTAGGACGAGACTGGGTATCCATTTGTGGAGTGTGGACATTCAAGAAATCTGATCCATTATTTAGAAAACCATTCCTGAGCTCAGAGTTGGCTCAAATTGGCACCTTCTGGCATTTGCTTGTGGGTGGGGAATGTGGAATGCTTTGAAAGCTGAATGGATTTGTCAAGTTTTAAAACTCCCTTATGGTTAGAGGAAAACAACATTCATTGTTTAAAAACACCATTGTTTGTTTTTTCTTCTTTTCTGTTCTTTGGAGCCTGAATCTGCAAAAACATTCACGCCCAGCATTTTGCTTCATGTAAGGCCCCTAATGTTTCTGGAGTCATGAGTGATGTGAAAAACTTTCTATTGTGATTTGTTTAGAATGTTCAGGACCAATCAAAAAAGTCTATTTTAATGCTCTTACTGTATTTTATGGAGAAAGACCAGATTTCTGCATTGTAAGAGGAGGGTGGAGTTCATAGGTGTATGGGTCCTGGAGCCAAGACTTCCAAGGTTCAAATCCCTATTTTTCCACTTCATGGCTGTGTGACCTTGGACAAGGTATTTAACCCCTCTGTCCTGCTTCAGTATCCTCATTTATTCAATAGGCATGGGAACAGATTAGGTTCAGGGTAGCCACTGTCTCAATAGATTAGTTTTGCTAGAGTTTCACGTGAATGGAATTATATAGGAAGCTATATATAGGATAAGGGAGGTCCTAAGACACAAACTGAACCATGTTCATTCTCAGATGTTTGAAGAATGAGTGGGTTAATACATGCAGAATGCTTGAAAGGGCTACAGGCACAGAGTAAGTGGTCAATAAAATTGAGTTGTGGGTGTTATCATTGTTACCACCATTATCCTCATCATTAAGCAACTGAATGTAGAGTTCCCATATTTTTATTTTTTTATTTTTTTTTTAAGATTATTTATTTATTTATTTGCTTGAGAGAGAGACAGTGAGAGAGAGCATGAGCGAGGAGAAGGTCAGAGAGCGAAGCAGACTCCCCATGGAGCTGGGAGCCTGATGTGGGACTCCATCCCGGGACTCCAGGATCACGCCCTGAGCCGAAGGCAGTCGTCCAACCAACTGAGCCACCCAGGCGTCCCAGAGTTCCCATATTTTTAAACCACACCTCACAGCCGAGAGTCCAGGAGATACTACTTTAGTAGCAAGATTGTTTTATTAGCAAGAACCTAGCACTACCTCCTTGCACAGAACACAGAGCATTGCCTGAGGAGAATATCATTCTAGGGCATGAAAGAGTGCACGTGAGGTACTAGCCAGAAGCCTCATGATGTTCTTCCACTCTGTCCGCTCCCTCACCGCTGTCACTACCAGGACCTCTCCTGTCTCATTCACATTAACTCATCATCTTCCTCCCTTCTGGTCTTTTCACGGAGACCCCACTCTCCCCCTCCCACTAACCACCCCAGATCAATCCATTTCTCCACAGAAGGCAGAGTGATCTTTCTGATAGAATCTCTTCCTTGATCTGACTTGCTTTTAAAAACCCTCAGTGATGGGGCGCCTGGGTGGCTAGTGGGTTAAAGCCTCTGCCTTCGGCTCAGGTCATGATCCCAGGGTCCTAGGATTGAGCCCCACATCAGGCTCTCTGCTCAGCAGGGAGCCTGCTTCCTCCTCTCTCTCTCTGCCTGCCTCTCTGTCTATTTGTGATCTCTGTCAAATAAATAAATCCTTAAAAAATAAATAAATAAATAAAAATAAAAAAAAATAAAAACCCTCAGTGATAACCTTGGACACAACATAAGGGCTGTGCTCCATGAAGCACAGGGCCTTTGGGATCCGACCCAGTGGACCTCTCCACTCTTTGCCCTCACTACTCATCCTCTCTTTGTCTCCATCCTTGGCTGGTTCACGTGTTGCTACCACTGCCTGGCAATGCACCCCTTACCCTGGATGAACTTTACTTGCCAATCTGGATTCACCTACAGTTGAGGCAGAGACCGTGTCTGTGCACTAGCTCATTCCCTCATCCTCATTGCCTGGCACACACTATGTTTATTAAGTATTCTGTTGAATTAATTACCTTCTGTTCAGGACTCTTGAAGGTTTCTCTACTTGGGATTCTAGCATGGCACTTAGCTCATTATTATGCATCATTATTATGGATCTGTTTGTCTCCCATTGGGCTGAGCTTCACAAGGCTGGTCCTTGTCTTACACATCTTGCATCCCCAGCTTCCAGAACAGAGCCTGCTGTGAAACAGGAACTTAGTAAGTTCTAAAACAACGAATACTAGCCACATACCATTAATTTCAGGTTTAAAGTACACTCAAATTCTGAAGCAAGGGGATATATGGACCCCCTCAGCCGTTCTTGAATGTTATCCCAATGAAACTACCGACATTTTAAGCAAGTTTGCATGTATGTGCATTTTTCTGGGTAGTGGATCCATAGCCGCCTTCAGATTAGCAAAGGGGTTTCTAATTCCCTGAAAGGTAGGAATGTATGTCCTTAAGGGTTGTTTATAAGGGTGCCTGGGTGGCTTGGTCAGTTAAGTGTCAGACTTTTTTTTTTTTTTTTTTAAAGAATTTATTTATTTATTTGACAGAGAGAGATCACAAGTAGGCAGAGAGGCAGGCAGAGAGAGAGAGAGAGGAGGAAGCAGGCTCCCTGCTGAGCAGAGAGCCGGATGCGGGACTTGATCCCAGGACCCTGGGATCATGACCTGAGCCGAAGGCAGTGGCTTAACCCACTGAGCCACCCAGGCGCCCGAGTGTCAGACTTTTGATTTCAGCGCAGGTCGTGATCTCAGGGTGGTAGTGTCGAGCCCCACATCAGGTTTGTTTTTCTTTTAATTTGTTTTAGTTTTGTTTATTTTTAAGATTTTATTTATTCAACAGAGAGAGACACAGCGAGAGAGGGAACACAAGCAGGGGGAGTGGGAGAGGGAGAAGCAGGCTTCCTGCCAAGCAGGGAGCCCGATGGGGGGGCTCGACCCCAGGACCTTGGGATCATGACATGAGCTGAAGGCAGATGTTTAAGGACTGAGCCACCCTGCCCCCAACCCACCTCGTCAGGTTTTGCAATCATCGGGGAGTCTGCTTGAGAGTCTCTGTCCCTCTCTCTCTGCCCCTCTCTCACTCTCTTACTCTCAAATAAGTAAATGTATAACATTTTTATTTTTTAAAAAGGAAGTATTTTTTAAAACCAACTGTGAAATAAAAAGTTTGCAAGGTTGTTTGATGAGTCAGTCCATTTGACTTAGATGAGGTAAAGGGTTTGTGCCTCTACAGAATGTCTCCAGCAGTCTTTCTGCTACTGAGTTCCATGGTATTTCCAACAGACTGCAGTGGGTGTTCTCCTGGATGAATATCCATTTGTGGTCTCCCCTCCCACACACACCTGTAGCAGCAGTTTGAGACTCATTTGCATGGCCTAGTTGATTCCAGAAGTATCAAGCATTTCAATCCCTGGGACCAACCCCACAGAGTATTTTAACTCAGCTTTCAGGCTGTAGAAGCTGTTCCGTTCAAGAACCTTCTTCGATCCACTTTGACTAGACATTTAATCAGGTTTCTATCAATAGATAGGCAGTTTTTTCCTGACCCAGACCCACACAACCAAGAGACTAAAGCTTCTCTACAAAGCTAAGCAAAAGCACATTTTAAAAATAACTTGAGCAGGGCGCCTGGGTGGCTCAGTGGGTTAAAGCCTCTGCCTTCGGCTCAGATCATGATCCCCGCATCGGGCTCTCTGCTCAGCGAGGAGCCTGCTTCCTCCTGCCTCTCTGCCTACTTGTAATCTCTGTCTGTCAAATAAATAAATAAAAATCTTAAAAAAAAAAATAACTTGAGCAAATGAATGCATTCTGGCAAAAGCAAACTAGCTCTGTAAAATAAACTTTTTTAGAGTTTCTCAAAAGCAGGTCCTGAAAACGTAAACAACTCCAGGGTGCACATGAGCTGAGCCACAAACTGAACAGAAAGCTTGTCGCCCAAATTCTGTCAAAATAAAGAACACCTTATAAAACTAGAAATCCATGACCATCAGGTAAGGACAAGATCCGGGGGGTGGCACGGGGTGACTCAGCCCAAGGACAATGAGAAGTTCTCACGACTAGATCCTCAAAATGCTGGCTTTCCAGCCCAAAGCCAAGATGTTGAGGAACAGGGGCTACAGCTTATGCCTCAGGCCCTTGCTCAGAACCTACCTACCAAGCCCCTGCCTTCCCCAGGGAGAACTAGAGTGTACTCACTCTCATGAAATCAGAGGCAGCCAGTGCGAGTTTCACCAGTGTTCTGTTGACAAGATAAAGGACCCACTGAAACTGAATAACATGCTTGGCCAAAGGAGCCTAGACCATAAAGTTAGGATAACTTCATGCCCAGTCATTGTCTTTCGAGTGTGATAATAATATGTTCCTTCTGATGAGACCCATACTATTCCAATGAGTTTATGCTAAGTTTATCTGTGCAAGAATTATAACTTGCTATAAATAAATACACTGATTCTCATTTTCTGTTTGTGTAACTTCCTCAAAACAAAGTATTTGCTCTTAGTGTGGTAGTGGTCTGGTCCTTTAAACATGCTGGTCTGCCTTCTATGTGGGGAGAATTGTGCCGGAATCCATATCTTAGAATGGACAGAACTTAGAGAAATTCAGTGAAAAGACACAGGGGTAATTTTTTTTAAAACAAGAAAATGCAACTTACAGAAAAGCATTAAGAAAAACTTGCTATTATTTAATCACCAAGATGTGGGAAATACCGGGATAAACCTGAACATCATATTTCAGGTATCCCAAGAATCATGGCCCACTTAGCAATGTGTATTTAGTCATGGCTACATGCCAGCTGCTTTATGAACAATTTCGCATTTAATCCTCACAATGACCCCATGAAATGAACATCCCCTCGTACGTGTGGAGAACACTGAAGCATAGGTTAAGTGATCATCCAAACGTTGATAGACGTTTTTCACAAATAGTCTGCTTTTCTCTCTCTCTCTTTTTTCTCACCTGGAAGTTAAGTTGTACCTCCTCTTTCCGTGGAACCCTTGCACGAGACCATACTACTCTTTTTAGCCAATGAAGTTTGAACAGGCAACATGTGCTATTTCCAGGCGGAAGGCTGGAGAGCCTCTGGGAGTTTTGCCTTCTTCCCCTGTGTTGCAGAGACTACCAACATTCTGGAAAGTGGCTGCTCCACAGCCGTGGTCCTTCATGGGGGATACAGAAGCAGAGCCCCCTCTCCCACCCCCATCAACCCAAGATGAGTGTTCTGCACGAGTAAGACATTGACCTTTGCAGTTTTGAGCCACTGAACTTGAGGATTGTGTCTAAAGCAAAACCTGAGTGATAACACTAAGCCAGCTGATTGGAACTTGACCCGCCTCTGTCACCCACAGCTTATTTTGGGCTAACATGCTGGTCTGCCTTCCAGGTAGAGAATGATGACTAAGTGTATTATTCTACCCAGTTTGAGGAGCAGGAAAAAAAATGGTCATTACCTCCGGTGACAGGAATTGAGATTCCCCAGGGGGCAGTCAGGATACAAATATGAGAACTGAGGTGGATCAGGGGAACTTCCATGGAAGATTTATTCAGAAGAGAAAAAACAGTTTATGTCTTGGTGCATTTCCTTCCAGGCATGTTTAATGGACACTTAACATATATTTCCTCAAACAGTCCTACTTAAAGGAAAATTTTTTAGAGTTCCGGGCTTGGAATAGTGTTCTCTACTCCAGGGTCTCTCTCTGATTTAGTCTGACTTACTTTCCTACAGGACTCATGACAAGAACCTTCCCCTTTATTGATCAGTACACAAGGTGGACTTCATTTCCAGTCTACCAGGAACCCAAATATGGCTTTGGATTCCCTCCAAATCAGAGCCTGAGATGTGGACTTGAATGCAGTTAGTTTACTTAGGAGGTGAGTCTGGGAAGCAGGAGTCTAGAACAAGAAGGAGGAAAAGACAATATAAGCATGAATGATCAAGGGCCACTTCAGGCTGGGATCTCTAAGTCACATAAAGAGTGCCTCCCATCATTGTCCGTCTCAAGGATAAGAGGCTGGAACATTTATTCACTGGCTCTCCTTCCCTGTTGGTTGAGCCTAGGGGCTCGACCTAGCCTCCCTACAGCATAGCCACTGTGCTCATTCCAGGGCTGGGCAAGCTCCCACAGCTGTGCAGAGTCTTGAGGCAGACAGTGGGATAATGCCTGATGTGTGCTTGAGATCTGGGAAACCAGCCACCATAAGGGCACTGGAACCAGGGATATTTTCTATACCAAACCCCATCCCCAAACACTAATCTTAGTTCTTGCAGAGCTGATGGATACAAGGTGATACCAAGAGAACACCACAGGAAGCCCGTGTGAACCCTGGACAAGCTGCCTAATGTCTAAAATGGGGGTAATCCTACCTACTATCCACGGTCATTGTTAATATTTGGTGAACAAATGTGAAAATGCACAGCACGGGTCCTAGCACATTACATCTTCTCTTGCTTGACAAATATGAGTCCGCTACCCTACCTCTCCAGTAAATGCCATAGGACTGTCCTAGCTGCTGAGGCAAAGGTCCTGAGGGTTCTTCCAACCCTTCACTTGTGCCTTCCTTCTGGCTTTTGACGCTGACTACAATTTGAGCACCAATGAGCAGCAACTTCAAATGGAAACCCAAGTTTAGCCTCTGCTGAGATAAACAGAAAAGAACAAAGGAAAGCAAACAGGCAAGGAAAAGGAATGAAAGTGTAATGCAATTTCATTGTTCTTCTAGGACATTGGGTAGAAATCTACCTGTCATAAATCCTCTTTGGTACAAAGTTCAAGAAAGGGAAGAGAAGGAAAGGAGGAAGGGAAGAGGGAGGGTAAAAAGAAAGAATAAATAAAAGGAAGGAGGGAAATTATCCACCAGAGACTTTGCTGAGCATTAGGCAATAGGACTTGGGAAAAATTGTAACTGAAACTTTTCTAAAAACCTTTCAGAGAGGTGTTTTTCTTCAGAAAAGCATCATCAGGGCTGTTCGATATCCAGGGCAAGTCTTTCATATTACTAGACATGAAACACTATCATATCTGAAACTGGCCAGAGGCCATTTAGAAATTCAATAATTATTCAACCCAAGGGGCTCTCCAAATGGTGAAGCAGCATCTTAGGAGGAAATTAATATTGAACAGTGTATCGAATCTAATTGGAATCTTGAGGAAGTGGGGTCCTGAGTAGGTAAAACAACTGAAAGCTAAAGTAGGTCAGGACAAGTGATCCCCTCATTTTTGTGTCTTGCCTTAGTTATGATGTGAAAAGAAGAATCTTGTTTATTTTTTATGCCAGGAGGGCAGGGGGTGGTTTGGAGATGCTCCTTGTTTATTAACAGCCAGTCAGACAATAGAACAGCTTACTGCTTTGTTTCCACATATTCAAGGAGAGCTGAGAAGGCTCGAGAGACTTTTTTTGTTTTGCAAACATGGCAACTGGGAGTTAAGGACCGATGTACTGGCCCTGGTAGTGGACACAGATCACAAAGACAGTAAAGCTATGGGTTTTTTCCCCCTTCTAGAGAAAGTCCATAAAATAAGAAAATAAGAGCTTCCTTATTTTCTTATTTGGAGGGGGAGGAGGTGCCGTCAAGTTGGAACCATCCATGACACACCAGCCTCTTCTCTGGTTTCCTGTCCCCTCCTGTATGAATCACTTTGAGAACAAGACTTCATGACCCCACTGAGCGCACAATGGTCTGATTCCCCATCTTAGAAAGACTCACTCTTAAATTGATTTGGGGGATCTATGCTATCTTTACATGAGACTACCTTAAAGTCCAATTCTCCTGGCAACTAACTCTCCTTAGATCCTATCTACTGACCTACTTTAGGAGAATTCCTAGAGGACACTTCTCCGTTATTCAGAGTCTGAGGCAGACCACAAGTTGTACTACCCCTGGGGTGTGTCAGGCCAGCACAAAAACACTGGGCTTCTCTCAGGAGAAAAGTCACTTATCAAAGACTCAAATGATTTAAAAAAAAACAAACAAAACTGGAAAAAACACAGTCTGGTAGGGAGATCTGAAGGATATTGGGTCACTAGGAAAAATACAAATAGATCCAGAGAGCATGAGGGAAGATCACAATCTCATTGAAATAAAATGAATTTTTTAAAAAATAAGTAAGGAAAGCTCACCTTACTCCTATAGAATGGAAGGCAGGCAATTTTCTAGAATGGTTCCAAAGACCCCATCTTGTTTAGCTGCTCTGGTACAATTTTGAACTGTGTCACAGGTTTTTTTTCCCCAGCCCTCAAACCCCATGACCTTTCCGTGCCTCATTTCCACTTCCACGAGATGGGATTGATATAATGTGGATTTCAGAGGACATAATTATAGACATCTAGTATCATTATAAATGGTAAGAATTATGCTAGCAGGAAATGGGTTTCAACATGTGGATTCTTTTCATGGTTTGAAATTGCTTATAAAGTTTTACATATATACATACTAGATAGGAATAAAAGATTTATATGAATATCTTTATATATACCATATATATTTACATATTATGCATATCTTTTGTACATGTACACACACACACCTCTCTCTTGTTTAAATTACCATGACTTCCATGCTTACGAGAAGGTATGCCCATTCATTTCCGGGACCCAGAGAGCCCCCATACAACACTGAGACAATCTCTCCAGGATTATGAGCAATCGGGGTTTTGAAAGCAAAATCAAAGTAGGTAAGGAGGAAGTGTGCCTTACTGTTCAAGATTTGTTAAGTAGACAGTTGGGTTAACTCTCGTCGCTTGGTACGAGAAAAGGACTCTGAGAATGTCTGTTCTTTGTTAGTAAGCTCCTGTAATCAATACGGGTAGCACACAATGCCAAAGGGTAATCAGACTACCAAAATTAATAGGAATGCCCTCTCACAAATCCAATTTGAGTGAGCTCTGCTCTCCTGAGCAACATGATTTTGAGTCTGTTTGTCAAGGACGACGCAAACATGTTTTCTCCACTTGACTCTATTGCAATGTGTTATGATGTTACTATGGTGATGCTCTTACGCTCTCCCTTTGCTCTTTTGGTGCCCTCTCAGTGGAAGCTGTAATGAGGTGGTTTGGCAACAGAATCTTTCTGGGATTTTTCTCATTCACCACTGAAGACCAGCATGGCTTTCCTCTTACAGGAAATACATCAAGCATGAACTGAAAATGACAGAAAGTAATTTGCACTGACTTGGGCAAAAAATGTGAATGTTATTAATTCTGTACCTAACTACCCAGAAATATTCTCTTTTTGTTTCCAATTCTAGGACATGACATCCCAAGAGGCCGTAAGTCTTCTAGATTGAGTGTGGAATGTCACACGGGCTGGGGGCTAGGGTGTCTTGCCCTCCGGAGGGAGGAGCTATGGGAGGGTGATGTAGAACTATGTGCTGGAAAGAAAAAGAGATGCAGTTTCTGGAGCACATACCATGTGGCAAGCTCTGTGCTAAGCGCATTACATGCATCCCTTGACAGAATCCATACAACCACTTATGTTATTTACCCCATTTTATAAAATGAGGCAATAGACACAGCAAATATGGGTCTTTCAGACTCTGATGCCCATTCTATTAATTACTATGCCACTTTGTCTCCCTAAAATGCATCTTTCAGATGATCTGTCTTCTCTCATTTCCCTGCAGAAGCTTGGAAGTAAGAATCATGAGTGCCTCCATCCATACTCCTTAGACTTACCCCATCACTACCTGGAGAGATTTATCTGAGACAGCTTGAAATCTGACAACTTTATCTTGGACAAGCACACTCTTGGGGCCTTCTCCACTGCTGTATCAGGACACACAGCAGTAATGGTCATGAGACCTAAAACCAACATCCCAGTCATATTAGTTGTGTAATCTGGGGCGAGTCAATTCTTCCAGACTGTTATTTCACCTATAAAATGGAAATGGTGAAAATTATACTTGTCCAAAGGTCAGGAATAGCCCAGTTGATTTCATTATCTGTTTTTGCTCACTTGAGAACCTTTTGGTCCTAGGATAGGGGAGGCTGTGCTCTGGACCTAGAATGACAGATCCATGATTGCCCTTTTCTAATGTGGCAAACAGAGAAGCCTCTCAAAACATTTTATCAGCAAGAAGTTCATTTTTGTCTTCTACTAACTGCCTTTTGAGTTATAGCTTCAGACATTGCTTTGGCAGCTCTTTCATTAACTTTCTCCATCAATAACTTAGATGAAAATCATTACATTTCCTTTGATCTCTAGCCTAGCATGGGGGTCTCAGCCTTTATCATCTGACTGCATACATAGTCCCCATACCAACTAGATTAATCTTGGTTTCTAGGACACATTTAGCATTTTGCTACCTTCCTGTATCATTACAGGTTTTCTGTACCTGAAAAAACTTTTCTAACTCCAACAATGTCCACCTTATTTATTTATTTATTTATAGATTTGATTTGTTTATTTGAGAGAAAGACACAGAGAGTGAGAGAGAGAGAGAGAGAGAACATGAGCAGGGTGAGGGGAAGAGGGAGAAGCAGACTCCCTGCTGAGCAGGGAGGGAGCCTGATGCAGGGCTTGATCCCAGGACTCTGGGATCATGACTTGAGCTGACGGCAGATGCTGAGCCACCGATTGAGGCACCCAGGTGCCCCAGTGTCCACCGTCTTTAGGTCCAGCTCAAATGCCACATCCTCCCTGAAACTCCCCCTAGTCAACTCCATCCAGAATTAATCTTGTGTCTGTGCTCCACAGAAATGTATTGGCCTCTTCTATATGCCCCTCCCCCTCCCCCCCTCTTGCTCGTCATATTTCTCTAACTAGGTTGTAAGCATCTTGAGGGCAGGATCCCAGGCAGTCTATTGCTGCATGATAATGGCAGAGGAGTGTGAGGGTTCCACTATGGTTTTAAGTTATGCTGCCAAGTCTAAAACCTACCTACATGATGTACTAGGTGCATGACCTTGGGCAAGTTCCCTCAGATGGGGGAAATTTCTGGTCTGTAATTTCTTCACCTGTATTTACTGCATAGGAACCTTGTGAGAATTAAATGAGACATTCCAGGGCGCCTGGGTGGCTCAGTGGGTTAAGCCGCTGCCTTCGGCTTAGGTCATGATCTCAGGGTCCTGGGATCGAGTCCCGCATCGGGCTCTCTGCTCGGCAGGGAGCCTGCTTCCTCCTCTCTCTCTCTGCCTGCCTCTCTGCCTACTTGTGATCTGTCTCTGTCAAATAAAATAAATAAAATCTTTAAAAAAAAAAAAGAGACATTCCACGTAAAGTACTTAGCGAGCACCTGACATATGTGGGTGCTTAATAGATTAAGTATTGGCAACACCCATAATGAGTTCTCTTCATTAATTCAACACATATTTGAGTGCCATATTAGCATGTTCAGGTGGTATAACAAAATACCATAGACCAGATGGCTTAAATATTAGACATTTATTTCTCTCAGTTTTGGGCACTGGGAAGTCCAAGATCATGATGCTGGCCAGTTTGGTTCCCGCTAAGAGTCTTGTTGGCTTATGGATGACTTCCTTCTCACTGTGTCCTCATGTGGCACAGAGACAACAGTCTCTCTTTTCCTGTTTCTCTTTATAAAGCCACTAATCGCCACTAATCTCACCATGAGCGGACTACCCTTATCACTTCATCTAACTGTAATTACCTCTTGATCTTGGGCAAAAAGCCAAGAAGCGGATAACTGTAATTCCCTCTTAAAGGCTACAACTCCAAATACCATCACATGGAGGGTTAGGGCTTCAACATATAGATTTGGGGGCGGAGGGAGGTGGGATATAATTCAGTCCTTAGCAAGCATCTATATATTTATTGAGCTAGTCCAAGGATAGAGTAATAAACAAAATAGGTAAAAATCCATGTCATGTGGAATTTACATTCTAGTAGAAAGAGTAAGAGCATGTGGTAGACAGAACAATGGACCCCCAAATGTCCACATCTTTATCTCCATAACCTGGGATCGTGTTACATTACACGGCAAGGAGACACTGGGGTTGCAGACAGAATTAAGATCACTAATCAGCTGACTTTGACATAGGGAGATAACACTGGATTATTTGGATGGGCTCAGTGTCACCCAAAGGGCCTTTATAAGTGGAAGAGGGAAACAGAAAGGTCAGGGTGAAGAAAATGAAATCTTGACTGCTGTGGCTGGTTTTGGAGATGGAGAAAGGAAACCCTGGCTGAGGTATGTCAGCAGCCTCTAGAAACCAGTAAAAACAGGGAAACTGACTGCCGTTCCTCCAGAGGCTTCAAAGAGGAATGCAGCCCTGCTGACACCAATGAGACCTGGGCTGAAAGTCTAACCTACAGAATATAATAAATTTGTATTGTTGTATGTTGTTAAGTTTGTGGTTCTTTGTTACAGCAGCCATAGAAAACTAACACAGACAGAAAATGAATACAGGATTATATATATATATATATATAGTCAGATGGCAATAAATTCTGAGAAATTGGAGCAGGGAATATGGATAAGGGAGTGTTAGAAGGGGAAGGTGATAATAATTTTAAGTAGATTTGGAAGAGGAGCCCAAGGAGGATTTGGAGTAGCAAGTTGACAAAATAGGACACACTTTTACTGGAATCACATTGGCTGCTTTATTGAGAATAGCACATATGGGGGGACAAGGTGGAAAGGGGGACAGAAGGTTATTGTAGTAATACTAGCTACAGGTATTTGTGACTTGGTCTGAGGTGGTGGAAAGAGGTCTGTCAATAAAGCCAATGAGATGTGTTGATAGATTAGGAGTGGAACAGAAAAGGAGAAAAGTCAAAGATGATCCTCTGGTTTGGGGCTTTAAGCCAATGAAAGGTTGGAGAGGCCATTCACTGAGATGGGGAAGACAGCAGGGGAGCACGTTTGAGGGAGAGGATGATGTAGGTTGGGTGGACTCCTGGTACCTGAATCTTTTCCTTCCCCTAGTCTTTCCCTTCAGATTGCTTTTCCCTACAAGCAAAGAACCGTAGACATAAGGAATAATAGCCAGTGGGAAACAGCATCTTGTTCAATTTGTGACGGAGCCAGTTTGTTATATAACACCTACGCGGAGTTCTGATAAAAGCCTGACTGGAGAAGGAGGTGTAGCCCGGGACGCTACAGATGGAATGTGTATGCCCTCCCCAAATTCATCTGTTGAATCCTATGGCCCAGTGTGATGGTATTGGGAGATGGAACTTCTGTGTGGTGATCAGTCATGAGGGAGGATGCCTTATGAATGGGATTAGTGTCTTTATAAAAGAGGCTTGAGAAAGCTTCCTGCCCCCTTTTGCGTTGTGAGGACACAGTGAAAAATTGTCTAAGAGGAAAGCAAGCCCTCACCAAACACTGAATCTGATGGCAACTTATCTTAGACGTCTCAGACTCCAGAATTGTGAGAAATCCCTTTCTGCTATTGGGAAGCCCCAGGCTTTGTTGTAGTAGCCTGACCACACAAGGATGCAGTAGGACCAAGGAGGGCTTGAATCTAAATGCTGGCCCTTCCGAGCACACTGTGAAGGTGGACCCATCCTTCTCCAGCACACCAGGTCATAGGCAGAGAAGCTAGGAGAGAGTGGGCAAGAACTGGGGTATTATTCACTACAATGACCCCTCTCACTGATGAAAATTATCCAGGAAATATGGGTGGCTCCTTCCCAGTCACAAGATTTACCATTCCTCCCTGGGGAAATCGCCACTAAGGGGATAAAAGTGGGATGAAAGTTCTCTCCTCCCACAGGCAAAGCTGAAACGCAAGGAGAGAGGCAGAGATGGTTCCATTAATATTTATTGATTAGAACTGAATGCCCTCTTCACCGCGTGCATGTCTTGCTCATCAGTACTCTGGACCGTGAGTCAGATCTCCAAGGGCAGAGTCAGATCTCAGTGTTTGGCTTTAGTTTTTAAGGCAAAAAACCCTTATTTTTCCTTTTTGAATGGACAGAAAAGATCATGCCAAGGGTATTGCAAGGCAGGCAAGAGACTTCCCAATTAGGGACTAGTGAGTGAAAGGGAAGGACAATTAAAGGTAAACTGGGGTAATTAAGAGATACTTCCATCCTGATTGTTCTGCACCATGAGAGTGTTCTGATTGCCATGAGGCCAAAAGGACAAAAGCTTTAAAAGCAGTGACTAGGGTTTGAGGCAGTTTGGAAATGAAACTGCATTACTCAATAAGAATCATTGCCTAATTAATGGCTGTATATTTGCATCTGACTATTTTTCACCCTCATATTTGAGTTTCTTATTCACAATCTCCAATATCTTTGCATTGCCCAAGAATTAAGTGGAATCATTTAATCCAGTGTTAACATCATTAGACTATAACTATTTGACTATCAAATATTTCTTATGATATCAGAAATTACTTAATATTGCAGAAAATGTGTGGTTTTAGAGGTTCTCATTTAGTAGTGGTGGAAACCACTTTTGGGGGAATGATGTTGACCTCATATGCATCCTCATTTCTACTTAATATTTTTCCATACTTCCTGATATTTGGGTGGCTCAGTGGGTTGAGCCTCCAGATCAAGCCCTAGATTGGGCTCCCTGCACAGTGGGGAGTCAGCTTCTCCCTCTCCCTCTGCCCTTCACCTCTGCCCTTGCTTGTGCACGTGCACTCTCAAATAAATAAATAATATATATATATAATATATAACATATATATGTATATTTCCATACCTCTTTAAAGTGTGTAGTCAGAATTGTAAAATCCAGTACCTAGTCATTTGGTACTCCCCAATCGGCATGTACTGAGGAGCTATAGGGAAATAAAAAGATGTGGAAGGCATTATTTTCCTTAGGAATTTTTTTTTTAAGATTTTATTTATCTATTTGACAGTGAGAGATTACAAGTAGGCAGAGAGGCAGGCAGAGAGAGAGAGAGAGGAGGAAGCAGGCTCCCCGCTGAGCAGAGAGCCCGATGCGGGACTCGATCCCAGGACCCTGAGATCATGACCTGAGCCGAAGGCAGCGGCTTAACCCACTGAGCCACCCAGGAATTTTTTTCTTTAAAGATTTTATTTATTTATTTGACAGAGATCACAAGTAGGCAGAGGGGCAGGCAGAGAGAGAGGAGGAAGCAGGCTCCCCGATGAGCAGAGAGCCTGATGCGGGGCTCCATCCCAGGACCCTGGGATCATGACCTGAGCCCAAGGCAGGGGCTTAACCCACTGAGCCACCCAGGCGCCCCTCCTTAGGAAGTTTTTATCTAGTGATTCTGACTATTAAGAATCCTTTCTATGTTAAAAAAAAGAAAAAGAAGAAGAAAAATAATGCTTTCTATGTTTAGTTTACCCTTAAAACCACCCAGCAAGGTAGATACTGCTCTTCCAATTTACAGAGGAAAATACTGGTTTAGAAGTCACAGACCGAAAATCACACAGTAGAAAGTCGCAGGGTGTGCCCGGCTTCCAAGGCTATTCTCAGTCCACTGCTCCCAGGTTGTTCTAGTAAAGCCGCCAGAATCTCAGTATTCTCCAATGATTAAAGCCCTCCTCCCGCCCCCGTCAGTATTTTCCAACAGTCTTTTTCAACAAGTGACAAAATCTTGGAGAAAGTGATTTCCCCCTTTCTAGGTGTCTTGGCTGTGTTGGACCCAGAACGCGAACTTTCTGATGCTCTCTCGCTCTCCGCCCTCGTGAGAGGGTCCCCGTCTTTTTGGCAAGCCCTGGAGCCCGCATAGAGCGCCCATTCCTCACCTCTGCTGGAGGCAAGATGAGCATCCAGGCGACCTGACTTCACGGAGCTGCCATTCCGCGGGCGGCCGCCAGGGGTCCCCAGTCGGCGCCCCCGCGAGACAGCCGCGCGCTGGGCGCCTGTGGGGGCTACTTCGGAACGGCGGCGGCTAGAGCTCCAACCCCGCGCTCGCTCGCCCGCGCGCTCGTGGAGACCGCGCGCGCTGGCCCCTAGCCGCTCGCTCCGCGCCCGCCGCGTGGATCCGCAAGCGTCGCCCGTCCGGCCCCCGGCTCGCCGCCCTCCTCCGGCGCCGGCTGCGGCTGATCCGGCGCAGGAGCCGACAGGGCCGCGGGCTGAAGGTAAAAGCCCACGGTGAGTGAGAGCCCGCGCGCGGCGAGGCGAGGTGGCGCCGCCAAGCAGCTGCTTGCCCTCCGGGGCGCCGGGGCGGGCCGCGGTGTGGGGCGCCCCTGGGGGAGGACGCGTCGGGGGTGGGGGGGGCGGGGGCGAGCGGCGGCTCCGGGGCTGCGATCCGCGTCAGACCCCTGCCCGCGCCTCGGCTCAGGCCGGCTCCTCGCGTGCCCTTCTCGGGCGGGAACGAGAGTCCAGTCCCCAGCCCGGGCTCCCGGGCCTTGACTGTGAAAGCTCTAGCAGTAAAATGCATGGCCCGCGGGGCACAAGTGCGTCCCGGAGCCGTCCGGAATCGCGGGAGACTGCCGCGTGCGGGGTCGGGCTGCGGGCGGCGGGAAGACAAACTTTTTTTGCGAAAGTGCGCCGGGTGGGAGCACGGCGCTCCCGGCGTGTGCGGAGGCTGGGCGCGGGCTGCGCCGCCGGCCCGCTCGCCCCGGGCACTGTCGGGGCTTCGGGGAGGGAGCGCGTGGCTGAAGGACTGGGAAGCTCTGCTGCCCCCTTGGGCCAACAACTGTCAAACATCTGGAATCCAGCCCCTCCCTTCCCCTGCGCCGAGGAAGGTGAAAACCCCTGAACTTTCCTTTGATTGTCCTCCCTGCCTTGGGACCCCCTCTCCGAATGGAAAAGGGCCGCCCTCCGGTGCCAGGCAAGTGAGTACCGGAGACCTGCAGGCCCCTCAGGCTCCCCCCTTCACCCACCTTCCTGACCGCCTCCCAGATGTCCTCCCCGCAGGGACCACGCCACAGCGCCCGTGGAGATCGTGACGAATGGCCTTTTGTTTCTCCTCGTCTCCCCTATTGTTTGCCTTTGTAACATCTGACGGGGCTCGCGGAGAGCAGGACGCCCCCCGGGTCTTCCCCGCACTCCCCTACCGCCCGCCAGCCACACGGCCGGCTCCCGCCCGGCATCCCGACGGGGAAGGGCGAGGAGCCCGGCCCCCGCGAGGCCGCCGCACCAAGGCCCTGCGGTTAGAGGGCGGAGGGAAAGTTGCTGCTTCCCCGCCTCCTCGGCTGCCTGTGGCCCGGGGCGCGTTTCTCGGATCCGATCCCAGACGCGCCGCGAAGGGCGCAGCCGGAGAGGGGTGCCGCTTTCCCGAGAGTGGGAGAAACCTTCCGCCCTCCGCCAGGGTGTCCTTGGGTGGTTCCAGCGGATTTAAATATCCGCCCGAAGGCCTGTGGCTGGGCCACTTCCAGGGCAGGGGGGACGGGATCAGGGCACTTTGGGTAGGCGGAAAGCCGAGGTCCTGGGGTCTGCGAGTTTTCAGGGACTGGAGAACAGGCGAGAATGGAGAAGGAAGTAACCCAAGAAGCCTCAAGACTTTGCCTAGAAACAGTGGTTAGGTGGCTCCCTCCAGACTGAACGTGGAATTTTGACTTAGGGGCAGGGCTCCAAGTTTAAATCCCAGGCCCCCTGTAAGCATTTGGAAAAAAGCAAATCCGGAGGATACCGCGCAGAGGGGCGCCGCCAGGGCAGTGTTCACGCCAACAAGTCCTTGCGAACCAGTGGCTTGGAACTGCCTCCGAGTTCCCCAGGGGGTGTGCCTGTTAGGTTATAGGTGGCCCTGCTTCTTTGCCTTCCCTCGCAAGTCAGATGCTTACACATCGTGCCTCTTCTTAGTTGGATTATTAAGGAGGTAGGGCAACAGCAAAGTAGGCACTCTGAGAAGGCAGAGTTCCCTTACGGTGCCCAGACAGTCGTTTTTGCCGGTGAGGGGAGGCCAAGCCTGTGCACCTGTTAGAAACTGTGCACGCTCAGCTTTACTGTAGTGGTGTTGCCAGCATTTTCTCATGGAGGCCCAGTCGTTCCTATTTCAGGGAAGCTCAATTACACTCTTTCTACTCTCTACCCTTTGATCCCTTCCCGGAGCATGGGGAGGGAGGAAGCAAGCTTCCATCAGAACACCTGTGACCTAGGTACCCACTCAAGCATTTTATGTGGGACCTCTGCACAGTTCTGGGAGTTTTCCCTTTATCTGACTTACCAGAAATTTGACTTTAATTCAGTCAACAGAAAAACAAAGGAGACTGCTAAGTCAGGAAGCACTTTCTCTAGTGATTTCTGGATATTATCAGTGGCACCAACAAAAGAAAAAAAGTGAAATTTCTGAAGCAATGGAAGGCACTTTACAAAGGTCTCATGAAAATGATGCCTAAGGAAGGATACCTTTGAAATTTAGCAGCTACTTAGTAGCAGCAGGAGTAGAACACGGCAGACCTGGGTTGCTTAAGAAGTGCCCAGAGGCATCATTAATCACGTGAAAGGGCAGTGTTTGTCCCAGTCTACCCCCGTAAGGAAAATAGGGTAATTGCAGTGAAAGATGAGCTTGAACAGTTTCTTTAACTTTAGACTTCGCCTCCCCTTCCCCAAATCATTGTAGAAAACATAGACAATATTGAGAGGTAAAAATGAAGACAAAAGGAAAGGGGATATTATAAATAAGGCTCCAGTAAACAGTCTTACCCAATCATTTCCTTGGATTAATTTCTGGAGCTTAGTATAGCTAAATTAAAAGAGAGTGCACTTTTTAGGATACTTGAGATTGCCATATTGTCTTGTAGGAAAGTTGTGCCACTTTACCTGCTGTCTAACAATATACAAGAGGATTTTTTTTTTCCTGTATCCCACACCCCGCTCATACTTTATATTATAATCACTTTTTCATTTCTGCCAGATGGATGGGAGGTATCCTCTTGTCTTCTTTTGTATTTCTTTAACCACAAATGAGATTAAACATTTTTCCTGTTGTCTGTTAGTATTTCTTCCTTTATGATGATGCCAGTTTATGTCCTTAACTAATTTTTTTCAGTGGGGATGTTCTCCCTTTTCTGACTAGAGGTGCTCTTAGTGAAAGCATAGTGTTCTGACTTCTGACCTTGCCCTTGTAATCGGACAATCTTTATTGACTTGAAGTGCCAATTCTCTTCCCTCTAGCATAGCAGACATTTGGCAAGACTGCAACCATAAATTACTAAAATGACTGACATGATCTCTGGTAGAGTTATTAGGGAGACTGTGCAAAAGCATTAGTAGAGAAATTCTTGGAAAATACCAGATACTTTCTGCTTAGTAGCTCGCAACCCCCATCATCTTTACAGTTTATGGTGACTTTTTTTTCTTCATTTAGAACAACTCTTAATGAGTTGTTTTTACTAATGGATTTAACTAATTTTATTTACATTCCTTCCACTGATAGCCAGGATACCATAATCCACAACTTTTAATTTTTGCCTGAAATTTGCCTCTGTTTTATAAGATTCTTTGTTTGGCTTTACCATTTGAGCCCTGTACTTGAATGAACTTTGAATCTAAACTTGCTTTTGAAACAGGATATAGCAAGGGAGGTTTCCCAAGGGTGAACCAGGTACATTTGTGCTTTTGCCATTTGTATAGCCACAAGTCTTTTTGTTAATTCTCGCTTGATGGTGTACATGATTCTGAAATGGGGAGGAGAGAGAGGAAGAAAAAAATTAATTTCAGCTGGATGATGGATTAACACAGATGAAGGATCACACAAGAAAATTTAAGTAAATATCTAGGGAACCTGGATACAAAATAATTTCTAAAAAGATAAGTGAGGTTAAAGTGTTGTGTATTATTATAACTAGTCTACTTAACAGTCAGAAAGTGGTCTTCCTATTGGGAAAATCCAGTGTGCAACTCGGTGTGAAATATGCAGGTACTTCATCTCAGGCATTTAAAAAAACACAGAAAAACAGACTCACTCTCTCTCTCTCTCTCTCTCTCTCTCTATATATATATATATATATATATATTTTTTTTTTTTTGGCAGCATTTTCCATGCCCTTGGATGTAGAAATCAAATAGTATGCAGTAGGAATGAGCTGTGTTTTCTACATTACAATCATTGGCTCTCAAAGGATGAGTGAGAACTTAATGGCCGTCTAATTCAACTATCTGATATCACTGAGGATCTTCATTCTCTTTAAAAAAAATAAAATAAAATGCCATCCTACAAACTATATAATTTCAAACAAACCAAACTGAGAAGCAAATAGGACAGAAATTTCACTTTTTTTTTTTTTTTCTGAGTGCAGGGAGAGAAAAGAAGGGTTTTAACTCCATGAAAGCTTGTATAAGCTCCTTTAACATGCTCAACTATCACAGAATACACAGCCTTGGCAGCATGACAGTTAAATCACTGAGGTGTTACATTTTGCAACATTCTCTCATTCATATCCTCTAACATTGGCATGGTGAAGTTCAAAGGCCATAGAGCAATGCAAGTAAAAAATAGCAAAAGAAAGAGAAAGAAAAGAGTAGAACATGGAGAGGATCTTATTCCTTTATTTAAAACTATCTTCAGGGGCACCTGGTTGGCTCAGTGGGTTAAAGCCTCTGCCTTTGGCTCAGGTCATGATCTCAGGGTCCTGGGACTGAGCCCGGCATCAGGCTTTCTGCTCAGCTGGGAGCCTGCTTCCCCCACTCTCTCTGCCTGCCTCTGCCTACTTGTGATCTCTGTCTGTCAAATAAATAAATAAAATCTTAAAAAAAAAATAAAACTATCTTCAGAACTTTCTAAGAAGAAGACTGTTGGTACCCAGAGGTGGTTGGCACCTCTTAGAAAGATGGATATAGCTGATGTCTCAAGGCCAACTTTAGAGACAGCAAACATTACCTAAATCACCGCCACTCCAATGGTGGGCAGGCTTATAGGATATCCCAAAAATTCTTAAAAAGAAGACAAAGGAGAGGGAGATGTTGGAGAGAAAGGGAATTTTAATTCTAAAACATATACCTTATTTCTTCCTGAGTAGGGCTGCAAATTTCTGAAAGTAGTAGAAACATCTTCTGATTTCCGCTCGGATGATTTCCCAGGCACAGTGACTGTATCTCTTTTCTTTCAGGAAGTTGTCTATCCTATTGAAATATCTCCTCAGTTCTAGGCTGCTCAGCTGGGGGACCAGAGCTCCTGACCAGTTCATCCCATCTTCTGTCATCTCTTTCCAGTCTTCCTTTTCCTTCTCCTCTTCCTCCAGGCATTGTTCCAAGTACTGCAGCTGCTGATCAAGTCTGATTTGGATTTGTTTCAGATAGTCGCTTTCCCAAGTGGATTTGAGGGTGTACTGACTGAAGATATTGAAGGCCTGTATAGACATTTCATAGAAGGCCTCCTTGATGTACCTTTTCACAGGCTGGGTGTGTGACAGGATCTCTTGGGGCAACTCAAACGCTTTGGTTTCGCTCAGGCACTCTGCAGGAAAGGAGCTGCCCGTACTGCTCAGAAGTCTCAGGTTTTGCCAGGTGACTTTCCTCAGGTGGAAGTGCAGCGAGTTACAGTCCAGAGAGAGGATGCCAGTGATGAGGAGACCCACAAGGCATGCAGGCCACAGACACTTTCGAATCACGTCAGGCTTCGTGCTCATTTTTTTTCCCCCTCAAGCTAAAAAATCCACCAGACTCAGGGTTGACAGTGATGTTTTAGGTCTTAAGGATCCCGACGTGTGCCTTTTATACACCTGAATAATCTTCGGTGGGGAGGAGTTTTCTCATTCCTCATTTTATGTTTCTCAGGGTTTCAGCCCCTTCCCGTTGCCTCTGAGGTTTGTTTTGACTTTGGGTGACGCTGACTTTAGAAATGCTAATCTTTTTCTTTAAAGTGAGCAAAGCATTACCGTTGCATTACCTTAGTAGTTGGGATGACCCATCCCAGGACTCCAGGATTGTCGTAACAAGATTGATGCAGACTGTTTCAGAAAGAACTGAAAGTCCTGACTCTATACACTCATCCATCCAACCCTGTTACATAAGAGGGCGAGCGATCCGTTAAAGAAATTTATTTATTTATTTTTTGGATCTGGCCATGTAGCCAAACGGCCTCTCTCATTGAGTTAATCATAGATGTCGGCCAGATGACTTTAATTATTTGATTGCAGGGCCACCAGGATAGAACATAGCCTAGGTTTCCCTACTCTTGTTAAATTAAGCTTCTCTATTTGGATATTTTCTCTTTTTTTAATTTTCCTGGGTCTCAAAGAAGATGAAAAACAGAGTTGGTCAGTTTGAGCATGGCACTTACTGTAAGCTGGCTTGGTTTTCTGTTGTCATTAGAAAGTGTTGTTACGGGGCGCCTGGGTGGCTCAGTGGGTTAAAGCCTCTGCCTTTGGTCCAGGTCATGATCTCAGGGTCCTGGGATCAAGCCCTGCATTGGGCTCTCTGCTCAGCAGGAAGCCTGCTTCCTCCTCTTCTCTGACTGCCTCTCTGCCTACTTGTAACTCTGTCTATCAAATAAATAAAATCTTTAAAAAAAAAAAAAAAGAAAGAAAGTGTTGTTACTCTCCAACTAGCCTTTCCTTTAGTTAAACCCAAACTAGCACCTCCCACGGCTGCCTAATTTTTCCCATGCCTCTGATACCCATCATAGAAGTACTTACTACATATATTACTCTATGTGTGCACTCTCTAAATAACGATTTCACACATTCTATGAGGTGACTAACCTGGAAAAAATTTTGAAAACGAGCCCTTTAATATTTTATAATTATAACATTATACATTGACGCAACCTTCTTAGAGAGCAAAATGGTGATATGTATCCAAAGACTTAAAAATGCACATGGTCTTTGACTCAGCAGTTCTCCCTCTAGGAATTTATCCCCAAGAAATAATGATGGACATCTTTAAAGACTTCGCTGTCAGGAAGTTTATCATACAAAAAGAAAAAAAAGGGAAAACAATTTAAATGTTCAGTAGTAGGTAGGTGGTTAAGTATATTTGGTCACTTGGGTAAATTCACTTTGTAGTTTAAAACCAAGCTTACATGGGTAGTATATAGAGGCCAACAGTATGTTTGTGAAATACCTACATGTGCATATATGTGCAGAAAAAAAATCTTTTTTTTTAATTTTTAAAAGATTTTTATTTATTTATTTGACAGAGAGAGATCACAAGTAGGCAGAGAGAGAGGGGAAGCAGGCTCCCTGCCAAGCAGAGAGCCCAGTATGGGACTCGATCCCAGGACCCCAAGATCATGACCTGAGCCGAAGGCCCAACCCACTGAGCCACCCAAGTGCCGCTCTAGGATACTTCCAGAGGACATGTGAATTTACCCCAAGACTCAGTTCTCATTCCATAGAGTAGCATAGAATATGTGGGAGTTCAGTGCACCATGTTTGCAACCTTTTAATAAAAATACGTATGTTTATATATATATTTATGATTAAACAAACACACAGTCTGTAGAGTGCAAAGCATCTCTGTAGGCCATACCTTCTTATATAGCTCATAGAACTTCTTTTTTTTTTTTTTCAAAGATTTTATTTATTTATTTGACAGAGAGAGAGACAGATCACAAGTAGGCAGAGAGGCAGGCAGAGAGAGGGGGGGGGAAGCAGGCTCCCCGCTGAGCAGAGAGCCCGATGCGGGGCTCAATCCCAGGAACCTGAGATCATGACCTGAGCCGAAGGTAGAGGCTTAACCCACTGAGCCACACAGACGCCCCTAGCTCATAGAACTCTTACGTCTAAAGCTCGTTACCTTGTCCTAGAAGGAACTGCTTGTCCCTCTTTGGGGCTTTTAAATGTGTTGTCTGCCTCTGTTATGGCTTTTTTAAGGGCATAATTGTGGATTTCCCAACTTTGTGTATTTCTCCCTGCCCTGCCCACTTAGAATGCTTAGACTTCCTTGCACTTGAGACAGTTCTGTCTTACTAAACCAAACTCAGAGTTTGTTCAGTTGAATTACTACGCTCCAAGGTTCTGCTCACAGTCGATGGGGGCGGCTACAGATGTCGCTCTTGTCAACCATCATGACAGTTCCTCTGTTCTCTGCCATGTACAGTTTTGTCATTTTATCCTGCTCACCCCAAATTTCCTCCCTTTATAGTCATTCCATATCTCATCCTTATTTATTCAAAACTGTATTTTGAGCTAGTACCACATGCCAGTCACTGGGTGGGTCTTGAGGATGAAGAATAAGGTAGAGTGCGTGATCTCGAGGAGTCCATGAGTGAAGAAGCAAGCACATTCTGAGCATTTTGGCTGGTGTAATTCATAGGTCTTCCCTATAGCATGGGCCTCATCCCCTTGTGCTGTAAATGTTAGTTGATGCTGATGGTGACAAGATTCATGACAAAAAAGGAAAGATGATTGACATGGATATCTTCCCCTCTTCCACTGTTAGCTTTTAAAAAGTTCTTATCTATGTCTAATTTTGAAAATAAAAATACAGAACACCCATGCAGTATTTGGGAATTACCTATGCTAAAAAAAAAAATCACTCGGCATTTACACCACATTCCAATTTAACTGGGTGTCCCATTATTTTACCCGGTAACCCTGTCCACTGTACAAACTCCCATTGAGCTTTTATAGTAGAACTCAGACATGAAACCCTTTACAGGAAACTTTGTCTCTGCTGGCTGTTCACTGCTTGGAGAGGTGCATTCAGTTGTATAACTCCGTGCTGACTTTACCTGTATATATTTCCCTAAAAACTGTGCATAGCACACTCCCAGGGGGCACCTGTCTTGCTGAATATATTATATGTGCACGCACATGTGTTCAAACACACACACACACACACACAAATTGCTCTGATCAGAAGTATTATATTATTGGATGATCAGTCATTGGTCTTGTCTCTGTTCTGCAAAAGCCATGCCATGTGAGTATATCTCAGAATATCAGGAAAATGGAAAAGAATGACAGTGTAAGACAATGTTTTTATCTGCAAATTTGTGTGTTAACAACTGCTCCATCTGTCATTAGTAATGTGTGTGTTGCCATAGCTAATGGCATTTCCATGATATCTGCTCTTATTTCTCTAGCATGTCTTGAGATCATTTATATGTGGTCAGAGGCTGCCCTCTTGCCGATAGAACCATGTAAAGCCCATATGGGTTACAAGGTGAACAGTAATGGGCAAGGCACAATTTGTTTGACAAAGTGGAGAGATGAGACATTTCAGTCTAGACAGGATCACTGTGATTCAGCCTGGGAGCATTTAGTAGTATTCTCTGGTAGGATTTATTGCTGTCCACGAAAAGGCAAGTTTCATACCAAGGTGAGTGTAACATGTTGATCATCTATGTTACTCAGTACCTGAAAGTAGGTGGTTCTATTTGTGGAGTCAGAAAGTGATTGTGCCCAGTAGAGAGCTCTGAGATGGGGAGCCATGCATCCCTCTCTGGCGGTGCCCTCCCCAGGCCGTGCAGATAATGGTCACCAGAAAGGGGTGTGCCGCCCTCTAGCTCCAGACCAGCCCTGAAGCTCCATCTTGGTGTTTGGCTCATTCTCCCTGCCTCTCACATTGGGGTCAGCCTCTCTCATGCTCTTCGAGTCCTCTTCTTGGCTGGTCTTTTTTTTTTTTTTTTTTTTTTTTTTAAGATTTTATTTATTTATTTGACAGAGAGAGATGACAAGCAGGCAGAGAGGCAGGCACAGAGAGAGGAGGAAGCAGGCTCCCCGCTGAGCAGAGAGCCTGATGTGGGGCTCGATCCCAGGACCCTGAGATCATGACCTGAGCCGAAGGCAGAGGCCCAACCCACTGAGCCACCCAGGCGCCCCTTGGCTGGTCTTTTAATGATGTACCTGATCCAGAAATTTGTAATGACTACCCAAGTAGTACATGGAAATGTCTTTATAGTAAAAATTTGAACACTGTAGATAAAGGGAAAGCTCTACTTGCCTGCTCAGCCTCACGCCATGCTGCTCTCCCAGAGATAACTCGTTGTTGGTCTGATACATGTCCTGTTCCATACCTGTCTCCCCACTAAACACAAAGTTCTGTGAGCACAGTACAACTGGCTTGCTTGCTTTCCTCTCTTGACTGTACCGCAAGACCTGCAGTGATGGGGAGGGACCCAGATCACTTCCTTGGATGATACGTGGCCCAGTAGTGGGGAGATTTGTGTGTATTTTTGACAATTGCTAAACCGACGTTATAAAAGTTCTGATGTGCTTTAAAGTTTAACCCTGTAAGTGTACCTCTGACTGTATATATGATATCATTTGCATATAATCTTAACAATCTACATTATGAACCTTTCATGAGTATGAGGCCCGAGATAAATGGGTCGCTAGACCCGGATCAGACGGATCCAGGTGTCTTTCACAGCACCTGGCACAAGGTAGGTGCTCAGTAATTATTTGCTGGATGACTGAAAGAACGAAACTGTGTCTCAGTGACAGGGAAATTATTGGGTGGTTTGGTTCTTTGAGTGTAGGGATCTGGGGAGGACAAAGTTCAGCATTGGGGAAACTGACAAGTTCACAGAAGGCTGGGTAGGAGCTCCGACCTCCACTGCTTTCTCCCCGTGGCTGCTGAGGTCATGAGCACAGCCATACCTGTACAGTAGGGGTATCACATAGATCTGTGTTGTTTGGGTGACTCACATGCCTGACTGTCCAGACAGTTATTGAATTTTGTATCCATGGCATCTCTTACATCAACACACTAAATATTTGTTGAATAAAAAACTGCCATGTGATTTCTTAGGATCATCAAGTTTGCTATGCAAGCAAAACGAGGTTCTGAGAGCATTCCTTCCCCCAGTATTGCCACTTCCCTATTATAGTAGATGCTCCCAGTAGCTTTGTTTGGTTCTCTGGGTTTTGTTTTGTTTCTCATCATGTCACCCTTAAGAAGGTCTTTGGACAGACTTACCCTGGGTTCTAGTTTATAGCAGTTTCAGATGATGCACATAGTAACCTGTGTGTGGAATTAATTTTAGCTTTTTGAAAATGATCCCTGGCAAAAAGACATTTACCATGTGAAGTGAATATTTAAGTAAATAAATATCCAACATCAGTAAAACCTACCCTCAGTTTTGGGATTACCAGAATAGCTTCCACCTATATCCTTTTTTTTTTTTTCTCTTGGTCAGTTTGAACCCTAATGGGGCTTTCATGGACTCACTGAGTAAACATGGATTTCTTCCCAGACCACATCCAAGAGTGCCACAGTCTGAGAAGAAACAGCAAGAGTGGAGTGAGTGATGGACAGACATATCCTCTTGCCTTGGAGATATGCACAACACACACACACACGTATATATATTTGTATTTATTTATATGATCTCTTTATTTGTTAGAGAGAGAGAGTGAGCAGAGGGTGGGGGAGAGAAAGACTACTCAAACTAAATTCTTCCTGAGCATGGAGCCTGAGTGGAGCTCAACATGGGGCTTAACCCTAGGACCTTGAGATCATGACCTGAGCCGAAATCCAAAATCATGTGATTAACTGACTGAGCCACCCGGGCACTCCTATCTTGGATAAATGTTTAAAAGGTAGCTGCCATTGCAGAGATGAGAACAGGGTCTTCTTTTAATTTCTGTCAGCTTGCATGCAGTCATAGGTTTCCTGACATTTATGAATAACAAAGAAAGGCATTATTATGGGAAAATTTAAGTGGACTTTTCTTAGACTGACAGAAGACTCGCATGCCTCAATTTTTAGAATTTCTTTAGGAACTGAGCAATGCTTGGTTTGGGAGTAGTGTCCAGGAATAATATACTGGAGCCAGGGGGAGTGGATGAAGGGTCTCTTCTTGCCAAGACCCCTGCCTCTTGGTAGCCTATGAAGTACAGAATCTAAATCATAGAATGTAGGTTTGGAAGGACACTTAAGAGAGATAGACTACTGGGGTCAGAGGGGTGAATTGACTTGCCCAAGGCGAGAGTGCTACTTGGGGACAAAATCAGGCTGACATAGGTCTTCTGACCTCAGTACCATCAGTGAAAGCCTTTCACCAGCATGCAGCGAACTCTGTTCTCCCTGCCTCCGCTGAGAGGAGCAGCCCACCTACAGTCAAAAGAGAGGGGATCTTGGAGGCTGGGGACTGTCACTGTTTTGAGGCCAGGAAGGGAGGAACTATAGCTCTTTCTAGTACCTCACAGTGGCTTCTCAGCTTTGTGGGAAAGGGGATAGCAAAGGAGGAAACCCTGAGTTAAGTCTGCTACCCCTACTATTGCTCAGAGTTATTTAGAATTCTGTAGATAATGACTGGTTTCCCAGATTCCCGGGTCAGTGCAGGCCTGGAGAAGGGCTTGGACTGAGTTTTCTGAGAGATTCCCCCCATTTCTGAAATTAAAGCGTTCACGTATTCATTTACTTGTGTCTCCGCGGCTTAACACATAATATATGTTCTGTAAATATGTATTGAACAAATAGGTATCTGTTCCACTATTTTACCTTATGACTTTATTTTAATATAAATTGAATTTCAGTCCGTTTAGCAACCTCTTGGTACAACCGTATAGCTTTGAGCAAGTCACTTAAACTTCCTGTGCTTTGTCAGTAAATAGAGATCATGAGAACCTACCCTAGAGGATGGTTGTGGAGATACAAATTGCTGAGAACAGTGCCTGGTACATAGTAAGTGGTCATTAAATGATACGCACCGTCGTCATTGTCGTCGTCGTTGTCATCATCATCATCATCATCTGTTGCCTGTGGTGTTAGACACGATGACAAATTCCAGGAATACAGGGACAGAAAAGCCAGAGTCGTCCCTGTCCTTGCAGAGGGTCCTGGAGGCAGTGATAACCAGAGCTGAATCTTGAAAGGCGAGAACTGATGGAAGTTTGAATTAGGACAGTCATAGTAGGTATGGAAGGGAATTACCTAGGAAGTAAGATTGATGGGTCTTAATAATTGATTTGGGATGGGAGGGTGAGGAAGTGGAACTAGACCAGGAAGCAGCCCAGTTTTCTAACTAATTATATTGTGTCACCAAGTAAGAGGAAGCATATGAGAGGAAGAGCAGGCTTAGGGGAGCAACTGGTGAGTTTTATTATGGTTGAGTTGCTTAGAGTTGTCTATGGGATAGCCAAATGGAGATGTTCATCCAGCAGTTAGATATGTGGGACTAAATGAGGACAGGAGGCTGATCTAGATGGGAGAGATAGATTTGAAATTATTAGCAGAAACTATAGGTGATAATTTAAGACCCTAAGAATCAGTTGATTTGTCTAAGGAGAAAGTTTAATGTAGGAAGAGAAGTGTTAATGAGTATCAGACATTCACGCTTCATAAGCATCACCTGTGTTTAAAGAGGGGGCAGTCAGGATGCCTGGGTGGCTCCGTCTGTTAAGCATCTGCCTCCAGCTCGGATCGTGATTGCAGGGTCCTGGGATCGAGCCCTGCATCTGGCTCTTGGCTCAGTAGGAAGCCTGCTTCTTCCTCTCCCACTCTCCCTTCTTGTGCTCTCTCTCTGTGTCAAATGAATAAATAAAATCTTTAAAAGAAATTGGAAGCGGAAACTGACAAGGATGGTCACAGAGGCATGAGGAGAATGAAGATGGAATATTTTGACTCCTTTTCTGTCTGTGCCTTTGTCCAGATGACTCCTCATAATCCTCAATACAGCATCTCAGGCAGCCATTTCCATTTATTATATTTTTTTTAAGATTTTATTTATTTATTTGACAGACAGAGATCACAAGTAGGCAGAGAGGCAGGCAGAGAGAGAGGAGGAGGCAGGCTCCCCGCTAAGCAGAGAGCCCTATGTGGGGCTCGATCCCAGGACCCTAGGATCATGGCCTGAGCTGAAGGCAGAGGTTTAACCCACTGAGCCACCAGGTGCCCCATACCATTCCCATTTAAATTACATTTGCTATCATTGATCTAGACCTAATCCCTTGTTATAGATGAGCTATTTGAAGGTCAGAGAGGGGAATTAATTCATTTAAGCCTAAGGTCAAGGTCCTCGTGCTCTTCTAGCATATGCCTTCCATGAAATGCATCTTGCTGGCTAGGTATGTGTCTGTGAGACCTTGGTGCATGTCAGCTGGATTGAAACATGATTTGGCTCTTTCACTTCTGCCATTTGGGGCTATAGGAGTTGGGGGCTGTATTGGTTTCCTGTGACTTACATAACAGATTTCCATGGACAGCATGGCTTAAAATAAGTAATTTATACTCTCACAGTTCTGGAGTCTAGAAGTCGAAAATCAGAATGTCATCATGGCCATTTTCCCTCCAAACCCTCTAGGGAAGAATCTCCTTTTGCCTCTTCTAGCTTCTAGTGGTTGCTGGTAGTTCTTGATGTTTCTTAGCTTATTAGGTGCGTCACTCTGGGCTCTGCCTGCATAGTCATGTGATATCCTCCATGTGCCAGTGTCTCTGTGTCTTCCAGACATTGCCTTTAGATATTTTTTGGTAGCAGTCTGCATAGTTGTTATTAACAATAGAAGACACTATTTGTTTTGCGGTTACTAAGTATCAAATGTCCATATAAATTGTCATTATTTCTCATACCCACAGTACAGTGCGAATGTTATTACCCTTAATTTATTTATTTTATTATTATTATTATTATTTTTTTACAGCTCAAAGGCCTCACGTTTATTACCAAACCAACCCACTGGTGCAGAACTATAGTAACAGAAAAATCTTTCGCTGATAAATGGTATCTATTGGCCAGGCAGAAAGGTGTTTACAGGGTGATGGAATAGAACACATGATCCTCAAGTAGCTTAATTAAATACGTGGTGCCAATTAGGTGTGTCATCGCGTAATGTGGGACACCTTAGAGACCCAGCTTGGTTCTCTTCCAGTGCCTCCTCTTGGAGTTGTACCTGATTTTATTACCAGTTTTCATCCGAATCCACTGGGGAATGGGACGATTCTGCTTTTGTTTCTTGGCCAGGAATCGCTTGATCCTGAAAGTCTTGTGAGAAGACATGGTCAATTAACAGCGCGCAGCCTGTTATTACCCTTAATTTAAAGCAGAGGAAATGGAAATATTAAGGGACCTGCCTGAGATAACATAGCTAGAAACCTGCAGAATCAGAATTCAAGGGGCACCTGGGTAGCTCATTTGGTTAAGCCACTGTCTTTGGCTCATGTCATGATCCTGGAGTCCTGGGATTGAGTCCTGCATTGGGCTCCCAGCTCCACAGGGAGTCTGCTTCTTCCTCTGACCTTCTCCTCTGTCATGTTCTCTCTCTCAAGTAAATAAATAAAATCGTAAAAAAAAAAAAAAAAGAATCAGGATTCAAGCCCAGGTCTGTCTGAGGCCATCTTGTGTTTTTGTAGAATCTAGGGTTGTAACAGCTTTGACATAAAATCCACTGTGTGTATCTGTGCATTAATAGCCTGTTTCATTCCCAAAAGGATTTGAAGCAGCTTATAAAATACATACAATACAAGAGAATACAAAGTATTTAAAGAAACCAGAGTTGAGGGAAAACATGTGTAAGAAAACAAGATGAAGTCAGTGGTACAGTTGAAACTTAAGAATGCATGTCATAATGTCCAGTGTCATTATTGAAGAGGATGGCAAATCTGTCCCTGGGCTTTCTAGAAGCAAAGAGGAAATGCAGGCTGTTAAAGTAATCACAATGTCCAAAAGATGAAACAAACCATCGCAAAGCTAAATCCTTAGGAGAAACAAAGCTTTTCTTGGTACCGAGTCCTGGGAGGCATTTCTTCTATGGGCATTCAAGAAGAGAACACAATGGAATGTCCTGGGTAAAGATGCCAGCAGTCATCTTATAGGACTGACTACCACCACATGAGTTGCAGGGACGATTCGTGTAACCTCCCTCTGTGGGCCGATGTCACATTGCTCACGGGCAGTTTCTTGGCAGGCGTTCTACAGGGGCTTACTGACTTTTCTCATGTTGAGTTAGAGAGTGGAGTTCTTTAGTTCAGCTGGATTGGGATAGCATGTCTTCACCGTGGCTTGAAGTGGGGAAAAGTGTGGTCACTTGAGAATGTTGGCTTTCTCAGGCCATTCAGTTTTGGAGAGACTGCCCTGACATTTCCAGAGCCCGTGCCCAGATCCAATTCTGCATTTCCTATTATATGTACAGAGGAACGTCTGGGAAACCTATTTGTAGGCACAACGCTCCTTCAGTTCATCAGAACTGGGAAAACAAGCTATTCTGTCAGATTGACCCAGTGCCATAAAGCAAAGTGAAGTGTGCACTGGATTTCCATATAGTCGTCGGTTCGACTGCTCCACTCCTTTAAGGGTGGAAGTCCAAGATACAGGAACCCAGGAAGTGACTTGTAGTTTTACTCTGCATTGAGGTGACTTTTATTTCTCCTGAAAGAGCGTCTTCCGAAGTTGGATAGCTTAAAATTCAAAGCCAGGATAGCCTTATGTGATGGATAAAGAAATATCAGGACATATACTTTTGGAATGATCAGTTTTGCCAACTTGGGTATTTTTCATTTAACAGTAAGACTCACTGTGTGGAAAGGGCCGAATGGATGGCCCCAGAACTAGAATTTCTTTATGTTCCCAGGAGAGACGCAGTTAAGAGAGCAGAAATTGGGCTTTATAACGATGCCTGCCAAGACAGGACAGTAACACCTACTGACAAATGTGATAGTACAGTTTCTCATGGATGGTCCATTGGACAAAGAATGCTGAAATGATCTATTGCCTATATTGTCCATCCACTCATCCACCCATCTCTGAGGGTAAGATGCCTGAAACATTACAAAAGGTAATAAAAAAGAAAAAAAGAAAGAAAAGTTCATTTCCTCATAAGGCATCTAGGTTTCCAGACAATAGAGAATAAAATTACAGGGTATTACAAGTGCTATGAAGGAAATAAAGAGGGCAAGAAGGGAATTGGGGGAGGTGATAGCTAAGCTGAGACTTGAAGGGTGAAGAAAAGTCAGCCATGTAAAGAGCTGGAGGGAGAGCCTTTCAGGCAGAGAAAACCTGATGGAAAAGAATTGGGGATATTCAAGGAAGACAAAGGAGGTTAGTTGCTTTGGAGTGAAGGGAGTGGGGAGATTGGTAATAGGATAGGCTGGAATGGGGTGGGGCCAGAGAGTGGTGTGATATGACTTGTGCTTTAGAGAGATTGCTTTGGGCACCCCTTGGAGGAACGAACCATCTGGAGAAGGGGCAGGAGTGGAAGCAAGGAACCCAGGTTGAAAGTAGATACTTTGTTACACCAGGTAAGAGCTGTGGGGGCCTAGATAAAAGTAGGAGCAGTGGAGATGGAAAGAAGACTGATTGGAGAGGTATTTTCAGTAAGTTATTTGGGATGCGTTTGGGCCAGGGTGAACAGCTGTAATCACCAAAGGCAGTTTTCCAGAAGTGCCATTGATATCCATCTACTTACAAGGTCTTGACTGCATTAACAGGACAAGGATTTTTTGTTTTGTTTTTGTATCTTTTATTTATTTTTTATATTAACATATAATGTATTATTTGCCCCAGGGGTACAGGTCTGTGAACCGTCAGGCTTATACATTTCACAGCATTCACCATAGCACATATTCTCCCCATTGTCCAGCCACCTTATATCCCCATCCACCGAGCAACCCTCAGTTTGGTTCCTGAGATTAAGAGTCTCTTATGGTTTGTCTCCCTCCTTGGTCCCATCTTGTTTTATTTTTTCCCTCCCTACCCACCACGATCCCCACCCTGCCTCTCAAATAACAGGACAGGTTTTGAGAACTGGTGGGTAATCTTATTTGGCATTACACCTTTAACTTGATGGCCTTAAACTAGGTTAGGTTCCTTATACTTTGGATAACAAAATAAATAATTTACTTAATTGGACTTTGGTTGTGGTTGAGGCTTAAATTTCTCAGGTTTCGCTTGAGCTTAAATTTCTCAAAGTGTCTCCTGATATATTTCCTACATCTACACAGGACAAATACATATTCCTTACATTTTAACATTAAAATAATGTATTTTTATGATCAGTTTAAACTATGGAATACTATCAGTGGTCAAATATAATCATACAGAATATAATCATACAGTTCTAAAGGTAAGAGAGTGACCCTAATCTGTCAATTACTACATATAGATAAGAGCTTATAGCTCACAACTCCAATTCTCACCAACTAGGTTTTTTTTTAAAAAGCCTCAGAAATGTCTACTTGCATGAATGCTCTGGGACAAACTATCCTCCTTCTATTTTTTTTTTTTAATTTTATTTATTTATTTGACAGCGATCACACAAGCAGGCAGAGAGGCAGGCAGAGAGAGAGAGAGAGGAAGGAAAGCAGGCTCCCTGCTGAGTAGAGAGCCCAATGTGGGTCTCGATCCCAGGTCCCTGGAACCATGACCCGAGCTGAAGGCAGAGGCTTTAACCCACTGAGTCAGCCAGGCGCCCCTATCCTTCTTTTAAACACTGGTGCTTAATAGGCTGGACCAAGATATACTTATCACTGAAATCAAGCAATAGCAGACTCTTCTTGTGTCACAGAAAAATTAAATCAATTAAAAGAATATTCTGTATTTCAAGGTTCGTTCTCTTCTGTATTTCAAATGTTCAATAACATTTAAACCTTTGGCACCTTCCATGGTTTATCTAGAACCTAGTCTACAGTGATATCTTAGTTCTAGATTATTTGGTTCTTTTATAAGCTAGTGTCTGATCTGGCGTAAAATGATTAGAGTCACTATTTTTATAAATAATGTGTCAGTATTTCATAATTTTGTAAAAATCTCAGGACATCCTGATGCTAGCTACTTTAGCAAACACATCCAAGACAGTAAAATGGATCAACCATGATAGAAGCATTTCTTACTTATGTAAAGTTCAGAGCAGAGGTACTTGGGCTGTGGTTGACTTTTTTCCAAGCAGTGGTCAGGGACACAGAAATGTTCTATTTTGAGGCTCTGCCATCTTCCCTGTGGCCTTCAAGGTTTCAGGGCCAATCTTTGTCAAGCTCGGGCAGAATGGCAAGAGCTGGAGGGGTGTGTATGGGATATTACATGGGCCAGGCTTAGAGAGGCACACATCCCTTCCAGCCATATCCCATCGGTGGAAACTTAGCTATATAGTCATAGTCACAGCTTAGTGCAAGGGTTCCTAGGAAATACAGCCCAGCTGTGTCCCCAGGACGAAAAGAGAACAGTGTAATAAACAGTCCATCTCTGCCATGCTCTTGATCTAGTAGGAGAAAAAGTCTAGCAATCGAAATGTGTTGGCACTGGTATGAGTTGGCTTAGGGGTTGGGCTAGCACAATGGAACACTTTGTAGACACTCAATAAAGATCTAATAGAATCTGTAGGCAGCTTTCTAATGGCATTATTTTCTTTTTTACTGAAAAGCAGCAGCAGAAGTACTGTTGAAATGAAAGATTTTGTTTTTTTTTTTTCAAAATTATACAAATAAAAGAAAATACTAATTTGGTGGTTTTTTCAAAAGCATATTTTCCTTACAAGAAATATCTTTTGGTAGAAAGATACTGTCATTAACTTTCTTTAGAAAACAGAGCCCATAGCACATATTTCCCCATGGGGACCAATATGGAGCAGAAGGTCCTTCAGGATCATCCGTGGGCATCAGCCATGCGTCCAGCAGAGTGTTACTAAGTATTCATACAGTGTTCCCCTTTATTGCCAAAAGAATCTGCAGGATTTCATTTTACATTATTTTTACTACTGAAGGTCGGTAAGCTATTATTTAGGTGAGAATAAATGCTTTGAGTATATTATCTTCTAGATAAATGATTTCTAAGAATCACTTCACGGGTGAAAAGAGGTGATCATTTCTAAATGCGGAATCTTTACCACATGACTTTGTATCTGGTTGTTATGCAAGAGATACCTGTTGAGTGCCTACTGTGTGTCAGACACTTTCCAGAAGCTGGAGCTTACTCTGACTTACAGATCCTTTCAGCCTTGGCCTCCCCAGTAGATCCGAGGGGACTTGGCCAAACAGCCGTGGTAGCTGCTAAAATAAGCAGTGGGGACAAACCATTCAGTGTTATCCCCTGCACTGAATACCATTGTGTAGCAGCTTCCTGAAACAATGAAGAAAACCAAGACCTGGAAACTCTTCATCAAAAACTGTGTGTTTGTTTGTTTGTTTGTTTTGTTTTGTTCATTTGTTTTGCTGGTCCTGATAGCTGTAAGCTGACTTACTCTAAACCAGCTTATATTTATGGAGCCTATGTTTTGAGTGGCATGCTAAGGAAGGCAAAATAGATTAAGAGATGCCCAGTGAGGAGAAATTAAGCTCTGTACAGAAAATGACAAGTACCAAGACTGGGATGATGAATAAATGCTCTGTGAATTCACTGATACACAGAGGACCCCTCTGGCTGGAAAGACAACAGGGAGAAGGAGGCAATGAAGGGTAAATAGAAGATACTCATAGGTTTGTATCCTAGTTCTTCCTCTTACTAGCTCTGTGACTGTGGTGGGATGTCTCATCTTATGGAAGCCTCAATTTCTTTATCTGCAAAAGAAGAACCTTAACACCTCCTCATAGGCCTGATGATAAAAATGGAAAATGCTTAGCACTTCAGTGTGTGGAAAAATGGAAAACACTCAGTAAAATCAGCAAATGCAGTAAAAAAGACTCTGTAGATAGTTTTGTGTTTCGTTTGTCTATAAAGTAATGATATTACCTTATAGGACTGTGGTCAAGATGAAATAAGATGACATAACTAAAAGGGCTGGCATAGTGCCTACTGTGTGGCATACATTCTATAAATACTTACTATTATAATATTTACTATTATGGAAGGTATAGGTAGATGAGAGAAGGCATCTCAGACGTATAGAGGAGGCTCATTGCCTGGTCTGCCAGGATGCTAGTGCAAAAGATTTGTTGAGGTGTGTAGGCAGTTGATGGTTGTAAAATGTATGAACATAAATGAAGAGCCTCTTAATTAGGGATGCTTAAGGAAGAGTCCAGGATTCCAGAAGAAAACCTGGACTGAGTGAGTGATCCCAAGTATTCTTCTGAGATTCTGTGCTATCTCCCAAGCTTCCAGTGATTCTGAGAAAGGCTACAGTGAATCAAACATGCATGTAGCAGAGTGCCAGGTCATAGCTCAGAATACACCAGCAATAAGGCAGTGAACACACTCTTCTCTGTTTTAACAATAGCAACCATTTGCTGTAAGAAGAAACTGTTTTAGTTTTCATGTGGCAATTTGCCTAAGTGTTTGATTTGACAAGTAAGGGAGGGAAGCAAAACCCATAAGTCTATTTGGTGACACGCCATTTCCTTGCTCATTTTTTTCCCCCTGGAGTTTTGAGAGCTGGAGTCAAGGAGAGGGCAAAGAGAAGAACTGGGGTGGGGAGACCCACTTAGCTGTCCAGGAAATGAGTTTCCAGGGGGAACTGAGACACCTAAACAATATGTTACTTCACATACTTTGTGTGTACGTGTGAGTCCATAAGCAGGTTCTGGGTTTGCCAAAGTGCACCTGACGGCCAGTGCAAGAGAAGGACTTGACTACTTACTCCCTCATGGCAGGAAGCATGGCTTCAAGTGTTGGGCTTGTAAGAGGACCTGGAGAGGTGTGCAGACACCAGGCAGAGCTATTTCCATGGCATTGACCAGAGTTTGAGGACAATCTAGTGCATCGCTCCCAAAGTGTTCCATGAAATATTACAAGAGAAGTCAGTTTCTTTCCAGGAGGGCTCCTCCAGACCTTTGAAATGCCAGTATGGATTGTGAATGTCCAAGGACGGAAAGTATGAATTCTATATTCCACAAATTTACTGGAAAGTGATAATTTTTGAGGTAGAATGTACATCTAGAGACTCAAGCAGTCCTTGGAGAAAGCTGATTCAGGATCAGAAACACCAGCCTAAATCATTTCTTAGTTCCTGCCCTTCCCGGGGGATCCAGATAGAAACACAGATGTTTGCAGACAGCATTGCCTTTCCAGCAGCCAAATGGGGGAGAGGCCACTGTCCAGGAGAACACAGTCATTTGGAAGAACCTGATGGTGGTGTGGTAGGGAAAATAATGACCCTCCAAAGATGTCCACATTCAGATCCCTAAAGCTGTGAATATGTTACCTTACGTGTCAAAAGGGACTTTGCACACGTGGTTAGCTTAAAAATATGGAGATAGGCCATCATCCTAGAGTATCAGGATGGGCCCATTTTATTATTAATTAATTAATTAATTTAATTTATTTGGCAGGGATCACAAGTAGGCAGAGAGGCAGAGACAGAGAGAGGGGGAAGCAGACTCCCTGCTGAGCAGAGAGGTGGACACGAAACTTGATCCCAGGACCCTGGGATCATCACCTGAGTTGAAGGCAGAGGCTTTAACCCACTGAGCCACCCAGGCGCCCCTGGGTGGACCCATTTTAATCAGAGGGAGGCAGGTGAATGAGGGTCTGAGGAGATGCAAGGACAGAAGCAGAGGTTGGAGGAATATGGGGGGAATGTAGGCAGCTTCTAGAAACTAGAAAAAGCAAAGAAATAGATTCTCCTCTAGAGCCTCCTGGAGAAACACAGCCCTGTCACCCGTTTTAGACATTTTTTTTTAAGATTTTATTTATTTATTTGACAGAGAGAGATCACAAGTAGGCAGAGAGAGAGAGAGGGGAAGTAGGCTCCCTGGTGAGCAGAGAGCTGGACACAGGGCTTGATCCCAGGACCCTGCAATCACAACCCGAGTGGAAGGCAGAGGCTTTAACCCACTGAGCCACCCAGGCGCCCCTTAACATTTTTATTTTATTTATGAGAGAGAGAGCAGACATGAGAGAGAGCACAAGCAGAGGGAGCAGCAGAGGGAGAGGGAGAAGCAGACTCCCCACTGAGCAGGGAGCCCAATGCAGGGGTGGTGGATCCCAGGATCCTGAGATCATGACCTGAGCCCAAGGCAAACCCTTAACTGACTGAGCCACCCAGGTGCCCCCATTTTAGACTTCTGACCTGCAAACTGTCAGTTAATACATTTTTGTTGTTTTAAACTGCTGGGTTTGTGCTTAGGTAATTTATTACAACAGCCACTGGAAACCACTGCATGGATATCGGTCTCACCTTTCCTGTGCTTAAAAGGTGCACGGATAACATACCCCATTATTGTTTTAAGACGCTGACACTTGAGGGGGAGGCCAGCCACCTGCCACTATCTGGGCAAGGGGAACCTGCTTTCTGGCTGACCTTCCTCTAGCTCCCTACTCCGCAGGGGCCAAACCTCACTCCCCCTCTTGCTGCCCTGCTTAGATAGGTGGTGACCAGTCACAGACAACCTCTGAAAGAAGTGCTGCGACTGGTCCCTGGCCAGTGATGTGTCCCTGTCACTCGTGGACTGAAGAGCTCCCTGCCCAGTTTGTGCTTCGGGTACTTATTAATATAATACCGTGTGGTAACTGGAATCTGAACATGGTTGTTGTTGGGCTGGTGTTCCTTAACCAAACTGTGGTCCCTGAAATGCATGCCTATTAGAACCATACAGACATGAGGACTGCATGTGTTTAGATGATGCCGTAAATCCTGCAGTGTAATTGTTATAACTGGACTGGTGGGCAGCCTTGCGTCGTGAATCCACTGAATAGCAAAGTCTGAACTGTGGCTGGTGCAAGGGTTGGGGATGTGAGTGAGCTATGAATTTGAAGTTGAGCAAAGGAGGGGTGGCTGGGTGGCTCAGTCAGCAGCCAGTCAGTCAGTGTCTGACTCTTGATTTTGGCTCAGGTCATGATCTCAGAGTCGTGAGATCGAGCCCTGTGTGGGCCTCTGCGCTGGGCATGGAACATGCTTGGGATTCTCTCTCTCCCTCTCCCTGTCCATCCCCTCTCCCCTCCCCTCTCTCAAAAGAAAGAAAGAAAAGGAAAGAAAATAAATTGAGCAAAGGTTAGTGCAGCACTCTTTGTACCCTGTTTCTGAGGATCACAGCTCAATTCTCTAGGAAACAAAATCCGAGTTGCTGAGATGGAGGTGTACGGGGGACTGAACAAATCCTGGTGGCGAAATGAGGGCAGCAGAGCTGGGCAGAGGGAGAGGTTGACTGTGATGTAGGACGGGTGATGGAGGGAGGCTCTGGAACTGGGATGGCACTAAGGCAAGGAGGCTGGGTCTTTGTGTCCATCAGCCAGTCATTGGATGTGGGCTGCCCAAACCGCAGTAGATAAAGTCCCTCCAGAGAGGCGGCTCTCTTTGCATCTAATTCCCGAAGAGGCTCTCAGCAGACAGCTGGCAGGCTCTAGTACTCCTGGCCGGAGATGCTCTAGTCCTAAAGGGATGTGGGCAGCACATTACAGGGTCCACTACACTGATCATTCTATGATTCTGGTGCCAAACTTTAGAGGGGCCTGAGCACTGTTTCTAGCAAGCGTCAAGTCAGAATCTGGGGCAAAGTAAGCAGAAGAGATGTGCACAGGAGAGCTGCTGGACTGCAGGAGGAGGAGGGTAGGGCCACCACCTTCCAGCCAGAACTTCCCCCTTCCAGGCCTCCTGGGCCTGGATTGGCTTCCACTTGCATGGTCACTTCTGACAGCTTGTTAGTTTGAGAGACGTCAAGGTCTTGTGCCTTGTTCTTATTTTGGCCTTGTAGAGCACTTGGACTTTGAATTGGAACAGAGGAGGAAATAACAAAAACTTGAAATAGAAAGTTGCTAGGTATGACATTTTATAGTTAAATTTTCCTCTAGTAAAATACAGACATCTTATAACAAGGAGATGAGGGTGTTTTTGTTTGTTTGTTTGTTTTTATTTTTTGTTTTTTCCCTGCCCCTCCTGCCCCATCCTCCTTTTTTCTTTTGGTTCTTAGACCACACACATATATCAGTTCCTCTGCACTATGGTTACCCAGGCTCCTCAGTTGTAAAGAACTGGATGTCTGGAGTCCGGCTCCCACCTCCCTGAACTGGGAAGCAGAGGAGTCAGTACCTCTCATTCGCTGAAGTGACTGATTAACTCATACTTAAGGTTTTGAGGACAACCCCCCCTCTCCACGCACACACAGACAAAGAGGGGTTGGCAGATCCCTGAAGTCAGTAGAGAGATGATCAGGGTAATAATAGAGGACTTTGGCACAAAGGGCTGACAGCATATTTTAGAATTGCTGATCTCAATGCTTAGGCTGAATGCCAGATTGAAAAAAAAGGGTTAGTGCACACTTCATGTGATAGTCTCATCAGAGAGACTGAAGATACCCTTGCTACAAGAATTTAGTTTTGACGTCTTGGGGGACTGAGTGTTGGGAGGCTACCTGACACAGGCTCTGCATCTGGAGAACCAAGTCTGCCATGTTGGGAGTAGCTTCCTGGAGACGCTGAGTTAGGGAAGATGCTGAGGGCAGGAAGATCCCCTGGCTGGCTGGCTGATGGTTGCCTGACTTTGCACCTGTGGAGCGGGGAGGGGCAGGGAACCTGCTGTGTATTTAGCCATCTAGGAGCTAAAGTTTCCACCAGCAGTCCTCAGTTGGCTGAAGGATGTTTTTGTTTGTTTTTAAATGATACCCAATGCTTACCTTTAACCCAGGGTGGGATATGTTGCAGTTTTTGAGTCATTGAGAGGTAACGTGTTGACTATAAGATGGTAAGTTAAAGAGGTGGTTGTCCAGTCTCTAGACCTTTTTTTTTTTTTTTTTTTAGATATTCTATTTATTTATTTGAGAGAAAGAAGAGAGAGAGTGTGCACGTGCAAGCACATATGCAGGTTGGGCAGAGGAGTGGGGGTGGAGAAGCAGACGCCCTGCTGAGTACAGAGCCTGACCCAAGGAGGGCAAGGGCTCAGTGGCAATCTCAGGACCCTGGGATCATGACTTGAGCAGAAGGCAGGCACTTAACTGACTGAGCCACCCAGGCGCCCTTCTAGTCTCTAGACTGTAGGAGAAAGTGAAGAATAACTAAACCCCCAAATGAGGGTATGGATGTGGAAGAGATAGTGGAATTAGAATGTGTAAATATTCTCTGATGTTGATATGGTGTAGGAGACACAGATCGCTGATCCTGTCAGTTTAGTTCTAGGTCCTGTGCATCTGGACCAGTTGATACAAAGGTTGTTTTGGTTTCAAATGGAGAATCTCATCTCATTTGATTTAACAGCAGGCCGTGAAGTATGACAATAGAGCTTAGAGCACTGTGCTTAGCGAATGATGCCTGGAGACTGAAGCTCTACCTAATGGGTAGGGAGAGGCATTGCATGTGTTTGGAAAAAATAAGAGAGCTGATGGGGCGCCTGGGTGGCTCAGTGGGTTAAGCCGCTGCCTTCGGCTCAGGTCATGATCTCAGGGTCCTGGGATCGAGGCCCACATCGGGCTCTCTGCTCAGCGGGGAGCCTGCTTCCTCCTCTCTCTCTGCCTGCTTCTCTGCCTGCTTGTGATCTCGCTCTGTCAAATAAATAAATAAAATCTTAAATAAATAAATAAATAAATAAATAAATAAAATATTAAAAAAAAAAAATAAGAGAGCTGAACTGGTGGCAGTAGAGTGAAGGACAGACAGGGTTAGGGACCTTGTTCTGTATGTTGAGGGTGTGCTTTCCCTGAAAGAGCATCAGGGACTGTCCAGAGGTAAAATGTGAACTGTAATTTTAAAATTTCCTTTTGCCCAGCAACGTCTGTTTTTGTTAAGCAAAAAACAAGGCTGCCCCAAAATACCAACTCTCTGACACTTTCCCTTGCTGGGTGGATATTACTTTGGTTAACATGGAGTCCTCATCTCATAAATAGCATTAAAAAAGATTTTTTTTTTTAGATCATATTGCTGTAATTGGAGTTTTAAATGAGGACTCTTTTCATCTGTTCAGAAAGGACACCTGTTTCTGCTTTCTGTAATTTAAATTGTGTAATAAGGCAGCTTTGCAAAGGAACGTTTTGTTTCTCACAAGAACCTTATAGGTAGAAAGTCGTAGCTTTCCCAGTACAGGAAACTTGAGACACAGAACGAAACTAAAGAAGGAGAGAGTTAAAGTGACTTTGGCACCACAGTTCTGGATTTCTGGTTTGTGGTATCCTCACTTTAGTGGGGATTTTTTTAAATCATTATTTGGAAGTCTTCAGTAGTTCTGAGGTCTAGTCAGGAATGCCACAGCATTGAAGAACAAGATGCAATTGTTAGGTGCAAAAGATAGAAATCTAAGTGGAGACTGTCTGCCTAAGATTAATAAAGGTTGATTTTTTAGGTGCAAAATTCACAAACATTTAGAGATCTGTATATTATGAGTCAGTTCAAAATGAAACTGAATGGTACAGTTATAATTCTGTCTAATGTAAGATAGGTCTAAAAGTTGTAAACAATATCTTAAAAAAAAAAAAAGAAAAGAAAAGAAAATATGTCCGCAAGTTGAAATCCTTCAGTGTTAGAATACACTGTTGGGGTGCTTCGGTGGCTCAGGCATTAAGCGTCTGCCTTCAACTCACGTCATGATGCCAGGGTCCTGGGATTGAGCCCCACATTGGGCTCCCTGCTCAGAGGGAAGCCTGCTTCTCCCTCTCCTGCTCCCGAGCTTGTATTCCCTCTCTTGCTATGTCTCTCTCTGTCAAATAAATAATAAAATCTTAAAAAAAAAAAAAAAAGAATACACCATTTTCCTGTACCGACAAACACACACATACAAAAAACCATTCATTTCCTGCTTTAACTTGTCCCTTGGAAGGTAGGATAGTGGCATCATATGACTCATTTCCCTCAAAACCAGATGTTGCCATTCTAATGAGAAATGGCATGGGTGGAAAGCAAATTAGTAAATATTAAAGTGTCTGTCCTAGGAAACTTTATTAAGCTGGACAGTGAATGTGGTGGAGTTATTCATCTGAATATGTACATTGGATTAAATGTGATTAATATTCCAGTTATTAGATAAAGATGTCTTAACCTGACACATTTCCGTTCCACGCACTTTAAATGAGGATCCTGAGTTCATCTTGCTGGAACTATTAGAATAGTGATTCGTTTACATGACTACTTGCTTCATAAGCATAAGGTATTAATAGGCTTGCTTTCTTAGTCATCTTTTAGAGGGGGTTCTTACGTTGATTGTTGAATCATAAGGAGACAGGGTTCTTGGGTTCCAGCCTCATCCTCTGGCTTAGATGATTTTGCTTTGTTCCTTAGTCTTTTCATACATAAAAGGAATAAATTATTAGCAGTAGCTCTGAGTTATAAAAATGAATGCATTTGGCTATTAAAATCTTTGAGTAAAATCTTTTTTTTTTTTTGAGTAAAATCTTTAAATTGTAAAACTCTAGTACACTACTCATATTTTAATAAAAGGAGGAAAACATACCCCAGATGAATTTAGGAACTTGATTAGGGTAAATTGGTCAGACAGTTTAGAATGTAAATTCATGATTCTTTCCTAGTCCGTTTTCTGCATGGTAATTGATGCATATACAGATAAGCTTAGTAACATGCACTTTAAAAATCCTATTTAAGATCTTATTTTTTGAATCAGAGGGTTATATCCTGGCAGTCTGTTTTGATCCTCAGAGATATTTTATTTGTTCATAGAAAGCACCAATTTTTCTTTTTAGTTGTCAAGCTCTAGAAACACAGAGACTTCATGTAAAAATTAGGATTGCCAGTTAGTCTTGAAAAATCAGGGGTGCCTGGGTGGCACAGTCGGATAAGCTGTTCTTGGTTTCTGCTCAGGTTCTGATTCTAGAGTCTTGAGATCAAGCCCCTGAACACCCACCCTGAGGGACTCTGCATTCAGGGCAAGTCTGCTTGAATTTCTCTCTCCTCCCTCTGCCCCTCCTGTTCCTGCATGCTCTCTAAGATACATAAATAAATCTTTAAAAACAAAAAGAGAGAGAGAGAGAGAGAAGAAAAATCAGTAAATCCAGCAATACTAGGTTTTATTTCCACATAAGCAACAGCTCCTAGCACTAACTGCCCCCCTTAAATGGTATGTGTGCCCCAACTGTTTGTCTCTTCCTTTGCCTAACAGCTCAGCACGTTATTGAGTATGAGACCTTGATTCTACAAATCACAGTTTTCTCCCTTGGCCTAGATAGGAAAATTCTTGCATTGAGAATAAATAATTTAGGCATGATTAAGTGGTATTCGTATTCAAAGAGATTAGATACCTGTAGGAGGATTTAGGTCACTGCTGGCTTGAACTGTTATTTCCTAAGAAGGGAATTCTAACTTTTTTCTACTTGTTTGTCCAAAGATGCGTTTGTAAATGGTTTACCAAGACTGTGGCATAACCAGACCTCCCCTCCCAGTACAGACACGTCACATGCTTACTCCAGCAACTCCTCTAATTAATGGTCTCGTACAGCTCATAAGATTCCCAAAGCCAATTAAGCAGTGCTCACCCTGTACCTCCCAGTAGATTGGAGAAGTAGCTCGGCAAGCCTGTGATTGATATGAAAAGTAACAACGTATTCTTAAGCACTTTTAGCACGGTTGTTACTCTATGAGGCACAAGCTTTCAACACAGTGGCCTTTTATCCTCTGTGCTTTTGGAGTGTGAGAACACCATGAAGGCTACAAGCTCCACAACGTTCCTCAGGGGCTGGGAATAAAGGTGGGGGAGGGGAGTAAGGGGCGGGCAGCAGGGGAGTGACAGTTGGGGGAGGGAGCTGGCAGCTGTCATCTGAATAGTATTTCCCTCCTTCATTATCCTGTTGTCCTCAACCTCCAGCCATTCATATTCATGGTTTCCACCTCTCTGCACACGGCCAAGGCTAACTTCCTTTGCACATTTTATTTCCTTGTCTGTCTGGGATTTTCATTTGGATTTCTAAGAATCATTGAACTGTTTCAGAAAAAGGATCAGCTAGTAGAAACTGGAGATGGTTGGTGGAGAATCTCCTGGGAGGAATTTATTTAAATATAACAAGTTAATGCCAAATCCATATAGTGAGTTAAGGTTATGTTCACTGGTCTTTATTTTCATTTATTTCCTACAATTCTGGTGATTATTTAGTTCCACATGTATGAATGCTGTAGTCATGTCGTAAGAGACAAAAATAAAGAAAACATTTTATATTCTAATTACCCAAGGAATACATATTTAGTATAGAAAATAAAACTACAAAAATGCAGAAGAATACAAAGAAGAAATTTTAAATTACCCTATCCTACCATATAATTATTGTTAACTTTCGAGTTTCTTTCTTTTCAGGCAAACATGTATGTATATTTTTTAGGAAATTGAGATAATTTTAGACATGCTATTTTATCATCTACATGTTTATGTGTAATACAAAGTCATTATATTTCCATATCTTTAGATATTGTATTAAAGCTTTAAAAAATCTCTATAGAATTACATTTATGGGTACTCCATGATTCATCTATTTTTATTAAGATAGGTTTTTCATATCTAACCCTTGTGCACATCTATGATTTTTCCTTGGGAAAAATTCCCAGAAGTAATTTGTGGGTCAAAAGATACAATTGGGTTTTATGGTGATCTCTAGGAAGGTTGAAGGAACTGAATAAACCTCCCAGTGGCATTTTATGAGAGCCTAAATAGGGAACTTTTCTGAGGATGTCTTTTTGGGAAGCTGTTCTCAATATTCTTTGGCTGCTTTTATCTAGATTTTTTTTTTTTAAACCCAGTTATTTTTACTCTGTGAAAAAGGCGAACCATTTAAGTGTCTTGGTTTATAGGAAAATGTTTGGAAAAAGCCTAGGCCATTTCAATCATCATCCTAATTAACATTTGTTGTATATCATTAATGGAAGACCAACTCTTCTGTAAGAAAACATAAAAGTCAGCTAGGGAACATGTATTTGCTTTGGGAGCTCTTGGGACCAAGAAAATAAAATACTTAATAATGACAGCATAATGAGGCCATGGGGTGCTGAAAATGTTAATTAAAGAATTATTTTAAAGTTCTCCAGAAGCCCAGGGAGAGTGTGTTTTGTAGGCCACTGTGTTGAGAAAGATGCTATTCAGAGGAGATAAATTCCTTTACTGACAACCACTAGTTGTGACTACCTGGGGTAACTTAAGTGACAAGTAAATCTCAAAGCAAGTCTAATTACAGCCCCTCCTCTTGTAAGTGTAATGCACCATATTTATTGGAATATTGTTATTCTCTTTTTTAAAATATTTTTTATAGATTTTATTTATTTATTTGACAGATCACAAGTAGGCAGAGAGGCAGGCAGAAAGGGAAGCAGGGTCCCTGCCGAGCAGAGAGCCCAACCAGGGTGCTCAGGGCTCAATCCCAGGACCCTGGGATCATGACCTGAGCCGAAGGCAGAGGCTTTAACAAACTGAGCCACCCAGGTGCCCCTGGAACCCTGTTATTCTCTTGAGAAGAAAAAGCACAGCTAACCACACCCATATTTTTAAATATTTAGGCTACAGAGCTTAAATTTTAGACATCTCTGGAGAGTTTCAGAAGTAGATACTGTACTGACTATATGCATTGTTCCGATTTGCAACAGAAAAGCCATAGGAACACAAACCTTGACCTGACTAGTTAGTCAGTTAGTCTAACTGAATTAGAACTTAAGGCTCTGGTCAAAAGAATCACATTGCAAAAGTAGATCAGGTATAGACAGGTGCTTCCTGGTGTTGTCTAATGAAACTTAAATTTTCAGTGGTCCCTCTGAATTTAGGAGTCTGTAACTCCTAGCAGTAAAAGGGGTTATCGTAGTCAGTTTAGCAAATGTAACCTCCTGCTGTCCATGCAGTAAGACTAACCATGCAAGGGATTATACGACTTGATCGTACAACCTGATGCCAGTGTGAAATTCCAGTTGGAAAACTCGACTATATTTTGTCATAAAAGCAATGAAGTTTTTTGTTCGTTTTTAGTGATTCCTAATCACCTAGAAAATCTATAAATTGGAGTACTATAGAAGGATAAAGCTGTTACATGCCTTAGAAGAGAATCTATATTCATTATTATAAATTATTGCCAGCATGATTGTTTTGTAAGACATGTCCCATTGAGGTCCTGGGAGCTGTAGCTACTGGTCTCCTAAGGACAGAAGACCTCCCATGAAAGAAGAAAGGAGTTCTGGATCTTTGTTTTTGTGTTACAGTGAAAGAAACTCTCAAATTTTATATTGTCCAAGTGATTGTCCAGGATTAATCTTTCCTGATGGTTCTTTTGCTTGAATATCAAGCTCAATAAAGTACATAATACCAACAACACTAACAGTATATGAAACTGGTCCAGTAATTAAGAAAAGTGAAGTTGAAACCCACTTAGATTTTTAATACATCAACCAGTAGCAATTCCCCTGAATTTTATTCGTTCACACCATTCATGTATCCGTTCCTTCCTTCACGTATTAACTCAGGTCCTGAATTGAGTGTCTAAATTTAGTTCAGCAGACACCTGGAGCTGTAAGGCTGGGCTGGTTGGACTTCTTGTGGTGAAGGAGATCACAGCCCTGTGGCACAGAGAATTGTAACAGTGTGGTGAGCGCTACCAGCAAAGGGCACAGGGAGGGAGTGGCACCCTGCCTCAGAGCCGGCTCTGTCTCCCTCAGCTTCATTCATTTTATTTGATTTCAGTTTTTTTTTTTTTTTTAAGAGCCTGTCTGCTGTAATGATGGCACGCTTACCAGGCAGCTTCTGTCTCACAGGCAGTTTGTTCGAAATGCAGCATCTCAGACCCCACGCAGAACTGTTGAATCCTGATTTGCATTTTAACAAGATCCAAATTTTGTGACATAGTTAGAACTCCTCCTGTGTGAATCAGAGCGGTACCATTACCAATGTAGGCTCTTAAAAGGGTGAGCAAAGAGAGCGGCCTCTTAATCAATGAGCGTTGGAATAACTGAGTAATAACAGCCTCTGTTTGATGCTTCTGTTGCTTGGCAGAGTGGCTTCTCCGTGACTCCAATGTATGATCTTACTCATGTCTCTGTATAACTCATTTACTTATACCCATTTCATACACTGGAAAACAGAAGCTCACAGAGCTGAAGGGACGTGTCCAAGGCCACGCGGTAAGTAATAGCTGAACCAGAGTATAAACCTAGGACCACTTGCATCCAGAGCCTGCTCCCATGCCTGCAGTACCCGCAGGGACTCCCCAGTGCTGGGACCTATCGCTGAACACTGGCCTTACCCTGCTTCCTTTTGTCTGTCAAGTCTCGCGATGGAAATTTAGTCCACCAAGCCCAAACAGCCCTAAAACTGCAGTTAATTATTTTCTGCTCCAAATACAACTAATAATTGCTCTTAACTTGCTAGCCTGAAGCCCTGGGCAGCTGCCAGTTCCCAAAGGCAGTTTTGGTCAGTGGTTGAATTCCATCGGTCTGCTTACTTAAAATTTTCGATACTAGATGATGAATCATTTCTCTGAAAATCTTCAGTTAGACCCCACCTTGGGGATCATTTGGGGAACAATTGGCTGGCAGACGACCTATCAGAAATCTGGGCCTTAAAGAGACTATTTCTTTGCTATGGGATGTATTTTACTCAGGGAATACTTTTTCAATCAGCTTTTAAAAGATTTTTTTTTTTTTAATTCATGAGATCTGTTTTTCTTTTCAAGTTTTTTCTATTCAGTGAAAGGAAAAGCGTAACATTTTACAATAATCGTAATAAGTGTGAACATTATGAGGATGTATGAAGACAAATTAATAATCTCTTTTCTAATTTTCCTTCCCACTTCCTTCCTCCTGCTTCCTTCACAGATTGGCTAGTATTGTCCCATACCTTTCTCTTTCCTCACATTAATTTATGCAGAAATGGGCATATGAAGGGTTTTCAGTTTTACAGGAAATATTCTGCTGTTGGATTTTAATGTGTCATGGACATCCCCTCGCTGTGCTGTCAAGCTCGCTTGCAAAATTCATTTTTCTGCCCTACAAGGCTTCTCCGTTTGAGCAGGGGAAAATAAGACGGTTTCAGTATAGCTCTCCCCCATCAGAGTTTAAGGAGCTATGCCTGTAAAGGTAGGGATGCAAAATAAAAGGCGCTTTTAAAATGTGAAAATGCCTATACTGATCTCTAAGAAATTATCTTTCTAATCTAGATCATTGAAAAAGAGTGCTTTATCCTGATATACATTTTTTTCTTGATTCTCCAAAACTAGATAGTTTGGGTGATAGTAGTGACTCTGGAAAGAAAATGTGCCTTATTCTGACAAAATTACTGTAGCATCTGAAATGTTCTAAAAGTATACTGTACTCATTTCTATCATCATCATCATCATTATTATTTTTCATCATGATACGTGTACTCTTTCATCCCTATCACCTACTTCGTCCATCCCTCCACCCACCTCCTCTCTGGTAATCATCAGTTTGTTCTCTATAGTTAAGAGTCTGTTTCTTGATGTGTGTGTGTCTTTTTTTTTTTCTGAGTTCATTTCTTTTATTTCTTAAATTTCTTAAATTCCATGTGTGAGTGAGATCATCATATGGTATTTGCTTTCTCCCATTGACTTATTTCACTTAGCATCATATTCTCTAGCTCTATCCATGTTGTTTCAAATGGCAAGATTTCATTCTTTTTTATGGCTGAATAATATTCCAGTGAATATTCCACTGAATAATATTATTCCACTGAATAATATTTGGAATAATATTCCAAATAAGTAAATATATTTATATATAAAAATATATTATATAAATTATATAAATCATATATATTTATATAAGTATATTTATATTTTAAATATATTATATATAATATACAATTAAATTATATAATAATATATAAATTATATATTTATATAGATATATATTTATATTTTAAATATATATTAAATATATAAAATATATTTATATAAATATATATAAATGGATATACGGATAAATATATATAAATGGATAAATGGATAAAGATGTGATATATATATCAGATGTGATATATATATCACATCTTCTTTATCCATTCATCTATTGATGGACATATGGGCTGCTTTCATAGTTTGGCTATTATAAATAATGCTACAGTGAACATAGGTGTGCTAGTATCCCTTTGAATTAGTGTTTTTGTGTTTTTTGGGTAAATACCCAGTAATGCTATTACTGGATCATGGGGTACTTCTACTTTTAATATTCTGAGGAACCTCCATACTGTTTTCCCCAGTGGCTGTACCAGTCTGCATTCCCACCAACAGTGCAAGAGGGTTCTTTTTTCTCTCACATTCTCACCAACACTTGTTTCTTGTGTTGTTGATTTTGGCCATTCTGACAGGTATGAAGTGATATCTTATTATAGTTTTGATTTGCATTTCCCTGATGGTGAGTGATGTTGAGCATCTTTTTATGTGTCTGTGGCCATTTATATGTTTGTTTTGGAGAAATGTCTATAGAAATGTCTATATGCCATATACTTGTGGGCTTATTTCTGGTTTTCTAGTCTGTTCTATCTTTGTCTCTATTTTTAATTTATGCCAGTGCCATACTGTTTTAATTGCTACTGCTTTGTAATATAATTTGAAATCTGGAATTGTGATACCTTCAGTTTTATTCTTGTCTGTGTTTTTTTTTTTTAAAGATTTTATTTATTTATTTATTTATTTGAGAGCTAGAGAGAGAACCTAAGTGGGGAAGAGGGTCAAGGAGAGAGGGAAAGCAGACTCTCTGCTGAGCAAAGACTGATGTAGGACTCGAGCCCAGGACCCTGAGCTCATGACCTGAGCCGAAGGCAGAGGCTTTAACCCACTGAGCCACCCAGGCGCCCTCAGTTTTGTCCTTCTTTTTCAAGTTTGCTTTGGCTATTCAAGGTCTTTTATGGTTCCATACAAATTTTAGAATTCTTTGTTCTACTTCTGTGAAAAATGCTCTTGGTTATTTTGATAGGAATTGCTCGAAATCGGAAGATTTCTTTGGTTAGTATAGGCATTTTAACAATATTTGTCCTCCCAATCCATGAGTATGGAATGTCTGTTTCTTTGAATCATCTTGAATTTCTTTCAACAGTGTTTTATAGTTTTCAGAGTACATGTCTTTCACTCTTTGGAAAAGTTTCTAGATATTTTATTGTTTTGGGTTCAACTGTAAATGGGGCTGTTTTCTTAACTTCACTTTCTTCAGCTTCATAATTACTGTGTAGGAATGCAACACTTTTCTGTACATTGGTTTTGTATCCTTCAGCGTCACTGAATTCATTTAACAGTTCTAGCAGTTTTGGGGGGAATCTTTGGGGTTTTCTGTATATAGTATCATGTCGTCTGCAAATAGTGAGAGTTTTACTTCTTCCTCACCAATTTGAGTGCCTTTTATTCTTTATGTTATATAATTGCTGTGGCTGGGACTTCAGTACTACGTTGAGTAAAAGTGGAAAGAGTGGACATCCTTGTCTTGTTCCTGACCCTAAAGGAAAAGCTCTCAGATTTTTACCTTAAGCATAATGTTGGCTGTGAGTTTTTCATACTTTATTATGTTGAGGTATGTTCCCTCTAGACCTACTTTACAGAGGGTTTTTTTTTTTATCATGAATGTAGTTGAACTTTGTCAACTGCTTTTTCTGCATCTGTTGAAATGTTCATATGGTTTTTATCCTTTCTTTTTTTGATGTGATGTTTCATGTTGATTGTTTTTGTGAATATTGAAAAACACTTGCATCCCTGGAATAAATTCCATTTGATCGCAATATATGGTTTTTTAAATGTATTGTTGGATTTTGTGTGCTGATTGTTGTTGAGGATTTTTGCATCTGAATTCATGAGAAATATTGGCCTGTAGTTCTTTTTTGTGGTGTCTTTATATGATTTGGTATCATAGTGCTACTGGCTTCATAGAATGAATTTGGAAATTTTCCTTCCTCTTCCTTTTTTTTTTTTGAATTGTTTGAGAAGAATAGGTATTAATTCTTTTTTAAATGTTGGTAGAATTCATCTGTGAAGCCATCTGGTCCTGGACTTTTGTTTGTTGGGGGTTTTTTGATTACTGAATCAATTTCACTGCTGGGAATTGATCTGTTCAAATTTTCTTATTTCTTCCTGCTTTAATTTTAGTAGATTATGTGTTTCTAGAAATTTTTCCATTGCTTCTAGGTTGTCCAAATTGTTGGCATATAGGTTTTCATAATAATTTGCTATAATTGTTTGTATTTCTGTGTTGTTGGTTGTTATTTCCTTTCTTTCTTGGTGATTTTATTTATTTGGCTCCTCTCTCTGTCTGTCTCTTTTTCCCTCTCTCTCTTATTTTTTTTTTATGAGTCTGGCTAGAGGTTTATCAATTTTGCTGATCTTTACAAAGAACCAGCTTTTGGTTTCATTGATGTGTTCTGTTTTTTCCCCCTTCAGTTTCTATATCATTTACTTCTGCTCTAATCTTTTATTATTTCCTTCCTTTTGCTGGTTTTAGCTTTTGTTTGTTGTTCTTTTTCTAGTTCTTTTAGGTGTAATGTTATGTTGTTTATTTGATATTTTTCTTGCTTTTTTTTTTTAAGATTTTATTTATTTATTTGACAGAGAGAAATCACAAGTAGATGGAGAGGCAGGTAGAGAGAGAGAGGGAAGCAGGCTCCCTGCTGAGCAGAGAGCCCGATGCGGGACTTGATCCCAGGACCCTGAGATCACGACCTGAGCTGAAGGCAGTGGCCTAACCCACTGAGCCACCCAGGCACCCCTTTTTCTTGCTTTTTGAGGTAGGCCTGTATTGTTATAAACTTCCCCATTAGGTCGCTTTTGCTACATCCCAAAGGTTTTGGATCATTGTGTTTTTGTTTTCATTGGCTTCCATGTAATTTTTTATTTCTTCCTTGATCTTGGCTGATCCATTCATTGTTTAGTAACTTTTTTTTAACCTCCATGTATTTGTGGTCTTTTCAGATTTTCTCTTGTGGTTGACTTTTAGTTCCATAGCATTGTGGTCAGAAAAGATACGTGGTGTGACTGATTTTTTTGTATTTGTTGAGACTTGTTTTGTGGCGTGATATGTTATTTCTTCTGGTGGATGCTTTATAAGTACTTGAAAAGAATGTGTTTCTGTATTCTGAATATATATGTCTGTTAAATCCATCTGATCCAGTGTGTCATTCAAAGCCACTGTTTCCTGGTTGATTTTCTGTTTGGATGATCTGTCCATCAATGTAAGGGGGTGTTAAAGTCCCTTACTATTACTATATTACTATCAATTATTTCCCTTTATGTTTGTTATTATTTTATGTATTTGGGTGCTCCCATATTGGGTACATAAATATTTATGGATTGTCCCCTTTATTATGATAGAGTGCCTTTCTTTGTCTCTTATTACAGTCTTTGTTTTAAAGTCTATTTTGAATAAAAAGAAAATAGAGTCTGTTTTGTCCCATAATAAGTATTGCTACCCTGGCCTTGTTTTGGCATCCATCTGCATGATAAATGTTTCTCTGTCCCCTCACTTTCTTTTTTTTTTTTTTTTCAAGATTTTATTTATTTATTTGACAGAGAGAGAGATCACAAGTAGGCAGAGAGGCAGGCAGAGAGAGAGAGGAGGAAGCAGGCTCCCTGCCGAGCAGAGAGCCCGATGTGGGACTCGATCCCAGGACCCTGAGATCATGACCTGAGCCAAAGGCAGCGGCTTAACCCACTGGGCCACCCAGGCGCCCCTGTCCCCTCACTTTCAATCTGCAGTGACTTTAGGTTTGAAATGAGTCTTTTGTAGGCAGCATATAGATAGATCTTGGGGTTTTTTTTGTTTTTTATTTTATCCACTCTGTCACCTTATGTCTTTTGATTTGCGTGTTTAGTCCATTTACATTAAAAGTAATTATCTACAGATATGTATTTATTGTCATTTTGTTACTTGCTTTGTAGTTGTTTCTGTAGATTTTCTCTGATCCTTCATTTTCTTGCTCTCTTTCATGGTTTGTTGGCTTTTCTTACTGATATACCTTTCTCTTTATTCTTTGCATATCTATTACTGGATTTTGATTTTTGGTTACCATTAGGTTTGTATGTGACATCTTCTGCACATAGCAGTCTATATTAAGTTGATGGCCACTTAAAAGAACAATAAGAAAAACTAAAAAAATGAAAGTATGCTGCACTCCTTTCTCCATGCCTGTTCCTGTGCTCTCTTGCACAGCTTCAAAGCCCCTACCACTTGACAGGAAAAGATTACCTACCTTAATAAATAGCATAAGTATACTTCTCTTTTCTGTTTTTCTAACCTTCTGGTTAATGTGGAATTGGCGCCAAATCCCTGTGCATGAAGGCATCTGTTTTGTGTTTTGACTCAGTGATAACCTCAAATGAATAGTTACAAATAATATACCTTAGGGTGCCTGGGTGGCACAGTCAGTTAAGCATCTGACTCTGGGTTTTAGCTCAGGTCATGATCTCAGGGTCATGAGATTGAGTGCTACATTGGGCTCCATGCTCAGTGTGGAGTCTGCTTGAGATTCTCTCTCCCTCTTCCTCCACCCCTCCTACTTGTGTTCTTTCTTGCTCCCTTAAAAAAGTAAATAAATCTTTAAAAAAAAATAATGTGTTTCATTCTTTTTAGTCATGGACTACATATTAATTTTTTCTTTCTATGTATCTTATTCTTGTGATGAAATAAAAGATTTTAGAAGTGTAATGTACAAGGAACACTTTTTACAATTATATTACTTTTATTTTTATTTTCCTTTGCCCTGTATACTTGATTTTCTAAATTTAAAAAAAAATGGCTATATGATGTGCTGTTTGGGGCTTTGATAAGTAATCTTTTGGTTCTGGTTGTTGTTATAGTTATTATAATCCACCTTCCAGATCAGTGATCCAGAAGACAGGGCAGTAGAACTTTCCTAGACAGAGCCCACAAAAGAAAAAAGAATTTTTAAAAAGTGAAGATAGCTTAAGGGACCCATGGGACAACCATCAAGGGTAATAATATTCACATTATAGGGATCCCAGAGGAGAAGAGAAAGAAAAGGGCAGAAAACTTACTTGAAAAAATAATGGCTAAAAACTTCTCAACCTGAGGAAGGAAACATACATCCAGGTTCAGGAAGCACAGAGAGTTCCACATAAGATAAACTCAAAAAGATCCACACCAAGACACACTAAAATTAAAAGGTAAAGAGTTAAAGAGAGAATCTTGAAAGCAGCAAGAGAAAAACAAATTGTTATGCACAAGGGAAACCCCATAAGATTATCTGCTGACTTCTTAGCAGAAACTTTGCAGGTCAGAAGGGAGTAACATGACATATTCAGAGTTCTGAAAGGAAACAAATTTCCGATCAAGAATACTCTACCCAGCAAGGTTATCTCTCCGAACTGAAGTAGAGATTGAGTTTTCCAGACAAGCAAAAGCTAACAGAGTTCATCATCACTAACCTGACCTTTCAAGAAATGTTGAAGGGCTTCTTTAAGAAAGAGCATTAATTAGTAACAAGAAAACATCTGAAAGCATAAATCTTACTGGTAAAGGTAAATATATGGGGAATGTAGTGGATTAATCACTTCTAAAGGTAGTATGAAGGTTTAAAGATGAAAGTAGTAAAATAATGATAACTATAATAATCAGTTCAGGGATACACAAAATTTAAAAATGTAAAATGTGGCATCAGAAGCATCATATGGGGAGTAAAAAATAGAGAATTTTAGAATGTATTCAAATTTAAATTGCTATCAACTTTAAAAAGACTGTGAATAGACTATATATATGACTATATAAATACACACACACACACACATACATATATAGGCAGGTCTTTGTAAACCTCATAGTAACCACAAAGCAAAATCCTATAGTAAATGCACAAGAGGTAGTAGGAAGAGAATCTAACTAAATACAACATTAAAGAAACTCATAGGGGGCGCCTGGGTGGCTCAGTGGGTTAAGCCGCTGCCTTCGGCTCAGGTAATGATCTCAGGGTCCTGGGATCGAGGCCCACATCGGGCTCTCTGCTCAGCAGGGAGCCTGCTTCCTCCTCTCTCTCTGCCTGCCTCTCTGCCTGCTTGTGATCTCGCTCTGTCAAATAAATAAATAAAATCTTAAAAAAAAAAAAAAAAGAAACTCATAGGACTACAAGGAAAGACAGCAAGAGAAGAAAGAAAGGAACAGAGAAAAAGTATAAAACAGCCAGAAAACAATGAACAAAATAGCAATAATTACATACCTATCAATCCACCTACTAATTTGCTTTTCTTTGCTTCCAAGTAGCCTCAAGGTTCCCATTGTGCCCCCAGCATCTGATGGCATTTATAAAAAATAATTTTACTTTCACATGGTTACATTTCATTGGAAATAAAGGCATCAAGTGCTCATGAAGAGTACTGGAAGGAGAGTAAAAAAAACAAAAAAAAAAAAACAAAAAAAAACCTAGTTAGGTGGGCCCTGGAGCTATTGTGCTATGGAACCTTTGGGCAAATCATGTAATCTCTTTAGACTTTCTGTCCCACTCCTTACTGTCATCCCCCAAGTTATACTGGCTTGATCAAGCACTTTCCCACTACATGCCTTTGCATACTCTGTTCCTACTACCCTGAATAGCCTTTCTTTTTCTTTTTTTTTTTTTTTTAAGATTTTATTTATTTATTTGACAGAGAGAGAGATCACAAGCAGGCAGAGAGGCAGGCAGAGAGAGGGGGAAGCAGGCTCCCTGCTGAGCAGAGAGCCTGATGTGGGACTCGATCCCAGGACCCTGGGATCATGACCTGAGCAGCGACTTAACCCACTGAGCCACCCAGGCGCCCCCCTGAATAACCTTTCTTGTCTCCCACCAGGCAAACCACTACTCCTATTCAAAGACCAAGTTCACATCTCATCTCCTATGGGAAGCTTTTCTTGACTCCCTCTTTTAAATACTGTTAGTGTCTTTTTCCATTATGAGCAAACTCATAATTGTACAAACACTCAAGATAATACTTCCAGTAGGTCATTGTGATTGTGTGTATGTATGTATGTGTATGCGTGTAGGCCTGAACCTCTCTTGCTAAACCATGAGCACCTTCAGGGTAGGGACTATCTCTCATTCATCTTCGTCTCCCCAGGACCTACTGATGGAGAGTAGGTCTTCTTTACCTGCTTGTTCACTGAAGGCATGGGCCTCAGTTTCCTCATCTGCAGTAAGAGGGTTGGACCATTTGGTATTAAAGCAACACTATAGAATTCAGTGTTTAGAAAAAGACCTTAAACAGGGGACCAGGTCTGCAGATGCTCAGCTAGGTGATACTTTGTGTATACAGTGCAAAGGGAAGTATGTCGGCGGAGTGAGATGTTTGGCCATATTGGCATTTCGTAATGGTGAGCAAAGAGGCAAATTACCTTTTGAGCTTTCTTGCTATGCTATCAGTCCTGTCTTATTATACTTCAAAGAATCAGTAATCACTGGGAGCTGATTGTTATAATAAATCCATAAAATGTTACTGTATTCTCTGTCTGAATCTTTATCAGATTTGAATAATCCTTACTTTGAATAATCCCATGATGTTTTTTAATCTGGCCTGCTAGATTAGATTAATTAACTAAAAAGTGATGATATTAAATTAAAAACTGTTTGAAAATTTTCACTATGTTTTTTATGTTTGTCAGAAAATAAACCGATTTTGGGGCCCCTTGACATTGGACTATAAGTGACTAGAAGAGCTTATTAGTCCCATTTCTAAATCCATTCATTTACCTACTGACTATCTACTCTCCCACTCGTGAACAAACATTTACTGAAGGTTCTGGGTGCCAGGCAGGTCACCATGTGCTGGGCATCCAGAGGACAGCAAAATATAGTCCTTTTGACAGGAAGCTCCCCCTCTGGTGGGGAAAGAAACAACCAGGAGGTTGGCAAATGTTTAGTTTATCCATTGTGATAAGAGTTATGGTATGGGGGTGGGGTATAGGAAGAGGATCCCTAACTCAGGGACAGGGATGCTCCCCTGGAAAGGGGTCTAATGTTGGATCTGAAGGTTGAGTAGAAAGGAGCCAAGTGTAGGGGTCAGGGAGGGCCAAAGGAGGACAGAGCTCAAGGCAGACAGGGTGCAACATGCTCAAAGGCCTAGCAGGCAGAGGATGCTGCTCCTGGAGCCCTAAGAGGTATATTCTGAGTTGGGTGTTGAGTTCCAAGGAGTGAGTGTGGTGGCGCCGAGTCCAGATCAGGGTAGGTCTGCTAGGCTGTGGTGGAGCACTTCCAGTATGTAACGAAGGCAGTGGAGACCCCTTGGGGACTCCGAGCATGGACCTTGATCAGATGTGTGATTTAGAAAGATCACTCTGGGAACTCTGTATGGAGGATGGGTGATACCACTCCTAAATAATTTTTGAAACAGTTGTGTGTCTATTTTTTATTTTGTTCGCTAATACATTTCTCTACTGAACTCACCTTCCAAAACTTAAAGGGGAGAGCATAACTTGGGGAGTCCCACTGTTTAGTTCCCATGTCTCATGTTTTGATTATTTATACCACAGACAGAAATACACAGAGAATAATATGTATATACAAAATACACACTACCTAGATTTTGCAGAGGTAAACAGTTTGTGGCACAAGCTTTAGATCTCTTTTTTTTTATTTATTTATTACTGGACAGACAGAAATCACAAGCAGGCAGAGAGGCAGGCAGAGAGAGAGAGAGAAGGAAGCAGGCTCCCCATGGAGCAGAGAGCCCGATGTGGGGCTCGATCCCAGGACCCTGGGATCACGACCCGAGCCGAAGGCAGAGGCTTCAACCCACTGAGCCACCCAGGCGCCCCTAGATCTCTTTTTAATTAAAGAAATAAAACATTACAGATACAGCTAGAGCTATACCATTCTTTCCTACTCCTTTCAGCTCCAGGGGTGACAACTATCTTCCAGTTGGTAAGCATTGATCCCCTACAAATTTTTTCATTTTACTATATATATGACTGAATTCATAAGCAACATAAAACAGATTTTAGGTCTTTTTAAAACTTACTGACTGTCTTAGAGATATGTCTGTGTTGTGTTGAGAGTGTAGAGAATCTAGTCTGTGTATTCTTTGATAGGTGGACATTACTCTTTGTAGGATAACAGCCTTAATGCCTTCCTGGACAAAAAGGAAATAGATTTTTATTTATTTTTTATTTTTTTTTAATCAGGCGTGGCAGTTCCCTTTCCAGGAGCCTATTCCCAGCTACTGGAATTTGTGTGTTCACTTGCAGCTCTGGTACCCCGCACACCACCTTACCCCCACCCCACCCATTATAGACAGAGTTTGCATTTATCCACTGATTAAGGAGATCTATGCCTCACCACCTCCAGTGTAAACAGGATTCTATATCCCAACATAGTCGTCTTCTCTTCCCCTGGTAAGAGAAATGAGCTTAGTGTTTTGGGGAAAGTTTCAAAGCAAACGTGGCTTGAGTTCAAGGTACATTAACCCCATCACAGTGGTTTTTTACTTAAGTCCATTTTACTGCCTTTAACAGTGAGAACCCAGGATTAACAGCTGCTGGGTTTAGGTCTAAGGTCTGACCAAAGCCTTTGCAGAACCACCTGCTGCTTTCAGGACTGCCTGGGAGTGAGGGAATCCCCACACAAAAGGCTTCTGTTGGATTTCTGTGCATAGCTGAGAAAGCTTAAATGACAAGGGGAGAAAACCACAAGTGAAAGAGAAGGACGGCCCAGGAGAAGTAAAAGGGAATACTATTGACAAAAGACTGTGCTAAGGCAAAAAGATACGTGTGAGTATGAAATAGCAGAGAAAAGCTGAAAAAAGAGCCTAAAATGGCTGGAAAGAAAACCCGATGGCAACATCCAGATTTCCCATAATGAGGGTGGGAACCGAAGTTACCTAAAATCCCTACCAGACATGATCATTTGAAACATCATGTCTCACCCTTGTAGTCTGTACAAGCTACCCCTCCTTCCCGAATAAGTAGGAACAATTTTGAGCCCCTGCCATGGGATGGTGGACCCTCCACTGGAACTCTCAGCCCTGCATGAGATAAGCTGACACCAGCAGCCTTGAAATGTGTGTCCTGTTAGCCGCACTTCCCCCTGCGAGCCAATCGGGATGTCATGGTGTTCTGCTGAGTATGCAGAGGAGCGTCCCCTGTGATTAGGTCAGGGTTACTCAGTGGGTGCATCGTGAACTCTCAACAGATGTGACGCCAGTCTTGAATCTTCGTGTAGGAAATTACGTCTGTAGCGTACCCTGCTCTCTGCTGAGGTTAGATTCCTAAATCACCCGACTCTTGATGCTGCTCTAGCAGCTGCTGCACTGTAGAGCTAAATGCAGGAAGATTTTGTCTTTATTCCATCCAGTTGTCTCCCTCTTTGCCTCCCATCCCACAGTAGGCTAGGAAACCAACTGGTAAGGGCGGTTGGGAAAAGCATTTGCAGACTTCCAGGGGAAATACAGTGCAAAGTAGGGGAGGGCCGCTGTGAGGCTGGGAGACAGCAGGTAGATCATCTGCACCAGCCTCAGAGGAAGCCACTGTGCATATTGACACGCCTAGGGACTGACCTGGCTCGGAAATCTCTGTCCAGTTGGAGACAGGTAGGCTCAGCAAGTCATTTCTCTCATTTAGAAGCAGAGATCAGTAGAGAGCAGTAGAAGCTAGAGCCTGCACAGAAGAGGCCATGAGCAAACCAACTTAAGAGAAGGCAGAAACCACGAAAGAAGGCAGATTACTAGAGGAAAAAAGACACACCATCAGAGTGAGAAGGATACACATGGAGAACCTGTGGAAATAGTTGAGTCATTTTAACAGCAGACACAGGAGTGAGGATCCCCCAACCCCTCTGCCCAAGGTCAAGTGATCATAGAGTGGGAAGGTAATTGATTGATGGACCAGGCCAATGAACCCAAACGCATCTAGATAGTTTATTACTCATGGTACGACAAGCAGCATGAGCTTTATGTTCACGTCAGTTCCCCCCTCCCCTCCATGTCCCACGGGTAGACGTGGACATGGGCCCAGGTGCTCTGTTTCACAGGTGAGCAACATGGAGCTTAGGAAGCCCCCAGTTTTGTAGGGGGTTTTGCCTATCCTCCTTTCCAGAGAGAGTGCCATTCTATGTTTTACCCTAGAATGCAAACAAATCTTTGGGTTGGGGATTTTCCCTGCCTTTACTATGCTAATCAAAAAACAAATGTGCCCTGTGATCTGGAGAGGGATACTGTCTCTGGTTTCCTAGACTGTTTGCTAAGGCGAAGGTCCCAGAAAAGATAGTCTGGTATGAGATTTAGAGAAACACCATGGAGAATTATCTCACAACACTAAGGACTCTTGGCTACCTTGGCTCTCAGTCCAGTTTACACAAGGCCAAATCCTACTTTATCTCCTGTTTAGAGCCACACAAAACTCATGTTTTCCTTATTGCCTTTACATTCTTTTTTTTTTTTTTTTTTAAGATTTTATTTATTTTAGAAAAAGAGCTCTGGTGGGGGGAGGGGCAAAGGGAGAAAGGGAATCTGAAGCAGATTCCACACTGAGCATTGAACCCGAGGCAGGGCTTGATCTCAGGATCCTGAGACCATGACCTGAACCGAAATCAAGAGTTGGACGCTCAACAGACAGAGCCACCCAGGCCCCCCCACTGCCTTCACATTCTTTTTTTTTTTTAAAAGATTTTATTTTTTTTATTTGACAGACAGAGATCACAAGTAGGCAGAGGGGCAGGCAGAGATAGAGAGGGAAGCAGGCTCCCCACTGAGCAGAGAGCAGGATGTGGGACTTAATCCCAGAACCCTGAGATCATGACCCTAGCCGAAGGCAGAGGCTTTGACCCACTGAGCCACCCAGGTGCCCCTGCCTTCACATTCTTAAAAGCAGCACTCCTTCCCCCACACTAGCCTGGGTGGCTTTCTGCTCCCACCTCTAGAAGAGCAAGACTAACATAAAACTGGAAAGTTAGGTTGGAGTCAGAATGTGGGGCCTTGAATGCCGGGCAAAAGTTATAATCAAATAAGAGGTGCGATGAGACCAGCATCCATTTTACTTGATCCCATCCTGCTTCTGTTCATTCGGGACATGACTGCCCAAGATACCAGAAATTATTTCTATTCATCGCCTCCATGATGGTTAGTGGGGCTCTGAATCTGAACCAGAGCCCCAGGCCCACCATCCAAACTAGCCCTTACCCCTTGTCTACGCTTTCAACACTTGGCTCTTACTATTCCTAGCACGCAGACCATTTGTGACTCTGTGCTGCGTGTATGTTTAATGGCTTCTCCCTCACCAGACTCTAAGCTCCATTAAGACAAGAACCATGTATGTTTTGTTCACTAGACCAAACCCAGCCTGACACAGCAGGTGCTCAAGAAATATTGATTGGATAAATTAAATGTGTTTTTTTTTTTTACCCTCTTATTGTAAAGAGGCTTGAACATCAGCTCAGCAAGTTTGTACTTATATGGTTAGCAATGGTTAATAGTATAGAGTAAGTGATATATAGGAGTATTTGCTATGACCCTTATTGTTATTAATATTTTATCAGTATTTAGCTTGGATGCCAGTGAGACATCCTGTTGAAACTGTCCATCTGGCAACGGGAAGCACTGGCTTAGACTCAGATGAGAGGTCTGTTTAAAAAAGAGTGGCAAGGCCCATTTTCCTAGGTAAGTTGATATGTTGTCAGAGTTTCCATTAACTGAGGTATAATGGTCACTGTCACTGAATGTGTCAGAGACCAAGGCTAGCCTGCCCAAGGTGGGGACCTGGACCTGGCCATGTGGTTGTATTTACTGGCTCGTACCCTGGTGAGCCTGATGCCTGCATGTGAGCCCCTACAGAAGAGTCCAGGAACATGTGGAATCCTGAGAGGGTGAGGGTGTGTGTGTGTGTGTGTGTGTGTGTGTGTGTGTAAGAGAGAGAGATGAGAGATGGGCAGGTAGAGTCAGAGGAGTTATTATGTGCAATCTTTGAGTCCATGGGGGCAAGTGCAGGGCTTGGAGGTGGGCACACCTGCAGTGTAGTAGGAATAACATCTGGAGCAATGGGAACCATTCTGGGACCACTGCCCTTGGAGACTTCATAGTGACCCTTTGATGTGGATGGGTTGGAGTGACTTCCAAATTGGAGGCTAACTTTGTAATAAAAAAGTAAGCTAAAGTAGGTTAAGTACTTTTTTATTTAAAGTAGAAATAAGCAGGGTGCCTGGGTGGCTCAGTCGTTAAGGTAAGGCCTGCCTTCCCCTCAGGTCATGATCCCAGGGTCCTGGGGTCAAGCCCAACATTGGGCTCCCTGCTCCACGGAAAGCCTGTTCTCCCTCTCCCACTCCCGCTGCTTGTGTTCTCTCTCTCGCTGTCTCTCTCTGTCGAAAAAAGAAATGAAATCTTTTAAAAAAATAAATAAGGTAGAAATAAGCTCAAAATTAACAAACTTTTGTCTGCTCTTTGCTTATGTCTCCCCCTCCCCCATCAGCTTTGTGCAGGGAGAAATGTGCACTTCCTATGGTTTCCTGTCCCACCCAGGTTTCTGTTTTGTTTCTTTTGTTTTAATATTGATGTAGTATAATGAGAAGCACAAAGACTACCTACTCACCCCAACCTGGTAGGCAGCGACTTTCAAGGAAACCCTGGTAGGATCAAGGTCTTTTGAGCACTGCTTGATTAGCCTTTCCCCCTGGTAATGTTTATCTCTGAAGGAAGCCCTTATAGAGGACTCTGATCCCTTCTCTTTTCACCCATCCTTAGCCCTGGACAACCTTAACAAAGTTGTGCATCTTTAGAAAAGCTTATGTTATGAAATGCAGGTAACATCTCTCACTTGGGGCATCCCTGCCCCTCAAAGACTTAGGTAGAACTTAGTCCAAACCCCAGTTCCTGGCACTGCAAGTTCAACATGGCTCCTCTCCCCTGCTCTGGTCACTCTTTTGCTTCTCTGCTCCCCTCATCCTTGCTCTGGCCCATCTTTCGTTTCTCTGCCCCTGCTCCTGAATCGTACAGTCTCCTCGTTTCCACTCAGAAGCCAACTTGAACTCTAAGTTTTATCCTCTTGCCCTATCTACAAGAAATCCAGTTGAAATCAACATTTTTCTGGGTCTGTTGTTTTAGTAATGATTTCTTCAGAGGTGGGGAGCAAAGGAGGGCCCACCTCAGCCATGACCAGCCCTCTGCCGTGTCCTCCTGCTCTACATCAGGTCCACCAGCCGTCCCTGTCTTGAACACAGGTCCCTGTCTTGACGACTTTCTTCTGCCCATACGCATTCCGAACATACCCACATGCATCCACACCCCACGTCAAATGTAACTTTTGGTGCAAGACATGAAAAGTATTTTTGTAAGTTACTTTTGAAATTGACCTAAGTTACTCATTCAATTTTGATTGGCTCCAACTTATCAGGTGTCATTCTGAGAAGTTCTGTCTAAGAACACATGGCACGGTATTCTTAAAAAGGGAGAAAATTTGACCTACCTCTTGTTTTCACATAGAATAAAATATCTTTGAATACTAGATTTAATAGTGAAAGATACAGTCATTTTATATATATGTTAGTTTTTGTGTTTTTATCTTTGTGTTCCGGAGACAGTAATCTCTTTTAAGCCTTCAGATCATTATGTACACCCCATAAGAAGATTAGACCATGGGCACTGGAATTCTTTGCAATGGATAAGACAGCTTTTGGAGAAGGCCTGTTCACAAGGCAAGACCATCTAAGGAAAAAGAAAAGAGTCCATTCCCCATCATGGCTGCATCCTTGACCTACCAGATCCCTATCAGGCTAACCCACTTACCCCTTGTGCCTTCTGAAATTATCATGAGCCCAATTTTCTTTGTCTCATTATACACATTTTTGCAGAGCCCGACTAAGTTTAAAAGTAGCCATGTGCTGCATTCGTCATATAGGGATTGTGTCTGGAACCTCAAGCAGCCTTCAGAGAATGCTTCTCTTGGGAGTGGATTTGGTGTGAAGTGTGGAGGGGGAGGTGAAGGCATCCTGGCAGGGGTGCCGGCCTGGTAGAGGTGTGAAGGCAGGAGCTCAGACCAGCCTGGTCTGAAAGGCCTTGGAAGCCATGCTGAACGCATGGGACCTCACTTCATAGTTGGTGAGAAAAACTGGCATCCAGGAGCCAGTTCAAGTAACAGACTCAGAGTAACAAAGTGAATATTTCTGGTTCTTCTTTACCTTTGTCGGCTTCCTCTGCTCCCTCCTTTCAGGCATTTTTTAACATCACTGTTTTTATTAACAGCTAGAGAAGCCCAGGTATCCAGGAAACCCCAAAGGAGACTTGATGTAAGCAGAACCGATGGAACAAGCATCCAGACATTATTTTGAGTTTTGAGTGACCGCTGGGCTCCGCATACTTTATGTTTGGATTATTCAGTGTTTTTCCCATCCTGTAATGTTACGTCTGTTCAGCCAAATGATAAGGTTGAACAGGGTGGAAATTACAGGGTGTGGATCACAGTGGTGTTTGAGTATAAGCCATCACTTCCATTCGTGTTCAAGGGTTTGCAAGGATTGTTCTTTCTTTCTTTTGTTTTCTGTTTTTGCCTTTATTCACCATGCTTTTTGTCTGTTTTCTTTTTTCCTTCTATCCAGTGGATGGATAACATTTTCTTTTCCTTTTGCTTTTCAGTTGCTTTTAAAAGATTAGTAGCCTATGTTTAAAAATCAGATTTGCCACAAAACTGAATTTCTAGCTTTATTGACCTACATGACCACTGGATTTATATTACACATGGCAACGATCTGTGAGAACTGCCTTCTTTAGACAGATACACTCACCGATTTGCCCTACTACACCCTATTGTCTCCCTGACCCTGAGAAGTCGTCAGTTACAATTTCATTTGAGCTTTGCTTTCCTATGCCTGCTGTTTGCTCATTTATGTCCTCTAACCTGCCCCAGGAGGCATTTGAACTCATTACCATCTTTTAGCTGGAGCATTTGATGGATTTACATTTGTTACCATTACTGATATATTTTAATTCATGTCTGCCAGTCTTTTGTGTTTTTTATTAGTCCCACAGTTTCTATGTTTCTTCTCACCTTTCTTGTCTTCTTTTGGGTTTATCACATTTGTTGTCTCACTCCACTTTTTTCCTGTACCATTCTGAAAGATAGGGTTTTTTTTACTCTTTTAGTCTTTAAACTGGCTTGTATCTTTACCTTGCCAAATTCTAAAGTGCTCAATATCTTTATCTTCCTCTAAACAAAACCCTTACCATATATGACCCACCAACTCCTATGCTAAAAAAAAGAAAAAAAAAAAAAGTCTATGTATTTGTTAAGCCAACAAGGCATTCTTTCTTTTCTTTTCTTTTTTTTTTAATAGAGTCAGTGTATTGATTTGCCTTTATATTTACCATTTTCTGTCCTTTTAATTCTTACATCATGGGGTCTTCTATCTTACATCATCTTATATCTTCCCAATTTCTTCTTCTGTCTCCACTTACGTGTATTACATCTGTGATCAATTGTCTTTTGCCTGGACTACATTCTTTCAGTTTCCTTTAATGAGGATCAGCTAATGGCACATTCTTTCTGGTTTTATTTGTCTGTAGCGGTCTCCTTTGGGTGTCCTTTTTTCTCTTTGTCTCTCTCCTTTACTACTTTGAAAGTTATACATTCCTTTTTATTTCCCCTCATCCCTATCCTCATTTCCCCTAAAATTATATGCATACTTAGCTTTAAATTTTAAAAAAATTATTCAGGATCACTATCCTCATATCAAACAACACAAGGACTTTAGAATACTTTAATGTAATTGTCCTTTCATATTATTGTACCTAATATTTTAGATCCAAGTTGTTTATAACTCCTCTACTCCTTAATCTACAAAAAAAAAAAAATTAAACAGTAGGGTTATTTATAAATTTACTACCATGTTTATTAGCTGCTTTTCTCATCATTATTTATCTTCTTTTCTCAGTTTACTTTACTTCATATTGAAATATATTGTTATTGTTTAAATCTTTTTAGGAAGCATCTGTGAATTGAATATTCTCTTTTTTTGTATAAATATGTCTTTATTTCAGCCCCATATTTGAGCAGTAATTGAGTTAGGGATAGATATTAGTTTTAGTTATTTTTTCTTACCACTTTGAATGTATTATTCTATTACCTTCTGGCACTTCTGCCACTGATTAAAAGTCTGCTGCTAATCTGATTGCCATTATTAGGTTGGTAACCTATCTTTTTTTCTCTGTTTGCTTTCGAAACTTTCTGTTTTGCTCCAGTATTCTGCATTTTACCACAGTGTGTTTAGGGGAGTGTGTGTGTGTTTTTCTTTTGAATCTTGCTTGGAATTATTGAAGCACATTCTTCATTATTCACTCAAATGAAGAGCATAGACATTGCTTTAATTCTGTTAAATTTTCAGCTATTATCATTTCAATATTGCTTTTCTCACAATTTCCTGCTCCTTCCTGGAATTCCAATTAAATGTATATTTTTTATTTTTTCAACCTACTTTCTGTCTCTTACAACCTCTCTTTCATATTTTTCTATCTCTGCTACTTTATGATTAATTTCTTCAAAGCCATCTTCCGTGATACTAATTCTCTTTTCAGCTGTTTCTAATATGCAACTTAACATTGCATTTTTAATATTTAGGATTCTGGTTTTTTTTTTCCAAAATCTGGCCTTTTTTTTTCTGATAGTTTTTATTCCTTCTTTTATTTAAAAAATACTTTAAACATCAGATTTTTTCCCCTTACCATCAACTCTTAGAGTGCTAATTCTTCTGTTTACTATGCCTGTGGCCTCTCCCTCTGACTGGTTTATTTCTTTGTTTCATTTGTTCCACAGGAATTGTTTAATCTGAGGGAGGCCTGTGAGTCCCGCTTTATGAAAATATTTCTACAGAGCAATTTGAGTTTACTTCTACAAAGATTTCTCTGGTCCTGGTAACATTTTTATGGTGATTTAGTAGCTCTGGATTCTTGCACAATATAAACAGTGTAAATTTAGGTCACAAACTCATGCATGTCACAGACTTGGTGTCTTGTTTTTTTCATTAGATACTTTTTTTTCTTTTAACCAGGAGACTGGGGCAGAATACAGACTTACTTGCCTATTCCCCAAGCTACTGGGGAGCAGTGGACCTTTTTTCTAGCCCTATTTTCAGGTATTTCCTCCTACCTTGCATAGGCCCAGGGCCTGAGGATTAAAATCCCAGCTTTAGACCCCTAAGCAGCTGTATCCAGATTCAACTCACCTCTGGGTGGTTGCAGCATTTGCTATCATGCTTACTGCTTTGGCTTTTGATTATGTCCTCACTTCTGGCCTGTCTTTTAAACAAAATCAAAAACAGTTTTATTGTCTAGATCTGTGAAGTACATTCTCAAGAGGTTCACACTAGGTTATTTTGTCTATATGTTTAGAACTGAAGGAGGAGCTGGGTGAGTTCAATAGGACTTTTTTGTTTTTATAAATTAATTTATTCACAAAGTAATTATTGACTACCTATCCTGTACCTGGCTTTGTTATAGGTACTGGGGCACAATAATAAACAAAGGCTTTGTCCCTTTACAGTTTATTTTCTCAAGGGAAAGAAAAAACAAACAATAAATACAAAGGTACAATAAAATGAGATGGAGTTCTGAAGAAAACTAAAGCAGGATAATGGGAGAGAGAGACTGGGGATAGCAAAGGAGGCCTCTCTGAGGAGATGACATCTGACCAGAGGCTTACATGAGGTGGTGAAGGGTCATGCTCATATCTGGGGTATCAGCCTGGGTCCCCCAGGAAGCAGAACCAAGTCATGGGGTTAGCTGTGCAAGAGATTTATTAAGGAAACCCCTGTGAACCAAACAGTGTTCAAAACAAAATGAAACATGCGTTCCCTTCTTCATAAATAGTATATTAAGAATTTCAAGTTAGCTACAACAGAGCCTTCAACAAAGTGCAGGGCCATTTTGAGTACTCCGTCCCAGCTGCAAGAGAAAATGGGGAGCGAGCTGGTGGGAGCCTGGTAGAGCCCTCAGGTTGTGATACAAGTCTGATCCCAGGTACAGAAGAGAGGGGAGGAAGGAAGGTTGAGTGGAAGTACTCCAGAGTGTTTGGTAAGGCTGTTGGAGAGTTCATGAGCCAAAGATACCCATCAGGTAAATTTTTCATCTTCTAAAAACAGGCTTGGTATCCTTGCCATGCTCGGTCACTGACTCAGAGTTGCTTGTGGGAAGCATGACTTTGGCACAAATGTGCAGTTAGATTTCAGAACGCAGCAGCTATGACTCCTGGTCAGTCATGCTGCTTATGCGAGGCACATCCTCATGGCAACCACGCTGCTAGAGAGCTTTCCAGAAAGAGGGAACAGAGATTGCAAAGGGTCTTGTTATGAGTTCAATCATGTCTTCCAAATTCATCTATAGAAGTCCTAAGTGCTACTATCTCAGAACATGACATAATTTGGAAATAGGGTCATTTCAGTTATAATCACTTAAGATGAGGTCCTATTGGAATAGGATGGACCCCCTAATCTACCAAGAGTGGTGTCCTCTTAAAAAGGGGGAAGTTTAGAGACACACACGTGCACAGCAAGAACACTATGTGAAGATAAAGTCAGAGACACCCCTGCTAACACCTTGCTTTACACTTCTAGCCTCCAAAACCACGAGACAATACATTCTTTGGTACTTTGTTCTGGTAGCCCTAGCAAGCTAATACAGCCCTGAAATGAGAGTGAACTGGGTGTATTATAGGAACATCAAGGAGGCCAGTGTGGCTAGAGCAGGTAAATGAGAGAATTGTAGAGGAAGGAAAAGTATCCAGAGACCAGATCTGTAGATTATGTCTTTGTGAACCACCAAACTTAGTTTTATTCCAACCCTAATGGAAGACTACAGAATTTAGAGAGGGGAGTGTTGTCTGGAAACTGACTGAGGAGGAGCAGAAGTGGAGGCAGGGCACCGAATCAGGTCCGATGCTTCTGTCCAAGAAAGAGGATGGTGGTGTGGATGGGAGGAGTAACTGGGGGGGTTGGTGAGAACTGTGGGGTGTGGTGGCGATTTGAAGGCAAACTCTGTAATTTACTCATGGATTGGATGAACAGTGAGGGGGAACGAGGAGAGTCAGAACAATCTCTCTTCTTTTCCTCACTCTTTCTGTATATTTTGTCTTTTGCTTTTGTTTGTTTGCCTACAACAATTAGATAACTGCAGTTGCTATTTTCTGAGATGGGAATAGTGGGTAAGGAGCTTGCTTAGAGTTCACAGAAGTGAAAATTTGGATATCTGACATGTTTTAGAAGTCTCACATTATTTTGCAACTTGCTTTTTAATTTTTGTGGACCCAATCTCTCCATTTCAATGTAGAAATTTTGACCTCATTATATTTTGAGGGCTGCCTAGTGTTTCTTGAATGAATATGCCACTCTTTTTTTTTATTTTTTTTTTAAAGATTTTATTTATTTATTAGACAGAGAGAGAAATCACAAGCAGGCAGAGAGGCAGGCAGAGAGAGAGAAGGGGGAAGCAGGCTCCCTGCTGAGCAGAGAGCCCGATGCGGGACTCGATCCCAGGACTCTGAGATCATGACCTGGGCCGAAGGCAGCGGCTTAACCCACTGAACCACCCAGGCGCCCGAATATGCCACTCTTGATTGAACTGGCTCCCTCTGAATGATTTTTGGATCGTTTTCCCCTTCCGAGTGCAATTACATGTACTGATGCTTAAAAGCTGCATTATTTACTCTTGCTGCACACCAACATACCCCAAAGCTTGGTGACTGAAGAACAACACATATTATCTCACAGTTTCTCTGGGTCAGGAATCAGGGCACAGCTTAGATAGGTTCTCTAGTTCAGGATCTCTCACAAGGTTGTAACCAAGGTGTAATCTGGGGCTGTGGTCATTTGAAGGGTGGAATGTGGAAGAATCTCCTTCTGAGCTTACTCAGTGGTTGTTGGCAAAATTCAGTTCCTGGTGGGCTGTGGGCCTGAGGGCCTTCCTTCTTCCTGACTGTTGACTGGAAGACACTGTCCGTTCATTGCCATGTGGAATTCCAAAAGAAGAGCTCACAACGTGGCTTTATCAAAGTGAGCTAGCAAGAGAGAGTGAAAGAATATGTAAGCAAGATAGTCTTTTATACCCTAAAGTCAGAAGTGCTCCCCCCCTCTTTTGCTAGATCTTGTTCTCTAGAAGTAAGTCACTATTAGGTTCAGCCCTCACTCAGATGGGAAGGATTATTCAAGGGACATAGATATCAGGAGGCAGAGATCACTAGGAGCCTTCTTAAAAAATCTTGCCAGGGGCGCCTGGGTGGCTCAGTCAGTTAAGCTTCTGCCTTCGGCTCAGGTCATGATCCCAGGGTACTGGGACTGAGCCTCAAACAGGTTCCTTGCTCAGCGGGGAGTCTGCTTCTCCCTCTGCCCCTACCCCCCAAACACTCATGCTCTCTCCTTTTCCCTCTGTCTGAAATAGGTAAAATCTTTTTTAAAAATCTGCTTGCCATGACAGTCCACTATATTTGTCTTTTGATAGATTGTTATGGTGATTTTCTGAGGGAAACATTATGCATATTTAAAAAATTCAAGTAGAAATTCAAAAGCTTCACTCCGGATTTCAAGGTTCATTTTGATAGGACTATTTGCTGTTGCCTACAAAAGAGAGATTGTAGATCCTCAAAGAGCCTTTGCCAGCTTTTTCATTAGCATCACTTCCTTTCCTGTCTTCCTTTTCTTGCCCCTCCAAAATTTCCCAGAACAGGAAATAACTGTGTGTCTTGTAACCGAAAAGGATAGGAGAGTTCTAACCAGCAGCCACATGCCATCCCTGTCATCCTGGCAACTAGTCTAGGGTATGCTGACCTGGGTTGTGCCATTAAAAAAAATGTCATTGCCTTCACTTGTTTCCTGGCTTGGGTGAGGTTTTTTTCAGCCAGCTTGGTGAGAGGGATGAAAAAGTAAAGCAGAGAGAGGTAGGTTGGGCTGATGAGGTCTAGGGAAACTCCACTTGAATCATTTCTTCTAAATCCTCAATCCTCAGAAGTTTCTGGTAGGCCATGGAGTAATGAGGTGTACATTTGTTTCTTTATTAGTCAGAAAGCACCTTTACTCACCGGGACCCTCTTAAGTATATTAGGAAGGATATGGTCAGAGGAAATGCAGACCATCATCAGAATTACTTTGTCTCTCTCCCCACGCAATCTGATGTGGCTTTATAAAATGAAACACACCCTAAAGCCAGACTATGATAAAAATGAAATGATTGCTGTTCCAGGTGTCTGTGGCTGCAGTCAGGTCAGGTGTCCAGTTGGAAGCTCAGGCTAGGTTGACATCTTCCCAAATGAATGCCAAGATTCCTTCCTCTTGTGAACAACATGGAGTTAGGGGCAGAGCTGGAGAAAGGGTAGGAACTCTCATGATGTTGAGGGATCATCTTGGGAGGGGGGGGTCCATCATCTGCTTTCCCAGTTTGTGGCTAGCCCCTTAGGTGGAGAAGGGTCTGGAATCCCCCTGCACTGCCCCCACTTTCCACTTCTAGGCCCCCTGTTGACCGCAGAACTCATGGGGTTCCCTCTGGTGTGGATCAGTTTAGGGACCTCACTCTCAGGGCAGCAACTCCACCTCCGTTTGTGATGCCAGCGTGGAAAGCTCTGCTTACTGGAAATCCTGAAGGTCAAGGCCCTGCCTCCTTCCTGTCTGGGCTCTGCTGTGAGCCTAGTGCTGACCAAGCGAGCAAGCAAGCAAGCAAGCGAGGCTTGCTGAAGGTGGAGTGACTCTGCGTCCCAGCATAACCCCGCCTGCCTTTCTGCCCTCCCCCAATGCCTGTGCAGGTTGTGCTCACGTTTCACAAGATTACTCCACTAGAGAAAAACCTGTATTTTATGCAGGACAGCGAGCCCAGCGGTGTGGACTGCATTCCCTGCAGAAAAGAGAATCCTAGTGCAATGGCCTTTCGAAGCTGAAATAAATCAGGGCTCCTTGGCTCCACTGGCTTGATCTGTCCGGTTTTGTCTTTTTCTAGAAGCCACGCTGGGTTAGGGCAAATTAGGGGAGACCAAATGAGGATCAGCTCCCTCTACAATCACTCACAATCTCCGGAGCGGGGGAGCAACCATCTTGTGATTTGAAATATAAATATTTGCAAATGGTTGTATCTTGATGAGTTACATAAAGATCTGTGTTTGAGATGTGCTAAAGTGACTGTTAGATTTTTTTCATCTTTTTTTAATATGACAGCCTTGTCTTTGTGGAACTCTGTTATTTTTCAGTCTTCAACTATATTAAGCCTTTGAATTTTTTCGTAATTGACCAAAGTTGGTGGAAGAAATGTTTGTGGTTATACTTATTAGAGTTTTTATAGATTCTTACACCACCTTCTTCCAAAAGGAATTTGAGTCATCTGGCACTTACATAAAATCAAACCCTATCTAAACGCAGAGCGCTGCCTTTTCTTTTCTTTTAAAGAATAAAATACAGTTTAAGGGAAGTAGAATAGGAGATTGTGGCAAGCACCTGTTTTGAAATCTTGCTGGGGGGGTGCTGTTCCTACGCATGATCACTGTGTTTCTGTTTTTGATCACTGTGTTTCTGTTTTTCCGTCCTCTTTCTTAGAGCAAAGAGGAAATCGCTAATGGAGCCTTTCTCAACAAGATGTATTGATGAATGTGGAGTCTTAAATGAAAAAGAAGTCAGGGGATGTGGCTTCCTGGACTCTGTGCTTGGACCAGAAATAAAGCAAGTCCTCACCGCAGGGGTTTGGCTTAGCCCAGTGCCTGCGGCTGTGGTTGTTTTCCACCATTTGACTGGAGAGTACACTTCTCCAGGCAAAAGTCCCCCGTGCCTTTGGAAGGTTTATAGGCTTCTCCCCTCCGCCCCCCCACCCCCACCCCCCGCCTCCCCATAGCTTTTATTGTTTTTAAGAAGTGTGGGTCACCCACACTTGTCATTAAAGAATACTGTGGGGAAAATAAATAAAACTACTCAAAGAATAAAACAGGAAAAACAAAAGCCACTCCCCTAAATGAAAGAAAAAAAATGACCCCATCCCACTTTTGTGCAGTAACTGTTTCCATGCAAGGTTGATTTAGAAGCTAGGAGAAGATTTTTCTTTTTGGTTTTTGGTTGTTTTCTATTTTTAACATTTTTGGCACGTCTGCACATTGTGGTTACATAAGAAAATCAGAATTAAGATATTTGATATTTAAAAAGCACCCATTGACTCAGGATGAGTTTTTCTGGCACTGCTGTGAGAGAGTTCAGATTCCCATCATAAAATCAGAGGCATAAATGTCTAATCAACACAACTTTTCTGGCAGCTTCTGCCCTCTTGCAAGTCTCCTCCTCCTGGTGCCTGGAGGGAAGTGAGGGAAAGTTCCTGCTATTCCTGGCTGTCAGGGCAATGCCAAGGTGGGTCAGCCTTTTTTAGTAATCCTGGATGATTACTGAGTACCCCCAGGACGTCAGACCTTTTTTCACCCACTGTCTTATTCCATCACTGTCACAGTCCTGCCGGATGTCATCTACAAGGAGTGTTTTTCTGAGAAAGGAGAAGCAGAAAGCCCACAGAGTTCCCCGTCCAGGAGGGACGGGACACACATCAGTGAGCGCGTTCAAGAAAGCATTGTTAATGACAAGAATTAAAAGCCAGAGCTTATTGCAGACTTACCTTGTGCCTGGTGCTCTCTCAGATGCTGTATTTGGATAATGTCATTTAACTCTCTTAGGAAGACCATGTGATAGATCATTTTATCTCCCTTTTGTAGAAGTTGAGTGAGATTGCATAAGCTCAGGAGTCCACAGCTCTGGAAATGATAAGTGTGGGAGTCAAACCCCGATGCATTTACTTAACCTCCAGCCTGTATAATACAGGAGCCTGCAGAGATGGGAGGCAGGGGCTGGTTAGCAGAACCAGGTGTCCCATCAGTGGTGTAGCTGGTGGGCCAGTCAGGGGAAGGGCCACACTCTCAATCCCCAGTGTGATTCAGGTCAACCCTCCTTCTTCCTAAGGAGTTTTTTTTGTCATCCTTACTGCTGGACATTTCAGTGTTCCACATTTCTGTCCTGCCCATTCTCCTCGGTAAATGAGTATTGGCTCAGGGACTCCTGGATAGGCTAGGCTTGGTGTGTCACTCCCTGCCTTAGGGGTTCTTAAATGTTGGCTTGCATCAGAGTCAGTACATCTGAAGGTGAGGGGGTAGGACCTTGGGGTCTGAGTTTTAAAGATTTTATTTACTTATTTGACAGACAGAGATCAAAAGTGGGCAGAGAGGCAGACAGAGTGGGGCGGGGGCAGGCTCCCTGCCTTGCGGGGCTGGATCCCAGGACCCTGGGATCATGACTTGAGCCGAAGGCAGAGGCTCAACCCATTGAGCCATGCAGGCACCCCAAGGGATTTGCATTTTAAGTAAACACCCAGGTGATTTTGGTCCTCTGTGGTTTCTTAGGGTCCCTAGGAGGTCCCGGGGGAACTTGATAGTCAGTGGACAGATGGTGCCGGGTGAATAGGTGTTGATTTTTTTTCTTCAGCAGCTACTCAACTTCTACCAGAATTCCCAGAGCTCAAGGGGCCGAGGTGGCGGGGGGATGAAAGAGAAAAAGAACAAATGGCAAGCAGTGCTGGGGGGAGAGTGTCAAGCTCAAGATGAGTAAGTGAAACATGTAAATATTTGTTGAGAAGCAAGGATTCCAGTGAGCTTCATGAGAATGAGTAGAAACCAAGCCAGACTGGGGAAGGGTCCGGAGGGAAGGTGAAGAGGTGGGTTGAACCTTCTGGTTTGATGTCTGGTTTGATGGAAGCACAGGGACTGCCAGATGGGAGGGTGGGCCCTGAATAAAGGGGAGTCGGACGGAGGGGACAGCGTGAGACTAATGAATGATTCAGACTCTTTTGGTACAAAAGAAGAGTTTAGAATTCAGAGCGTTGTAGCAATTGGGAGATGGGGTCACTTCCTAATAGTATGGTCAGGAAGGCTGCCTGGAGGTGGTGACCAGTGGCCAGGACTTGAAGGCTGGAGGAGAATGGCACGTGGGCCAGCCAGGGGAAGGCCAGGGCAGAGTTAGTCACTGACAGTGCAGGGGGCATTAGGGGTCTGGTGTGTTGTCTAATTGATAGAGCCACGCCTCAAGGTCCTCAAAGAGATTCCTGTGGCTATTGGGAGAGGGTAGACTAAGAGTGAGAGTCCTTCCCCCTGCTTTAACCACAGAAGAGAGAATTTTTACCTATTTTTCTATAATTAGGTGCTATCTAAGGCTTTCTTTGGGAGAAATGGACTGTGTTGCTTAAAAGCCTTAAAAACAACCAGTGGAAAAAAAAAACAACAACCAGGGGATTAAAAAATAATAATTATATATATGCGCATATATATGCTTTGTGTTGAAGTATCAGAAGAGATACTTAAGTTGGGGGCCCTTTGAAGGGTACTTAGGTATCAGGTTTGCTTATCTGTTGAAAAGACTTATGGCTTTGTGCAAAGAGCATTGGCACTGGTTTGAGACTTTGCTTTCAGCCTCAGCCTGTCCTCACTGCAGGCTCCCCTCATTTTCCTGGGCATTAGGCATGTCTTTTTCAGGTTTTGTATTTAATACATTAAGAGGTTGAATTGAATTAAGTGATTTTCAAGGGTTCTTCCTGCTGTAAAATCCTATGAGGAACGATCTTGCTCACAGGACTCCCAACACACACACACACAGGGTGGGCAGCGGGGTCATGCTTGAGGAACAAGAATTTCTTGGTACTGCGCAGGATGATTCAGGGACACAGGGCCCAGGCCATGAGGCCTGTGGCCACGTCCCAGTGTGAAGGGATACGAGGAGTTCAGGGTGGATGCAGCAGAAGCAGAAGGTTGGGGATGGGCACCAAAGTCACACACAGAAGCAGAATTTGCACTTAAGAAGGTGATAGGATACATTTCTTCTTATATTAGAAAAAAAATTCCCTGATTGACCTTTTCTGCATTATTTTCCCTTTGAGGTATTTATTTTAAACTTCTTTTTTTTTTTAAGATTTTATTTATTTATTTGACAGAGAGAGATCACAAGTAGGCAGAGAGGCAGGCAGAGAGAGGGGAGGAAGCAGGCTCCCTGCTGAGCAGAGAGCCCGATGCGGGGCTCGATCCCAGGACCCTGAGATCATGACCTGAGCCGAAGGCAGCGACTTAACCCACTGAGCCACCCAGGCTCCCCTTTAAACTTATTTTCAGATTGGCCTGGGGAGCCCCATGTCCCGTGGCTGCTATTGACCTTTGTGTGAAGTTTATCTCTGTTTTCTGAAAAGGTCTCTTTTGTTGATCATATCTCATCATGATTCCAGAAGAATGGCCCTCTCAGCTAGAGAAGGAACTGTTTTAGTATTTGATTAGCAGTAATTTAGATACATAGTTTAACCTGAAAACTAATGACTTGCTATTTGTGCTGGATCCTGCTTATGGACTAGCACTGCAGTCAAGTCTGGGGTGTGATTCGGCCCTCACTACCTGACAGAAGGGCCACACACGTGAGCTCAGAAATACAGCGTATTGAGGTCAGAGTGTGTGTGTGTGTGTGAGTGTGTGTGAGTGTGTGTGTAATATGTAAGAGATACAGATGTCACAACACTTGGATGACTGGCCTCCCTTCCTTCTTTCTCTGCCTCTCTCCCCTTAGTTTATACCAAAGGTTAAAGTTAACTCAGAGAGAAGCCTGAGAAAATGTATTTGGTAAAAAAGAGGCTTTATCTGGGTAGAAGTTTGTAGATTCCCTATGGAGAACACTGGTGATCTGTTCCTGAACAGTAGCCACATGCGGCGTGGGACTGGGCAGCCCGTGCCCCCTGACTGTTGGGGAATGTTTGGAAACACTTCACAGGTGGGGTGAGGGGAAAGTCTGTTACTCTGTTCTGAACCTTCATGCCTATAGCAGGACAGTCACTGGGACAGATGCTCCCTGTGACGGGGTCTTCTCTTGTCTGAAAAAACTCTCGAGAAAACTATGCATGCCTTATATGCAGGCACAGACTTTCTGCAGATAAATTTTAAGTGATGTCCTGTGTGGAACACTCTTGAATTGATGTCACAATGAGTCTCTACCGAAAAGCAGCTACCTTTGCAAACCAGGCTGCACAGTGTAATGTTGGGGTCTCCACAAGGGCCCCCAATGAACAAATAATACCACTCTTCCCTGCATGGCGGCAGAAGAATTTAATTGAAACAACAACAAAAACAGTCATCAGCTTTATTGCTTTTGGAAGCCAACTCTGGAAGACGAAGCTCTAGGTCTGTTAACCAAAAGATCTGCTAACGCTACCCCTCCCGCCCCGCCCCCCCCCCACCTTTTCCCATGTTGTGCTAGAGAGAGCAGGCTTCCTCCATTCAGAAAAGTGGGGAAGCAGCACATAGCACACTCCTTGAAGTTAGGCAGTTCCCAAGAGGTAAGGCTGAGCTGGCTGAGCACGCCCCATTGAATTTTCTCAAATTTACCAGTTAAGCTAATTACTCCCTTCACTTCCCCTAGGCACCCCCTTACTAAAAAGAGCCCAGTTGTATACTTAGGAAAAGTTCTTTCTCATAGAATCCAGAAATGGGGGGGGGCGGGTACCTGGGTGGTGCAGTCAGTTAAGCGTCCAACTCTTGGTTTCAATTCAGGTCATGACCATAGGGTCATGAGATCAACCCTTGCCTTGAGTTCCAAGCTCAGTGTGGAGTCTGCTTAAGACTCTCTCTCCCTCTGCCCCTCCCCCACCTCTCTGTCTCTTTCTCTCTCAAATAAATAGATAAATCTTAAAAAAACAAAACAGAAAAACCAGAAGGGGCGAAACAGAACTCTCCTCCAAAATGTTCCAAGATTTTATACATTTCAGGGTTAGGTGCTCAGGTCTTAAAAGAAGTTAAAGAAGAGACCAGGTTATGGTTGGGGTTCTATTGCTCATAAAGCCACCTAAAACCTAATAGTATGAGAAATCTGGATTCACAAGTATAATACTTGACATTTGCCCAGCTTTTACTACATTATCTCACTTTACCCCAAACACACTATGATATTGGTATTAGTGCTCTCAGTTATCCAAGGAAGAAATTGACGCACAAAGGCATGTTTAACTGAGAAGGATAACTAGTTAAGAGGCAGAGTTTGGATTCAGGACCCTATCTTTCTGACTCTAGAGGTAGGGTCTGGCACAGTCCTCCAGGTGGTCATAACCTTCACAGTTACTTGTTTGATTCCATTTTATTTCAAACCTCTTTTTCAGTTGCTGTTCAGGACTGTTCAGAAGTGTAGAGAGGATGGCATCATTAATTATTTGCATCAGTCTTATCTCTGTCTTATCCTGTTTGTCCATCTGTTTTCACCTAGGCAGACTGAAAAGCTCCCAGGTAGATGGTTGTCTTTTCTCTCTTGAGAGTTCAGTTTGAATCTTCCAGTAGGATCACTCTAGCAGAGGTCACAGCTGAATTATAACCTAGTGTGTTATATATTCAATGTAAAGTGTTTTGAAGTTTTAAGTGAGAAACTTCTTTACTCCGTTCTAAAAAGTGTTTGAGAGATTAGTGGGAGGGCATGGGCCATACAATTTGCCCTGATATATCCACATTCATGAAGTAATATTGCACTAGATTTTATTATATGCGAAAATTCTGGAACTCTCTTACAGTATTAAGCTAAGTGCATTATAAATGTTCGGGAATGTTGACTCATCATCAGATCACTTAGATTACTGTTTCTTTTTGCCTGAGAATTAGAAAGACTTTTAATTAGAACTACAAATTAAGCAGGAAGGAAGCATTTGATTTCTTTGTTTCCTCTTATGCAGGGTTCCCCTTGTCCCCCTTCCCTCACCCTGTTTCTTACTCCTAAACACATATTTGCATTGAATGGAGTCATTTTCTGTTACTCATGTAATTTCTTCATGTTCTGTCCAAAGTTACAGTTCCCTTTGTCACCAGTCCCCGTGTCAATAACTGCATAATGGTTTTCCATGGGTGGAGTGCTTTCATAGGCATTGTCTCTTTAATGTTCAGAGTAATCTTGAGAGAGAAGCACCATTACCTTTAAAGACAAAACTGAGGCTTATCAAGGGTGTCTTGTCCAAAGACAAAGCCAGTTAGAATCATTTCCAGCTGCTGGATCCAGATCTTCTCTTAAACCACAAAAGTTCAAGAAATACATGTTTTTGGGAGTAGCCCGTGACCAGGTACATTAGGGCTAAGTCTTTGGTTTCTCCCATCCCTTCCCCCAACCTCCTTAGATAGGCCTTAGAAGGTCTTCTGTTTTTGTTTTGTTTCTTTGTTTTTTATTGTGAACTACCCAACGATCTAAAGAGGGAGTCTTAATTAAGGTCAGAGTTTTGGAGTCGGCTTGGCTACTTAACCAGTTCTACAACCTGGGACAAAGTTTTAATCTTGGTATGTCTCAAGTTTCTGTAAGTACAAAATGTGGGGGAGAATAATAATGCCTAACCCATGGGGTTGTTATAAAAATGAAAATAGATGCAAAGTAAGAAATGTTATTATTGTTACTGTTACATAATCCGGTTGAATAGAATTTTAAGCATTCTTAGATTTCAGTGTCTGTTTGGCCTCTCAAGAATCTGACTATTAAAAAACTTGCATCATAATATGACTCAAAGAGTGATAATGATGATAGCAGACCAGATTACTCAGTGCCTATTGTGTTCCAAACATTTTACATATACCCTCTTGAAATAGCACAACAACCTTCTCTAGATGCTGTGCTCTGAGCTCCTGGGTTATATTGTTCTAAATCTTGCCTGTGATTGCTGTCAATTTTACCCATCTCTTCATGCTTAAAATAGTATTCTTCTGAAAATTAGAACTGTATTTTCCAATATCCAGTCTTCTAGCCCATTTTGTTCTCTCTACCCCCCTTCACAGATCTCTTGCAGTGGTTCCAGATGTCCTACACAAGTTCCCATAGTGCCAGGGATAAAAATTTTTCAGATCCCGAGACTCCAATTCACTTAGAGTGGCTAAGAGTAAATAAGTCTGTTGACAGTTACAGGAACCGACTTCCTGGAATGCGAACATTTTTCCTTTAACGCAGGACTTTCCCAAGAAAGAATTGTCATACTCTGTCTCAGAGAGAAAGAAGGAAATGGTAATTGACAATGACCTTTATCCCTGTATCCGATAGAGGTTCTGAGTGACATCAAACCACTGGTGTACACCTGTGCTTTAAAAAGTAAAAATACATTTTTTAATTTGCCTTACTTTTTCTTTTTTGGGGTTAAACAACAGAAATTTACTTTTCATAGCTCTGGAGGCTGGAAAAACCTTGCCAGCACGGTTAGGTTCTGGTAAGAGCTGTCTTCTTGACTTGTAGAAGGCTGCCTTTTCCCTTGTCCTCAGGTAGCAGAGAGAGTAAGTAATTGAGAGAGTAAGCTCTGATGTTTCTTCCTCCTCATATAAAGGTGCTGATTCCAAGACCGGGCCCCACTCCCATGATCTCATCTGAACCCAATTACCTCCCAAAGGCTCCACCTCCTAATACCATCCCTGGGGGTTAGAGCTTTGCATATGAATTTCTGGGGCACACATTTGTTCCACAGCAGAAGCATAATAAAAATTAGCAATATTTAAATCAACATAGGGTTGTTATTGCAAATCTTATAGACCTTAAAAGAATCATAAGGGAATATTATGAAACTGAATGTCAATAAATTCACCAAACATGAAATGGAAAACTTACTTAAAAGGCCTAACTTTCTGAAACTGACATGAAATGAATAAAAAAATCTGAGTAAAAATCTGAAAATCGAGGTTAGTATTATATTAATGTTAAAAATTAAATTGTTAATTTTTAAAAATTAAAAAAAATCTGCCTCAGTTTTTAAATTTCAATTATTCTGTTAGCTTTGTCATTCCTTTCTTATCCTCCATGCCCTTGTTTGTACATGCCTTACATACTGGGTTCCCAAATCCTATGTCTTTTTTTTAACCATAAAAATATTTTCTAGCTAGTCCAAAGATTTGGAAATAATAGAGCAAGTGGCTACTGACTTGGAGAAGTTCATTTTCCCCTTAAAAAAATTAATGGTGGCAAGATCGGATCCACCCTGCCCAAGTTTGGATCAAAGATTTGCCATCTTCCTTATTACGGAGAATCCAAGCCGATCTCTACTGGCCTCCAGAAAGCCTGTATCTCAGAGAGTATTACTCTCTTTAAGAAAACATTTTTTTTTTTTAAAGGCTGCCTTTTCTTCAGCAGAATATGAGTATGTGGTGAATTAAACCCCACCAAATAAATCGCATCTTCTCCTACTATCCTTCTGCTCTTCTTGCTGGTTCTCACCATCACACATTCTCTTCCGAATGGTGAGGATCCCGCGTCTGTGAAATGGTGGCTCAGTACGGGTGCCTGCTGTGAGCACATGTGCCTGATCCATCACTGCTGTTGCTGTCTCTGCAGTATAACAAGGTGACATGTGATGTTTCCATCTTTGGAATGTTTACTCCCATTTTCAGTGCTAGCATGTCTGCGCTGGTGACTGAATAAGTGAGTGAGGGAAGGAGTGAGAGTGTTAACTTGTATGGATATTGAAGAGCCAGAAAATGATGGGGCGTGAGTGAGAGAGAGAGAGAGAGAGAGAGAGAGAGGCCTCTGTAGGGTTTGACCTGCTTATACTGACTTCACCTGGTTTGGAAATAACACGGGCATTTGGAAGCTTAGAAATCGTGCATGTCTTTGAAGATTAAATTGAGGCAGCCATGTTTCTCCCAGCTAATCTAACATGCAGTGATATGGCAGCCCAAAGTTGGGGAGGGAGATTAGTTGTGGGGAGAAAAAAGCTGCCTTTCAGACAGGAATCTCTCTAAGTTGGGGTTGTCTTGTGAGCAAAGATGGCATTTAATGAGTTGGCAGGAGTAAAACAGTACAAAAAGGTTGATGAAATCAGATTTTTAGGCATGTCCTTTAGTGGAGCCTGGGAAGGTCACATGATATTCATCTTATGCATGTGTGTTTTTGCGCACATGCGTGCACACACACACACACACACACACACACACACATACACACAGTCCTCTAAGATAAAAACCTAATCTGCCTTTATTTGGCTTCTGGGGTATCAGCGAAGAGTTCCATGTACTATTCTAGCCATAAAGAAAAAATGATGGGAAGAGAAGATATCAGACTAGTCATTCTTCAGTTCTGAAGAGCTGGAATTTTAGGTAAGACATGGGAAAAGAGCAGCCCATTTGAGCAAGAAGTGGGACAGATACCTTCGTCTTTGAGGATGGGAGCCTTCAGAGCGGCACAGCAGCTGGTAGGACTGGCCCTCAGTTGGCAGTGAGCTTGCAGACGCGGGTGGGCATCCCCAGATAACTAAAGTATAGGAGGTTCAGTTTGTTTTCACTTTTTGGTTTCACTTGGGTGCAGAGGATCCTTCATTTACTGTCCTCTGTTCATCAGCAAACATTCAGTGACGTTGGCTCTGTGCCAGGCACCATCCTAGCTCCTGTGACCCCAGCACTGAAAATGACATGGAACACCCCACGTGTGGAGCACTTCTAGGGCATTTTCCTTAGCTTCCTGGGGTGAATTGCCCTGTTGGCTGATCCTTCCAGAAGGAGTTCTCCATCCCATAGATGAGATACTTCTTTCCCCCAACTTGTATCAACTTTGGTTTTTCTCCTTCTGTCCTGCCCACTGTACTACCAGCTGTAGTACTGTCCCATACTACCAACATCTCTTTAGAGGTGGTCGCAGCTAGAGAAGATGGATCTCTCAAGGGTATATGAGAAAATTGCTTTATTTCTTCCTCATCCTGGCAATTTGAATTTGAATGTGAATTTTCAACTAATAAGGCAGAAGACATCAATAGGAAAAGAAAAATAAGAACTTTCCCTGCCAGGGTTGCCTAGTTACCTTGTCAACATTCCCTTGCAGCCCAGCCGAATTCTCTCTGCATATTTTTATAGTGCCCATGTTTTATTGCTATAATTGATCTATTAAGCAGAAAATATGGAGAACACATGGAGCTCCTGTCAGTTTTATGCTGTTTATTTGGGTTTCCATTTTTCTCTTTCCACAAGACCTCATTCTTCACTGTCCTTTTCATTCCCAACTGGAGTAATCCTATGAAGAAATCACATCACTAGCCATGTTGGTGCATTTAACTTTGTGGCTTATAAAGCAAAAGCCAATACACCAACCTCAAACCAGACAGCAGATTGTGGACTTTTCTAAGGCAGACACCAAGTTTTCGTTAGTTCTGTGTCTGTGGTGCCTAGCCTTGAGTCTGGCACATTCAAGGTCTTTAGTAGATTTCCATTGATGGAATGATCAGTTGGCTTCAGGATTTTATTGAGAACCAGCATCATACTGGATGCTATTCATAACATAAAAACAAAACTTAAGACTTGTTCCTTCATTTCGGAGACTGGACAAGGACAGAGAATAACAACTGTGTTGTTGCTAACGTTACATTAACATCAGCCAAAGAAGCTTTCCTGCACGAGGCTGTGGCCCCATTAGCGGCATCCACGTTCTGTCTGGCATTTATGGAGAGCTATTCACTGGCTGCCTCCTGGGTTCTGGGCACTGTGCTCTCCAAATCAGTCCAGTTCAATAGACCTGGTCATGGGCACCATCTGTCAAGGCATTTGTATTCAAAACAGTGAGTTTCCCCCCATTCTTTTTAAACACACACACACACACACACACACACACAAACACAACTGAAGACGATGTTTATGAAGCAAACTGTTGACAAAACAACAAATGGAAATTTATGTTGTCATCCCTTTGCCCGGTCAGTCAGGCAGCCCTCCAACTCTGTGCTCCTCAAAGTGTATACTTCTGAGATTTTGTTAAAGTACAGACTTAGATCTGCTAGGTCTGGGGCAAGGTGTGAGTGCATGCATTTCTAACAAGCTCTCTTAGTGACCTAAAGTGTTCTCCAAGGACAGTAGATTTGACATCACCAGGGAGCTTGTTAGAAGTGCAGATGCTGGGATGCCTGGGTGGCTCAGTGGGTTAAAGCCTCTGCCTTCAGCTCAGGTCATGATCTCAGGGTCCTGGGATCAGGTCCCGCATCGGGCTTCCTGCTCAGCAGGGAGTCTGCTTCCTCCTCTCTCTTTCTCTCTCTCTCTCTGTCTCTCTCTGCCTGCCTCTCTGCCTGCTCATGATCTCTCTTTGTCAAATAAATACATAAAAAATCTTATTTAAAAAAAAAAGAAAGAAAGAAATGCAAATGCTTAGACCTCACCCCAGACCTACTGGATCTGAACCTGCATTTTAATAAGATCCCAGCTTCACATTGGTGAAGTGCTGCTCTAACCCTTTAATAAGCACAGTGTATAAACTACGGGCAGGAGTCTTGATGGAGCTCTGGGTTGGTCAGTAAGGCCAGGTGGGTTTCCTGTTCCCTTGTTCATTTCAGATCTCCTCTGGGTATCTGCCCTAATAACAGCATTTGACAATCAAATAAAGACATAGGTGCCTTTTGGTTCAGCTGTTCAGTGGTGTTATGAAATTGTTATTATCCATTTGTTTGTTATCCAATTATTATTATCCATCTGGATTGCCGATGTCTTTAACCATGGGAGCCCAATCACCAATCTATCCCTTCTCCAGAGAACTTTATTCTAGGTGAAAAAGTTTGAGCAGAAGACACATCCTCGTGTTTGAGCATGTCAGAATGGTTAATGCGAGCACTAGAGGAGACCCAGAGTTTGTTTCCTTACCCGCTAAAATAGAGATAAAAAACCTGTTCTAGCTTCCTTTCTAGTCTTGTTGAGGAGCTTTGAAAGCATAAAAATGTTCATGAGATTTTAAAGCAGTGTTAGTGAGAAAAACAATCACGTTCGTTTCACTGCCAAAGAGTTCTGGGTTCAAAATTTAGCCTCACCTTTTGTGATTTCTGCCAAATTATTTAATCTACTTCAGCCTCAGTTTCTTTCTATGCTAAGTGGTCATAGAAACATCCACCATACAAGACTGCAGTGGGGATTAAATGGTAATATACGTAAATGATCTGGTGCATAGTAGAGTTTAATAAATGGTACACAGTAGCGGCACATTAAGGGACATGATTGAGAAATAAAACCTGCAAAGGTGATTTTTTTCCTCCGCCGGTAAAGCCTTTTACATTGAGGCAAAAAGGAGGCGTGACTTTCAAGCTGGTTCAAGTCCTGAATAAATGCCCAGCCAGTTCAAGAGACGGATAGCTTCAAGTTGATTATCAAGTGTCTCTGGAAGAAAAATCTCTAAACTTCATATGAGGTTTTACTATTTACTGAAGTGTTTGTGAGTACCAGCCACTGCTGGGCTCCGTGACAAGGAGTCACTGTGATTATTCTGTGTCATTCACGCCCTGTCCTCAGAGGTGCTGGCGGCTCTTTCCGGGGTGAGCCTGCCGGTGTGTGGAGGAAGGTTTCAGCTTGGTGTCCATGCAGGCAAATCCTCCAGGCCCCAGGAAAACAGCCCAGCAAGTGATAGCGAGGGTCATGTAAGGCAATGAAAGAACATTGTTCTGAGGACCGTGGTAACTGATGGCCCCTCGTTGTCAGAATAACAGAACAGCAAGTCTTACTTGCTGGAGACAAGAAGGGGCGGCTGGTGGGTGGTTGCTGCTTTTCTGTCAGCAGTTAAGCCTTTGTGATACAGAGGGACTATTGTTTTGTTCTTTTTTTTTTTTTTTTTAAAGATTTTATTTATTTATTTGAGAGAGAGAGCGAGAGAGAGCCGGGGAGCCGTAAGCAGAGGGAGAAGCAGCCGCGTGGAACATGATCCCAGGACCCCTGAGATCACAGCCTAAGCCGAAGGCAGACGCATAACCAACTGAGCCACCCAGGTGTCCTGAAGTTGGGTTTTTAAAAAATTTAATTAATTTATTTATTTGAGAGAACAAGAGAGAGGGTGTGTGGGAGGGGCAGAGGAGGAGGGAGAGACAGAATCCTGAGCAGCCTCTGCGCTGAGCGTAGTGCCAAGTCAGGTGCATCTCGCGACCCCGGACTCCATGACCTGAGGCTTCACTGACTGGGCCACCCAGGCACCCCACTGTTGAGTATTTTAAAAGAAAAAAAAAAAAAAAACCCTCACCATCCCTTCTCTATCTTCCCAACCTCTAGCTCATATTTTTTGGAAAAGCACTTTTAGGGCCCTCAGTTTTCTCATCTTTCCAGGCCGACCAAGCCTTTGGGAAGGTATTTCTTTCAGGGAAAGATTGCCTCTTTCTTTTCCGGGGGTTTGCAGAGTTTGCATGGTGATTTCCTTTGTGGTGATAGTTTGAAGCACCCCAGCAGTGTGATTTCACAGACGATCTCAGGCAGAGAGGGCCATGGAGCCTGCTTTTCCACGTGGATCTCTTTGTGGGGGGTGTTTATGCTCAATGCCATGTGAGGAGGAGGAGGAAAACCCCACCTGGTCCCTGTGGCATTTCAGTGGAAAGAAAGCTAATAGAAAGAGAGAGAGATAAGAGGGAGGCAGTGAGCAGACAGGGGCTGCGGAGGGTGCCCGGAGGAGGCAGGCACCTGAATCATCAGCGGTTCTGAGCACAGAGCAGCCTGTGAGAGGGAGTACCCATGTCTCAGGTGGTTTTGATTTTATGCTTTTACCTGAATAACATAAGGTTGAATGCGTCGCTAAGCCGTGTTTGAGTGTGGAATAGCAGATCCCCATCTGAGTAGGGGCAAATGCAACACAGTGGGATCCGTGCCCCAAGTCCATTGGTGCAGACTCTGTCATGGGCTCTTCTGAATCTGGCCACAGTTGGTGGTCCATTGTGCTAGGACTTGATCCATGGATGGTTCAGTTATCTGCTCTCTGTTTCCAAGCCACAGGACACCATCTTTACATCCAACCAGTCAATACTTGTGGTCTTTAGGGAATTTGTGGATGGAAGGTCTGGGTTAAAGGGGTTTCAGGAACCATCAAGAAAGAAACGTTGAAGGACATCGCTTTTTAGAATATAAGGCTGTGTGCAATGAACATTTACTAGGAGTCAAGAAACTTGATTTTGATCCTAACTATGCCCATGATAGCTATGGGACATTGTTAGGCAAGTTAACTTTATCTCTTAGAGATCCAGAGATAGTGACAACTACGACAAATGGGCTATAAACCACATTGGGATTTTGTAAGGTCAAATGAGGTAGTAAAGAAAGCACGGAAGACCAAAACTACACTTTCCAAAATGGTAGCCATTAGCTGCATGTGGCTATTTGAATTTCAATTTGTTCAAGTTCAATAACATGAAAAATTCATTTCCTCAGCCACACTAGCCACATTTCATGTGCTCGCTAGCCACATACGGCTAGTGGGTACCGTATTGGACAGCAAAGATATAGAACATTTGCATTATCACAGAAAGTTTTGTTGTACACCTATGCCTCAATACTCTAGGTTATGACAACAAAGATGAAAAGGATGAAATATTATAGAGGTGATAAATGCTGTCAGAGTTAAGGATTCCTGGAAAGAAAGAAAAACCCTCTGAAGTCAGCTGAGGTAAAACAAGAGATTAATTTTTTTAAAGATTTTATTTTTTTATTGAGAGAGAGCACTAGAGAGAGTGAGCATGCACAAGTAGGGGGCAGAGGGAGGGGAAGAAGGAGGCTCCCCACTGAGCAGGGAGCCCGATGTGGGGCTCGAGCCCAGGACCCTGGGATCATGACCTCAGCCAAGGGCGGATGGCTTGACCAACTGAACCACCCAGGTGACTGAGCCACCTAAGAATTTATCTGACTAATTCAGGGAAAACCTATGGATCTCAAGGGCTGGAATCCAGCTAGACTTTAAAAATAACTGGAACTATTTCCTAGAAGACTATGAGGAACTCACAAAGCCACTCTCCTCACTGTTTCTCTTTATCTCTTATCTTTTTCTCCCTGTAGCCACTTGTGCTCTTGTATCTGTTCTTCTGTATGTCAGTGACGTTTTCCTTCTCCTCTCTCCCTGCACCTTTATTCTGCTTCCTTCCTGGTTCTTCTCTCCTTCTTCCTCTGTCTGCACAGCAGCTTTCTTAACTGCACTGCATGTGGTCCAGATAGGGTTCAGCCAGGCCCAGTTTTCATTGTATCTCAGGAACAATGCCTGAAAAAGTCTGGGCTCTGATCCCAAATTCCAAAGAGAGAGATTCTTTTTTTTAAATTAGCATATAGTATATTATTTGTTTCAGAGGTACAGACCTGTGATTCATCAGTCTTACACAATTCCCAGCACTCACCACAGCACATACCCTCCCCAATGTCTGTTACCCAGCCCCTCCATCTCTCCCACTCTCCTCTCCTCCAGAACCCTCAGTTTGTTTCCTGAGATTAAGAGTCTCTCATAGTTTGTCTCCCTCTCTGGTTTCATTTTGTTTCATTTTCCCCTCACTTCCCTATGATCCTCTGTCTTGTTTCTCAAATTCCTTGTAACAGTGAGATCATAAATTGTCTTTCTCTGATTGACTTATTTCACTTAGCATAATATCCTCTAGTGTCATAGACGTCATTGCAAATGACAAGATTTTGAGGGGCTTTTTGATGGCTGCATAGTATTCCAATATGTGTTATATATGTCACATCTTTATCCATTCATCTGTTGATGGACATGTAGGTTCTTTCCATGGTTTGGCTATTGTGGTCATTGCTGCTATAAACATTCAGGTGCACGTGGCCCTTCAGATCACTACATTTGTATCTTTAGTGTAAATACCCAGTAGTGTGATTGCTGGGTTGTAGTGCAGCTCTATTTTCAACTTTTTGAGGAACCTCCATACTGTTTTCCAGAGTGGCTAAGCCAGCTTGCATTCCCACCAACAGTATAGAAGGATTTCCCTTTCCCAGGAGAAATATTCTTATTAGCCAGCATGGTGTGATAGCCACCCCTGCTCCATTCAGTTATGTTTAAGAGCATGGGATGGTCATCCTGTGCTTACTCAATAAAGGCATAGTGGGGAGTGGGGCAGATGCTCTAGAAAGGCACATATGTGAGATGGGGCTGGGGCCTTGACTAAGTGTTCTTGTTAATATCTTGGAGAATCCATTAGCCTATGACCACAGAGGAAGAGTTGCGAGAGATTTGATCAAGGCCATGAAGAAAAAGAGTTATTTGTGTGGTTTGGATCACCATTATACATGCTCGGGTTCTGGCATGTCCTCAGTATCTTTATACCTGGGTGGAAGTAGGTACTGGCAGAAGCAAGGTGGAAATCAGATCTCAGCATTTGTCATTTCTTACATGCAGTTTGGATGCTAATAAGAGCCTTTTCTCTACAGCCTTTAGGAAGAAACATGAGGTTCTCTTGGAGACTATTCAAAAGGAAGATGGAGGGGGCCGCCTAAAAGAGATTAAAAGCTGCAGACCGCAAGCCTGGGGCCAGAGGGCTGGCAGTGGAAAACCCTGCTGGGTTGTGACCTCTCCCTGAAAAGTTCTAGGTGCCTTTTTGCTTCCTGCAAAAAAAAGGAAGAGAAGGAGAAGACCATGTCCATAGCCTTGAAGCAAGTGTTCAACAAGGACAAGACCTTCCGGCCCAAGAGGAAATTTGAACCTGGCACGCAGAGATTTGAGCTCCACAAACGAGCTCAGGCGTCCCTCAACTCCGGCGTGGATCTGAAGGCAGCTGTGCAGCTGCCCAGTGGGGAGGACCAGAACGACTGGGTGGCGGTGCACGTGGTAGACTTCTTCAATCGGATCAACCTCATCTATGGCACCATCTGCGAGTTCTGCACTGAGCAGACCTGCCCTGTGATGTCAGGGGGCCCCAAATATGAATATCGGTGGCAGGATGACCTCAAGTACAAGAAGCCAACTGCCCTCCCAGCTCCTCAGTACATGAACCTTCTTATGGATTGGATTGAGGTCCAGATCAACAATGAGGACATATTTCCAACCTGTGTGGGTAAGTCTGTGGCCGGCTTCTTGCGTATTTTGGTGCATCCCACCCAAGCGCAGGAAGTTTGCAGAAGCTTCTTCTAGGACTGTCTTTGAATGCTGGGTAACACCATGTTGATGTTTCCTTAAATTCCGCCATACCTGCAGTGTCTTTTTCCATATATAAGAACCTCCTTGAAATTTAAAAAAAAAAAAATTAGAGGACTACTTATATATTTATTTTGTGGACCGCAGTGGTACACATACCACATGCTAGGGAACATTGTCTTGGTGAAATGTTAAATTTGATCTTGCTGGTTTTCTTAGGACTAGACTCTAAACTCACCTAGTTATCCTCATAGAATTTTTATATTTTGGCTAGCTAACTAGTTAAAGTTACATTAACTCTGTGCATTTACTGGTATTCATCTCTCAGGTCGGAGAAGCCCAGTTTGAGAATCTGCGGGCTTGTTTGGGGATCAAGCAAACAGGGGTTGGTTTTCCAGGGAAATAGAGGTCCTGGCATTCTGTTCTGCCCACTGTTGATCATTTGTTATTAATTCCAGGCTGTACTGTTAACTGTAGACACTCGTGTAAGCTGCTGGACCCACTAGGACACTTGAGATGCAAATACTTTCATTTGCTTAGTGCTCTGAGCCATAAAACTCTTCAAGGAGGAGGACCAAACCTTCTTTCCCTTTTATATTTCTTTATGCTGCTGATAATTGGATTTGTCTATGCACTGACAGGCTAAATTTAAAATTCAGGTTTGTTTGTTGTTTTTGTTTTTGTTTTTTAGGCCCAAGATTCAGTAGGAATGAGCAATCTCCTACTTCTACTCTTGTGTTTCCAGGGTCTAACACGGTACCCTGGAACCTTTGTAGGCAATCAGGAAATATTTGTAGAATGACTGAGAAAATACTTGTGCTGTTGGACAGTAGTATTAAAAAGCTCTGAGATGGTTTGGGATATAAAAGAGGCATTTGGAACACATTGCTGAAATCCCCTCTAGATGGGATGTATGTGTCCCCATGTGGCATATGGGAAGTGGAGGTGGGGGGTATGGAAGTAATTAAGCTAATACCAGGGGGAGAGAAGCATATGCATTGATTAGGGCAGTATGGACATCTTGAAATATTCAGCACACAGACCGATTTGCTCAGAGTCACTGTGCTGCCTTGACTTGTCCAGCTCCCTCATGTTCCTGCTCTGTGCCGTTCCTTGCTAAGGAAGGAGGTGGCATGTGGGGTTGTGCAAACTCCCTTGGCTCACCAGCACAGAAGGAAGAAGGCAGGGTTTCAGAACTCCCCCAACCATATAATAGGCACCTCAGGGGAATGGGAAGCTCTTAGGTTCCTATCTTTTTATACTTTCATTGACCGTCTGAGGCTTCTTTTGTTGCTAGGAAGAATTTCCCCAACTGCCAGTGCTCTGTGCTGAACATGTGATAGCAATAAAGATAAATAAATGCGGGCAAGGATACGTCCTCTTTGTCTTTCCCCTTCTGTTTCTGCTCCTTGATGCTTTGAACTCTGGGCACTTCAACTGTCTCTGGCAGCTGTGGTTACCACATAGAGTTGGTGACCAGAAATAACATCGCAGAGCCATGGTGTGTTACTTGAGAGTAAGGAAGCTTCTGGCAGTCTGCTTGGAAACTAGGACATCATAGATGGCTTTAGACTTTACTAGGAGGAAATCAGCGGATGCCGCCATATCCCCCTGGGTCACTGACGTTGCTGTCTTTTTCCAGACATTTCCTTAGCCATTCAGTGGGCTTGCAGAACATACTCACCTGGTCAGAATCCTCTGCTTCCGCTCTGCCCAACCTTTGCTCCATAGTACATAGTTCTAAGAGATCTAAAAAGGGGCACCGTATTTTTTTTTTTTTTCCGTGCATGGGAAATAAGTTGGAATGTGCTGAGTGAAAACAGTTTCTTTACTGCAGGACTTTTAATGTGCTAATGTACGTTATAAATCTCCAAGAAAGGAATATTTTGTTTAGTATGTAGTATTTCCTAATTTGAACCAGTATTTTTTTTTTTTTTTAAATGAAGCACCATTAGCATCTTTGGGGAAGTGTTAATCTATGTAAGTTAGAGTTGTCAAACATTTATTTGTATCAGAATTGCATGGGCCTTCTGTTCAAAATGCAAATTCTTTGTCCCTCCCCCTTAACAACCAAATCAGAATCTCTTAGATGAGACCTAAGAATCGGTACTCGTAATAAGCACCTGCCACTCTTTTGTTTATTTTAACTTTCCAGAATGCTTTTCATTCCCCCAGAAACAGTCTGTTTCTTACCTCTCTGGTTTTATCCATTTTGTTTCTCCTTCTGGAATCCCCCATCTTCTCTAGTGAGTTTTCCTGCATCCTTTATACCATGTCCTCTGTGAAGGCTTTCGCCCGTGAGACTATAAAGCCCCTTAAGGTGATGGAATGTATTTTATTCATTTGAATATTCCAGTCCTAAGTCCAGTCTTGCTGCCTTACAAGTTATTACATGGATGAGCAGACAGGTTGATGGATGGAAGGATGGAGGAAAAAATAATCTTTATAAAGTCCACCATGTCTGTAGTGCTGGTGATCGAAAGTTAAACAGAACCTCTGAATCCCTTCATCACCGTCCTCACTGTTCTGCACCTTCATAGAGTTCAATTTTCTCTGTTTAATTTTCCAGTGTGGAATGTTAAGGGTCAGTAAAAACCATCACCCTCCACCATTGCCCTAAAGGTCTTCATCAGCATCCTGCTCACCTCTGTCATTTGCCCTTGGATTATATTGTTGCCATCTTTTGAAAAAACTTATCTTTAGGAGCCACTTTCTCTGTTAGAATTCATTTCCTCTTCGTCTTCCTCCCCCTGATTCCAACCTACTTTTCTCTCTCTCTCTCTCTCTCTCTCTTTTTTTAATCTTTGTTCTCCCATGAGTCATTATCATGGAAATGATCAAGATGTCTGTCAGGATAAAGTAAAAGAAGAATTCTCTGCAAACAGCAGACCCCGGGTGGATGAGAAATGGGGAGTTCTGCTTAGCATTAGGGCTTTGAATCCCAGGCATATTTCTGTGTTCTTGCCTGGGCATTGAGAGTTGTTCAGACTTCACCTCCTCCCCACTGTGATCCAAGGAAGTGGGACCGGAAAACACTGACAGATGTGAAGGTTTCACCCTCAGTTAGGTATGAAAGCATATAAACAGCTGTTGATCTCTGCCATTGAAACACAGGGGGAACGAAAAGCTTTCATCTGTTCCTGGATCCTAGTTTAACTAGGATGCCCGTACTATTTTGAAGTCCAGCGTTCTCAGTTGGGAGCATACCAAACAGATGTGGCTCCCTTGTGAACCACAGTCTCCTCCACTCCCCCTTGATCCCCTTAAGCTTCCTTTGTGAAAAAGTCAACAGATGTCCCTGTGAAAGCTTCTAAAACCTCCTTCAGTGCAGAAGCAGAGGCCACCTCCTCTTGCAGTGTATCTCCTCAACCACTTGTAGAGATAACAGCAGGAAAATAGCTACATCGTTCTTTATTCTATGGCCTATCTAGTTAACAATAATTTTTATGTTCTAGCCCTCAGCTTCTCTGTTTTTCTGTTATATAATAGGACGTCATATCTTAGTTCTAACACTAAGAAAAAAATGAGTGGAAAACTTAGAGCTCCTCCAACTCATGTTTTTAAAAAGTCTCTGAACAGGAGGAATAAGAACATTTAAAAATTAATTACATGATCTCACCTACCTTTATGGTTTTAGAATAGTTGGGTGTCATGCAAGGAGAGAGCAGGGAAGGAAAGCAAGAAAGGCAGTGGGGGTGGGGGACTCATGTCTGTTGGGCTTGCTAAGTGCCACTGTTAATCTTTCTTAATTCTTACAGCAACTCAGTTAATTAAAATTTCATTTACCAGGAGGATGCTGACATTTAAGTAAGCTAAGGGGCTTTCCCAAGGTCATAGAGCTAGTAAGTCATTAGAAGTCAGAGTTTGGGTTCAAGAGTAGCAAAAAATCCATGCCCTTATTTCCCACTACCATTCATAGCATGAATTATTATTTGCAAATTTTCCTTCACGTGGCTAAAGATTTCTCCATCAGGAGGTTGCCATTAGGAGGTTTCTCCATTAGGAGGTTGCCTAGGATGGAGAAAATGTTACAAAACCTGACTTTGTTATAACTTTTAAGGAATTGATTCTTTTTTGGTTTTTGTTTTGTTTTGTTTTTGTTTGCTCCTGTTTAAAAAATCACCTACAAAATGCCTGAAGTGTATGTCCAGGCACTAGAAGTGTTTCCATGTTCCATTCTGAGATCAGGGAAGGGATGACTTAGCCTCTTGAAAACACTTTGTGAGCCCATAATGATCTATTACTATGGTTCATTGATTCTTTCATTTAATAAATGCTTGAAAAGCTCCTGCTCTGAAGCAGGCCCTGTTTTAGGCACTGAGAGAGCAAAGCAGAGTTCATGTCCTTGAGAAGCTTCCATAATGTCCAGAATGTCAAGTTGCTCTCTAGGTTTTTCCAAAATGGGTAGTTTGTTCAGTGATCAAGTGCATTGTGGAAATAGTTGCATCCCTTTGACTACCTTTCTCATGAGGCTACAGCTGAGTTTCATCCTCTGTCAAAATATTGTGGCAGTAAACATGAGATTATAAAACTGTCTGTGGGGAGAGCTCTTCAGACATGAGGTGTCAGGGAACTGGGTTTATAATTAGCCTTTAAATTTTATTTTTTTTTTCACTTTTTTTTATTATGCTCAGTTAGCCCCTGTATAGTAAGTACATCATTAGTTTTTTGGTTTTTTTTTAAGATTTTATTTTTTTGGCAGAAGGAGAGATCACAAGTAGGCAGAGAGGCAGGAGGGGGTGGAGGTGGGAAGCAGGCTCCCTGCTGAGCAGAGAGCCCCATGTGGGGCTCAGTCCTAGGACCCTGAGATCATGACCTGAGCAGAAGGCAGAGGCTTTAACCCACTGAGCCACCCAGGCACCCCACATCATTAGTTTTTGATGTAGTGTTCAGTGATTCATTAGTTGCATATAACACCCACTACTTATCACGTCACGTGCCCTCCTTAATGCCCATCACCTAGTGACCTCATCCCCCCACCCCTCTCCCCTCTAAAACCTTCTGTTTGTTTCCGGGAGTCCATTGTCTATCATGATTCGTCTCCTCTCCAGTTTCTCCTCCTTCAGTTTTCTCTCCCTTCCCCTATGGTTCTCTGTGCTATTCCTTCTCTTCCACATATGAGTGAAACCATACGATAATGGTGGTTCTCTGCTTGACTTATTTGACTTAGCACAATCCCCTCAAGTTCCATCCATGTCACTGCAAATGGTAGATATTCATTCTTTCTGATGGCTGAGTAATACTCTTTGTATATATGAAACACGTCTTTTTTAGCCATTCATCTGCTGAAGGGGCTCTTCATTCCTTCCACAGTTTTAGCCTTTAGACTTAAACTATTTTTTTTTTATTGTAGGTCTTCCTCATTTTTTGGTTTTGATATAAATCTGTGTAACACCGGTAAGACAGCGTGTACATCAGCAAAATGTATTTACCTGTGGTCAGGCTAACATTGGCCTTGCAGACGGAGACCTGAATTGATGCAAGGAGTTCTGCCCTCACAGGGTCTTCTGTGATGTTGGTAAAAGCATAACTGAGAACTGTAATTCGATTTTACAGGACTGTTGTAAGGATTAAAGGAGGCCCTGAGAGTAGAAACACCCAGCCCTGAGCCCTGATCATCTCTAAGTGGTGCTGAGAAACAAATGAGCTTATTGCTTTTCTCTCTCTGCATACTCTTCTGCATAACTATCAATGCAAACTCATGGTGACCACTGGCAATTTCTGAATAGTATCCCTAGAACAATAAAATGCATTGTAAAAGACTCAATAAGATTTTTAAAAGTTAGCAGTCTTCACTGCTGAATTGCTCTGTCTTAGGGTTGTAATCTCTCCATAGGTTGTCATCTCTCAAAGACTTTAGGAAATTTCAATGTTTTTTTAAGGAGCTAGAGCAAATCCTGGTTTGGGGCATGAACACCCAACTATTCAGGGAGAAAGCCATTTGGTGGGGTCTTCTCACTTGGTTTTCAGAAGATTGAGTCCTGAACCTGCCAATGTCCAGTGTTAAAGCAGCCAGCCTCAGTAGAGGGTAGGTACAGATTGGTGGAGAAGAGGGGAGATAGCCTACCAGCCACATCTGGGACAAACTACTCAGTGAAATCAATGGTGGGCAAGGTTATTTCAATTTGATCTCTTAAGAGGATGGGGAAGGTGTTCTCAGGCAGCTTAGGGCCAGGAATGGAGCTCCCAAGAGAACCTTGTGAGCTAGCAAGATTTCCCAGGGCTTTTGAAAACACGATTTGCCTTTGGGATCTAAGAGACTATTAGGCTTTCTAAGAATTTACTAGTTGGGAGGGCCTAATAATAAAGCTGCCGTCTTTTGGACAGGTACTACCCTAAATACTTTACCTATATTGTGTCATGTAAAATGTAAAACGGTCCCTCTAAGGCACATAGTATGATTTTAGTTTCACAGATGAAAAAGATTAAGGAACTCGGCCAGGTTCACACAGGCAGGACTGGGATTCAGACCCACGGAGGCCCAACTCCTCAGCCATGGTCTCAGCTTCTCAGACAACCTGTATCTGTCTTACCCCAGAATAAACACCAGCCTCGATTTACCTCTGTCTGTTTCATCAGATGTTAAATCCTCTCTGGGAAGAGTCGGAAGACAAACCCAGCAGTCACAGTGAGGGGTATGAAAATAGACAGGGCCCTGCATCTGATAGGAGTTATACTGGATCCTTAGGATGGGAACTCCCAAGGTTCTGCTTTTTATGTTTTTTTAAAGATTTTATTTATTTATTTGAGAGAGAGAGAATGAGCGGGAGGAAGATCAGAGGGAGAGGAACAAGCAGGCTCTGCGTTGAGCCTGAAGCCTGAGGTTTAGCTTGTTCCTAGGACCCTGAGATCACAACCTGAGCTGAAATCAAGAGTTGGACGCTTAACCCTCTGGGCCACCCAAGTGGCCTTGGTCCTGCTCTTTTTAAGAACTTGCCTCCTCTGGGGTGCCTGGGGCCCAAGTTTGTTCAGTTGTAAATTCATAGCAAACATGCAGATACAGCTGAATCCACGCCTCCACACCCCCACTGGCTACTGGAGAATTGACGGTCTATGGTGATGGTCACAATTCCCTGCCTTGTTAACCCAGTACTGCAGTGACTTGGTGGCTCTGTTAATGAGGACCGTGTTGAATAACTACCCCCACTCAGCAGATCCCAAGAGATGCCTCTGAAAAATGGTGAGTGCCTCTTTGTGATAAGAAGCAAGGAAGAAGGGAAGTAGATACAGGGAGCTCAGAAGACCTAGAGACTGCCCTGTGAGGGAAGGCTCATTATCTGCTATCCCAACCTGCACTGAGTTCTCCATTACCTATGCTATGTAATTTTAATGGGCCAGATCTCAGGTGACAAGTTGTTACATCTCAGCATCAGCTGGGAAGGCAAAAGGGTTATGTGATATTCAGTGGAAAACAGAGATGAAAAACAAAAGCTGTCATGCGGTGGGGGTGAGGCCCCTGCTGCTTTAACTTGGGTAGCGAGCGTGGCGTCCTTCCTTAGCCAGCGAAGGCTGCGCTGCGGCGGTCAGTGCTGCACGGAGACGCGGGCCGGCTCAGAGCCATACTGTAGGGATGTGCACGTACATCTGCAAGTACAGCGGGATGGACAACAGTGACTTAACCAGAACTCTTGCCCGGAATAGAGTATGGAGTTGGAAGGAACAGTGGTACAAGCCACTTGGAGGGAAGGCAAGACCCCTAAGCCTGTACTGGAATTCCCCCCTGACCTCTACAGAGAGTGGGTTTGTTTATCTGAGCAGGGCTCGTCAGCAGAGCCCTGATTCCACAGGTCTTCCCTTTCTGCCCTACTGGCCAGTGGTATGCCTTCCTATAGATAGGGTATACATACTTAAATAATGTCATTTTGAAGAGAGATCCAATTACGGGCCTGCCGTAGAGCTCCATGTGTAGAGAGTGATTTGTTTCCTTTAAAATATCTTGTAGCCATCTGCAGACAGGACCTGTCTGTCATTTTAGCTTTAGTAACTCATGCTAAATGCGTTATCTAAGTGATAATCCTGTCCATTTTCTTTCACATAATCTGCTTTAACATGAAATCTTCTCATAAATGGATGCCCTGGGAAAATGAACCAGTCTGGAGCGGGAAGTTGGGGGACAGCAGTAAAAAGGAACCAAAGCATTAGTGTCTGTCAGCTGTGAATTTGAATCCCAGTAATCAACTTTTACTGGCAAATTTTCAGTCTCTCTAAACTTGTTTCTCCGTCTGTAAAATGCGTGTAACAGTAGCTACGTCATGGGATCATTGAGGGTATTCAATAAATGCTACGTGTCAACCCCTCAGCTCAGTGCTGGATAAACTTTACATGTTCCCTCGCTCAGCATCACACAGTATCTGGTGAAATAGACGCGCCAGGTGAATTGAGGTGAAAAAGGGAAGAACCTCAGATAAAAATCCACTAATTATACCAAACATTCGACATTGGGGTTGATCGTTCAGGTTCCCTTCCTCTTTTACTATGTCTCATGGAACCAGTGGAAGAAAAGGTAAACTTGCATGGGATGAGATTAACCTTGCTTGACCTTGGCTACCAGGAGCAGGACCAGGTCCACAGCAGGACTACAGAAGATGCTTCACAGGCATAGCCTGCGTGGCCTGCACCAAGCCCATTCCACCTTCTTGTTTCTGCCCCACGGTACGGCGTTCGGCAGAACACTCTGCACTGAGTGGACAACTGCAGAGCTAACGACCGCGGGGCAAGTGGAGATTGACTGACCGATGCCATGTAGTTCCTATTGCTGATCATAGGTCTTCCTAAAAAAACAGGAAGGAGTGGAATTTTTGGTCACTTGGCTCACATTTTCATTTCTTGGACCAAGTTCAATATTTAAAGGAAGCTTGTCCAAGAAGCCTTTTGTGATGCGAATACCTCTTTGGTGGTGTGTCTTGTTGACTCTCAGGGCATGCCTCTGGAAGGGAAAGTGTGTGTCTTCACGGAGAGATGAAATGAACTGTTAGCATTCTCATAGGGAAAAGAGAACCCGTTCTTCAAAGAAGCAGTAGGTTTTCGGGGTTTCTCAGCCCAGGATCCCGAGAGTGGAGAACCAGGACGGTTTAAGGGAGGAGCCCAGCCAAAGGAGTATTTGTTTTGTTGCTTACCCCCGGAATCCTGTCATCCGGGAAACTGCCAGCAGTGACAGGCTGAAGTGAGGGAGCCCTGATGCTGGGCATGGCAGCAAAGCAGAGCCTCAGCATCCGGGGACGACCGAGCGTCCCTTGTCGGTGACTTCCTTTAACATCACCTTGGTTGCTGGGCCCAGCCAGGGAGCCCTACCGTGCACCCCATAAGGAGCAGCGGGAAGGAAGTTGTCGAATGCTGGGAATTTACCTGGTATGGCCCCTCATCAGATATAAACCATCCATATTTTGCCATCCCAGAGTAGGGAAGAAAAAGCTATAGCTGAGGACATCTGTCTCTGAAGAGAAATGTGAGCAAATATATGTTACTGACATATACCAAGATCCCTAGGGAACTCTCTGTGGGCAGGAGCTGTGTGTTTTGATGGCTTTATTTCTGTTTTCCAAAAGGACCATAGAACGAATGGCCCATCATCACATCAGTTCAGGTTCAAATCCCTTCTTCGCTTTATGGGCTCTGCCCTGAACTTCTCTGAGCCTGTTTCCTCGTCTGGAAAATGGGGGGTAGTAATGATGATACCTGCTTAGTAAGGTTATGAACTAATATAAGGTTATGAATTAAGTGTCACAGTGCGTATGAAGCTCTTTATGAGTTCCCGGCAGAGAGTTAAGTGCTGAATAAATTTGAGCTTTATTTCCTTTTTGCAGTGATATGAAAAGGGGAGACTTGTGATTTATTGCAGCTCTAATGCCTGATTCTAGAGGAGAATGTCTCTTATAGCATTCTCTGCACACTTCTTTTCCAACTGAACTTAAAAATTAAGAAAAGTTACTGACCCTATCATAATTACAGTAGTGATCTTGGACAAAAATAATTTCCATATCCATTAGAGTCCCAATTAAGAATCAAAACTTGAACACCAGCTGAAAGCAGTAGATTCCATTTTTTCGGCAGGGTAATCAAGTTCTAAAGTTTAAAATACAGTAGTAGTCAGGGCATCTGGGTGGCTCTGTCAGTTAGGTGTCTGCCTTCCGCTTGGGTCATGATCCCAGTGTCTTGGGATCCAGCCCCGCATCAGACTCCCTGCTGAGCACGGAGCCTGCTTCTCACTCTACCTCTGCCTGCTGCTCTGCCTGCTTGTGCTTTCTCTCCATCTCTCTGTCAAATAAAAAAATAAAATCTTTTAAATAATAAATAAATAATAAATAAAATAAAAGAAAATAAAACACAGTAGTAGTCATATTAATGAACATGTATGACCTATTCTGGGCCAAACACCATGCTTCGTTCTTTCTGGATATTTTTTTCTAATCCTCACAGAAGTTCTGGTTGACCATTGTTATTATCCCTATTTTAAATGAGGAACCTGAGATGACTTTCTCTTCCCAGAGTATGGGCAGAGCTGGAAAGTCAAACTGGGATGGTGTAGAGAGCAGGTAATAACAAAAGGTTTGAGCCACTCTGACCCTAGGGTTGGACAAAAGGAGGGGAAAGGATTTCGGGTGCCTGGGAGCCAGGGTGCTCAGCAGGAGCTGGGTGCACAGAGCAAAGACCTGGTCCATAGGCCCTAGAGCCAAGAACATGAGTCCAAAAGAGAGAGGGTGGAGAAAAGTGCCTGGGTGTCTGTTACCCTCCTCTTCTCTCCAGCCAGTGCTCCCCCTGGTCTTTGGCATAGAAGCCTGGGGACTCTGTGTCTGAAAGGGTGAGGAATGGATCTGAGAACAAATAGTTCAGCAAGTGACTGGCTTATGGAAAAACCAGATAAATAAAAAATAAATGTATGATATAGTTTTAGGCAGTGATAACTTCTGGGAAGACCACTGAAGTTGGAACAGGGATTTGGGATGCTGCAAGATTTGAGATAGATGTAGAGTGGTGGTTCTCAATTTTTGCCTTTTTGTTTGTTTGTTTCAGAACACTTTCATACTTTGAAAAATTATCAAAGATTTCAAAAGCCCCTTTTGTTTACATGGGTTCTATTTATGAATAATTACCATATTAGATATTACAAGTAGGAAAGTTTACAAATATTTATTCATTGAAAAAAATAATAAACATCACATATGAACATATATAACATTTTTCATGAGAAGTAATGGTTTCCCAAAACAAAAAAATAGAGTAGGAAGAGTGGCATTGTGTTATTTTTTTAAAATCTCTTTAGTATCTCTTTAGAAGACAATTAGACTCTCCTGTCTGCTTCCACATTTTGATGTATTGTGATATGTTGTTTCGTTCAAGTCTAGGATCTAGGGTCAAGTCTAGGGTCACAGTAAATAGCTGAAAGATGATGACTGTGCATAACCCTGACAGCATCCCCACGAAAGAACCCCAGGGCTCCATACAATGCTTTGAAAACCACTGATACACATAAAGCGATGAGGAGCCCTGTCCTTTGCACCTACTAGGTATTTGACATTTGGGTTGAATGAACACAAATGAAAAATGCACTGAGGATTTGCTGTCCCGTGTGACAGTGGTGACATTGGGGACATCATGTCACCAGTTAGGCAACACTGTTCGGGCCCCATTCATCAGTAGGACATAAACTCTGTGATATTTATCCAGCAGTGATGATGGCCTCTGAGTTCATAGTTCTCCCTATGTGTTCTCCCTCTGTGTTCATGGTTAACATCAGCTCTCACTCACAGACTTTTGTAGGACCATCAAAAGAAAGACGCTAATTACTCTCTTGAAAAAAACGAACCCTCTGATTTCTTTAGCACTGTGTTCACACCAACCTAAAGAGTTACTTCAAGTTAGACACTTAATTGGTGGTTCTTGATGTGCATCTAGGCAGCATTTTAACACTTGAATGGAATTGCTATGAAATAACTATTGTGCTCTACAATAAAGAGTGGTAGGCCACCACCAGTTACTCACCTTGCAAATGCTAAGCAGCAGATAATCAAGTTCAGGGTGATGTTCTGTCTGAATCAGAGAGGTCACGAATTTCTTCTCACCATCTACTGGTATATAGTTTTAACAGAATGGCAGGATTAGCTGGGACCTAAGTAATACTTGTAAGCTGTTATGGGAAAGAAATTGGATGAATGATCTAGAAGTATTTGCTCTTTTGTATTATGTGTTACCTGCTCTCTCCATCAGCACAGATCATTAAATTCAGCATTAACCGAGCCCCATGACAAACGATACCGTGCTGGAAACAACCATTAGTCCGCTTTAGATAGACAAGACCATACTGCTTCCAACCTGCAAGTGGACAGATAGAAGAAGATTCTGTGGGTAGAATAGTTTTTAAGTGGGGTTTTTAAAAATATCTTATGCCAGGGGTGCATGGGCGGTATAGTCGGGTTAAGCATCTGACTCTTGGTTTCAGCTCAGGTCGTGATCTCAGGGTCATGAGATGGAGCGCCACAGGGGGCTCCACGCTCAGGGCTTGAGATTCTCCTCTCCCTCTCGCTCTGCCCCTACCGCTGCTCTGATGCGCACGCACTCTCTTGCCCTCTAATATAAATACGTAAATCTTCAGAAAAATATCTTATGCCAAATGAAATGTGTTTTATTGCTTTGTCAGAGGCACAGTTCCCATCTGGCTTTCTGAGTGGATTATATCATTATCTAGCTTTGGTTTCATGCTGTGGCTCTAATAACATGTGTACCGTTTACTGAGCACCTACAATAGGTTAAGTGCTTTACAAAGTTCACTTGCTTTGAATAACCTTTTTAGAGAGGTATTTTTTGCTTGTTTTCCAAATAAGGAAAGCATCTCAGGGAGGCACATGGCCACACAGCCTGTTAAGGCTTGCAGCAGTTCTTTTTGACTCCTCGGTGTTTTTTCACAGTGATATGCACATTCTAGACATGTGCTTTCATGCCTCGCATAAACTCACAGACATATAGATATTCAAAGACTGAGTGGGAGAGGAAAACAATGAAAGGACAATTCGAAGATGCAAAACGTTCGATTTCTCTGTGACACCAAAGTATGAGGCCCTTGCAGAAGAAATCCTACCTGGATGAAATACGGTATCTCAAGCCATAGCCTTGAATGCTGGGATTTTGACACAGGGTCACTTGCAACTTGGGACATTGATGTTGGTGGGACAGAGCTTCCATTAATTAATAAGGTGAGACAGGTGGTTCAGGGGTTTTCATTGTGTGGTGAAGGTTGATTGTGTGTGTGTGTGTGTGTGTGTGTGTGTGTGTAAAATGATTAAAAGTCTCACTGGTTAGGAAGAAGGGGATAAAAAATAAAAGAATATAAGGGTATGCCAGCTTGCTACATTCAGTGCCCTGTGGTTTCATGCCAGATCACTGAGCAGACCAACATAGTACAGTCTCCAATTTTCAGGACCATGTGTACAACCCCCGGTCCCTCCCTCTGCCTCCCGTTTTTTGCTCCGTGGTTGGTTAACCCTATTTCCTCTGCTGTAATGCTAGAAGACCTAGGTCATGAGGTTGCTATGAGGTCTTAGGATAACGCATAGGTTTGGCATGTAGAAAACGGGCAATAAATATCAATTACCGTGGTTCCCAATAATATTGCCGATACTGCATCTCTGCAAAGTCATTACTGGGTCTCTCTCCTGTAGGAGAAGCTGCACATCCCAGTTCATGATAGAGGCTCCCAGAAATAAAAACCCTAGATGCCGCAATCCCCCCAATAGCCAGGGTCAGAGGCAGGTTGCTGGACCTCCCACAGAGGTGGACTGTTCAGCGTGGTTTCTCCGTCACCCCTTAGACGGTGGACCCTTCGGGGCCTGTGAAATTTTTTTAGCCCGAAAACACGTTGACTGTTAGGGCAGCCCTGGAATCTGGCTGCCTTTATCAGTCTGTGATGATTCATGGGGCGGACTGGCTGAGCTGTTCTTCCAGGTGGCCCAGTTGTGTTGTTCCCCCTCCCCCACCCCTGCACCAGCTCCCCAGCCTCCCCTCTGACAACGTGAGGTCCATGGAGGCACTCTGTCAGCTCCGGAGAAAGACAACCAAAAGCAGAGCTCACATGTTTCAGATATAGTAGTGTAGCCTTTTCCAAGATGGTTTGAAAGGGGATGCTGTCAAAGTGAACCTTTTAAAACATGTAATCGATCTGTAAGGATAAGTTTCTGGAAAAAGCTAGGTTTCAGAACTAGGTTCAGAGCTACTAATTCAGCAGCTACTTATTAAGCCCTCCACATTCCAAGTACTGTATTCATCCGTGGGACACAAAGACTGGTCTACCCAGTCCTTGTGGCTGCCTCTCACGGGCTCCTCCACACCCCTGAAAGCCCTGTGTTCCCATCATTGGAGCATTTAACCCACCAGAGACTTTGATTTTCTTCCCAGGTTTTAGTGGCAGGCTGGTCTCTTCTAACCTCATTTATTAGGCCAGCTCCTCATCCCACATTCCAAGACCAGGAAGTGAATTCTTGCTTGGAGCTCTGCCTGGTACCTTAGTCACTTAGGAGTGGCATCCCACCTTGTCTGCCCAGTTGTGCCCATATTGGAGTCACTTATGGTATCCACTGGTAACAGGGTCTGCACTACTGGATGCCAGCTCCTTCCATGCTGACCACTGGCCAGCTCGGTTCCTCTGCCAGCCCCCTGTCCTCTTGAGTTTACCCCAAGCATCTTCCTCATCCTCATTGGTTTGTCAGGGGTCCTAAACCTTCTGCCACTGACGAGGTCCTCCTACCACCAACTTAGTAGAAGCTCGGGAGCCATTTACAACCTCAGGCTGGGCACTGTGCTTTGAGCAGGGAGCAAGTGAGGGCTCCCAGGCTGGGCAGGAATGGGGCTCTGAGTCAAGGTCCCCTGTAGCTGATCGTGCCCTGACTTGACTGCTCAGGCTTTTTCTGAGGGTAATGTTCTGCTCCTCTGGCCAGACTGAAGTGTGGTCAAAAGCCGAGGGACTAACAGGTGGTACAGCCCCCTTGCTCACAAGAATTCTCAGTGCCCTCAACTATCATGTAGTTACTGCTACTGCTGTCTGTGCTTCCAACAGATAAAGCGGCTTGCATCACAGTGTCCTAATGACATTGCAGTGAAATAAGAAAAGAAAAAATGCATCTGACACTTTGCATGGGAGGGCCTTATCAAGCTGTTCCATGCATTGGTCCAGCCATCCATCTCCGTAATTTAAGAAATAGCACCATGATTTCTGTTCTCCTGTAGCGTCTAGATGTTTTTGTTTTCAGTAGGATTTAGCAAAGTCATTATCCCATGCTTTACGAAGAAGGCTTCAGTCTAAAAATACTTTAGTACATTGTTTTAAGTGACATTAGAAAAAAAAAAAAAAGCTGAAGTCTTTTTTCCTTGGAGAATAAGCAGTTTCAGATCTAAGGCCGATGTTTCCCTAAGGATGATTCTCACTCTATCGCATAGACTCATAAATAATGAGTCTAACAAATTGTCTAACAAATGTGGGATGCATCAGTGAATTTCAGAAGGAAGGGCTCTTGTGACAGTGTGATGCAGATTGTAGTAGCTGAAGGGGGATTTTTTTTTTAAATCAGAAATGACTCTATTTTTTCCCCCATCAAATGGATCATAGTCATCAATGATTAATAGATAAATAGATCTCATATAAATAACTAAATGAATTTGGTAAGAGAGCCACAGCCCCCTAACTGACTCATGTCCAATAAAATTATTATTTTTAAAAAAATTTTAATTATTTGACACAGAGAGAGAAATCACAAGTAGGCAGAGAAGCAGGCAGAGAGAGAGGGGGAAGCAGGCTCTCTGCTGAGCAGAGAGCCTGATGTGGGACTCGATCGATCCCAGGATGCTGCACTGAGCCACCCAGGCACCCTCATGTCCAATAAAATAAGACAGTTTTCCCATGGCCATCAGCAGGGGCTTGAAACTCATCAAAAAGGAGTAAAGTTAACGAATAACTTCCTATATTTTTTCCTATAGTAGTCTTTGGTATTCTTGGAGATCTTACTACCAAGGGGGCGGCACAACTCTTTAGCTCATTCGTCACATAGCAGATAGTTGTTTTATTAAAAATCGCAAATCAGATCATGTTCATTCTATGGCTAAGAAGCTCCAGTATCGAAGGGAAATCCTCCTACAGTGTTGGTGGGAATGCAAGCTGGCTCAGCCAGTCTGGAAAACAGCATGGAGGTTCCTCAAAAAGTTGAAAATAGAGCTGCCCTACAACCCAGAAATCGCACTACTGGGTATTTACCCTAAAGATACAAATGTAGTGATCCAAAGGGCCATGTGCACCCAAATGTTTATAATAGCAGTGTCCACAATAGCCAAACTATGGAAAGAACCTAGATATCCATCAACAGAAGAATGGATAAAGAAGGTGTTTTATATATACACACACACACGCATATACATACATATAATGGAATACTATGCAGCCATCAAAAATGAAACCTTGCCATTTGCAATAATGTGGATGGAATTAGAGGGTATTATGCTAAGTGAAATAAATCAACCAGAGAAAGACAATTATCATATGCTCTCGCTGATATGTGGAATTTGAGAAACAAGGCAGAGGATCATCAGGGAAGAGAGGAAGAAATGAAATGGGATGAAACTAGAGATGGAGACAAATCATAAGAGACTCTTAATCTCAGGAAACAAACTGAGGGCTGCTGGAGTGGAAGGGGCTAGAAGGGGATGGGGTGGTTGGGTGATGGACACTGGGGAGGAGGGTATGTGCTAATGTGAGCTCTGTAAATTGTGTAAGACTAATGAATCACTGACAGTACCGCCAAAACAAGCAATACATTTTTACAAATTATATGTTCATTTAAAAAAAAAAGCTTCAGTATCTTGCCACTACAACCAGAAAAAAGTTCTTACTCCTTCCCTTGGCCTGCTGCATCCTTTGTAAACTGGCCCTTAGCTACTCCAACCTCCTCTTGCACCATTTCCCCCTGCCCACCAGACTTCAGGTGTTCCTGGAGCTTCTCAACCCCGCTGCCACCCCTGCTAGTTCTTCCTCCCCCTCCCCACCTCCAAGCCTTTGCACTTGCTGTTTCTCATGTCCAGGACCCTCCGCCTAGATTTTTGTGTAGCTGACTCTTTGTCATTCAGGTCTCAGCTCAAATTTCCCCTCCTTGGAGAGATTTCTCTAAATACTCCACATAATATGACCTAGGTTCCTTCTGTTTGTCTCTAGTAGACCATCCCATCCAATTTTCTTACTACCATTTTCATTCTGAAATTATCTTATTTATTTATATTAATTAATAGGGATAAGAGAACCAGTAGTTCCTTACTAAAAATCAAATAAGAGGTGAAAATCACCATCATAAATCTGAAAAATTACCTTTTTCCATGCACATGATTGCCTGAAAGAAGGTGTCTATTTCAACACATATTTACTCACTATGTGCCCTGTACAGTAGTAACTTTGGGAGGCCATTCTTATTTAAGGCCATTCTTCTCTGAGAAGAACCCTTTAGTGAGATTGAGAATCTTGGAGGATTTGAGAGCAGGGGGTGCTGGAAGTTTGGGTGAGTTGATTTTGAGGTGCCTGTGAGACTATGAACCAGTCTAGTGGCTATCCAGGTCTGGGAATCGGAAACCAGGTGGGCCATGCAAAGGGCGTTGAAGTCATAGGTGTGGCTTCACCTAATTAGAGAGTTTCAAGTATAAAGAGAAAAGGCCTAGGAGAGAGCCCTGAGGGACCCCGTAGTTAGGTGGCATGGAGTCAGGGGTATGTTGGTAAAGGCGTTGGAGAAATCAAGAGTAAGAAAATCAGGAGTGTGTCACCAGAGCAGAGGGAAGGAGGGCTGCAAAGAGGAGCATGTTGAGAGGTTAAGATGAGTGCAGAAAAGACCGGCCCATCACCGATCCATAGCGGGAGGGGGCAGACAGCAGTCCAGGAGAGGCGAGCACATTTCTAAGGTAGCCCTGTTCTCCTGAAGAGATTCTGATCGACATCAGTGCCAAACAGAGCCTAGCCAGTTCCGCTTCCCGGTTCCAAAGCAGAGAACGTCTGCCTGCAGAGGGAGGAGTGAGGGACAGGAAGCCGCATCTCCAAAAGGGGGTGAATGAACACTGTGGGTCTTGACTTCTCAGTTCCATTTCTCCCCTCTCCCCTCGCAATACTGCGCAGCTCCTTCTGCCCTCGTTCCCTCCCACAAAACTGCCACATTAGCCATGCTCACTCAAGTGGTTTTCCCTTTTGTTCAACCCAAAGGCCCTGGGGTAATCCAAGAGCTCTGACCTCAGAGAAAAAGGCTGTTTGCCCCTCCCCCACAGGCTCCATTAGAGGTCACCCTTGGCAGTGACAGTAGCTTAGCAGGATTACTGCCGTAGCCTGCAGTTCCTACACTGTAAATTACCAGTCCCATGCACCTTCCACATGCACAGAAAGGCTTCCTTGTCATCTCTAAATCACAGAGATCCTAAAGACCTTGACGATTCACAGCACAACCTCCCTCCGTTGTTTCGCTTCCAGGACCTTTTTCAGACTTGATAACTGGAAGGGCGGAGATGGGGCTTTGCCGACTCGTTTTGGCTATATGAAAAAGTGAGAGAAACACCTCTCCTTTTAAGGCAGAACACATGAGATTAGCTTATCTCATCGACTTTTTGCATCTCTGATTTCTGTGACAGTAAGTGAGGTTTGTACCCCCATTTCCACTGAACATCGGACAGCAATTTCACCTCCTCGTGGTTTAATTCACGGGAGCCTCTTAGTTTAAAATCATCCTCCTGCTCAAGGTGGGCGAAGGTAAGAGCCATGGCATGCGACAGACGTGGGTGAAAATATGTTTGGAACTAAAAAAGGGGAACTAGGGAGGGGGGCGAAAAAGAGTGGGGGAGGGTGCCTAGTTGAAAATCAGCAAATCTGATTTAGAAAAAAAGAATTTCCTCAGAGGAAAATGTTGATTTTCCTTAAAGGAAAGAGAATATTCTCAGAGAAGGGAAGAGGATTTTCCTGGACCGATTATTTCAGCATCATTCTCTTGTTCCCGGACGAGTCAAGTATTCAGTATAATTTGGAAGTATTTTTGTGTTTTTCACAAAGGTTGGAAAACAGCATTTTTCCTCCTCTTCCTACTTCACCTTACCCTGATACCTTTTATACTCCCTTTCCCTGCACAAGAAGGCGTAGAATCAAGAGGACAGAGAAAGAAAACCCTGTAGAGATACTAACTAGTGAATGCATAGCTTACAGTTGAACCCACCCTAATTTACTAGGTGGAAACTGCATTTTTCCCAACACTGTTTCTGGATAGGAGGGGATCAAACAAGAAGACTTCCAGGGTCCTCTCCAGTGCCAACATTCTGTTATGGGAAGGGATTTCACTGAGCGGACAGGGCATGACAAGGGTCAGGAGTAAGCACACCCCTCTGGGATTCAGTTCAAATCAAAAACAAAAGAGTCTTAGTGAATGAATATCCACCATGTACCGGGCAAAGGGTAAGGCATTGCAAGATCCAGAAGAGCAAAATGTGCTCCCTCACCTAGAGCTAACAATCTCAAAGGGAAGAAAGACTAAAACATAAAAGTTAGTATGACAACACAAAATAGAACTTTTCAGTGGGCTGGTTATTCTGATACCTCACATAGCAATCATTCTGTTGTGGAGTTATTACTATCCTCACTACCCAGGGAAAGAAACTCAGTTTACACAAAGAAAGAAAGAAATCTGACAGCCTAGCAAAAGGAAAGCTCCTGTCTGGCTGGGTGATCAAAATAAGTTTTCTCGAAATGCCTGACCGTTTTTGTAATAGGCTGCCTTCCTCTTTGTAAGTAGTTTCTCTCTTAGCATCACAATTTGCTGTGTTCTTTTTCTAAAAATGATAGCTGCTTGCCTGATGTCTTTTGCTTTTGTGAAGTGTGTTACCTAATGGATGTTGGCCTATTTCTAATGTTACCTTTTTTTTCCAGGCTGGTGTTCAGTTCATTTCAGCGCTAAAAAGTTTATTTAGCTCTGCCCTAAACTGCCCTGCACCGTGATGTCCAAAAACTCAGCTCGTCTCCTCTGTGTGTGATACATCAGCCTGGTACCCTAGAGAGTTTAGGGGAATTTTTAGCATATTTATTTATCTCCTGGTACATGGAGCTGTGTTTATGCCTTGTGTTGATGGGTTGTGTACAGTTTTTAATGGGAAAAGCACGACTTTACCGACCTTTTCTCAACAAGTAAATTTACTTAAGGCTGCTTGGTGTCATTCGGGGAAAAAAAAAAATGTTCTTTTTCTTCTTCCCCTGGGGCTGCCTCAGGAGTTTTTACATTTGAGAATGACCAGATTCCCAGCTCTACACCTCCCCCATGACCCCGAACCCCACGCTTTAAAGGCAGATGAGAAAGGGAAGCCAGAGAAGGTGAGGGGAGTGGAGACGCAGGAGGCGTGTGTCAGTCATCTGGGCCGTACTCTTTGCAGGGAAGATTTACATCCACGTTCTCGTGTTCTCTCCATAGTAGTTAGTTCCTGTTGCCACTCGAGGTCAAGCTCTCCTTCCCAAGGGAGGTCTTGTCTTTCAAGAAAGTGCTTGAGGCTTTCATCTTGATGAAGTTTGGTGCCCTCTGAATTCTGTGAAGATGGGGGAAGGAACAGCCAAGAAGATTCCCTGTCTCCATTCTTTCTTGGATCTCCTTTCAGATGTGGTTATTGCTCCCTGGGCCTGTTGGAAAGCAGATCAGGAATTAGATTTAACAACTGAAGTAAAACCACACATCTCTAGTGAAGTGAGGAAAAGTCTGTTGTTTGTTTAACTTTTGATTCTTTGGTTGTGATTCATAGGATTTGTTTGTTTATTTTTTAATTGTAGGGCCATCTAGCATCTCCTCCTTTGGGAATACAGAGAATGTCCTCTCAGGGGTGGAAAACCATCTTTAAAAATGGAACTTTCTCTCTTAAGAAAAAAAAAAGAAAGAAAGAAAGAAAGAAAAAGTTGAACTTTCCCCCAATTGCAGAAGTCAGTTTTTCTAGCTGTGCACAAAATCCCAGTGATTTACAAGTGAAGGAACCTGTTTAAGGAATGGGTAAATTAGCAGTGGCCAAATTCTTGGGGCTTAAGAGTCTCAGGTGAAATCTGATCCTTGACTGGGAGACTTTTTTTCTGTCAGGTGAATGGCAGCTTCACAAAATGTAGAGCAGAATCCATGTGGTTAATATACTGGAAGGGAGGGTTTAGAAGGCTAACACGGTGGTAAGAAGCAGGCATTGTTGTGCCTACTTTCACAGAAAATACTTAAAAACAACTACCCCAGAAACCCTCACTTAATAATTGGCCCAACGAGCTTTTGTGTTTTATGATGACCTATTTCAGGAATTTCCTGTCTCCTTTGAATCCCACCTGGCCACCTCTGCTTTTATCTTGGCTTCAACTCTCCAGTTGTTTTAACTGTAAAAAATACGGTATGATGTTTTTGGTACAGACATACCATTTTCCTGGTTTTAAACCTTTCTTTGTATTTTTCAAACAAACAAAGTTATACAACCTCCAACAAGATGAGTAAAATTGGATCTGCATCGGCTACGGTGGTGGATGAAAGGCTGAGAGGTTCCCCGCCCCCCGCCAAAGGGAAGTACCTACTTCGCTATGAAATGGAACCCTAAAACTTCAAGGAACACAGTCTGCAAACCATTGCTTCATAAGCATTTGTCACGTTTTCCCTGAGGGTCTGCCTTTCTTCTAGTTGGAAGTCAGAAAGGAGTCACAGACCAAGAGAGCCTGCCTGCTTCAGAAGGAAGGAAGAGTTTGGAGGCTCAGATGCCAGCCCCTCACGGTCTCAGCAACTTCTCCAACTGTCCCCATTTACCTTGAGAAGGTGGGCCTGACCAAAGAGGTGGATGGTGAAAGTACCTGGTCAGGGAGTATAACAGTATATCCTTATTTATTCAGAACCATTGATCAGGCAGCGTAATTTAAGAAAGTACCCTGGGAAGCATCTGCAAAGCAGAAGCCATCTGTGGAGCCCATGAGGAACTCTGTTGCATTCACCTCTGGGCTGTAAATACTAATCTTTCTGTCTCAACATTATCTTAGACCATTAAGCCTTAGCACATTCTTTTTTGTGTGTTTGTTTTTTAAATAGGCTCTAAGCCCATCGTGGTGCCGTGTGGAGCTTGAACTCACAACCCTGAGATTAAGACCTGAACTGGGATCAAGGGTCAGACACTTAACTGACTGAGCCACGCAGGCACCCCAAGCTTTAACACATTCTTATTCCTCCCTGAAACCTGCTTTCACAGTAACCATTAGAGATGTTGTATGGCCTTTACCAGGTGATCGTGCTTATTCCTTGAATGGTAGCCTTGAAACTCGTGGTTATGAAACTTCAGACTCATGACCTTGAACATCACCTCAAAACTGGGACCCTTCCACCACTGGTAAGCTGGCTCAAGCTTCCCATCCATTCATCAGCCACAGCATCCATCTGCATACTCTTCTACTTGGTTTCTGACTCTCTGGTGCCTGGTCCAGCCTCTTCTTTTTGCTGTTAACAAACTGCCACAGCAAATGGAAAAAATGAACCATGTTCTAGCTCCCGAGAGTATTTCCTTTGCTGATTTTGATGGTTTTAAGATCAGTTTTTCTCTTAACTGTTTCCTGGTCTCTGAAAAATAGCTCTGAATGGGATTAGAATATTTTTAGATGAGATTTCCCCCCCGTCCCCCGCCATTCACCTTTCCTGTGACTCCAGAGATCAGGTCTCAACTGATGTCTGCTGTGAGATTACTCACTCTGCATATACCATCTTTTTCCAAGGGGGTATTTCCAAAGATCACACACTTTGGATTTATGGGGCTGTGTGGTTCATTGGTGTGTTGACTACTGTATCAAATTGGGCTTTCCAAGTGGTTCATCTTACAACATTATTCTGAACTCCTAAATTCAACTAAGACCTGTTTTTTGAAGTGAGTATAACGACAGTGTTCCCAGAGCTTTGAGAAGCACTCAAAGTGTTACTTTGGTTCTTTCTCTTGGTACTCTGGCATCCATAGTGTGGCTCTAAAGCCAGACTGTCTTCTTTTGGGTGTCACCACCAGACTAACCCATTTTGAATTCTCTAAACTTCTGTAGTATGAATGACTTAAGAATACAAACCTGAATGTGAATGAAATGTCATGTTTATTTTCCTTAATTTAACTTCTATCTAAGTATTTTTTTTCTACCAGGTGGTGGTGAACTCAGCCATAGACATTGCTGAGGCTTTCTCTCCCTCCTTAGAGTTTGGCAAAGCTTCTAGGACTTGACCTCATGTCAAAGACCGCTTAGCCAGTCCTTTATTAACCTGGTTATCACTGAGATGCCCTTGTTCCAGCCCATGTGGTCCACTCAAGTTGCTGCATTTGTGCTGGTCTTGGAGCATGGGAATTTTCAGCAGAGTTGGGAGCCCTGGCACCTGCCATCTAGACATTTTAGATACACCCTACGGCTGTCACCTTGAATGGATTGCCATCTCCCCCACCAATGAGTCATCAATACATGATCTTGAAACACTTCCTTGTGTTCAGGCTTTGGGACTTTGGTGATAGAAATTCAACATATTTACCTTATTTCAACATATTTACCTTTTGCCTCTGCCACCACTCATTCTTCCACACAGACTAAACCCATCTTTTTCTGGCCAACTCTTACTCATCCTCGATATTGCTGAACAAGTCACAGTTGCTCACGTGAGCATCCCCTCTACCTGCCCATCCACTTTCCTACTACCTTGTACCCCAAGTATGATTTACAGTGGGATTGCACGGGAAATTGTGAAAATGCAGACTCTCAGACCCAACTGAGGATTGGATTGCTGGAATAGAATCTTTGTTTAACAACATCCCCAGGAAGGGCATAGGCACATCAAAGTGCAAGAAACACAGACTTACGAGACGGTGAGCTTCTTGATCACAAAGACATTATTTTTTTTCACCATCATATTCCCTTTGATAGTGCCTACTCCATGCCAGCCCCTCAGTAAATAGTTAGTGAATGTATGAAGAGCCCGTAGTAATGATATAGACCAAACATTGAGCTTGCAGGGGCTGCTATTAGAAAAGGGATTGTGCCCTGGGAGCTACTATACTAGACCAAGCTGGAGATGGAGGGGGCACGTTGGGACCCCACTCAGTGGAGCCAGAAAGGATGGACTCAGCTCAGATTAGGTTAGCCAGGCCCACAGGTGTGATAACCAACTAATAGGCCAGCTGGGGCCCAGTGGGCTGGGTTGGAGAGCCCATAGGAGAGCCTACCCAGGAGGGAGAGGCACAAAGAAGCAGAGGAGTGGGTAGGGCAACCTCGTAAGTGTTCCTGAAGGATGCAGTGGGATTTAAGTTTGGGCAGGTAGACTGAACCAGTGGCATTCATTTGCCATCCCATACTGAGACAGATCCCAGCTAGATCAAAGACGAGCCAAAAAATATGAACAGAATCTTGACTCTTCTGTTCATTCCTTTTATGCATTTGAACTTGAAGGTGGGGGAAGAAGAGTTAACAAGTTGGATTAAATCCACATCTCAAGTTAGGTTAGGAATCTGAGATTTCGGTGGCAGCTTTTACACACCTAGTTACTGTAAAGGCATTACCACCTGAATTGACATTAAGTCACCATTAGAGTAACTGGGTCATAGAGGTGGCTAGCTGCAGAAAGGTGTTGCTTGTCTATGCAGACATTTCTCTTCAGACCGGTCTCTCCAAAGGAATGTTCGATGTTGGCCACATGGGAATGGTTTGGCAAGTGAAGTGGTTCATCCTCACTGGTATTTCCTTTTCCCTAGGTGATAACCAGATACTGTTTTGGGATGCTTGCCCATTGGTGCCATATCAATTACTGAAATTTCTCCTTTTGTAGAACATAATCTATATGGATTATACCAAGGAGGCTTCACTCTGGATCTGGGGTGGGGGAAGAAATGGAAGCATCTGTGTCTAAGGGCTGCAGCAGGTCCCGAACTCCGCTGCAGATGGGTAAGAAGTCAGTCAAGCCTTGGAGGCTTTCTGCACTCCTTGCCCTGGAATGTCTGCATCTGCTTTTCGGCGGGGGGGGGGGGGGGGGGGGGGGCATGTGGCACTCATTCTGCCTTTGCTTTTGGCAAACTTGGATGCCCTCTGCCGAATTCGGCACCTGGGATAATCCAGTGTGTGCTTGCACATTCCATCCTGCCTACACAGGCATGGGGTTCTGCAAGGAAAGTGAAGTGTTCCTGCCCATTCTATTCTCTTCCACCTCTGTGCTTACAATGAACCCTGAGAGCTTGCTTTCAAAGCACTCATGGGGGAGGAGGGGAGACGATTCTGATCGAAGCCAGGCCTGCCTGTCTGGGCAGGAGGAGGCTGCAGAAAAGGAAATCATGCAGGCTGGGAAAAAGTGTCCTGGGGAACCTGGAGCAGCTCATTTTCTCCTTGAATTCTGAGGTGGTAGAGGGTGAGAGTGTCCTGTATACTCTGAGATCAGAATTCAGCTGAGCCTGGACTTCTTTTGAAGAAGTTGCTGCTGCTGCTGCCTAGACATGAACTAGAGCTCCGTGAAGGCAATGGCATTGACATACTTAAGTCAGCTTCACAAATCCCCACAGGAGTGGAATTCGTGCCCAAATGGGAGATTTTGCTTCACAGCCACCTGGGTACCTGCCTGGACCTCTGTGTGCATGAGCTTGGCCAATAGGTATGATATCTCAACCAGTAAGGGCTTAAAAGCTGTGCTCTCCAAGATTGCTCCCCACCTCTTAACATGAGCACCTTCTTGTCCTGTTCATGCCTAGCAAGAATGGAAAAACAAACAGACAATACCCACAAAACCTATCGCCCTTCTTTCCTTCCTAAGTGATGCTTATAACTGAGAAAATTGGGTTTGAGTACCACTCAGTGTGGATGACTTTATTTATACCAACTTAAACAGAACGAGAGCATGTGCTTTGGTATCAACACATTAGAGGTTGGAATCCCACTGTTGCTACTTACTGACAAGTTACTGAACCTTACTAAGTCTCTATGTCCTCATGGATAAGATGGGGTTAATAATAGCACCTACCCCCTAAAATTTACTGAGAGGCTGGAATGAGACCTTATATTTGAAGGCTTGGCACCATCCTTTGCTCTGGGAAGCATTGAGTAAATATTGGACTTTTTTTGTTTGTTTGTTTTTTGGGTTTTTTACTTTTTTTATTAATTATTTTTATTAACATATAATGTACTGTTTGCCCCAGGGGTTCAGGTCTGTGAATCGTCAGGCTCACACATTTCACAGCACTCACCATAGCCCATATCCTCCCCCAATGTCCATAACCTAATCACCCTCTCCCTACCCCCTCTTTTTTGTTTTTTAAAGATTTTATTTATTTTTGTGTGAGAGAAAGAGAGAGAAAGAACAGGAGCTGGGGGATAGGGATGGGTAGAGGGAGAAGCAGATACCCCACCGAACAGGGAGCTTGATGCTGCGCTGATCCTAGGACCCTGAGATCATGACCTGAGCTTAAGGCAGATGCTTAACTGTAGAGCCACCCAGCAGATTGCCCTTCTTCTTAATGGACAAACCAGTTACAAGTCGGTCTTCCTTCATTAAGTCTGTGCCTTTTCTAGCCCTACATTTCGAATGGTCTGTGATTTGATTGAAGAATTCGCGGTAAAATGTATGCTTGAAATACATTGAGTTTGGAAACACCTTGTGGTGGGGAGTGCTAGGAAAAAGAGGAATGAAATGAGGAGAGGAATGATGGAAGGGCCCTCAGGCTTTCTGACGGCTCCCCTGAACTGTCTTCATCCCGTCCTGAGTATGTCCATCTCAGTAAGGCCCACCGTATTGGACTTTGGGTTATAAATATGGGTCTGTAATCTATTATTAGCCATCCCAGAGTCCAGAAAAAGTCTAAAAGCTGCAAGTGTTTTCCTCCGGCATGAGACTACTTACATTTTTTTATATAACTTGATATGAGCATTCTTACATTTTTGCCACAAAGATATTAATGTGTTTAATTCCAGGGTATTAGCCTTGGCCCTGCTGGGGGTGTTATGTAATAAGCAGTTATCTGTACCAGTATGGTGCTATTCTAAATTCTGAAAAATCATAAATTCTCGTACTAAATCTGTCTCCATTGACTTTGAATAGGGTTTTTCTTTGACAAAAGCTAATTATAAAAGTGGTTTAAGTGAACAAACAATGAATTGGGAGTGGTGGGCAAGGGTTTCAAGGGTTATTAGGCATATCTTACAGAAGCCCAGGGGGTGAGTGCAGCTGCCTTGAGAAGGGGGTGGGAGCCGGCCTGGGAGGTCTGGGAAGGTCTAGAACTCTGGTTTTAGAGTTGATGGACCCATTATAACCCTAGGGCCCCAGGCTAGGGCAGGTCTTAGGAACCTAATATGTATGTGTCAATTCACAGGTTGGCTTTCCAGTCGGCTAGAGTACTCGCCTGATGGCCAACACTATCGCTCTTTTCTTCTAGCCCATCACCAGAATTTCCTTTTGTAGCGTCTCTTTACAGTGATCTGCACTGTAAGGCCCTGCTGAGCTCCCAGGCTTCTGAACCTGTTAACTGAGAAGCCGGCAGTCCCTGGAGAGTTTGTGACCATCCTCCAGGTTCCTTCACTGGGTTTGACTATGACAGGAATTGTTCAGACTTGATCTTCCCCCACAGTTGTGGGGTTTGATTTATGTAAGAATATATGAGACCTGAAGCAAAATGGGAGAAGGATAACAAAAAGCCATGGTGTTTGAAATGAGGCAAACTACCCCATCCATCAATATTTCTTTGGACTTTTAGTTTGAGCTCCAGCCACATTTGGTCTCTTTCCCCGGGCCAGTAGGCCTTGGACCTGGCTTCACTTGGTCATGACCATTGGGAATGAGCCTCTAAAGCAGCCAAATCATTTTTCTTCTGCGTGCATTATCTTTAGTCTTTGTGTCTTAAGAAGCCATAGAAATTCCTGCAAATGTCCTTTTCCATTTTCCTTATGTTACCCAATAGCATCTTACATGAGCACTGGGGATGTCAAGAGGCTAAGTCAATTTAGGTAATGATCCTCTGTCAGGAAGCTGGGGCATTGGACATACCCACAGTACGCAGACATCCGCCCTGCATTAGGGCAGTGATTAAAGGGTACAGGCTCAGGGCACCTGGGTGGCTCAGTGGGTTCAAGCCTCTCAGGGCATGATACCGGGGTCCTGGGATCGAGCCCCACATCGGACTCTCTGCTCAGCAGGGAGCCTGCTTCCCTTCCTCTCTCTCAGCCTGCCTCTCTGCCTACTTGTGATCTCTGTCTGTCAAATAAATAAATAAAATCTTTTAAAAAATAAATAAATAAATTGGGGCGCCTGGGTGGCTCAGTGGGTTAAGCCGCTGCCTTCAGCTCGGGTCATGATCTCAGGGTCCTGGGATCGAGTCCTGCATCGGGCTCTCTGCTCGGTGGGGAGCCTACTTCCTCCTCTCTCTCTCTGCCTGCCACTCTGCCTACTTGTAATCTTTCTCTGTCAAATAAATAAATAAAATCTTTAAATAAATAAATAAATAAATAAAGGGTACGGGCTCTGGAGCCAGCCTTCCAGATTCATGTCCTAGTTCTACCACTTACTGGCTGCCTTAACCCTCAGAAAGTTGTTCAACCTCTCTTGGTCCTTGTGTTTTCATGTGTCATGTGAGCATACTGGCACCTACTTACTCCTGTGGTTTGAGGATTGAATGAGTTAATATATGCAAAATGACTTAGAAAGTACCTGGCACGTAATAAGTTCTGGGTAAATATTTGATACTTTCCTGTTATAAGCATCAAGGCTGAGTTAGACTCCTGTTCATTAAACAAATACTTAATTTGGGGGTATTTTGTGTCTACCATGTGAAGGCACTGTGTTTAAGCAGACGAACGATTCATGTATCTTCTAGTCTTATGGTAAAGACAGATACTAAACAAGTTACTACACATGTGATGGTGCAAATATTATGCTTTCTAAAGAGAAGAACAGAAATGAGATAGTAAGTCCAACTTTTTTGTCTTTAAAAATTCCTACTAAATATTTCATTCTTTGTCCAACGATCAGGGTCTAAGGAGAGGTGAGGATGTCTTAGAATAACAGTTAGCCGTAGTTGCTTGGTTGGGACAAGGAATGATTTAAATCATGGATAAGTTTTTTAAACAATAGTTATTACATTTACTATCTTATGTGTGGGGCCAAGAGTGTCTATAGAACAGGTGAAATTTTTGCATTTATTTGGAATAATAATAGTAGCCAGAAGAGTTGTAATGCTTAGTCATTAGTTCTTCATCTTTGATTTTCACAACCACGATGTAAGTCAGCAGGGAAGGATTTATGCCTGATATACAGATGAGAAAACTGAAGCCCAGTATAGTAAAATGCCCCTGAGTCACCGACATGGTGAGTGCCTGAAACATCGTCAGCCCCAGTGATATTCCTTGGATGGCATGCAGGGACCCTAACTCCGCAGGTCACGCTCCTTCTGGTTCTCTATGCAGAACACAAGGAGAACCGCAACTCCAGTATTTTTAGATTACATGCTGATTTCACGTTGTTAGGATGATTTATACTACTTCTCTGCAGGTGACAGTTGACAGCACTTATAGACCTGACATCTATACGTCTCCATCATTTTTTCTGTCTACTCAGGACATAGACAACTGATTTTCAAGGCATATCTTCCAACATTTTGTAAGTGCATTTAATAATTTTTAAAAATCACAGTACAGTGTGTCCTGACAAATTGTTTCTGTAACTGCAGTTTACAGGCAAAGTAGAATTAGTGGATTACATGCTTCAGCCAGTCCTTGAATTATCTCGTCCAGATATGATCTCCTCAGAGCCATTAATATTCATTAGAGGCTGATCTCACAAGGATCGTCATATGAAAAGCTTATGAAGTACATCACTCTCCTGAAATTTTTGGCAAGGCATAAAACTACATATTGCAAAGGCATGAAAACTGAACGATAAAATCTGTCTTCAGCTGTCTTTATTAAATATGACGGCCTGGTTACATTCCACTAATAGCTTTCATTTCTTCAGGAGGCCTGATGTTAACCTAGGTCAGACTACATCAGCAGAATTAAGGAAATGACACCAAGATAGGTGTTAGCATAGTTCACATTCACCAAATGCCTCCTTTGTGAAAGGCTCCTCTGAAAGCAGGTAATAAAGTCGGGCTGAATTTAATTTATGCATGAAATGGCCGGTACTTGATTTATTTTAATGCATGGAAGCTTAAATGAATGAACTCAGGAAATGCTGGGAAGTGAAAGCTCAAGTGTAGTTTGCTCAGCCAGCCGTCTCTTTGGATAGCAGATTGAGCTCTAGGTTTCTTTTTTGTTTTTCTTTTAAAGATTTATTTATTTTAGAGAGAAACAGAGAGAGAGAAATGGGGAGGGGCAGAGGGAGAGGGAGAGAGAGAGACTCTCATGCGGAGTCTCCGCTGAGCACAGAACCTTCAGGGGGCTCTGTCCCAGCACCCTGAGATCATGACCTGAGCCCAAATCAGGAGCAGGACGCTTAACCCACCGAGCCCCCCAGGCGCACTAGCCCTAGGTTTGTAAGTTGAACTGAATATTTAGTCCTCATTATTTTCCTTTTGGAACTTAATGCCCTGAGGGGAGGCAACATTCCTTCACTTATTCCTGCATTTACTTGTTCACCCGCTCAGCAAATACCGGTTGAGCCCCTATCCAGTTCCAGGCACTGTTTTGACTTTTACGGGGTACACAGCAGAGGATAATGAAGACTCCGTCCTGGGTCTCATTGAGCTTCTGTTTGAGTGGGAGAGGGAGGCAGACTCTAATCACAGGTATGAGCTGTCAGGGGCTGATACTTGAAGAACAGTAACGGGAGGGTGACGGAGTGCTGTTTCGTACCCCAGCGCAGAAAAGCCCCTCGGAGAAAGTGATGCTGGAGCAACAACTGGATGACGTGAGGGGTGGAGCCCCTGGACATCTAGGGAAATCACGCTTCAGACACGGAAAAGAGCGAATACCAAGGCCCCGAGGAAGTGCTGTGTTTGGAATGTTGGAGGAACAGCCAGGAAGGCCAGTGTGGCCACTGTGGGAAAATAGGGACAACTGAAGGAAGTCACATTCTGTACGGCCAGTCAGGTTTTTGGATTTTATTCTGAGGGAGCTGAGGAGCCAGTGAAGGGTTTTTTTGTTCGTTTGTTTCTTTTTTTTTTAATTTTTAATTTTTTATAAACATATAATATATTTTTATCCCTGGGGGTACAGGTATGTGAGTCACCAGGTTTACACACTTCACAGCACTCACCAAAGCACATACCCTCCCCAATGTCCATATCCCCACCCCCTTCCCCCCAACCCCCTCCCCCCAGCAAACCTCAGTTTGTTTTGTGAGATTAAGAGTCACTTATGGTTTGTCTCCCTCCCAATCCCATCTTGTTTCATTTATTCTTCTCCTACCAACGGAGAAAGACAACTATCATATGATCTCCCTGATATGAGGAAGAGATATGTGGAGATGCAACATGGGAAGTTAAGGGGGTAGCAGTGAAGGGTTTTGAGCAGAGACATGAAGTCATCTACCTCAGTTTCCAAGAAAACCATTCTAGTTGCTGTGCTCAAGAACATGGAGGAGTACTTCGTGTGAGCAAAAGGTTTTGAGCTAAAAAAAAAAAAAGATTGGGGTTGACTTCTGCTACTCTCGGTAGCTCTCGACTTCACGCCTCCACCCCTCATCTGTGAAATGGGGGCGAAATTACCTCTCTTCCCAGTGAACAAGAGTTGGGGGCAAGGGTATCCCACACGTATGCTAAAGGCTTACATTACAGATAAAATTATTCTTGTTGTCAAGCTCTGGGTCACTGAGGTATACTGCTGCCCTTCCTGTTTTCTCAATGCAGGGGGCTGTGTACAAGGATCATAAGAGATCCTATATATGAAGTCCTTGGCAGGAGCTCAGTAAACATGGACTCCCTTCGCCTTCCCTTACCATTATAGTCCAAAGTCCTGGCTGCTTTCTTCTCCCCTGGGGATGCTGAGCAGGAGTTTAGAACACCTTTAAGGGTGTTCCTAAAAGTCCCAGAAAAGACAACTGTTGATTCCTGGAGCCAGAGACAGGGGCTATGAGCAGAGGAGTGCAGTCATGGTGCCCAAGCCTAACTTGATCATTTCACTTCAAGGAGGCATCTCTGTCTCTCTCTCCTTCACCCACCCTCCCTCTCTCCCTTTCTCATTTATTTCAGGCTTTTGTCTTAATCCTGGCATTATAATTTAAGCCATACTGAGTGTCTCAAGTCTCAGTAAAATCAAGAGTCTTTCACCCTCTAACCTACCACATTTCCAAACTCCAGATGAAACTATAGGTAATAGTTTAGTGTGTGTCTTTCTTTAGTTTTTTTCTTGCTATTCAAACAACCGTAAACACATTTACAGATCTATGGTGGTGACTCTCTTGTTTTGTTTTATAAAAATAAAGAAACCTCCAGAGGTTCCATCATACCTTTCAAATTGTACCTAAAGTATTTAATAATGCATTTTCAATTAGGATTTCTAAAGCGTTATCAGATTGCCAAAGTAGACTAGTACCCCACCCGAACCCCAAATTAAGCACCAGTCATTTTAGACTTCCTAAAACCCCCAAACAGAACTAGAACAGATGTTCTCTGAGGTCTCCCTACTATTGCCATTTCACCAAATTTTCTCATGTTCAAATTCAAGAATAATTTTTTTTATATGCTACTTACTGGATTGCTCTTTCCAATGATGTTTAACCATACCTTTAATAAAATTTCGTCCTTCAAGATCATGAAGGGAGAGTTAATGCTTTTTCTCCCACAAGTATAGTTTATTAGATTCTAATTACTCAGAATTCAATAACACTAATATATGCTATGTAGTAGTTGGATCCGTCAGAATACTGTATTAACCCAAATACCTTTTTGTCATAAAGTAAGAAGATAAACACATATTTGCCGTCCAAATATCAGCAGAGTTTTAATATAGGTGACTCAGAGGTGACAGCATATGAAAAGCATATCTAATCCTATTGTCTGCATGAGTTAGCTAAAGAAATAAGTGCATGAAACCCCACATTACAATCTATATGAGCCATAGAATCCACTCATGTTGCAATTTAGAACCAGATGTGATGAAATTGTGTTTTCCTCAGCAAGGCAGCACTTCAAGAAAGTAGATAGACATCTGTTTGGTCTCGTCCCTGGATGACACAGTGGTTTTTAGATCTAGAGCCAAATCCAGTTGAATCAGCCGGGACCTTTTCCATTTGAAAGTGAAGAATGAGGCTCTTTCTCACACTGTTAGCTGCTGGCGCTTTCCTAGACTCTTGGCTCAATTACTGCAACACTTAGACTGATATAGAAGGTTAGTGCCCACCTCATGGATCGTTTCATGGTCCCATCCAAAACTGATCAGCTAAGTTCTTTCATCAGTGGGAGCTAGTGCTTTTGGGGAGAGAAGTCATGGATGGGGAAACCCAGAGACCAAAGAACCCTGTCCTACTTTTTTTTAATTTTTATTTTATAATTTGAAATAATTTTAGACTTACAGATAAATTGCAGAAATAGTACATGGAGTTTCCCTATACCATTCACCTCACTTCTCCTAATGTTAATGTAACCTGAGGGCAATTTTCAAACCTACGAAATTGACAATGAGTCATAATTTTTAATAACTTTTCTGAACACAGATAGTAAAATTTTGCTTTTAGCTTATATTTGAGGGAAAAAAAGTATTTTGTTTTTATTCATTGTGCACACACATCTTATAAAAATTCCTTCATTCCAGCGGATTCTAAAACTGTACAGTTTGGCTAAGCTCTCTTGAAGGATTTCTTCCTCACTTCGGTTAAGATTTTTGAAGATCTGAACAGCAATTCTTACAAACAGCTGCTTGGAAGGCCTACATACGTTTGACTTATTGGGGGGAAAGAACTTGTGACCGAGTCATTTCGTGTTTACGTTGCTGATTTCAGTAGTGAGGCAGCACTTTGAAAATTACACCATGTGTAACTGGTTCTTTATCACCAAATCCAGGGCTATAGGGAGTATAACCTCAGTACCAGGAGCCAAGAAAAACGGCCTTTCATTCAAGACTCTGACATTTTAAACCTAATCCCTATATTAGCTTTGGTGAGGCAGGAGGTGGGTCTTGCCTTATGTGGGGAATGCGCAGGGTCATCCCGCTGCCCAGCCCTAGTGGAATGGAGGCCCTGAGTTTCGGAACAGGCTCTCAGCAGCTGCAAACATCTGTAACAATCTGGTGTTAAGATGAATGAGCCCCAAGGGTCTGCAGCTGCTTGCGTCCACTGAGGCTTTGTGGCTTTAGACAGATGTTTCTGCTCTGAACACTGGGAAATGAACGTGCAGTTTTGCTGCCTCTTGCCAGGGACGGTGGTTATTCACATCTTGCTCCAAGGTCTTCTGAAGCCATGTAACGGTACCTGTAGAAGTTGGCATCTGTTGACAAGAGTAGGCAAACGTGGGACTTTGAAAAGCAAGACCTTCCCCTGGGAAGCAGCAGTGAGAAAGATCGAATGTGTTTCTCCATCAGAACCCACTCCAGATTTATAGGGCTAGGCATAGCGTGGAGATGTCACGGGATACTTTGTTGCTCCCAAGCTAAATGAAAGCTTGACTCCAGCCAAGGCATATGTCAGTTTTCAAAATACATCTCAGATTCCAGCATTTGCCTTCTGTTCATTGAGATACCTCAAAGAAACCAGAGCCTTTTGGAAGACTGTTTTAAAATAGCCTCAGGAACTTGCTAAGGCTTGGATTTATGACTCTCCCCTCTACCCCAGGCCCTTCTGTGTGCCAAACCTGCTTCTCCCGTAGGACTCTCTAGCTCATAATTCGGCCATGATCTCCTACTCAGTTGCTCAAGCCAGAAACCTAGAAAAATCCTTGCTTCCTTCTTCCTTACCTACATTTTCTGTCTAGGCTTTAATACTATTACTTGTACGCTCTAATGTATGCCAGACTTCTCCATTTCTTCATCATGTCTGTCATCATCTCTCAGCTAGAATATCACAGCACCCCCAATTTAAGTCTCCCCACTTTATTCTTGCCCCTTCTCCAGTCTGTTTGCTTCAACATAGCCAAGAGAAAGCTTTTAAAACAAACCCGGCCATGTATATAACTGGTCCATTAGTGGGTATATCTGGTGTTGCAACTAGAATGTGACTTCATGCTTTGCCTCCTACTGCCCCTTTAAAAAATGTCTCCAGTGTGGTGGTCCTCCCTTTGTTCTTTCAGGTCATTCTAGTCACTCTTAAGGAGTAACAGTTCACATCACTTTAAGTCACATAGAAGCTCCAATTCAGTAATGAAAATAAATCCCATCCAAGTAATAACAAGGTACCAAAAGGAAGACTCTTTCTCCTGCCTCTGCCCCCCACTGCCTTGTGGTGCTAAGAGTTATCACTGGACAGTTTGCTTCAGGGGAATGGAGCAAGGGAAATATGGCAGGATTCTACTTCTTCCTTACCCCACTGTGACTTCCCACTGTGGACTGCTCTTGTAGGCACTACCAAGGTTGGGTGGTCTTGTGCTCTTCCTACTTGATCGGATGGCTCTGTGCTCTCCTGCCCTACACATGGCTGAAGCTAACTCTTCAAAGGAAGCCTTTCCAAGAGAACCCATCTGAGTGGATGGTCCAGCTTCATCTGCTCATCGTCCCATCAGTGGTAGCCTATCTCAGTAGGGCTGCCGTGGGATGTATAAGGCAGTGGGATGTGCATGAGTCATCAGAATTAAATGGGGACATAGACAGGTATGAGCTGATGACTTAGGGACTGGCTGTAATAAGCTAAGCTAACTGGTCTTGAGCTGTAAGCCTCACGTGGGTCCTGTCCTGAGACCATGCTGCATAAGCCCTCAGCACTGATGGTCATCCTCCTCCTCCTATGATAGAAATAAGAATGTTGGCTTCTTTCTGGTTTACAGCTGTAAATCTAGAAGACTTGCTTTGGTTGGGAAGGTCGAACTCGGTACTTTCATTTTGAAGAAAAGAAGGCAAGAGAGGGAAGGGAAGGAAAAGAAAAAAAACACCCTAACAACTACAGAAACAAAAAGGAAACCAGCCTCCTGATGTTTAGTGCTGAATGTTTTCTCATGGCTCTGAAGTATAGAAAAGAAATACATGCTAAGAGTGGGTGATTGTATGATTATAACCGCCCCCCCCTTAAAAAAGATTTTATTTATTTATTTGACAGAGAGAGTCAGCAAGAGAGGGAACACAAGCAGGGGGAGTGGGAGAGGGAGAAGCAGGCTTCCTGCTGAGCAGAACCCTGGGATTATGACCCAGCTGAAGGCAGACCGTTAAGGACTGAGCCAGCCAGGTGCCCCCATTGCAACCCTTTTGCATTTGAAAGGATGAGGGCTTCATCTTGAAGCCTTACTACTTCCCTTATTAGAAGTCATCTTGGAGTTTTTCAGATATTGCTCTGGAAAAGAATCTCCAGGTGAGGAAAGGAACGGCTAAGCAGCCTGTCTCCACCTCTGGAATTTATTTTTAAACTTATTTTTAAGATTTTATGTATTTATTTGAGAGAGAGACAGCAAGAGAGAGCACAAGCGGGGAGGAGAGGGAGAAGCAGTTTACCTGCAGAGTAGGGAGCCTGATGCAGGGCTCCATCCCAGGACCCTGGGATCATGACCTGAGCCAAAAGCAGACACTTAACTGACTGAGCCACCCAGGTGCCCCTGAAATTTTTAAAAAAGATTTATTTATTTGTTTATTAGAGAGAGGAGGGAAGAGAGAGAGAGAAGGAGACAGAGAAAGAGTAGAGGGAGAGAGAGACTCTGGAGCTTGGAGCCCAATACGGGTTTTGACCTCATGACCCTGAGATCACGACCTGAACTGAAACCAAGAGTCGGACACTTAACCCACTGCACCACCCCAGCACCCCTATGCCCCCTGGAATTTTGAGTTACCTCTACAGCCACTGCATTGAACATGGATAGGTATGCTGCTATTCTTTGGTTTTATTTTATTTTATTAAAAAAATTTTTTTTAATCATAAGGGCAGATGTCAAGACTAAGCTGACTTTTTTTTTTTTTTTATAACCTTTGTCCTATATTATTCTGTCACACACTACCTGAATTGTTTCATTTTACCTTGTTAGACTACATAAAAACAGCACCAGTAATAAATGATTTAGGGTCAGTAGCATCCCCCTTTTTTCCCAAATTAATTGACTTTATTTTTTTAGAGCAGTTTTAAGCTTACAGGAAATTAAGCAGATAATGCAGACTTCTCCTATGTCCCTTTTCCCCTCATAGTTTCTCCTGAGTACACTTGTTACAGTTCATGGACCAAAGTTGATACATTATTATTAACTGAAGTCTATAGTTTATAGTAGGGGGTCACATTGTGTTAAGGTACTGTGGATTTTGACAAATACACAATATCATGAACCCACCATAGCATACAGAATGGTTTCACTGCCCTAAAGCCTTGCCTGCACGTTGCCATTTCATCACTCCCTGGTGTTTCTTTATTTACTTACTCACTTATTTACATTTGTCATGCCTCATGTGTGATTCAAAACCCTTTTTGTTGGTTCATTTAGTAGAATTGGCCTGCTTCAGATTTTCAAGCTCTGCCAAATCCTGAGAAAGATCAACAAGGAAATACACACAGACAATTTAAAAGTCTGAAAGTAGGCAGAGTGTCCTATTCCCTGGTCGCCTTGCCCATTCGAGGCCTCCCTCTGGCTTCTGATCCCCACACTATAATCCCAAAAGGTTGGTACAAATCTGCAAGCCCTTTGATGGAAAATTGGAGGGCGGTAATTTACCATTTAGATGCTCCTTCCTAGAAATTTTGAACCTTCTTTGGGGCCAGGAGAGAGCTGGATTCCTCCACTGCAGTAGTATCCTTCCTTCCAACCCTAGAACTTTCTTTCCCAGACACAGATTTCATACTGAGAGAGCAATGTGTCTTTTCCCCAGAAGACAAATACCTCCCAGGAAAGAAGCCACTGCTTGTTAGGGAAGACCGTACTTGATAGATTCAAGGCCCTATGTTATTTTGCCTGTGCTTAATTCCAGAAAGATACAAAATATATATTTATCCCAAGAGCAATTGTGTTGTGCTCTTGAATTTCCAGAAATTCAAGGCAAAAAAAAAAAAAAAAAAAAAAAAAAAATCCTCTTTTGTAAGCAATTTCCTACTCAGATGCATCTAAAAACTCTTGTATTTGGGTGACTGAAATTTGCCGGTTTCCAGTATCCCCTTGCCATCATCTTCATCAAACTATAGTCAGTACATTTGTACCCTACTGATTGTCCATTGAGGGATAAATGAGGCCATCAGATAAAGGACGAGTGGGGAGAGGCCTTGTGAAAAGTTGACATCTTTTCTTCCCAAAGTGTCTCAGGGCAAGAATGTTTGTTCACTTTGAAATCACATGACAGAATGATTAGGCATGTCCTCCACACCTGGAGAGCCCTCGGTAATTATCTGCTGACTTCTTGTCCTTGGGTTGATTTCCTTTATGATCAGACTTAAAAAAAAAAAAAAAATCAAACTATTTCTTGTGTTGTGGTAAAAGACACATAACATGAAATCTACCATTTTCACTATTTTTAAGTGTTAAATTCAGTGAGTTCACTGTGTTGTGCCTTCACAGTATTGTTCAACCATCACCACATTCCATCTCCAGAACTTGTCACCCCAAACTTTACTACACCCATAAACTGTGTACCCACGAACACCAACTCCACATCCTTCCTTTCCCCCAACCCCTGTTAACTTCTATTTTGTGCCTCAATGAATTTGCCTATCTTAGGTACCACATATAAATAAAATTACACAGTTTCCATTGAATAATTTCACTGGCATAATGTTTTCAAGTTTTATCTATGTTGTAGCCAGTATCAGAACCCCCCCTTTTTATTAAACACAATTTTTTAAAAGATTTTATTTATTTATTTGACAGGCAGAGAGGCGGGCAGAGCGGGGGGCGGGGGGGAAGCAGGCTCCCCGGTGAGCAGAGGCCCTGATGCAGGGCTCAATCCCAGGACCCTGGGACCACAACCTGAACTGAAGGCAGAGGCTTTAACCCACTGAGCCACCCAGGTGCCCATCAGAATCTCATTCTAAATCATGTTTAGAGCTGAATAATATTTCCTTGTGTGTATAGACTATATTTAGTTTATCCATTCATCTGCAGATGGGCATTTGGGTTATTTCCACCTTTTGGCTACTGTGAATAATGCTGCCATGAACACTCATATACAAATATCTATTCACATCCCTATTTTCAGTTCCTTTGGGTGGACACCTAGAAACGGAATTGCCGGGTCATATGATAATTACGTGTTTAACTTGTTAAGGAACTTCGAAGCTCCTGTCCACACTATATTGGCCTCATTTTACACTCCCACCATCAGTGTGCAAAGTTTCTGATTTCTTCACAACCTTGCCAACACTAGTTATTTTCTGTGTCTTTGTTACAAGCCATCCTAATGAGTGTGAAATGGTAGCTCATTGTGGTTACTATCCAACATTTGAAAGCAAGTCTTTCCCGGAGGTTGTGACTCCCTCTGCACTGGTGTCATATAGTTTGGCTGTTGTTGGACTCCATTGCTGAGGTCATACAGCTTTGAGTATAAAAACCCCAAAAGGAAATCAGCTCCATGAGGGAAGGAATTGTAGACTATTTTGTTTACCAACATGGAATCCCCAGTCCCTAAGACAGTGACAGGCACATAATAAAAACCTAATACTGTCTTTTGAATGGAGAAATTGTAGCTCCAACTCTTACTAGCTATGTGGCCTGGCTTAAGTTGATAACTTGTCTCCATTTCCTGCATGTGTCTCCTTTTCCTAATGTGGGGAAAAAAGATAGTGTCCTCTGCCAGGTGACTTTCATGCTAAGCCAGAGCTTTGCAACAGGAAGAAAGGGGAAGTGCTGCAAAATCCAGAAAGCTCAGAGCTCCCCAGAGCAAATGCACTCCCTGGCAAGGATGCTGAGGGACCCGAGGCAGAGGTAGGAGAATCAGGAGGCATGCTCTGAACAGCCCCAGCCGTCAGGAACTTAAACTAGAAGGGGCACAGAGAGATCCCAGCAGGAAGAACAGTCAGTGGAGATTAATGACCAGCGATTGATGGTAGATTTTGCAGTTACATCTACCACAGTACTTCAAGATACGTAACAATGCGCTGGGAAAATGAAGCTCCAGGTAACCAAATGTTAAGGAAATGCTAATGTTCAGGGTCCAGGAGAAACTAGACTAAAGGAGGGGAAAGCTGGGGGTTTCCTCCCTTGCTCAGGTATTGATAGAAAATGCATCTGGGTGCAGAAATGAAGGTTCTTGGGAATTCAGGCAGCCTGAACACTAAGTCCTAGTTGGGTCTGTTAGGTGTCCAGTGAATGGAGGCTGGTTTGTGTCAAGCAGATTTCTCTTAGGAGGAGGGTAATTTTTACTTTTACTCATAGTGTGGTTTGCCTGTTTTATCAACTTGACAGAGCCTGCTGGGACGTTTCAGAAGTAGTACATGCATTATTCCAGTGGCTAAGTCAGCAATATATTAATCTATAGAGCTTTCATGGGGTAAAAGGTCAGCAGGTCCTCTCTATGCATACCACGTTCTTTCAGAGGATCAGACTCCACTGTGCTGTGTAAGTCCTGGCCAGAGATCAGCAAGATTCCCTGGGGCACTGGGGAGCTGTAGGTGCTCCAGGTACAAGACTCAGTGTACAGAAGGAGCCTCTAGAAATGGAGAGGCTTGGGAGGACCCTATGAAGGTACCACCTGAGGTAGGCAGGACCAGAGCGTAGGTCTTGAGAACCAGTGATGCGATGGTTTGTCAAAGAATGTCATTTCAGGGCCAAAAATGAAAGAAAAGACGAAAAGTTGAGTGGAAGCAATATTGGGAGCAAGTGGTCATTCCAAGGATCCCACTGTCTTGCCAGAGATAGCCCCTGGAACCTTGTCCCACATTCCCATTGCCTCCATTCATCTGGGCACTTGTGGTTTCATGTTCTGTGGGAGAAAAGAGAACGCCAGTTTTTGGAGCAGAAGGAAGTCCACCTGGGGGGAGCTGGCCGGATGGGAGCATAGGATTTTTCTTGCCTCCCCACCTCCAGCACATCTCCAAGAACAGGGAAAAGCAGGGTAGTGCACAGGCTCTCCTTCCCACCATGAGCTCAGAGCTCCCCATACCTCAAGGGCTCATACTTTGGCCTGAATCCATGCAGACCACTGGAATTCCATCCAACAGTGAGTGTGAAAGATTCACTCCACACCTCTGAGTGAGTTGTTTCCTCTTCCTTTGATGGAGGATTCAGACCCTCTTTATAGCTAAACAAAACCTATAATTATAATCCTGTGGTAACGCTTCTGTAAACAGTAGCTTGAGTTGAAAAGACCAGCTCCCAAATCGTCGTGAGAAATGGCAGCAATCCTCAGCCTTGTCTGGGAATGGTTCCCTGATGTTCTGCTCTAAGTACTTTTTCTAAATTCACATGGTGAAATGCAGGGTACTTCCGCCTTTTCCAGACCTGGCAGATAATACAAAGAGGGGGCCAGAGGTTTAGCAGTGTGGGAGATCTTTGGGGATAATATCGGTGTGTTTGTTTCTGTGAACCTCAGCCATTCTTTTCTTCTTCTCTTCTCTCTCCATGCTTGCATATTTGTGGTTTCCTGAAGGTTATATAATTGAAAATGACTGATTTTCTTTTCAATGTAATTTACGTTCTACCTTTCATATTTTGTTTCTCCTTTATTTGTTGTCAAAACCAGAAAGAACATTCCTCTTTTCTAAAAGTGACTGCATTTTAAAATCCAGAGACATAAACTGGCTATTATTAGAGGTTTTAAAGATAAATATATGGCTGAGTGAAGTCTTCCTTTTTCTTTTTAAGATTTATCTTGGAGAGAGAGAGAATGAGTGAAAGAATGCATGAGTAGGAGGGGCCTCGGGAATGTTAAGCAATATCCACAATGAGCGCAGAGCCTGATGTGGGGGTTGATCTCAGGACCCTGATGTCACAACCTGAGCTGAAACCAAGAGTTGGAACCTTAGCCTGTTGTACCGTCCAGGCGCCCTGAGTCTTCCCTTTTTGGTGAAGCTCTTTCTTTCTGTCTTCTTGATCATTCCAGCCCTTCTCCTATTATGGTGGTCACCAGGTACCAGCGCCAGACACCAGATTTTCTTCTTCTCCACGCACCCCCACCTGTCCCAGACTAGTCTCCCTTCTAACCTGTTTTATTTCTTTTTTAAAATTATTTATCTTTAAATTTTTTTTTTATTAGACAGAGATCACAAGTAGGCAGAGAGGCAGGCAGATAGAGTGGGGAAGCAGGCACCCTGCTGAGCAGAGAGCCCGATGCGGGGCTTGATACCAGGACCCTGGAATCATGACCTGAGCCGAAGGCAGAGGCTTTAACCCACGGAGCCATCCAGGCACCCCCCTAACCTGTTTTCTTTAGGGAAGATTGAGCATTTCATCAGAAGTGCAGTGAATGAATTAATAAGCAGGGCCTTTGGACAAAAGCTACATTAAGTAGCATGAGCCACACACATGCCTTGGGGAGGTCTTCTTGCATCCAGAGGCTTAATGGTATAATTGCAAGCTGCTGGCTGTTTCTGGGCAGACTAAAGCTGGCAGGCTTCTGGAAGTTGCACCCAACAAGTCGAGCCTTTCCTGGCTTGTCAGTCTGCAGTTCAGCACTTTGCCTTTCTCATTTTCCTGGGAGGCCCATGCAGCCATGTGAATGCTGATAGTACCCACATAATACCAGAGAGCCTGCTGGAAATGTGAAAATGAAAGCAAGCCCGTAGGTGGTTTTTTTTGGTTTTTTTTTAAGATTTTTTATTTATTTTTTTGACAGACAGAGATCACAAGTAGGCAGAGAGGCAGGCAGAGAGAGAGGAGGAAGCAGGCTGCCTGCTGAGCAGAGAGCCCGATGCGGGACTCGATCCCAAGACCCTGGGATCATGACCTGAGCCGAAGGCAGCGGCTTAACCCACTGAGCCACCCAGGTGCTCCCCGTAGGTGTTTTTTGATGGCACTGACCAACACCCAGCTGCATAGCAGTTTTTATTGACTTGATAGTCTCTTTGGAATTTGTATGTATATGCCTGAAATGCATTTACTTGTTCACTCATTCCTTCCTTCAATAGACATTATGGTGTCCCTGCTGTGTGCCAGGCAGTGGAATCAAGGACTGTATCGCACCAGTAGGCCGTCCAGAAGCAGTAGCTTCATCATCGCCACAAAGACCATCATTGTCAACATTCATTCACTCAAAAAATACAGATGAAACACCTACTGTCTGCCAAGTGCTGGTCCAGGCCTTGTGTGGGAAGCAGGATGGAGCTCAGAGTTTAATGGGGGAACATATAAATACAAGATAATCATAAAAAGTGATCATTTCTCTGACAGAGGGGTAATATAATATTAGTTGACCTACCAAAAGGTCAACTTTGTATGATACAACCTAATGCTGTTTATCGATCACTCCCTGTATGGAAGTGTGGGACCATGTGCTTTTTAAGTATTACAATTAACATACACAAGAACCCTGCAAAGTAGCTTTTATTATTTCCATTTTATAGTTGGGAAATGACACAAAGAGAGGTTGCATGAAATTCCTTGGTCACAGATATTAAGTGGCAGAAGTCTGTCTGACTCCAGCTTCTATGCACTTCTCTATGGTCCAGAAACATCTTCACATTGTGGGCGAGGCCACTGGACAGGAGCAGGGCAAGTTGGTAGAGTGGAGGGCTCACCTGTTGTTTGAAATAATGGATGGAATGACGTTGAGCTTCTGGAGTTGTGGTTGCCGCATTTCAAAATTCCTATCAGATAGGAGATAGATTGCGAAACTCACTGTTAAGTTTCTAGCTTTCGGCTTACCTGTGTGTTTTTCTTTTGCTTTCCTTGCTTTGATGTTCCTTTAATGGTTTTAACTCCTCATTACTATATTAAGAGGATTTAACTTTTGGCATCTAGATGTGCCCTGTCCAACGGTATTGATGTTGGCAGCCCAGCAAATTTGCTAGGAACGAAGGGTGAGGCAGCAGGTCTTGGGGGGAAGAGGGATCAGAAGGGGAAGTGGTCACTTGGGGGTGACCATGGAGGTGAGAAGGCATCTGTTCATGGGATCCCACGCCTCCTTGACCGAACCAGGGAGGACACCTTACCTGAGCCAGGCCACCCGGTCAGCTGGCCTGAGCCATGTGACTTGTGTGCCACCTAAAGAGGAGCTGGACCAACTAGAGCTTCTCTCTTACGATCTTTTTACTATTAGACAAAAACAGAGGTGTAGTAAGATTTTTAGGAATTTATTTGAGTAAAACTCCATTTGGATCAGGCTGCGCCAGACTGAAGTGGTTAGAAGCTCTCCACTGGCAGGAGCTCGGGGAAAGATTTTAACGGAGAAAAGGTGGAAGCAAAGCAAGGGCATTATTTGATTGGTTCTAGCTAAAGCATTTGGCGTATTTGGGGAAGCTTACTTGGCTATGAGAGCCACTGGTTGTCCTTAGGTTTTGATTTCTTAACCCTGCGGGATTTCAGACTTGGGATTTTGTCTGCCCGCACAGGCTTCAAAGGGATTAGAGCCACCTCAGCCTAATGGCCTCCTTGTTGAACTGATTGAACAGTCCTGAGGCTCAGAGGGAAATTGTTCGTGAGAGCCCTTGAGTTGAAAAGTCACGGGGGCCAGGCTGAGGCAGCCATTTGGGGAATTGTTGAATAAAGAGAGAGTAAAGACTCCCAGGAGTCTCCCAGTGAGACCCCATGGCCCGTGAGAGAAGATGAGCACCAGTCTCCCCCCTTGGGCTCCCTCACCCAGCTGCATTGCTGTGCTTCTTGCCTGCTCTTGGGGGCCATGTTTTAACACAGCAGATCCCTCGCTCACTTAAATTGCTTCCTTAGGCTTCTGTTCTTTGCAGTGGGTGGATCAAAACACTAGTTCTCGGGGCGCCTGGGTGGCTCAGAGGTTTGAGCCTCTGCCTTCAGCTCAGGTCATGATCTCAGAGTCTTGGGATCGAGTCCCACATGGGGCTCTCTGCTCAGCGAGGAGCCTGCTTCCTCCTATCTCTCTGCCTGCCTCTCTGCCTACCTGTGATCTCTGTCTGTCAAATAAATAAATAAAACCTTAAAAAAAACCACACACACACAAGTTCTCAAAGCAGGTGAAGCAGTTTGTGCACACCTAAGGGGGACAGGGGAACCCCTTGATGTCCTGCTTCTGGGTCTCAGGGACTTCTGCCCTTTCCACAGAAGGCTAAGCTAGATATTTTATTGTCTCCTTAAAGAAAGGCTAAAAGAAAGAAAAGAAACTGCCCAATGTAAGTAATTCTATTTGTACATTTAATGTAACACCAGAACCGTTGTTCTGCTCAGGCCACTGGCCGTCCCTCTCACCCACCGACCCTTGGGCCTTCGCTAGCTCAGGCTCTGTGCTAGATACTGGGTAGATGAGAGTGAGGGACACAGTACCTGTTCTGGGGTGTTCCCGGTGTGACATGAAGAGAACAGCAAACAAGGAAAGCATCATAAAATACGGGAGCTTCAATAGCAGAAATGTGTAAATGATCCCTGGGAAGGGAATGATCATTTTCCCCTCAGTGTATTGGAGAAGATTTCACCGGGATTTTTTGAGCAGAGACTTGAAGGGTGAGTAACTGTTTGCCTGGCCACTGGCGAGTGAAGGAGGGAGCCCGGTAGTCCAGGCAAAGGGAATAGAATGTGCAAAGGCAGGGAGTTAAAATGGCCTGTGGAGTTCACCAGGAGAAAGTCAGTGCAGTTGAAAAGTGGGTGTTTTGGGTGAATGGCAGGAATAAGGTTAGGTTGGGGTCAGATTCTGAAGCACTGAATATATAATTAATAATGCAATTAATAATTACAGTAAGTATTATTCGTTATTCTCTACCAGGGCCAAAGTAATCCATTTATACATCTTGTTCTCATTTAGTTAAATCCCAAGAAAATGCATCGTGGGAAGTGTCCAATCAATGGAAAGGTTTCAAGCTAGTTTTTCAGGATGAGGACTGTGTAGGCAATTTGGAGGAGAAACAGGTGTGAGGGAAGATGGAGAGTAGGGAGGGCAGGCAGCGGGCAGCTGCAAGTCCACAGCAGAAGCAAGTACCTGACCTAGGGCCCTGGCTGCAGGCCCCTTAGGAGAAGCTGGGTCTGAGACACACTTCTAAAGCAAAATTATTTAAATACGTGGGAGAAGAATGAAAGCCATGAGCCTGATTTGAAGGGTTTCCTTTTTAGAGGTGGAGAGAATAGTGACAGCACTGAGAGACAATTCTTGAATAGGAAGGGGCAGGAGGATGTGATCTCATTTAGGGAGCATATTCAGTTTCAGGTCTAAAAAGATCAGGGTGGAGGTCTGCTGGCAGTCAGAGGGAAGCTGAATCTTGGGAAAGGAATTAGGATGAATAGACAGATTGGGGAGGTTTGTTTGTTTGTTTGTTTTAAAGATTTTTTTTTAAAAGATTTTATTTATTTATTTGACAGAGAGAGATCACAAGTAGGCAGAGAGGCAGGCAGAGAGAGAGAGAGGAGGAAGCAGGCTCCCCGCTGAGCAGAGAGCCCGATGTGGGACTCGATCCCAGGATCCTGAGATCATGACCTGAGCCGAAGGCAGCGGCTCAACCCACTGAGCCACCCAGGCGCCCTGTTTTAAAGATTTTATTTATTTATTCGACAGAGAGAGACACAGTGAGAGAGGAAACACAAGCGGGGTAGTGGGAGAGGGAGAAGCAGGCTTCCTGCTGATCAGGGAGCCGGATGTGGGGCTGGATCCCAGGACCTGGTGGATCATGACCTGAGCTGAAGGCAGATTCCCAATGACTGAGCCACCCAGGTGCCCCAGATCGGGGAGTTTTGATCAATCTGTCCTTGTGACCAGTGGAAGGGTTCAGAGAGGTATGCAAGATCATTTCCAAGATTTGGATTAACGGGAGGGTGGCCAGGCCACAGCAGTAGGTACAGTTGGTGTATAATACTCTCTAAAACAGCCATACAAGGGCGCCTGGGGGGTTCAGATGGTTGAGCATCTGCCTTCGCTCAGGTCATGAACCCAGGGTCCTGGGATCCAGCCCCACACTGGGCTCCCGGCTGTGAGCCCTCTTCTCTGCCTTTCCCCACTACTTGTGCTCTCTCTCTTTCTCTCGCAAATGAATAAATAAAACAAATTTTAAAAAAATTTTTAAAAAGTAAAACAACCATCCAGTGGCTTGTCTGTCTCAGCCAAGTCCCTGGAGCTCCACCTCCCACTCCCTAGTGCTCTCTGCTCCCTAAGAGGGCAACCAGGTAGGCATGAGCTGGGGTTGGGGCGGGGGGAGGAGGGAAATGCCAAAATCTGTAATATAATAGCCTCAACTGCATTTCCATCTGCCGTTTTGTGATGTGTGGTCCTTGTCCTTGCCCTGTCCCCATGTGGCATATATATGCCCCTCTTTTAATTACTAATAGCAGTTCCAGGTAAGTTATTCCTTCTCCCTGTGATTATTAATTCAGAGCTCTGCTGGGATTTAGGATCAAGCACCTACCTGCCTCTTCAGCTAGAGTCTTTTGGGAGCACTGTAAATTTACATCTTGAGTTTATGAAAAAAAGATGGGAAAGAATAGAATTATCACACATAATGAGAGCACATCACACGTGGGCTTGGCTTCCTCAGAATTTTCCACCTATAACTTAGAATTTATTTGACCTCTATTTGAGAAACTTTCAGATATTTGAAAGAGCCTGCTTTCCCCCAAAGGATAGGTTGACCCCCAAGAAATTTCCATTTTGCAGGTGAAAAATTGTTGAGTATCAGCAGTTCCACGTATTTCAGCCTACTAACAGCAGAGCATGTGGATGGTGGGGCGGAAGCAGGAGAAATTTTATGTACTGTGTACACAGTTTGTCACACCAGTCACAGGTGTCTCTGGCGATTCAGATCATAGACAACTTTAAAAAGGGATCAGGGTATTTAATTATATGTAACTATGTATATATAGAAAGATTTGGCAGTATTACACAGTGAGTATTTCTGCTTCAAAGATGTTTTCTGCCTCTCTGACACATTGAGCTTACCCCTCATCCAGATCATGGTGGGGGTACCTGTGTGCTTGCTTTTTGCACATGGCTCTTCTGGTCTCCATCACGACTTCCAAATTCACTGTGCAGTTGCCCTGGTTTGAGATTCCCATGTAGAGGGACGGAAAGAGCCATAATGCTCATTGTGCACATTGTCTGCATTCTAGACTCTGTGCTAAACACTTAGTGTGTATAGTTTTCTTCAGTTCCAGTTAGTAACTTGAGAAAGTAGGAATTATCTTGGTTTTCATGAGTAGGAAAACTGAGGCTCTAAGAGATGCCATAACTTGCCCAGAATTACCTAGGAGATGTTTGCTCTTGGTTAGTTCTTGGCTCTGAGCTCTGAAACTCTCCAGGGTTAAGTTGATCTCCCCAAGGGAAGACGACAAGAAGTGAGTTGATGATCTCTCCACCCAGGTTGGGAGGGGGGATGAGAAGGAGATAACGTTTCAGAAGACACACTGATTCCCTCTTGTACTCTGTGGCATTGGATTCTGTTCCCCGGCAGTGGATTGAAGGTAATACGTGAGCTCCTCCCAGGGAAGCTATGTGATTAAAGCAAAATTGGTTTAATTTCTACTCAGATAGCTTGAAACGGTGACTTTTTTTTAAAAAATATTTTATTTATTTATTTGACACAGAGAGAGTGATCACAAGTAGGCAGAGAGGCAGGCAGAGAGGTGGGGGAAAGCAGGCTCCCCGCCGAGCAGAGAGCCCCATGTGGGACTCTATCCCAGGACCCTGAGATCATGACCTGAGCTGAAGGCAGAGGCTTAACCCGTGAGCCACCCCTGGCGCCCTGGAATGGTGACCTTTTGAATAGAGAGGAGGTATGCCATAAAATTTATCTTAGCATCATTTATCAGAAGAGGGAAGAGGTCATTAAGCACTGGATGAGTGACCTGAAGTAGATTTCAACTGGGAAGTGATTCTGTACCCCAGAGATTCTAGACATTTGGCAATGTCTACAGACATTTTTTAGTTGTCACATGTGGGAGGGTGCTTTTGGCATCTATTAGGTGGATACTAACTAAATACCCTACACCACACAGGACAGCCTCTCACTACAAGTAACCAGCCCAAATGTGAATGAAGTTGATATAGAGAAACTCTGGTCTAATGAGCATTTGGTGGGAAGATAGTTTACCTGCTCTAAAAGGGCCAGTTAATTTCATGAACTGCCAAGTACTTTTGAAGCACTTATTTGTACATGAAAAATTACTGTAATTATAAATTACAAAATCTCTAATCATAAAAGCACTTCTCAGGAGGGAAGTCAGTTATTGTTATTATTGTTAATTATTATTTCCTGAATGTTCTATAAACTTTAAAAAAAGAATATTGTAATAAGGAAAGAGATACAGTCAAATTTGACAGACTTGCACTCATCAGAGCCAGATGAGGAAGTAATCAGAGTTAGTGATGACTTCAAAATACTGAGGCGTTATGGGTGTATTCCAGTTATTTACGTAATAATCAGTGGAGACCCTAATGACCTGCATTTATTTTGTTATTTTTTCTAATGTAAGCGTTAGCTATAAAAAGGCTATGGTTCAATGGAAGAAAAGCCTTGAATTAAATGAGATTGTTAAGACAGTTGACCCTTGAATAATGTGGGGGTTGGGGTGCTGTCCTTACCCCTCCCCACCATACAGAGTAGAAAATCCTCATGTAACTATTGACTCCCCCAAAACTTAACTACTAATGATCTACTATTGACCAGAAGCCCTACTGATAACATAAACAGCCAATTAACACATATTTTATGTGTATTAGATACTGTATTCTTACAATAAAATAAGCATAAGAGAAAATACATTTACAGTACTATACTGTCTTTATCTAAAACAATCTACATGTTAGTGGACCCGTAAAGTTCAAACTTTTGTTTCAAGGATCAACTACATTATCAGTCTTGACCCTTTTTGCAGTGATGGTCTTGGGGGGCACTTCTCTAAGACTCATAGTCATTGGTCTCATCCTAGGCCTGCCTGTGAGTCTTATTTTTCGTTTGGGGAAGGAATAGGAAATTGAAGAAGTCAGAGCTATGTCTTCAATGGAGGAAAAGAAATCCATTTTTCAAACTGGAAAATGTGAAAAAAATACTACCGTCTCTTGCTTGATGGCATTTTTACTTCAGTTACAGAGGCAGAGTTGAGTGAGATGTTAAGGAACGTGCTAGAGTGGATTGTTAACGTGTGCAGGGACCCTGAGGACCCTTCTACATATTCTTGAGAGACAGGGAAATTGAGTGACCCATGCATTTTGCACATTTTTAGACCTACTTGTAACCAATAGCTGTTCTTCATTATAGAGTTCCACGTAATTAATGAATTTGCTAACTAGTAGAACCATGGAAGTTCTTGTCATTGGATAAGAGCATGAGTACCAGGATCATTTAATAGAGGAATGGTAAGTGGGTTTCTTTGTGTTTATCTGTTGGTTATGGCTGTTTGTTGTATTGAGTTGAGAAGATCCTGAAACTGGCCTAAGTTGAGAAGAGCACTGAGGGAATCAGCCATGTCAGCTTTGGAAACGTGGTGGGGAGCATGGTGACGTGGAAACCGTTTATTTGACCACCCTGCTCTACATGTTTAACAGTTAAGTATTGACTCTCAACACCCTCAGTTTAAAAGTTCTCGGAGTTAGAGAATCTTCTAAAAAAAAAATTTGAGAAAGCTGTATCAGCCCACGTTTTGTCAATTGCAACTGCCTTACAAAGACATTTAATTATGTGGTTAAAGTCAAGTGTGCAGATCTAATTTCATTCATTTTTTAAAGCTAAAGTAATATGCCAGATGCTATGACAACCAACACCTCTGTCTAGAAAATATCTGCTATAAAGCAGATTTTTTGATCAGAGAAATTTAAAGATACATATCATTGCCATATGCATTTTGGTGTTCATACTTGGGGATCTGATATTTATACAGTGTTATCTAACAAAAAATTTTGGAGAACTCTACATGTATTATGCAATGCATTCCCAAAGCCTGTATATCTCCTTTCCTGTTGCCTTCACTCAATCACTCAGGGGGTTTTAAGAGAGTATGATTTTTTGTTCCTTGGGGATAAAAGAAAATTAAATATTTTTATATGAATTTAAAATAAAGAACTCTTATGGGTTCATTGCTTTGGGTCAGTTATTCAGTGCTTACTTTTTGTGTGGGGGGAACCTTCAAATTTAAACCAGTTCACTACACATCTTTATGTGCAATATGTGTTATGTTCAATATGTGTTACATTCCGTATGTGTTGGCTGGCGATGGCCTTGGAATGATTTCGTTTTGGAGGATCCCTGCACCTCCCTCTAGAAGAAGTGATATCAGGCATTTTTCCTTAACACTCCTCTCCCTTCTTCATGCATTTCTTTCTTCCCTGACCTCTTTTTAGTTTGAACAGTACTTACATCTCCTTATTATGAGACTGTCTTGTAGATGTGACCATCTTACGACAGAGGCTTTTCTACTTCACAAAGTAAATTGCTTGGATTGCATCCAAAATAGTATTTCCTTTCAAGTTGCCCAGTGGGATGGTGAAAACACCTTACCCAAGTATCAAAGGACTGCATTCCGATCTTACCTCTGTTTGGCTGTTTGGCCCTGCACAAGTCATTAAACATCTCTTCCTTTGTCCACAAAGTCACATGAATTGAGTTAAAGCAGATCGTAGCTACTTAAACTTCTCTTCCTTTGTCCACACAGTCACGTGAATTGAGTTAAAGCAGATAATAGCTACTTCTCCTCACGCATTATCATTTTAAGTCTGTGATAGCCAGGTCTTAGGGCACTTACGGTGCTGACATTAACATTTTGTTCAGCAAAATATCAGGTTGCCTTGAAGGTAACTGAATTTCGGGGAAGCCACTATGCTAGTTAAGAGGAAGGCTGACCTGTGAATAGAGGGGTGGCTCATTTTTATTCACAGAAGGGAGTAAATTCTGCCGTGTTCAGTGAGGAAGGAGATTGGTAGTAGATGGTCAAGGAGACATACGGGAAACCATCGATGCAGTAGGAAGGAAACATGACTAGAAAGGAAGAAAAGAAAAAAAGTAGGTAGGGATCAGTTAGGGCCTTTTGGTTGTAAGCAACAGAAATTCACTCTTACTGACCTATTGGAAAAGGGCTTTATTACAGAGTAAGTCATCTCAAAGTCAAGTGAGGATTCTGGGTTTATGTGAATTGGGGCATTGGGATGGGTAGGTTTGGGTAGGGAGGATAACAGACTGGCAAACCCAGCAGAACCCCAGTAACTGAAGGGAGAGCAGTTCTCCGAGGGAGGAAAGCAACGAAAGAGGAAGGGGAAAGGAAAGCTCACTATCAAGAATAATAACAAGAAAGATAAATATTCCTAAACAAGTGAGAAGAGAATGAGATGGCCTTAACCCTCTGTCAGTGATACATTTGTTGGAAGCAAGAAAAAGTGTGGCTTAATGTTTTGGAGAAGAAAAAAAAAATAGGGAGAATGTACCAGGAAAGGGAAGTGAAATAAATCAAACCAAATTCATTCATTCTTGAACATATTCTTGAACATACCCTTGGGGGGTACCCAGGCTCCTCTCACTGGGGATCTGAGGATGACCCACATCCTCAAAGAGCTCCCAGTCCAGCAACACGGTGTTGTGAATTCCTCTTACTGAATGCTTGCCAGGTGCCAAGTTTTTGCCGAGAGCTCTGCAAGCTCTACATTTAATCCTTCAGGTGTTCCCTGGGGCTAGTCCTATTATCTTCATGGGTGCAGTCCTGTTATCTTCATGGGTGCAGTGCTGCAGGAGGGAGCGAGAGAACTAGCTTGGAGTTAGGAAACCGGCAGGACAGAGCAGGGGCTCAGCCCTGCTCCATCAGCTCCAAAGTCTAGGGCTCTCGTCGCTGCTCTGTGTTGCCCATCTTAGCAAATAGAAGAGGAAAAAGAAAACAAAAAAGCAAAAGGAATTTATTGGACTCAGCTCAACCCTACAGTATCTCCAGTTAGTGGTGGAACCCCCTTCACCCCCTGCCACAGCCTGCTGCAAATTTTAAGGACAGCCAAGTCAAGTTTGCACTAGAGCCAGTGGGCCACTGCTCCAAAGCAGGACAGAACTTGGCCTCTCTCGGTCTGGAGCATACCAGTGTATCAACGGTCTTTTCTTGCTGAGCTTCTACAAGATGCCTTCCTGACTTACTCCGTGGACCACCTTCCCCCCTTGCCCCCCAAGTTCAGATTTCAAGTCTAAAATCGGTATCCTAAACCAGGATAAAAATGTTACTCTGTCTTCTGGACCTGGACCTGTGGATCAGTGGTGAATGGGACTCTCAATGATTATGAATATTTTCAAGCTAGTAGGACCTCTGGCTCTAGCCGTTTGTCATGCAACATCGCACATGATGAAGTATGAATCCTGAAACACAAAACCCGAAACTCTGCTCCCTGCTTTTTTTTTTTTTTTTAAGATTTTATCTATTTATTTGAGAGAGAGAGAGAGAAGGAGAGAGAGCATGAGAGAAGAGAGGTCAGCGGGAGAAGCAGACTCCCTGCTGACAGGGAGCCCGATGTGGGACTTCATCTTGGGACTCCAGGATCATGATCTGAGCTGAAGACAGTCCTTTAACCAACTGAGCCACCAAAGGTACCCCTGTTCCCCACTTTTAAGGTGACAGGATTACTTCTCCTTTTTTCTGTTTTGCTACATTTACTAAAAACTGGGCTTATTTTATAATGGGAAAAAAGTCATATGTTAAGGAAAAATGCCTCCTGTGTTAGAGGTCATCGAAAATCAACCCGTTCTCTGTCACCTACACCATTGTTTGTAGGTAAGTGTGACTGGGAGACAACCCCCACACCAAACTGAAATCACCAAGAGAAACGCAGTATCCTCACACGAGGGTATGGTAGGTCCTGCTTTCCTTCCTCGCCACCATCGCCACTGCCTTTTTGTGGCTTTTGGACCTTTTCTTCAAGACATCCTCCGGACCGGGTTGGTTCAATGGCGGGTAGAATACAGAGCTGCCGCCCTTCACCGCCCATGTGGGGCCACTGCTTTTGGTAGTTCTGTCTTTTGAAAAGTTGGGCCTCTGCCTCTGTTTTCTTTTCCTTTAAAAAGTCATTGAAGTCCGGAGTGTCGGCCGTGACCTTTGGAAATGTTTTTACAGCTTACAGAGACTTCCTGACATGTTTTATTAGCTCTTGATGGTAGCTAATAAAGTGAGTCTTAGCAAAGCCGCATAACGTGACCGATTAGAGCCTCTTCCAAAATAACCACTCAGCAGAGCTGCCCTTGGAGGAGGCTTGACGACAGGATATTTGGCTACCGCTTTCGGTCCAGTTCAGCAGGGCATGAGGGATTACAACTTGAAAAAGGGAGGTCATCCCTTTAGGAAATACAACAGCAGCTTATTCTGCAAGAGCCTCGAATATGAGAGCCTCCTACCCCCGGGAAAACAGAAATACCGCTCTAGGAATGGAGGAAGAAGTTATTCCGAAGTGCTTTTGTTTTCTGCCTTCACGGAAGTAAAACATAAGCCAGAGCTGGTCACCTGTCTTTTTAAGAGCACTGAAAGACGAGACACCAACCCTCCTTTAAAGTTTATGTGTTAAACAAGATCTCTGTTCTCTGCTTTCTTCTGCTTTAGCCAACAGGTTTTGAGTTTAGGCTGTAACTTACCACAGATCTAGATTCAAATGCTGCTGTGGCCACTGACCGGCTGGGTGATCTTGAGTCAGTGACCACTTAATTCTTGGTTTCCTTGTATAGGAAGTGGGGATGATAATTATAGGGTTATTGTGGGGGAGAAAATATGATGATGCATATAAGGGGCTTAGCACAGTGCTTGACCTAAGACTCAAAAAGTATTAGCTATGACATTTTTAAATTAACATATAATGTGTTATTAGCCCCAGGGGTACAGGTCTGTGAATTGCCAGGTTTACACACTTATCAGCACTCATCATAGCACATACCCTCCCCAATGTCCATAACCCAACCACATTCTCCCTACGCCCATTCCCCCAGCAACCTTCAGTTTGTTTTGTGAGATTGAGTTTCTTATGGTTTGTCTCCTTCCTGAATCCATCTTGTTTCATTTTTTCCTTCCCTACCCCCAAACCCCTCATGTTGCCTCTCAGATTCTTCATATCAGGGAGATCATATGATAATTGTCTTTCTTTGATTGACTTATTTTGCCCAGCATAATACACTCTAGTTCCATCCACGTCGTTGCAAAAGGCAAGATTTTGCTTCTTTTGATGGCTGCATAGTGTTCCATTGTGTATATATACCACATCTTCTTGATCCATTCATCTGTTGATGACATCTAGGTTCTTTCCATAGTTTGGCTATTGTGGACATAGCCGCTATAAGCGTTCGGGTGCACGTGCCCCTTCAGATCACTACATTTGTATCTTTAGGGTAAATACCCAGTAGTGCGATTGCTGGGTCGTAGGGTGCTCTATTTTCAACTTTTTGAGGAACCTCCATGCTGTTTTCCAGAGTGGTTGCACCAGCTTGCATTCCCACCAACAGTGAGGAGGGTTCCCCTTTCTCTGCATCCTCGCCAACACCTGTCATTTCCTGACTTGTTAATTTTAGCCATTCTGACTGGTGTGAGGTGGTATCCCATTGTGGTTTTGATTTGTGTTTCCCTGATGCCGAGTGATGTGGAGCATTTTTTCATGTGTCTGTTGGCCATCTGGATGTCTTCTTTGCAGAAACGTCTGTTCATGTCCCCTGCCCATTTCTTGATTGGATTATTTGTTCTTTGGGTGTTGAGTTTGATGACTTCTTTATAGATTTTGGATCTATAGTCTTAGCTATGACATTCTTATTAAGTTCTTTGGAAGCCCATGCCTAGGCTCTGTTTGTGGAACAGTTTATCTGTGTGCCCCCCTCCACCCAGGTCCATCACTTTGTATGACTTTGTGGGACACAGTTAGCAACGGGACTCCATTCACATAAACTGCCACGTGCATGATATCCTGGAACAGTGCAACACAGCAGCCCCCCTCCCTTCCAGTTCTCCCCCTCCCACCCTGCCCCAACAAGCCTTTTCACCTTTTACAAATAATCACCTGGCCTACTCTTTCGGGAAACAAGTTACTCATAAATAGGTATAAAATAAGAAAGGAAAAAAGGACCTAGACAACATTTTAAACACACATGGCAAGAATTTACTTGTAGTCCTTGTTTTATAACAAACTAGGCAGGGAACTGCTGCTATTCCAGAGAGTTGGTAACAGCCAGATACCACGGATCTGCCTCACGGGAAACCCCATCAGAATCTAGAGAAAGAACAAAGAAGCTTAAAAAATAAAAAAGCTGGGGACCATTCGTTAAGCAGCCCCTTTTCTTCCTTTTTGTTGGAAGCAAGTCTTTAGCTCACATCCAACAAGATTCACAGGAGATTAGTAGATTGGGAAGCCTAAGGAGGGAAAACCAGGGAGGGAGGAAATCTTTGCAGCCCATTCTGTGTGACAGTTGATCAGTCCATGGTAGGCCATCAGTGGTTACCATGACGATTACATTTATTTTATAGATGAGGAAGCCAAGATGACTCAGTTGTGAAAGTGATAGGGAAAGTATACTGCTAGCAAGGGGCAAAGCGTAGAACGGACTTTTGACTTTGATCTCTCCACTATGTGAAAGGTTCTCAGGCGTCAGTGGTGGACTCACTGCACCCTGTGACAAAATGAGAAAGCAGAAAATAAAGACTTCAGATCAAATTATTCATATTTATTTTCCAGTGTATTCTGTATAAAAGGCTTTTTTTTTTTTTAAAGATTTTATTTATTTATTTGAGAGACAGAAATAGCGAGAGAGAACACGAGTGGCGTGGAGAGGAAGAAGCAGGCTCCCCACTGACCAGGGAGCCTGATGTGGGGCTTCCATCCCAGGACCCTGGGGCCATGACCTGAGCTGAAGGCAGACGCTCAACCGACTGAGCCACCCACCTTTACTCCTGTAAAGGATTGTTTTTTATTCTGAGATTCTTTTTTCTTTATTTCTTTTTTGGGGTTAAAAATGTCACTTCTTAAAGAAGAAATGCCATTTCTTTTACAATGTGATGCAACCAGAGAGGCATTTTTATTTGCCCTTGTTGGCAAAGTAAAGGAGACAACTTGTGTTGACCTATTGCCCAGTTTTTAAAATTGTGCTGAATTCTGAAAACCAGAAGTCTAGTATTACTATATGACACTGTTTTGCTTCCCTCAGAGCACATGCAAAGGTCTTAAATGCCCCTGTTTGCATTGATACTCCTTGTAACCTGTGGGCCTAGTATGTAATTATGGTCTAAATTATTCACTAAGCCATAATGATGCTCAAGAATTACCTGCTCCTAGACAGTCAAGGCACATTTCCTTGTTGCTTTGTGCAGATTCTACCCAAAAATGGTTTCAATTAAAAATTCTCTGGGAAACACTGAAACTTCAGATTCCAGAGCCCTGCCCTCAGAGACTGATTCAGTAGTTCTGGGCAGGACCCCAAATCTGGCTTTTTAGGACCCCTTTGAGGGGACGCTGATGCTGCTCATCTGGGAATGATACTTCCAGAAATTCTCATATAAGGGCCTTGGATCTCACAGGAGATGATCTCTTCTCCACACTGTGAATTCTTTGTTCTTTCCGTGGAGGCCTGGCATCATGTCAAGCTCAATTTTGTGAATTATATGAGATTTCTGCATCCATGTCTGGCTAAAATATTAGAAAACAACCTTCTGATTTGCTTTAAGCACTTCCTTCAAAAATCAATTTAAGTAAAAGTACTCTTAAAGAGTATTCCTAAGTATCAAATCAGTTTTGCACTTGATTCAAGACCCAGTACCTCCCAGCCGAATCCTGGCCCCGTCGGGACACTCTCCATCCTGTGTTCACGTGACATCGGTGGGTTGCCAGGGGAGTGAAGGCTGTGCTGTGTAATTCCCACCTCCATGCAGAGTTCCTTTAGTGCACATCAACTGAGAAACACTTCTTTTTTTTCCTTTTGGATCACACTCAGAGAGGATATTTAGTATAAACACTTACTTTTATTAAAATACTTTAATGATTTATGGTTTCCAAATATTTTCTGCCATCACATTTTTCACAAGAACAGTACACTTCCAACAATAACCTACGAGGATTCCTGGCCCAGGAGACGCTGATCAGATCAGCGGGGGCCTGAGTAAAACTTGAAAGGCCTCCCTCTGGAGGTCTTTCCCCCCACTGCCGCTACACTCCAGCCCTCGTTTATACCAATAAACTTCACAGAGATCAGCTATGCTGCCTGTATCCAAAAAGAAGATCATCACTGAAGATGTGCCCGAGGTGAGAGCAGCCAGCAGTGCAGTTCCTGAATACACCACCACTCAGCCAGACGTCATTTTGCCAAAGCTCCCCTCTTCCCAAATAAGACCTCTCTTAAGAAAGGAGTCGGTGACGGGGCGCCTGCGTGGCTCAGTGGGTTCAGCCTCTGCCTTCGGCAGGGGTCACGGTGTCAGGATCCTGGGATCGAGCCCCACATCAGGCTCTCTGCTCAGCAGGGAGCCAGCTTCCCCCTCTGCCTGCCTCTCTGCCTACTTGTGATCTCCCTCTCTCTCTCTCAAATAAATAAAATCTTTAAATTAAAAAAAAGAAAGAAAGAAAGGAGTAGGAGTGAGGCTGCCTGAGTGGCTGAAACCACTGAAACCAGCTTGGTTTCAGCTCAGGTCATGATCTCAGAGTCATGACATGGAGGCCTGAGTGGGGCCCTGTGCTGGGCGTGGAGCCTGCATAAGATTCTCTCTCCCTGGGGCACCTGGGTGGCTCAGTGGGTTAAAGCCTCTGCTCTCAGCTCAGATCATGATCCCAAGGTCCTGGGATCGAGCCCCGCATCAGGCTCTCTGCTCAGTGGGGAGTCTGCTTCCTCCTCTCTCTCTGCCTACTTTCAAATAAATAAATAAAAATCTTTATTAAAAAAAAAAAAGATTCTCTCTCCCTGTCCCACTGCCCTCCTCTTTCTCAGTCTCTAAAAAAATAACAATAATAAAATTAAAAAAAAAAATAGGTTGAGTAAAGGGATCACGCCTCTGCTTCCCTGCTTCTTTACTTTTTTGTGCTCTTGACTCACTTAGCCTCAGAGCTCCTCCAGGATTCCCTCTGGCATCTCTGCCTGGGTAAGGTGCTCTGCTCCTGCTTCCCCCTGATGACTTTGTACCCCTTGCTATTCTCACTGTAGTGAAAGGGTTTCTCAGCTGTGGCCTGAGCCCACAGCTAGGCCCTCTTGGGTTGAGGTCCCCTCTTGGCCACTCACTGTGGGAACTTGAGCAGGTGGCATTATGTTGCAACTCAGTGTTTCATCTGTCAGTGGGCATCATTATTGGATATTCTAATAGGGTTTATACCTAAGATAATGCTTATGAAATATTAGCACAGTGTCAGTCACATAAATAATATTAGCAATTAAATTTTGGAAATAATATTTAGAAAATCGATGACCATCTTTCTTCCATGTCCACTGCAAGTAATAACTTTGATTTTTTATTTACTTGTTTATTTTTGGGTGGGTGCTTGGAGTGAAGTGTCATGACAGATTCTGAAGCCATCGCCAGGTGTGAGGGGGAGGGACTGTGGAGGTCAAATGGCAATGTGTGCCTCATACAGATGGTGGGCTGGGGGCAGGTACCATACCTTGGGTCTCCCTGTGCTTCTCCACGGGGTAATAATGCATTTGAGCTCTCGGAGTGATCATCTGCTATGTCCCAGGCACTGTAGTATTCATTGCACATATAGGAACAAAGGCATGGCCCTGGCCTCACAGAGGTTACAGACTAGTGGAAGGGCCAGAGAACAAGTAAGCCAGAACAAAAAGGGAGGAAACAGGTAGTGATAGGGAGCACTATGAAGAAAACGATTGGAGAATTTAAGGTGGAGGCAGAAATCTATGTGCAAGTGGTCAGAGCAAGCATCTAAGAGGGGCGATGAGAAGAGAGGTGGGGAATTCCAGGCTGTCGGAGCAGACTGTGTAGGACCTGAAATAGAAGAGACCTTGGCATGGTCAAGAAATTGCAAAGAGGCCCGTTTGCCTGGAGTGGAGTCGGAGAAGAGGAGAGCCAGATCACACAAAGCCCTGGTTCTCCAACAGGCGTGCGTCACCATCACCCAGGTGACCCGCTGGGCCTCACACCTGGAGATCCACTAGGTCTGGGGTGGGGTCTGGGAATTCACATACATGGATGCTGTGAGTCTGGGGCCACCCTGGAGACCCCTGATAGAAGACTTCTTCAGGACACAGTAAACCGTTTGAATTTAATTTGAAGCCTTAGTTAGAAGCCAACAAGCGATGTCAAGAGCTGTAGCCTTTAATTATTTTTTTTTAATTTTTTATTTTTTATACACACATATATATATATATTTATTTATTTTTTAAAGATTTTATTTATTTATTTGACAGACAGAGATCACAAGTAGGCAGAGAGGCAGACAGAAAGAGAGGGGGAAAGCAGGCTCCCTACTGAGCAGAGAGCCCAATGCAGGGCTCGATCCCAGAAACCTGGGACCATGACCTGAGCCGAAGGCAGAGGCTTTAACCCACTGAGCCACCCAGGCGCCCCAATATACACATATATGTTTATCCCCAGTGGTACAGGTCTGTGAATCGCCAGGTTTACACACTTCACAGCACTCACCAAAGCACATACCCTCCCCAATGTCCATAACCCCACCCCCCTTCTCCCAACCCCCCTCCCCCCAGCAACCCTCAGTTTGTTTTGTAAGATTAAGAGTCACTTATGGTTTGTCTTGATTATTATTTTTTAAATGATGACTTAGAGTATTGTGTGGATAATTCGTTGAAGTTTATCAAGATTAACAATGGGGACATCATTTAGGAAATTATGGACGGTCGTCAGGCCCAGGCAGTGGCAGCGGAGAAGAGAGGAAGCATTCAGGAAGTGGCAGCAATAGAAACTGCCTGAGGATTGACTGCAACTGTGAGGGGAAGAGAAGGAGGATGTTGCCTGGGTTTGGGGAAGGTGGTGGAGGCATTTACTGAGGTAAGGGAGATGGGCATGTTTGGGAAGAAGAGGAAAGGAATTTGTTGGCATGTTTTAGACACATTACGTTTGAAGAACCATCTCCAGGCTCAACACTACCATGAACTGAAAATATTGAAGGCAGTAACCTCCTCCGTGCTAAAATGAAAACTTTCTGGGTGCTTGGGGACTGGCTCATTAGTCTTCTCTCTCTGGGAACCGGGCGTGCTTGGTAATAAATTACTACTCCTTCTCTGGGAGCAACATCCCCAAAAGTCATTTTCTTTCTTTCTTTCTAAGATTTTATTTATTTTATTTGTCAGAGAGAGAGAGAGAGGGAGCACAAACAGGGGGAGCAGCAGGCAGAAGGAGAAGCAGGCTCTCCACTGAGCAGGGATCCTGATGTGGGACTCGATCCCAGGACCCTGCAATCATGAGCTGAGCTGAAGGCAGACGCTTAATTGACTGAGCCACCCAGGCATCCCCAGAAGCCGATTTCAAGTAGGCCAGGCACCTTTGCTCTTGGGTTGTTGGTGGTTAACACTATGTCCATCCTAAAGTGAAGGCTCCTGTGGGTCCAGACTGCTTTTCTTTCCAGGGACTGCCCTAAGATGGGGCTTCTCACCTTTGACACTGCTGACATTTGGTTGGATGATTCTTTGCTTGGGGTGGGCAGGGGCCACTGTCCAGAGCCTTGTGAAATGTTTAACAGCATCTTAACCTACCAGATGCCAGCAGCCCCTCCTCCTCCTGATTTATAACAACCCAGAATACCTGAAACCATTGCCAAATATCCCGCCGCTGGGGAGCAAAATAGCCGAGCATGTTAACCTTGCACAGTACCCTTGTCACGAGACAAACTACTGCTTATTTAACATTCCTGCTTTCTATCCCAGCCTCTCAGAATTCCCTTTCCTTCTTTTTTTTTTTTTTAAGATTTTATTTATTTATTTGACAGAGAGAGAGATCACAAGTAGGCAGAGAGAGAGAGAGAGGAGGAAGCTGACTCGCCGCCGAGCAGAGAGCCCGATGTGGGACTTGATCCCAGGACCCTGAGATCATGACCTGAGCCGAAGGCAGAGGCTTAACCCACTGAGCCACCCAGGTGCCCCCTCAGAACTCCCTTTCAAGGGGACTTTTTAATCAGTCTTAAATGTTAATACAGGCCAGTGGTTAAGGAAATGCTATAATGATTTTCTGGAGAAGACATCTCTGGCCTTAAAATGTTCCTGTTAATGTTGCTGATGGAAGGAACTTTAGGGCAGCCTAGGAAGAAGAATGGGAGAATCTGATGATAAGCCTAATAATGATAATGGTAATAATAGCAATAATAATAGCAGCTGCTAATATTTATATAGAAATGTGCCATAGCACAGATTTAAATATTTAAAAGAAATACTAACTCACTTAATCCTTATAGCAACACCATGACTTTGGTAGTTTTATTATCCCCATTTTATGGATGAGGAAACGGAGCTGTAGAGACTGACCCAAGGTCACGCAGTTAAGTAACAGCTGCGTTAGGAACCAGGCAATCTGCCCCTCCCCCCACTTCCATCCTCCTGTTTTCAAAAGAGGGTAAAATGATCCGCCTGCTAAGATTATCACTTTTAATCCTCAACCATAGTTCTAAGTTTACCAAGTCACTTCCGTAGTAAATTCCAATAATTGAAAGTATCTTAGAAATTGTGATTTGCATTGATGAGACATATTTTCCGTAAACATTTATTTGTTCATGCATTTTACCCCCCTTTCGTTCTGCTCAAAGGAGGCACCTAAGTTTCATTTTCTTAGCAAACACATTAAGGCCACAGATTTCATTAAGTCATAGGTATTCATTTTCATGCATTTGTAACATTATTTTTGGTATCCCAAATTTGCTACTTCTGCCACATTTTGCTATTTCCAGATTTCATGGAGAAGCCAGTACAAACAGAATTTCCATTACTGTGGCAAGGGCAGGCATCTGTGAAATTAGAGGTGTGCTGAATTCACGTGATTTAGGAGGGATGAACGCTCACACCTTTCCCCCAAACCCCTCCAGCAGCCAGGAGATTGCAGTGGGAAATGTGCTTGGATGAGGGATATAACATGAGTCATGAGCTGATTCTTTGATTGCTGTCTTGGCCCCTGGAAAGATAAGCTCATGACATTTTCCTTCAAAACATGTTCTGAAATGCAATTCCTGTAGCTAATAAAATACCACTGGAACTCAGGCTGACTGGGCCTTAAGGGCCATCAAGAATGTGATGACAACCGATACAGGATTACACCTGACCCTGTTTGTGCTACATTTATAAATTTTGAAATTCCTTCGAAAAGAGCTTCCATCTGGTGAATTTCCCTAAGGAGAGAAATTTCTTGCACTTACCCGTTTTGCATCTGAAAAAAAAAAATTTCTTCGTGCTATTCTTGAAAAGATAGAGTATTGCCATCAACATAGAAGTTCCTTCAATCTGCTTTAGGTTTTTTTGGTTTTGTTTTGTTGTTGTTGTGGGTTTTTGTTGTTTTGTTGTTTGTTATGTGTTTCTTTGTTGTTGTTGTTTTTTTTAAGATTTTATTTATTTATTTTACAGAGAGACACAGCAAGAAAAGGAACATAAGCAGGGGGAGTGGGAGAGGGAGAAGCAGGCTTCCCGCCAAGCAGGGAGCCCGATGCGGGGCTCGATCCCAGGATCCTGGGATCATGACATGAGCCCAAGGCAGATGCTTAACGACTGAGCCCCCCAGGCGCCCCTGTTTTTTGGTTTTGACTAGCCTTCCATCCAGATCCAGACCATCAAGAGAGTTATTGCTGTAACAGGACATTTCCTTGGGCTATATGGAGTTGTTCCTTTAACATCTGTCAATAATGTTAAAATACTAAAAATGACTGAGATATATAGGGTACCTAGCTAATATGCTTGCCACTTCAGGTGGCTGATTTAACTCCTCCAGCCTATGAGAAAGGAATCGTACTGACCCCGGATTCACAGATGAGAAAAGACAGAGAGAGGAGCCACTCGCCTGTGCCAGGTGACAAGTATGGCAGTCGGGGGCTGGGACTTGAACTTTGCACACAGTCCAGGGTACTCACCATCTTTTGCAGGCTGCCTTCTACCAGTGGACAGCATATGCCTAAGGAGACACAGTTGCAGGATGGACTACCCCTGGCTTCTTGCACATCTCTGTGCAGCAGTCGAGGTGTCCAGAGCTTACGAGGTTGAAAGCTTCCCTGAACATGTCCATGGGGAAAGTGTTTGAGAACCTTCTTCCTTCTGTGCGTGAGGCCCGGAGGCACCCTTCACCGTCATGGTTGGCACCAGAAGAATCCAAACCTCAGGGTGCTCTGGGGCTTACCTCAGCAGCTGCTCCCGCCAACTGTCAAAGGGAGCAAGTCAGTGCTTGAGGCCATGCCAGGCCTGGCCAGCGCTGGGGCATGCTCTAAAGCTGTCGGCAAATGATCCGCTTTGAGTGTGTGTTTCCCCTGCCAGAATGCATGAGGGCAATCGATACTGGCCTCTGTCTTGGCATGCTCGGTAAGAGTTCTTCTCCCGGACCAGTCCTGCAGAAATATTCCTGAGGAATTTTCAGATATCCAGACATGAAGTGTCCCAGCTGCTCTTCCTGCAAAGAGACCTAGAGAGCAGGTCATGGGGGAGCGAGTCATAGGGGAGTTGGCGAGGAGAGTGGATGAGAAAGGGGGCAGGAGAGGGCCCCACTCTCTCAGCCTGCCACCACCCCACAGCCTTCTGCAGCCCCTTAGGCACCATTGTAACAGCTGCTCAGTAAAGTTCTAAACCACTGGTTGGTCCTGCTTTTCCTGCTTTACCTTTTTGGCACTCTGTTGTCACGGCCTCACGGTGCCTCGCACAGGGTCTGATGCTCTGGGAGGGCTGAATACATTTCTTACTGAGTTGATACAAATTGGGAGACACAGTTGCCTTTCTTCTGTATGTCCTGCTTTGCTTTAAAGTGTCCTGTGGGGGCACCTGGGTGGCTCAGTGGGTTAAAGCCTCTGCTTTCGGCTTGGGTCATGATCCAGGGGTCCTGGGATTGAGCCCCGCATCGGGTTCTCTGCTCAGCAGGGAGCCTGCTTCCTCTCTCTCTCTCTCTCTCTCTCTCTGCCTGCCTCTCTGCCTACTCGCGATCTCTCTCTGTCAAATAAATAAATAAAATCTTTAAAAAAAAAAAAAAGTGTCCTGTGAATGTCAGCATTCAGGGGAGTATGTTAAACCCCATGGAGGAAACGAGGCTTAAAAAAATGCCTTCAGGGAAACATAGCCTATAGACTCTCCCTTTTCTCCCTTCTCCTCCTCCGGTAGTCCTGCTTCCTGCCCTGTGGTGGGCTCTGCCACGAGAATTACGCAGTTTGGTCTTGATGCTGATTTCTAAGGCAAGATGCCTATCTTCATGCTTTAATGGTCTCCAGATGCTCATCTCAGTTCCCCTGGACGGGGACTCCTTGAACAACCTTTGTAACTGGTGAGACATGCTCTGGGTTCCTGGCAGACGGGTGGGGGGTGGGTGGGGATGCTGGCTGAGAACCAGGCTCACCTTCCCAGGTCCAGGCTGGTGCCCTATGGCCCGAATGACTCCCCTCTGTATCAGATGCTACTACTTGACGCAAAATAGAGGGTGGGCTGCACCAGGAGGCACTTGGAAGCTGGGAGGTGGGGGAGGGGGGATGTTTCCATCCGACACTCAGATATGCCAGAGAACGGTTCGAGGGGGTGCTGGTGGAGAGAGCGCCCCCTTGTCCGGATCCTGCAGCAGGTCCGCCCCCACTATTGTTTCCTCGGGAAGAATAGGAGCTGCTGCAGAACAGTCGATTTAATGAGAGAGATTATAATCACCAAGTGGCCAGGTCTTTGTTTTCCTCAGTTCAGGGAGGGGTGTGCCAGCTCGTTGCCAGTGTGAATGGGCAGAGATTGTTTGAGCTTTTGAGCTCTGAAATAACAGCATCTCCTCAGCTGTGTGCCTGTAGCTCACCCTAAATGCCAGGAGGGGTTGGCTGTGGGGCCCGGTCCTAGCTCGGACAGGTGCGCACTCAGACCAGTCATGACAACGTGGTAGCTTGTTTCTCCACTCAATATATTTATTTGTTTGTTTGTTTGTTTATTTTTAAGATTTTATTTATTTGACAGAGATCACAAGTAGGCAGAGAGGCAGGCAGAGAGAGGGGGAAGCAGGCTCCCTGCTGAGCAGAGAGTCTGATGCAAGGCTCGATCCCAGGACCCTGAGATCATGACCTGAGCCGAAGGCAGAGGCTTAACCCAGTAAGCCACCTAGGTGCCCTGTCAGATGTTTTTAAAAGAGCGGGAACTTAGGCTTTATCTCCTCAGGATGTACACTCCTCAGAAGCTCTGTGATTTTCACCAATTCACTTAATTTACTAACATTTACTTTTATGTATAAATTTTAAAATGAAAAGCAGAAGACACGGTGCCTGTGGAGGTGGCTTCTGTAGCTCCGTGTTTTGGAAACCCCAGCCTTCTTGTTTGGAGGTAGAGACTTGGGTGATGGAGCAGTGGCTCCTCCCCTTACAGGATGGGTTTCTGTTTTCCTTTTTTTTTTTTTTTTTAAGATTTTATTTATTTATTTGACAGAGAGAGATTACAAGTATACAGAGAGGCAGGCAGAGAGAGAGAGAGGGAAGCAGGCTCCCTGCTGAGCAGAGAGCCCGATGCGGGACTCGATCCCAGGACCCTGAGATCATGACCTGAGCCGAAGGCAGCAGCTTAACCCACTGAGCCACCCAGGCGCCTGGGTTTCTGTTTTCTTACCTCAGAAATGGGGTAATTATCCCTTGCTTGCAGGGAAGTCAAAATTTAATCAGGTCATTTCAGCATTCCCCAAAGTTTCTATTATGTAGAAAAGTATTCTGTGGCCAAGTAGGCTTAGGAAATACTGCATTAAAAGGAAGTGGGGGGGGCACCTGGGTGGCTCAGTGGGTTAAAGCCTCTGCCTTCGGCTCAGATCATGATCCCAGGGTCCTGGGATCAAGCCCCACATCGGGCTCTCTGCTCAGCGGAAAACCTGCTCTCCCCCCCCCCCACCCGCCTCTCTGCCTACTTGTGATCTCTGTCAAATAAATAAATAAAAATATTTTAAAAAAAAAAAGGAAATGGGTTTCTTTACTGTAGAATTTTCTCAGAACCTTTCTGATGCTTATATATACCAGGAAATTTCCTGGGAAGAACCACAGTAAACAGAGTTTTATTTAAGTCTGATATCTTTTCATTTTTTTTTTTTTAAAGGTACATCCAGCCATAGGAGAGCACTTTGAGAAATGCTAGATAATGCAGTTTAGCCTCATGCTAACACGGAACAGTCATTAAGCGTGATCACAGCCATTTATTAGAGGCCTGCTAGGTTTTGGGTAGAGTACAGTATAAATAACAAATTAAGAATACAGTCTACTAACACTTTAGCAGGAAATGTGTGTATGTACGTATCTTCCAGACACTCTTTTTAAAGGCATGGATGGGCTCGCTGGGTTCACAGAGTTGGCTCCGTCCTGATTTAAAAGGAAAATAATATGTTTAAAAGGAAAATAATAGGTGCCCTCCTACACCCACATCCACATGTAAACAGCCTGCTGGCCCCTCTGGACTTGCCTCAGGAGCCACCCCACAACCTAGCCTGTCAGCTCCTTTGACAGGTTATCTGGCTCTCTCTAATGGCACCCTCATGAATCAGTGTTTACTTACATAATTGACTTGGGATCGTTTGAGGCAGAGTCTGAATTCCCAGACTTCCATTTACTGCCCATGTGACCCAAGATAAACTGTGTCCAGGTTTCTTCAGCCATAGAACTTGAACCCTGCCTGCCTCACAAAGATCAGAATGGCTTGGAGAGATTAAATGAGGAAAATTACAGAGAACCGCAGCTTCTGTAGCATTTCCTCTGCCCCAGGCTGTGTGGTGAGGGCACCAATCCATACGGATTTGTGTCATCCTTAAGGAGTGCTGTGAATGAGGCTTTGTGATTACCTTCAAGACACAGACCCACTATATAATTTGTCCCAGCGACTGTGCCACGATGTGAATGGGGGCAGGCTGGGTCCCACACCCATGCTCTGGCCGCTTCACTTTCCCACCTTCCTTAGGAAGAACCTGAGTAGTGTCTGGCCTGTGGTAGGAATATGTTGATGAACACCTTCTTCTCCCTCCACGTCTGTTCTCTCTTCTGAATCAGTTTGTTCTCTCCCCTCCCCAAGCACCTTCTTCCTTATTGAATGGTTTATAGGTTTTACACATAAAGGTCCTGTAAATCGTGGAGGTTCATGACATTGTTGCGGAGCTTTCAACAGGATGGGGGAAGGGAAACAGCTAATTTCATTTCCCCGGGAGAAGTGCAGTAAGCACCCTGTTTCGGCCAGTTCTGCTCTGTAGGGAGTAACATTGTGAGTGGCGCCTGAGTATCCTTCATCTCTCATGGTCCACAGGAGAACCACGTGTCACTACCAGTCCACACTTACCAGGTTTTTATTATGCCCTGGGAAGGCAAAGTCCATACAATTCTTGGTCTTGTCTGTTCTCAGCCCAGGGAGGAGCTAAGGAGCTGTTTGTGTGAATCGGCATGATTTATTAGGTGTCTTTCTCTGCCCTTAGCCATGAGAGTGGGGGTGGAGGAGTTGGGGGTGTGGGGGAGTTGGGGGACGGTTGGCCTTGATCTTCTGAACAGTGCACATACTTTTCAGCTTCTGGGTGTAAAGAATGAGTCAGAGCATGAGAATAACTAGGAACACTTGAATCTCCTTGCTGTGTTATGGGGAGTCTGGGAATTCAGGCAGAGAAACCCTTATAGAGGAGAATGGGTTTCATATCTAAAGCAGTGGGTATCCACACAGCTGGGTAACTTTGGGCCCCTTCACTTTTTTGGCCCCTTTTATGACTCCTCACATTTTAAGGCAATCCAGGTGTTCACTAAGTGCAAAGTGGCTGCTAGAAAAGATAATTATATTTGCAGTGTCAGGCCCTGTGCCGTGCGATGAACACATACGATGTCACTTCATCACCTGTTTGACCTGTGAAGGGACTGAGGCCCAGAAACGTGAAATAAGCTGGAATGAAGGGAAGTCAGAATTATGAATCCAGTGCTTTTGGACACCAAGGCTCCAGATTGAGAACACCCACTCCCATCAGGTTATGCCTACCCCTTGCCAATTTAATATGACCTTCTCATGGACTTGGAAATCCCACAGCAACACGTAAAAGGAACTGTCTTTAATTCCATCACAAACCAGGCAGTGCCATGAGGGGCCCAGCCTGGGTGTGATGCCTGCTGTGGCCTTTCCTCCCTGACCCCTGCTGTCCCGCAGCTGGCTCGGTTTGCATAAGCCTTTGGCAGAATTCCAGGGGCACCAAGGGCCCCCGTCTGATCTGAGGATGTGCAGAAGATGGAGGCAGCTTCTCAAGTCATTTGGCAGAGACAAATTTGTAGTCCTGACTCCAAGGAAGAGGTGTGAACCCTCCAGCAACTTCCGGATCAGCATGGTTGAGGGGGCAGTACCCAGAGGGAGACAGCTGTCTGTTTCTGTGGATGATTTGCCTCACAGAACCATAGATTGTTAGGTCTGGAAGGAAACAGAAAACACCTAGGCCAGGAATTTTCAAACTTTAATTTTGTCAAGTGAAATTCTGCATAGAACATGAATGTCAAAAGGGATAAGGAGGGCGCCTGGGTGGCTCAGTGGGTTAAGCCGCTGCCTTCGGCTCAGGTCATGATCTCAGAGTCCTGGGATCGAGTCCCGCATCGGGCTCTCTGCTCAGCAGGGAGCCTGCTTCCCCCCTCTCTCTCTGCCTGCCTCTCTGCCTACTTGTGATTTCTCTCTGTCAAATAAATAAATAAAATCTTTAAAAAAAAAAAAAAAAAGGGATAAGGAGGCGGAAGAAGAGATCCCTCCTTGTTCCTCCCGCCAGCTCGGAAACCCCTCAGGCCGGTGGTGAAGAGTTCCAGATAGGCACACACCTCTTGTTTGCCGAGGAGCCTGAAACCCTATAGAGCTTGATCAAGTTCCTCCAGAGGTCACCTGGACCCAGATCTTAGTCTGGTGAGAGGTGGTGTGAATTGGTACTTCTCGGATAATTTTGTGTGACATTGACATTGGCTATACATACTCTTCCACCCCACAGCCTCAACTGAACTTCCCCAGGCAGCAGGAAGAAGTCCAGACATCTCTGATTGCTTGATCCTGTTCAGGCTGTTCAACTCTCTCTTGTGAGTTTCAACCAATCTCACAAGGGGTTAGCAACTTAGAGAGAGAAAGAGAGGATTATTAAATAGCAAGAATCGTTTATAGCAAGAATAGTTTAAGAGCCCTAGGCTGGAAGCAAGAAAAAGGGTGATTGCCAATGCCGAGGGAAGAGGGAGCGGCAGTCAGAAGAGGAACCAGCTCGGATCTTGCCATCTACACCAGAATCAACTTGAATGAGAGGATTAGCTTAATAGCCTTTTGCCTGGAAAGTCCCCCAGTGGGTTCAGCACGGAGATTGTACACAACCCCCATCTCTTTCTCCATTCTGTTCTCCTGAGCCTTGAGATGGGCATAAAAGAGGAAAGAAGAACACTATTTGGTTAAGAAAGGCTCTGTACTGAAGGTTCAGTCCTGGTGATGGCCCCTAGATGGGGGGTGGGGTGGGGCGGAGCAAAGATTTGAACACATCCTGCAAGCAGGGGGTGACCCAGCTCTTCCCAGAAAGCCAGGGGCAGGTTCTGTTGAATTAACACACCAGGAGTTTCACTGGGGTTAATGTTTTAACCATTGTGTCAATATATGTATGCCATTGTGTTTGAACATTCCATGACAGAATAAAACCATTTTTAAGGAGCAGGTTTTGTTTTGTTCTGAAGCAAAGAAACGGCTGTAGGAAATGACTTGGATACCCTTTGCACTGGGTTGAAAAGTTTAAATTTTAAAAACCCAATATAGTACATTTAAACTAAAGAAGTGTCTACGGAGCTTTGCAACTTAGTTCTTACAGTCATTTCCAGGTCTGTGTCCGTTTCACTCCTGAGGGTTTCTTGTACTGCGTAGTGTTTGATATTTGGGTAATTAACTGCTAGTAGGTTTCATTCAGAACCCGCCCTGGGCTGAATGGCTTTGGAGAGGGTCACGTTTGGTGCTTTCTCCTACCATTAGAAGTCAAGATCTAGAGCCAGCCCTGCTTGGACTCCTAGCCTGGCTCCTCCAGCTCCTGGTGGTATGACTTTGGACAGGGAAGTTAATCCGTCTCTGCCCAGTTCCTCATCTGTGAAATGGGGATGACAGTGGTGTCTGCCTAGTGGGGGGGGGGGGTGGGGACTGCGTGATATCAGGCACCGGTCCTGGCCCGAGTAACACTCAGCAGTTCACTAGTATTGTCGTTGCTGTTAACATCAACACCAGCTGGCCTCTTCCACCAGAACCTCTAGAGGCATAGGATCTCTGAGGTGAAGGAGACCCAAACAGTTCCCAAAGACTGCCTTAGAATCCTTGAAGGTGCTTTGAAAAATTATCTGTTTTCAGGGCAGATGAGAAGCCGGGCTAGTAATCTGTCCTGTTGACAAATGTCCTGTGTGGCCAGTGCTGGGAACTACCCTCCCTTGCCTGGGTTCCCTCACCCATAACACTAGCAGCAACCCTCCATTTGAACATCTCCTGCAGGGGAAGCTCCCCGTCACCTGAAGCCGTGCGTCCCGCTTGCAGACACTTTGGATAAAACACAAGTTTGTCTTTGCGTTGACCTAAAGAAGGAAGGGACGGCCTCTGGCTTTAAGGAGGCAGAAGAGAGTAGTGGAAAGAGAACAGACTTGGAAGTCAGAAAGAAATGGGCTTGAACTCTACTCTAGTGTCTGTCGGCTTTATGGCCCTGGGCAAATGACTTGCTGTTTTCTTTTCCCTTTCTGTCTTCCAAATGACAGCCTTTCAGTGTTTGAACAGTATCTGTCCAGTGTTCTCTTGGCCTTCCTGTGTGATAAGACCTCCAATTTCTCTTATCACCTCACTCACCTGTTACACTCTATGATGCTATAGTCCTCCAGGTGTGGGGTCAGGGAACAAAGCAGAGCTGGCAGGGGCTGGGTGATCAGACCAGAAGGCCAAAGAGTGAGCCAGAGGCATGAACAGACAGCCACAGAAATCCCCAGCCCTCATCCCCATAGTCATTCAGCTGGGCTGACCTCCAGTTCTAATGCTTCTGGGTCTAAACTCTGACTGTGTCCCTTTGGGGCTGGGGCTGGGGCTGGGGCTGGGACTGGAGATGGTTGTCATCATCCTGGCCACATCCTTGAGGGTAGTTATCAAGGAACTGGATGGAGTGAGGCCAACACTCCCTCCTGTATAGTTGGTCCAGACAGTGGGACCAGAGCTTGCTAGAGGGCCGGCTAGGAGGAATATGACCCATGCCTCTTTTACCTACCCCCAGATGCAGAGTCCATCCCACTAACCCCGCCCCACCTTGGCTCCAACGCAGGGTGACCATACGCCAACAATGCCTTCTTTGTTCTCAGCCATGCACATGTCTTTCAGTCTACAAGCTGGACTCCTCCACCCACTGTGTGGGTCAGAAAAAGAAAAAGATTTTGAAGTCTGATTTCTGAAGATCCTTGTTCTAGCCATGTGTCTTCAGAACACTTGTTTAACCTCTTTGAGCTTACCTCCTTCATCTCTGAATTGGGATACAAGTAATACCTACATCGTAGGATTGGGGAAGGGATTGATGACATTATATATACAAACACTTAGTCCTCACTAAGAGATGCGTATGGCTTGGCTTCTTGGAAGGAGGTGATTCAACTGGGAAGGATTGGAATCCTACCCCGCCACTGCACCCATCACTCTGCCTCACCAATACCCTGCACTGGACCTGGGGTTCAGATGAAATCGTGACCATCAGCCTGTCTGTCAAGTTGGCCAGTCCTGTCCTGAGGCAAATCTGAATAGCACCTCAGAAGGCATTTGAATTTTACAGAGGCAATGCAAATGTCTTGGAGAACATTTTTTCCTTTCTTAAGCTTTTATAGATGACAGTTCAGTGTTGCCTTTCAGTTTCATGAAGTTTCAATTTAGTACAGGAAGTGTGGTCTGACCAGCTGTGTGAACATCATCTGGGAATCTGATAGAAGTGCAAAACCCGCACCCCACCCCAAACATGCAGAAACCAGGGTGCAGCCCAACCATCGTTTTTATTTTATTTATTTTTTGAAGGATTTTATTTATTTGAGAGAGAGTGAGAGCCTGCAGAAGTGGGAGGTGGGGGGCAGGGCAGAGGGAGAGAAGCAGACTCCCCACTGAGCAGGGAGCTCAATATGGGGCTCGATCCTCGTATCCCGAGATCATAATCTAAGCCAAAGGCAGATGCTTAACCAACTGAATCACCCAAGCACCCCCCACAGAAATCTGTGTTTTAATGAGTCCTCCACATGCTTCTTCTGGCCCCCGTTTACAAACATTGGTCTAGGTAATAGTGGCATCCGGCTCCTTCTCCCCTTCCTCTTACCCCTGGCAGTTCTCACATCCAGATGACCAGGCCTATACCTCTAGCCATATATTTTCAGTACTTCTACAGTTTGAAGACAGCTCTTGGGAGAATGATTTATTGTCTCATCCTGGGAGACTCATCTGTTCATGCCAGCGGCAGGTGTAATCTAAATCCAAGCCTGTACTAGAGAAGAGTCAGGGAACAAACATCTGTTTTGGATGTTCCAACCACCAGATCCCTTGGCTTCCTCCAACTCCAAAGCTTTCTTCCTGGCCGCCTGACCACTAGTAATGGTATCTCTGATGGGTAATGGTACTAGCAAGTATTTATCAAGCTCTACCCATTTTGCAAAATACCTTTCTTTATTTTTTTCCATTTAATTCTCATAATAACCCAGTGAGGCATGTGTATGGTTGATATTATCCCCATGTTCTGCATGGTGAAACTGAGCCTTCGAGGAGCTGATTCACTTACTTGCCCAGGAGCATGTGGCGAGTCAGTGGCAGATAGAGACTTGAACTCAGGTCTGTCTGACACCAGATACTGTGACTCTTCAGTAAGGTTCCCTGCTGGGGGAAGCAGGCTGTATGCCTGGGCCAGGAATGTGTACAAGAAATACTCTAGGCTAGTGGTCTTAAAACTTCAACATGGATCATGATTATCTGGAGTGCATCTTAAAATGCACTGATTGCTGGGCCCTCGTCCCAGGGAGTCAGATATGGTGCCTGTGGGTTGGGGTCCAGGAATTTGCATTTCTAATAAGGTTTTTTGTTTGGTTGGTTTTGGTTTTATTTTTGTTTTGTAGTAACATGCTCCCAGGTAATTCTAATGTGTAGCCAGGGTTGAGAGAGCTATGGCTATACTCAAAGGAAGACTATTAATTACCATCTCCGGCTTTAGTGCTTCAGTCCTGCCTCAGGGTTTCTCCAGCTGAGGTCTTCACATTGGAGGAATTCACTGGTATGCCAGGGAATACCAATATTGCAGATAAATAGAGCCCATTAATTTTATTTCAAGATTTACGGAAAAGCTAATATTCCCTAGAAAACAAGTGAATCTGCTCTGGAGTCAAGTGCAAAATGTGTGTGAACTATTCATATAAATTATGGGATGGGGCATCTGGGTGGCTCAGTTGGTTAAGTGTCTGCCTTCAGCTCAGGTTGTGGTCCTGGGGTCCTGGGGTGGAGCACGGCTTCTCCCTATCCCTCTGCTGCTCCCCCTGCCGCTCCCCCTGCTTGTCCTCTCTCTCACTCTGTCTCTCTCAAATAAATGAATAAAATCTTTAAAATATATATATATATATATATATGTAAACTAAATATATATATGAACTATGGGATTCAACCCATTCCTAAGAATCTAACCAGGGAAAATTGTCAGATACTAAATGCTAAAGATATACTCAAGGAGAGTTACCCAGACGTTATTTTGTCGTCATGATTGTCGAATCTGTGATAATTCATTGCTCAAAGAATGTTTAATATGTATTCATGATATAATGATATGTACTCATGCTATAATGTTAAGTGTAAAAAGAATACAATGTATTATGTGATTTTGATCTTATTTTTAAAAAACATTATACTGTGCTCACTTCAGCAGCACATATACGAAAAAGCAGTATACCATATGCATACATACATGCTTACACACATACACATAAATGTACATATACAAAGAAAAAAGGCCTGAAGGTAACACACCAAAATATTATCAGTGGTTCTTCTTTGGTGGGATTATGGGTGATAATGATATTTAAACTTGACAGCGTTTTCTAATTTTTAAACATTACTACTTTTATGATTAGACCAAAAGAATTTAGGCAGCAATCTGCTTTTATAAATATACATTCCCAAATACCTGTCTGATAAATTAAACATAGGTTTGTAAGTCAAAAGGTTTTTCACAAAACTAGAAATCATTTAAAAATGCTAATTACCATTCAAAGGGTACTACTATTTCAGCCCACAAGAGTGAGAACTTCATCAGAACTTAGGAGAGGTCGTCCTGGGCAAGGGGACATGTGCCCCGCAAGGTGGCCCAGCTGGGACTCCTGGGATTCCCTCAAGGTGCATAGGGGCAGTGTTGGGGTAGGACTTTGGTCCTCTCTAGGGAGTAGGCTGGCTAACAGTGTTTCTGTGTAACATCGCCAAAGCATCACCGTGGTTACAATATAGAATAGACCAAATGTGCCAAGAAGGGGGTTTAGCAATGTCTGTGTATACCATGCAAATATGCAGGCAGTGGGAAAATCAAGTCTGTGTAATTTGAGGACCATGGATCTTAATGTTAACAAAGTAAAGACAGGGAGGAAACTCCTGTGTTGCAAAACACCAAGTCCATTGCCTTCATTAACCCAGGAGTCTCTCTCTTGATGCTCCTCCTGGAGTTGCGTTCAGAAAACGAACACATGGTGCCCTCTGCACACATGTGTCGAACAGAGCACTAGAAAGAAGACGGTTCACTACAGAGAGGCTTGGTAAGAAGGAATCTGAAAATACTACATACTCGGGGACCGTACCCCTAGGATAATGATTTCCAGTATAGCCAGTAGATGTTTTCTATGAAACCAAGCCTTCCCGGGCCATACAAAACAAAACCACCTGCTTCCACAGCAGCTGGAACTGGTGGCCCAGGTTAGAGGAGCAGATGGTGGGCCAGTGGGCACCACTCTGGAGCGGCCCCTTGGTGGGAAGAGTCTTTTCTCCTGCAGGGCAGGAGGCCTCTCCCAAGGAAGGGCACACAGCCACAAGTGCCTGCCATTTACTGCAGCCAAATTTGCAACCACGTGCAATGTTTTCTTTGAAGAGTCCAGACTGGGACAATAAATGAATGAAATCAATGGGACTGCCCAGGTGAATACAGCATATTCACCTGGAAGCAGAGAGCACTTAGCTTTGCCTTAAGCAATTTCGGTTCAGTTGTGCCAGGTCTTCTGAGTTTTTCCAAGAGAAATCAGAATTCTTGATCTTTGTATTATAGGTCCCAATTTCTAAATATTGGCAGCATTTCAAAAATACTGTGTAGTCCAAAGAAAATATGCCTGCTGGCTGGTGTTGGCCCGCAGCATCCGTATCTTACCTCTGCTATAGACTCTCAACTCCCAAAGAGGCAATTGCTTAAGTCCCTTTGTCTTCTTACTGCTCTTCCCACCTGCCTCCACCAAATTCCAAAAGACAAAACTTCCCGAACTCTCACACTCTTCTCCTCAAAAGTTGTGTTTTTTTAAGGACCTTAAAACTGGCTAATGGCCTCAAAGTCATTTATTTCAATTGAGGATTTTTAAAACTAACTATTAGGAGGCGTTTTTCTGGAAGATGAAGTTAATTTTAAAAATAATTTTAAGGGAACTTCCTTGGTTTTCAGCGGGTAGAAAGTGTTTTATTTGAGACATGTGTGCGCTTTGGAGTGGGATGGATCTGGGATGAAACTTCAGCTCTACTACCTATCATTTCTATCTCTTGGGCAAGTCACTCAACCTCTCTTAGCTTCCCATTTTCTTATCTGCAAAGTGGGGGAAACAGCTCATGGGTTTGTCAGTTTGTTTTGAGTCATCAGTGCTACTGACATGTTAATACATGGTGCCTTTAAGTGCTCAGGGGATGTAAGTTTCTCTTAGGAACCAAAGTCATGGAAACATCATTGCAAATATTATAAAATAGTCTCATAATGCCTTTGCATTTTTAGTATTAGAATTTTGAAAATCCACTTCCTTCAGAAGTTCCCTTGTAGTCCATAGAATTGTGGTTGACATGGGAGAAAAGGAGAAAATCGACAAGACGAGGGGATGGATCTCAGGGGTGTCTGCCCGGGGAAGCGTCTAGTGTCAGTTCCTAAATGCACTTAGCTATAAGGTGACCTTAAGATTTATCAGCCCAATTTAACTCTTGCTCATTGCTGAATCTCCAGTATTTTGCACATCCCCAAACAAATAAATGTTTGTTAGTTATGTAAATTGGTTAGTGAACAAATGAAGAGCGTATGTGGGAGTTTTATCTGGCAAGGAGAACTACTAACTGGGCAGCTCTGTTGAGACTATGCTGTGTATCAGAGATGCCTGCTTCCCAGGTGTGGGGCACGTACAGTCAGGTGGAACCTGCCCTCAGGAGAGCCTGTGCTTGGTTTAACACTTTGCCATCACCATCTTGAAATTCTTAATAATTTTTGAACAAGGGGCTCTGCAGATTATATAGCCAGTTCTGATCCGAGTTTCATCAGTAAATACAGAAATGTCAATACGTGAACCAAAGGGTAAAAACTTCATGGTTCCTGGGCCCAATCAAATATTTTTGGCCCATAGAGTGGTATTTTTTACATAAATAAAATTTTTACTTAGAAGAGTTTTAGATTTAACCAAAAATTGCAAGGATAGTACAGAGAGTACCCATAAATGCCTCACACAGTTTCTCATGTTAATAACATCTTACATTACTTTTATATTTATATCTATAATATATGGGTCACAACTAAGGAACTAACATCAGTACGAGCCGTCAGCTAAACTTCACACAGTGTTCAGACGTCATGAGCCTTTCCCTGATGCCCTTTTTCTGTTCCTGGATTCCATCCAAGACACCACATAACGTTTAACCATCATTATCTCTTTATGCTTCTCTGGGCTATGATGCTTTTTCAAACTTTTCTTGTTTTCGATGACTTTGACAATTTTGAGCAGTATTTGTCCAGTATTTTGTAGACTGTCTCTCAGTTTGGGTTTGCCTGGTGTTTTTCTCATGATTAGGCAAGGGTTCTGTATTCTTGAGAGGAAGACTACAGAGGCCAAGTGACATTTCCATCACATCATATCAAAGATATACACCATGCCAGTGACTTATCATTGCTGACATTAACCTTGATCACCTGGCCAGTGTAGTGCTTGTCAGTTATCTCCATGAAGTTGTTCTCTCTGTTTCCCTTTTCATTCTGTACTCACTCTTTGGAAGAATGTTACCTAGCATACCCCGCAGTTAACAGTGGGAAAGTAGGTTCTACCTCCTGCTGGGGGGAGGTATCTACATAAATTATTTGGAGTTCCACTGCATGAGACATTTGTCTATATTCCATTTATTTATTCAATCATTTATTTATATCAGTCTGAACTTATGGATATTTATTTTATACTTTGGGTTATAACCCAGTATTCTTCCATTTATTTTGTTGCTCCTATTCCAGCTTTGGTGGTTCAAGAGCTCTTTTAGGTTGCCTCTAGTGTCCCTTGGACATCCCTCCAAGGTTGTGATTTTATTGAAGACATTCTTTCCTTCTGGCACGACCAGGAATGCCAGGCCATCTTTTATAGTCCTGTCCCAGCCCTAGGATCAGCCCCGATTCCTTTTACTGCAGAATGGTGGTGTTAGAAACTATAGTCTGTGGGTGCCTGGGTGGCTCAGTGGGTTAAGCCGCTGCCTTCAGCTCAGGTCATGATCTCAGGGTCCTGGGATCGAGTCCCGCATCGGGCTCTCTGCTCAGCAGGGAGCCTGCTTCCTCCTCTCTCTCTCTCTGCCTGCCTCTCTGCCTACTTGTGATCTCTCTCTGTCAAATAAATAAAAATAAAATCTTTAAAAAAAAAAAAAAAGAAACTATAGTCTGGTGTTGTGTGTACTCACTGGCTACCAGAGCACTTTAAATTTTTTACTGTAAACTTTTAAAAAATTAAGTTGTCATCTTCCAGAAAGTCGGCTTTTCTAAGCTGAGATAACTATGTGAAGATAAATTACATTAATAAATAAAATGTTGAACATTTTTAATGTTTTTAAATTCACCATTAACATTTAACTATGAACAGATTTCAAGTTGGAATCTTCTAGACTGCTAGAAGGTCTGGCAGTCCTGGGCCCATAGTCCTCCTCAACAGCAATCCGCCAGGCAGAGGGGCTCTTACCCTTCCCTGCAGAAAGCACTCTCCAGGTGTCGGGTGTCGCCATACGCACTGCTCCCTACTGTGTAACTCCCAAGCCCACGTTACTTTTATTTCTTTCTGAACTTGAAGGCATTTGATTTTGGGATTCCTGGTTCAGACTGTATTCAAGTAGGTGATTTATAGATTTACAGCTTAGTCTTTGGATTTAACTGAACTCTGATCCCAGAGATCAAATATTAGAGCTATGGTTCTGGTTTCATCCCTGTCTCACTAGTTTACCTTCGCTGGATCTTTTTAAAAAGATTTTATTTATTCATTTATTTATTTGTCTGTTTATCTGAGAGAAGAGAGGGAAAGCACTAGCTGGGGGGAGAGGGGAATGGACAAGCAGAGTTCTTGCTGAGTGTGGAGCCCAGTGGGGGACTCCAAGATCATGACCTGAGCTAACGTCAGACACTTAACCCACTGAGCCACCCAGGCGCCTCTACCCGCATGGGGTCTTACATGCACATACAAGGACTCACCACTTACTGCTCAGTCCCTGCCTTAACCCCTTCAGCTGAGGGGTAAAGGGTCATCTACAACCACCTGCCGTTTCCCCCTCAGCTTCAGGCTCTGTGGGTCTTTGCCTGCAGAGTCTTTCTGAACTTCTTTGGCAAGTTGCCTTTTCTTACACTCTTTCTGTTGGAAGGAAATTCACCCAACTATTACACCCCCTGCCTCGATTAATTTTCTCCTGGCCACTGTTCCCTTTTGGCTCTGCAAAGCACCCCTCAAATTGGATTCCGTTCATCCTTCTATCTGGATCTGCTGGCCTTTCCAAAAAGGATCCATTACTTTGCTATCATCTCCCTCCCTCCTGCCTGCCCCCATCATGTATCTCAGGAGTATCTGTGAACCAATCCTAGCTTATTTCCATCTTTGCTAAGATTAGAAAACTAACTATCTGACACCTTTCTATTTAGATGAAAGTTGACACTTCAGTACAAATATACAGTAAATTTGAGGAGGTGCTGCTTTCTCACTATGAGTGAAAACCTGATAAGAAAATTAATTTCTCTGTGCAATCTGCCAGGTAAGAAGAGATTGAAGGATCAACTTTCTTTCTTTTTTTTTTTTTTTTTTTTTTTAAGGTTTTATTTATTTATTTGAGAGAGAGAGTGAGAGAGAGCGCACAAGCCAGGGAAGAGACAGAGGAAGGGGAGAAACAGACTCCCCACTGAGCAGGGAGCCTAACGCAGGGCTCCATCCCAGGACCCTGGAATCATGACGGGAGTCAAAGGCAGAGGCTTAGCTGACTGAGCCACCCAGGCGTCCTGAAGTTATCAACTTTCCCCACAGCCTTACAGCTTTGGACAAGACAAGGTTAAATTATTCAATTTAAATTACTATTGCCTGTAGCAATTCCCTGGGGAAACTTTCCACAGAGCAAGAGTTCTCAGGCTGTGACTTGGCCACTGCTTGAAGATGGGAAGCAAAGGCAGCCCGAGCAGGCAGTCTTCACCACCCCCACTTTATATGGTCATGTGTTCATGTGTTCACTTTACAGGGACTCATTGGGACCATTTTCTGGTATGCATTTGATGGCAGGGATGACTGTGAACAAGAAAGGTAAAAGGACATTGCCTGATACCACAAAATTTTCATTCTAGTGGGAGACCAAAAAATGGACAGAGTACAATACAATGTAATAAGTATCCTCATGGGACAGGTATAGGGTATCTTGATGTGCCTGACCTGACCAGGGTGAGGTGGATGAGGAGGATATCCTAGAAGAAGTGATCACATAGTTGAGCCTTGAATAACAAATGGAAGTTAGACTAAAAAGGGAGGGGGAGGAAGAGGGTTTCCAGCTGCCAACTCTTAGTATGTGGCGTCTCCCAGAAGGAGCCCAAGAGGGCTGGAATATTATATGTAAATTAGAGGGCTCCAGAGGTGATGATGGAGAGATATACAGAGTTGAAACCAGAGCGAGTCTTGCCTGCTGTGTCAAATAGCTCTGATTTTTACTTTCAAGCAATGGGAAGTTGCTTTAGAGTTTAATGCAGAAAGATGGATATGCTGATTAGTTTTCCATATTAGGAAGGTCATTTGCATATTAGGAAGATCATCTGTCTGTCACGGGGAGACTGGAAAAATCCAAGAGTGGAGCAGGGGAAGCTCCAATACCAGGCAGGAGGTGATGGTGGCTTGAGCTAGGAAGTAGCCGTGGGGATGGAGAGAAAATTACAGGCTAGAAACTATTCAGACAAGATTTGGTATTAATTGTCCTTCCCATAGTGGGAGAAAGTTTCTGCTGGTGACTAGAGAAAACTTTTACATGTGAAGACACTCACAACATACCATCCACGACGAGGAGGCTGAGTCAGTTGCAGACTCTGACTGGGCCTCTGATCCAAGGGCAGGTACCTCTGTCTAAATCTCCAGCGCTAATAAAGTTCATTAATTAACATCGTGTGCTCGGCTCGCTCCCATCTCATTTGGCCCGTGTGCTTTTTATTAAACTCAGCACATCTGAACTAGCTCCAGTTTTGTTTGTTTGTTTGTTTTACGGTTCTTATTGCCAGTCCAGAGCGAATGAGTATCTTTCTGGGGTTTTGCTGGGTCTTTGTCAGTCTCCTCCTTCCTTTGTGCTTTGCCTGCAGAGGGTGAGGGCAGACAGCCTGGCAGCGGACGGACGGACGGACGGACAGACAGATGAGGAATACTCTCCACAGTAGGGAGGTGACACTGGGGAGAGAGGGAAGTGGGACAGGCAGGCACGTTGTATCTACAGCCGCTCCTCTGGGTGGCTGAAACAGCACTTCCTCTGCCCAGCAAATGGCACGTCTGAAAGAATGAACAATCGGTTTCGAACGGATAATCACATGCTCGTCCATCTTCCTTCAGTCCCACCACTGTGACTGCAGGTCAGAGGGCAACACGGGGGCCGCTGGCGAAGGGCAGAGGGAGGGGGAGAACAGAGTAGTAGCCAGTTTATTTCTAACCATTTGCAGCTGTCAGCTTGTTTGGGGACTTTTTATTTTTTTTTTTTAGGCAGAGGAACAAAGTCTTGCTACAGGAGATTGTTTTCCTTGGCATGAGGAACAGACACTTTTCTTGAGGAACACTCTGAGATAACACAAAACATCTGCTTAGAGCCGTCAGTCCTCCGCAGCGGACTTTTCACCAGTGAAAGCACGAGGCTGCTTTAGATAAATGTATATATCTCTGCATTTTGCAGGGGGCAGGAGAATGTGGATGGGATGGGCAGCAGAGGAAGCGAAGAGGGGGAGGATGCGTATTTTTGAGAAGCAGAGCTGTTACTCGTTTTTTTCATTGTTTGTTTTCCTTGTGATCCAACTGCATTTTGTTTTGCAAGTGTTTTGGAAATGGTATGTTCTCAGCCACGCTGCCAGAGGAGGTCTGTTTTCTTTTCCCACGTGTGTGGGATGTTGTTTTTATTCATGAACTATTGAGAATGAGTGAATTTGAGGACTTGTACGGCGAGTTTCATACGTGCTCTCCTCAGTTACTGGCCTCCAAAGACATAAAAGACAACACAGACGCCCCCAGACAGGAGCAACTGTTTTAAGGAGAAATGTGGGCATTTCTGATTGTTACTCCGTGTGCCGTCAGGCAGCCCCCAAAAGGACTGGGCACACCGTTTTTATCTTGTCATGTGGAAACTCTTCAGACAACTCTCAGGATGTTCCCCAAATCCACTTTCCAGGAGAGTCTGCCCTTTTGAAGAAAAGGTCGCATCCTTTTTCCTGTTTCCTTTGCCCTTCCCCGCACCCTCAGCTTTGACCAGGAAGAGCCCCAACTTCCTAACCACAGTAACGTTGGCTGTTACTTCCCGAGTGCCTCCCGGGTGCCTGGGCTCTGTGCTTGTGTTGATCCAAGTCACCATCTCACAGAGGCCCTGGTATCATTATCCCCGTTTCTGGGATCAGGAAACAAGCCTCTTAGAAGTCAGCAAACTTCCTCAAGAACAAGCAGCATGGACGTTCCACGGCTAGAGTGTGAACCCGCGTAGGAGGACACGAGGGCCAGATGCCTAGCTGCTGTCCTTTACCCCGGATGACACGTGTTTGGGGGAAGTGAGAGCCAAACCTCCCTTTTCCACCTTCCACCTTCATCTTTTAACAAGTTATGCTTCCCCATTTCTGCTAGTTGGATTGAAGAGAGATGGAAGGAGCCATGAGAACAGCCTGTGAGTAATCTAACAACGGTGGAAAGAGCACAGGCTCTGGAATCAGAGACACTGGAATGCAGGTCCCCTTTCATCATAAAGGGATGAAATCCCAACATTCAGTCTCCTAGCCTTTTTTTTTTTTTTTAAGATTTTATTTATTTGACAGAGATCACAAGTAGGCAGAGAGAGAGGAGGAAGCAGGCTCCCTGCTGAGCAGAGAGCCCAATATGGGGCTCGATCCCAGGACCCTGGGATCATGACCTGAGCCGAAGGCAGAGGCTTAACCCACTGAGCCACCCAGGCGCCCTCCCCTTGCCTTTCTGAGCTTTTTTTTTTTTTTTTTTAAAGATTTTATTTATTTATTTGACAGAGATCATAAGTAGGCAGAGAGGCAGACAGAGAGGAGGAAGCAGCTCCCCGCTAAGCAGAGAGCCTGATGCGGGACTCAATCCCAGGATCTTGACACCATGACCTGAAGCAAAGGCAGAGGCCCAACCCACTGAGCCACCCCGGTGCCCCACCCCCTGCCTTTTTTTTTTTTTTTTTAAGATTTTACCTTTCTGAGCTTTGATTTCAGGGTCAGCATGTGGCCTGAGAGGTTAGGCCTCCATCCAGCACGTGGCAAGCATTGGTTACATGCCCAGCGGCTGGGCACTAAGGATCAGCCAGGAGGACCCTCAGGGAGGGTACAGTCTAGAAGAGGGGCTGGCCTTCAGTCAGGGATTTCTACCAAGCAGTGTGGAATTACCCTTTGGGATCTGTGCTCAGGAAGTTTCTGGAGCAGATAGCAGATGTCAGATAACCTGAGGCTAGAAATAAGGGCGGCCTGTGGGCTGAGCTCCTAAGAAAATAGAGGTATTAACCAGGTCAACAACAGGCTGGAACATCTGCCAACTACTTGTGGGACCTGGGATGTTTGAGGGCAGTTGTCGGTGTCGCTGGAGACCATCTCTTAGCCCTTCCTCTCTACACCTCCGTGGTGCAGGTCCAGCCTGGTGTGATTCATGAACCAGTCTCATCCCCAAGCATTGGGCGTTCTCTTCCAAAGAAAAGAAAGAAGGAGATGAGGACAGGAATGCATTTCAGCAGACACAGAAACTACCCCCAGCTCTTAGTTGAGTTTGGGACCTTTGTCTCCAGCCTGTGGCCCCATGTATCTGGTCATTTCTGCATTCTCTGAGGGACTCTTTTCCCTTTGCAGCATCTATGATAGGATGAAAAAGGAAACGTAAGCCATTTAGACAGCTTCTTTTCTTCCAGGTGTGTCTGCAGAGGAAGGGTTGAACGGGGCATCTGCTTGGTGCAAGGGAGGGAAGAGGAGGGAGGAGGAAGAAAAAAAACGGACTGAAGCTCAGAAATCACTGGAATTTTTTTATTCAGTTTTGGTTTGGAGAAAGGAGATTTACTAAGTCAGAGATAAAAGACAAAGCCACATGGGGCCCCAGAGAAATTATTATATTCCATGCTCGATTTAGCTGTGGTACTGAATGTGGCTTGGAGATCAGAAAGTTGTGGTGAGGCACATTCATAAACTCTGCAGGGCTCTGTCAGATGCTGGGTCCCTGCCGAGCACCCTGTCTTCCTGAACAGTGGAGGCAGAGCTGGGGACTGCCTGGCAGCCTTCAGGAGAGTCCAAGCCAGGCAGGCTCATCTCACCCTCTGCTTTCATCCCCGCTCCTGGGCTCAGCCCCCTTCTTGGCCTGAACGTCCTGCGAACTGCAGCCTTAGCTTCGAGTCTGATTCCTGCCGGAACGGCACATGAATGATGGGATTGGGATTCTGACCTCTGCCCCGGCATTTTGCCTCTGCTGACTCTGGCATCTGAGCTCAGCCTGGCCCTGTTTTGGGTTCACCAGCTTCATTTCATTACTGAGCCATTTGCAGAGACCAAGCTCCATCACATGATCCGAGACCATTCAGATCCAGGGACGGGTATGTGTACACGTGTGTGTGTGTGTGTGCGTGTGCATGCATCTGCCTGTCCGTCACCTCTTTGCAGAACACTCTTCTGAACACATCTCCTTTTGGAACAACTTCTTCAAGTCTAAAATTTTCCAGCTTGAATCTGAGAGTCCTGGGATGTGGCTGGGGGTGGGGCAGAGGTGGGGGATAACCGGAGAGACCAGGTCCGTGACTGCAAATCACTTAAAGACTCTCTGATCAAAGGTTGTTTTCTGTATCAATCAGTACCTATCTGGGTCTGGGATTATAGTCACATGGTAAGTCTCCATCGTAATAAGACTAGTCAAAGTTTAACTGCAAACACTTCAGATGTGCACCCTACTTCAGTTAGGAATACTGGTTAATATTGTCTGCCATTAACTTTCTAATTGAGTAAAGTAACTGAAAATTAACAATCACCACCTGAAAAAATACATTGAAAGGCAAGGAAGGGAGGTTTTAATGATAAGAAAAGAGGAGTTTCAGGTTTGTTTGTTTTTTTTCTTCCCACCCCTGAGGTAAGATCAAAATGTTCTTATCACAGAGCTCTCCTTCCTTTTCACCAAAAGCAGCGTGGAGCCTCCCTTGCTAGGAACGTATCAAGATCCTGGCAAAAGACTATCATTTCTGTTGCGCGCTTTTTTCCTCCCCCAAAGAGGAGATGATAGACTCCCATCTTGACTAAATAAGATCCCTGCTCTTTTATGATTCGATTTTGATGGATGACTGTTCCCCATGTAGCCCTGTGCCAGGTACTTTTAAAGGCGGTCTCAAAGTAAAAAACAATCCCTTTGTTCAGGGAACTTAACAATTATACAAGTATGAGAAACTTGTAGAAAATAATGTAAGGCAGAACATAGCCCCTCTGAGTTCTTTGTAAATTCAGAATTGATATGTTAATACCCGAAGTGCCCTCCTAAAAAGTAAATATGCAGGAGGAATTTAATCCCAAAGTATTTTCTGAAGAACACTGGGTCCATGGGATACTCAAAGTAACGGTTCCTAAGAGAGTCTGCAAGGCATTTCTGTCTGCAAGGCATTAGGCAAAGCCTTTTATACGTGTATTTAATCCTCATAACCACCTCACGAGCTACAGATGACATTAACCTCCTTTCTTTCTACGAGGGGAAACTGAGGCCTAGAGGGACCATTCATTTGCATACGACTGCATTGTGAGTAGAAGAAGTAGAATGAGATAGAAACAAATGCCAGGCTTTTGTTCCAGGCTCTGTGTTTTAAACCAGTAGATATAATGAGGGAAAAGAGGGGTTCAGAGTAAGATAGGACTTTTTACTGCAGGAGTTCTCAGGTCCTTTCCTATGCAGAGATACACTGTAAACCTCTGTGAAAGCAGCATTTTTGCAAATACATTTGATCTCATGTCCCTCTCTTTTTTTTAGCCAAGGCTCTCCCAAATTAGTTTAAAAACATGCCTTGGGGAATACTAAAGTGGAGGATCCATAATATCTCCCACACGCAGGAGAAGCAGAGCGACAGGAGGTTGGATGTAGTCCTGAGCTGGGTCAGTGGGGCCGCGTGTCCACGTAGACTGCCCTCTGCCCGGACCCGACCAGAGCACGGCTCCCTGAGGTGCGGGCCGTCATTGTAACGAGCCCAGCATCCATTTGTGGTGATTCATTAGCCTGTCATTCTTCCTGCTGCTGGACTCTAGCCATGTAAAGCAAGCAAACACACATTTTTCAATCTCCTTGTATAAGCCAGGTCCTGGGCTAAGTGCAGGTCCTAAAATGCTGCTCTGCTCCCTACCATCATGGAGCCCATAGTGACAGGATGCAGAAGAGAAAAACCCGAGTTTTAGAGCCAAACCATTACCACCCTTTAGCTGTGGGGCCAGGAGCAAATACTTTGAGCTAAGCCTCAGGTACTTGAAAAAAACAAAACAAACAAACAAAACAAACCTGCCGGGCACCTGAGTGGCTTAGTTTACTGGTGTCCGACTCTTGAGTTCAGCTCAGGTAAGGATCTCAGGGTCCTAGAACAGAGCCCTGCGTCAGGCTCCACTCCCCAACGGGGAGTCTGCTGGAAGGTTTCTCTCTCTCTGCGCCCCTTCTCACAATCTCTCTCTAAATAAATAAATCTTAAAAAAATAATAAAAAAATAAAACTGTGCCAGAGTGTTGTTGGGACACACTGCAAATCAGGCATCGCCCAGGGCTCCCTTTCCTTTGGCTATTGAATAAAGATTGGATATTTCTTAGCAGCATAACAGAGACAAAAACCCTCAGACTGATCTGATTTCCTGAGCTGGTCCCTCTGGGACCTGTCAAGGAAGGAAGTGGATCAGCAGGATCAAGTCTTGCCTTATCTCGCTGCCACGGAGCGTGTTACACAGGGTGAGATAGTTCCAGAGTCCACCAAAGGGGCGGACGGCAGTTCTTTACCTCCAAAGGAGTGATGTCTTCCACTCCTCACCTTCTGAAGGTTTATTTAAAACACACACACAGACATGCATGCTACACAGACATAGGCATACATGTCTGTACACACACATAAACATGCATTCACACACATACAACACACAGGTATATACACACGCATATATACATACACACATGCACACTTGTATACACATTCATACATATGGACACACACACAAATCTGAACACCTGGAAGGCAGAAGAGAAGGGGAGAAAAGAGCTAAAATACTCTACCCTATAGAAAAGGCCCCTGAACCATGGATAATAATTGAAAAAATTTCCCAACTGCCATTTAGCTTTCTTATTTTTTTTTTAAGATTTTATTTATTTGTTTGAGAAGGAGAAAGAGCACAAGCAGGGGGAGCTGCAGGCAGAGAGAGGGAGGGAGAAGCAGCCTCCCCACTGAGCAGGAAGCGGGACATGGGGCCCCATCCCAGGACCTGAGATCATGACCTGAGCCCAAGGCAGACATTCAACCGACTGAGCCGCCCAGGTGCCCCAAGCATTCTTCTTCTTCACCCCATTCTCTGTGAACTGGGATTTTCTCTCTGGTTCAGCAGACAGCCCTGGGGTTCCTGGGCTCCCTAGAGCTCCCAGGCCACGACTTCTCAGCTTCCAGAGTTGGCTTGAGGTGACTGGTGCATGCCGAGCACATCCTGACTTGAACCGTTTGCAGTGTTCACTTTTGAAGAATGAATTACATGAAAGGGAGGAACTAGTGGAGGAGTCTGACCCAACCTTGTAGCTAGAGTCACCTGGGGTTTTACCAGCCAGGGGAGTTCAGGGAAAAGATGACAAAAGTACAATTTAGTCTGACAGTTCCCCCCTAAGTACCTGTTACAGTAAGATACTAGTTTAAGGACACTACAAAACAAATGTTTTTTTTTCTATTTTACAAGGCAGCAGAGTGATGAGGTAACCGGCCTGTATGGCAAGTAAACTATAGGACTAGGACTTTAATCTTCCAGAATCTCAAAGCAACTCCTCTCTGCTACTCTAATGACCATTTCTAGCCATAGCCCACAAGGGAGACCCAAGAGGCAAACCAAGTTGGAGGACAAAGGCACAGCCAGACACCAGGTATGGGATGGAAGGCAGAGCCAAGAATGCAGAGCTGAGCAGAACAGGGATGGGGGAAAGATGCAAACTGGGGACCATCTAGAAAGACCTCGCAGTCGTCATGAACATGCTCAGTGCATCCGAGATTGCCTTACCTGCGGTCAGTGTGTGGGGGTGGGGCTGATCCAGCAGGTGAAGTGGCCCAGCTGAGACTCCCCGTGTTCCCTGGCAGCCGGTGAGCCTCTGCTGGACTGTGGCAGGGGGAGTGAAAGGTAAACTTGCCACAGGGGGTTCGGGCCACCCAGATAGGAAGGGCCACAGAGCTGGAGGTGCATGCCGAGCCCCTGGGCAACATCTTGGGTTTTCAAGGTGGTTCTGGGCTTTGGAGTTGGACGAACCTCGCTCCAGACCCCTCCTCTACTACTTGCCAGCTGGGTGACCTTGGGCAGCTACTTAATTTTCCCAAGTCTGTTTTCCTGTCTTTGAGATGGAAACAATCGTAGTACCTGTCTTCAAGGCTTGTTCTCAGAGTTCAGTCAGCTAATCCACATAAAGCTTTTGGCTCAGTCCCTGGAACACAGTAAGTGCTCAGTAAATGTTGGCTTTTTCTATTAGTCCCAGGTCCTAAGGCATGGACAGAGGAAACATAATCTCTCCTTGAAGGCAGCAGTGTTTTAGCTGGTGATAGATCTCCTATCACCTTGAATCTGTGACTGTTGCGGATATAGACTTTTTTCAAGCTTCGGTCACTTCCCACCACTTTTTGTGTTTTAAGTCCTGTTTCTGTACTACTAAGAGTAACTTTTGGATGCCTCATTACACTTAGCCATCGAGCTATGTCTCTGTCCTTGGCAGAGAAAGAGTGACATACTCCAAACATAACCAGATCTTATGGTGTTTAGAACCAGGCTGACTGGTCCAATTCCCAGCCCTGCCACTTTTTAGCTAAATAGCCTGAGGCAAGTTAATCTGTGCTTTAGAGTTTCAGTGTTAGTCATTTGTGACATAGGAGTAGTAAAGCCTCCTTTGCAGATAGGTTGTAAAGGAATCAGATGTCAACCCTTGGTGTTGTCACTGTGTGGGTTACGGGGCTTCCCTTCTGATGGGAACACACAGGGGATTCCTTCACCTCTGGGACCTGAGCTGCTCTGAAGACTCCAGACCTTTCCCCAGCCTGGCAGCTTTTTGCTGGCCCCTCCTCAGCATAGAAAACCACCCATACTCTCTGCAAGGGGCTGCCCACTCCCCAGCTTTACCTCACCTCCATCCCTAAGTCCCAGCATCTGTTGCCCAGACAGCTGCCAAGCTGCGCCCAAGTCTCTCCCTGGGTTTCATTTGATAGGTCCCACTTTGTATTTGAAGAAAAGCAGGTATTGGTGCCGGGCCCCAAGGAGGCAGATTTTGCCTCTGCCAGCTGCCACTCATGTTCTGTCTCTCGCATTGTGCCCTGGGGTCCCGGGTGATCCCATTACAGAATATCTCACCAGACAGCTGCCACTGGGACACTGTGGAGGGATGGACAGTGGCCAGGAGCCTACCCTGAGCACACTCTGCAGTTCTGTGGAAAGGCTGGTAGCCATGTCTGCCTTTTCTTGGTAATGGGGATGTATTCCTTATAACAACAGCTGAATGCTCCAGACCTTACCGTGCGGAGAGAAGGGGCATCCTTTCCATTTAGTGAGTTCTTCCTCCTCTCTAGGCACTATTGATTTTACTCACGTGAACACCCTCCTACTCATGCAAGGAAGGCCTTATTATGACCCTTCTTTTATAGAAGAGAAACCAGAGTTGCATGGGCACCACGTCTAATCCTCACAACCACTGTATCCAATCCTCACAACTGCTGGAATTTTTATTTACATGTGGAAGAGCTGAAGCTCCGAGAGGTTAACTCTCTGGCCCGTGGTCATACAGCTGGAAAAATTGCAGAGCAGGAATTCAAAGTCTGTTTAACTTACAACATGTCACCACTTAAGGACAGTGTAAATAACAAGAGTTTCAACAGTGTTTGAGAGGGAGAAAGGAAGTGGGCTTGTGCATTCTGCTGTGTCGCTCTGACCAGCAGGCAGTGGTGGTCACCAGAGAGGAAATCAGGGTGCCATCTCCTGTCCATAACCCACTCTGACCTTCCTCAAGGAGACGAAGTGGTGACAAGTGCAATGTCCGCTATCTAGGGAGGTCGTTGCATTTGCCCACCTCAGAAACAGTGAATCTCGGGAAAAATTTAGATCAGAATTTGCACACGGGTAGCCTGGAGGCCACCTTAAGCCAGAAAGATGTCTTGCTTTGGCCGCTGGTATTTTTTAAAAACTTTAGATATATTGCTCATGTTTTAAAAAATGTAGCAAGTTCCCACAGAGCTCCAAATTCCTGAATTATCTTGGAAAATCAGAAGTTCTAAGAGCCCTGGGCCTCTGTCCCCGTTAGGCCACCATTGGCTGGAGTTTTCCACAGCTGCTCCCTTTGAGAGAAAGGTGCTTCCCAGTTTGCTGTAGTCCCGGTGGCCCCTGTTACTCTGTGTCAGGCAGCACCCCTCTCCCTCTAGCATTGCTCCCCTCCTACCTGTTCTCTTATATTAGATGTAAGAGGAAAATGAAGCTTCTTGTGCTCTATAAAGTTGGGGGGGTAGGGGAAGAAGGGAGAATATACATTTCTATGTAAAAATAAAAATTTAATATTTACATATAAATAAAATCCAATATTCGTATGTAAATAAAAGCATAGATATAGATACAGATACAGATTATCCCAAAGAAACAAACCAGGCCCTCTTCATTCATTGTTTGGGTCTCTTTCGGGTCACTGCTGGTATTTAAGCATAAGGGGTCGTTAGCCACTGTCTTAGGCAGCGTTGGCTGCCGCTGCCCACGTGGAGCCCAGCGTCTGCGAGCTGGCCTGGAGCAGCTCCCACGCAGGACGTTCTCCAGCCTCGTGCCCGCGCTCCCGGGCTTCCGGAGCTTTCCCGTCACGGCTTTGTTCTCTCTTTTTACTTCTTTAGGTGTTCCCTTCCCCAAGAACTTCCTTCAGATCTGCAAGAAGATCCTGTGCCGCCTTTTCCGTGTCTTCGTCCACGTCTACATCCACCACTTCGACCGCGTCATCGTGATGGGTGCGGAGGCCCACGTCAACACCTGCTACAAACACTTCTACTACTTCGTCACGGAGATGAACCTCATCGACCGCAAGGAGCTGGAGCCTTTGGTGAGTGTCCCCGTGCAGGGCTGAGCCGTGGGTCACAGCGCACTGCCACAGCCACGCGAAGGGCTGGGCGGTGAGCCGGCAGGTGGAGTTCAGCGTAAGGGTCGGAAGATGCCAGGATGTCCCCTAACCTAACCCCTTACGTTTCTCTAAGTGGGGGCATTAGGGAGTGGATCCTGAAGTTTGGGCCAGAGGGAGTGGCTTTAATTCTCAAAACCAGCCACTGATTTACATAATCCCTTAAGTGAGCATCTTTTTTTTTTTTCAATTTATTTATTTTCAGAAAAACATTATTCATTATTTTTTCACCACACCCAGTGCTCCATGCAAGCCGTGCCCTCTATAATACCCACCACCTGGTACCCCAACCTCCCACCTCCCGCCACTTCAAACCATCTTTGATGTCTTACCTCAACTGTTTAAAGATAATGAGAGGGGCACCTGGGCGGCTCAGTCCTTAAGCATCTGCCTTCTGCTCAGGTCATGATCCCAGAATCCTGGATCAGCCCCACATCAGCATCCCGCTGCCTGCTCACTGGGAGGCCTGCTTCTCTCTCTCCCACTCCTCCTGCTTTGTGTTTCCTTTCTTGCTGTGTCCGCTGTGTCTTTCTGTGTCAGATACATAAAATCTTAAAAAAAAAAAAAAAAAGATAATGAGAAACATTCTTTGGATCAGTAAATATGTATTTAGCAGCTGTTGTGTGTCCACTGCTAGGCATGCCAAGTCAAGACAAACTGTAGCTTTGACTCCAGAGATGGAGACAGAAGGAAGGCCCAGGTAAGAGTACCATGCCTCCAGGATTTTGCTTTTCATACTGAATCTCCCTGGATGCAGTTTTCATGGTATATATTAAAATCCAGAACATTTAAGAAAACTTTACCATAGTTGTTTAGGTGAATGGGGGGGTTCCTTGTATTTGCTTTGTAAGCTATGTTTACAGTTGGACCCAATCTGTGCTCTAGAAGCCCAAAAACCTTAAAAATCCCAGCGCCTTTTAACACTTAATGTTGGATGCCATCATCACAGCTGTTTCTTGCCAGCTCTACTGAAACTTTCCAAGACAATGCAGGGCTTTATACTAAAATCAAGCTTTTTTTCTGGGAACATTAAAAGTGACAGTTTTGCTAAATAGAACTGACAGGGCAACTAACTTTCATCCAAGTCCATTTGAATAATGAGCAAAGCAGAGGCCAGGCTCTGGTCTTTCGCTAGGCCGTCTGTCTTTCTCTCTGTGTACGTGTTTTTTAAATCTAGGTTTTATTGTTATTTATGTATGGTGAGGACCAAGGATCAGGGAAACAATTGCCATTGAAAAGATAGATTATTACACTCAAATACATCTGAAGAGAAGGGGGCACAACATGTCATGGGGAGTGTGGCGGGAGTGGCAGGAGGGTTTGCAGGGAGCCACCAGGGCTGGTCAGAGGCAGAGGGAGCAGGGAACGTGTGGCCAAAGGCTTTTATTGTGGTTTCTCTGGGAAGGAACAATGTGAGTCAAACTAAGCAGGATTGGAATTGAATTGACTAATTTGAATCATTTCAGGAGGCGCTGGGGAATAGGGTCTGGCTTAATTGTGTGGTACCTGGACCTAGGGTGATTAGGGGAGGGCAGCGGCAGCCCCAAGGGTGAGATGCCTAAAGGAGGTGATTGGGGCTGTGGGCCCCAGATTGATTAGTTTGTATTGACTGGAGAGTAAACAGCTGGAGGGTGAGTTGTTTACTACATGTAGGAATTGGCTAGCCCTGGGAGGGGCAGTCCCTCCGGGGTGGGCAAGGTCAGGATGTTGAAGAATCAAAATAGAGGGACACCTGGGTGGCTCAGTCCGTTAAGCACCCGCCTTTAGCTCAGGTCATGATGCCTCACATCGGGCTCCTGCTCAGTGGAGACCCCGCTCTCTCTGTCTGTCGCTTTCCCTGCTTGTGCTCTCTGTCTCTCTCTTTCTCTCTCTGACAAATAACTAAATAAAATCTTTTTTTTTTTAAAGATGGAAATTCTGTTAAAAGATCTAAGTGCTTGACTACAAATGCTTAAAAAAAATTACAAACAAGGAAAAAGACATGTTTATTATGATACAGTACCTATATCTGACAAAGACATTTATATATATATATATTTATATATATATTTAGAGTTTCTCAACTTGAAATCTATTATTGTGCTGTCAAAGTACATGGCAAAAAATATTTTTGTTTGAAAAAAACATATATATATTTTTGTTTGCATCATTAGGAGTTCCAGAACAGAGCAAGACTTTCTGGGCCCAAATAAGGTCTATCACTGGTGAAGGAAAAGCTCATTTTCTCCCTTTTATTTCACAACAGCATTCTAGAAAGTTACTGGGGGCAGGAACCAGGTTGTCTCTGAATTTAGTAGGACAAACAGTTGTGGATAGAAGCTTCCCTGTTGAATTCTCCTACTTTGTCCTGTTGAAAGGCCGGCCTGGGTAAACAGTTACTACAAGGCGAAAAGGTTGTGCAAACAGCTCAAGGGAGTTAAAATACTGGAAAGAATTGATAAAAGTAATTTTAGAAAATGTCAAGTACAAAGGAAAGAGTGACGAGGGGCCATGGAAATGAAGAGAGTGGAGAAACCGTGAGGGGAATTACGGTCCATGTGAAGGAGGCTCTCCCTTCCGGTTTCACGGAACAAAAGGACCAGAAACATGAGACGGATAGAGCCAAAAGTCCATTTCTTCTCTACATCCAGAAGCATAAAGGCTATTGTAAGACAAAGCTGAGCACAAGCCAGTAGAGAAGGCCATTCTTTGCCATTAAAAAACTCTCAGTTCTATCTTCTGTAACTGAAGAAGAGCCTCATGGATTCTAACACCTGGCAGTGCCAGGAGCTGGCTGGAAGTCTAGAGTCACAGAAAGGCCCCAAGCAGCCTGCTGTTCCAGATGAGATCCTCTTTGGGGGCATGGGGTAAAACTGACTGGATTAACCAAGAATTATTAACTGTGGAAGTGAGCAGGAAGGGTATCGGTGGTTCCCCCTAGCACCTTTTATTTCTTTCAGTCTGGCTTGAAACAGTATCCTTCCTGCCTTTCTGTTTTCCTAATTGTAATTGAAGGGTGATTAATTTTAATGCTTTTACATAGTAACTAGTGTTTTCCATGCTGAAGTGCCTGAAATTCTGTTCATTTTACACAAACTAGGAAGTAACAGAAGAAGAGATTGAAGATGTTTCTGAGGACAATAATTCTATAACGTCAGGCTCTGGATACTTAGCATAGTCCAGTGTCCACTAAGAATACTGGATTTGTGGATTGTTCTTACTGAAAAGAACGCTTTCAGTCATTGATAATACTAGAATACCTAACTTTTTTTAAAAATTAATTTATTTTAGAGAGACAGCACAAATGTAGTGGGGAGGAGCAGAGGAAGAGGGAGAAGGAAACTCAAGCAGACTCCATGCTGAGCACAGAGCCCAACATGGGGTTCTGTGCCATGACCCTGAGATCATGACCTGAGCCGAAACCAAGAGTCAGGCACTTAACCCACTGAACCATCCAGGCCCCCAGAATACCTAACTTATAAGTTGGCTGTAGCAATGAACATGTTAAAGTCAGCCATTGTATGTCAAATCAACATATTTTTGTTTGATTTGCATATATCAAGTACCCTGTGTATTCAACACAAGTTGTTCAGGTGTTCCAGGGCATAAGATGCTTTCAAGAATTTACAGATGCAGGGGTGCCTGGGTGGCTCAGTCGGTTAAGCATCTGCCTTCGGCTCAGGTCATGATCCCAGGGTCCTGGGAGCAAGCCCTGTATCAGGCTCCCTGCTCCGTGGGGAGCCTGCTTCTCCTTCTCCTCCCCTCTCTTGCTGTCTCTGTCACTATCTCTGTCTCTCTCAAGCAAAAAAATATTTTAAAAAAGGAATTTACATGCAGCCTAAAAAATGTACAACAATGACGCGCTCATCTTCTGCTCTGGAAGGATGATGAAGAGGTCAGGCATTTGGCCTCACATTCTCCCATACATTCTTCAGAAGCGAAGGCGGCAAGGGACCAGAAGGGCGGCGTCTGTGCAGCCAGTTTCCTTTGGAACGTCAGCATTCCCAGAGTTCCCACACCTCCAGTGGGACATTCCTGACCGCATGCCTTGGGACTGCACAGTGTGGGACTCAGAGACGCCACCTCCTGCTTCTCTCGGCCAGGCTCCCGGCATGCGCGGCCACCCTCCCTGGCTCCCAGCGCCTTGCCTGTAGCTTTGTCTGCTGTTGACTGAGTGTCCAGCATCCTGGTTGTGTGAAGACCCCAGCACACCAACAGGGTAGGAGATCCAGGCTCGGTGCTTAAAAAGAAGACCCAGACTCTCTGGGTTCAAACTCTTCGATGACTAACTTGCCATCTTGAGCAAGGTAGTTGGTTTTGCAAAGCCTCATTTTCCTCATTCATAGAATGGGTATAATACTTGAATTGTTATAAAAATTAATTGGATCTGTCACATGGTGAATGCTTAAGAAATGTTGGCTGTTAAGTGAGATAATGAATATTAAGTAACTGGCATACAGTAAGCAGGGGTACCCCAGTTCTCCCTTCCCAGCTCCCGTGGCCTTTTGCCATCTTAGGTAGCCTTGAAACAGGTATAGATGATTGTATTGGTATCTCTGGTGGGATGGTCAGCTCTCAGAAGGCTGGGAGTTTACAGGCGATAAGTCCACATGCCCATGTTGCCAAGTACCTGCTAAATGCTTACGTGTTTTGAATTAGGAAGAGTACTTTGGGGAGGATGTACCTCCATTTGGTGCGATTACATACTGGTCATTCCTCCCTTGGAGCCACCTTCATCTCAGACCCTGCCAGCAGACTTCCACTTATCACTGTTGGAAATAAAGCTTCATCCTGTTGGATTAGCAGCAGAGATTAAAATGCAAAATTAGGCACAGAGCAGCGAAGGGCTGCATCATTCGTCTTAGGCCTGACAGAGAAAAATGGGACCTCAGCTTCCAGGCAGTTCTCTGTTTTAGATGCCAACTAGATCACCTGGGGGGGGGTGTTGAATGCACCTGGGGGGGGGTGTTGAATGCTCTCATACTGCTGTGTACAGGTGACTGACCCTCCCCGATTTGGGACTGAAAGTCTCATGTCCTGGGAAAATTCTCAGTCCCTGGAAAACTGGGACAGTTGGTCACCCTCTCAGGCCCCAGAATGGGAATACAATTTGGAATTCAGAAGCTGGGAAGAGGTCACTCTGGCCAGCCCAGTGAGGAAGGCCAGTGCGTCTGTCCCCACAGAGGGCTCGACTCATGGCTCCCACTGGGACCTGCTGGTCAGCAGCAGCCTGGGAACCCATTTCATCTGTTCTCCAGCAGTCGGGGGGAGACTGGCGCACAGACACAGACGCGCAGACACAGACGTGACAGATGAGCCATTTCTCATGTAAATGCAACAGCTGAAGATGAGTTGAACTCAAGCAAATTCACAGTTGGGGGAAATGAGCCCAAATGATGCTAGTAATTAGAAAATGGGCCAGGCCCTGATTGAATAAGCAGGCTGCTGTGGGCCCCTGGCAGCCTGGGAGTCAGCTGACAGAATTGAGCTAATCAGAATTATCATTAGCAAGCACAAATAACCAGCAGCGTTTTGTTGGCCTTTCACTATGCACAAAAGCAGACTCAGAGGGGAATGTTAGCAGTGCCGTTGCTGGTGAATAAAGAGCTGATGAAGGAGGAGGGGCGAGGCTGGGGAGGTGGGGAGGAAAGGCAGGAGGGAGCTTGCTCGCCTTCATGCACCTGCTGACCCCAGCGTGACCTTGGTCCAGGGCTTTCTTTTTCTGTCTCCAGGACATCATTTCTTATTTCTTACAATGAAGGTGATTGTTAAGGACCTGCCTTGCAGAAATGCTTCTGGGAAACTAAATGTTACCACAGTGCTGCCCTTTTACCTTATAAGCAGGTCACTTGAGCTGTAGAAGCTCTTCGATCAAATCAACGTTTCTTAATAGGGGTCCGCACACTAGCTGCATCAGAATCTTCTGGAGGTGATATTTTAAAATGTGCATCCCTGGGCCTCATCACAGATACACCAAATCAGAATTACTGAGGTTACTGCCTACTATCAAGCACCCTCCATCTTCATCCAGAATTTAATGTGCCTATGAGTCACCCGGGCATGTTGCCAAACTGTAGGTTCCAATTCAGTACACCTGGAATGGGATTGTGCGTGCAGGTTTGCTCCCAGGTGATGTCAGTGCCCCTGGTTCCCAGACCGCACTCCGAGGGGCAAGAGGCTACATGACAATTACTCTCAGATGTGAGAATAACTATTTTTAGCACTTCATCTCTTCTCCTCCTCTAGGATTGGAGGCTGGCTCAATGAGGTGGGAACGTAAAGCAAAGAAGAAAAATCTTGAGCATCAGTAGTGGCGAAGCATATTTCTCCAAATGTCAGTCCTGGAATGATTAAGTCCTGCGTATGAAAGGCACAGCATAGGGAATATACTCAGTGATTTTATAATAGCGCTGTATGGCGTAGATGGCCAGTGAGCCTAGCATAACATATACACTTGACAATCACTATGTTGTACACCTGAGACTAATGTGAGATTGTGGGTCAACTATACTTTAAAAAAAAAAGTTTGTCCTGAGTAATGCTTGGTGAAAACAGACTTCTTTCCCTTGGTCAACTAAGTTTACAAAATGCTATATCATCATCTCTGAAGACCCACAGGGTATAATCGTAGATTAAAGGCTTTGAGAAGTCAAACTTTTGCGGTGCCCACCCGGTTTAACCACGTTTGGTCCCCTGAAATCTTTTTTCTTTGGTTGTCACTCAATGACCAGCTTGTCAAGATCATGATCCGTGGAGCAAACTTTGGACAACGCTCCATCCTTGTGATATGTCTCTAGATTTTGAGTTTCCCCTTCCTGTCTCCGGCTGGGCCCCCGCCACACACACCGTGGCTGATTGGGGGGTGGAAGAGAGAAGATGGAAAGAGGGAGATGAGAAGATGAAACTCCTCACAGGGGAGGGCTTCATGGAAAGAAAAGAAACCCTGTTGGTTCTCACTCCTCGGTCCTCCCGTATCATTGTATGATACCCGTCACTGAGTTCTTAGCATGGTTAAGCATACTGCCTTTACCTTTACTTCAGGCAAGAGTGGTTGGCAGTTTCTCTGCATCTAAACCACATTCCTCTCCATCGCTCTCTGCCATTACTGCCGTTCTGTCACACTAGAGGTCCCACTCCTCCTTGGCTAATGATTGAGGTTCATGCACTTAATGATTTTAGACTTGAGCTCCAAAACCACCTTTCTAACAGTGGGTACCTTAGGACCAGGATACTTTGGAGACCAAAGAGTTGGAAAGTCTTGTTCCATAAAGTTCTTAGCACAACCCATCTGGGCCCAAGCATATGTTGATCTTCTGTTCCCCTAAGAGGTTGTTGGGTCATGCCTATACTCCCCTTAGAGTGGCTGGGGTGAGTGCAGTAGCCAAGGTTGGCCTGTAAAGGCAGTATGAGACCAGGGCTGTTGAAAAGAAGCAGAGCCTCTCCCAGGGGTCAGAGCCACTCCCCGAAAGAGCCACTGGGGGCTTTTGAAAGGTCTTTTTCTTGTAAATATCATCTGTGCAAAGTCTTCTGGGATACCTCTTGTCAGACAGTTTCCTTGACTCGCAGCCCAGTGGCTTGGACATGGGCACAGGCATTGAAGAAGGGAAGGGCTTCAGCCTATGCGTCTAACAGTTCCCACTGTTACGTCACCGCAGTGGTCAGCCAGCCCTGGGCAAGGCATGTAATGTCTGTGGGCCTCAGTTTTCCCATATGTCAAAGAGCCCATATCAGCTGTACCCCCAGCTTGAGTGCTGAGATTATGATTTCTGATGTGGGATGTCCCCTGCCTTGTCAACCTTTGGCCCAAGGTGGCCTCTTCTTGCTTAATGAGGCCTCCGTGAGTGAAAGCCCACCATGCCAGCAAACGGGTACAACTGGCAAGACCCCAGCTGGAGTCTGCTTTCCTGGGACTTTGTCAGTTTAGACGACATGGGTGTGTGTGTGTGTGTGTGTGTGTGTCCAGTGTGGCGTCAGCTAGAACTGGTTGTTCGGGGCAACCCAGATGCCCACAGCTGAGTGGGAATACCGGCCAGAGGCCATTTTAAGAACCTTGGCAGACATGCTCCAAAGTGTCCATTTGAAAACTAGCAAAGAAATGTGGGGTTATTTTCAACAAACTGCCTTGTGCTGAGTTACTGGGAATGCGGCAACATCAGCCACATGTCTTCGTCAGCTCTGTTTTTCATCCTTACCCGATGTCCAGAGAGCTTTTGCTTCCGGTTTGTGGGATGAGGACTGGTTTTCTTTGGTTTTCGTTTTGGGTTTCGGTTTTGGTTGGGTCCAGGATCAGATGTGGTCTGGTTTATTTCAGGACCTAAAATGTGGGAGATGATGCGCATGTGAAAATTGTCAGCACATAATATTGAGTAATAAAAACAAGATTCAGAAATGTATTGGAAAATCACTCTAACCATATGTCTATCTGTTAGTATGTCCTTGAGAAAGGAAGTATGGCAAAAAGTGTCAAGAGCTGTTCTCTCTCGGTGGAATTCCGGATAACGCTTCTTTTTTTGCATATACGTACTTATTTGGGTTTTTCAACTTTTCTGTCACAAACCTGTATCACTTTTATAATAATCAGGAAAATCAAATCTTACGCTTTCAAAGGCCTTATTAACAAAGGCCAGTGGCCTGTGTGCCCAGGACCAATGGCTCTGAGCGTGGTGTCTGCTCTTTCTGGCTGTGCCCTCTGCTCCCCTCTCCTCAGAGCAGCTGTGACAGAAATGCTTGAAGGAGCGAGCTGGTGGCGCCGCCTGTGGTGGTGCAGATCTCTCTGTGTCTGTAGTTGAAGGTGGAGTACAGTAACCATGGCCTAGACGATTAGGCTGTCCTTGGATATGGAGCGGTCCCTCCTGAAGTAAGGAGTTAAGCACCTTTCTAGACATTGACATGCTGTTATCTTTACTATATATATGCATCTTTTATTTTGAAGATTCTGTTCAAAGGGGGTAGATCTCAGAGATTCCAAAGCATGTGACAAAGTCTATGGATTCTGTCCATGTAACAATCTAGCCCTGTGGGGACAGGCACATCACTGCAAAGCGTTCCATGACCTTGATGAAAGGTTTTGGTTGGAGTTTTTTCCTGTCCGGATTCCTCTACTGAATTAGATCTGAAAAGATTTTTGAGTTTTAACTTCCAAGTTTTAAAAGAGAACCAAAAGGGGGTGCCTGGGTGGCCCAGTGGGTTAAGCCTCTGCCTTCAGCTCAGGTCACGATCTCAGGGTTCTGGGATGGAGCCCCACATCAGGCTCTCTGCTCAGCAGGGAGCCTGCTTCCCCCTCTCTCTGCCTGCCTCTCTGCCTACTTGTGATCTTTCTCTCTGTCAAATAATAAATAAAATCTTTAAAAAAAATAAAATAAAAGAGAACCAAAGGGATTCATTGAAAAGGGATTATTCTTGACCATGGAATGGTGTATACACACTTTATTAAGCTAAAGCACTACAAATAATTTTCAGCTGAAATTATCATGGGGATCTAGGGTTAATTCCAATCCCTTTTTGCTAAAGTATTGACAAAGCCCCAAACCAGAGGTAACTAAGGAAGTGCCTAAGTAACAAACACAGTCTTGATCTCAATCAGATTCTGGTATTATCTTTTTTCCTTTTTTTCCCCCTCAGGACCAATCTCTCTTCTTTCTCCAGGAACCCATGCCCCGCTCTCTTTTATCACACCCTATATCTCTTTTGTATGATTGATAATTGATTCCTTTGTATGAAGGTTGATACTCTAATCGCAATGGACTCCCAGTTATGGTTTAATCTTTAAAGTGCACAGTCTTCAAACACTGTTAGTATATTTCCAGGGGCTCCTGGGGGGCTCAGTAGAGCATGTGACTCTTGATCTTGGGGAGCCCCGTGTTCTACGTAGAGATTACAAAAGACACATATATGTATATTTGTGTATGTTTCATAACTCATGGTTTCTGTTCTAATTTGCCATTACATACTTCTGGGTAATGCTTACATGTCAGATGATTGTCCACTTCTGCAGGTATGCCCTGCATAGCAGCCTAAGATGTCTGCCTAGGCTTACAAGTCACACTCTGTTTTCTCTCTTCACCTAGGCTGAGTGGGAGTGGTTTCTGACTGCTTCTGATTTTTAGCAGAAGAGAGTCATTTCTAGACCATTCAGTACACATTTATTACATGCTAAACATGTGCTGAAAATCAGGGTCCCTGCTTTCAAGGAATTCATTGGAAGTTTCCTGCCTACCCTGTCATTACTGCAACAATCTCTTAAAGCCTTTTCCTCAGAATCTGCTATTTCTAGGAGATGTCAGAGGGTATTGCGTGAAAGGGGAGTTACGTGCTCAAATAATTAGGGGAAATAGTGAGTCAGTAAAGCTATTCTGATGTCTTTAATACCTTAACGTGCATCCTAACCTCCAAGGAATTCATGCAATGTGCAGATTTATTTGATCGTGGAATCCTTTCTCTGCAGAGCATTTTGTGTATCAAAAGCTTTGAAATACCCTTTGGGAAATACAAACTATGCAGTCTTATATAATCTGTCTTCTGTCTTATGAGCTCAGTTCTCTTCTAGCTGCCTCCCATCTGTCAATAAACATTTTTTTAAAACCTGTATCACAGACACCTCGCTGAGAACTGGAGTGACGGTCACCTAAGATACACTTCCATCCTTCAGGAAAGTCATGATTTTCAGGAATCATACCCTTCGATCCATCACTTAGAGCTACGACACCCAGTATAGTAGCCACTAACTACTTGTGGTTGCTTCAAGTTAGACTAATTAAAATTAAATTAAAAGAAAAACTGGTCTCTTAATCTTCCTAGCCATAGTTGAAGTGCTCAAAAGCCACATGTGTCTACTGGCTAGGCTCTCCTCTTCTGGTTTACAGATGAAAAACAGATAAGACTCAAAACGTTCATTGTTTTTCCCTAGGTCCAATGTCAGAATCTCCACATTAGAGAGTAGCTCAGTACCTCGGGAGTGCTGTTGGTCTCTGGGGCACCAAGTCATAATTACACTCTACTGTGTCTGCTGAAATGGAAACTGCTGCAGAATGTTAGTCACAGTAGGATTCCATTCATCTCTGTGAGCATTTAAAGGAAAATAGGAATAATCAGTATGGCTTGATGCCCATAGATAAGACTGCCAAATTTTGGCTGCTATGTGTGGTCTAGACTCGTTCAAATTTCCCGGCCTGGTGAGACTAGATTTTTTTTTTTTTTTAAGATTTATTTATTTGACAGAGAGAGCACAAGTAGGCAGAGAGACAGGCAGAAAGAAAGGGGGAAGCAGGCTCCCTGCTGAGCAGAGAGCCTGATGCAGGGCTCAGTCCCAGGACCCTGAGATCATGACCTGAGCCAAAGGCAGAGGCTTCACCCACTGACCCACCCAGGTGCCCCAAGACTAGATTCTTTGGCTCCAAAAGACAGCAAATGAGTATTGGGATTTGGATGCAGGAAGGCTTTATTTATTAAAATCTAACAGTATATCTTCTCTAGCCATCCGCCTGTTCCACCACATAAAAGCATGGGCTGTCCCTATTATAGGGACTTGTGTGGTCTTAGGAAGAGCTCTTCCTGTGAAGTAATTTTATGCATAAAGTTCTGAGATATCGGCTACCAGCAAAGCCATTTAGGCTGTAGTGTAGTAGTAGAACATCGTATGAACCAGTATTAGTCCCACACTGTTAGTGCTAACAGATTCCTATTACATTGTGACTCTGAGTGTGTCTGGACCAAGAAATCAAAATAAAGGCATTCAGGTAGGTCTGGATGAAGAAAGAGAAATGCAGACTACTCCAAAGAGAACTTCCTAGAGTTCCTTGAATGGGTCATGTCCTCTTACGCCAGGCCAGAGATCCCTGTGAGCCCTCGGCCTCCATGTCCTCCTGAGTCCTACTCAGCCTACAAGTTGGCAGCTTCGTTGTCCCTTCCTCAGAGACCTCCCCCACTCATCACCACATTGGGTCCCTGCTAACTGCTCCTTGAACCCAAAGAGAGCAACCAAGATGGAAGCCCCCATATTGTCAAGGTCCAGTATCAGAAGCAATAGCCACCCCTTCCACCATTTTCTGTTCCTTAGAAGTGAGTCACTCAGTCCTGCCCATACTTAGGAGAAGGAATTAATCTCTATTTCCCAAAAAGAGAAATACCAAAGACTTTCCTAGTATATTTTTAAATCACTACAGAGACCAAATTTTTTAATGGATCATGTTTGCCTTTGGTCTGTCCATTTCCCTTTCGTCTTTTATTTCCCACATCCGGTAGCTCAGGTCTGCTGCCTCCCCCAGAGCGCTCATTCCTCCAGAAATCACCTGCCTCGGTGAACACTTCCATGACCACCCTCAGAGTGGTAGGCCCCGCCTCCTGTTCCTAGCCAGGCTCCTCGAGGAAGACCAGTTGTCTCTGCGATCTGCCCTCCGTCACTCCAGAAACTCGCCCTTTCTCCTGCAGTACTGACCCGCAGCCCTGTGTGCTTACCTTTGAAACAGAGAAGAAATAACATGTGATCTAATTCATGGTGGTGAGAAACCTTAAAAACATTGTGCTCAGCAAAAGAAACCAGACCTAAAAAGTACATACTGTTTGATCCCATTTATATCAAATTCTAGAGCAGTCTAAGCTAATCAACAGTGTCAGAGCAGATGGGGTGGTTGCTGGGGTGGAGGGGGTGGTTGATTGATTGATTGAGGGTCAGGAGGGAATCTCCGAGGCAATGGAAATGTTCTGTATCTTAACGCGGTGGTTACCTGGGAGCGTCTCCCTATTGAAGTTCATCGAATTCTACATTTAATTAGAAGCATTTTATAGGACCAAATATACCTCAGTAAACTTTATTTTTAAAGGATGCTTGGTAAAGGATTCAGTATATTTTTAAAACAACCTTAGTATTCGCAAGACCAATGATTTGATAGTGAGAGGTCTTTGCTGAAAACTTGTCTCCCCGCTGCCTGGGTGGTTAACAAGACAAACTGAAAGGGAAAGTAGGGACTTATCCCTGAGGGCCAATTAAGAATATCTGCATTTTCATTGGTTATAGTAACAGGAATAATTCATGTCATAGAGATGGGTAGCTCTCCCTTCCCTCTGGCAATCAGTTATGAATGGTTGTAAACCATGCCGCATATCACATGGGGAGACTTCAGAGAGCATCTCAGCCCTCAGTCCCCCATCCCAGGCCTATTAAATCAGGATCTCCAAGGGTAGAGTCCATGCAAAGTCCAGCTCTCTCAAAGTCCAAAGTCAGTCTGGCTCTCATGAGACACCATTGGTGAGCCCCAGTGAGGTACGGTGCTTCCTGACTCTTCCCCCCCAAGAACATCTGGAGAGCTTAGGGAGGGTGAATGCATGAGTTCTACCACTGGGATTTTTGGTTCAGTAGTTCTGGGATGGGACTTGTGAATCTGTATTTTTAATAAGCTCCCAGGTAACGTTGATATAAGCGGTCCAGGCATCACACTTTTGGAACTAATACCATCCATTCCCCAATTTCTGGGCAGAATTGGAGTCCAGCAGGATGCCTAGACTGAAGAGGGCCCCTCTCATCTTGGTCTTGTAGATGGAATCTAGCTCCCCTACTTCGGTTTGCTTCAAGTCAGTCAGGCTCAGCTCCCTCCACCCCGCGCCTTCCCCCAGGGTCAGGCCTACATCCCGTTCCCAGTCTAAACCATAATGGTGTTACTTTGCTGGCAGCAGTCAGCACCACCCGCTAGAGGCCCATCCCCTCCAGACCCCACCACTTCAGCATGGCCCTTCTCATGTATCAGAGCCCCCATCACACAAACCTCAGTGCTGCTAGGACTAGGACCCTGTGTTCCAGGCGCATGGCTGGGCTCCAGGGATACTGCGACTAGTCCATCTTGGTCTTAGCATGAGCCCTTTTCTCTGTGTAGAGATGCCAAGTCTTCATTTTCCCACTCGTAGAATGAGGGAGCATAGCCCAGATCAGGGTCCTGTGAGCATGCAGGGGTGAAGCCAGGGCCAACGGCTGGGCCCTCACTTCCTCTTCAACCAGATCTGCTGTAGTTTTTCATTAGTGGCCTTTTTATCAGATTACATTAGAAGATATAGTTTCTGCTACTAAAATAAGTTGTAAATCCACTGGATTAAGGGAAGTTTTGATTTCCTTCCAGTTCTGGCACATTGTAGATCCAGAATGACATAGATTGTCCTCTGCCTTTTTTTTTTTTTACTTCATTTATTTATAATAGTAAATTATTTTGGAAAAGATTTATAGTAGAGATTTATGTCTGTGTCTTATTAAAGTATTTCAGCCTAGGAAGAACTTTAAATGGCCTGTAATAACTGTACACTTTTAAAATTTGATATGTTGAGCTTCTGAGAATATAGTAATCTGAGGAGAGGGAAATTTTTTTTTATTTTATTTTTTGAGAGGGAAATTTTTAAAAATAAAATTTAATAAAATAAATTTTTTAAAATAAACCTGGACCAGGTGCTGTGGGAAATGGGTTTATGTATTACCTCATTTACTCTGCACACAGTTCTATGAGATAAATACTGTTTTTTATCCCCAATTTAGAGAAGAGGAAAATCAGACAAGGTGGTGAAGTAATTTGTCCCATATCACACAGCCCTGTGGAATCAGGATTCGAACACAGGAAGTCTGACCCCAAAACCCAGACCCAGCCTCTGCTCAGGCAGATTTTTGCTGAGGTGCACATTAATTCAAATGATTTCTGATGATCAGTAGCAGTTAGGAAGTTTCCTGAAGTTCTGTCCCTTGGGTAGAACAGCATCTGGCTGCGAGGCCACGGTCGAGTCACGTCTGCTCTCTGAGCACATGTGGCACACTGGGTTCAGTGACTCAAACACGATAGTGTGTAAGAAGCTCGTGTGTGAGGAGCTGATGCTAAGTGCTAGGACGACTAAAACAGCATGACACCTGCCTCAAGAAGTATCACGTCTAGAGATAGATGACCCGAGGGGTGCCTGGGTGGCTCAGTGGGTTAAGCCTCTGCCTTCGGCTCAGGTCATGATCTCAGGGTCCTGGGATCGAGCCCCGCATCGGGCTCTCTGCTCAGCGGGGAGCCTGCTTCCCTTCCCCTCTCTCTGCCTGCCTCTCTGCCTACTTGTGATCTCTGTCTGTCAAATAAAGAAATAAAAGTCTTTAAAAAAAAAAAGATAGATGACCCAAACACAGAGCCTGCAGAGGCCAGGCAGGTGGCAGGTGTGAATTAGCAAGCAGGTAACAAGAAATAGGAAGCTCTGGGAGCCACCTCCACGAGACTCCAGCTCGTGGTTTCAGTGGGGGAGCTGGGACCCAGAGTCTCCAAATCAAAAGAAATTGGCACTCCATCATTTTAGGGGAACGCTTTAGAATTTTAAATGGTGGCAACTGATGAGAGTAGTTCTTGGCACTTTATTTCATTTCATTTTTTAAGCCTTCAGGCCCAAGCCATTCCTTCTAGGAGTGCAGTTTGCCTAAGAGCCATCATTTTGCACTCCTGCCTTGCATAGAGCCCGTGGTAGGCAGGACAGGGTCTGGCCTGTTACAATCTGGCAATACTTCACAGTGCCTGCACCTTAGGTGTTATTTTTAGAGTTCTCCCTGATCTTGAAAGCCCAGAACTTCTAAGCGTATGAAATGAAGCGTTGGGGTGTGTTTTGTGCGTGTGCGTGTGTGTGCGTGCGTGCATGCGTGTGTGCGTTGGGGGGGGTGTACCCAGTTCAGATGAAGCAGATGAGACGGTGGTCGTTGGGTTGAGTTGGCATCCGCTTCAAACCAAGGCTGCCCCGTGCCCCCTCGCCATTGCTGGTCTGCGGCGATTGTAGTGCTCCAGGAACCAAGGGACACAGAGCGCATCTGTTCCTTTGTCACTGGCTTCACCCAACACAGCCAGTGTCATCGCCAGTTGGATTGTGGACCCCGTCACTGCCAGGCCCGGGGCCGGAAAGCAGCTGTTGTTATCATATACGTTCACTCTAAACAGTGGAGCCTTCAGAAAGCCCGCTGCGCACCAGCCCTGGTCTGGGGAACTTGCAGAAGGTACCGAGCGTTCACAGCGCACACTCAAGGGATTTTATCTTACTAATCTTTGAAAAACACTGGCAAATGGACAGGAGTTAAATAAGGTATTTGACCGCATCCCACATAGGTTGGTTTTCGTTTTATGGCCTCAGGATTAAAGAGGCAGACGTCCCGGGAAAGTTGGCACTCCCGTGCCTACTCAAATTCAATTTTTAATATAAGGTTTCTGATGTGGTTTTCACTTTATTTGGAACTCAGCTTTTCTTTTGACGGTGACAGCAGCCTTTGTGCATACACTACAGAGGAATCTTAATAGGTATTCACGGGTGTAGTTTTCTCCTCTGGTGTCACTGCTGTAAGATGTTACAGTGGTAAAAAGGGTCTCAGACAGTTAACTCTTTTAGTTTCTGTTGCTGGTTCAAGGCTGCTTGGCATTTTGTGTGAATAGATTATTCCAGATGGAAGAATTCTTCGAAACATTTTTTGTTTCCAATATTGACAGCAACAACAGAGGGGATTTAATGAGTTGGACAGGAGTATGTTCTTGAAAACACACACACGTGCATATGTGTACACACACGTACACAAGCACACAAACTACACACTAATCGTCATTTTTTTTCCCAATAAAACTTAAAATCTTTCAAAACCCCTTCTCTGTGGATTTTTTTTTCCGTTTGGCTAATGGAATTATATATAAACATCCTCTTCCTTGACGCTTTTGAAATGCTTTTTTCCAAAATTGATAGCTATGGGATTTTTGTTGTTTGGGTTTGTTTCATTTTAAATTGTGGTACAATACCCATAAAATCGAATTTGCCGTCTTAACTATTTTAAGTGTCCAGTTTAGTGGCACGAAGTAAACTCTTGTTGTTGTGCAACTCACACCACCATCCGTCTCCAGAACTGTTTTCATTTTGGCAGACATGGTTTTTCTTCCCTCCCCTCCCCTCCCCTTCCCTCCCCTTCCCTTCCCTCCCCTTCCCTTCCCTCCCCTCCCCTTCCCTCCCCTCCCCTCCCCTCCCCTTCTCTTCCGTCCCCTTCCCTCCTCTTCCCTTCCCTCCCCTCCCCTTTCCTTCCCTTCTCTTCTCTTTTCTTTTCTCTTCACATGCGAGCCAGGTCTTTAGAGTGTACAGCTGAGGCCAGGAAAGGGAACAAAAAATATGCCAAGAAAAAGGGTATCTGCTCTTCCTTCTCTTTAACTGAGGCAGAACTGCTTCCCACCTTCAATACTTAGACAGTTTCCCTCTTGAGAGCGAAACACAGGGTGCCGACAGTAGCACATAATCACCTCTCTTGCTAAAAAGTCTAAAATTGCAGCTTCCTACGAAAGTATCAGCAGAGCAAGGGAGGAAGGAGCCCTCACATGTAACCATCGCCTTAGCTCTCTGAAGCACATTCCCTTTATGTAAAATCAATGTTGTATTCATGGTTCATTAACTGGGAGTCGGAGACTACGGAAAGAAAGGGGTCTGTCTCCTCCCCTGCTCTGAAACCCAGGCTGGTTCAGATCTCAGAGGCTGTAGGCATGTGCAGAGTTCGTTCCTGGTTTACGACGTGTGTTTTCTTCCCGGTGTAGCATCACTGCTCGCCTACAACAGGAGAAACATTGGACTGTTGATGGCCAGGTCAACTTTACAAGCTTGGTAGCTTGGGAACCCGTTTATAATCCCATGGGCCTTAATGCTATAGAGTCACACTGGCCAGGGTGTCCTTGGGGTGCAGATCAGGGCGCAGCAAACTGTTTCTGGAAAGGTCCAGATGCCAAACATTTTAGCTTGTGGGCCTTAAACGGTTCCTCTTACTACTGCTCACCTCCGCCTTTGAAGCGGAAAAGCAGCCAGAAGACAATGCAGACCTGAATGGGCGTGACTGTGTCCCCCTACAACTTTATGGATAGACATTGAAATTCGAGCTTCCTAGGATGTTCCTATGTCATGGAATGTTCTTCTTCTTTTGTTTTTTTCCCCTAACTATTTAAAAATGTAAAAACTATCCTTAGTTTATGGGCCATACAAAACAGGTGTGGACTGGATCTGGCCTGTGCCCTATAGTTTCCCGTTCCCTGATGTAAAGGAAAAATGGGATTCTGAGGCCCACTGATGAGATCCCAATGACAGATCTCAGGGCAGATTCTCACTCTGCTGGGTGTTAACCATGGGCAGGCCACCGGCCTCCTCAAGCTGCAGTTTCTCTGGGGGAGGGGGAAAGCATAGTGGCCACCCCGTAGAGATGAGTGTCAGTGACCAAGTAGGGCAGCGGTCAGGACGCCACAGTCAGCCCTTAAAGCTCTCATGAGCTTGAGCGTGTGTCTCAACGAGCAGGAGTCTAACTCCTAGCAAGCAATCTTATTTTGCTAAAATGAAGATTCAGTTTGTTCCATGTCCATTTTTTCCACTGACCTAATATTTTGTTCCTTCCGAAGGAATAGGACTGCTAAGAAGCTAGACACTTTCTAAATTACAGGCTCTCTGAGGAAGAAAATCTCCCTGTGTTTTCATCAGACGCACAATAGAGGTCTTATTAAGTGATGGCAAGCACTGTCCTGTGGTGAAGTCAGCTCAGCTGAATGACTTCTATGAATTCTTTGTTTTCCTGGGGGAGGTAAATTCTTCTTCCAGGGACCCGTGCCCTGAAAGTTCAGGGCACACCCAACATGACAAATCGTGTTCCTTCAGTGTTTCTTGACTGTCATTAAGAGCTGTCTTCTCTCTTCAAACTTCTCTCAGAACAAGTAAGTCTATGCCCGTAGCAGCCTAATCTAGACTAGAAGGGCCTCACCAGCCAGTGAGCCCTCCCCCCTACCCCCACACCATGAAAAGGCCAAGTGGCAGAAGCAAACAGGAGAATGCCTTACCCTGTCCTCCGCCCACATCCAGTCTTCCAAGAGCAGCAGCAACCTGCTGGCTGGCCACTGGGCCATGTTGAAATCTGTCGCAACCCTCTGAGGGAGTGGGTGCCTTCGACCTCCCTTTGCTCATCCCAAAACCAGGGGCACGAGGAGCATCTGCCAGAAGTCAGTCCAGCTGTGCTGGCACATGCAGGGTGTGGGAGGGAAGGAGTCAGCCCCGTTACGGCAGTGTGGACCTCAAGCCAGGCTGTTGGGGGATGTGGGCTGGCAGAGATGGGAAGGAGGAGGGCAGGACAGCTGCTAGCCTGAGAGGCCCGCAGTGGGCCTCATTGGGTTACAGGGAACATCGCTTTGTCCAGGAAACAGGTTGGACGCACGCGCTGTCAGGGTCAGGAGCTAATAGTGGGCCAGCAAGAAGGATGGCATAGGGAACATGGTAGCTCCCTTCCCAGAATAAGTCAGGATGTCCAAATGCACAGTGTGGCAGAAGGGGCCCTGCAGGGCGTTGGCGAAGAGATCTGGAGAAATGCAGTGACGATGAAGCATTTTGATTCATGCGCTTGCTTTCCTGATGCCTGCTAAGGCGGCCTGTCTCTGCATATGGCGTGTGTCCATAACCCATCTCCTGTGGTTAAAGGAGAGCGTTTCAAAAATGTGCAGCTCTGCCTTTATGAGAATCAGTATAAATCAAGAGACGGAGTATGTTTACATAAAGTGACTTATTTTTAATGCTTGCAGGATTTGGGAAAAGAAGAGCAGTTTGATTCTTGTATCATATGAATAAATATTCTCTGTGGGTGGCAGGTCTGTGTGTTTATCTATCCATATGTATGTGTACATGTACGTGGAGGCGCGTGCACACTTTTACACACACACACACACACACACATACACACACCCCTCTGTTGGGGAACGCCCTCCATATCAGTAATGTGGGCTGCTCTTTAGGAACAGAATTAATCAAATAAATATTGTTCTTTCCTGTTTAGGGAGGTTTGGCCTGCCATGTTCCTATTTTTATTTCTTTTGGCTTATTTACCACCCACATTCCTGAAAGAAAGCAGAAAGAACATTTTTAATTCCTGTGTGCTGGTTGGAGCCCATGTATACTTTGAACTGGGAGAATTCTTTTTTTAAAATTCTGTAGTCTGGCTGCCCCGTCTGCCTTACAAGAATTCAGACTTTGGGATGCTAGCAGGGCCCTGACTGTGACCTCCCGTGAGTGGTTCCACCGGCCACGTCCCCGTTCCGTGGTCAGCACTGGCTCTGTACGCCCCCTGACTCAAGCCGACTCAGCTCAGATACTTACAGGCATAAAGGGAGATCTGTTCAGTCAAGGCCTTGCAATACAGTGTAACTGGTTAGGAAGACGGGTTTTCAGGTTTCCACCTGGGCTGTCTTCATTACTAGCAATGTGACTTTGACCAAGATACTTAATCTCAGTTCCCTCATCTATAAAATGAGGATAATACCACTGAGACTGCTGTAAGGACTGAATGAAATAAAGAACACCCAGACAGCATCGAGCACAGCATCGGGCCTAGAAAAAGCGCAGGACATGGTAGATACTTCTGTTAGGAACACAATACATTTGACTCACTGAGGCTTTTAACACTATTGTCCCATCTTGTTCCCTCCATCTTTTGTGACCTGACACTCATTCATTCATTCATTCATTCAAGTTAGTTATTACATATGAAGCCTTGTTCCAAAAAGAATTTAAGGTGTCTGGTGTCAGTCTCCCACTGGAATTCTTTCTCCCGGTTCCCATTAAAGAGACATAACTATGTTAATAAAAGTAGTTTTAAGAAAATGTTTAGACGCAGTACTTGATGCTTGTGCAATGTACCTGCTCTTGACTCCCCCGTCATAAGCTGCTCTTCTGAACACAAGCTCCCTCCTACAGGACACTGGAGAGAAGCTCCATCCTCCTGCTGCAAAGGCCTTGAGGGTGGAACAAGTGCTTGGAGTAGGAGATCTGGTCAGGGAGAGGCTGCCACGGAGATTCTCCAAGGTGGGCTCAAGGACTGTGGTCCTGAGAAGTGGCAGCCTCCCTGTGCCCTGAGGGCTGCAGGAGCTCTGCCCCTCCCCCACTGTGGTTTCCACTGTCAACAGTCCAACTTTCCCACCAGGGAATGAGCAGCAGAGTAGCCGGGGTGTTTTGCATTTGCTTGTTTGTTTTTCTTCTCGGTTGGTCCAGGGATTTCCCTTCCGCAAGCAGCCGGCTGTTTTTCCTGGGCTCCCCCTTGACACTGCCCTTCAGAGCAGAAACATACTACCCCCCTGTCTGAGGGAGAGCCAGCTGCCAGACCACACTCTCAGCAACCAGCTTTAGAGCCACTGAGATCCTTTCTCACTTTCCCTTCCCTGTGCCTGGGTCCCTTTCTCTGAATCACTCTGCCTCCCACTGAGGCAGTGTGTAACTTCACAGACCCGTGAGCAGAGCACAAGACTCAGCAGGAGTGTTCTGGGCAGGAGAAGGGCACGGAGCTCTCCCCGCAGAAGAAACAAGTGCGCAAATATACAGAAACAGCCAGAAGCAAGGTGTGTGGAGGGCAAGAGAGAGGGAGGAGGTAGATCGGAGATACATGGAGTCTCTTTAACTTGCTGGGACTTTATCTGGTGGTTGATGGAGAGGAGTGGACGGACGTTTTATGCCCCTGAGTATTTTCCACAGCACCTTTCCAGCCATCACGGTTGATGATACCGGCAGGGAGTAGTGTGTTCTGCACACTGGAATCACAGGGCACTGTGATACCGCAGCAGTTCTGAGCCCTGCAAACTGGATGGTTCCAGGACAGCAGCCGAGGTTGATGCTTACAATCTGACGCCTTAGTAGGATACCACTTCCTCTTCTGAATTCGCAGCCTTCAGGGCCACACCTGCCCATTCCTGGAATTCTTCCTCAGGGCCTCAGGGTTTTGGGACTTACTCTCCTCGTTCCTCCAGGAACAAGTCCCAGAGGGACTTGCCTTTGCTACCAGTGGGTTAGAGCTGGGGATAAGGAATTAACAAATTATCTGCTTGACCTGGTAGCTGCATGACCTGAGGGAAATGGGTGTTGGCAGGAGTTGGGGACCCTGGAGGGGCAGGGGAGTTACCGTGGTTCTGGGGAAATCCTGGTGCAGACACCACCAACACAGTTGTTTGGAACGGAGGAGGGAAAGGGACAAGACTCTCAGAGAAATAGAATTTTCAAGACGGTGAATATTTTCAAACCACCCACTTTTTAGGGGAAATAAAAATAGCCAATAACAAAAGAAACAAATGGATAATATGGATACAACTTGGAGGTTTTCAGGTCTCTAAAAAAAAAGGCATTTGCAGGATGAAAGCCATGGCAGAAAGCTTTCTTTCTGACCTGGCCAACACCCGTAGAAGGCCCAGCCTCCCTGTTGGGAAGGAAGTTCTTCCCGATCTGTCCCCCATACCCTCACCCTCTAGCCCAGCCAGAGATGCTGTCCCCATACTTCATGCTGCTTCTAACCCCAGGTTCCCAAGTCTCTCTTGGAGGAGACGGGGGCTGATGAGAGGCCTGGAGTGTCCATGCTCCAACCCAGGGTGTGTCACTGGGCGGGGAGGGGGGGCTCGCTACTGGGCGTTGGAGGGGGGGTGGGTGGGCAGGGAGCACCACACCTGCTAGCGTCACCCCGGTGGGCGCACCGTTCCTTTGTGTTTTTTCAGCAACCCACACCTTTACATACTGCCTTTTAAAGGCGTGACAGAAGCTCCGGTACTGGAAAAGGCAAGGCGCCCTTGTGTGTGCTCGTATGTGCACAAGTGTGTGTGTATGCGTGTGTGTGTATGCGTGTGCGTGTGTGTGGTATATGCGCCCACGTGCTCCAGCGCTTTTAGCTGGGAGGCAATTTACTGTCGTCTTAGGGCCAACTCTAACACTAAGTTGTGGATTTCAACTATCCCGTTTGAAGTCATTGGGTTTTTAATGATGGCCGAGGCGGGGTGGGGGGGGGCGCTATTTCCATAAAGATTGTTTCCAGAAAGTTTTTCTTTTTTTTCTTTTTTATTTTTTTAAAGATTTTATTTATTTATTTGACACAGAGAGAGAGAGAGAGCACAAGCAGGCAGAGGGTGGGAGGGGAAGCAGACTCCCTGCTGAGCAGAGAGCGCGATGTGGGGCTCGATCCGGGGCTCGATCCCAGGACGCTGGGATCATGACACGAGCTGAAGGCAGAGGCTTTAACGCACTGAGTCACCCAGGCGCCCCTCTAGAAAGTTTTTAGCCCAGTGTTCTCCCCTGACCACACTCCAGAGCTTCAACACCGACCTTCCTTTCATCTCTCTGTGCTCCCCTTCTTCCTCAGTTTTGTTTCCAATATTTCTTCCTCCTCCTCCTTGTTTCTCAGAATTAGCAGAGTTGGGGAATTTAAAACAATAGGCTTCAGGAGGCTGTGGTTCTACACCTCTCCTCCTAATACATGTTAAAAAGCTAGAAAAACAAAAGGCCTCACTGCTTTTCTTTCTCACCCCAGTGGAGTGATGGGAACAGTATGTTTTTAGTTTGTTGGCTTATTTTTGTTCTTGAGTCCACCCGGGTGTAAATCCTGATTCTCCCGCTTGTGAACATGGGCAAGTGTGTCAGTTCTCCTTTTCCTCATCCGTGTAGTAGAAAAGCAGTGCCTACTTTACAGAGTTTTGAAAAGAAGTCCACAAACTAAACTAAGTGCCTGTACCATAGTAAGTATCCAAGGCGTTTTTCCCACCACCCCTCATTTTATTGGGTCTGTAGACCTAATCACTGTTTTTTCTTTATTGGATTTTAGTTTAATTAAATATTTTTCCAGCACCTGGTATGTGTCTGGGCTAGTGCACCAGGGTCCAAACAGTCCTGAGATGGGGATCATCTCTTCAGTGGCAGCCCTGTGCTGGAGCCCGGGAAGGAATAAACCATGGGAGAACAATGGTGAAGGGTCAGACGGGCACTATGGGAAACCGGAAGTACAACACCAAAGACCTCCCTGGGGTCAGGGTGAGGAGGGATGTAGGAGAAGGTGTCCCTCAAGAGGACCACACTACCCAAGAGCCATGAAGGATGTTGGAGTTGGGAGAAAGGTGTTCTGGGGAAAGAGGAATGAATAAAGCACATACACGAGAGATCCCTGGATGCCATGGATTCAACAGGAGAGAAGGAGAGCTGGGGAGTGACAAGGCAGCAGAGAGATTGGGGGTCCAGGTCAAGAAGAGCATTGATCGCTAGAATTGAGACTTAGTTTGAAAACTCTGCAGAGCTGTTGAAGGAGTATCGTTGAGCAAAAGCCAGTTGTGCAGGATGGGTTTTACTCCGTGTGCCTCACACTGAGCCAACTCCGAGACACCTTTGCTTACACAAATGTCTCTCTCAGATCAACATCAAGTGTCCAGAGCCCACAGGCCACAGGTGCGAGCTCTGCCACTAATTATTTTACCCCCTCAGGTGGCTAAGCACCACTCTTGTGATCTGGGTTTTGAGTCTCTGAAGTGAAGGTCTTAGACTAGACAATACCCAAGTGTCCTCCTGGCGGCAGCAGTGGTTGGTGATTCTGTGATCATGCCACCATCTTTTTGGAGCTTGTTTTCTGGTTTCTAATGTTAAGTTAGTAAAATTGCTGTGCAGCATGGTGACTGACACCTAGTGTTCATCAAGGTTTTCTCTTTATTTTATGTGCAGAGTAGATCACTAAAATGTTTGATGGGTTGTACAGTAAGCTAAGAGTCAGTTGGACTCCGGTAGCCATGGCAGGGTTAGAAATTACTTGTGGGACCTAAAGTAAGTCATTTTACTTCTCTTTGTGACCACCTTCTCCCTGCCCTCCACTACCAGTTCTAACAATGGGTAAACTGACAGATAAGACTAAGTTTAGACTTTCAGAGTACATTCAGGTTTGTCCTACAGATATCAAACACTTAATGCAATGGCTAAGAAATATCTCTATTTCAGTTTGAAAGTATTTAGAACAGAAGAGCTTGAATATCTTATGTAGACATGCTGATTTCATCCACACAAAAGTAGCCAAAAGTCATTTTAACTTTATTTTTAAAACTAAATAAGATTTCAATTTGGAGGTTTGGACTACTTCTATTTTTTTTTTTTTTTAATTACTGGAGCTGATTTTCTTAGAAACAAAAATTACATGTGTATTAAAAATATCTCAAAATCCGGGCGCCTGGGTGGCTCAGTGGGTTAAAGCCTCTGCCTTCGGCTCAGGTCATGATCCCAGGGTCCTGGGATAGAGCCCCACATCGGGCTCTCTGCTCAGCAGGGAGCCTGCTTCTTCCTCTCTCTCTGCCTGCCTCTCTGCCTACTTGTGATCTCTGACTGTCAAATAAATAAATAAAATCTTTAAAAAACAAAAAAACAAATGGGGGATATCCACTCATTAAAAAAAAAAAAGAAAAATCTCAGTGTCCTGGGATCGAGCCCCGCATCGGGCTCTTTGCTTGGCGGGAGCCTGCTTCTCTCTCTCTCTCTCTGCCTGACTCTCCGCCTGCTTGTGATCTCTCTCTCTCTGTCAAATAAATAAATAAAATCTTTTAAAAAAAAAATATCAAAATCCAAGAGGATTTGCTAAAGGTAGGTGTCAGGAAGAGAACACATACATCATTTCATTCACCCAGAGATAAACTCATCACAGTGGACTCATATTTTGTTTCTATTTTTTCCCAAAATGATTATATCAAACTGTATATACTGTTCAATGACGTGACCAAAATATTTACATCAGATCCTAATATACAACAAAGTTGTAAGGGTCTTCTCGGATTCAGGCAAAAACTTAATGATGGATTCCAGTGCTGGTAGAAAGTGATACGGTATGTGTGCGCAATGGGAAAAACTGAGCAGCTTGCTAATGAATCCTTCCTGGGAGCTGATAGTTGGATCTTGAAGGATGTCAGTATTTGCCAGGCACAGAAGAGCAGAAAGCATTTCCCAGATAGAAGGAACAGCTAGAAAAACTATTAGAAACCTTAAGAGACCGTGTCCTGTGGAAAACAGGGGAGGAGTCCAGTTTGCAGCGGGGCGGGGGGGGGGTAGGTTGCGAGTGGGTGGGGTTCAACAGGAGGTGAGCAGAGGGCACCAGTCTCTGTTGTGAACAGCTTTGTTTGCCAGGCCCTGGAGTAAGGAATTTGTTCTGTTGACAGTGGGGAACCAGGGACTTTACAAAATCAATTACTTCCTTACTTTAAAGCAAATAATACTGGGTGAGCCAAACAAAACCCAGCTTTTCCTTCTTACTCCTTTCCTTATTAAGGACGGATTTTTTTTTTTTTTTTAATGCAGGTGCTTTTAAAAACATCTTCCTAGACAAGTTAAATACAGTCCCTATGAACCTGTCTCAGAAAATTCTCATCATCTCTGGAGAAGTTTTTTGAGCACTTCTGGCATTCTTCAGTGGTCTGCCTTAGTCCACATTACACTTGGATCACTCCAACAACGGCAAACTCACTCTTTAAGAACAACCTGGGTAGATGTTGTTTAGGCCACTCTCCGGGATAAGAAGGAATGTGTTTGGTTCTGCTAGGTGCCTTCAGGAGGGCTTTGATGTGACGAAAGCTTTGGAAGACAAGATTGGCCAGCTTTTTGGTTTGGAGTTTTCCCCACAAGCGCCAGTTATTTCTTACCCAGCTCATTTGCACCACCCAGTGGGAACATGCTAGAATACAGCTTTGAAGACTGGGTCTAGCTGTCCTCACACGGAAGAATCTGGGAATTTCTGGTCTGCTATTCCAGCCATTCTTTCCCTGTAAGAATGTTAGAAGACATTCCAGTAGACAGTTTTTCTCCTTCATTTGGAGGTGAGAAAGCATTTGCAGTGAGGAAAGCACCAGTCCTGGCTTCTCACAGACTTAAGTCAGTGGCTTTCATTAATTCCCATGTCCTCTATCAAAGTGCTCCCTTGTGTACGTGTGTCTGTGTGTGTGTGTGTCTGTGTCTGCTTAACTCTTCCATATTTCTAGTGGCATAACTGTTTCAGTATTTACTCAGTGCACCCGTAATTCCAAGTGGCATCCGTCTGGGTAATGAAAACATATCTTCATCATTTTGAAAATCCGGGAATAACTGCAACCATTTTTAATGAATATATGTCGATTAATGTACGTCAGTACCATCTGAGTGTATCTTCTTAAGAATGTCTCAGAGGCTTTCAACCACAGATCACTTGGTGTAAGTGGAAAGAGCTGGCCTTTGTCTTTGGTTAGACCTGAGTTTAAGTCCCACTCCGCCCCTCTCTGTGTGACTTTGAGAAGAGACTTCTCTGTCTCCGAGCCTGTTTCACTGAGCACAGCCAGTCTCGTTTCACAGTGTTCGTGTACGAGTTACGGGAATGGGATCTCTGCAGAGCTCTGAGGGACACTGGGACCAAGGGAGGGCTGCACTTTGTTGGATGGAAGTGACTGTTCCTGGTCAGGCTCTGCAGCTTCCCTGTTTGACTCGAGCAGGCCCCTTCTGCTCTGAAGCCTGGATCCCTCTGCTGTCCAACGGGGTCAGAGTTCCTTCTCTTAGAGTTTTACAGACGCCATGACGTAACACCTCCCCCTGCGCCCACCAAGCGCCTGGCACCTCAGAGGTGCCTCACAGGTGCTAGTTCCTTTCTTTCCCGGAGTAGTAACCCATTACAAATAAGGACAGAATTAGTTATGAAGCCAAATCGTGTTCAGCCCGTATCTCTCCCCCGCCACCAGTCTCTCTTGCCAACTCAAATACTCACGCACATGTGCACATTTGTGCTCCCACCTTATTTTCCCCATCTTTGTCATCAAAGTTTAACCAAAAGCAGGAGGACTTTTGGAAGCTTATCAAAGGGACAGCAAATTCATTTTAAGATTGTCCTCGTTCCTTTCCAGTCCTCACACCAGGAGCATGGGTCTGTGTTTGGGCATGTGAGTTTACCTGTCTCTCCAACCCACACCTCGCTCCTGGCCTGGCTCCTCTGCTCTAGCCACAGCAACACCAGACCACGGAGGGCTCTGCCTTAGCCACTCTCCCCCCCCCACGCCCCCCAGGTATCTAGTCCTCTTCTCCCCACCTCACATCATCTGACTCCTTCTTTAAATGTTGGGGTCCATCTAAATGGATATATTATCAGGGAGTTCTTCTGAAGCCCCTTCTTGCCGTGGCATGAAGTGATTGTTGCCATGTATGTGTTTCTGAGGGGAAAGAATGAATGTGCATCAAGTCTGGACATATCTTAATACTTTTAACCTTCCCGGTCACCTTCTCAGGTAGTCTCACCGTTCCATTTCACAGATGAGGAGACTGAGGGCCCACTCATTGCTTCATTAAACAAATATCTATTGAATATCAGTTGCCAAATACTGGGAATAGAACAGACACAGCCCCTTCCTTTCTGGGTCATATAGGATCTAAAATGGGATGGCCGGGAAGCAGGAATGAAGGAAATAATGGGCTATTCCAGGTGTGAAGAATGGTGCTATGAAAGGCAGGAAAGAGGGATGTGCCCTATCTTAGAGCCTAGGGAGGCGATCCCTAAAGAAAAGGCAAGTCTGCTAAGACCCGAAGACTCAGGGCAGTCATATGGGTAGGTAAAGAGGGCAGAAGTAGGTTCTAACAGTGGCTGGAACTTGGAGCTACCATGCCTCGTGGTCTCCCTTCCTCCAGATATTTGCATTTGTGTCTTGTCTTTTAGTGTGCCTTCTAGTGATCCACATTTCTTTCTCTCTGATGGACTGTAGCTCCTTACAGACAGCAGCCTCATCTCCCAGGCACCTGGCACGTAGTACAAGTCATGAGAAGGAAATAAATGGTCATTTCGTGTTTCAGTATATGTATTTGTATGTGATTGCCTGTGTTTAATAATATTACAAGGATAGAAAAGTGCCTAGAATATGCCATGTATATTCTGCCATTTCTTTAACCCACACATTGGTATGGTTTTCTGATAGAGTCTCTAAGCACCTGGGTATTCCTGTTCTCCACCTCCTTGTGCTCTGATGTTTTCTCTTCCATGGGCTGGGATGTTCCGGGGTGAGCATGCGAGAGAGGGGGCAGCTGCCATCAGCTCTGCGGGAGGTGGCACTTGCAAGCAGCTCATTCATCTACATAAAATTATGTTAAGCTTGTCCCCCCAGGCACTGCCTGGCACAGGGCTCCTTCCCAGCCTGCCCTCCAGGCCGTTCTTGGAGCTGAAAGCAGAGTGGCCATCCTGTGCCGGCCACTGTTTTGGGGCAGGGGAGACAAGACGAGTGCACATGTGGTGAGCCCTTGAGGGTTCCTTTTCTTGACACACGGTAACTCACTGTCTAGTAGGGCCTGCAGACATGCTCACAGTCCGTGCACACACACACACACACACACACACACACCAGCTCACTGTAAGCAAGACTCCAGGCTGGCCCCGGTGGAAGAAGCGGTGAACTCCACAGTGTGAGGGGCAGGAACAGCGGAGGGCCTCCCAGGCATCCTGAAAGTCCTCTTGCCTGAGCTGGGGAAATGAATGGCAGTCACACAAGTTCAGGAGGGCGGAGAGGGGAGGAGCATGCCACAGGCAAGAGTCTCACCTCTGCAGCGGTCCAGAGAAAGAGAAAAGATGGCACATTTGCCGTCTGCAGATCCTCACAGGAGCCAAGCAGGTGATGGAGATGAGGGAAAGGCCAGGCGGAAGCGGGTCAGCCGCGCTGGTGTATTCATGCGCGTTCAGAAAAGTCCTCCCTCCCATTTCCCTTGTCTTATACCCACTTAAGCTATCCTTCATGGTTTTTTTTTTTAAAGATTTTATTTATGTATTTGACAGAGAGATCACAAGTAGGCAGAGAGGCAGGCAGAGAGAGAGATGGGGAAGCAGACTCCCCAGCAAGCAGAAAGCTGATACGGGGCTCAATCCCAGGACCCGGGAACTATGACCTGAGCCGAAGGCAGAGGCTTAACCCACTGAGCCACCCAGGCGCCCCTCTATCCTTCATTTTAACATCGTTGTGTGAAATGTAGATAAAGAGAAACTATTCTCTTCTGTAAGAAAAACAGCAGTCTAAATCCAATGATCGCATCCATCAATAAGTGATGCTTGGCTCCTGTTGGGGAGACAGCTGGGAGTAGTGGGGACTGGGACCAACTGGAGAGCACATCTCTATCTGAAGAGGACAGCCGTTCTTCAACTCCAGCTGTCCAGTGGCTCCAAATCTTGGGATTGGGGGGGGCGGGGTCTGGGAGTGAATAACCTGGAGTTTCAGCAAGTTAGCCAAGAGTTTCAGTTTGTCGTTATTTTCAACATTGCTTGATCAGAACAAAAACCCCAAACCCAAATTTGCAGACCAAATGGAACTCATGTCCATGCTGAGTCTTCTCCATGGGCCATCCTGGCAAGTCCTTGTTCAAAGGCTCCTGAGGTTGTGAGGGTATTTTTAGAATCCTTCAGCAAGGGCTTGCTTATTGTTACTCCTAACCATCCCTCTCTCACTGCTTTCCAGAAAGAGATGACGAGCAGAATGTGTCACTAACGCCCCTGCCTTGCCTTCGGAAGACAGAGGAAAGCTCTTTCCTCCGGGAGTCCCAAGCAGGGAGCCGTCCCTGGCTGAAATGGCACGCCTACTTCCAGGAGCCCGAGAGGTGAAGACGAGCCATGATTCCTGAGAGATGATCCCCACTCACCCCGTGTGCTCTTAACCCTCTGAGTGCTGCTAGCCACGACCGGTGGACCTGTCCGACCACAGCGTGCAAGAAGGACCGCCCCTTGCCCCTTCTGGCTCTGAGTTGCCCCCAGAAAGCCTCTGCACTTAACAGGCACGTCGCCGCTCTGCTGGGACCTGCCGCCTAAGCTTTACTGGAATTCAGGTTTTGAGACTGAGACACTTACTTGTACTTTCCCACTCTGTCTTGTCAGCTGGCCGACTTTTCTGTAACGTGGTTTCTAAGTACCGGGGGAATTTTGGAACTCTGGATGAGCAGCGAGTTTTTCTATCACAAACCTTCCTTTCAAAGCTCCTGCCCTGATCTGATTCAGTGGTTTACCTTTGCACAGGGCCGGGAGCCAGGAGCGATCTGAGACCCACCCCACAGCCTCAACACAGTTTCCCACTCCATGACCCCAATCAAACCTTAACGACAGGGGGGGGGCGGAGACCGGTCGCTAGCCGAAAGCTGACGCATTACCAGTTAACGCTGAACAGAATATGCTTTTTACAACCACACCATTCCTTGTCTTTTCTAGTCAAGGTATTTCCTTCCTGTTTCCCAGAAGAGAGGAAGAAAAGGAAGTTGTAAATGACCAGGAACGATCCGCAGAAGCCCTGAGCCAGACAGATTTCGTGCAGCGTTTGTTCTTGACCAAAGGGGAGGGAGTTGTGGCTGTCTCCACAAAATATGAAAATTTCAGTGAAAAAAAAAACAAAACAGAAGTGCAATTGCTTATTTGGTGCACTTAACTCAGACAGCTGGTTCATTGGCTCATAGCCACCCCAGCTGGCCCTGTGAGCGCCTACATCCAGGTCCAGCCTGTGTTTTCTTTCTCTTCCGCTACACGTCCCCCACCCTCCCTCGGCTGGATTGTGTTGGGTCACAAAATTAATTTCTGCCCCTAGGATTGTGCCACCGTTGCCAAGGGAACAGTGGCACTGGAGCTAACTTCCTTCTTCCATTCCTTCCCAGTTTTCCCATTCCAGTCAACAGAAGGGCACAGTCTGTGCCACATCCTGCCTTTTTGAAACCCAAGTGAATCTTCGCTGAAGAAACGTGGCCTTCTCTGCTTCATTCGCAAACCTGGGGGAGGTCCCGAGAGCGAGCCTGTCGCGAGGGGGTCATGATACTCCCAGGGATCCTTCGAATTTGACAAAACAGCAGTTGGTGGAGGGAAGTAGATCAGAATGTATTCGTGTACTTTAATGTAATACCGATTAAAACATCCCTAAACAACTCTGATTTCGTTTCATTATACGTCATGTGTTAAAGCCGTTCTTGGCCGCCACAGGAGCCTAGAAAGTGTGAAATCTTTCCTTGTCCAAAGAAAGGGCTGACTGTCGGGGCACCGTGGCACCCTGCCCTGACCCAGCAAAGCGACCTTCGCTTCCCGCCTTGTCCAAGTCGTCTCACGGAATCCAAGTGCTGCTACCTCTTTCCATCTTGTTGTGCTCTGGTCAACATCCAACATACCCTCTCCCCTTTTTTGGCTTCCTAAGTAACTCTGAGAGAATAAGATAAACTAAGATTCTTCTCAGCCTCATTTTTGGCTGAAAAAACGCCTGACCGCCCTAAGGATCCAGAAAACAAAGAAACGAGACACCCTCTTCCCAGCCTATGCAACATGCAGTCAGTACTGCGTGGGGATGTCGAACGGAGGGACAGAGAGATGACAGTGTGGAGCCCATGCCCTAGGAGGAACTCTGAAGTTCTGCCGCCATGGAAAACCACAGGATTTTTGCATTAAAAAGTTGACCATGTTCCTGCATTTCAGTGATGTCTGATCAAGCAGGTTGCTGGACTCTGAAGACATTCGTTATTAATTCTTTTTAAGGTTCTTTTCTATTGACTGTTTGTGCAAATGAAATTGCCATTCAATTTAAAAGACCAAATATTTTTAAGCTTCTTGGCACAGTTTCCTCCTGGTTATATTTCTAATTGCATTCATTAGCTCTTCTAGGATAAGTTCTGGCAAACCACTCTTATTTTTTAATTAGAGTATTCCTAGTCCTGCAGAACTTTGTTTGGCAAATTCTAAAGAGAATCATTACAGGTAATTTTCATCTCTTTGACCTGATGACATCCTAAGTACATCTCATTGCAAAGGGGGGAGCTGAGCCCCTGGCAGTGGCCTGGTCCCCTTCGGCTTTCTGGGTCTGAGCCTGACCTGCTTCCTCCTCCTCACCTGATGAGCTCTCCCTCATTTCCCACTACTTTTTTTTTTAGCTGGGTAACACATGTATTCTTTTTTTTTTAAAAAAAAGACATTTCAAAGCAGAAATTTCAAAAAGATTACAATGAACATCCATGTCCCCTTCACGTCCATGCATCAATTTTAACATTTTTAAAATTCTTGACTTTTTCCATATATTTTCTCTTTTTCTCTGTAACTATACATTCTTATTGCTGAACCATTTCAAAGTATGTTGCAGACATCATAAAACTTTAAAATACTTTGTCATTTGCCCCCAAAATGTTTATAGCTTTTTATTGTTGTTGTTTATCCAGGATCCAGTTAGGAATCACACGTGGCATTTGTTGTCATTCTTTTTAGTTAATGGGTTAGAGTTCTCCTGTTAAGTATGTGTGTGGTTTGCTGTGCTGAGTGGTGATGCTGTGCGTGTGTGTGTGCATGTGTGTGTGTGTGTGCGTGTGTGTGTGTGCGTGCGTGTGTGTGTGTGTGTGTATGATGACACTGGCATTATTAAGGATTTCAGGCTGGTTTTCTGTAGAATGTTCCACGATCTGGACTTTTTTTTTTTTTCCTGGTGGTTTCCTCTTTATTAGACTCAGTTAAACATATTTTTAGATATGTTTATTAAAATACTACATGAGTGATATGTCCTTCCTACTGCATTTGTTGGGAAGTATATAATGTCTGTCATCTCTTTTCATGATATGAAGCTTGGCCACTGAGTTCAGGTGTTGTCGACCTGACCCATTCGTCATAAAGGTAAAAAATTCATTAGGAAGCTCTTAAATTCAGCACGCACGCATTTTATAGAGGTTGAGGCTATGCAAATGTGCATTCTTTTCTTAATATTCTCAAAGAGACCCAGGTTCTCCAAAAGATTATAACCATTGCAGTTAAATGATACAGCAATGATAGAGGATTCATAACTTCCCACTTAACAGAAGAAAGGGGAAGGAAGAAGTACTGGCTAATGAGAATTTGTATGGGCCCTGTAGCCAGAGTTGAATATAATTTTTTTTTCTCCCATTCTCAGTGATTTCCAGTTCAGACCCATGGTTTATTTTAGAGAGTGTGTATTCTCATTGACGGTGATTGCTCAAGGGTACAAAAATTGTTTTCTTTGCGGGGGGGGGGGTTTGACGCAGGGAGGCATCTTAGATAAAACAGGGGGGTGTGGCCCTTCAAAGGGCCATAGTAGATATAAAGTGTCTATGTGGTATTAAAATTTCATGAGGATGATTAAGAATTAAATTTCCTAAAAGGTTTTTTAGGAGGATGATAATGAAAAACAAAACCAGATATGTTTGAGAAATACTCATTTAGAGTCAGATTCTGCTGCTTCGGTGTTAATTCTCTCTCCCTAGGGTGTTTCCTCATTTCTGACGTCTAGGATGAGTGGAGGCAACTTCTGGAGATTTCTTAATCCATTCCTTCTACCCTCCCAGACTGTATCAGTAACATTCCTGGTGAAAACCTCCCTCTCCTCTCCTCGGCCTCAGGCATAGACATCCCACAGCATCCTTTGGTGTATCCCACAGAACACTTCACAGCATCTGTAATCCTTCCATTTAACCTGAGCCAGATCTTTGGGTTTCAGCACACCTTTCCTAGGGTCTCACATTAAGAAAGATCCAAGGATTATCTAGGATATGAAGCATAATAAATGAGAGCCTTATTTGCATATCCATTAAGTATTTGAAGACTGTTAGCAAATGGCCTTCAGCCTCCTTTCCCTTCTGCTCTCCAAGGGCAGAATTTGGAAGCCTTGTTGCCCAGTGGCTAACATCTCCACCTCCATTTGAACTAGACTTTCCCTGTCCCTGTGGATTATGGATGCAACCAACAGTGGTTCTACCACATGCTTTCTCCAAACTGTCATGTCTTTGCTAAGTCCCAACTTGTTTTTTAGACTTTTATAAATTTTCTATTAGTCCACACTAAATCTATGTCTATATTATATTCAACCATTTTGGTTTATCTTCCTGAGTTGCCTTCATATCTACCATGAACAGGCCTCATCAGATTGCGCTATTTTGTTTTAATCCCTTCTTTACTTGGCAAAGCGTTAAGAGACTTGGATGGAGAGTGCCTCTCATCTTTTCGTGGTGATGTAGGCCGAGTCGTTATCTAGTCCTTAATGGAAGCACATCATTCCCTGTGGTCACCGACCTTCCATCACTTCCACACCCCATGGGTATCACACTGTGAGTCTAAAGAAATATCATGGGACAAGTAGAGCCATGTCTTCCAGAAATGTGTACAAAGGCAAAATCACAAGGGCTCAGATGTGTTACTTGGGTAATACTGTCATCATTTGTGTTTGGATCATTTTGGTCCTTGAAAAAAATAGGTGATTCTCCTAGAATTAGCCAAACAAAGTGTTCTGGAAATAGACAGTTTCTTTCCTGCTTTAGAAAGTATGTCAACAACCAAAAACTTAGAACAGGTTGTTTCCCTCTGGGCGGTTATCCATTCTGGGTAGGAAATTTTTGATGAATAAATAAGGATTTTTGTAACTTTTAGAGGGGAGAGTCCATTTCTAATCTGACATTTAAGCTGTGTTACTAGCTGTTAGTGTTCTAATTTCAAGGTTTTCCTGTATCTTTTCTAATTGCATCAGAAAAAAGAATGTTTAGTATATTTTAGTTCCATTTGTGATTAAATTAAGGGTTTCACTCTAAGAACAAACTAACACAATTACGTCAATTAGAAAAGCAAGAGGAAATGAAAGGATATTTATGAAATCGATTCATGTGAACTTGGGAATCCCAATGTCACAAATAAAAGACACATAACCATCACTTTTTCTTTTTTGTGTGTTGCTCAGTTAATTTCTGTCACAGGTGCGTTTTTCGTCTTGCAGTGGTCTCGGAACAGGTAAATGATAAGAAAATGGTTACTTCTACAAAAAGTAATTCAAAATGTGTTTGAGAACACACATGCACATAGTTGTGGTCTAATAGAAGTTCCTTTCAGATTTTCCCAGGAGGAAACATTTTGCATATAGTTTAACTGTCCACAGAGGACTGTTGTGCCTCTTTTTTCTTGCAGTAGGATTCAGTATTAAATTTGATGGCAACCTCACATGTAAATACAATACATCCTGACTAGAGAAATCGTTCATCAATCAGGTAAATAAACCTGAGTGTTAACCTCCAGTTTGCCGCCGCCTTCCTTGCAACACCCTGAGTATTCTATTTAATTGTTCTGTGCCTAGGATTTCTGAACTGCAACTGCTTCTAGATTTGTTCCTGTATGGCTTATAATTATTTTTGCAAAACATAAAAATATTAATATATCTGGAAGACAAATATATACATTCTATTTATATGTTATTAGTACATTTATAGCCACTTTAGAGTAATTGTGATTCCAGTTATAGCCACTATTGCTAATAGCAACAATCGAATACTCTATCTGAAAAAAGCTATTTGTGATGAGGTGATTTCTAGACAGAGGGTGAGGAATGAGGCTTCTGGAACCCCAGCACAAATATAAAGTGTTCTCCTTCTCGGTTCCACTGTCTGAAATGTACACGGAGATGTGGCAGAGAGGCAGGCTACGGACCAAATGTGGCCTGCAGGCACGTTTGGTTAGACTCACACAGTTTGTTTTTCTTTTTTTAACTAGCTGCCAACATTTAAAAATTGAGAAATTTGATGCCTAAAAGTCAGAATTTCTGGCTCCTCTTACCAAATCAGAAGATCTGGCAACACCAGGCTTTCGTTTTCGTGGGGCAGGAATTAGCTAGAAGTGGCTGACCCATGTAGATAGGGCATGGTCTCTCCAATTTACTGATGTCTTCCCCACTCCCTATGGTGTCCCAGACCCGTGACTGTCTGGGACAGTCAGTCCGTGACCCGCCCATTGTCCTCTCGGGCGGATAGGTTTCCCAGGCTCCCATTCCGGTTGATCCTTACATATACTGACTACCTGCTATATTACTGTGTTCTTTCTAGTAACCTACATTGTATTCCTGATAATAAATATTCAGCTGTTTTAGAGGGTAATAAATTCAGATCAGATACCTCCAATCCCTCCGCCCAATAACAGCAAAAATTGATATTTTGTGGACAATAAGCAGATCATTACATCTATTTAATCTTTCAATTATTTTAAATTCTTTAACTTCAACTCTGCTTCCAGGCAAGTTTCGTTGCTACGTTGACCAGAATTATAAAAATGTCACTGAAAAGCAGTGGTAGTGTCATTTATAATGATCATTTATCCAATTTTTCTATTTTTTCATTGTGATGTAGATTTCAGCAGAACACAGTGTTTTAATGGAAACTTCTCACTGTTTTTATGCAGCATTCCTCATCTGAGTTTTCATGAACAAAAAAACCAAGCACAAATTATGAGTACTTAATTGATTAAAAATGAAATGAGGAAATATAAATAAATGAACTTTGAGTTTATAATTATAATACTGCACACTAGATTAAGTCGAATATCTGCTCCAGGGGAAATCATATTGTACAGTTGAGACATGACATCACATAGTATCAGATCAGCAAAGAGTAAGAGTCTAAGCATTTTCAAGAACTATGTAGAACACAGCCTGGGAAAGGTATCAACAGAATAGTTGTTTATTAACTCCGGAACAATGTTACAAATAAGGTCTCTACAGTGATGTACACATCTTGATATTGCTAAAAACTGCAGGAGGACTGATAACCAAAAGAGGCAGCAGCATTTAGAAAATTCATGAACTATGACTTACGTACTTACCGAAAGGTTAATTATTTTCCTTAGGGTTTGTCTTATCAAAGGTATAATCATGTGAAGTACAACAGAGATTCTTGGCCCATAGGAGTCTATGGTAATCTTGGTAAAGTTGTGGAGGCCTTTAAAAAGGATCAAGTCAGGCGCCTGGGTGGCTCAGTAGGTTAAGCCGCTGTCTTCGGCTCAGGTCATGATCTTGGGGTCCTGGGATCGAGTCCCTCATCGGGTTCTCTGCTCAACAGGGAGCCTGCTTCCCTCTCTCTCTCTCTCTGCTGGCCTCTTTGCCTCCTTGTAATCTCTGCCTGTCAAATAAATAAATAAAATCTTTTTAAAAAAATAAAATAAAAAGGATCAAGTCTAGTAGGAGAAGTTCCCACTGGCTGGAAGTGAGGAACGGGGCTGCCTACCCTGTCCAGTCTGTCTATGAGAAGCAGCAGCCCCATCTCTGCTGAAAACCCTACAATACTCCCCTTTGCACTGCGCTTAAAAGCTTCAGCTCCCCGTTTCTCCTTCCACTCCTGCACCCCAGGCCTCGCTGCTGGGCTAGCACATGCTGGGCACACTCACTCTCATGGCCTCTGTCCTGAGTGTTCCCCTGCCTGGATGCTCTTCCCCCATGTAGCCTCACAGCCACTTCCTTCTCCCCTTCAAGTTCTAGCTGGACCATCACCTTCTCATTGAGGTGCTGATCGCACCTGGCCCCCAGGCTCCCCAGGACTCATGAGCTCCCTTTCTCTGCTCAAATTTCCTTCTCCTATAGCATTTATATACATTATACATATATAATTTATAAATATATATACATTATATAATTTATATTTATTTATTAGGTTTTTAAAATTGTTTCCTGTCTGTCCCCCTCCCCACTAGAATATAAATTTCATATCAGGGATCTCTATCCCTGTCACCTAGAAGAGAGTGTCTAGCACACAGTAGTTGCTTAATAAACCTTTGATGAATGAATGAATAGCTTTACATGGCAGATAAGTTCTGCTATCAAAGAGAAATAAATAAAAAGCAATATGTAATAATATTAATTTGATGATATGCCAGGAAGTGTACATTTATTAACTGTATACTTTAGATTACATATACTCTAAGCATTTTATATGAATAATCTCATTTAATGCCCATGACAACCCTGTGAGGCTGGCTTTCCATGTTTATCCCTACAGTCAAGGCTCTTCAAGTAATTTGCCCAAAGTTATAAGCAAGGTGATGGAGCTAGGATTAATGCCCCTCAGGTATGCTTCAGGGCCCTCACTCAGCCACAGGAGACACCTGCACCCTCTAAGTATTGAGGTCTTCAGATTATCTCCTTCTCTATGGACACAGGCTCTGTGTGGTAGAGCAATTCAGCTTCCAGTCTCTTTTTGGTCATTTGTCAGTGTGATTGCATTAGTGCTTCTATGACCAGTCCCACTGAGATCATAAAGTATTTCTATTCACAAGATGTGCAGCATTCACAGATACAGAGTAGACCCTGAGTCTGACATGATCCAGGACAACAAATCTAACAGGAGGACACCAAGAAGGTCAGAAAGGCTAATCCACAAAATGTTGAGTGGTGTGAGGCTAAGACCAGAGGCCGGAATGGGGTCTGTGAGTGGGCAGGAGACAGCAAGACCATCTATGAGTTCAGGAGGAATCACTTAGAGTGGGAGCAAGGTGTTCCTGTGATCAATTAAAATGGTACCTAAGAAATTGCTAGGTCTGGCTCCCTGCTCCGAAGTGGGGGGAAAAAAGCACGATTTCACTCATCTTTAGGGGAAAACAAGCAGACTTTTAAGAATTAATGAGCACCCAAAACATAGCTTTGACCAAGAAGTTTGCAGATCTGAAAAAAAATTTAAATATTCTTAAAATTAAATTTAAAAAATGGAAAGGACATTTGCAGAACTATCACAGTTAATTTTTGCTGATTTTCTTTCTCGACTAAAGAAATTAACTGGCATTAATTCTTCAGCTCTAATGTAAAATATATGGTTATGTGAATAATTAGAAGTACGTAACTAAGAGGGTAGAGAGCACTATGTGGCTGTGAGATCTCTGAATGCATATATTCCATGGACTAATTTAGGAATGAGTAGGAATCACATTACATTTGAAAAGCAGCATCCATTCCATTCCACCTGACTCCTTTGAGGTCACCAGAAACTACACAGACCATAAAATGTTCTCTAGTTCCTGGTTCCTGGGAGATCTTTAATATGTCAAGATGTAGTTCCATCCTGTGTTTTAAGGCTGAATGAAATATGCTGTGAGGAAATGAATGACTTGTACCCTTCCATTCCTAGGACTTCATGGACATTGTCCATACAATGATTCAACTACAAAATATACAAGGGGACAGCATGTCAAGAGAGGGGTAGGTGGTTTTTTTTTGTTTTTTTTGTTTTTTTTTTTCGTTTTTGTTTAAGTGGTAAATCATTAGATTCACCAACTATTGAACCATGGAAGTTAAAGAAAAGTAATTCAAAAGGTGAGCCCTGTTTCACACTTCTGGCCTTGGAACGAGATACCTGAGGTTGTGTAGGTAACCTAAGGTAGAGTTTTGTTTTTACCAATTGGCAGGGCATTCTCTGGGCTGTGAATTTGCCAGAACCCTGTGTGCCTACGGGTTTGAAATAAATACAAAGTGGCAAGTCCACAAAGTCCCTGAGTCATAAACCAGTTATTGCCATGTGGTCTCTTTGCATTCAGAAAAAAGATTGTGCTGCCCTGGGCTCATGAGATTTGATTGGAATTTGCATTATCCCTCCTAAGGGACTGCAAAGAGACTCTGTGCTACTTGGATAGAGAAATGTGAGAGGAAAATTCTAAAGCCCCTCCCCCATGGCCAAGATGAAGGGGAAAGAAATGTGGTGGTTTTTACGTGGAACCTCTTCTGGTCCTCATAGATCCCTGAGGTGCTGTGTTTGGAAAGAACTGGGAGCTGAGGAGGGGGGTGTGCTGAGAGCTTTCAGGGGAATTAGGAAGGCATTTTGGGGGAAGAAGGACTGGGATTTTTTTTTTTTAAAGATTTTATTTATTTATTTGACAGACAGAGATCACAAGTAGGCAGAGAGGCAGGCAGAGAGAGAGAGAGGAGGAAGCAGGCTCCCTGCTGAGCAGAGAGCCCGATGCGGGACTCGATCCCAGGACTCTGAGATCATGACCTGAGCCGAAGGCAGCGGCTTAACCCACTGAGCCACCCAGGCGCCCGAAGGACTGGGATTTAATCTACTTTGTGCCATGCACAGTTCTTTGACTTGATGTATAGTCTCCAACCCATTCTCACAACCGTTCCTCAAGGGAACCATTGGTGACAACTGTTCCAGATGTGAGACAGAGGACGGCTGCGTGCAGGGCAGCAGGGATGAGCTCACACAGTCCTCACTCTCACTCAGTGTGAGGCATCGTGCCAACCGCTTGAGTTGGAATATCTGAATTAATACTCACTGTGAAATAGATACCATCATTGTTATTCTTATTTTATAGATGAGGAAACTGAGGTTGAGGAGTAAGCCTCTTATTCAGGGTCATGCAGTTGGCTGGTGGTGGAGCTGGGATTGGAACCCAGGCAGTTGGTCTCCAGAGCCCCTGCTGTTCATCTCTGTGTTCATCTCTATGTTCATCTCTATGTATGAGGCCCCTCTAGTCCTCCTTTTAGATGGCTCATTTGCTATCCTGGTGACAAAGCTGCTTTCACCTCAAGGATCACACAATAGTCAGACCTTGAAAAGCCCAGAGGGCCCTTGGGAAACTGTGATGAGGAAGTGACACCAGGTGAGATGAATGTTTCTTTCACAGTGTGGAAAGTGTGAGTCTGGGGGCATCTGGGTGGCGTAGTTGGTGAAATGTCCACCTTTGGCTCAGGTCATGATTCCCAGGTTCCAAAATTAAGCCCAACATCCATCTGGGGAAGAAGGGCTAACTGGGGGAGCTCAGTCTCCTGCAGCTGGACAAGATCAGTCAAGGGTACAGGAGAGCTCTTGCCTCTTTGATGCAAAGTTCACACCTGCCAATTGTCCCACAAGACAGTTTTGTTCCTGACCAGACTTTGTCTCCCAGGGAAGACTCAGTATATACTAAGAAGAGGGAAGTAAAGATTGTCTCCTCAAATTTGGCAATAGAAATACCCTAGAAAACATGGCGGGGTGAGTTCCGTCTGATTCAGTAGACATTTGCATCCCTACTATGGCCGAGCGCTCTTAGTAGGACCTCACCCGGCGTTGCAATCTACTTCACAGATGCTGTTGTCAGATGGATTTCATAGGAGCAGGAATGTGGAAGCCTCAGCTCCCCTGCTTTGGCTACGTGCATCTGTTTTTCCTCAACTCTTGGTTTAGAAGCCCTTTGAGAAGTACAATCTTCCCCCTTCTGCACAAACCATTACCATTCATTCTTATACCCGTCACGTCAGGTAGCTCCTAAGATGTGTTTGCATGAGGGCCAGGTGGGAGACTCTGAGGGTTCAAAGAAGACACCTGATAATTATTAGAGTTCAGATACAACTGACACGTGAATACAGGATGGAGAAAGCAGCGATTACCAATGGAAGTCTTGCCAAAATAGTCTAGCTAGCAAGAGAAAATTTTTTCAGAAAAAAAAACTGGACCCTTTTTCCTACCATTCTTAAAAAGATTGTCCTAAAGGGAAGACTCTTTATTTTAATGAAATTATGGAGAAAAACAAAATAGCAAATAAACTCCAGAAGTTTAGAGGAAAGCTGTGCTCAGACTCTTCTTAGAAGGTGAGCCTCGAAGCTTGAAAGGTCCCTCTTGCTGCATGTCTGTTCTCCTTGACCCTTCATTTCTTCAGGGTCTCCTTGCTTGTGCCCATCACTCTACGGAAGTGAGGGGAGGCCTTTCCCTGTGTCTAGGATCTTCTCTCACCATTCACTTTTCACAAGCTGGAGCCAGAGTGTCCGTTCTAAATCCCAGACCCTATCATGCCCCCTTCCTCGGCTCCCCCCAAGAATCCTTGAGAGGCAGTCCACTCCCAGCAGAACGGACTTCTGTCTTTGGCAAAGCCCAGGGCAGGCTTCTCACAGGTTAGAAAGATGGCCAATAATCCTCTCACACCTTAGATTTCTTTCTTTCTTTCTTTCTTTCTTTTTTTTTTTTTTTTGTGGCCAGGAGGTTTAAAATAAAAAAAAAAAAAAATAGAGGGTGATTAGGGCACCTGGGTGGCTCAGTTGGTTAAGCCAAGCCACTGCCTTCCAGTCTCATGATTCTGGAGTCCTGGGATCAAGTCCCATATTGGGCTTCCCCTGCTCTGCAGGGAACCTGCTTCTCCCTCTCCCTCTGCCTGCCACTCCCCCTGCTTGTGCATCCATGCTTGCTCACTCTCTCTCTGTCAAATAAATAAATAAAATCTTTAAAGAAAAATAGAGGGTGATTTAGCAATGATACCATATATCATGACAATTCTTTCATAGAAGAAAAGGACATTTCAACACAGAAAGAATAGAGAAAATAGATCTAAGAATAAACACCAGGCTGCTACATTTCCCTAAAGCATCTCAAGTTGGCCGTCAGAAGAGCACTAATGCGCTGTTGGAAATAGCTCTGTGTTTTGTTCATTTGGTGGTGGTGCTGATGGTTTTCCCTGCGGAGTCCTGAAGGACAAGAGGCCCCTGATGCCCAGCCCTTCCATACCAGGTCACGCTCCACATGCTCCGGCTTGCACCTGGAAGAGGACATCCCCTGGAGGGCAGGCACACTCTCCAGGACTCTGCTGTGACTTGAAGACAGAACGCCTGTGACCAACCCTGCAGATGAGAGCTAGCATCGGTATGTATGTGCATACGTGTCTGCATACTGCAGGCACAGACACTCGGGCACTCGATAGAGTCTCTGTGTTTGTGCACGGATACGGCCTGAGGACGGTGACATGACGGTGCAATGAACACACTGAGTGCCCAGATCTTGACATGTAAATACTAGTCTCTACTTAAAGGAACCAGGAGTTCTTGGAGAAATGGTTGGTTTCAGGGCAGGAGCAGAGAAAATCCAAGGTGAGTATGGAACCATGAGCATCAAGAGCTGGGAAAATGTTCATAGGCTTTAAGGTAGAAAGTCCCCTTTTAGGAAATTATCTAAATGAAATATTCATAAATGCAGGGAAAAAATTGAGTCATAAATATGCTCATTACTTCATGGTTTACAATAAGGAAAATTGGAAGCAACCCAAATAACAAACAGTAAGGCAAATGACCAAAACCCGTTATGAATATTCACTAAACTGATGTCCTAGGGATGGTAAGTTCACGAGGATGCTTATGTTATAATATTCAGTTACAAACGCAACATCTAGATCCAGTAAGAGTACAAGTCCTAAGTGACGTCTGGATCTTCACTGCAGCCTTCTAGAAGAGAAGCCCTTCGGATCTAGCTCATGTATCCCAGCACCTATCGGTGCCTTCAGGTGGAGCTGGCATTCTTGCTTCCTCAAGGTCTTAACTCCTGCTCTCAAATACCATCTGTCCTTCAAGGTTTACACCATTTAGCCCTACATATGCCACCCCCCCACATCATCATCTTTAGTCGTCCTCCACACCTGCCCTAATTCACTGAAGACTTTGGCACCCCTTTCCCCTGTGCCTCTCGTTCCTCTCATACAGATCTTCTTTGGCCACACAGATAATGCATCCAACAGCTTGGTTGCTCGGTTGACTTGATGTCCCAATGCCAATGCTCTTCCCCTCTAATCTAATTTAGCAATCTGAAACCATGTCCTTGGACCTCATTACCATACAGCCCTATTCCAGCTTTGAAATGTTAAACATGGGGTACCCTGGTGGCTCAGTCAGTTAAGCGTCTGAATCTTGATTTTAGCTCAGGTCATGATCGCAGGGTGTTGAGATTGAGCCCCAAGTCAGGCTCTGTGCTGAACATGGAGCCTCTCTTCATCTCCCCACCAGCCCTGATCGCTCTCTCTCTCGCTCACTGTCTCTCTCAAAAAAAAGTTTAACTCCCAGACCCCACTGTAAATCTGTTCTTCCACTTTTTTCTTAGCAACCTCAACACTCAATGTTCTGGTGGTTCTATTCTAATGCATCCAATCTGTTTTCCCAGATGATTGGACAGCCATTAATTAGCAATCTCCTTATGACTTAGGTTAAGTGGAAGTTTTAAAACAGAGGAGCAGAGCTTAGTCATCGACATAGAAGGAGACCCCTAGGCTCGTCTTGTCCCTAGAACACAGTTAGATAACAATCAAATCATTCCGAAAACCCAAGAAATCGACCTGAAGACTGACAGAACAAATTCTACAACTTGAGGGAGAGAAGAGGTCACATCACAGAAAGCAGGAGGTGCAGAGATGTGGTTTGGGGGAAAAACAGATAGTGGGTGCCATGGAGGGAAGGAAGCCCTTGTCGCAAAGAAAGGTGAGGAGAGAGTGGAACACACAGGGGATCACACAAAGAAAATACTTCCCTGAGGCCAGGTGCTGGGAAAACAAGAGGGCATTTTCCTGAGTTTTCCTAAGTTTTGCAATCAGCAGGGCTTGAAGCCTAGGGTTAGAAAGGTCAGTGGGCTTGGCTGAGATAGAACCCTGAGGCTGCTGCCCATCCTGGAATGAAGGTAGCCAAGCACCCCTGGGGCAGAAATAGCATGATCTGGGGATCACCTAAGGTGCATGGGGGAGACAGTTTGATCTTTTGGAGCACATCTGCAAGATGTGGGACGGGCAGAGCCCTGTCTCCTAGGACAAAGAAAGCCAGTGGACGCCATTTCCCTCTGCTACCCTTCAACATAGGGGCAGAGCCCCCTGAGGTAAATAACACAGCACTCACACTGGCTGTCTAAGCTCCTTATACCAAGTTCTACCCCTCTGTGCTCTTCTGGGACTACTTTTCTGGGGCAAGTGTATCTCAGTCCCAGTGTAGCAGGCTCCTTCCCCAGAGGACCAGCAGAAAGCCCTGTACACCTCATTAACTGAACAGAGTTCTGCAAGGCTTCAGTTCTAGTGAAAGTAACTTCAGGTCTCATTTAACAAGCAGACCACAGCACACCTAGTTAAAACTCCCCACACTCTGACCAAGGTCCAAACACTGCCCATAGCTGGCAAGGGAACCCTGTGCAGACACCTGGCCTGAAGGATAGGGCAGCCAAAACACAGCAGCAGAGTGCACACAGTGCACACCTGAGAAGTGCAAGACCTTGGACACTATATGACCTTTTCTTCAGAAAGCCATTACTATCAGGAGCAGAAAACGTAGCAGGCTTTTCTAGCACACAGAAGTAAGAGACTTAGAAAAAAATGCCAAGATGGAGGAATTTATCCCAAATGAAAGAACAAGATAAGGTCATGGCCAGAGATCTAATCAAAACCGATGTAAGTAATATGACTGATGGAGAATTTAGAGCAACAATTATAAGGATACTCTCTGGGCTTAGGAAAAGAATGCAAGAATTCAGGGAGGCCCTTATCACAGAGATATAAGAGTTAAGAAACAATCAGTCAGAAATGTCAATCAGTCAGAAATGAAAAATACAATAACAAAGATTTGAAACAGACTTGATGCAATGAATACAAGGATGGAAGGAGCAGGTGAACGAATTAGTGACCTAGAAAAGCACCTGGGTGGCTCAGTTGTTAAGCATCTGCCTTTGGCTCAGGTCATGATCCCAGGGTCCTGGGATCAGAACCCCACATCAGGCTCTCTGCTCGGTAGGGAGCCTGCTTTCTCCTCTCTCTCTCTGCCTGCCTCTCTGCCTACTTGTCTGTCAAATAAATAAAATCTTAAAAAAAAATTAGTGACCTAGAAGACAAAACAGTAGAAAATAATGAAGCTGAACAAAAGAAAGAAGAGTTATACAATACGAGAATAGACTTAGGGAACTCCATGGCTCCATTAAAGGTAATAATATTTGTATCATGGGAGTCTCAGAAGAAGAAGGAGGGGGCATAAAATTTATTTGAGGAAATAATAACTAAAAATTTCCCAAATCTGGGGAAGGAAACAGACATCCAGATCCAGGAGGCACAGAGAACCCCCATCAAAATCGACAAAAGCAGGCCAATATCAAGACATATTGTAATTAAATTTGCAAAATATAGTGATAAAGAAAAAAAAATCCTGAAAACAGCAAGACAAAAGAAGTCCCTAACGTATAAGGGAAAGCCCATAAGGCTGGTTACAGTTCATCAACAGAATCTCTGCAAGCCAGAAGAGAATGGCATGATATATTCAATATGCTGAATAGCAAAAATCTGCAGCCAAGAATACTCTATCCAGCAAGATTATTATTCAAAATGGAAGGAGAGACAGTTTTCCAGACAAACAAAAACTAAAGGAGTTCACTAAACCAGCCCTGCAAGAAATATTAAAGGGACTCTTGCTTTTTTTTTTTTTTTTTTTACCCCAGGAAATATTTATTGTACAAAATTTACATTTGTTGTATATAGTGAAAAGCGTAGCAAAACAACATTTTGTTAGCCCATTTCCTTTGAGATTTCTGTGAAAAGATATATTCTCAGATAATATAACTTTTGATATAGTTGTTTAACAGTTGTATTGGTAATAAGCATCTTGGGACATAAGTATAAAACTGTAAAAAGATAAAAAAGTACAGGGGGAAGACCACTACCAAAGAGTAATCTCCATGAACCTGGCATTTTCCACTGCAAGGCGGATGCTGTGGGGTCATCCCCTGTATTCCTGGTTTGGTTATCTGAAGCCATTCATTAAGATACTTGAGTATTTTAATGAACCTTAATCTTAATCTCATTTACAACTACACCAAAAATGATGAGATACTTAGAAATAAACCTAACCAAATAGATAAAAGATCTGTACTCTGAAAACTAATAAACACTGATAGAAATAATAAACACTGAAAGATAGAAGATAGAAATAATAAACACTGAAAGAAATTGAAAACGACATAAAGAAATGAAAAAAAATTCTATGCTCATGGATTAGAAGAATAAATATTGTTAGAATATCTAGACAACCCAAAGCAATCTACACATTCAGGGCAGTCCCTATCAAAATACCAATAGCATTTTTCACAGAGCTAGAACAAACAATTCTAAAATTTGTATGGAATCACAAGAGACTGGAAAAAGCCAAAGTAATGTTGAAAGAGAAAAGCAAAGCTGGAGGCATTACAGTTTTGGACTTCAAGCTGTATTACAAAGCTACAGTGATTGAGAGAGTATGGTACTGGCACAAAAATCAATGAAACAGAATAGGAAACACAGAAATGAGCCCATAACTATGTAGTCAATTAATCTTCGACAAAGCAGGAAAAACTATCTAATGGAAAAATACAGTCTCTTCAACACGCAGTGTTGGGAAAAGTGGACAGCAAAAAAGTGAAACTGGACTACTGTCTTATCCCATACACAAAATTAGATTCAAAATGTTTTAAAGACCTGAATGTAAGACAGGAAACCATCAAAATCCTAGAGGAGAACACAGGCAGTAACCTCTTTGACCTTGGCCATAGCAACATTTTACTGGATATGTCTCCTGAGGCAAGGAAAACAAAAGCAAAAATTAACTATTGGGAGTTCATAAAAATAAAAAGTTTCCACACAGCAAAGGAAACAATCAATGAAAGTAAAAGGCAACCTATGAAATAGAAAAAGATATTTGCAAATGGCATATCTGATAAGGGGTTAGTATCTAAAAACTATAAAGAACTTTTCAAACTCAGCACCTCAAACCAAATAATTCAGTTAAGAAATGGACAGAACACATGAATAGACATTTTTCCAAAGAAGACATAGAAATAGCTAACAGACACAAGATGTCCAACATCATTCATTAACAGGGTAAAGATGAGTTTCACAACACCTTTACTGAGGAATTATATAGTTAAGGCAGCCCATGAACCAGAACTTGCAGGGTACTTGGATTGAATCTAGGGATCTCTGATTACTTTTTAACAGATGGTTTCTTGCAGTTTTTCAAAAGAACATATAATATTGTAATGCTTTGAAAACCAAAGCTTCTGTTCTCACTTTGTTATCAACAATATTAGTGGTTCTTTAAAACCTGATGACTCATAATTCACATTATTTCATGCAAATGTATTTCCTAATTTTCAAAGAAAATCTTATAATGGTTAATTTTTAAGAACTAGAAACCATCATAGTATCAAAGATAAAATCAATGTCAGACTGAGTCACAAACCTTTTGGAAATCCATGCCCAGCATTCTCACCTCTGTTCGGCAGTGACATCATAATGTCTTAGCTAGTTACAGGACCTGCTGGGCAACAGAAGGAAACTCTTGAGGAGAAGCAGGAGATTACTGGATAAATCAATCATTTGCCCTATGAATTTTATATTGTTTATTTTTGTATCTGGGGTTTTTTCCTTACAGGACCTCAATACAACTAAACATGGTGGTGCTGGTGAGTAAGCATTTAAAGGTTTTACAGAAAGAGCAGATGAGAAAGATGACCCATTATCCTAGAAAACTGGTATGTGACAGTTTTCTATAGGATGGTACAAAGTGTATTATTGGAAATATGGCATAATTTACATTTTAAATCTCTGCCTCAAATCCTTTGTAGAAAAATGTAGTTGAAAGAAGAGAAAGTAGTAAAAGAACTGAACTTATTTCTTATGAATTTTGCAGATGAGATGTGGGCACCTAACACTATAAAAGAATATAAACCAGGACCGGAAATTAAGGAGAATACTCCTGCTAATGAGAAAAATGGCAATTATTATAAAGATATAAAACAATGTAAGTCTTTAAAGTTAATAGCAACGCATATACAAAAGCTGGTTATACTGGTTTGATTTAACGTTTTAAAAAACTCTAATTTTATTTCCTACTTCCTAAATTCTTATTTATTGCATAAAGGTTTCCGTGTGTTAAATGAAGTTCTCATTTTCTACAGCTTTTTTTTTTTAAGATTTTATTTATTCATTTGACAGACAGAGATCACAAGTAGGCAGAGAGGCAGGCAGAGAGAGAGAGGAGGAAGCAGGCTCCCCACTGAGCAGAGAGCCCGACATGGGGCTCCATCCCAGGATCCCTGAGATCATGACCCGAGCCGAAGGCAGAGGCTTTAGCCCACTGAGCCACTCAGGCGCCCCTCTACAGCTTTTTTTTCATAAGATGTTATGAAGTTTAACAAGGTTCTCTTGATAATTTTCCATAAATAACACAGTTCATCATGTAATTATGGTGATTTGAAATTGATCTAATTCTATGCTGAGTTAACCAAAATTTATTTGGAGGTGGGTATCATTTTCCTAAGGCTGCTGAAACAAATTACCACAAACTTGGTGGCTCAAAGCAACAGTAACTTATTCTCTCACAGTTCTGGAAATCAGAAATCCAAAATCAAAATTTTGATCATGCCATGCTCTCTACAAAGCCTCTAGAGGTGAATCAGTTCTTGCTTCCTCCAGCTCCTGGTAGCCTCAGGCCTTCCTTGGCTTGTAGCACAATTCTAGTCTCTGTCTCCATCTTCACATGGCATTCTTGTTGTGCCTCTGTGTCCATTTCCTCCTTCTTATAAGGACAGCATTCATATCAGATTAGGAGCCCACCTTTCACCCCTGTGATTCCATCTTGACTAATTATATCTTCAATGACCCTATTTCAAAATTAGGTTGGATTCTGAGATCCTGGGGGTTAGGACTTCAATGTGTCTTTTTTGGGAGAGGGACACAAAATTCAACCCATAACAAGATGATTTTAAGATGTCTGAAATTTCCATCAAACCTCAGTTTCTTCATCGTTGCTCATATGGGCTTTCTTTCTGTGCCCTTGTAAGGTCCTCCACTCAAAAGAAGATCTTGTGAAAATAAAAAATTAAGATTAAATCTAGTTGTCTTGGGATCCTTATTAACATTAATCAAAGGAAAAATAGGAATGCAATCAAGATATTTACATATATATTCAAGCACATATATATATATATATACACTCAAGTACTTTGATAATAATAACATATAAGTTGTATTTCTATTTTCTCTTTGGTGAATCTATGTCTTTACTTTGTAGGTAAAAAAAAACCACCTGATTCTCAGAGAGGTCAATTGCCAGATTTCACACTACCAAGTGCCAGAGTCAGGAGTGTTATCTAATGTATCTATCACTGGGCTTCTGCCTAGGGTGTCAATCATTTCCTTTTCAGTCATTTCCTTTTAAAGCAGGTGCCTCTGCTTTAAAATATCCAGAGGGTAAATAAACTAAGAGCCTGATGATTACTTCGATTAGAGAAAAAAGTCTTTTTTACACACACAATATATACAAAACATAAATGAAATCCCCCTAAGAAATTGTGTTATGACTTACTTTTCTCATTTAACAACTCTGAAGCTCTTTTCACATCTGCCTCATTATTTTTGGTGGATGCCTAGTATTCCATAAAATGATGTCCCATAATTTATTCACTAGCATTTAAAGAATTGGATTACATGCAGTTTTTCCCTTTTACATTCTTCTCATGTACAGTTGGGTGTATCTCTCTTTGGATAGATATCAAGTACTGGGCATTGCTGAATAAAGAATAAGTCTTTAAAAATATTGATACCAGCAAATTGCCCTCCAAAAAGCATCTACTGATTTACGTCCTTCGAGAATGCCCCACAAGCTCACCCACAATGAATATTGTTAATCATATTTTGTGACTGTAAGTGAGAAATTTCCATTACTGTTTTCATTTGCATTCTGATTACTTATGAAGTTGGGTATTTTCCTGTATATTTATGGGCATTTTTATTTCTACTTCTGTGATTTGCCTATTCATATTCATGGCCCACTTTTTTATCAGGCTGTATTTTCATTTATTTGCAGCAGCTCTTTCTATGTTCAATATATTAATCGTTTTCCTATAGTAAAAGTTAACAAGTATTTCCCCTACCAGGCTGTTGCTTATTATTAAACCTGTCTAGGTGCCTTAATAATAGAGAAAAATTGTAATTTTCTAAAATTAGTTGTTGATTAATTTTTAAACAATTTCTGCATTTTATATTTTGGTTAGTTAGGTCTTATTCAATTGAAGAAATTAAATTATTTTCCTATTTTTTCAAATAATCTCGTTTTTGTTTTTAACTCTTAGGTCTTAAATCATTATCTTTGTATATGTCATAAATATACGCACAAAACTTTATATTTTTCAAGGAGGTTTGCCAAATATCTAACACCAATTCCCTACTCATGTGAAGCCCATTTAATATAATCTAAATTCTCACTTGAAACTGGATTAGTTATTACCTTTTTATTGTTTCTTCTAGCTGTTTTTCCCTGTAAAAATACCAAAATGCTTTAATTTTTATAGTTTCGTGACTCATAACATGCATGTTGGGCTTTGGTTTTGTTTTGTTATATTTCCCCATAAATCTAGCTCAGAAATTCCTCAAAAATCAAAATATATTAATGACACTGTTTGTGTGTGCATACATATGCCTGCATGGTAGGATGATTGAATATATATGTATGTGCTAAACACACATATACATTCATGTATGTATAAAATTTTCTGTCATTTCATGAGATTTTAAGAAAAACGAGACATGTATATGTCAATACGTCAGACTGCCATCTTGATCCAATTTACTTTGACTCTGGTTGAGTGGATATATCCATTAGCTTTGAATTATAACCAACCCTCAGTAATTTCTTCTCAGAATGTTGTTTAGCACAAGGTTTACCAATTTGGCTTTTTCTCCATGAATTTTATGTTTATTTTATTTTTTTATTATTTTTAAAAGATTTTATTTATCCATTTGACACAGAGAAAGCACAAGCAGTGGAAGCAGCAGAGGGAAAAGGGGAAGCGGCCTCCCCACTGAACTAGGAGCCCAACATAGGGCTTCATTCCATGACCTTAGCCAAAGGCAGATAGACGCTTAACTGAATGAGTCACCCAGGCACCCCATGAATTTTATTTTTAAACCCTTCCCCATTTCCTTAATTTGTAGCTAAAGAATGTCTCAAATACTTTATTATTCTTTTCTCAGAATTAGTGCCTATGTTTTAAGAAAAAAAATTAGATAAGGAAAAATTTAAAGGAACAAGAAGGAACTGAGTTAGTTGCTGAAAATATTTGATCTTGTATTTTTAGATGTGTTCACAACGCAAAATCCAAATGGCAGCCAGTCTGAAATATCTGTGAGAGCAACAACTGATTTGCAATTTGCTCTTAGAAACTGTAAGTACTCAGAGAACTGAAAGTCACTGTTACAAATATGAAAAGTCCTTAAAGCAAGATTTCCAAACAGCGCTAGAGTGTATCAAGTAAGAAAAAGGTCTTAGTTGATCTTGTGTCAGGGAATCTTAGTTCCTAAAAAAGGAGACTGACTCCATGTCCCTTGCAGTAATAAAGTCAGAAGTCAAGGAGGTTCTTACATATCTTAGCCTCATATTTTTGTTTGAAAAGAAAAATAATGACTAGATTTAGGGCTCTAGAAAATTGTATGTTTTCTTAAACCCACATTTTTATTCCTTTCTACTTATACCTTCAACTTCAAATGCTCTTATTTCCTTTTTGCGTCTTTCCATCAAGTGTAATTAATTTGCTAGATAAAACAGTTGTCAGCTTGTGACTTCAGAGGCCACTAAAAGTCTTCAAAGGATATATCCATATCTTACACCATGAAGTATCAACAGCTCATATGTACAAAACACATTAGCATAAAACAGAAGACAAGGAAAAGAGGATAGAATTAAATAGGGAAGAGAGAATGTTTCTGGCTCTAGCAGCTTCAATATTGAGAAAAGCCAGATTCCATAATACCTAATTATTAATAAAGGTATTTGACAATAATGGAATATTTTGAGTAATTCTAAACCTTGAGACATTAATGAGAGGGGCATTTCAAGGGCATATGTTAATTAAGCAAATCACTCATGGGAATTTTGCATGTACACAGCAAGCATCATTTTGAGTTGTTTGGAACAAGAAACAGAGAGTCAGGTCTTCTACAGACCGGGTAGCTCAAATTCCCTTAGGAGATGGATTATTGATTGAAGACCATAGGACCCATGGAAGAAATTCTAAAACCCTAATTTCTATTCCCACTATTCAGGTCCTCAAAGTATTGTCAAAGAAAGTTGGATTGGAATAAGAAAGTGCTGCCATTTTAAATGGGGGCTCTGACAGAAAGAAATAATACTAACATGGTAGGGACATTCTAGAGGAGCAAGCCCCTCAAGGAGATGGAATTCTCCAGAATAATTTTGACTAACAATTCTTTTAATGCCCAGAACTATGAGGGCAAGGGGAAAATCCACACACTTTTCTCTAAGTATAAGGGATGCATGGCATAGTTGAAGGATTACTTACGAATTTTGTTGGAGTCCTGCTTGAATTATGTCAACTCTGGTAACAGACTCTTTTTCATAACTTTCTTGCCAACAATTCTCCTGTCATGGTGCTGTCGATAGGCTCAATCTCAATTCATTCTGCCTCTCTGTAGAGCTTCTTTTAGAGTGAGATTGCCTGTACTTCATGTGGAACTTAACTGACTCCCCTATTAAACAAAATTAAAGGAAATGGCCACCATGGGGATGTGTGTGGAAAACGTCCCCCAGTCACAATTGTTCCCAAATACACTCTTACTGACATTCCTCCAGAAGATGGACACATTATAGACTGAGATATATACTAAATTAGGCCTGAAAACCCCTGATTTGTAGCCCCAAATGGTTGTATTCAACTCTGTTTTGAGTAGTTCACACGCAGATGTTTCTGATTTACAAGGATACTGATGTGCCTTCCTCTTCTGTGTCCTAACACTGACTGGCCCCCAAGCTCTCCAGGGCTGACAGGATCACTTCAAGTCCTGTTAAGGGAAACATCTGAACCCAATGTTTTCATCCAGTACATCTCTCTTACCTCTAAAGGAAGCTTATAGCCACCACCACAACCATCCCCCACCCTTGTCCCTGTTTTTCCTCTCTCTCACAAATTATAGGTGTATTAATCCCCTCTCAGGCAACCCATTATCCCAAATGCCGCCTTCTTTCCCCTCCTTTATGCTATCTCAGGAAAATGTCAACATCTTTCTCTTTTTTTCCCCTTTTCTTTGTTCCATTTTTAGCTTAAAAAAATACCTAATCACAGATGCTGTCAATATTTGTATGTGCTGATAATCTGTTACGCTTTTCTCAGATAAACTCGTCAATGAAACAACTGTGTCACCTATTGGAAAAGGCACCAGTGAAGAATTTCCAGCAGAAACCTCTGGAAAATACAATCAAAGTATTAAAGTTTCAAAACTGTAGTCATACTTGGAGCATATCATTATATGATCTAATTTATGTTTCACTACTCTGGGTACTTCATATAGTAATAGCATGCTTAAAGAATTTTTACAGCTACAATTTAAAGTCACTCTAAAATCTTCTAAACAGCGAAAATCTGAGTCAATATTTAGATTTGTCTGACAAGGAATAGGATGTGGGCTCTTTTTAAAATGAAACTTATTTTAATAAAATGTATTATATTTATATTTATATTAGATATATAAGTATATTTTAATACATTTTAATAATGTAAAATTTCTATCTGCTTGAGGAATAAATTTATCTGTAATTAGAATCAATTTTTAGTATTTCCTGAAATTTTGGGGGAGGGGTTGGTAGTGACAAGTTTCAAAATCAAAATCATTATTTTACTTTCATTAAGAATATTGTTCCTTATAAAATATTATTTCATAGGATATTGTTCCCTATAAAATAATTATAGAACCATATCAACCCAGGATGGCTCTCCTCCAAAGTCTTGGATGAATGGTCTAATTGAAGATAATGGACCTGTCATTACAAGCATCCAAGTATGTTTCTCATATGGTTGCTGTGAAGTAGTTTGCATCTTTAACACTTCTAAAACAAATAAAAATCTTAGTCACTTTTTTCTGATATATATAAGAATAGAAATATCATCATCCTAGTGGGGTTCCTTTCTAAAATATCTTTAGTAATTTACTACTTAGCTTGGGTCATGTTGTAATTTCTTTTTTTTTTTTAATTTGTTATTTTTTTTATGTTCTATTTTCTTAACCAGGCATTTAAATCTGAAAATAATCTGACTATTGAGAAATGTTCAGGTTTCATTTCCAGTCACATTCCCCATCCATATTCTTCACTCCAGTCTGTCTGAGGCTCTCAGAACTCACCAAATCTCATGACTCAGTGGAATGATCTCACTCTTGCCTTGTTTGCCTGGCAAACTATTTCTAGTCCTCTAAGCCTATACTGAGCACCATCTCCATTTCAAAGGGCTTCTGGCCTTTGCAACTGAAGCTAGGGCTCTCTGTGCATCCCACTTGTGCATTTCTATTGAACCCCCACTATCCTACATCCTAATTAACAGTGATTCTTGTCTGCCTCCCAAACTAAGAGTGTGTTCCGTCAGCATAAGGCCTGTGTCCTCTTCATTTCTGAACTTTAATGCCAACCACAGCATCTGGCACACAGTAGGAGCTCAAGGTATAACTGTTACATGACTAAACAAGTGAATAAATGCTCTATCGCAAATTTACTAAACTGAACTTACCTTACTTAGTTATCTTGTTCTATTTTGTTTTTTAAACAGGACTAACCAAGGGTCCAAATGAACCTGCATTTTGGACAATGTTAGCTAAAGGTAAACTCATAGTGGTTAGGTAGCTGGGGAAATGTTTTGGTTTTCTAAAGTCTTACATAAGAAAGCCAAGGTCAGTGTAAATAGTTCTAAAATTAAGAATTAATAAGTCAACATTTTGCTGCCATTATCACATGTAACAGCAAATGCAAAATAAACCTACAAAATTGATTGTGCCGCACACTTTCTGATTCTCTCCCCAAAGCTTACTCTCCTATAAATGTTGCAATTTTGTCATTCAGTTTATTTATGATTAAAAATTTTAAATAAGGCTCTCCCTCAATGTAGTCCATCTTTGTGTTTAGAGCAGTATGCATGTAAGCACATGGAGATCTGTGAATAAATGCAAAGTATATAGCAAAACATACGCATGTAGAAAGTAATGCATGTATCATAAACATATAAGCATATGTGTGTAAATGAAGTGTGCTTGTCTTACAAATGCATGTTTATGTAGATGCACACATTTATAATGTGATTCATGTAGCACACACACATAGATGCACACACTGTAAACACGAAATAGATACCGAATTCAGTTGAGTCTCATTATTTGCAGATTTTGTGTTTGTGAATTTACCTATGTGTAAAATATATGTGTAAACCCCCCCCAATCACTTTCATGGTCATTTGCAGACATGCACAGAGCAGCAAAAAATTTTAATTGCCTGACCCTCGTGTGCCTAACGGAGGCAGAACAAGGAACACCCTGTCTTCCTTTTGCAGCTCTTACACTGTAATTAAGTGTCCTTTTTTGTTGTCTGTTTAGTGCTACGTGTTTTGCATTTGTATGCTTTTGGTCGGTGATTTTGCTAATGAACGTGGCCCCGGAGTGTAGTATTAAGATGCTGGGCAGTGTTCCTGAGCGCAAGAAGGCGGTGATACAACTTACGGAGAAAATATGTGTCAGATAAACTTTGTTTAGGCTTGAGTGATCATGCAGTTTATGATGAATTCAGTGTTAATAAATCAGCAATATATATTAAATAAAGTATCTTTAAACAGAAACACACATTAAAAAGTTATGTATTGATTGGTTGATGAAGAAGTTGTGGCCAGAGGTTCTCAGGGATCTAAGCTTGCATTTCCTCCAGGACCAACAATTCAGACTTCACCAAGTCAGTGTTCCCATGACTTTGTGGAGCATAACTGTCATAAATAATGAGAATACACTCTCTATATTAAACATACACACACACACAGTAATTTTCATAAGTGAATTTTGTTTACCATAACACCACTTTATTGTCTTAACAGCTTTAAATGCAACACCAACAGCTGAGGAGATTGAAGAAAGAGATCAATTATTTCGCCCAATTCCAAGTAAGAACAAAATACTTCAGTTAAATGGCGTAAGTGCCAGCACACGTTTCAGTGTGTGACTTCACTGCGTGGAGATACTGTTTTCCCTAATGACTTGGAATGTATGTAAAAGGGTAGCGTGGTAGCTAACATTATCTCAGTGAGGACATGTGCTGTTTTAAAGAGGTCCCTAAGCATTATTCTCCAAGTCGCCATATATGCCGAGGGATGTTTTCATTTTCTGGTTTTGTGACTTCTATTCCTGAAACAGAGAAACCAAACAGAGGAGTAGGCAAGTGAATCATATCTAGAACACAGTGTTTTTAATTGATAGACTCTGTTTTCTGAGCAGTTTTAGGATTATAGAATAAAATGAGCAGAAAGTACAGAGAGCTCTCCTGCATTCCCCCAACTCGGTTTCTCCTATCGTTCTCAGCTTGCGTTTAGTACAGGTTTTACAATGGATGAGCTAACGTCAATGTTAGTATTAATTAAAGTGCGTAGTTTACATTAGGGTCCACTCCTTGTGTTGCACAGGTCTGTACATTTTGACAACTGCATAATCTTGTGTCCACCAACACGATCGTAGAATCATTTCACTGCACTAAAAATCTCTTCTGCTCCACCATCCGCCCCTTTGTCCTTAAATCCGGAACAACCACTGATCCTTCCACCACCACCATAGTTTCGCCTTTTCCAGAATGTTATATAGTTGGAAACATAAAGTACATAGACTCAGCCTGGTTTCTTTTGCTCAGTAATATGCATTTAAGATTCCTCTAAGTATTTTCGTGACCTGATGGCTCATTTCTTTTTATCACTGAATAACATTTCCTTGTGTGGATATACCCATGTATCCATTCGCCTACTGGAGGACATCTTGATTACTTCCAATTTTTGGCAATAATGAATAAAGCTGCTATAAACATTCATATGTAGGTCTTTGTGTGGACCTAAAGTTTCAACTCTTCTGGGTAAATATCAAGAATTGTGATAGGTGGATTGTGTGGTAAAACTATGTTTAGCTTTGTAAGAAATTACCAAACTGACTTCTAAAGTGGCGGTACCATTTTGTATTTCCACCAGCAATGAATGAGAGAATTCCTGCTGCTAAATGTAGTGTTTTGTTTTGTTTTGTTTGTAATTTTCATGCATGCATTAGTTATATTTATGTGAGTAAAAGAATTGATTTCAATATAAAATTTCATGAAAAGACAATATACTAATTTCCCCCAAACCTCTGTCCTACAAATAAACTATTGGGGAAAAAACAGCATCTGATGGTACATCTCATCTAAGGCCCGACATCTCTATTCTGCATTGGATTATTTGACAAATACAACCATTTGCCTTGCAGGGTTTTAAAAATATCATGTGAGGCTTTGTTTAGAAAAGTTACATGTAGGAATGACTAATACTGTGTTACCTTAGAAATATTTTGTCTTTCCAAGTAATTAAATTGAACATGATTAATTTTTTATCACGTATGGAGCACATATTACACATGTCAGGTGCTTTATATACATTATTATGTCAGTCCTCCATGAAGTTGGGATTATCCCCATTTTATAGATGAAGGAACTGAAGCTTAGAAAAACTGCCCAAGGTTGTAATTAGCTTTCTCATCTTTTCCAGTGGTGGGGAATTCCAAACCTTCTCTAGTTTTGACCATGATCTAGAAAAACAAAATGTACTACAAGCTCACCTCTTTATAAAAACCCTTTGAAGGAGCAGCAGAGCAATTCAAGAACACAGCCCCTCCTAACATAATGTGATTATTCCCCAAAGAATCTGCCTTAAAGTCAACAATCACTGACAGCTGTATCCATTTCACTCTTCATGGTCTAAGATCACCCTTTGACAATTATGGAATCAGGGAATACACACATGCAAATTCTGCCACTGCTTATCACCAAAACATCATAACCTAGAAAATAATGAAAACTTTGGAACTTTTGGATGGGAGAAAGTTGGGGCAAGAGAGAAAAATCAACACAGTTATTTCAAGTCACCATTAAATGTCTATTAAGTCAGACATAAATTCAGAAAAATGCAAAGTGTGGCAGTAAAGATGTATTTTCATTAATAGATTTAGTAAAAAGAACTTCGACATCTCTGGATCTGGACATGATTTTTTATTGTCTAACTTACTTTAGAAGTTTAAAAAAAATTTTAGCTTTATTTAAGTTTTATTTATTTATTTAAAATTAAGTTTTAGTTTTATTATCTAACTTTTTTAACATCAAATACACTAGGTGTGGTCTCAGTAACAGAATGACAAATGAAGTTCTTAAATTTCATGGAGAGAACATCTGGTACACCATCCTTTTAGCATCAAAGTCAATGAGGGCCCCAAGAGTAAAAGGGTATCTTTCCCTTCTGAAGGACAAGGCCCTGGTGTGTAAGTTCATCACATTTTTTAATAGTCATCTCTTGTGTCTTGAAATGGTCTTTATCAGTCAGGGAGGAAGATGGCTATAGATATATTTGAGCATCTGGTAACCTGGGTTTGAAACCAGATTTTGCCCTTCATTCGTTATGTGAGATAAGCGAATTCATAAACTTCTCTGATCCTGTGAAATGGAGCTAAGAACAGCTTCCCCTGGAGGACTGTGGCAGTTCAACAAAACAAGTGAAGAGTACTTCGCCCTAGGGAGTAGCCCACAGTCGTCTTTGCGTTGCATGAGGCAAGTGAGGGTGCACAGTGATACCCTGGATGGTGAAGGCTTCTCTTCAGTTGCTTTGCTCTCTTTACTCGTCCAGGAAGACATGCTGGAAACAGTCACTCTTTTCCATTGCACTTTCTTTCTTTCCTCTCAGGGTCTGATTGGAATGCCACAAGTGAAGACACCCTGACCAAGCTACAGGAAATCAAGTTAAAATTAATGCTGGGCATCTCATTGATGACCCTCTTCCTTTTTGTTATCCTCTTGGCAGTCTGTAGTGCCATGCTGTACAAAGTGAAGACAATTAAGTAAGTCTGCAGACCTCTGGAGTCTTTGGAATGTGCACGATGTGAAGCTGTCACCCTCTCTCTTTAGCAAATTGTTCAGGAAATGTGGCTCCCAAATGTATCTATAAGATCTCAAGTTAAACTCCAGTTCCCCTATTCAGAAAGGAGCATGGGGCTGTCTGGAGAATTTTCCCCCAGTGTATTAGTCATCTAGAGATAAAAGTAATATTCGTCAATTGGAAAGGCTATAGAAAATCTAGATATGTATTCTTTTTTGCTAGCCTTGGATCAAAAGGGCTATGAACTCTGTTCTAAACAGCACATCTGCTTAAGGTCTAACATTTTTCATTTATTTATATGGTGTTATACGAAGTAATTGGACAGAATTAATGTGTTATTTCAATTTTTGTGATGCTTTTCTAAATTGAGTTGAGCTGCAAATGTATGTAACGAAAAATAATTCTTGATACATGTTTTCTTTTTCAGTTATAAAAATAGATGTCAGACTGAATACACCGTCAACCCAGAGCTGGCAACTCTGTCTTATTTTCATCCATCAGAAGGCATATCAGACACATCTTTCTCTAAGAGTGCTGAGAGCAGTACATTTTGGGGCACCACTTCTTCAGAACTGAAAAAAACAGACACAGTGTCAAAATCTAGAACAACGGACATTGTTTCCACAGCCTCAGATGAGACAGGCGGGAATGAGGAGTCAGATTTAATTCAGAGTGAGGAGCCAAGTGAAGAAACACCCACTGATGAATAGACTTGAAGTTTTTGTCAGAAAAGAAGTTTCTTTGTGATTTCACTAACCTCATGATTTGGGAACTGCTGAGAAACTTAAATTTTCTGGTGTCCGAAAAGGAGGACATATTCAATAAAATTATCTCAGCCATAAAAATTATACAATGGAAAAAAATACAAGAAAATAATTTAAGGTGTGGAAAACTCATTCAGTAAAAATAATCCTGGACAGTGACTTATGAAATTTATTTACTCTAGGCTGATTAGCTTTAAGATGAAGACATTTAGGTATCTATCTTATCTGGGGACATTTGGGAAACTTTCATGATAATCAGCACTACCTACATCCCTCCCCCTCACCAAAGCAAAAAGAACACACTTGTTTGTGTTTTACTGCTGAAACAGTTGTGCCCTATGAAGAAATGAAACTAAATTAGTACTAGAGACTCCTAGCATTCTTTTTAATTTTTGCCACTTTAAAATTTTTATTTAAATTCTATTAATATATCATTAGTTTCAGAAGTAGAGTTCAGTGATTCATCAGTCGCCCATGATACCAGGACACATTACATCACGTTCCCGCCTCCCATCAGCCACTTCCCCATCTTCCCGCCCACCATCCCTTCAGCAAACCTCAGTTTGTTTCCTATAGTTGAGTCACCTACGGTTTTTCTCCCTCTCTGATTTCGTCTTGTTTTTTTCTCCCTTCCCTGTGATCCGGTGTTTTTTTAAAATTCCACCTATGAATGAAATCATTTAATTGGCTTTCTCTGATGTATCTCGCTTAGCATAATACCCTCTAGCTCCATCCATGTCCTTGTAAGTGGGAAGATTTTTTTTTATGGCTGAGTAATATTCCACTGTATATACACCATATCTTTATTCAATCATCTGTCCATGGACATCTGGGCTCTTTCCATCAGTTAGCTATTGTGGACATCACTGCTACAAACATTGGGGTGCTGCTCCCCTTTGGATCACTACAAGCCTCTTAGCATTCTTGTTTAAAAGTCGAGTGATCAATCACTTATGAGGCCGTCCATTCCAGAAGTATGTCAATTTCCAAAGAAGACCAATGGAATATGGATATCGTTTCCCTTTGAGGTATTAGTTTCAACTGGAAGGATTTGGGGAACATGCGTCAGATCTTTTGTGGATATGTGTGGAGCTGGGGGGAGGGTGTGAATTTAGGTTTTATTGTCTTCCTAAATTCTCACCTACTTTATGCTCCACAGTTTGGTACGTCACACTGAAAGTCACTCTTATTTCACAGATCAAGAAATGAAAACTCAGGTAAATCAGATAGGCTGCCTAAGATCACCTGCTGGAGAAGCTAAGATGTGCTTCCAAAACGAGGTCTCTCTGTGATCCATGAAGGTTACTAGTCAAATATAACAGAAGTCAAAGGTGGTTGTTAGGAGCAAGCTAGGCTCCACATAGGGCAGGAGGTTCCTTAGGGGTCCTTTTAGCTCTTGGGAAATTGTTTTCCCTACCTCGGCGTAGGTCCCTACAAACCTTCCCTGCGGAGGAGGAAAGAGTCTGTTCGTACTCACCAGCCAGCCGCTCCCCGCCAACCCCCGCCCCAACCATTCTCAGTCATTTCCGCCCTAAATCCAGCCCCCATCTCACCATTGGTTGGGAAAGCTCTGCCCTTGAGGCGCTACGGATCATATCAGACTGACGCTCCAGGGGAAAGCAGTGGCCCGGCGGCTCTCCCCAGCTCTTGCTCTCCGTGGGCAGAGCTCTTGAGCCAGTGGGGGTGACCTTGTGCAGTGGCCCAAGCTACCCTCAGTGGGTTACTTTTGCCATTTTCCATGCCCTCTTGACGACGCCGGGGGTCTGGGCCAGCGTTTGTATTGCCAGCTGGGGCGCCAGGACATGCGGTGGGAACTGAGTGAGGCAGAGGGTTGCTGCTGCCTGGAAGCAGGTGCGGGGGAGCCACGTTGAATCCACGGGTGAGAAAGAGCGTGTGGAGGGACCATCAGGTGGGCTTGAGGAGGGCTTGACTATCAACCATTCCCACCTGTTTTCTCCACCCACCCTTGAGAGGGGCCGAGGATTTCCTTGATCAGAAGTCAAGTCAGGATTCAATAACCCAACTTCTCTTCAGTGCTTAACAAGTATTATAGAGCAAGAGAAAGTTAATCACTATAGCATTACTATGGCTAAAATGCCTGAAGAGATGTTAACATATTTTTTAGAAATTGACTTCTCATCAGTGGGGTTAGCTTGCAGATACCATGTAACGTGCAGTCAAGTTGCGGGGGGGGGGGGGGGGGCATGAAAAAAACCAGGTAGTCCTTACTGTATCCACCTCCTTCTCCCCACTTCCTAGTCTAGAAGCGAGAAGAGGGTCATACAGCCCGGGGTGGGGTGGGATGGGGTGGGGGGGCGGGGGCGGGGGGAGGGATGCTTCTGATTTGTCCCTTAACTGACCAAACCTGCATTTCCTGAGCAGATTCTCTGGGTGTTTCTCCCTGAAAGGCATTTAAAAAAAACAAAAAACAAACAAAACCTGATTTTTAACTAACCTATCTCCCTGACATTCTGAAACACCCTCTTCCTTTCTCCGGTGCAGATCCTCCGCCTGTTCCTCAGCCCTCAGAGAGGGACTTTAATCTATTTTTCTCCACCTTTGCTATTTAAGGGCAGTTCCTACAGAGTGGCTATTACAGACCAGAGAAAAAAACAGTGCTTATATTAGGAAGAGGAACCAAGTTCTCCCAGAGTCCTCAAGAGTAAATCTCCCCAGCATCACACACCCAGGATCAGGAGCCTTAAGTGCCAACCTTTATTCCCTCTTTTTTCATCCCTCCCGTGGAAAGTATGTTCTGAGATCTGAGCACAGTAAGGATGCTCTGGGGGTCCTAACTAGGAATGTGTTTCTCAGACCTTTTGGGTGGTCGCAAGATCCTGAAACCTGGAGGAGGTGGGGCAGTGATGTTGGGGGAAGATAGAGTGGGCTGGCTCCCTTAAAAACCTCTTTTCCATATAAAGAATCATGTCATCTGCGAAGAGAGAGAGTTTGACTTCTTCATTGCCAATTTGGATACCTTTTATTTCTCTTTGTTGTCTGGTTGCTGTTGCTAGGACTTCTAATACTATGTTGAACAAGAGTGGTGAGAGGGGGCATCCTTGTTGTGTTCCTGATCTCAACGGGAAGGCTGCAAGTTTTTAACCATTGAGGATGATATTTGCTGTGGGTCGTTCATAGATCGATTTTATGAAGTTCAGGAATGTTCCCTCTATCCCTATACTTTGAAGCGTTTTAATCAGGAATGGATGCAAGATTTTGTCAAATGCATTTTCTGCATCAATTGAGAGAACCATGTGGTTCTTCTCTCTTCTCTTATTAATTTGTTCTGTCACATTGATTTGCGAATGTTGAACCATCCTTGTAGCCCAGGAATGAATCCCACCTGGTCATGGTGGATAATCTTTTTAATGTGCTGTTGGATCCTGTTTGCTAGGATCTTGTTGAGAATCTTAGCATCTATATTCATCAGTGATATTGGTCTGAAATTCTCCTTTTTGGTAGGGTCTTTGCCTGGTTTGGGGATCAAGGTAATGCTGGCTTCATAGAAAGAGTCTGGAAATCTGAGGGTTTTGAAGGGGTGGGGGGTGGGAGGTTGGGGGAACCAGGTGGTGGGTATTGGAGAGGACACGGATTGCATAGAGCACTGGGTGTGGTGCAAAAACAATGAATACCATTATGCTGAAAATAAATTAAAACACATAAATAAAAATAAATTAAAACAAAAACAAAAACAAAAACCAAAAAAACCTCTTTTCCCCGGCTGGGAGAAGAGAACACCTCTACCCCAGTAAGGGAGAGCTGTGCATACCCACCTGAGGCTCCACCAGCAGGGTGTATGGGGCGGGGCCAAAGTCAGGTGGTCCGGGGGAGGGCTGGGGAGCGGTGATGGCCCAGCTTGCGGTCTCTCTGCTGTGGACCTGCAGATGCCCAAGCGTGGGATCCTAAAAAGGCGAGCCCAGGTTTGGTGGCTTTGATGGATGTGCGTGGACTTGTGTGGTCCAATCCTCCCTCCTTGACACCATCCCCAATGTGGAGTTATTACAGGGGTTTGCTCTGCTCTGGTGACAGAAGGTGGGGTAGGACCCTGGTTGGAGCAAAAAGTATTTAGGGTCCAGAGGAGCTCCTCAGTCACTTCTACCTTGAGCAAAGATTGTGACGCCTGCCTTCAAACTTCAAAATTAGCCCCCTAAGTGTAGCTTCTGATAGGAAAAAGTTTTTTTTTTTTTTTCTTAAAAACTGGTGACATGAACGGAAAGTATAATCCCTCTTCTTTCCTTTTTTTTCCAGTAGAGTCCCCAAAGCAGTGCCGAAGACCCCTTCCTGAATCAAGGAATAAATAAATAAAACCCAGCTTAAGCTAAAATGCAGTTCTGGCTGGCTATCCAGAGTTTAGTCCCCTGTCCAAGTTTATTTAAAGGGAAATTCGATCCAGGCGTATGTTTGGATCCTAGGATAATTTTCATTCTTGCGCTTGCTTTTTTGCCTTCTCCTTCCTCCACTCAAATGCCACATACTTCTTTAACACATTGTTTTAGATTTCAACAGAGTTAATTTTTAATAGGAAGCCAAAGGTTACTGAGCCAAGAGAGTGCTCATTGTGTTAAGAAGAAGCATGTGTGTGTTACCAAAGCATGGGGGTTATCTAAAATAAATGCAGAGTTTCAAAAATTGGGATCACATTTTAAATCTGAAATCTCTTGCTTGAGAGAAGAGAGAGTTGTATAAATTACCTCTTAAATGATACAGGAAAATGTATCTTGGAAAGAGGAAAGAAACTTGTGATTTCCTTAGTTAAAAGTCAGGAAGGAGATGCCGGGGTTGTGAACAGCTGTTACAGCAAGCCTTATCTCTTGTAACTGTCCTGGTTTTCCCTCAGGAGTGTGAATCTAAAACTGCACTGGAGGTTTGTTGTATTGACTGATTTTTTTTTTTATAAGTTTTTTTTTAAGTTGTTGTTGTTTTTTAGGGCTGCCTGGGTGACTCAGTCCGTTGGGCCGCTGCCTTCAGCTCAGGTCATGATCCTGGGGTTCTGGGATTGAGACCTGCATTGGGCTCCTTGCTCGGTGGGGAGCCTACTTCTCTCTCTGCCTCTGCCTGCACTCTGCTTGCTTGTGTTCTCTCTCTCTCTCTGACAAAGTTTTTTTTTTTTTTTTTTTTTAATGATATATGCTGGGGGGGAGCATATTTTATGTTTGAGGCAATCATTAGATCACCAAGGACCTCAATGAGAATTTTGAGGCCCACTGAATTTAGAAAAGACTGGTGCTTTAAATAACTTATAACCAAGATGTATTGGTGTATGAAACTATGTGCAATTCTGTGTAAGTCGCATTCAGCTATTGGAACTCTTTTTAAATTGTCACTGGTTGGTAAATAATGAGGTGAATGGGGTATATCCAAACTGTATCACATTTGACACAGTTTAATAATGATGTGTAAACCTGGCCTGACCCGCTGATATATAGTCACTCTAGCAATGAGGCATGGATGTTATTTAATCAGACATGGGCTTGATGTTTGAAAGACTTGGAGAGCTAGTCCTTGACTTCTCATTCTGCTTCTAAGAACCCATCAGTTGGTAAACAACCCCTTGTGTTAATGGCTGGGTTTGGAGGAATTAATGTCCTTCTGATAGTAAACTACTTGTCCACGATCTTTGGAGTCTGCATTTCTTCTGAGGTGATTTTTAAAGATACAACTCCTCTTCCATTGACAAAACTAGGCACAACTATGGAAGAACTGGAAAGGCTCAACAAAGAACTCGAATCTGTCAAGACTGAGGTTAAAGAAAAGCAGAAGAGGCTCTCCAAGTTTACTTTAACACTTGAACTACCACAAAGCCACATTGCCTCTTTGAGTGACACAAATTTGAGGCAAGATTTTCTTGAATATAATAGCCTACTTCCAAAGGAGAAGTGGGATGAACTATCAAAGAACAGAGAGTCAGCCTAGAAAGTATGTGCTGGACCACAAATGTCCAGCAACAGATCTTGAATATGACCCCTTGCTCAATTATTCTGCAGGGCTGCTTGGCACGTCGAAAGCAAGGCAGGACAGGACGGATACACCACCTCTGCCACTTGAAAAAATATGTGGGGAGGGACGCCTGGGTGGCTCAGTTGGTTAAGCAGCTGCCTTCGGCTCACGTCATGATCCCAGGGTCCTGGGATCGAGTCCCACATCGGGCTCCTTGCTCGGCAGGGAGCCTGCTTCTCCCTCTGCCTCTGCCTGCCTCTTTGTCTGCCTGTGCTCGCTTGCTTTCTCTCCCTCTGTCTCTGACAAATAAATAAATAAAATCTTTAAAAAAAAAATGTGGGGGAAAATGGCCACAAGTCCCAGGAGAGCCAAAGACCTTATGTCTTTCCAATAAGAATTACAATACATCTTCAAGAATCTGATGAAGACAACCTTGTAATGGATGTACCTCCAGTCATGCCTATTTCTAAAAAGGCTAAACCTTGGAGTGGCTTCAAGTATCCGGATATGGATGAAAGGTTACATATAGTGTCCTCAGAGGAGAGAAATCATCAAATTAGTGACAAAGAAGTGGAAAAACTAGAGAAAACCCAACTAACCACACAAAGGATGACTGTAACAATTTAGAACTACCAAAATGGCTCATTCAAGGCTCACTAGATGTTAGAAGTAATTTGTATGGTGTTAAAAACCCCATTTCTAAGATGGGAAGTTTTGGTGGTGAAAAAAACTACGCCTGTGTTTCAGAAGAAAGCATACATTGTGCACCTCTCAGTGACAAAGAAATGCAGAACAGAATTTGTAATGAGAGTTATCCACAAGCAAAAAATACATAAAAACAATTTATGATACTCAAAATGAGGGAAGTCAGTGTCCGTATTCAAGCCAGCCCCCAATCTTTTCCTCAGGTGAGCATGCCAAAGACGAAGGGCTGAGAAGACAAGACCGTAGTCCAGACTGCACTACTTCTGAAGACAGCAAATTAGTCAAATTTGATTTTTGATAAGGAGCAAACTGGAGAGGACATTCCCTCTGATTTGGGTGACCCTATGAAGGAATGTCTTTAAATTTTCCCTGAGGTCATGGGAAGTGAAGCTTGTAGAGAGATTACTAAACAGGTCAGTCAGTTTTGTTTTGTTTTTTTAAAATCCTTTTCCGACATTTTAAGGAATTTCCCTTAAATTCATACTCTCTGCTGAACTCTGTAGAAATATGTATTATATAATATGTACATAAAATATATTCTAATGCTTGTGATGAGTAATACATTGGCAAGGCAAAAACCTTGATAATTAGCCAGATATAGTGTCTTGCAGACATGATAGATTCCAGAGGCCATCGTAGTACATACAGCAACTTATAGTTGATTTCCCAACTTAGAGAAATATTCTGTAGTACTCTATGCATGTCAAATGGTTCAGATAATTTTTTTTGTGAATTATTTCTTAATAAATTGCCCATATTTTGTAGCTTAGAGTCCTGTGGCTCTTCAGGAAAAAAAATGATAGATTTGCTTTTACTCGGCTGAAATTGGATAATTCCCATCTTTTTCCCACTAGGCTTCAGGAAAGCAAATGGAATTAGAGATGTTATAATACCAAAACATTTCTGGACCCTTCCCCCCCAAAAATTCTGCACATTGCCAAGTTTGATGTGAGTTATTTAGTTCCTCTCTTGTGGGACACCTACAAAGTGCAAGCCTTGTCATTTTGAGCTTTAAGCATGTTCCATTACTACCGTCCTGTTATCCACCTGGGGGCACAAGTGGACACTCAGTTGATTCCTTACTTGTAAGCATTGTCTCCACCCTTCATTTTCTTCCCATTATCTAACATTTTCATTAAAAGCAGGTAGGTTAATGCATAGCTTTTGAACTATAAATTGCCATGATCAATCCTCATTATTTCTAGATTCTGGATTTGTGAATTCCCTACTCATTGAAGTTAATTTGTAACCTTAAAATCAAGACTTGTGTTTATGTGGTCCTTTGTCGGCCTTCATAATGGCAAAAAACAAAAACCAACCACACAAAAAAAAACCCAAACCCAAAACTGCCTCACGTGCACACTCCCAGCTAATACTGAACAATACTGCCTTCTTGTTTCGGCTCTCCTACCGTTAATGCATGTCCTTTTCTCAATCTGTTTAGTGCCACGGGCTTTGCATTTTTGTGGTATTTGTTGGTGATTTTGCTGATTAAAATGGCCCCCAAGTATAGGGTTGTCTGATGTTGCTGAGATCAAGAGGCCCATGATGTGCCTCACAAAGGCAGTGTGAGTTCCAGTGCTTGTCAACCACAAGTTCGAGATTCATGAATCAGCAATACATGCTAAGTAAAGAATCTCTAAACAGAAACACATCAAACAAGGTGAGGTTATTGACTGGTTGACAGAAATGTGACCGGAGACACTCCTGAACCCACCTCCATTTGCCCTAGGAGCCCTGGTTCAGGATTCACTGGTTAGCTGTTTGTGGGACTCTGTAGGACCCTGAGTGCTGTGAATAAGGGGCATGGACGGTAGATTTTCAAAGTCCTTTAAACGTCTTGTAATACTGTATGTGCTGAAGTCCTTTGATGGCATTTTCAGAAGTTAAGGAGGCACTTCTCTGAGTAGTATTTCTTTACCGCTTTGGGGTTAAAAAGTGACATTTAACAAACTCCATCTCTCCGCTCTATTCTCTGTTACTTGTTCTTGGGACACGTTGACGGCAGAATGTTATGCATGACATAAATAGAGTTTATGCTTCCAAGTCCCAAATGAGAACCTGGATTCTGGTTCTTCACAGAATAGTTAGATGTCCCTGGGCAAGTTATTTAATATCTCTGAGATTCATTTTCTTTATCTGTGAAATGGAGATACAGAGTATCTCTCTCTAAGGGTCAGATATATAGCTACCTACTTAAGTAGTTTTTTTCCCCTTCTCTTTGGAAAAAATTTTTGGGAGCTAACATTATTACCCTTTTATTTTTCCCCCTTAAATTTTTTTTCCTCCACTTAAAATTCTCAGAAATGGAAATAACAAGTCAAAGGAAGATAAGAGTTTTAACATTTTTCAAGTATGTTGCTATATTGCCTTCCAGAAGGGTTGTAACAGTGTGCCGTTCTACAGTTATGTTAAGGTTTTTTCCCCCACAAACCTTCATCAAACATGGGTATTAAATTCTTTTTAAAAAACCTGTCTGGGTGAAATTTTATTTCCTTGTTTTGTATGACATTTCTTTTGTTACTGATCAAGCTGAGCATCTTTTCTGGTGTTGCATTCTCTTGTACGGAATGTTGCTGTAGCGAAGTCTGAGGCTAGTCTGCTGTTTCTGCCTTCATGCATCACCTGATACTTTTGCGTGGTGACCTAAGGAAGTCCTTCATTAAATTCCAGTAACTTTGGTAGTAGGATAGGTCTTCCTGTTAGCTTTTATTTTTAAAAGCTTTTATTTTATTTTTTTATTCACATTTTTACTGCATACAAAGTTTTATTCACATTTTTTAATTCACATTTTTACTACATAAAAGGTTTTATTCACATTTTTTGTTCACATTTTTACTGCATACAAAGTTAAGTGTCATTTTCATAGGAGAATTAATGTGTTCTCTTATTTCAAGAAAATTTTCTTGTATTTTTTGCCTTAAAGGTTCTATTTTCTTCTCAACCTGTTTCTGGGAATACCCCCATTTATGTGTATTGTATTACATGGGGTATTATACATGTAGTCCATTCAAAAAGCTTTTGTGGAGAAAGGGAAAGTGAAATGCTCCATCTTCTCAAATTAAAAAAAATTTTTTTTAAAGATTTTATTTATTTATTTGACAGAGACCACAAGTAGGCAGAGAGGCAGGCAGAGAGAGAGGAAGGGAGGCAGGCTCCCTGCTGAGCAGAGAGCCCAATGCGAGGCTTGATCCCAGGACCCTGAGATCATGACCTGAGCCGAAGGCAGAGGCTTAACCCACTGAGCCACCCAGGTGCCCCACATCTTCTCAAATTTTAAAATCATTTTGGTGCTCTCTAGTTTCCAATCAGTAAAGAGATCCTTAGCCCATTGAGGGAGACTGTTGCCCCACTAATTATTCACCCTGGAATCCTTTGGGCCCCAAAATAGGTGGTGCAGTTAATTTCTGACCTAAACTGGGCAGGCGTCTCTCGCTGCCCTTTCTGATCAAAGGAAAATGGTATTTGCCTGTCCCATCCCTCAGACCTGAAGGAAAGCCTTAGAAGGTATGAGAAAATCAGTTAAGAAATGGAATTTTACCTTTTTTTTTTCTGTTTTTGTTTTGGAATTTTACCTTATTTTAGAAAACATTTCCTGTGAAATCCACATATTACCAATTATAGTTGAGTTGCTGACATGAAGCTTTATGTGAGATTATATGATTGGCATGATACTTTAATAATTTATACTGTTTATCCCTAAATGCTAAGCCATAAAGGTAATATTTTGCAAGCACATCTACGTGGAGTGAATAGCTTTACCAATTGTCTAAATTTGTTCTTTAGCTTATGTTGGGATTAGCTATTGGGATTTTTTGTTTACATTTTGTTTTAAGAATAGTCTGTAAAGGAAGTATTATGAAATCTTGAATTGATCATTAAAATAAACTCTAATCATCTGAGGCTAAGGTGATTAAAACTTACCTTTTTTTTTTCTTATTCATAAAAACTTCTTAGAAAATTTGCTTACGTCAAACAGCCTCCATCTGGATGTCGTTCTGTCAAGGGAAAAGGCAACGCAAAGCCAAACAGATCACACCACATTCCTGTGAAAAGTCTTGCTTCTTTTCCCAGAAAGGTATTATAAATAAGTCTGAAGACCAGAAGTCTATTTCCAACAACCAGCTTTCCTGTCCACATATAGAGCCCCTAGGAAAGTGCTTCTATTCTTTTTTTTTTCCTGGAGATCCCTCCTTCAGAGAAATGCCAGACCCCAGAGAGAAGTTTCAGCTTTTCCTGGTTACTATTTGATACGGCTATTTTCACTTTATAATAGGATTCGTGTCTGCATGTCACATTCAGTTATTTTGTTTATCCTGTTCTTGGAAATATTTGGCGTATTTTTAGACCTAAAACCTCTGTGGCTATGATTCATTTAAGACTCCTAAATTTTTTTCAGAGGAAAGTTTCACACTGAAGTATCCAGTGCATGAAGCATCCAGGGCAGGGCGTCCATTTGTGTGTGCGAGAAGGGGCAGAAGGCAGACCTTCAGGAAATAATGCTATCAGTGATACGGGGATATAAGCTTCCTTCTTTAGTTATTTTTCTCCTATTTGTGGCAGTGACTTTTTTTTTTCTGTATACTAAATATTTTTCAGCAGAAAACTACCCGTCAATTTTTTTTTAAGATTTTATTTATTTATTTGACAGACAGAGATCACAGAGAGGAAGGGAAGCAGGCCCCCTGCTGAGCAGAGAGCCCGATGTGGGACTCGATCCCAGGACCCTGAGATCATGACCTGAGCCGAAGGCAGCGGCTTAACCCACTGAGCCACCCAGGCGCCCTACCCGTCAATTTTGAGGCTTCCTCCCTTCCTAAAACATCTGTGTGCCCTAAGGGGACAACTACAAAGTTTCAGCTTTACCTGGTTGTAACATTTTCCTGAAGTGTAACATTGGCTCTCCTGCCCTCCAAAGTGAGGCAGATTACCTGATTTTAGAGTTCTCATTGTCTCATTGTCTCATTGTTTATAGCTGGAATCATTTTAATACTGAGTAGGCACAAATCCTTCATAAATCGTATTTAAGTCTGAGCATTTTTCTTTGTGTCATGGTAACTGACATGGGGACATATATTTGTTTTAAGAATGGGTAAGTGACAAACTTTCCTATTTGATGAGCAGAGGACCACATGGGAGCTCGAAGATTCCAGTGTGAAAAGGGGGAGTTGGGTGCCCAGGTCAGCTACAGTGGGGCACACACGGGGCACAGCTCTGACTTCACAGTCTGATGGCAGACTTTGATGAGTGCAGGCCATTTTAGGCCTCTTATCATATTTTTTTGTTTGTTTGTTTGTTTGTTTTTTGGGGTTTTTTTTTATTTTTTGTTTTTTTTTTTTATATATTTTATTTATTTATTTGACAGAGAGCACAAGCAGGCAGAGAGGCAGGCAGAGAGAGAGAGGAGGAAGCAGGCTCCCCGCTGAGCAGAGAGCCCGATTCGGGGCTCCATCCCAGGACCCTGAGATCATGACCCGAGCCGAAGGCAGAGGCTTTAACCCACTGAGCCACCCAGGTGCCCCTTTATTTTTTATGTTTTATAAACATATATTTTTATCCCCAGGGGTACAGGTCTGTGAATCGCCAGGTTTACACACTTCACAGCACTCACCATAGCACATACCCTCTCCAATGTCCGTAACCCAGCCACCCTTTCCCCACCCCCCCTCCCCCAAGCAACCCTCAGTTTTTTTTGTGAGATTAAGAGTCACTTATGGATTGCATCATATTTTTTAAAAAAGATTTTGTTTATGTGTTTGTCAGAGAGAGTGAACACAAGCAGGCAGAGAGGCAGGCAGAGGGAGAAGCAGGCTCCCTGCTGAGCAAGCAGCCCAATGCAGGACTCGATCCCAGGACCCCTGGATCATGACCTGAACCGAATGCAACTGCTTAACCAACTGAGCCACCCAGGCATCCTGATCGTTCTATTTTTTAATGAATTTAAAACTTGAAATTATTTTTGAATTTAATGGCTATAGCCGTTACCTGAGAGTTTTACTTCTTTCATACACATAGTAGGAATGTTAAACAGAAACACATGTTTTACATTTCTGTAATCAACAATTCTGTATTGAACAAGATGCTGACATACAAGGTGGCCCAGCAGAAGTGGGCTTTGGTCACGCCAGAGTCGTCTTCCAAAGTCCCTGAGGAAGTGAGACAACGCTGTCAGCCTCTTTGTTGAGAAGTACTTGCGGGTTTATAAAACAGGATGAGGCTCTGAACAAGGTCAGTACTGGATAATAAAGTCTATCGGAAGGTACACACATACTTTGTGACTATTACCTTGGATAAAAAACTCATGGGGCACAATTAGCAAACAATTTAATTTTCTCTTCACTTCTTTTTCGAAACCAGGTTGTGGGCTAGGCCTGATGTGCGTAGAGCTAGAGTGGATTATGCTGCGTGAAATGAGTCCGTCAGAGAAAGACAAATACCATAGGCTCTCATTCATGTGGAATTTAAGAACAAAAGCAGAATGAATACATGGGAAGGGGAAAAGAAAAAGAGGGAAACCATAAGAGACACTTAATGATGGAGAACAAACTGAGGGTTGATGGAGGGTGGGAGGTGGGGGATGGGCTAGATGGGTATTAAAGAGGACACTTCTAGTGACGAGCACGGGGTGTTGTATGTACATAATGAATCACTGAATTCTACCGAAACCAATATTGCACTGTGTGTTCACTAACTAGAATTTAAAATAAATTTTTAATCTACTTTGGCATTAATAGAGCCACTCTAAATATCTTTTACTATTTATAAAGTACTTATTTTTTCTTTTATTTTCAACTGGTTCTGTGAATCTAAAGAGCCTATCTTGGGGTGCCTGGATGGCTCAGTTGGTAAAGCATGCAACACTTGATCCCAGGGTCATGAGTTCAAGCCCCATGTTGGGGGTAGAGATTATTTAAGAAAAAAAAAATCAAAAACTAAAGTGTCTATTTTATAGACAGCATTCAGTAAAGTGTATTTTCCCCAGTTTTTCCATTCTCTCCCTTTTGATTATTTAATCAATTTATATTTAATAGCTAATGACCAGCAAGAGGATTTATATCACTTCTCTGTTAAGCAGATATTTTCTAATGTACCATTTAAATGTCCATGCCAGAGGTGCTTGGGTGACTCAGTCATTAAGCGTCTGGCTTCAGCTCAGGATCCCAGGGTCCTGGGATCAAGCCCCGCACTAGGCTCCTTGCTTCAAGGGAAGCCTGCTTCTCCGTCTCCCACTCCCCCTGCTTGTATCTCCTCTCTCACTGTGTCTCTCTCTGTCAAATAAATAAATAAAAATCTTAAGAAAAAACAAATGTCCATGTCATTTCTTGGGCTAGTTTTTTTAGCTATTGTTTTAGTTTTTGCCCTGAGGATTACAGTTACCATCTTAATTTATAATAATCTACTTCATATTAAAACTACCTTCATACACAGAAATTTCCAGTGTTTCCTAACCCCTCCTTTATACCATTATTACCATGCAGTTATGACATATATTATAAGCCTATCAACAGTTTTATGATTATTGCTTTATACTGTTGTTAAAGTAAAAAAGGATTACAAACACATTTATTCTCTTTTATATTTTCCTATGACGTTATATTTGCCAATATTCTTTACTTCTCATGTGGATTCAAATAACCATCTCGGGTACCTGTTGTTGAGCCCGGACAGTGAATTGTTGATATCAATTTTTATACTTTTTAACCCTAGAAATTCTAAATTTTTTTATTTTATAAATTTCTCTTTATTCATGTTCTCTATGTATCATTTTCTTGTATTATTTAAATGTGGTTTTCTTAATTTTTAAAAAATCTTTATAAAGTCTGCCTATACCTACTAAGTCCAAAATCTGGACTTCCTCAGTGACATTTTCTCTCATGTTTTGTTTGTATGTTTGTTTGTTTTCCTGTATGGGGTATACTTTTTTGTTTCTTTTCATGACTCATAATTTCTTTTGTTGAAAACTGTATGGTTAAACAGTATATTGTAATAACTCTGGTATCAGATACCTTTTTTTGTTGTTGCTAGGTTTTTGTTGTTTTGCTTGTTGCTACCTACTTACTTAGAGACTTTACTGGACTAATTCTGTAGATTTTCTATTACTTTCCGTATATGGCCACCAAGTTCTCTGGTCGTATTGTTTTTTAAGTTCTTTTATTTTTTATTTTAAGGCTGGCTTCAGTGGGGTCACCCTCTGCCAGCGTAACTTACTGGTTAATCAGCGACTGGTTAGAAAATTTTCTTCAGTGCCCTGTCTCTATGTCTTCCTCCCTTTGCCAAGGGGCCCTATGTGAGAAGACATGCCCTAAAACTTAGCACAGTTTGTAGATAGCTTTAGCTTTTACTTCCTGCTTGGGCCCGGTCCTCAGAGAAGAGCCTTGTAAAGACTTCTCTTTTCTCAGGTCTTTCCTGAGCCACCTTTTAAGTCCCAGGAATGTGTCAGAGCTCTTCAAAGTTCTTTATGGTCATCTAGGTCACCAAGATTAAAAAAAAAAAAAAAAAAATCCTGACAGATTCCTGTTATCCAATGGGAAATCATAACATTAGGTAACTGCCTTATTGCCACCCCATTGCTACTGTTTTAATAGCGCCCTGGGAATAGGGTTTCCCCCCGCCATGAGCTGAGTTTAAATCAAATATCCACAAGACCTTGGGAATAGAGACTTTCCAGGGAACTGCTTGTTCAGACAAACTATTGACTGTGCTCTGGGGATGATGCTTCTTGTGTACCTATAAGAGAAGTCTGTCCTCTTTGTTGGCTGGTAACCAGGCTGCCAGCTTTTTACTGCTATGCCACTAAGCTGGGAGGTAGGAAGTGGAGGGTGGGAAAAGTCAAACTAAAATGGTACAGACCCCCCTGTCTTACCAAGGTTCAGTAGTTCTCTTAGATAATTTTCAGTTTGTTCTGTAGCTTTGATTAATTTTCAGAGTTGTGAAATGGTTACTTTTGGTTGTTTTCCCAGTATTTTTATTATTTTAGTGGGACAAGGAGTTCACGAAGATTCTTGTTCTGCCATTCCGGAAGTCTGTCTCCTCCAGGATTCTATATTGGCTAAAGAATAATGGCAAAGCAAAGACAAAAAAGGAGTCTCTTACAGAGAGGTGTTACCCTTTTTTGTTTCAGTTTACTTTTCTATTCTCCCCAACACCACCACCCCCGCGCCCCGACTTCCCATGGCTTTCTCTCTGTGAGGTTTAGTGTAGTGAGAAGAGTCTTGGCTTTGGCATTTGGGCCAACCAGGACTCAGTTACTAGCTCTACAACAGTAAGATACTTACTTTCTCTTGAGCCTCATATATGTTAGTGATGAGGACACCCACATCCACAGAATCACAATGAAGATTGAGGAGATATTTAATGAGTTGATACTAAACCTGCACATACTCAGTGCTCAGTAAAGTATTAATATACTATTTATTATTCTTTTGTTCCCTTTACTTGTTTCTGTCACAAAACATCCATTTGTTTCTCTTTTATTGACCTATGTTAATGTGTCCTGGTATAAAAATAATAATTGCTTATAGTTTTAGAAATGTAACACAAAGATAATACAAGGGAGATCCTGTCTTCCCTTTGCTGTATGATGTTAAGCAAAGTATTTGGCAACTTGAGCCTAGCTTCCTCACCTTTTAGATGAGAATAATAATATATGCCCTTGATACACTATTTATATACACTCTAGGCTTTTTGCAGTGTGCACTCTATACTGCAGTTTTAGTTTATGATGATAAGTATCTAGTTCTTGGATTTGATATATAGGATAAGTTTATTTTTTCCCCCAAAAAACATAAATAGATTGTTTTTTAGGTAAAATGGTTTTTTTTTAAATTTGTGCTGTTTCCCCCATCCCTTGAGTTAAATATTTTGCCATATTTATTTCATTATATCATAAATGACATATATTATCCATAGACTTGAAATTTGGATATTTTTTAATTCCCTTCATGTTCTAGGCTAAAACAGAAGAAAAGGCCATTGATGAATGCTGCAGCAGTAGAAATATGTGTGCGAACATAGCAACAAATACCCTTAAGAAGCTGGACATCAAGGTAATTTCTTTTTAATTAATCAAGTGGTGAGATAAAAACTTGTGAACACCTGATGCTGAACGTGTGTTTTCATTAGCAGGGTTGTTTTAGATACTCAGTGCAGTGTCCTTCTAAAACATTCTGTTAAAATAAGGATGTGCAAGTGGGATTTGGGGTTGAAAATAACAAATTAGATATGAAATTAGACAAAGGACTATAACCTCTTCAAGAGCATTTATCACAGATAGTTAAACTTGGTTTTTAGTTATAAAAGTAACTCATTCCATGTGGAGTAGTATTTCTTAGTTTTTGTTTTGTGTTGTTTTTCCATTATTGTTCCCCTTCAGGTATCTTTTTAGACATCTTTTTTTCTACCCTCCCTCACTCCCAGTCTCCAATAATATTAAGTATCAAGGGATAATATTTTGTTGGATAAAGTTGAGTTTTGGAGAGCCACATATCATTGTAACAGATGTGATTTTTTTTTTAATTCCACAAGAGTCAGTTTTGTTTCCTCAGAGGCAGTACCACCCCCATTGAGAATACATAGCATGAATTCAAATAATACAGAAAAGCATTAAAAAAACCAAACAAACAGGAGCATGTGGGTGGCCAATTAATTGGTCAAGCATCTAGCTCTTTTTTTTTTCCAATTTATTTATTTTCAGAAAAACAGTATTCATTATTTTTTCACCACACCCAGTGCTCCATGCAAGCTGTGCCCTCTATAATACCCACCACCTGGTACCCCAACCTCCCACCCCCCCGCCACTTCAAACCCCTCAGATTGTTTTTCAGAGCCCCTAGTCTCTCATGGTTCACCTCCCCTTCCAATTTACCCAAAAGCACATACCCTCCCCAATGTCCATAACCCTACCCCCCTTCTCCCAACCCCCCTCCCCCCAGCAACCCATAGTTTGTTTCGTGAGATTAAGAGTCACTTATGGTTTGTCTCCCTCCCTATCCCATCTTGTTTCATGGATTCTTCTCCTACCCACTTAAGCCCCCATGTTGCATCACCACTCCCTCATATTAGGGAGATCATATGATAGTTGTCTTTCTCCGCTTGACTTATTTCGCTAAGCATGATACGCTCTAGTTCCATCCATGTTGTCGCAAATGGCAAGATTTCATTTCTTTTGATGGCTGCATAGTATTCCATTGTGTATATATACCACATCTTCTTGATCCATTCATCTGTTGATGGACATCTAGGTTCTTTCCATAGTTTGGTTATTGTGGACATTGCTGCTATAAACATTCGGGTGCACGTGCCCCTTTGGATCACTACGTTTGTATCTTTAGGGTAAATTCCCAGTAGTGCAATTGCTGGGTCATAGGGCAGTTCTATTTTCAACATTTTGAGGAACCTCCATGCTGTTTTCCAGAGGGGTTGCACCAGCTTGCAGTGAATAATCCTTTTAATGTACTGTTTAATCCTATTGGCTAGTATTTTGGTGAGAATTTTTGCGTCTGTGTTCATCAAGGATATTGGTCTATAGCTCTCTTTTATGATGGGATCCTTGTCTGGTTTTGGGATCAAGGTGATGTTGGCCTCATAAAATGAGTCTTGGAGTTTTCCTTCCATTTCTATTTTTTGGAACAGTTTCAGGAGAATAGGAATTAGTTCTTCTTTAAATGTTTGGTAGAATTCCCCCGGGAAGCCGTCTGGCACTGGGATTTTGTTTGTTTGGAGATTTTTAACGACTGTTTCAATCTCCTTACTGGTTATGGGTCTGTTCAGGCTTTCTATTTCTTCCTGGTTCAATTTTGGTAGTTTATATGTTTCTAGGAATGCATCCATTTCTTCCAGATTGTCAAATTTGTTGGCGTAGAGTTGCTCATAGTATGTTCTTATAATAGTTTGTATTTCTTTGGTGTTAGTTGTGATCTCTCCTCTTTCATCCATGATTTTATTTATTTGGGTCCTTTCTCTTTTCTTTTTGATAAGTCTGGCCAGGGGTTTATCAATTTTATTAATTCTTTCAAAGAACCAGCTCCTAGTTTGGTTGATTTGTTCTATTGTTTTTTTTGGTTTCTATTTCATTGATTTCTGCTCTGATCTTTATGATTTCTCTTCTCCTGCTGGGCTTAGGGTTTCTTTCTTGTTCTTTCTCCAGCTCCTTTAGGTGTAGGGTTAGGTTGTGTACCTGAGACCTTTCTTGTTTCTTGAGAAAAGCTTGTACCGCTATAGATTTTCCTCTCAGGACTGCCTTTGTTGTGTCCCACAGATTTTGAACCGTTGTATTTTCATTATCATTTGTTTCCATGATTTTTTTCAATTCTTCTTTAATTTCCCGATTGACCCATTCATTCTTTAGAAGGATGCTGTTTAGTCTCCATGTATTTGGGTTCTTTCCAAACTTCCTCTTGTGGTTGAGCTCTAGCTTCAGAGCATTGTGGTCTGAAAATATGCAGGGAATGATCCCAATCTTTTGATACTGGTTGAGTCCTGATTTAGGACCGAGGATGTGATCTATTCTGGAGAATGTTCCATGTGCACTAGAGAAGAATGTGTATTCTGTTGCTTTGGGATGAAATGTTCTGAATATACCTGTGATGTCCATCTCATCCAGTGTATCATTTAAGGCCTTTATTTCCCTGTTGATCTTTTGTTTGGACGATCTGTCCATTTCGGTGAGGGGAGTGTTAAAGTCCCCTACTATTATTGTATTATTGTTGATGTCTTTCTTTGATTTTGTTATTAATTGGTTTATATAGTTGGCTGCTCCCACGTTGAGGGCATAGATATTTAAAATTGTTAGATCTTCTTGTTGGACAGACCCTTTGAGTATGATATAGTGTCCTTCCTCATCTCTTATTATAGTCTTTGGCTTAAAATCTAATTGATCTGATATAAGGATTGCCACTCCTGCTTTTTTTCTGCTGTCCATTAGCATGGTAAATTCTTTTCCACCCCCTCACTTTAAGTCTGGAGGTGTCTTCGGGTTTAAAATGAGTTTCTTGGAGGCAACATATAGATGGGTTTTGTTTTTTTATCCATTCTGATACCCTGTGTCTTTTGATTGGGGCATTTAGCCCATTAACATTCAGGGTAACTATTGAGAGATATGATTTTAGTGCCATTGTATTACCTGTAAGGTGACTGTTACTGTATATTGTCTCTGTTCCTTTCTGATCTACCACTTGTAGGCTCTCTCTTTGCTTAGAGGACCCCTTTCAGTATTTCCTGTAGAGCTGGTTGGGTGTTTGCAAATTCTTTCAGTTTTTGTTTGTCCTGGAAGCTTTTAATCTCTCCTTCTATTTTCAATGATAGCCTAGCTGGATATAGTATTCTTGGCTGCATGTTTTTCTCGTTTAGTGCTCTGAAAATGTCATGCCAGCTCTTTCTGGCCCGCCAGATAGTGGATAAGTCAGCTGCCAATCTAATACTTTTACCATTGTATGTTACAGACTTCTTTTTCCGGGCTGCTTTCAGGATTTTCTCTTTGTCACTAAGGCTTGTAAATTTTACTATTAGGTGACGGGGTGTGGGCCTATTCTTATTGATTTTGCGGGGTGTTCTCTGAACCTCCTGAATTTTGATGCTCGTTCCCTTTGCCATATTGGGGAAATTCTCCCCAATAATTCTCTCCAGTATACCTTCTGCTCCCCTCTCTCTTTCTTCTTCTTCTGGAATCCCAATTATTCTAATGTTGTTTCGTCTTATGGTGTCACTTCTCTCTTGAATTCTCCCCTCATGGTCCAGTAGCTGTTTGTCCCTCTTTTGCTCAGCTTCTTTATTCTCTGTCATTTGGTCTTCTAGATCGCTAATTCTTTCTTCTGCCTCATTTATCCTAGCAGTGAGAGCCTCCATTTTGATTGAACCTCATTAATAGTTTTTTTTATTTCAACTTGGTTAGATTTTAGTTCTTTTATTTCTCCAGAAAGGGCTTTTATATCTCTGGAGAGGGTTTCTCTAATATCTTCCATGCCTTTTTCAAGCCCGGTTTTTTCAAAACCTTGAGAATTGTCATTTTGAACTCTAGATCTGACATATTACCAATGTCTGTATTGATTAGGTCCCTAGCCTTCGGTACTGCCTCTTGTTCTTTTTTTTGTTGTGAATTTTTCCGCCTTGTCATTTTGTCCAGCTAAGAGTATATGAAGGAGCAAGTAAAATACTAAAAGGGTGGCAACAATCCCAGGAAAATATGCTTTAACCAAATCAGAAGAGATACCAAATCGTGAGGGGGGATTTCTCCCCCCTCACGATTGGGTGAGGGATCTCCTCTGATTGGGATCTCCTCTGATTGGGATCTCCCAATCTCTTCTGATTGGGATCTCTTCTGATTTGGGGATAAAAAGAGGTTCAAAAAGAAAGAAAAAAAAGAATTAAAAAAAGAGATTGAATAAAAATTCAATCAAGAATTTAAAAAAGAATTAAAAAAAGATTGAAGAGATTGGGATCTCTTCTGATTTGGGGATAAAAAGAGGTTCAAAAATAAAGAAAGAAAAAAAAAAGAAAAAGAATTAAAAAAAGAAAACGAATAAAGAAAAGTATAAAAAAGAAATATATATATATATATAAGATAAACTAGTTTAAAAAACGTTAAAAAAGAAAAGGGTAAAAGTTAAAAAAAATTTTAGCAGAAGAAGAGAAAAAAAATGAAAAAGAAAAAAATTAACTGCAAGACTAAAAAATCACAGGGAGAAAGCCATGAGTTCTGTGGTTTGTTTTCTCCTCCTCTGGAATTCTGCTGCTCTCTCCTTGGTATTGAAACTGCACTCCTTGGTAGGTGAACTTGGTCTGCCTGGATTTCTTGTTGATTTTCTGGGGGAGGGGCCTGGTGTAGTGATTCTCAAGTGTCTTTGCCTCAGGCGGAATTGCACCGCCCTTACCAGGGGCCGGGCTGACTGATCCGCTCTGCTTTGCTTTCAGGAGCTTTTGTTCCCTGAGCGCTTTCCGTAGAGTTCCGGAGGACGGGAATACAAATGGCGGCCTCCTGGTCTCCGGCCGGAGGAGCCGAGAGCCCGGGGCCCCGCTCCCCAGTGCGTCCTCAGCGAACAGCTCCTAGTAACTCGCGTCTGCCTGACCTCCCGCCGCGCTCCGAGCTCACCGAGCCTGCGACCGGTTCAAGGGTTCAAGGCAACACCGAGCTGTGAGCTTACTGTCGGCTCTGTCTCTGTAGCCGGTTTTCCCGTTCCAATACCCGCAAGCTCTGCGACACTCAGACACCCCCGATCCTTCTGTGACCCTGCGGGACCTGAGGTCACGCCGACCCTGCGTGGGCTTCGCTCCGGTTTAGCCTCCGGAGCGATGTCCCTCAGCGGAACAGACTTTTAAAAGTCCTGATTTTGTGCTCCGTTGCTCCGCCGCTTGCTGGGAGCCGGCCCCTCCCCCCGGGGTCTATCTTCCCGTCCCTTTGGATTCACTTCTCCGCCAGTCCTACCTTTCAGAAAGTGGTTGTTTTTCTGTTTCTAGAATTGCTATTCTTCTTCTCTTCGATCTGCCGATGGATTTGCAGGTGTTTGCAATCTTTAGGTAAGCTCTCTAGCCGATCTCCTGCTAGCTGAGGTAGTCTCAGCCTGCTACTTCTCCGCCATCTTGACTCCTCCTTTCAAGCATCCAACTCTTGATTTTGGCTCAGTTTATGATCTTAGGGTCACAAGATTGAGCCCCCTTTGGGCTCCAGGCTGGGGTAGAGCTTGCTTTAGAGTCTCTCTCTCCCTCTCTCTCTGCCCCTCCCCCACTCCAATGCATGCACTCTCTCTCTTTAAAAAAAAAAAAAAATACAGCCAGACAACCTTCTTCAAAATCTTCTACATAGACCCTCTATAATGAATGCAGAAATATATTTTAATGACTTATGAATACAATCATTTTATGTATGGTCTAACTTTTTTCACTGAGTAAGGTATCACAGAATCTCTAGTCAGTTAATCTACAATCTGTGTTAACATCTACATCTGTTATCCTACTTTTTAATGACTATGGGTAGTAGATTGTATAGAACCTATAATATTGATATTCCATTGTGTGGAATGTTTAATACAAATGAAATAGACACATCTGAGTATTTAGGTTGATTAGATGTCTTTTCCTGCCATAAATTCTGTGATTAATGGAATGCGAAATCTAACATTTCCTCATACTAAAGCAGGTACATCCTTAGCATAAATGCCTGTGCACAGAGTAGCTAGCAGAAAGGGTCTGCATGTTTAAAATTGGTAAATACTGCAAATGCCTCCAGAAAACATTTGCCCTTTACATCTTCAACCAAAAAGATAGGAGTATATGTATTTGTCCCCACACCTTGCAAAAGTTAATCATTTATCCTATTCAGAGTGTGAAAGTACAGGCCACAAATGAAGTTATTTTAGTCTTTTTTAAGTTATTACTATGAAGACCTTCCTTTTCCTCTCACTTTTTAATTTCCCTTTTTGCATCCTTCTCCTCCCTCTTGTTGGCCCATTCATCTGCAACAACTTTTTGCGTCTCTTTTTTTAATGCATTGCAGATGTTTTCCTCAGTTTGTCACTTGTACTTCAGCCTTATTTACGAAGTTTTTAATAATATAGAAGGTATTTTCTTTTATGGTTTCTGGGTTTTGTGTTATGCTTAGAGAGGCTATTCTAATTTCAAGAATATAAAAACTGTTTATAATTTCTTTATAATGTTTTAAAAACATACAGCACTACAAGTAGACTTAACATGCATTAAGATATACAAAGTCACATGAACAGATGTTTCTTGAAGACCTACAGATGGCCAACAGATATGTGAAAAGATGTTCAACATCACTCATCAGGGAAATGAAAAACAAAAGTACAACGAGATACCTCCTCACACCTGTCAGAAGGGCTAAAATAAAAAAAAAATAAGAAACAACAAGTATTGGTGAGGATGTGGAGAAAAAGGAATCCTCATGCAGTGTTGGTGGGAAAGCAACTGGTGCAGCCACTGTGGAAAACGGTATGTCGGTTCCTCAAAAGAATAAAAATAGAACTGCCCTATGATCTAGTATGTACTACTGGGTATTTACCCAAAGAAGAAGAAAACACTAATTCATAAGAATCTAAGCACACCTTTGTTTACTGTAGTATTATTACAATAGCCAAATTATAGAAGCAATCCAAATGTCCATCAATAGTAGATGAATGGATAAAGAAAATATGTACATACATTATATTATATATACCTACATATATGTACACATACATATATACACAATGAAATATTACTCGACCATATAAAAGCATGAAATCTTGGCTGTTTGCAACAATAGACATGGATCTAGAGTGTATTATGCTAAGCAAAGTGAGTCAGGAAAAGATACATACCATATTTCACTTGTATGTGGAATTAAGAAACAAATGAACAAAGGAAAAAAAGAGACTAGCCAAAGAACAGACTCTTAACTCTGGAGAGCAATCTGATGGTTACCAGATGGAAGGGGGGTGGGGGGTGGCGGTAATAGATGATGGGGACTAAGGAGGTCACTTGTGAGGAACATCAGGTGATGTATGCAAGTGTTGAATCACTGCATTGCACACCTGAAACTGATACAGTACTGTATGCTAACTATACTGGAATTAAAAACTTAATAAGATAAAAATTTAAAAAAACAAAATATACAAGGTCATATAGGTTAGTATTTTTATGGTATTCTAAATTCCCCCCTTTTCAAATTAAATATAGCATACAGAAATTGAACATAGAGGTCTAAGTACATATTTTGGATATTTACAATGGAAATAGAAAGGATTTGCAAATCATTAGGGTTGCAGTCAATGATGGTGAAAACTCATTGACTCACAGTTAGGCATACTCTAGACAGAATACAAAATACATCAGCTTTGGAAACTGGAAATCTTGATTTTTTAGTAGTTCAGTAAATTTAACTTTTTTCCCCAAGTTGGAATTGATTATGAAGTTGTTTAGTCTCACTTGCTTGGTGCTTGTTTTAAGGTAAAGATAAAGTCTTGACTATGCTATATACCTTTCTTGTGTTCTCTTATTTTTTATAAAGCAGACAAAAATTCATGGTCTAGATTTTCAATGCCATTCCTATGAAAATTCCACTGGCATTTTTCAAAGAGCTGGAGCAAACAATCCTAAAATTTGTATGAAATCAGAAGACACACCGAATTGCTAAGGAAATGTTGAAAAAGAAAAACAAAACTGGTGCATCACATTGCCTGATTTCAAGCTTTACTACAAAGCTGTGATCACCAAGACAGCATGGTCCTGGCATAAAAACAGAAACATCGACCAGTGGAACAGAGTAGAGAACCCAGATGTGGACCCTCAACTCTATGGTCAAATAATCTTCAACAAAGCAGGAAAAAATAAACAGTGGAAAAAAGACAGTGTCTTCAATAAATGGTGCTGGAAAAATTGGACAGCTATGTATAGAAGAATGAAACTTGACCATTCTCTTACACCATACACAAAGATAAACTCGAAATGGATAAAAGGCCTCAACGTGAGGCAGGAATCCATCAGAATCATAGAGGAGAACATAGGCAGTAACCTCTTCAACATCAGCCACAGCAACTTCTTTCAAGATATGTCTCCAAAGGCAAAGGAAACAAAAGCAAAAATGAATTTTGGGGACTTCATCAAGATCAAAACCTTCTTCACAGCAAAGGAAACAGTCAACAAAACAAAGAGGCAACTCACCGAATGGGAGAAGCATTGACAGCAATGACAGGACAGACAAAAGACTGATACCCAGGATCTATAAAGAACTTCTCAAACTCAGCACATACAAAACAGATAATCATGTCAAAAAATGGGCAGAAGACATGAACAGACACTTCTCCAATGAAGACATACAAATGGCTATCAGACACATGAAAAAATGTTCATCATCACTAGCCATCAGGGAGATTCAAATCAAAACCACATTGAGATATACCAGTTAGAATGGCCAAAATTAATAAGACAGTAAGCAACTGTGTTGGGGAGGATGTGGAGAAAGGGGAACCCTCTTACACTATTGGTGGGAATGCAAGTTGGTGCAGCCACTTTGGAAAACAGTGTGGAGATTTCTTAAGAAATTAAAAATAGAGCTTCCCTATGACCCTGCAATTGCACTACTGGATATTTATCCCAAAGATACAGATGTAGTGAAAAGAAGGGCCATCTGTACCCCAATGTTCATAGCAGCAATGACCACAGTCACCAAACTGTGGAAAGAACCGAGATGCCCTTCAACGGACGAAGGGATAAGGAAGGGATAAGGAAGATGTGGTCCATATATATGCCTCCATCAGAAAAGATGAATACCCAACTTTTGTATCAACATGGGCAGGACTAAAAAGAGATTATGCTGAGTGAAATAAGTCAAGCAGAGAAAGTCAATTTATCATATGGTTTCTCTTATTTGTGGAGCATAAGAAATAACATGGAGGACAAGGAGAGATGGAGAGTTGAAGGGAGTTGAGGGAAATTAGAGGGGAAGATGAACCATGAGAGACTATGGACTCTGAAAAACAATCTGAGGGTTTTGAAGGGGCAGGGGGTGGGAGGTTGGGTGAGCCCGGTGGTGGGTATTATGGAGGGCACGGATTGCATGAAGCCCTAGATGTGGTGCATAAACAATGAATTCTGGTACACTGAAAAGAAATAAAAAAATTAAAAATTAAAAAAAATAATTCATGTCTTAGGAGAAAAGTTCTTTTATGTTCTAGATGTGTCCAGAAGCAGTAACAACAGCAAAACAACTGGATCAAAAAAGAAAAAGAGAAGAGGTAAGCTTGGTGTAATGATGACAGACTCTTGACCGTGTCACCTTAAAGAACTAAACGTAGCATAATGCAATTACTAAACTGCTGTTGTTTATGAAGGATCATCTCACACTATGCATACTTGATATCCTTTTTATTTATTTATTTTTACTTTTTTAAAAGATTTTATTTATTTGAGAGAGACAGAGATAGTGACAAAGATAGAGCACAAGCGAGGAGGAGGAGAAGCAGGTTCCCTGCTGAGCAGGGACTTGATATCCTTTTTAAAAGTTAGTGTAAATAGATGAAGAAATGGGCTATACTTAGGCAGCATTTGAATTCTCAACCTCTCTTTTTTGAGAGGGTGAGAGCTAACATACATCCAGTCAGAAAGAGTCCTGCTTCTCAAACTCAACATGCATGTAATGGCCTGGGAATTGTTAAATGCAGATTCTGCTTCAGCTGGTCTGGGAACAGCCTCAAAGTCTGAATTTATAACAAACTTCCAGGAGCAAGAAAAGGTGTTACTTGAATTTGGTTGTATTTTGAATAAAACCAGATGGTAGTACTTGTCCTCCAAGTACTTGTCTGAAACAAAGTAGATGCTTCTAGAATCTCTTAATACTTCTCACACAGAAGAATTCTTCCTTTTATAAAAAGGTTTGCCAAAGGTGGTCTAGCGAATTCTGTTTTAAATAATGTATTAGAAGAAATTTTAAGAATCCATTATTGTGAGGCATTTTAAGAGTTAGTGATGCTGGGAAGAGATCCCTGAACTTGTGCATTTTGCCCGTGTGAAAGGCACCATGTTTCCTGCTTGTAAGCTTTTGCACTCTTATCTCTGTGACTATTAAGAATCAGTAAGCATGATTTGGAACCAGAGCACCTGAGTTTGTATATCAACTGTGCTATGTAACCTTGGTCATGTGTCTTCATTTCCCTGAGCTTCATCTCCCTCGTCTATAAAAACGAGGTCAATATATGTGTCCTTCTGGGTTAATATAAAGTTTAAATCAAAGTCATTAGGATAGTTTTTGGCATGCTTACTATGCACTGGCTGTTACTTACCTGATTCTTACTTTCCCCTCTCTTACCCAAAGTATAGGACATCATATGATACAGGGAACAATATATATGTATGCATGTATATATGTCTGTATATTCACATACATGTGTATATGTGTGTATGTATATATATCTATATATATATATATATCTTTTTGTCAGAAGATGTGGAGACTTGGATTCTCTTAGGCTATTCCCTTACTTAATCTTAATTAGATTCCTAGCTTTTCATGTCTGGAAGGATTAATAGACTCTAACCTTACCACTCCTTTACAAGTATTTATTTAAGTTTTATTGAACAGCACCTCCTCCTTTTTTTTCTTAGCACTCACAGGAATTATTCTCTACAGACCTCTGAAAGACTGCCTTCTAACCCAAAGAACAGTTACAGGAAAATAACTATCCCCACCCCAACCCTGACAAACCAGGAAGTGTTCTTTTAACCCCAGGCATCACAAAAGCTCTTGTGAATGACAGTAAGTCTATGGGGACCAAAAATGATCCTCGTTACTTGCTAAGGTTGGAACGCTGAAAGGACTATTTCCCTTCCCACTTCATTTCCATTACCCACGTAGTTTATTTTATTTTCATAATTTATTGTATTGAATATAATCATTTCCGGTAAGTACTAGCATTATCTCCATGCACAGGTCAAATGACTTGTCAGAGTTCCCTCTGAAAATAAGTGGTAGAGCCAGGATTTGAACCCAAGAAGTCTGACTCTGGAGTCCTTACTCCTAACTACTCTTCATATACATATGCAGTGTCATCTCTGAATACTTTACATCTTTGGTTAGGAATTCTTACCAAAAGATTTACAACTGGTATTATTATTCTACATTTTCTCTAAATGCTAAGCATGGTTACTTAAAACCCATTCCTTTCCCCCACCACCACCCAAAACAAGAAAATATAGGATACTTGATACCACAACTGTCAAATCTTAGGTCCATTGGAGTTTGAAATGCAGTTATAGGAATATTTTTCAGTGACTATAAAATACCTTTTGTATCTTTAGAATTTTTCTCACAATTACCTTCACCATTTGTGATATCTTTTTTTTTTTTCTTTTCTTTCCTAGACCCCTTCCTCAGGCTCTGAAGGAGGAAGGCAAATCCAGGTTTGGATGCCAGCTGGAGGTGGATAAGTCACTTAGCCTCTCCCAGCCTTCGTTTTCCCAGTTCTGGGTAATGAGCTACCCCCATCGGGTTGTTTTGAGCATCAAAACACATTCCAGGAATGTATGTGAAGCACTTGGCACAGCGTGTGCCTCAGAAACACATAGTAGGCCTTCAGACAAAAGCTGCTTTCATCATCATGGCCAGTTTGAGGAATATTTTTCAGAAATGGGTCTAGTGAATAGCTCAGATATACACTCAGTGACTTAACACGTACGTACAGGTCACTGTGTGTCTGGAAGGGATAAAATAATATGGAAGACTTTCATCCCATTTCAGGAGCCACGATGGGCTAGCACGTGTGGCTAATCAAGTTGGCTACAGACTGACTGTGGGGCTAAATCCACAATTCTCTGGTGCTGGGCTGACGCTGGAGGCAGACCAGGGATGCCTGTTAGAGGAGAGGCCCGGGCTGCCATGAGCAGGTCACCGGCAAGAACTCCTTGGAGTCGCCCTGTGACTTCTCCTGTGACTTCATGGTCTGCGCTGCATGTGCTGTCCATGCATGACCAAGAACACACGGGCGGTTCATTCCCTGCACTTCCATCCGTTCTTCTTTTATCTCCATAGATTCACAAATAACCTCACTTCCTGCTTGGGTTGAGCTTCCAGGAAGATACTTTGTCGTTGTAGGGAAATACGTAGCGTGTCGCCCACAGGCAAACACAGCAGCGTGGAAGAGTGTCACTGCCACTCTGGCCCGGTGCTGAGTCATAAAGGCAGGTACCGGGTAGCTCTGTTGCACTTCTTTGATCAGCCAGTGCCCAAGCTGTTGAGAGAAAAGTGGAATAAAGTATTCCGTTGGCTGTATGTATAAACACGTCCCATAGAGAGAGACTGCACCCACTGAAGTCTGCACCTCTGACCACCACTTCCTCCCCTTGTGGCCCGCGGGCTCAGGAACTCCAGGCCGGGACAGCTGGGTGGACAGACCTGCAGGAGGTCACCTCCCCCGGACTTCACCTGCTTTGCACCTGCTGGGCTTAGAATGGTCTTTGCAGCTCTGCCCGGCAGGGCTGAGTGAACATGAACTCTTGATCCCTTCCCCCGCCAGCCCCCGTCTTCCCTGCAACATGGTAGATCCGCTCCGGTCCCCTCAGCTGGGTGGTCTGCCTATGCAAACTGGAAACCTGGGCGCCCTCAGGAGTCTCCCTGTCGCACACATTTTTGCCCCAGCAGCGCGCGTCTCCTCTGCTCTCCCTCAGGAGTCTAGCTGGAGCCCAAACAGCTCCACCTCTCCTGCCCCTGCCCAGGTCCCGGCCACCCCCTCCCTGTCCCCAGTTGCTGCACTGTCCTCCTGCTCAGTCTCACAGCTCCTCCCAACCCCCCACTCCGCATCTATTTTTCACCCCCAAGCCCCTAGAATAACTTTTTGACATCACATCGGCTTTTGACATCACTCTGCCCTGCTTTGATAAAGACACTTTGGTTTCTTGGCTGACCCTGCCTGATTCAGCCTCTGCCCCCATCTTCTGCCCTGTCCCAAAGTTCCCTTCCCAGCCCCCCGGCCCTCTGCCCAGAGCCTCCTTCCCTGTTGTTCCCTGTGCTTGTGCTGTGGCTCGGTCCTTCTTACCCTCTGTGTCTCTGCTTAACTCCTCCATCCTTTCCCAGCCCCATCCCAGCTCCAGGCCTGTTCCTTTCAGAGCATGTAACCATATTTAATAACGATCTACTCGTTTATCTGCCCTCTCTGAAAGACTGTAAGCTCTGGGAGGGATGCCCATCCCTTCCTGATTTCTCTCCCCAGTGTCTTAGCACGGGACTAATGCATAGGGACTGTCAGTAAATCTTTGGGTGGGTGCATAGACACATGAATTATTTATGTAGAATTTATGCAGAATTATTTACGTATTATGTAGAGATGGACAGGAATATAAGTGAGTGCACGAAATACTATGAGGAAGATAACAGAACAGTGGGCTTGATTGAATAACAGAAAAAAAATATGTGGATAAAGAATAAAGTAAATCAGGCAGGTTTGGCCCGAGTGTTTAGAGCATGGGGGGCTTAGTTTCACAGGGTGGAGGGATTGTGAATTCCCATGGGAGGAGAACGAAGAGGGAAGATGCCGCAGGAAGAGTCAGTGTAGCAGGGAGACCAGTTGGGCTAATCAGGCAATACAGCATAACAAGCAGAACGAGGACTCTGGAGTCCTCAGACCTGAGATTTGGGGATTTTTTTGCCACCGACTTCCTCTAAGACACTGGGCAAGTTACTTAATTTTGAGCTTTTGGTTCCACCTTCACAGAATGAGCTTTGTGTGGCAATTTGGTGAGCTGACATGTGCAAGTCCTGGCTTATAATAAATGCTGCGTTAAAACTGGATCCCCGCCTCTCTTCCTCATCCCGGGAGGAAGTAAGACGGGGCTGTGGGGTGTCAAGACTGGGCAAGTGACGTAAGGCTGGAACAGTAAGACCCTTCGGGGCCAGCCTGAGAAATTCGCATTTGATCAGTCATGTGCAAGGGAACAACTTGAGGAAAGTGATATAATGAGTATGTGTTTTAGGAAAGTCAGTCTTAACCACATTTTATAGGAAAACTGGTGCAGAAAACACTGGAGGGCAGAATGATTTAATAGGCAGCAGTTGAGAGAATGTTGTCTTGGCCAGAGGGAAATGGGCTGAGGTGGATAAGGAAACAGATGGGATGGCATATGGGAGTAGGGTAAGAAAAGAGTTATGAAGGCTTGGGATTATGGCTGTGAAAAAATGTGCAATATGCCTGAACAAAGATCCAGAAGAAGAGGGCATCAGGGTTTCGTAGGTCTAGCCAAGGCTGGAGGGGACATCTGTGTTGTGGTCTCAGTCTGTATAACTGGGTGAGGCTTCCTGGGTCAGATCAACAGCTCAGACATGGGAAGGGAGAAGCTGGTAGTTGGTAGCCCCAACCAGCAGGCTCCAGTAGAGAGGAAACATCAAGGAGCAGAGAAGATCAAAAAGATAGTTGAGGTGAAGTCAGAGCAGAATAAAGAAGCCACACTAGGGGCGCCTGGGTGGCTCAGCTGGTGAAGTGTCTGACTCTCGATTTTGGCTCTGGTCATGATCTCAGGGTCCTGGGTTCAAGCCCCCTGTGGGCCTCCCCGCTCAGCATGGAGTCTGCTGGAGATTCTTTCTCCCTGTCCCTTTGCCTCAGCACCACTCTCCTGTGCCTGCACTCTTGCTCTCAATAAATAAATACATTAAAATCTTAAAAAAATGATGCCAGAGGATTGCTGAGGGACCAGGACAAGAATGAGGGAAAGAGGAAGGAAGGGAATAGAAAGTGTTCAGGACATTGGTAATTGTACTTCATCAAAGTGGAACCCATAAGAACTCTGCTTCCAGGAGTTGATTGTTTTGCTCATTATGGAATATCTAGAACAAGACTATGTGGAGTGGTAACATCAGATCACATGTACAGCAGTGTCCTTAAAGGTCTTTGAAGGTAAGACCTGGGAGTGAGATCTGCTGCTGCTTTATAGAGTTGAGCTGTTTTGATTTTTATTTGTTTCTGGTTTGTAGTCCTTGGTGGCTTAGAGACACAGTACAGCTGTTGGGAATGCGTCCTTGGACCTGCTGGGTGTCTGGTCGCCAAGGTAGGGCTTGTCACCAAGACCGCTGCCCGGGTCAGGATCAGAGGTTTGTCTCCAGAGATCAAGAAGCCTTTGAAAGAATTTGAAAGAATTCATTAACTAATTTTTTTTAATTTTTTATTTTTTATAAACATATATTTTTATCCCCAGGGGTACAGGTCCGTGAATCGCCAGGTCCATACACCCCACATCATTAACTAATTTTTAATTGATGAAATTTCTATGAGCATAATCGCCCCTGCAGGAATACACAGTAATTTATTTGGCCCTGTTTATTTCAGCTTCATGTTCATGACTGGGAAGAAAACCTAGAGGGCTTCATGAAGACTTCCATCAAGTGCCCACCTGCCAACAGTAATCCTGGTGTATTTGCTGTGAATTGTGAGGTGGTATGTCAGTGTTTTCTCTCTTACCCTTCTTGGGGTAATTATAAGGAAATTATGGTGTCGTACCCTTCGTCATATGAGAGTACTTCACTGGGCTTTATCCCCATCCCACATAGCTCTGCAGTGTAGTTCATATATTTTCAGAAACAACTGAAGCTGAAGAGAGTTAGGCCACTTGGCCACTTTCCTATACTTAGGGATAGAGCCAGGAATTGACCCTTGGTGCTCCTTTGGGTTATTAATTTTTCTTTATATATTACCAATGGTGTTTCTACTCCTCAAATTGCTGAAATTATATGGGTGGAGAATATTATAAATAGTATAAATAGTGCTGTTATCCCCAGAATCAACATAAAATCTTGAATAAATTTTTCAGAAACTATTGTTTATAGAGACAGTAAAATATTTGTAGGGACTTTTATTCATATGAGAATCAATACAAAAAAGTAGGGAACAAACAGAACTTGGAATCCTATGACCTCAGAAACTTCACCCCTCCCCCACGGTCACCCCCGAGCAAGAGTCCCAGATGCTCTAACCTGTGAAGTAGGGGGTTAATCATCACTCCATGGTTACTGTGAGAATCAGATATACTAAAATAGGGGAAAGTACATTGGATGTGTCAAACATCATGTGAAGAGTTGTCTTTCCCAAAACACAAAATTTTTATTCCCTGTAGTATATTTGGAGAGCATATTTGTAGAGTTTAATTATGATATATATATATATAAGGCATTGTTCAGTTTGAAGCTTGGGTCTTTAACTAGAAACAATTAAGGCTGCTTCAGGCTTTGAAATCGAGTATCCTTACTATGCTGTCCTCTACAATGCCATGTTTATACATTTACGGTAAAGATTTTCTTTTTTTCATTGAGTAAGATCTTTAATTGCATTATCCAATATGGTAACACTCAGTTCCTCAGTCACACTAGCCAGATTTCATTTTGTTTGGGCGGGGGGAGCACACATGCAAGTGGGGGAGGGGCAAGTGGGGGAGGGAGAATTTTTTTTTAAGATTTTATTTATTTATTTGAAAGAGATCATGAGCAGGGGGAGGGGGAGGGAGAGAAGCAGACTTCCCACTGAACAGGGAGCCCAATGCAAGATTGGATCCCAGGACCCGGGGATCATAATCTGAGCTGAACGCAAACCCTTAACCAAGTGAGCCACCCAGGTGCCCTGGGACAGAGAATCCCAAGCAGGCTCCATACCCAGTATAGGTCCAGTGCAGAGTTCAGTCTCAAGACCCTGAGATCATGACCTGAGCTGAAATCAAGAGTCATATGTTTGACTGACTGAGCCACCCGGGCACCCCTCAGACCTGTGGCTACTAGCTGCCTTATTAAACAGCATAGAAATAAAACATTTGGTCATCATGGAATGTTCTACTGGATAGCACTGATTCTAATAAAAATAGTCATAAATACTAAGCCAAGAAAATGGAATTATTTTATTAGCAGAAATACTACTAACATTAAAGAAAAAAGTTTGGAACATCTTTTGTAAGACTGTCAGACTGGTTTTTGTTAGAAATCCAAATAATACTAAATTGTATATTCTAGTCAGAAATACTCCTTTGGGATATCTCAGATGTTAAAATGTTTACTCAATATGCTATGTAAGTTTAATATGTCCCCCTTTATAGTGCTGTACAGCCAAAGGTTTGGAACTTACTCAAGTGACCGTGGTTGATCCCAGCCTCCAGGTGGTCTATGACACATTTGTGAAACCAGATGAAGAAGTCATTGGCTATAACACCAGGTATATAAAAGGGTTGACTTTGAGAATGTAGAATATTCAACATGTAGTTTAGGTGAGTTTTAGCTTAATACTTTTATTGAGTCAATGTTACAGTAGGAGTTACACTATTTTCCTTTAGTTCATTCATTTGTTCAAAAACATTCATATTTTATGGAATACCTTGCTAAAATTATGCAGACAGACACTGTGTTAGACCCCATGTTACAACCCTAAATAACAGGTTTTCAGCCCTCATGGTGTTGACATGTGGAAGTGGTAGGTAGTTTAGAGAGGTAAAAACTTATTCAATAATAAATTATTCTATTCATTGTTCCATCATTAATCAGTTCCTTTTGAAAATTCCCTATTTGCCATTTCCATTCAGTAAAAATTCCCATTGGATAAAAATTTCTGCAATCTTGTAGACATGTCCCTGAGTATACATGGCTTTGATATGGCAAGCAGAGTAATGGTTCAGTGCAGATGCTATTCTGTGAATCATTATTATTAAAATAAGATGTATTTCTGACACAAACTCAGTGCTAACTTGAAGTGGTAGAATATAGATGTGCCTTTAATTTTTTAAAACCTCATATGAAACACCAGTGATATCACTGATCAATTGAATTTGGGTTTCCTAAAGGTTTATAAGCCATATAACATGACCTATTTATATATTTCCTCAAATATAAAATGGCAAGGATCTAAATTTTCACTTTAGAATAAGAAGTGTTTATTATTGATGTTACTGTACTTATTCAATTTAACACATTCTCCAAAAGTACTTAAAATTACTCAGTTATGTGTGTGTATATATATATGAATTGTTTACATATATAAACAAATATGACTTGTATATACATGTATACATGTACACATATATAGTATATATAATGTATATAGTATATATTAATATAGTATAGTATATATACTATCTTACATAATATTGTATATAAAGTATATATTATATAATATATAATGTATATATGTCCATAATTTTGGAACACAACAAAGCAAAGTGGTCATGTAAATTAAAAGTTATTTTGATGATAAATATTGAGAATACGTATAGAGAATTCTAATAAACATTTTTAAACCTAAATTCCCCCCAGTTCATAAAAATGGTTATATGCATAAACACAGTAAAGATTGCTATGATCAGAAAATACTAATATTTGTATACTAATCTTTCTCCAGACCTCTTTGGATTTTTTTTCCTACTAATTTTTGCCACATTTAAATAGTCCTATTGATTTAACTGTTTTCTTTTTTTCAGCTTTATTGGGGTATATTGACAAACAAAATTGTAATATACTTAATGTTACTATCCTTCCAATGGTACTTACTCTTTAATGGTTTTAATGGGATCTTTCCTAACTGAATTTTGGAAATATTTGGTAATTATTGATACTCATAGTGACAAAATGATAACTGAGGGGCTTGCATTATAAATAATTTTTGAGTCTCAAAAATATGTCAAATACATTAAATGCATTGAATTTTTTAAAAAATGTTTTAAAATAAGCCCAAGTACCCCATGATAATTTCCCTCTTAATCCAAATATTTGATTATTTATCAAATTCCCTAAGCTTGATGATGGAGCTAGGTATCTTTTCTTTAACTATTCAAGTATAATTGGGATACATTATCAGTTTCAGGTTACATACAATATAATTTGTCATTCACATGTAAAATGATCAAAATAAGACTGGTTACCATTTGTCACCATACAGTTTAAAAACTTTTCCTTGTGAGAACTTTTAAGATTTACTTTTTAAACAACTTTCACAGTAACAGTACAGTCTTAATGATTATAGTCCCCATGGTGTACATTACAACCTCTTGACTTAAAAGTGGAAATTTGTACCTCTTGGTCTCCTGAACCCATTTTTTTCTACCTCCAACAATCCTCCCCTCTGGAAGCCACCATTTGGATCTCTGTATCTGAGTTTTGTTCTGTTCATTGATTTATTTTGTTTCTTTCTTTCTTTTTTTTTTTTTTACATTCTACATATAAGTGAAATCATACAGTGTTTATCTTGCTCTGATTTATTTCACTTCATCTAATACCCTCAAGTTTCATCCATGTTGTCACAAATAGAAAGATTTCATTCTTTTATAGAGTTAAGTGGTATTTCTTTGTAGATTTTTTTGTAGATTTCTTTCTCATCCATTCATCCATCAGTGATTACTTAGGTTGTTTCCATATCTTGGCTGTTGAAAATAATGCTACAATAAACACTAGAGTACATATGTCTTTTCAAGTTCATGCTTTTCATATTATTCAAATAAATACCCAGAAGTATAGATAGTGGATCATATGGTAATTCTGTTTTTAATTTTTTGAGGAAACTCCATGTTTTTCATAGTATATGGCTATGCACCATATATACTGTATACTGGTGGTATATTGGTTGCACCAATTTATATTACCATCAACAGTGCACAAAGCTTCCCTTTGCCCCCCATCCTCACCAACACTTGTTATTTTTTATCTTTTTGACAGTAGCCATTCTAACAGGTGTGAGGTGGTATCTTATGGCAGTTTTGATTTGCATTTCCCTGATGAGTGATATCGAGCATCTTTTCATGAGTCTGTTGGCTGGCTGTGTATCTTTGCAAAAAATGTCTATTCAGATCCTCTGCCCATTTTTTTTTTATATACTGTATTCTTTTTTTTTTCTCCCAATTTATTTATTTTCAGAAAAACAGTATTCATTATTTTTTCACCACACCCAGTGCTCCATGCAAGCTGTGCCCTCTATAATACCCACCACCTGGTACACCAACCTCCCACCCCCCCGCCACTTCAAACCCCTCAGACTGTTTTTCACTCTGCCCATTTTTTAATCAGATTGTTTTGGATTTTTTGTTGTTGTTGTTGAGTTGTAGGAGTTTTTTATATACTTTGGATATTAACCACTCATTGGATAAATGATTTGCAATTACATTCGTCCATTCCGTGGGTTATTTTGTTGATGGTATCTTTAACTGGGCAAAAGCTTTTTAGTTTAAGGTGGTCCCAATTGTTTATTTTTGCTTTTGTTGCCACCGCCTATGGAGTCAGATTAAAAAAAAAAAGTCTAAAACCAATGTCAAGGAGCTTTTTTTGCCTGGTGTAGGAGTTTTGTGGTTTCTGATCTTACAGTCAAGTCTTTAATTCATTTTGAGTTAATTTTTGAGTGTGGTATAGGATGGTAGTCCACTTTCGTTCTTTTGCATGTGGTTATCCAGTTTTCCCAACACCACTTATTGAAGAGACTATCCTTTCTCCGCTGTGTAGTCATTCTTTCTACGTACTAGATTAATTGATCATAAGTGCATGGGTTTATTTCTGGGCTATCTATTCTGTTTCATTGATCTCTGCATTTGTTTTTATGCCAATACCCCATACTGTTTTGATTACTATAGCTTTGTAATATTGCTTGAAATCAGGAAGTGTGATGCCTCCAACTTTGTTGTTCTTTTTCAAGATTGCTTTAGCTATTCTGGATCTTCTGTAGTTCCATACAAATTTTTACAATCGTTTGTTCTATTTCTTTGGAAAATGCAGTTAGAATTTTGATACAGATTGCATTGGATGTGTAGACTGCTTGAGTGGTATGGCAATATTTACAGTGTTCTTCCAATCCATGAGCATGGAATATCTTTGCATTTACTGGTATCCCCTTCGATTTCTTTCATCAGTGTACAGGTTTTCGGTGTACAGGTCTTCTACCTCCTCGATTAAATTTATTCCTAGGTATTTTATTCTTTTTGATGCTTGTAAATGGGATTTTCTTAATCTTTAAATGAAATTTCATTATTAATGTATAAACATGCAATAGACTTTTGTATATTGATTTTTGGACCCTGCACATTTACTGACCTCATTTATTCTAACAGTTTTTTGGTGGAGTCTTTGGATTGTCTATATATAAAATCATGTTCTTGTTGCTCTAGCTAATACTTCCTATACTATGTTAAATAAAAGTTGAGCCATATATATTTTGTTCACAGGGGACAATAATATCAGCATACACTTTAAATAAAAAATACCTTCCCAGGGGTGCCTGGGTACCTCAGTTGTTCAGCATCTGCCTTTGGCTCAGGTCATGATCCCAGGGTCCTGAGATCGAGCCCGCATCGGGCTCTCTGCTCAGCAGGGAATCTTCTTTTCCCTCTCCCTTGGCTTGTATTCCCTCTCTTGCTGTCTCTCTGTCATATAAATAAGATCTTTAAAAAAATATCTTCCCAGTACTTTTATCTCTTGGTTTTCTCCTAAATCACAGTAAACAGAAGTAGCCATGCTTCTGGACAGTTATTTAGAATGGGCTTCATGGAAGCCACTAGAGTGTTTTCTGCATGTATTTCACTGGTCCTCATAAGCCATTAAGATTGGTAATTAACTCTACAGATAAGACTAGACCAGAAGGTTAAGTAACTTTCTGAAAATCAAATATAGTAACTGTAAAGAAGATGATGTGTGTGTGTGTATAATTCAGTCATAAAAAAGAATGAAATCTTGCCATTTGAAACAACATGGATGGAACAAAAGAGTATAATGCCAAGGGAAATAAGTCAGTCAGAGGAAGACAAATACCATATGGTTTCAATCATATGTGGAATTTAAGAAACCAAACTAGTGATCATGGGGGAAAAGAGGGAGAGAGAGAGAAACCAATAAACAGACTCTTAACTATAGAGAACAAACTGATGGTTACCAGAGGGAAGGTGGAGGAATGGGGGAGAGGTGAAGGGGAATAGGACTACACTTACCATGATGAGCACTGAGTAATGTATAGAATTGTTGAATCACTATATCATCCACCCGAAACTAATATAACACTATATGTTAACTATCCTGAAGTTAAAATTAAAAAAATAAATAAAACAGTAAAAAAAAGTGTAAGTAAGTAGTAGAGTCATAGCATAGTTCAAACTTAGGTTATCTGACCTCTCCCTAGGACCTTTCCATGCTACCCATATTTCATAGTTAGACTTTATTATTTTTTATTATTTGAGTATAGTCAACACACAATGTGACATTAGTCTCAGGTATAAAAAACTGTGATTCAACATTTCTCCATTATTCTATGCTCACAAATATCACCACACAACACTACTAAAATATAAACTATACTCCCCATGCTATACCTTTATTTCCAGAACTTAATTTACTTCGTAACTAAAAGCATGTATCTCCCACTCCTGTCTGCCCATTTTGGCCATCCTCCCATCCCCCTTCCTTCTGGCAACAATTAGGTCTCTATTTTTATAGGTCTATTTCACGTGTGAGTGAAAACTCAGTCTGACTTATTTCACTTAGCATAATATCCTTTAGGTCCTTCCATGTTGTCATAAATGGTAAGATCTCATTCTTTTTTTAATGCTGCATAACGTGTGTGTGTGTGTGTGTGTGTACCACACCTTTATCCATCAATGGACACCTAGGTTGCTTCCATATCTTGGCTATTACAAGTAAAGCTGCAGTAAATATAAGGTTGCATGTATCTTTTTCGAATTGTGGTTCTATGTTCTTTGGATAATTACCCAGTAGTGGAATTACTGGGTCATATGGTAATGCTATTTTTAATTTTTTCAGGAACTTCCATATTGTTTTCCGTGGTGGCTCTTTGAGGCTTACTTGAAATGGGGGACTAAAACGCAGATTATACGAAGAGAGTTCAAAGGAACTCTGTGAACTCCTAATGTCTCCCCCCTCCCAGCTTTACATTAATTAATCTACATTACCTTTTACAAATATAAGCTGGTAAAGGATGGCTGGTGATCCTAAGTAAGATCATTGTTTTGTTCGGTGAATATTTGTCACGCTGGGTCAGAGATGTGTTCTACCTCTAACGGATGAAATCCAGCGAGATACCTTCTTGCATTGTGTGTCTTACTGGGGCAGGTTTTCTGGTGTCGAAGAGGACCTGAGGAACACAAGAATATCGATCCGGATGTCCAAGCCACCCTGTTGAACCTGTTCAGTGCTGATACTGTACTAATTGGACATAGCTTTTAAGGTAAAAGAAGTATGCTCTTAAGGTAAAGAAGTACAGCCTCGTACTTTTACAGAGCAGTATGAGTTAAGGTGGTAGTCCTTCCTATGGCATTATCCCTGATGGTTGATTTGCCCTGTTAACCAAGAAGGAAAGAATTGCTGTCCATGTTGATAATACAGTCCAACCATCACAAACTAGAAGCAGTGTAAGATAGCTAAAGTCGTTTGGCTCATCCAGATCAAAAAGAAAATCCATTAGTTAGAATTAAACCAAAATCATTGTTTGATAGTATCTTTAATATTCAAATGGGTGAGACTAAGGTTATTTTATTCACCTACTTGAAGATACTTTTTTGTGTTAAGTCCAAGTAGACTCAAAATCAAATGTCATGTTCACTTTTCTTGGCATGATAGACTTGAAAAATCTACCCCTTAATATACTTCAGGTTAAAATGATCTGTTCTTTGCTCTAGAACAAGAGTCCAAACACTGCAGCTGGTGCTGGCCACCTAGTTTTGCAAATATTTTTGTTAGACCCACTGCCCCCCATTCACCTCTGTATTTTCTGTGGCTTCTTTCATGCTACAGCAGGATTGTTAAAGAGTTTTGACAGAGACTATGTGGTCTGCAAGCCCAAAATATTTATAGCTTGACACTGTGAAGAGGTTGGTGGCTACCTCTGTTCCAGAACACTGGTATCCAATAGAACTTTCTATATTTTCCACTACCTACTATGGTAGACACTAACCACACTTGGTTATTGAACATTTACAGTATGTCTAATGTGACTGAGAAGATGATTTTTTCATTTTTATTAAATTTAAACAGCCACATGCGACTGGTGGCCTACCACTTGCACAGCACAGCTCTTGAACTTTGGAGACATTTGCTGATTATTTGTTTTAGCCACCCCCAAGACTTACCTTCATGCTGAGAAGGGCTAGTTCTTTAGTGCAAGAATACAAATATAGCTATTTAAATTTCATAGGTGAATGTCAACCTCGTTCTCTGTAAAGCACCTGGCATTCGAAGTATAGATCTGTTTCCCATAGCAGTGTTGTCTTTGCACGTGCCAGCTAAGACTGGGATGTGCCTCCACCCAGACCTACCAAACTATGTGAAAAGAGAGGTGGGAACGGGTCGCCTGGGTGACTCAGTGGGTTAAAGCCTCTGCCTTCAGCTCAGGTCATGATCTCAGGGTCCTGGGATCGAGTCCTGCATCGGGCTCTGTGCTCGGCAGGGAGCCTGCTTCCTCCTCTCTCTGCCTTCCTCTCTGCCTACTTGTGATCTCTGTCAAAGAAATGAATAAAATCTTAAAAAAAAAAAAAGAGAGGTGGGAACAGACCTAAGTTGTCTTTGAGAAAGTTATTCCAGGGATGTCCTTCTGTGGCCCAGAGACCTCACCTCTCAAACTGAACTTCTCACCATGACTCTGTCTCTTCTTTTTCACGAACCATTCTACTCCACCTGTCTCCTGGATCAGAAAATGTTAAACTGTCATGATTCTTCTCTGTAATCAGTCTGTTTCTTCTGCCCAGATAACTCATGGATTTTCCCGTTTTCCTCTATTTCTACCACCATCTTCTTTTATTTACTCAATACCCCACAGCCAGGAACTGGTGTCTGGTTGGTAGTTGACTCATTAAAGGACATTTTACAGTACTTCTGAAACATGGCATACTAGGTGCTTACTGTTAACTCTTCAACTCCTCATTTTTCGGGGAGTCTCTAAATTACTCTTGAAGCTCATCTTCTTCCACGCTCCTTTCATAATACAGCTCCCCTCCGCAAGAATCCAAACTGGTACCTCACTTTCTAGACTCTCCGTTATCTGACTGCTCTGCTTTTTATCCTATTTTCTGCCTTATGAAACTTCAGTGGAAATGTATGCATCATCTTTCATGTATAAGCACAGGAAACTTGGACATAGATGGGATAGGGTCCTTGTCCGTGCCACCTCCCCAGATGCAGACACGTAAACACTAATATGTGATGGGACATGTGCTAAGTTGAGGGGTGTCCCCTTCAGTGGCGTCCCAGGGTGGGAGGAGCGTGGCTCTGCATCTACCCGTCTTGGTTGGAACCTGTCTGCACATGCTGCCCCCTGGTGGTGCTTCCAGCAAGGAAGTGGCTCCACAAGTCAGACTGCTTGGGTTTGATTCCCCAGGACTCTCCTAACTCTGTTCTTAATTTCTCAGAGCTGCAGTTCCCTGGGCTGTAACAGGGGCCAATATCATAAAAGGGACAAAAAAAATACCCCATTCGGTTGGTTTGCAAATTGTACTGATAATCTACGTGGAGAGCTTAATGACTGATAGGTCACAGCTGCCTCATGTTCCTTGCCCGCGGAGCAAGTTCTCCCTGTACAATGATGGTTGGGCTATCAGTGTGGTTATTTTGAGGGGAGAGCTTCTGATAGCATTTTCTCGTTCACTTGACAGCTAATTCCTACTTCAGTTGTGGACACGACAATTCTGTTTCCTTGTGGCGAGGCTTGTCTAGTGGCTGACCACCTGCAGAGAATCATTCAGGACTATGGTAAGAGCCTGTTCACTCATGATTAATCTCGGGATCCTAAGTCTGACTTGAGTAAACAAACCATGGGATTCGTGGTAAAAGCTTTGCTCCCTGAAATGCTTAAGGTAGGTTTTTCTTTACGGATTCCCTGCTAGGGTGGAGAACCCTAAAGCATCTGCGTATGTAGACACCACTCAAATGCCCCCCCACCGCCTGGTGTTGTCCTGGCTCTTCCACAGGCATCGGAACAGCCAGGCCACAGAGATTGGTGGCCAGGTCGCTGTTCAGCAAGTTGCCTGGTCTTGGAGTTCATGTATAAAACTTTGGTTGGTGGGGAGGTCTAATTCCAGTCCAAATTTTGCTGGGTACCTCTTTTCATACCAGCTTTTCATTAAATGAGATTCCAGAATGTACTGGGGTCAGGTCCTCTCACCCAGAGTAAATTGTGCGTGTTGGGTTAGAAAAACTATTGTTCAAATTCAATAGATTTCATCATATGTGCATGTGATTTGTACTGGTTTGGTGTGTATCTTGCTCTCATAACATCTTGTTTTTTTCTGATAAATACACCCAACCGTAAACAAGTTAGTCAAGTACATCGAGTAAAGCTACAACCGCCCTGTTAGTGGTATTGCCATATGCACAGTCAAGCAGCGTCTGCCTTGGAAGGGGGGTTACTCTGTACATTCACGCATACCCATGTAGGCTCCTCTTTGGCACAATAGAGAATTCTAAGAAAACTAATTCTGCCTATTTTAAAATTTGTTATAGTTCTGTGTTTCTAAAGATAACTAAGACATGGGAAGGCCCTCTGACCGTGTCATTAATTGTACAACATACCCTATGTACCCTATGGTCTTTATTCTTTGATTCTTCGTCTGTTAGATACTACTGCTGCCTCACAGTGGGTCTTTATCTGTTTTGCTAAAAATACGTCTCAAAAAATTCCCACAATATTCTGTTATAAAATGTAATGTGTTCTATTGAAAGCTGTCTTGAAGGGCGCCTGGGTGGCTCAGTGAGTTAAAGCCTCTGCCTTCGGCTCAGGTCATGATCCCAGGGTCCTGGGATCGAGCCCCGCATTGGGCTCTCTGCTCGGCGGGGAGCCTGCTTCCCTTCCTCTCTCCGCCTGCCTCTCTGCCTACTTCTGATTTCTGTCAAATAAATAAAATCTTAAAAAAAAAAAAAAAAGAAAACCGTCTTGAACCTTAGACGGGAAAATATTTCATTTAACAAAAAACAGCTTATATAAACATATACTACCCATTTTTTCCAGAATAACACAAGTGAAAAATACCATACCATTTTAGACATGGTGATCATATGATTTTTCTCATTTAACCTCCTACATCATTTATTATTCTCATCAGAACTGTAGGCTTTATACTTGGGGTAAATTTTATCCACTTGTATTTCAGGTCATTCTCTGTGTAGAGAGTTGCACTTTTTCTAGCACTATGTTTGGCTTTTTTGCCAGATCTTTTACTTAAGCTCTCCCACTTTGTTGTTCTCTGGAAAAGGGGTTTACAGAGAAGGTAACAATGTGCTATCTTGTCATAGCAAGGCAGAGACAACGTGGGGACAGCCAACGTAGGAAAAGGGAGAGGTTTGCTAAATCTAGATTTATGTATAATCTTTACAAAGCATTCAGAATCATGTGTTGGTAAGTGCCCGGTGTTAATTTTTTATAAACACGAACTCAAGGCTTCGTTTTGAGAACCGCTGTGGGTAATGTCATGGATGCAGTCATTGTGGGTCTGATATGTTGTCTTCTGTTCTGTACTGCTTGAAGTTCATAGTTCAAGTGAAAATGCAACTGCCTTCATAGAACTGGTTCTCTGGAAGGTAAAACAAGACCTGAAAGGAAAGGAGTGATCGCTCTGCCCGAGCAGATCTTAAATCCCTGTAGTGGGGTTTGAGGGACGCCTCTGCGGCTGGCAATAGAGTTGGGTCTATGATGGTAGGAAGTTTCTTGACCTTTTTCTTCAATTTCCAACAAAAGTTGTGAGTGGGGTGGGGGGCGGTTAATGGGGAAGATTAAGTTGCTTTGAATTTTCGACTCCTCTTGATGGATCTAGGGTGACATGTTTACCAAGGAGTACGGTTTATAGTTGAGCAGTGACCTCCTCAAGGGTCACGTCTCTGGTTACGTACATTTCTTTCTCTCCAAATACCAAAAACTATCATTACCTAACACATTTTTTTTAGGTCTCATATATAAATAGATTTTCCTCACAAAGTAAATGTAAACTTTTCAGTGTACTCTGTTAACATAAAGCTTTGGGTCATTTGGCTGTTGGGTAATGTTTGTATTCTAACTGGTGTACTGTGACTGGATTTTAATTCATAACTTATTTTTTTCAGGCAGTGTCCTAGGGATCTTCGGAACACACTAACCTGTGTTCAGTGCCGGACCTGTCTCATTCCTTTGAGGGGCTAGCTCCATCTTTCTTGCTTTCTCATCATGGGTAAGTACCTGACCTGATTCAGTTTGATTACCCTCAAGTACGAATCTTCAGTATTAATGTTGCTAACATGCTACAAAATTACAAAGGTTTCAATAGTACAGGAGAGTCAGAGTAATTAACAGGAGGGCCTCTGGCGGGAAGTACACCTGCTACCTTCTGACAGTTGCTTGTGAGATGCCCTCAAGCGTACGTCGGTTTGGCTGCCTCCGTGTTGTGACTTACAAGTAACTCAGTGATGCCTGAACATGTTTTTCTTGCTGCCCCAGGTACTTCCAGCCATCTCTCTTGTCATGTACTTGATGTAAAGTAAAATAATACAAATTTTAATCATTATGAATTTAAATATGAATTAAGAAAGACTATGGGGGGGGGGAGATGTGTTACAATGCCACATGCAATGAAGGGATTATCTGCGTTTTCAGGTCCTCCTTGCTCAGTTCCACATACTTTCAAACCAGGGGCTGTCAGGAGGATCTCCACAACATGTGGTAAAAAGCCCAAGGAGCTAGTGCAGATACCTGGACCCGTCAAGGGCTCTTCGCGCGTTTCCAGCTGCTGACTCTGCTGGCAGCCTTGCGTGTGCGCTCTCCCCTGGAGAATGCCGTTGGGAACAAAGGGCCCTGCTATTGTCTCTGAACACACGAGGTGAATCAAGTGGAAGGAACAGGGAACTTTATGCTCTATGTCGACCGATTTCACACTATCCCAGTTAAGAGGTTGCCGTTCTGGAGCACCTGGGTGGCTCATTGGGTTAAAGCCTCTGCCTTTGGCTCAGGTCATGATCCCAGGGTCCTGGGATCGAGCCCCACATCGGGCTTTCTGCTCAGCAGGGAGCCTGCTTCCTCCTCTCTCTCTGCCTGCCTCTCTGCCTACTTGTGATCTCTGTCAAAATTAAAAAAAAAAAAAAAGCTGCTGTTCTAAGCCCTCAGTGGACACTGGCGCACTACTGGGGGCACAGGGCGCTGCTACAAGAAAATGGGCTCACCCGAACACTTCTCGATGTTTGCAGTCCTGCCAGCTGGAGTCCCCACCCACCGCACTACGGGCATCTCACCGAGACAGCTGGAGGGCAGGAACTTGACATCAGGCATGACCTAGGAGAAACACTCCCAGACAAAAAACAGGTACGCAAGACATTTATTCACTTACTAGGAGATCTCACGGCGATGTGTGCCTACCATGTAAACTGCAGACTCACAGCTGATCAACACGGGAACTTTACCATGTGCAGTACATGGTGTTCTGTTGTACCCACGTCACATGTCTTCCAAATAGAGCCTCAGGCGTCCTACTCGATTTCTTAAAATACACAAAGCAGTGTCACCAGAGAAACTAAAACTAAATCCCATTGATTTACCAAACTTGTACTTCTTTAAAGGTCCTTAGATGCACACTGAAGGAGGGTTGAGTCCCCTTTTAGATGGTAGCACTCTGGACTGGACTCTGGACACACATGACAATGGGGTCCAATGAGCAGATGACATTGAAATGGCTTCTACAGTTGAGGAATCGAAGAATCCCTTTTAAATGTTCAACTAGGTCCTGATAGAACTAACGTATTTTCCCCACTTTCCTCACCGGTGCCATCAGGGCTGGTGTGACATTTATTAACATCTTTCTTCTATACAGCAAAACGTTTTACAGCATTCACTATGAAGGTAAATACCAAAAAAAAAAATCCAGAATGATAATGAGTTAGGCATCATAGTAATTGTACTCACACACCTTCCTGTAAAGTCCATATTTTTAGAAAAATATATTATTGCATATGAAACCACCAACAGGCATTCTGAGTTCAGCACATTCTTACTCAAAACGGTATATACAGTCCTAGAAGAGTCGCAGGGTCCTACAGATTCACACGCACGGGTTTTTGTGGTCTCGTCCCAGACAGACAGCAATATATATACATTTGTATATTCTGTGTCCCCTCTCTTGGCAGAGTCTTGCTGGCTTTCTTGGCGTCGAGGGTCTGACAGGCCGGGGAAGGGGCAACGTTACGTACAGACGGGTGTGATTTGTTCTAGGCGGCTTCCTCAGCAGAGCAGTCGATCCCGGCGTAGGCGAACTTCTCATAAAGCGTGGTATTCACATAGGTCTACGAGAGCAAGAGTGGTTTAGGACAACAGCGTCGAGAACGGTGGTCTAACAGTGTTCTGCCACTGCCAGGGGCAGGAATCATCAGACCCTAGTTTTCTTAACTTGTTTTGATTCAAATACTAGGTACCTGGGGGACGTTTTTCTGTCCTCAGTCCCCATGTGGTATTTGCTGGCTTTCTTCCTGAAATGCCTCCCTGGCCTTCTGCCCCTAAGACTTCACCCTTGTACTCTCCCCAGGCTCCAGGCCATTCTTTCTTGTCCCGGTGTGGCCCCCCCCCCCGGAAATGTCCCAGTCTCTCAGGATCGTTCTCAGCCCTCAGTTCTCTCTGACCTCACCCACGTCTCTGGTTTAATCACCACTCGGGTGGTGGTAACTTTCCGTCCAGTTCTATAACCTAGATTTGTCTGTTCAACCTCAGATTTGTACAGCCAACCACCTGCTGGACCTTTTTATAGAATTCCTGCCCCTGCCCCCTAGAAACCTGCAGACCGGGCTGTACCGGTTCCCGGCTGTGTGCCCCTGGACACATCCATCTCCCCTCTTTGTATAGATTTCTTCTGCAAAATTGAAGAGTCAGGCTCCATTACTGATGAGGCTCCTTCTAACTCAGAGGTAATTCTATCTGTCGTACCGAGTGACTCTCTCTTTTATGGAAATCTGATTAACTCGGACATTGTAACATCCTCAGAGCTGGGGGCCACGTCCTTTATGTCCCTCTATTGCCTCAGGCTGCGCCCAGACCACCCTGCTGAACTGTATCAGCTATTTCTCTTTAACCACAGGGGACACGTGATGAACTGTGATTCCAGAGTCTGCCCAGAACTCCGTGCTCACCTTGCGTTCTTCTAACATCCTGTTCAAGGACACCAGGATCTGGGCAAACGAGGGCCTCTCGTAGGGCTTCTCCCGCCAGCACTGTCTCATGAGGTCATACCTGTGAACACAAAAGGTTAAGCAGTGAACTCTGTGACTCTGCTTCAGTCCTGGGCCTGTCCTGCCGTGGGGCACCGAAGCGAGAGAAGAGAGGGAGCCATTTCACACGTGGGCATCTGCGCTTAAGCAGCAGCACAAAAGTAGAGCATCGGATTTCTCTCGGCCTCCCTTCTCGCCCCACCGGTCCCCCTTTCTTCTGTCAGTAAAACTAGTGCCCATCCTGAGTACCATTCCTGCGGGATCTTGGTCTCAGCTCTCCTGACTGGAAAGAACCGACTCATGCATGCATCTAGGGCAGCATTTCTCTTGGAATGCCACATCTCTCAAAATTTTAATTCTTTTCTTTTTTTTTTAAGGACTCCATGCTGTAATAAATTTGCAAGATTCTCACCTATTGTGTCTCCCCCTTAGGGAGTAGCAGAGTCAAAGCTTGAGAAGTCTTGCCCTTACAAACAAAAAAAACCGTGTAATCTGATTTAACCTGGAACTTGCCCCACGTAAGTGACCATAGAATTCCTTCCCTCTTATATTACCTATTTGCATCTTGTATGTCCCAGGAACACTGTGTGGAAGCACTGGTCTAAGGCAGTACGCTCCCCAATATGGTCAGAACCACTTGCATTAAAAGGCAGATTCCTGGGACCCACCCTAGACCTATAGAAGCAAAGTCCGACTATGGACCGAAAGATCTCTCTGATGTGAGGAATTTGAGAGGCAGGCTGGGGGGCTGTGGAGGGTAGGGAAGGAAAAAATGAAATAAAATGGGATTGGGAGGGAGACAAACCTTAAGAGACTCTCAATCTCACAAAACAAACTGAGGGTTGCTGGGGGCAGGGAGGGAGGGAGAGGCTGGCTGGGTGATGGACATCGGGGAGGGTATGGGCTCTGGTGAGTGCTATGAAGTATGTAAGCCTGATGATTCACAGACCTGTACCCCTGGGGCAAATAATACCTTGTATGTTAAATTTTTTTTTTTTTTAAAGAAGCAATGTTGGGGGATAGGACTCAAAATTTCACATAGGGAACAAATGTCTTAAGGGAAACTTACAGGCACAGAAGTCTAGCCACCTAGCGTGGTCTAGGTTCATGCCTCTTGTACCAGAGACCTAAGGAATAACACGCTTTCTCAGAAAGCAACTCCGTAAAATAAATAAATTGGAAAAAAAAAAAAAAAAGAAAGCAACTCCGTGTGGATAATAAATTCTTTGCTGAACCTAGTGCTTTGCCCTTTCACATTACGCCCTTTAGGCAGCAGCTCCTTCAGGGAGTTCTGGGAATGGTGGTTTCGCAAAAGCTACTCATTCTTCCCTGGGGAATAATTCTTATTTCTGGAAAATGATCCTTGCAGAATCAAGATACTGTGATTTTTTAAAAAAAAAAAATCCATCTTCCTAACATCACAGCTCTGAAATCTCTCTCTCCAAAGTTAGCCTCAAGGTTTCATACATTTATTTATGAATTTCAGATCTTTTCTGCATTTGGGGCCTTTCCTCATTTCCACCTTCCTGATATCACTGCCTTAGATTCCTGCTGGATTTCTATGCCAATAAAGCTCTTCACTCCCTGCCCACTGCACCATGCTCTGAGTTTAAGGAGCCCCCTACCCTCCTCCTCCATTTTGGCTGTTTGGGATGGCGACGTGTGTATGAAGCAGACACCCCTCCCAGGAGAGTCTGTGTGTTCAAGAAATGCGGGGGAGGTCAAGGTGAAATGGCCCCAGCGCGGAGCCTGACTTACACCTCGTCATCACAGTTCAGGGGCTTCTCCAGTCTGTAGCCCTGGGGCAGCTTCTCGTAGAGCTCTGCACATGTCATCCCGCAGTAGGGGGTGCCACCTGGAAGACAGGAAACCACGTCACCCTCAGGCCCTGCTAGTGGGCGCACAGGGTCTCCTGCTCCAAGCCTCTCCAGCAGAGAGACGGGGAGAAAGGGTGTGGCAAGGGAGGTGCCCACCCAGCGTGACCCTCCCTCTGAGCAAACCCACCACACAGCACAGCTGCCCAGATGCCACCGACCGCGTCACAGGGCGGCCATCCCCTCGGTGGAAAGATCCAGTTCAGGGCTCACGGGGCTGTTCCTCCCAGGACTGTTCTCGTCCCTGAGTCAGCCCACACAACTCGTCTCGCGTCCCAATGAGCGGTATCTTTTCCCTACTGGGGAGTCTGCTGTTAGGTTATCCACTTCCTGTTTGATCTGTAATAGTTACTGTCCAGTGATAGAAAACTTGGAAAATACAAAGAAGTAGGAAGAGAGCAAGCAATAGTGTGTATCACTCTGGTGTAGTCTTTCCAGGTTTTTCATGGGCAGTATTTACTCAACGGGGGTCCTAGTGTAAGGCAGTTGTTTTTTGTTGTTGTTTTTTTTTAAGATTATTTATTTATTTATTTGATGGACAGAGATCACAGGCAGGCAGAGAGCAGAGAGCCTGATGCAGGATCGGATCCCAGGACTCTGGGATCATGACCTGAGCCTAGGCAGAGGCTTTAACCCACTGAGCCACCCAGGCGCCCCAGTTGATGGGTTTTGACACCTATGTTTTCACAGGCTATTAACTGGCCTTCGGAAAGGACTTCTCATGGCTGTGGAGCGTGCCATCTTCAAGCAAACGTGCAATAGTCCTGGGACATCTCTGCGCCCACAGACACAACAAGCTCTAGTGTCCGTCAGCCACCAGGTCATAAGTATTAGGTATGACATTAGCTACAGAACTCTCAAAAAAGAAAGACGGGAATAAGCACAGACAGAAACCTATCAAATTCTATTTCCCAGTCCTATCCGGTGGTGCCACGTAAATACAGAAATATATAAAAATGGCACCGGTGGGGCGCCTGGGTGGCTCAGTGGGTTAAGGCCTCTGCCTTCGACTCAGGTCATGATCTCAGGGTCTTGGGATCGAGCCCCACATCGGGCTCTCTGCTCAGCGGGGAGCCTGTTTCCCCCTCTCTCTCTGCCTGCCTCTCTGCCTACTTGTGATCTCTGTCTGTCAAATAAATTAATTAATTTAAAAAAAAATGGCACCGGTGGGGCGCCTGGGTGGCTCAGTTGGTTAAGCAACTGCCTTCGGCTCAGGTCATGATCCCGGAGTCCCGGATTGGGTCCCGCATAGGGCTCCCAGCTCCATGGGGAGTCTGCTTCTCCCTCTGACCTTCTCCCCACTCATGCTTTCTCTCGCTCTTTCTCTCAAATAAAGAAAGAAAATCTTAAAAAAAGAAAAAAATGGCACTGGTGGAATTACACAGCGAGGGGGCCCGGGGAGGGCTGGCTCCGAGCACCTGAAGTCTCCCCGTAGATGAACGTGGACACTCACCTAAGGAAACGATCTCCCAGAGCAGCACGCCGTAGGACCACCTGCAGGGGACACAACGGGGAGACCAATCACCGACACACAAGCAGACACAAGCTGACAGGTCAGTTTCCTGCCTCAAAAGTCAGGGTGACGGACACTTTGCCGAAAAGGAAGTGTTAAGCGTATGCTCCCTGGGACAGGGCCCCGCGGGGGCACGTGCTTCTCTCCTCTTCGGCCAAGGTCAGGATTCTAACAGGGCAACCGCGTGAGAGCCCCCACTCGCTTCCGGCGGTGTCGGGGCGTCAGGGCCAAGTCCAAGCTGACAGACTGGAGTTCAATTCCAGCTCGACCACCTTGGCACTCGCATGACCTGGGACAAGTTACGGAACCGCCTGAGGCCTTTTTCTGTGTTCGGAAAGTGGGGACACCAGCTGCTGCCTCGGTCACAGGAAGTGAGCGAACACCCCAGAGGCACGTTGCACGCAGGGAGGACACAAGTACTCGCCAGCCCCCCACCCTTCCCCAGGCAGAAGCTAAACTCCCTGGACAAGTCACCTCAACCCCCGAGGCCTCAGTTTCTCCTGCCATCATTAAGATATGGCCCAGGCGGCCGAGATCTCGCTCCCAACCCTCCCTTCCACCCCAGCCTGAGACTCGCCCCTGCAGGCTGCGAGCAGAGACGCGCTCTAGACCCAGCCTGCCTTCTGCCCCTGCCACCTCTGACCCCAGCAGCTAGTCTGGGCTGCCCGCCCACCCCCCACCTGTATGTGGAACTCAGTCGGGGATGTGGAGCCACAGAAAACCCCACACACCCCTTGACTTTCTGGTGATTGAGAAGTCACCACTTCCCCTTGACAGGCGGAATAAAACCCACAACCTGCCCCCAATGATCTTAGACCATGAGAACAGTCTTTCTGCTTTGAGGCTGCATTTTGTAGACTATTAATTTATTTTCTGGGCTTACGGACTAGCTTTCTTCTACAGAGGAACATCATATTCCTGCCTCTTGTTAAGACCTCTGTCAAATGCTTACTTTCCCGGGGGAAAAAAAAAAAACCCTCAAAATAAAAGGCGTACTCACACGTCACTGTTGGTTGTATACACACTGTAATTTAGTGACTCGATCGCCATCCAGCGCACCGGGAGCCTTCCCTGGAGAGAACGAAGTGAGATGCCACTTAGTCAAGAAGGACCCCTGCCCAAGGCATGTAACTTGCCTGGAGCCCTGCTTCACCCAAGTCCACGGGGAGCTCTACTTGGAATTCCCGGACATATGGGGTGGTAGAATCAGGAATTGCTGTTTGTGTTCGTGCCATGCACAAGAGCATTCTCAAATCCGAAGACAGGCAAAGATTAAGCCCTGCTTACTTCAAGGAGTCCCTACAGGAGTTTTATATAAAGAAGAATTGTAAGCTTGGGCATGTATGTCTGTGGATGGCTGTGTGCCCTCTTGGTAGGCATTTCATTTATTCACTTTGTGGCTCTCAGAGGCTTGAAAGGGGAGGGAGGCAGAGAAACCAGGAATTAAACTGTAAGGTGGGAAAGGCTCAGGCCATGTCACGTGACCAACTGTGCCTGGAGGAGATAGGGCAGACATTCAGACAAGGGGACCTCGGAGTGGGTCCTGTAAGATGTGTAGGTTCAGCAGGTGGCCTGGGGAGAGAAGAACATTTCAGACCAAAGGGAACAGGGCACATGCACATCAGTGGAGGAAGAAATAATTTCCTGTCAGTGCAGTTTTCACTGGGTTTGGAGTGTCGTGAGGGACACTCATCTTTGGGGGCCCGGCCCTGACTCCATCCAGATTGTCCCCATTTCTTTAAGTCCAACCTGGGAAAAAGGAATGTGGACTGGACACTGGGAAGTTTGACTTCTAGCTTTTAGTCCTAGTTTTATGTGACTGGGGAGCTGCCTTCCTAAAGACCCACCCAGAGAATCTCATGGGCCCTCCTGAGAGATGGCGGCCTCCCTTCCAGGGTTTTGTCCAAGCTCCAACAGTGGTGTTTCAGCCCACAGTAGCCAAGAAGTGGGGCAACAACCAGCACTATGTGGGGGGGGGGTCTTTTCAGCGCCCCTGAAACAGGAGCAGGTATTCTCCCAGACCAACCATCCTGAGACCAGCTGTGCCCTGGACCGCAAAAACTATTCCTGAACGTGCCCTTGTCTCCTAGATCTTTGTGAAGTAGTGATATTCTGAAGCTCTTTCTGATCGTAAGTCCTGATTGCTACCTTACAGGTCAGTTACAGAACTGTCTCTTCTTAAACCCACTTCTTCAGTGTATCCTCAACATTCGTACCTCCCTCCACTCCATGCCCACCACTCCCCACCGCCGATCTGTTATCCTAGCTGCTTCTTCCCCTCCACAGGAATGGAAGGTGTCGTTGACATTTTCTGTCTTGTGTTTGCTTCTAGGTACCTGCTAGCTTCTGATCTCACACCTCCCAATGACTAATTTCCACGTTCACTTTTTTATTTTTCTCATTTGACATCTTTTGGATCTTTCCACTTCCACCTGTTCCCCTTGCTCTCTCTCCATGATTTAGGCCACCATCACCTCTTACCTGAGGACAACCTCTTAACTGACCTTCCTGCTTCAGAGTTTACTCCCTCAGGATCAGTCCTCCTCACCATGGCCAGACTGACTCGAAATGGCAAATCCAGCCACGTGGTTCCTTTTCTTAAAGTTCTTCAATGTCCCTTATTGTCCCAAGATCTCAAGTCCCTAACTGAATCCAAAATGTTTTAGCTGGAATTCAAGAATCTACAAGAAGACGTTATAACCCCTTCCTCCTCCCACCCTAAATTCTAACTCTCCTTCTCTGCATTACATTCCAGCCACATTGAATTACTTGACCTGAATGTTTGCCTCTAAGTTTTTATATAGACTGTACCCTCCAGGTGATCCAATTCATTCCTGTGTCTCCAATATCTATTTAACATTTGTAAAACCCAGGCGCTGGCCTCCTCCAGGGAGCCCTCATGACTCCACACGGGCTCAGTTCAGTGTGTGTTCCTCCTCTGTGCCCTCCTGGCCCTTGGCACTCACCAACTGTTAACAATTATTCATTGTGTGTCCGAGCTTTTTAGAAGTTGAGACTAGTTCAATTTATGTTACCCCCAAACCTAGCACAGGCATGAAACATTGTAGTCATAAATACATCGATGATGAGGGGATGGATCTATCCATGATAATAAAAAGCCCCAAATCACTTAGTATGTTGGCTTCCAGCACTTCCAATATTAGCATCATCTGGGGGACTTAAAAAAAACAGAAACTGATGTAGGAGCCTCATCCCAAGGCAGCTGAATCATAGTATCTCAGCCATAGGACTCCACTTCTGTACTTTTTGAAAGCTTCCCAGAAATTCTGGAGCGCAAGGAGTGGAAAATCGTGGATTTAAACGGTAGGCCAGGGAAGGCAGCCACTCTGCCCTCTGGTGGTCACTAGCCACACTACACCCTTCTTGCCGGGAGCTGGCTTCTCTCCATTCCCTCATCTTTCCTCAGCCTGGGCTGTCCCTGTGTCATTCCTCCCAGACCCGGTGCTGTCGCAACACTTCACCCAGCTGCTAGCAGACAGAATTAAGTTCTTACCTGCCTAAGTGCTCTAACCCTCTAAGCATTTCCCCCAAACTTTCCAAGACTGCCGAAATCCCTGCCCTTTATGAAATGCCAAGCAAAGCAGCATTTTTCTTAGGAATCGGAGGACAGGATCCAGATAAAATGTGTAGGTTGTGGGGTAAACTGTGTTAGTGCCTCTACCCCATCACCCAGAGCACCACAGCTCCCCAGATGCCAGAGAGAAGCAAGGAGAGGAGCTCTGTGAAGGAGAGCTCAAGCTTCAGGTGGCCCAGGAGGAGCAGGGAGAGTGGGAGTAAATGGGTGAGGGGCGGGTCCTGGCTCTTTAAGACAAGCCCAGTCCCTCTGCAGAGAAACATTGCCTGTTTGGGGTCAGGCAAATTCAGAAAAACTGAAAAGAACAAGAGAAAAAAGTATTACACGGAAGCCAGCCCTCAAGGAGGTTGCTATGGCTTCTGAAAGCGTTGCCATCCATGAGCATCTGGAGTCCCACTGGTTGTGTGTGATGGTCCCTACAGGCCGAAGGGTTCCCACTTCAAACCCCATCCAAAAAGGGACTGGAAAGATCCAAAATGATTATGTTCACTGGGATGGTAATCATATAAAAATATGTATGTTTGTGGAAAGCAATAAGTAAAGGAAAAATAAAATGGGTCAAGGGGGTGAACAATGGGTCATTTCCTTTTCAAAACATTCTTGAATATTGTTTGTTATCTTGTCAGTAACTAAAATAAGTATATTGCGAAAAACAAGAAACAAACAAACAAAAACCTGAATAAGAGGATAAATACAGAAGCCTGAGCCTGGCGAGACACCTTGTTACCCACAAACATAAAGGGACCGTGTGAAAACTGCCATAGTCACAGGGAAGCTGAGCCCGAGCAATGTCCATCAGCCCTCGGGAAGGGGGAGCCGTGCCACTGGGGTAGAGCCACCAAACACATGTGACAACTACAGGATTTGTCAGTGCCAAGGTCCTGCACTCTCCCACCCACGTAGGGAAAGCAAGGGCGGCGCCATGTTGACACCCAGCTCTCACGTCCCTGAGGGGGGGCATTTTTGGGGCGTTATGATTTACACTGGGCCACAAAAGCAGGAGTCCAGCTTCTCTCCTGCTGTGGGGACGTTCTCCTGGGATCTTGTACATCAAGATTAAATATCACTATCTGGGAGAGGAGGTATCATCAGGCGCATGTGGATTCGATGTGGGCTTGGAGAGACAGTGGTGAAGAGGCTATAGAAGTTATGAATTTCTCTCCAAGGCCTCCTTGTGATTTAGGAACCTCATTAATTTATTTCCTTTATATTTGGAAAGTATGTTAAATGTCTTTTTTTTTTTTTGCCCTTCCTATGCTTGCTGTACATGAAAGGGGGCTGAGGGAGCTCCTCAGAGGTTTCTGGGTGAGACACTTAGGGGTCTGGCCTAGAAGCAGACCAGAGCCCCTACAACATGAGACTGGCATATACCATCCCTTGGCCACATGTGATGGTGGCTTTTCACTGGTAAATGTGGAGCCCTCGGGCATTTTAGGAATCAAAACTCTGAAGGGATGTTTTCTGGGCCAGGGCACTAACTCCTGGGGTACACAACCAGGTGCCCGAGTCACCAAAGAATGGAGGTATTCCAAGAGAAGGGCCATCGCGGGAGGGAGGGGCCCTGGGGAGGACGTTCTCCGTGTCTGTGCTCTGAACTTACCATCGTCTTTTTCACATACACTTCTTGACCTCGGGACAATCCAAAATCTGCTATTTTGGCTACATAGTTTTCACCAACTAAAATGTTCCTGGCAGCCAGATCCCTGTGGATAAACTGAAATTTTAAAAAACATCATGTATTTTCAGCATTTTTGCTTGTTCGCTTCATTCTGTTGGCACAGAGCCACTGGGGCAAGAACTCTGGAAAATAGAGAAGTGAGGAATCCAAGTCCCTTAAACATCCCCCTCCAAAATCCTCAGTGGGTTCTGCCAAGTGACCTGCCATGTCTTGGGAAGCATTTCATGGGGGGAAAGAAAGAAAGAAAGAAAGAAAGGAAGGAAGGAAGGAAGGAAGGAAGGAAGGAAGAAAGAGAAAGGAAAGGAAGAGAAAGGAAAGGAAAGGAAAAGAAAAGAAAAGAAACGAAACGAAACGAAACCCAGGTCACTAAATCTTCCTGTTGCCAGGTAAGTCCTCTGCTACTGCGCTTCGTTTGGACCCAGGAGAAGCTACGATGGGTTAGGGCACCCCACCAAATGCATATGCCGACCTTCACTAAATACAGGTATTGCCAGTGTTTGGCCTTAACCTCTATACAAATAGAACAGTAACAAAGACATGAAAATTAGGCAGATTCTAAGGGGAATTACTGGGGAAGAGGAATTGAAAAATGCATAGTTTTAACTCAACTCTGATTCTGGAGAGAATTCTAAAGGAAAGATGTCCAAAGCAAGGTCCTTACAACAAACCTGTTTTTGGCTCAAGTAGTCCATACCCCGGGCCACGTCTGCCGCGAAATGGAGAAGCTGCTGGGAGGACAGCGTGGAGGCGGTGCTGTTGGCGATGGCAAAGGCTGGATCGGTCTCCAGCACTCGGCTCTTGCGTAGGAAGTCCAGGAGGTTTCCATGGGGGGCGTATTCGATGGCCAGGTACAGGTAGCCTGTGGGGAAAGGGAGAGACATCACCTTCTCAGCAGCTGTGAAATTTCTGAGATGGGCTATGGTCCTGGGAACTGCGTATAAAATTCGGTATCTAAAAGCCACAGGTCTAGCGGTACCAACCTCGGGAACGCTGGCGACAGGAGGAAGAGAAGCTCCATGCTCCTGCCGTGCTTAAAGGGCGCCATGCTTGAACCTGGGGTCCCCTCTCTCCCACACCCCTTCCTCCTGCCGCCAGTGGACTAACATGGAAGCTTCCTGAATGCTTTCACCCTCTCAGTAAGAAGAGCAGAATGAAATGAACGTGTTTCCCTTCAGAAGCTCTAGGACAGCAGGTGCACGTCAGCTTTTTCTTTTTTTTTTTTTTTGTCAATATTGATGGAGAACTAATATGAGCCAGGCATGTTATTCCATTTAGTCTCTAACTTTTCTTGAGATTATTTTTATTTTTTTCAAAGATTTTATTTATTTATTTGACAGAGCAAGATCACAAGCAGGCAGAGAGGCAGGCAGAGAGAGAGAGGAAGAAGCAAGCTCCCTGCTGAGCAGAGAGCCTGATGAGGGACTCGATCCCAGGACCCTGAGATCATGACCTGAGCCGAAGGCAGCGGCTTAACCCACTGAGCCACCCAGGTGCCCGAGATTATTTTTAAAAAAGGAAAAGATTCTGTATCCATGGCAGAAGGACCCACACCAGGTAACATTCTCTCTACTGGTTCTGTTCCTCCATGGAAGTTCGTATTCAGTCACTGTATTGCTGATTACCTCACTGGGCAGCACAGTCTAATGTTAGAGACTGCATCTTGCTTAGAGAGATGAGAAAACTCCAACTTTTAGAGACAAATAAAATAATAGATCCTCGAACAAATTATGGTCCATTGTCTTGGTTTTATTCCAAATTGTTTGTTTTAATAAAATTACTTTCTTCCATAAAAATGTTGATCTCTAGAGTCAATGAAAAGTAGACTGATTTTACTGTCTTTTAGAGGTTAAATTTTTTTGGTATACCATTTTTAAAATTTAAAATGTCAAGTGATTGTAAACTTCAATGCCATTCTAAGACATTGAAATTGTGGCCAAAAAAAAAAAAAAAAAAGTCTATCACTGTACCATGTTGCACTGTAAGTCAAGATACACCTCAATGCTTTCTCACCTCCTTACTGAACTACAAATTTTAAGAGCCAACAAGTTATGGGTTAAGGTGATGATAGAGCAAAAATTTGGAAGATACATATTTTTCTGTTGATGGTGGTTACTTTTTTTTTTTTTTAAACTTTTCATTTACTGTTGTCCCATGCTGATTCCTCTTTTCAGGAAATAGCTCAAAAATAAATGTCATTACTTCATTATCTAACCTAAGGGACATGATCTGGCTTTCAGAATTACACCCTTATTGGATCACAGAATGATATATTGTTTGAAGTCCCAGTATTTTTAGTTTAATAAATTGAGGAAGAGGAAGTAGTCTCTTTTCTATTGTTGCTGTTTGTGCTGCAAAGTCAACAAGAGGTTGTCAAGTTTGTAAATAATTGCTGTGTGGAGCTTTTTTGTGGACGTGAACTTTTCCATGAGAAATTAAGTGAAAACATTCCTGTAGAACTAGAAACCCAGGGAGCCTGGAGACGCAAACTCATGGAAGTACTCAGTAATATCTGAATTGATAATATAAGTTGAAGGATGCCTGGGTGGCTCAGTGGGTTAAAGCCTCTGCCTTCGGCTCAGGTCATGATCCTAGGGTACTGGGATCAAGCCCCACATTGGGCTCTCTGCTCAGTGGGGAGGCTGCTTCCTCCTCTCTCTCTGCCTGCTTCTTTGCCTACTTGTGAACTTTCTCTGTGTGTCAAATAAATAAATAAAATCTAAAAAAAAACAATAATATAAGTTAACTTTAAGAGTGTGACATAGGGTAGTTGTAAAGCTCCACCATAATTGTACCAGTAATGGTTTTGGAAAAAAATAAAGCTCAATCAGATATAAGCTTATTATTGTTCTTATTTCATCCTAATCATCACCAATGCTTTCATATTACAGTTGATTATTGGCATTCCTGGATTTCACATTCAGAATATCAGTGTCTTGGGTTTGGAGGGAAAAAGGTAAGCAATTAAGAAGAGCCAAAGCACTTCTCTCTTCCTGATGCTGAAGGCTTCCCCAATCTACCTAAGCAACAGCAGCCTAGGAAACCTCTGGGTCAGCAAAGATGGGAGTTTGCAGCAACCATGGGAACGTCTGGGCAGTAATGATGAACCACATCAGAGGGCAAAAGATCGAACCTTGAGACCTACCTCCAGAAAGTTGTCAAACCTCAGCACAGTTTATAAATGGGACTAGACATTCTGATTGAGACTGCAACTTTTTTTAAAAAAAGGTAACATTCTTAAGATTATTATCTTTACTGATTTAAAATGGACTGTGCCTGTTTCAAAAGAAAAAATTCTGTCAGGAAAGATAGGAAAAGCGCATCTTACCACGATGCTCACACGCTCCCAAGAGATTGATGATGTTTGGGTGGTGGCCAAGTTTACAGAGAACCTCCAGTTCCCCAGCAAAGTCCCTGTGGTCATCTTTGGAGGCATATTCTGGGAAAAAAGTCAAGAGTTGTGATTCTCTCTCTGCTAGACCTCTTTGAAAACAGCTGCCCTGTTCTTCTCCCCTCAGAGGACCTTCAGAGTCACCATCAGGTCTAGAAACCTGTACAGAAACCAAAGATTACTCTAGGAAGAGTACTTGGAACTGCTAACACCTTGGGCTGACACTTCTTTGTTGTTGGGAGCTGTCCTGTGCACAATAGGACGTTTGGCAGCACGTCTGGCTTCTCCCACTAGATACCAGCAAGCCAGCCAAAAATGTATCCAGATGCTGCTGAATGTTTCCCCAAAGGGCAAAACCACCCCCAGCTTGAGAACCACTGCTTTACACTTTTCCTCGTTTTGACTCTCAAAGACCCCGTGAAATGACTTGGTAGTGACGGAGTGGCCTCCACTTTAGACTCTACCTGTTCTAGCTGAAGCCGCTGTCCAGCAATAAATATGCTGAGCGGGAGAAAGAGTTTCAGAGCAACAACACAAGGAATGCAGACACCTTGCTTTATTACCATCATTTAAACTTGCTTTCCCACAAAGCAGTCCTGCTAAAACAGAAACTCAAATCCCACAGTATTTTTAATGGAAGTGCTTAGTGGTCAGGAAACTAGTCTTTTCGTCCTGTCCCTCCCTTAGCATTTGGTCAGAAGGATCTCCAGGACCAACCAGGCTGAAGGGAAGGCACTCTCTGGTTGTTGCACAAACCGATCAGCTTTGGTCAGTGACAAAGCACTAGTGCAGCTTTTTGAAAAATAACATTGCATAGGAAAGGTGGGAAAAGGGGGACTGTTGGGAGCTGGTGGCCCTGTGCTGGGCTGAATGTGCTTGGAAATTACAGGAATGTTTCCTAGGGGCTAAGGGTACCCATAAAACTAGCTAGTAGGCAATCCCAGGCCAGATACACTGTTCTTACCACAAGAAGCCCGAGGGTCAATGCCTTGGGAGCATTTTTAAAATGAAGTTCTTTACAAGCAAGTTGTCTCCCTACTTTGGTCATTGTCCTCTGAATGCATCACTCTTCCTATAGACAGTTTCTGCCCTGATGCCCCATTTAAGCTATTTCACCTCTTCACTCGGGCATGAGACAATCAGGCTCAGTTCAGATTTCAAAAGCCTGGCTTTTACAAGATTCTATACCCTGTTCCCTCATTCCATCCTTACTGTACTCCCAAACTCCCCATGACTAATGTAGCAAAATGGAAAAGAGATTTATGAATGCTAAGCAAGATTGTGTGTGTGTGTGTGTGTGTGTGTTTGAAACATACTACTATCCCTAAGCACAGACACTATTTTATTTATTTTATTTATTTTCTGTCAACACTGCAAAAAGTAGCAATGACATAATGAGTTTTAGGGTTAATTCCAACTTTAGGTTCCATATTGTTGTCAAAAAGGAAAACCTAGCAGCAACCTTAGAGAGCCTGCTTCATGAAGGTGACGAACAACAGCAGTTCATGACATTCCCTGCTCTAATTCATGGCTTTCCAAGGCCGGATGCTATACAAACAACACCGCAGCTTCCTAGTCAAGCCACGCGTAAACTCCTCACACAAGAGAACACAGCCAGGACCGCCAGTGAGCTAGTCAGTCTGCTTTCTCACAGGAGGTATATTAGCCATCTTGATAAGTGGGTAAGCACCAAGCAGTCCTGAGATGAACACAACTGGAAAAGATGTAGTTCTTCTGACCTTAGGTCGGTAGCTTTCAAACTTGAGCATACAGAAGGATCACAGAGCACACATGTTAAGAACACAGATTCTCACGTGTCCCCCCCAGAAATTCACCTACACTAGACCCAACAGTGGGAGAGCCCAAGAAGATGAATTTCTAACAACGTCTCCAGGAGCTCTGTTGCAGATCATCCACGAAGACAGTAGTTTGCAAAGTGTGATCTCCAAACCCTGGCATCAGCATCATCTGTGAGCTAATTAGAAATGCAAATCCTCTGGCTCCACCCCAGACTTGCTGAATCAGAAACCAGGATGGACCCCAACAGTTTGTTTTTAACAAGCCTCCCAGGTGATTCAGATACTCCACTCTGAGAGCCACTGCATCAAGAGAAACAACAGCGTTCCCCTGAAGTTAGCCATGTGTGACAGAGATCTATCTATATTATCACATCCCAATGAGTCGAGACAGTGGCATGTAAACAGCTCATGCCTTCATGTTTATGGCCTGGCCCTATGACTGGTTGACCTCAAAGGAACTACCACCTGCCATTGTTCAGAACAGCTGTATTTGACATCATGCCAATTTTCTGTTTAAATAATTTAAGACCATAGCGGAAAGATTTGACAGGAAGTGAAGTTTTCTCCCCACCCTAGTGAAATGCTGACTTGATCTGGTCAAGCACTGACCTTTCATCCTCTTGATGGCAGCATCCATCCGTAACCCATCCTTCTTGATGCGCGCCTTAAGAACCTGGCCAAAATTACCCTCCCCGATCACATCTTGAAATTTGATGTCATTCCAGTCAAGCACTGGATAAATTGTAGGATCCGGGTTGTTTTTGGCCTTCCTGTTCAGGGCCAGAGTTCCTGAGTTGAACTGCACAGCTGGTTCTTCCCTCTGGAGAAATAATTTTTTCATGGTTTAGTGTCAGGATTTTTCATAATTCTAATGTACTTAAATATTCCTGGTTTGTATCCATACCAGGTAAAACAAGAAACTGTCTAATTCTAAAATGCAGATGGAAATAGGTTTCATCTAAGGCTGTCTAAAGGGCTGCATGAGATAATTCCAGGGCTCAGGTGGAAGGCATGCTGCAATCGATTAGCAATGTCTGCAGAGCATAAGGTAGAGGGGAATAACGGCAAGTATGCCACAGGATGGCACATCCCCGAGTTAGTCACAGTTGAGTTTCTGCTGAGCTGGGGAACGAACGGGTGTTTGGTTCTGGTTTGGAAAAGAACTCAGAGATCCTGTCTGGGGCAGTAACAGACCATGCATTGCTAAGAGCTTTCCTTGCATTATCTTGGTCCATTATTGACTCTTACGTTCTCTGACTTATCCTAAACCTTTGAACATCTCAAGCCCACTCTGGAGCAGACTCTGGCTCCAGGATGACAGAGGCATACAGTAAAGCCCAACATAGCATAAACCCTTTTCTCCTGAGTTTGGTAGACTGTTGACATATCAGGACAAAGCAGTGGGACCATGAGCAGCTCCAGCATTCCCAGCCCCCTTGCTAGTTTTTCTTCTCCAGAGATAGCCTGAGTTGAGTCACTTCTGGCATGAAGTCAGATAACAAAGCTCCCCTTATCCTCCAAGGAGGGGACTCTCAGGGATTTGTGGACAGGAAGCTGCACCTCATCTGGAATGTGTAATTGTACCCAATGTTTCAAACATGGAATTGATAAAGTCAGGTACAAATTCATTTTATAGAATTTGAAACCACAAACGAGTTTCTAGTTTGAAACTACAAACTAGAAAAACGTTCTAGTTTTAGAAAAACGTTCTAGTTTTAGAAAAACATTCAGGCTATAGCATACCAAAGGAATCAAACTGGGTGTATACTGGTCAGGAATGATTTTGTAAGCCTTGGTTACTGGTCAAAATTTCTAGATGAAAGAATGGGGCTGTGCCAAGTATTATACACTATGGCTGCAGACTGATGGGTATACAAGAATGGAGAGACACATGTGAACATAAAAATCTACATATATTACACATATAATATATGTGAGCAATAAGAAGGTTGGGAGATATTAGAAGAATTAAATAGGAACTGGAAATAGGAAATGTGGGGAAAATTTGTCTAGCACAATACATCGTTACCCATCACACTGAGGTCTGGTTATGTTCATGTCCTTCCTTATTAACAGTATTCCATTCTTCATATTGCAAGACGGGTCCTCCTGATGACTCATCACTATGATGATAATACATCTCATTTCGGCAGGGCAATAGTTCTGTTTTAGCCCTGGTTTCCTAAATGATTATTAAGAGCAAACTTTCCACTCTCAAAATCATTCCAGTTTGGACAACAAATTACATAGTCATGTTGTTTATCTCCCATTTCATAATGGAAGTCAAAGAGAAGATGAGACCTGCCTAAGGGAAATATTTGCTTTACAAGTAAATTTCCTGGTCCACATCTTTTTTTTTTTTTTTTTTTTTTAAGTAGGCCCCACACCTAGCTTGGAGCCCACCATGAGGCTTGAACTCACAACACTGAGATCAGGACCTGAGCTGAAATCAAGAGTCAGTTGTTAAACCAAGTGAGCCACCCAGGCACCCCTCCTGGTCCACATCTTTAAATGAGGATTCTGCATACATGCAGACTTGTACTTATTAGCTAGTAGGAAGATGAGGCACTACCACGTTTTGGAAAGCTTGGGCCATTCTCCTTTGGACATTTGCCCTCTTCAATTGCAACATGATCAGGAAGGCCAACAGCACCGTCAGGCAAGTCATTCCCGCCGAGCCAAGGATGGCTATAAGCAGCATCTTCCCACCTCCAAGGTCTGCTGGTGCTGCACAGAACACAGGAGAAGCAGCAGGTTTAGTTTAGGAGAGAGAAGCCAAGACCATCCTTGGGCAACACCTTGGTACAATGGATATGTAATGGCAGCCCTGGCTCTGCCAACTAGTTGTTACGAGACGTTCAGCTACTCATTTATATGTTCTGAAACTCAATGGAGAGGAGTCTGACTCACAGGACTGTTATAAGACCTTAAAAAAGAAAGGGAAAAGTGCTAAGCATTAGTTATTATCATTTGTCCCACTTTTACTTCCAAGTAAAGGCCCAAGCAGTAGCGCATAATCAAGTAGCAGCAAGAATGACTAACTAGATATAAAACTTTGGGAAGGTGGCTAAACGTCCCTGCACAACTTCCCTAACTAGAAAAGCTCTCAAGTCTTAAGTTGCTGAATTTAAATCTGTAAGTTATCTTGCATTTTTTTTTTCTTGTTTAAAAGCTGATAGAGAAAATCCAAGAATGACATTGGGAGAATGAAGGAAAAGAGGAGGGAAAGGAAGGAAAGACAGAAAAGAAAACCCATTAAATTAGGGTTTAAGTAAAAATCAACTGTTAAAGCTTATGCTATAACCCATTTTTCCCTTTATTTAAACAAAAAAAAATTAAATGCCATACATTTTCTGAAAAACAGTATGTAGAGCAAGACCCTATGTTCTTACAAGTACTCTTCTGTGATTACCTCCCTTTCCTTCCTTCTCTCTCTAAGCATCTGGAATAGAATTGTGAGGATTTTGTTGCTTTGTTACGCCTTGTTTTTAATTTTTCTGTTTGTATTTTATGTATAGCTTGGATTTAGGGCCTGTATATATTGTACCAAAGCACAAATAATAGTAAAAAATAGGCATTAATTAAGGGTGTCACCTGAAAACTGCAACTCTCTATAACTGGCAGACTCCTCATTCCTTGGACATTTCAAAAATATTCCAAAGAATCAGCCCTGAAAATATGGCATGGTTCCTTTTATTTCTTAAGTAACCCTCAAAAACCAAGACGTTTTTACTACCAGAAGATTTTCTGTAAAAATAAACTCTAGCCCAGATTATAAATCTGCAAAACTCTCCATCTAACCTCACTCTGTGTTCCTCTGCACACGTTGCCGAGGGCTGGCAGGCGTCACGGCAGACAGAGTTCAAAGGGAAGGTGCTCTGGGAGCTGCAGCCTACCACCGCCCCCCACAACCCTGGTCCCTTATCCACTTAACTACATTCAACTGGCATTATCAGCCATAAACACAGAGCATCGTGTGCCTGGCACTCTGAAAGACCTCCAGCTATCTCAAAAAGCTTACTCTCACCGGAATGGGGGTTAGTGGTGGACATGGAGACATCATAATTTGGATCCAAAAAGTAAAAACAAAACAAAACAAAACCAACCAACCAACCAAAAAACCCAACTTGGAAGAGCATAGTCCTCAAAGCTAAAAGAGGAGTTCATTTGAAAAGAATGGAGTTGGTTCTTGGAACCTCCCACTGAACACCCGCACAGGCCTGCCTTCACTAAGCAGGTTCTATGTTCTTTTTCCGTGGAATGAAATTCATATTCCTCAGAGCCTCCGTTCCTGGATGGGGAGTGCTGATGGGCTGATTTACGCTTAACAAAAGAAAATGGATCAACAGGGTATCCCTCCCAGGGGCATTTTCATTTTAAGAACCTATCTAGAGGGGTGCCTGGCTGGCTCAGTGGGTTAAAGCCTCTGCCTTTGGCTCAGGTCATGATCTCAGGGTCCTGGGATCAAGTCCCACATCGGGCTCTCTGCTCAGCGGGAAGCCTGCTTCTCCCTCCTCCTCTGCCTGCCTCTCTGCCTACTTGTGATCTCTCTCTAATAATTTTTTTAAAATCTTTAAAAATAAAAATAATAATTAAAAAAGAACCTATCTAGAGATGGTGAAGCCTATTTGGACAAAAGAATTATGTCACATCACATACATATGAGGTAAGTATCTTAATTAAGATAATGGGGCTTTTCTGATACGCTCCAGAAACAATCCTAGGTAAATACCTGTTCACTCTACCAACCTTGAGATTTAGAAAGGGTCATCAGTTCATGAGAAAAGGTTGGGTTGCTTGACCCTATGTTGTTCTCTGCAAAAATGTCCACCTGGTAAGCTGTTTCAGGCTCTAGGCCCTTGAGCTGATACTGGGTAATGGTGGCATTCTTGATCTTCACATCAATGTGCTGGTCTTCATTCTTGCCCTGAACCTTGTAACGGATGATAATAGAAGAAATAGAATAGCCATCCAAGATTGTCCAAGAGATCATGGCTGTGGAGTCTGTGATGTTAGAAATCCTGATATTTTCTGGTTGAGGAGGGAGAACTGGAAATTTAAAAAAAAAATTCACTTAAGTTACACTACCATCTCTTAGATTACCATGCTTTTAATGGATACTTAATGTCAGCACATAAACCAAGAAGGGCAAATAGGTGTTTTCTTGGGTAGTAATTCCAATCAACTGGAAGTGGACTCCATGAAGACTTGACAAAATGGCACAAGACAGGAAAATGGCAACACATATTTCATCATATATTTTCTCATCCTTGCATTAAGATATCAAATTCTGTTACAACTAGTAGAAATTGGGCAATGTGTATGAACAAATTCATCAAAAAGCAGAAATCCATATGCCAAAGAAAAGATACTCCACATTGCTAATTATCAAGAAAATGAAAATTGAATTTAACAGTGGGGTACCATTTTTTACCTTTGAGATTATGAAAAATAAAAAGATCTCCACCATCAAGTAATAGAGATATAGGGAAAAGATATATGAACAGAGATGGATGTAGGGAAAATGATACTCTCATATACTCCTGGACATTGTACACATTGAATGAGAAACATTGCCCATCAGTTCTACTTCTGGACATATTCTCTAGGACAGCGCTCACATCTATGCACCTGGAGACATGTATAAGGATGGTCACTGCGCTTTTGTTTGGAATAGTTAAAAAAAAAGGGGGGGGGGGAGAACATGGTACACAAAGGAAACAACCTAAATATCCACCTCAAAGAGAACGGATAAATAGGACCATATAGTCAGAACATAGAATGTTATGCAGAGATTTTAAAAGTATATGTCAGATCTAAACAATGAGCATGGATAAGATAGAAATCATAGTGTTAATTCAAAAAAGCAAAATGAAGAACAGTACGTATGCATATGTGCACTTATGGATGAATCTAACATATCGAGCTGATTCAACCTTGAATGGAAAGATACACAGCCAACTCATAACTGGGTTGTCTCCGGGGAGTCAGCCATCAAATGAGAGTAGGGAGGACAGGCCAAGGGCCCTGTGATCTGTATTGTGCTTTTACTTCCACAAATCAACAAAAGAGCTGAAAACAAGCATGACAAAATAGTAACAGTTGTTAATTCTGGGTGGTAGGAATGTGGGTGTTTGTTGAATTACTCTTTGAGTATTCTGTAAATTTCACGAATTTTTAAAAATTGATGAAGAATCGCTGAATGCCACCGTAACAGGTGAGACTTCCACATGTCACTGATACAAGAGAGTGTATCAGATACAGAGCCCATTTCTACACCTGGTATTGAGCAAGTGGAGACAGGCAGCTGCAGAGGGGAACCTCAGACATCGGGTGTTGGCAAGGGACCCCATGATCCTAACCTAAATGATAGTCCGTGTGGCCAAGACATATTTTATCTTTCCAAGGACTCCAAAATACACAGACACAGTTCTAATGCAGTGACGCAAAACAGAACTCCTTGCTTAATGAGGAAAAACTTTCAATACTACCAAGAAACCCAAGAAGTTCCAGCCATAAATTTTAAATGACCAATCTGAAATAGAGGAAATCCTGAGTTGCAGAATATTTTGAAAGAAAAGAGGTTTTATTACTCTCAAATGTATTTTCTAACCCCAAGAATTATCTACTACTGAAGATTTTTCAAGCAGAATTCTTTGACTTCTAAGATTAGGGAAGACCTAACTAATTAACCAGCATCTGTGGGTCTGAAGAAACAAGACCATCCTGAAACCTGTCCTACAGCAAATTAAACATACCCTAGAGACCTTATTCATGCTATTAATTTACTTAATAGATAATAGCATACCAAGGAAAGGTAAATTTTAGCACAGTCCTGCCTGAATTATTGCAAATCTAAATACATGGGGCTTTCTTATATATTACAGGTTATTTAAATGATTTGGTGTGTTGGGATGGGGACACTAGTTAACCTCCATGCACACTTAACTGCCTTTTATGATGTCTAGCAAACAGGCTTGACTTGATGGTAACTAAGTCCAAGCAGCAGCACCCAAATGTCATTCGGGCAAGACCAGAGCCCGGTGAGTTACTTACTGTCGCTAAGGGTCCAAGCGATGAGGTCTTCACTCCATTCCCCCTGGGCCTTGGTGTTGACTCTGGCTCGGACTATATACTGCTCCCTGGGGTGTAAATTGTTAAGGAGCACTGAAGTCAGGTTGCCTGGAACTTTGATATTCTGCTGGTCACTATTCATTTGCACAGACCTTCTCTCCACTTCAACATAAAAATCATCTTCTGAAATAGGAAATATTGGTTGCCAGGTCAAATTTAGAGTGGTTTGACTTTTTGGTAGGAGGATGAGTCCTCTTGGAGGTGGGAGACCTGGGAGAAATCAGAAAGATCACGATTTTTTTTAAAGATTTTGTTTTTAAGTAAACACTACACCCACCATGGGGCTTGAACTCACAATCCCAAGGTAAAGAGTCACATGCTCTATCTGTTGGACCAGACAGGTGCCCCTGGATCATGATTTTTGTATCAGGTGAAGCACAAACAGCCCCAAAGGGCAGCTTGACAGAATAACCTTGGCATCTAGAATAATAGACAACTTCACAAACCATCAAAGAAACACAAGCTAGCAACCATGCCATACTTTTTTTTCTTATCAAAGTAGCAAATATTTATAACAATTCTATTTTTTTAAAGATTTTATTTATTTATCTGACAGGGAGAGACACAGAAAGGGAGGGAACATAAGCAGGGGGAGTGGGAGAGGAAGAAGCAGGCTTCCCACTCACGGAACAGGGAACCTGACGTGGGGCTGGATCCCAGGACCCTGGGATCATGACCTGAGCCGAAGGCAGACGCTTAACAACTGAGCCACCCAGGTGCCCCTTTATAACAGTTTTAATTTGTAGTTTGAGTAATTATAATAGAGGAACCCCCTTAGAGAACAACTTGAGAGTATTTTCAAGAGTTCTAGAAGTAATTGTCTGCTTTGGCCCTATAATCTGACTATAGATTATATCCTGAAGAAATAATTTTATCCTGATTTATCTTGAAGAAATAATCCAGAAGAAGAGAAAAACCTAAGTGCGTGAAGACATTCATTGTGGCATTATTCAATAATAGCAAACAATCAGAAGAAACCTAAATGCTCAAAATAGGAAAATGCTTTAATAAATTATGATATAACCATCCAATGGATTAAAATAGATCATTGGGAGTAGCATGGGAGGCCAATAAAAATATCTATAATACATTAGAAAAAACTCTAGTTGCAGTTTGGTAAAAGTCCTGGATACAGCTGGTGAAGGATAGGGAGGAAACTGTTATAAATTAAAACAGTGGATGCTCCAAGGCTGTGGGATAGGATGGGTGGGTAACTATTCAGTGTTTTGGTTACGATTTTGAGCAATATATTTTAACGCTATTTCAGGGTTCCTTCCCTGTAGCAAGAATTTCAAACACTGGAACAGCTATGGTGGCAGGGCCTGGCCTCACCCTGCTCTGATCAAGCAAGGGACTGGCTCTGACTACACGCTGCCCTGACTGAGAACCTGGGCTACCAGACAGTACCTGAATGCAAACAAGGGTTTTGAAATGAAAGAGAGAGGAACACGCCAAGTTTTGCAGCCTTGGGAAAATTCACAAGTTCTCCAAGTTCACATGTAACACGAAATGGAACTAGTTCTCTTTCAGACTCAGGAGGAACACATGGGATAATGGATGGGAGAATGCTTACAAGAAGTCAGGGACTCTTACATAAACTACTTTCCCTCCTTCCTTCCTGCCTCCCTCCCTCCCTCCCTTCCTGTCTTATCTGTGTCAGTGGGCACAGGACTCTGTATTCTCGGTTTATAACAACAGTAAATTGATTTTTAAATTCTAGATATTAAGTATTTTCAAAACATGCAATAGGGATCCTTTAACTCTTGCATTCTCAGTGGGGACACTATTGTTCCTAAGAGGGCAAAAACTGGTTTGTGGGATATGAGAATATTTCAGATATTACAGTGGCTTATGTAGGGCCACAGTATACAAATATATCTATGGTATTAAAACTCATGGCAGGGGAGACATTAGGACAAAAGAGGCATTTTGTCCTAAGGACACAGATATCTAAAGGGGGCAGTAGTTGAAGGAGGAGGAGCAGGGGGAGAGAGAGGAAGAGGGAGAAAAGTTTGAAAAACTGCTATTTTTCAGTTAGAGGTGAGAGAAAGGGTCTGTTTCTATACATCAGGACGACCACCTGTATGTAGCCTTTGCAAATATAATCATTATTTTAACCATTTAAAATTAATACATTTATTACTAAAAATAGCTCTTATTCTCTATAACCTTTACAAGTTGAAAGAGGTTCCTTATCTCTGAAGTTTAAGTTCTAAAAGAAGCCGCCCAGAGGAGCCAGACGAACTCAGAATGACAAAGCAGAACAGAAAGTTCTGTTCTGCTTTGACAATAAGAGCATATACGTAAACCTCCGAAGCCTAGGCTTGATGCAGAAGAGTCACTTGATAAATGGTCATTTCCCTTTTCCTTTCCTTTAGGAACATAACTTACCCTTTACCCCCCCCCCCCCGCACCTGCCCTTTTTCTGACTGTGTTCAGAGTGTGTTCTCTCCCCTCCCCGCCCCCAACCCGGGCCTCCTGGCTTTCACCATTAAATCAACATACTTATAAATAGAGCAACTGCCTGATGAATTAAAAAACAAACATCAGCAAAATTCAAATGATGGGAAAAGAAGAACCTTCAAGAATTCTCTCCCCACCTACCCCTGAGAACTACTTTGAAATATTCCAAGAGACTTCTAAAGACATCCTGGCTGGAACATACTCTGAATGCTGAAGACAGTACTGTGTGGGTCTGTGAAGTGTTTTATGATCTGTTCCATAAATACTTTCCATCTGAGTCAGATTATGACCTTCCCCTTTGATTCATTAACACTGGCAGAGAGAGAATTAACTACCATTTGCCTTTTAGCAGCAACCTGAGCACAGAGCAGAGGCCTCTTTATCTTCCAACTTTTATATATATATATATTTTTATACATATATTTATATATATAAAATATATATATTATATAAATTTATATAAATACATTATATATTTTACATATAATTTTTATATCTTTATATAAAATATATAAAATTTTTAATATATTTTATATAAATATATAAAATTTCTATATAAATTTATTTATATAATTTTTATATAAACACACACACACACACACACACACACATATATATATAGTACCAGAAGCGCTATATATATATAGCGCTTCTGGTGCTATTTTTTATATTTGCTACCTGGTGAGTTCCAGGAAACCATCCCTTATTTGCACACTGCTTCTCCAAGCACTATTACTCAGCATGTACAGATCGAGGATCAACAATAAGTACCACTTGTCAACTTCTTAGAGCTGCAAAGTCTTAAGCCCGACCCCTACCCCAAACCTACTGAATTGGAAACTCTGGGGGTGGGCCTAGAAATGTGTTTTAACCAGCTCTCCAGGCAATTCTTAAGGATACTAATGTTTGAGAACCAGTAATTTAGAAACATGGAGTCGTACGTTACAAAGTAGCTTAAGGTGGGGGTGCCCGGGTGGCTCATTCCAGTAAGGATCTGCCTTTGGCTCAGGTCATGATCCCAGGGTCCTGGGATGGAGCCCCACATTGGGCTCCTTGCTCAGTGGGGAGCCTGCTCCTCCCTCTCCCTGCCACCCCCCTGCTCCCCTTGTTTGTGCTCTCTCACTCTCTCTGACAAATAAATAATCCTGAAACTAAAAAAAAAAAAATTAGCTTAAGGAGGTAAAACGGGCTGCCTGTAGGAGGCAGCACTGGAGGGTTGGGAGGTGGAACAGGGGTCTGCTGTTCTTTAGATAAAAGCCTTTTATCCTGTTTTTCAGAGTCCATAGTCTCTCATGGTTCACCTCCCCTTCCAATTTACCCAAATTCCCTACTACTCTCTAACGCCCCTTGTCCTCCATGCTATTGGTTATGCTCCACAAATGAGTGAAACCATATGATAATTGACTCTCTCTGCTTGGCTGATTTCACTCAGCATAATCTCTTCCAGTCCTGTCCATGTTGCTACAAAAGTTGGATATTCGTCCTTTCTGATGGAGGCATAATACTCCATAGTGTATATGGACCACATCTTCCTTATCCATTCATCCGTTGAAGGGCATCTTGGTTCTTTCCATAGTTTGGCGACTGTGGCCATTGCTGCTATAAACATTGGGGTACAGATGGCCCTTCTTTTCACTACATCTGTATCTTTGGGGTAAATACCCAGGAGTGCAATTGCAGGGTCATAGGGAAGCTCTATTTTTAATTTCTTGAGGAATCTCCACACTGTTCTCCAAAGAGGCTGCACCAACTTGCATTCCCACCAACAGTGTAAGAGGGTTCCCCTTTCTCCACATCCTCTCCAACACATGTTGTTTCCTGTTTTGTTAATTTTGGCCATTCTAACTGGTGTAAGGTGATATCTCAATGTGGTTTTAATTTGAATCTCCCTGAGGGCTAATGATGATGAGCATTTTTTCATGTGGCGGGGGGGTGGGAGGTTGGGGTACCAGGTGGTGGGTATTATAGAGGGCACAGCTTGCATGGAGCACTGGGTGTGGTGAAAAAATAATGAATACTGTTTTTCTGAAAATAAATAAATTGGGAAAAAAAAAAAAAAAAAAAAAAAAAAAAAGCCTTTTATCCTATTTGATGTTTTAACTCTGTGCATGAATTACTTTGAAAAATTAGAAATTAGTTTTAAAAATAAATAAACTGGGATATCTGAAGTACGTATGCGGCAAGAGTCTGACTTAGGCCCTTAAGATGGAAACAGGAAGCTGTTGGTAAAACTCAGGAGCCGAGCAGTTGCTGCTAAGTAAATCCCAAGTCCTAAGGGATGGCCCTGACTTCCTGAAGGCTCATCTGCTTCCTCCTCTGTCCCCGTACTGCTGCAGACACCCTCCCCCAGGGACATAGACCAGGAGTGCAGCCCAAATAAAAGAGCTCTTTGGCTCCAAGCTGCCAACCTTCCTGTCACTTTCCCACCCATTCAAAAGCAAACTCCTTCCCCCTACATCTCCACCCACCCACTCGCCCACCACCACCCTTCCTGGTCTTCCTTCCTCTTTCCCCTTCCTCCCCCCTCCCACCCAGTGCAGGAATAAGTGCTGTTTGCTTCCACTGACCGATAGAAGCAGTTGTGAACCGTCTCACGGGTCCCGGATGCCCTTCCCCGCCCTCTCCACGCCGGACCAGCTGCACGCAGAGCTCGTATTCTGTGCGAGGTTCCAAATAGTTGAGTGTAACAATCTCATTTGTCACTGAGAAGAGGGAAAGTTCAGGAAACTTAAGTTGGCATACTTGTACATTGTTTAAAGTGGAATGTTGTTATTGTGATGTGAACTAGTGTTTGGTTTTTCAAAAATACAATGTTCTAAGTGAAATAGCCAATCCCCCCCTTCAGGGCCTCACCATTCCTAACATAAGGAAAATGAGGCTTTTTTAAGGAAGTTTCCAGATTACAATGTATACATTAATGTAAGTCTCTCTGAACCACTGAATCACTTTTGCTCTAGGGATTTTGTCTTTTCACTTACAGGATAAAACCACACAAATCTTCAACTATATGGAATAGCAATTAGACTTAATGGGGGGGATCTCAATTAAAATAATATAATTTAATTGCCACTGTTTTTAAATACATAGTGATCACAACCAGACTATCAAGAGAAGAGATTCTTTGAGGATTTGCTTACAAAGACCAGAAAGCAGATTTGTAATAATCATGCCATTTACAAATGAAGGGCTCTGAAGTCATTGAAAATAGATCTCTTAAACAAATAGTATGTGCATCTTTTCTCCTTAGCCATTTGCTTTAGCCACACTCTATTCTCCACAGATATTGCAAAAGTACTGCCTTACCATACGATAAATTTCCAGTTGGTAAGGAAAAAAAAAAAAAACTGGGCTGGGTTTACAAGTTCTTAAAAGAACAGTTTGTGGAAAGTGACAAATTATTACCATCATATGAAAAAAAAAGCTGCTTTTTAATAAAACCTCTCCATTGATATTGTCAACAGCTACTTTGCAAATCAGCCTTACGTCACTAGATTCTGAATTTTGGCGGAGTCTACAATAGAATGTGAAGGGCTCGGTAACAGTGCCATGACTTAATTTCACATATCCAGGTCAGCTGGGTTAATATGAAGCCCAAAACTCCTTTTGTTCTTTTTGTAACTTCCTCAATTACCTACATGCAGTGCCTAGGGGGCCCTTTTTAGGAAATCACGGGCATTATGATACTAAAAGATTGGTAGGTAATTAACTCTGAAATGGAATCCTTGGCTACAGCCACTACCCTGGGGCAGAGGAATGAGAGTGCAAGAGAGGATTTCTGTATTTCTTTATTTGAGGAATTTTTTTTTTTCCCCTCCTGGTGCCCCATCTTTAGCTGGAGTCTTTCCTGTTCAAACCTTACCTTGAATATGCCGCCAAGCCTCATAATGATTAACAGGTTTGTATAGAAGCTTCTTGGATTTGATTGGTCCATCCCCAAAGTAAGGCTCAGAGCTGATGTTGATGACAGCAAAATTATGTCCAGTGTCAATCACGTTTGGGGCATTCAGCGGCTCTGGAAGAACTAAACAAAATTTTCAGCAATCAGATTAGTTTCTGGAGTTTGATTACCTGTACTTTGATGAGGACAGAGGAGAGGTAACCTTACATTTCCAACAAAACCCCCTTGAGGCAGTATATAGGGAAACACTGGGTAACTGCAGGAGGAACAAAAGGCAGGGAACGGAGTCTGACACTCGACAGACTGTTTGTGACAACTGAGTAAACTCCGCGATAGCTCCGTGCTTTCTCAGGGCCGTAAGCATCCCCTTATGGCTCAAGCCCATGGCGCGCATACATACAGTCCCAGTCAGTCGGCAAATGACAGAATGACTCCTCCACTGGGGGCGCCAGAGTACTCCTCGTACATTTTGACTATGGAGCATCTGTACGAGAAAAATTAGACTGCGCCTGCGCAGAGTAGCTGCCATAAACCATGCATAATGACATGCAAAGTTTTTGGAAGACCCCGGCTATTCCCAGCTTTCAAGAATATATCACCCGCCCATTGTGACTATTTATAAAAAGCAGAACTCAGCATCCACCCAGGGCATCTCAGATCCTGTATCTGTGTGTACTTTGGCTTTGTAATATAACTTCTGCTATACTCTGAATTCCTTGAATTCTTTCTCATGAGTCAAGAACCTGGCACTGGCTGGTGGTTGAGGTCTCAGGGCCTGAAAACTCCCCCAGTCTCCCTTACCACTCTTAAGAGCTCTCTGTTCAGATTCAATGCAGTCACCTGCGCTGTGGTCTCCTGGCTTTGCTCTTTCCCCTCCCACCCACTATCCGCAAAGTACTTCTTAAAATATGATCACTCCTCTAATCAAGACCTTACCATGGATTCCCATCATGTTTAGAATAAAATCTAAAATTTATACCATGACCTATCAGGCCTTGCACATTGAGCCCCCGCCTCCTCTTCCCCTCACTCAATACCCTCCAATATCACTGACATTTTTTTAATTTTAAAAAACTTTTTAATTTAAATTCAGTTAGCCGACATACAGTACATTATCACTTTCAGAAGTTGTGTTCAATGATCCATCAGTTGCGTGTAACACCAGTGCGCATCCCATCACATGTCCTCCTTAATGCCCATCACCGAGCCACTGACCTTTCAATTCATCCAAGGAAAACTGGGACAAGCTCCTTTCTATCTCTGTTCTTTTTAAGTGTTGTTTTCCTGAAACCAAAACCCCAGGCCTCTCACCATTCATTCTCTGTTACCTCTTAACTGATCATTCATTAATCAGCTCTGATGTGATTTCTTTACAGGGGCTATACTAGAAACTCAGTTAGGCTTCAAAGAACTTAATCTTGTCCTCCATTGCAATTTTCAGAATTTATTATTCTTAGAGAGTTTGTGTGAACATTTGATATTGGTCTTCCTCTCAACTATGCATGGTCTTTCTCTTTAAAGCAACACAAATTGATTCTTATAGCTCTGGAGGTCAGAAGTCAGACAGGGGTCTCACTGGGCTAAGATCAAGGTGTTAGTAGGACTGTACAGAGCTCAAAGGGAGACACTGTTTTCTTGTTCTTCCCAACTTCTAGAAACCACCTACATTCCTTCACTTATGGTCCCTTCCTCCATCTTCAAAGGCAACATCATGTATCTCGAGCCCTTCTTTCATTGTGATATCTCTATCTGATGATAACTGCTTTTAAGGACTCATCTGATTAGAGTGGGTCCACCCAGATAATCTAGAATAATCTCCCCATTTCAAAGACCATATATTCTCAATAGGGTGAAATAACACCCCCAAATAGGTTAAAATTGGTTCTTATGGGATTAAAAAAGCCTCAGATATTACAAAGGTAATAAACAGCTATGCAGTATATGCATGATATTAACATGAAACAAACTGCTCCAAAACTTTCCTTTTAGTAATTTATCATTTTAGTTTTTTGTCTTTTAGTAATTTGTATTGAGATATACATATTATAAAGTGCAAAACTCTTAAGTGTTTTTCATTCGAGGGACTTTACTTGTGCACATACCCAGGTACTCATTACCCAGACTGAGACAAGGAATATTTCCAGTCCCCAGGAAGGCACTCTTATGAGGATCAGGGAACTATTCAATAGGGAACTATTACCCTGGCTTTTGTCACTATCAGTTAGTTTTGCCTGTTCTTTATATAAATGGAATCATAAAGCATCTATTTTCATTTGTTCTTTATTATGTCTATGATAGCCATATGATAGATGAAGTGTGTCTATGATAGCCATATTGTTGCAGGAATTCTCTTTTGTTGCTGTTTTATATTCCATTGTATGATGTTATGAGCTGAACTGCATTCCCTCAAAATTCTTAAGTGGAAGTCTTAATCCCCAGTACCTCAGAAGGTAACTCTATTTAGAGACAGGGTCTTTAAAGAGGTAAGGAAGTCAAAATGAGGTCATTAGGGTGGGTCCCAATCCAATACAACTGTTGTCCTTAGAAGATTAAATTAGGACACACACACACACACACACACACACTCACACACAGAAGACCATGTGAAAATACAGGGAAAAGACAGCCATTTATGAGCCAAGGAGTGAGGCCTCAGGAGAAATAAATTCTGCTGACACTTCAATCACTTACCTAGCCTCCAGAATGTGAGAAAACAGATTTCTGTTTAAGCCTCCTCATCTGTGGCACTCTGTATGACAGCCCTAGCAACCCATTAGGTATGAATCTAATACAATCTATTTCTCCTTTATCATGTGGTTGGATAATTGGGTTAGTTTCAGTTTGGGACTATTGTGAATAAAATTGCTCTGAATATTGAAGATGTCTTTTTGAACATATACACTCTTTTGAGCTTATACCTAGGAGAACTGCCAGGTCCTAGGTATATGTAGGCTAACTTAAGCATACATTTTCAGTTTTCCAAAGTGGTTGTACCAACTTGTATTCTGGTAGTAAAAGCCTTGCAACTTTTTTTTTTTTTTTTACTGTGATTAAAGACACTGAATAATTTACAAAATGGCTATTTTGATTTTATATCTATCAGTAAATATGACATGAAGAGGTATCAGTAACTTAGTACTACAAAGGCTTTGATGCATTGATTTTATGTGCTGTGTCTTCTACTAAAAAATAAAAATTATAGCCACGGACTCTTAGCAACATGTTTTATTTTTGACTTTTATTTTCCATGAGCAGAAAACATTCCAAGAAGCTTAAAAATAAGGTAATTTGTCTTGTCTGCATATCATTTCCTTCCTTTCAAGAACATGCAAGATACAAGAAATTATTTTGATCAAGTGAATGTTCTACTGAATAAAACAGATCAGGGCTTTTCCCCGTAATTCCCAAAAAAAAAAATATTGAAGATTCTGTGACAGTTTATATGGATGCTCAGAGTAGAGAATCCCAATCTACAAGGTTGTATTTAGGCTAATGTCGTTACTGGTCTCTTAAAAAAGATTATTATACTCTGGGCATTTGCTTTTATTTTATTTATGGAAATTACTTCTCAGATAGCCCAAAGATTCCTAATCAAGCAATCAAATGGGTAAAATACAAGTCATCATTGGTTATCTTGCTTCCTAAACTTTAACACAGGAGACAGAGAAAACGAAATGGTCTAGAAAAGATTTTGCAGCATCTGATTCAGGATACCCCGGTTCAAAGCTAAGATTTATTCCTTAACAAATGTGCTACTTTATACAAGTTAACTAAACCCTCTGCACCTGTTTTCTGACTGGTAAAGTGGTGATAACAATATCTACTACATACAGTTCTTATAATAATTAAATAAGATGAAGTGTGTGAAGTACTTAGCCCGGTGACTTTCTACAAAATATATCCAAGAGCTGTTAGCTGTTTTTGTCTAAATGGGTTCATAAGAAACTTCCAAATTTAGAATTCCTTGTGGTATCTATGTATACCAGCCAAGATAATTTGGATTTACCTTCATGTTCCTTCTCCCCTTAAAGCCACAAACGTATACCCATCTACTTAGATCAATGTAAATTTTGGAAAACTAATTCATAGCAGGAAGAATATGCGCCATGCTGAATATGTGAAAAAATTATTGTTCATTATATAGCATAGCATGTGCTTCATAATAAGTGAGTAATTCTCAAAGTATTTTCCAAATTATTCTGTACAATAATGAATAGGAAGTCACAACAATGATGAAGTCGAACTTTTCATGTACTATAAACACAACTAGACATGTTATGCCAGACACAATTCCAGGTGTTTTGCATATTTAACAAATATTCACAGTCACCCTGAGCAGTAGATGAACTAAACTTTATTTTCAAATGAAGAAAGGCTCAGAGAAGTTAAACTCATCTGCTCAGGGCTATACAAAAGCTGTCTTGCTCTTAGGGACAAAAATCAAAGCCAGGGCTGTGTGACTCTAAAGGTTATCTCCTTAATCCCTCCTTTCCATTTTCTTGCCTATGAAAAAAAATTTTAAAACCTAGAAAATACCCAAAAAGGCATTTTCGTGTTCAGATAACATTTCTATCCGGGAGCAGCACCCAACCATACATAAACACTGCACCGAGGAGGCCAGCTCTTCTTCTAGAAAATGGAGCTTACCTTTAACAGAAATGTTGAAAGGCTTTTCCACCATCCCAGCCACGGTGTTCACACTGCAGACCCAGACTCCTGAGTCAGGGGGGAGGATCCGGTGGATGGTGAATGTGGCCACTGACAGATGACTCGTAAGGTTGAAGTCTTTGGGCTGGAAGGGTCAAACACAAATAAAAGCTTCTAGGGAGGCATAAACACATGAAAGGTCCATAACACTGACCCCATCTCATTGTTTGATAAGACGTTTTCTAGGAGAGATTAAGAAGCCAAATGCAATGCTAGTATAATCACTGGCTTATTTCCAAAGCTATTGTAGTAACCCTGAAAGTTTATATTGGATTGACGCCCTCTCAGATCCTGCTGTTGTGTTTGTGTGTTTGGGAGTGTGGGGTAAATACTTACAGACTAAGAACCCAATTCCTTTAAACTGCTCTGGCAATATTTGTTCCTTCCCAGTTTAATACAGAGATGGCTGGGTGAGAGTACAAAATGGTTCCCCAAAATAATTGAGGAGCTACCGAGTGCAGTGTTGTGGGAAAAATCTGGGCTCTGAAGACACATGGACAACAACTCACATCCCTACTCTGCCACTCTTGATAATTCCTGAGTCAACGTCACCCAGCCAATTTCCACTTCTCTAGTGAGGGGACAGGGAATAATAAGCAGCACGTATACAGCACGGCTGACTCTCCCTAGAGGGTAGCTCTTACTTCCATTAACTCAGGAAAAGGCCAACAAGATTTTAAGCAGCTGTCAACTGGCTTCACTGACTAAGGAATTGTTTGTGGAACAGCTGACATGTGGAAACCAATAATGGCACATTCCACATATCCTGCAACCAGGAGGCCACTGGCATCTACCCTCTTGCCAGGTTGATTTTCAGCTATCTTTGAGAGGAAAACAACAACAACAACAAAAAAAGATAACCATTTCAAAATGTATAGACAAGAAAATACATCAACTTCCTGAGGATCTCTGGTGACCCAGAGAAATTTGGGGAACTCCTATCTGGGCCACATTGGAGATTGTTGGAAGAAAGAAGGGAAACATATTGGAAAAGTTGCTTAGTCCTTTCCAGCAAAGAAGAAGTGCTCTGACCGCCCCTAACCAGAGCTGAGCTCCTGCCACAAGGGCAGAATGAAGAGGTCGGGGGCCCAAGGAAAGTATTCAGATCCAAGGGATTCCATGGTTTATGGTTTCTGAATGGGAAGTGTGAGAGCAGATCTATCTGGAATCAACGAAATTAGACTGAACTGCCTTCTTTAGTGCTCTGCTAATTTTTGCTCCAAAGAACACAATAGAAATAGATCAGTCATCAAATTTCCATTTCCTGATAGCACAAGAATCTCCTGCTGATTCATGTGGCCACACCTTGCCATACCCTTTGGTGGCCACCGGACCCCCTCATTCTTCCTGATAGATGCTAGACCGAGGGGATGTACTGTGAGGAGGAGAGCCTGCATGGCCTGACGTGTTCCTCTCAACACACACAGTGGGAACTCTGCGGGAAGAGTGGGACGGTTGGCGCTCAGCTTCCTCAATTCCACTGTGGTGGTCTCTTGCCAACCTTGCCCCGTGGCACTGGCCAGGCTGCGGTGACTCTGCTCTACCTCCCCAGGGACACAGTATTCTGTCCAAGGTGACAACACACTGGCTTTGGAGGATGCAAGCCCAGGGTGGAACCCAGCCTGCAGCGAAGGGATTGCTACACTGAAAGCATCTAGCACTGTCAGGAGCCAGAAGAAGAAGAACTCCTACGTGGAGCACTGTCCCATCCGGCTTCACAAGTGTCATTTCTTCATTGGCAGGTAGTGGCCAGCCAGACGCTTTGCAGATGGGGTTGAATTTGCCGCTGTTTACTTCTATGTGATCCGGCAAATCCTCTATCTTTGGGATCATCCTTGGTGTGCCTGCATGAGGAAAACAGCACTGTGAAATCTAATCTTTGACACAGCAGCAACAGAAGTAAAAGCAGCTACCATTTGGCAAGTCATGTCCCCGGTAAGAACTTTGCAAGTATTATATTGTTTTATCATCGTGTAATAAATTTGTGGGGGGAAATGCTATTGTGGTCCCATCTTACAGATGAGAAGACTGAGGCTCATAGCCCAGAATCAAGCTCAGATCTGTATGAATCCAGAGTCTACACTCTGCCATAATGCCGTGCTCCCCTCAGTGGATCTGGGGTGGACAGTCTCTATGCTAAAATGATCCTCATGACCAAATCATCCCTGGTCTGACATTTCAGCTCCCTTTACTTTTTAAGAGAATGCTGACCAAAAAAAAAAAAAAAGCAAAAACGAAAACAAAAACTCGGTCCTCTTTGACTCTGCAAACAATCCCACAACGTTGCTGACCAACGTGAGCCTCCCTTGTGCTCTACAAGACAGAGCTCCCTGAATCTGCAGGTGGCGAGCAATGAGGAACATTGACACACGCAAGAAGCGAAGTGGAACAGAACTAGTCCCTCAAACTGGTTTCTAGGCAACAGCCCAGTCACTAGTGTTGCCACCAACACTGAAAGACACTGTCTCTGGTATCAACAAGGGTATCAGGACTTCTTGCCTAATACCTACGTGGTAGAGAATGAATAATCCTGAAATACAACGATTTTATTCTGAATTGTAGGGTCTTAGAGAACCTCAGACCTTTGTAACTAAAAGTGAGATGCAGTAGAAACCAGTCCAGCACTTCATAAAGACTGTGGGTGATGGAAATGCCCCCCAAGAGCAGCAGGGACTTACGAGCTGTTGGATACTGGTGGGGGTGCCATGTTGAACACAACATTCACATTTTATATTGTTGTCCTGTTTCCCGGGCCTAGAACGCAATGAGTAAAAGGTACGGAGCAGGGAGGAAAGAGGTCTAAGAACTACAAGGGTAATTCCTTGATCTATCTGTAGACTTGAAGGGACTGTGATTAGAATCTACCAGATTTTTCGGCTTAAGAAGTGATTCACATAGGAACTTTAAAAAGCGCTTTGACACTTTGAAGGCAGTTAAGTCTTTCCTGCTCTGTCGCCTTGCACTTCCTGCAGTCGGCTGGAAGGCGGGTTTGCAGGTGGAGATGGAGGAGAAGCCAGGAAGCGGGGTGCGGGGCTGCTATCTGAAAGCCAGGGGCCTGCATCTAGGTCTGAAGGTTTCCCACCTTTTGCAACTTCAGGCTCAGCAAAGGTAAACGAGCATGAAATTGAAAAGTCAAATCCCTGGGCGTGTTGGCCGCCCGCAGCCCCAAGGCCTTTCCTTCCCTTCCTAGACCCTCCCAGGTTCCTGCCCTGTGGCCAGAAGTCCGAACAGTGTGTGGGGGGGTAACTGAACACAGTAAAACGAAGCCAAAGCCTTTGAGAAAACAATTGTTGGTATTTTCCTCCCATATTTGTTCTGAATTTAAAAACGAACAGACAAAAAGCTGTAAGGGTCTTGGTCTTGCTGCTCTGAGTGTAGATTTCCTTCTGGAACGTTTAGATTTATAGGGTTGGAAAAGTTATATAGGTTCATTATTTTTAAATTTTGGGAAAATATATAAAAATATGTATCTTTTCATTTTATAAAGTATATTCTAGAGGAAGAATTAAGCTTTTTCTGTCTAGACAGTAAATATTTTCAGCTCTGCAGACTGGAAGTTCTCTAATAACGAAGTCCTTAACCCTGATGTAGAGTGTAAGCAGCTAGCGAGTACATGTTCTGAACGAATTAGTATGGCTCCTGACAATCAAATTTTCTTTACAACAACAGACGGTGGGGAAATAAAAAGGAGAAGTGCTATAGTACAGTTAAACCTCAAAATCAGTATGGTCCGTGAAAGAAGCCAGTCACGAAAGACCACATAATGGGTGATCCCATCTACAGTTTATGCAGTGTCAAGAATAAGTCATTCTATAGAGACAAAAAGTAAATTCAGGGTTACCAGGGGGCGGAGTGGGGGCGGGGAGAATGGGATCTACAGCCAATAGGTACAAGGTTTCCTCTGAAGGAGCAGAAACATCCTAAAATTAGAAACATCCTAAAATTAGATTGCAGTCATGGCTGCACGACTCTGTAAATATCACTCAATTGCACACTTATAAGGAATGAACTTCATGGTCTAGAAACGATATCTCAATAAAGTTATTAAAAAAATGGCAGACTGAATGGTCTGTGGGTCAGGGTTTGTGGACCCCTTGCTCTACGGTAATTTCTGAAGTAGAATTACTTAAAAGTGCGCTTTGAGGCTTCATCTTTTCTCTTTTTGCTTCCTTTTTCTATCTTTCTTTTCAAAAATATCCTTTGTCCAAATCCCTCCAAAGGAATTCTCCCCTGTTGTGCATACCCTGGGAAAAGATGGGTGCCCTGGAAGAGAGCAGACGGGGTTGGCAGAGCCCTCCGCCAGCCAGTCATCACTCCCTAATCCACAAAGGGTACGTGGTTTCCTCTCGCAGAAGGAGGAATGAAGGCCGGGAGGAGGGCCCGTAGGAAAGGACAAGAATGTTGTCCTTTAGAACTTGGGGTATATTCTTCCCAACTTCTGGATGGAAACAGAAGTGGCTTGAGGAATTTGGGCCTGAGGAATTTGGGCAAGAATTAAAACCGGCAAAGCCCAGTGCAGACAGGCTAAACACGGCCCTAATTACAGTGTTACCTTGCTTTACCTTCTTTCTCACACTGCAGCCCTTGGCGTTCTGGAGAGCAGAGACATCCCTGGAACCGATCACACAGCTCCCCGTGGGTGCACCTGCAGCTAAGCCTGCAGTCTGGCCCGTAATAACCCGGCTGGCACGCTGTAAACCAAGACCCCAGAACCATGGTGAACCAAGACGAAGGGAGAAAACGAAGTCTGTGGGTAGCTAGGAGGTGATGTTAGTGGGTCCACAGAAGAAAGCTCTTCCTCTATTTTCAAAGCCCAAATCCTGTCTGGATAGGACCTCAGAGCTCTAATATCTAAAGTCCACTAAAAAAATACAAATCTCTATGGCCTTTCCAACTCAAATGTGGTCTGAAAACCAGCACCGTGGAGCACCAACTGGGAGTTTTGGGAAACTCAGACCCCAGGACCCAGTCCACACCTATGGAATAAGAGGCTGTGTTTTAATAAGAACCCTAGATAATGTGCAGGAAAAACACTTTCTCTAATGTCCAGAGTCTTATGCTCAATTATGAAAGCATCATTAACTTGCAATGAAAACATCTATGATTCAAAACCCTGTAGTTCAGGGGCACCTGGTGGCTCAGTTGTTAAGCATCTGCCTTAGGCTCGGGTCATGATCCCAGGGTCCTGGGATCAGAGCCTGCTTCTCCCTCTCCCACTCTCCCTGCTTGTGCTCCCCCCTCACTGTCTCTCTTGCTCTCTCTGTGTCAAATAAAGAAATAAAATCTTTTAAAAAACCAAACCAACCCATAGCTCAGCACTGGATTGCAGAGTGAACAGTCCAGGTTCACCCCTCGCTCTGATCTCCTGCAAGCTGGGTCTCCCGGGTGTACCTACTGGAACGCTTCTGCTCAGGGGTGTGACTGGCACGTACCTTCGTTGCACTGCAGACCCTGCCAGCCTGTGGCACAGGAGCACCCGTAGGGGTCTGGGAGACAGAACACATAGGACTTGCAGCCCTCTGGTCCACTACACCTTTCTTTACACGTTCTGCCAAATGTGTGCAGCTCGCAAGCTTTGGTGGGAGAAAAGATGAGTCAGAGTCAAATATTCAACCCCTTGAAATGTATGGGTCTTCTTTTACGGGTCTTCCCTAGACTAGTGAAAACAGAAAACAATCCAATCTTAGCTGCGGCAGGGACAACTTTGATTGGCAATAAAGAACCTTCAGGAAAGGGTGCCTTTTTCCAATTCCCACTGAGTTCCTACATGGCCTAACTGGGCCACTTAGTTTCTGTTCCCAACAGTGTCCAGAGTTAAAATTCTACATCCAGCAATGACGGCTTTTTAAATGCGGAACTTGCTCATCAAACACTCCTGACTTACCCTTCTCACAGGTCTTCCCCATAAACCCAGGGGGGCAAATGCATTCTCCCGTATCTTCATGGCAGACACCGTTGTTCTTGCACTCGGTGCAGACACGGTTGCATTCAGGTCCCCACTTCTGAGCTTCACATCCTTTTAAGAAAAACAAGGCTCTGCTGAGTAGAGCACACTCATTCCATAAACCTTTACTGAACACCTACAACATGGCAGTCATTTCAATAGACACGAGTAAATGAAGAGAAAAATACAATCTCAGTTCTTTTTTTTTTTTTTAAACAATCTCAGTTCTTTAAAAGCTAATAGTCCTCTGTGGGAAACAGACATGGAAACAGGAAATAAGGATAGCAACAAAGACAAGGAGGGGTGCCTGGGTGGCTCAGTCAACTGAGCATCTGCCTTCCACTTGGGTCATGTTCCCAGGGTCCTGGGATCAAGCCCCACAGTCAGGCTCCCTGCTTCTCCCTCTCCACCCTGCTTGTGCTCTCTATCGCTATCTGTGTCTCCCTATCAAATATATAAATAAAATCTTTAAAAAGAGAGAGAGAGAGAGACAAGGAGTACCTAATCCTGTCTTGGGGATGAAAGGAAAGCTTCCTGGAGGAGGTGGTATGCAAGCAGAACCTGCATGACCACATAATTAGCAAAGAAGATAGGCTGCAAAGTGTGTTCCAAGCAAAGGTAGGGCAGGGGAGGAAGGCCTGGCATTTTCCAGAGCTGCAGGTACAATCAGAGCTAGAGCAATGGTTTTCCAAGTGTGATCCCTAACCACTAGCTTCTCCATTACCCGGGAGTCTGCTAGAGACACAAATCTCAAATGTAGCCCCCATCCGTGACCTACTGAATTGGAGGTGGCCTAGCGATCTATTCTTACCAAGTCCTCCCGATAATTCTAACGCATGCCAGAGGGTGAGAACCTCTGGTCCACAGTTTGTAGAGACAAGATGTGGCTGAAGGAGCGAGCAGGAACTGCTAGCGTCCACCCAAAAAAAAAAAAAAAAAATACAGGAAGTAAAACAAGCTATACAAAACCTAAAGTACAAGAATGGTTAAATGTTCCTAGATTCTTATTTACTGGTTACTTCTTTCTAACATTTAGTGATTTTAGATGATTTTTTTAGGTCCAAAGACACCTTCTGATATAAGGAAAAAATGCAGGGGGTTGGGATGACCCTTTGTGGTCAGCGATTTAATTTCTCATCTGATAGGAACGAGTGTCTTTGTCCCTGAATGTTAGTCTCACGGCGGTAAGGTTGGACCTATGCCTACGGCTGATGTAATAATTTCTTTGGCGAGAATTCCTGGTTATCAGTATTTTCTCTAAAACAATCAGGAAGACTGTCTACACAGACCCTTTCTTACAGACTTCCATTTAAAAGATAAAGCTACAAAATGTCAAAAAGTTAATATTTACGTGCCTTACTATATAAAGGGGAAAGTACTTCTGCACAATTAGTGATTTCTTGAAAGCCACATCACAGTTATTTGCACGTGTTGAAAACTAATGATGGCAGCCCATGGAGAAGAAAATGAGCTTCCTATTACACTGAACTACGTCTCTAGCTCTCTACTTATCTATAGACCTTGCCCAGCTTTTCCCCTCATCCTGAGAAAGACAAAAGAATAAAGCTTGAAGGGGAAACTGAGGTGATCTCCTAGAGATGCAGAAGCTAGGAAAAGTGGTTTTTGATAAGCAACAAGATGCAATCAGGCTTCTGCGGTTTTCTTCAAAAGCCCTGAGGTTTTATATTTTTAGGAAACCAAATATTTATGCATAGAGAGAGAAATCCTATAAATTCATTGGATCTAAGAAGTCTTTTGTCAGAGAGAGAATTTATTTTGAAAAGAAATGCTATAAATATAACCAGTGTGATTCTTGGCACAAAGTCTAAGGAGCTTATGATTTACTCCTAGATTTCAATTTGTCCTGGACAGATACTGTCGAGTTATGAGAAATGGACAAATACCGTTAGCCGTACCTCATTGCTTAAAACATCAAGTAAATCATACTGGCGAAAAATACTCTTAAACCGGATGATTGTAGCCGAACTCAAACTTTCTCAGAATTATTTTGGATATTAGCAATGCTTCTCAGTTTCACCAAAATACTCTGAAGCAAAGGAGTGCTCCTAGCAGTCTCAAGAGATAGCTAGAGATCAAAATGTGTTTGAAATCTTTCACTTTATCTTAAAACTTCAGGTGAGTTTCAAATTCTAGTCTATATTATGTCCTGATTGTTTTGACATTAAAAAAAAAGTTAAATCTTTTACCATATGTCAACATCTGGTGTTTCTGATAGGACTAGAAAATGTGCCCATTTTCCCTGGACTCTGAGTACGCCTGGTACGCAGTGCTATATAGGCCGGAGAGAAACACCTAAATGAAATGAAGTCCAACCGTGCTCCTGCCGTTTGGACTCTTCCTGAGAGCAGTGGAATAAAAGGGGACTAAACCAGGTGAGCCACACTTTTCACACTTCCACGGTCATAATGCGAAACGATTTATCCATTTGCCGATGTAACTGCTCTGAGAATGACCCAAGAGACAGTGATTCATCTTCTCATCCTTGTATTTTCGTACCAACACAATACTAGGCATAGAGTTATGATTAATAGATTTTTGTTGAATGAACAAATGAATAAATATAAGGCAAAGAAAAAGAAAAACTATAAGATTCCAATCATTAGAATGACGGAGCAGCCCAAACACTTAGACCTGGGTTGTTTCATACCATGAATACGTGGGATAGCCAGGAAGTTCAAGGCAAGTTTTTCTTTCTATAAATCAACTTCTTATTAAAAACTACTGGTTGAGGGGCACCTGGGTGGTTCAGTGGGTTAAGCCTCTGCCTTCGGCTCAGGTCATGGTCTCAGGGTCCTGGGATCGAGCCCCGCTTCGGGCTCTCTGTGCAGCAGGGAGCCTGCTTCCCTTCCTCTCTCTCTGCCTGCCTCTCTGCCTACTTGTGATCCCTCTCTGTCAAATAAATAAATACAATCTTAAAAAAAAAAAAAAACTACTGGTTGACAGTTCCACTCTACTTTGATAGTTGTAAAGGGGGATCAGGGTGTTTACTAATTCTCTAACTCATGCACATTTTCAAACATGAGAATAGAAATCCCATTTGAGAGTTAAATAGTCTGGACAGTGTAGGATTTATAAGAGACTTAATGTGGTTTTTTAAAAAGGTGTTATTTATTTATTTATTTGAGAGAGAGCATTAGGGCACGGGGGAGGAGCAGAGAGAGACGGAGGGGCAAGAATCTTAAGTGGACTCTGTGCTGAGCACAAAACCCGATGAAGGACTTGATCTGATGACCTTGAGATCGTGACCTGAGCTGAAATCAAGAGTCAGATGCTTAACTGACTGAGCTACCCAAGAGCCTCACAGAGACTGAATGTTTAACTAGCTATTAGACCAATCCAGAAGGCCCAACTCATCCCCGTGTATCAGATGCATTTCAGGGAGACTGCCCAGCTCACTGTGATGCCCCCTTCTTAGGGGAATGAAGCTGCTATTCAAGTGTGAGGTCCTGGAGTCTGTGCTGTGGTATGTTGCCCCCACACTCAACTATAGCTCATTGGTGTAAGCCAGTAGACATTTGATATCTATTAGGCCTATCCAATTCTCTATCTTGGGAATTCAAATTTAGTAAATAGAAAAACATTGCTGAAGCACAGTTAGAGTAAGCTCAGCCTCCTTGAGAGAAAGTCCATCTGCCCCCACCCACGCTGAGCCCCAGATCTTCCCTGGGGCCTATCTTTTCTGGAAACTTCTTTGTCAGCCATTCTACCAATTTTCTAGAGTCCTTAGTAAACTTCCAACCAATCCCCTGGTTTTTGCTCAGGTAGTCAGAGTCAGTTTCTGTTATTTGCCACTAAAAATCCTAATGACCAAATCATCACAGATTGTGGCCTCTCAGTCACTTACTCCGGACTATCAGCCTGGTGAAGGCTGAGGTGAAGAGGTTTCCTCCTATGTACCTGGCTGAGTACACTCCAGCGTCCTGGGGCTGAGCATGAGGCAGATGCACTTCTAAAATATCAGGTACTTCATGCCGGGGCACTGAGTGGATGAAGGAACCTGGTGAGGGAGAAGAGTGGAGAACAGTGAGTCATACGCAGACACTCCGTTTCCCCATCTGGCCCCTCCACTTCATCAGCTCTGACTGGATACAGAAAACGTGCTCTAGCATATTGGATGTAGAATGAAAAGGCTGAGCCATGCAGTGCTCTCCCCCAAACTGAGAAAGTTACGGTGATAGAGCAGATAGGTTAGTCTACGTGATCTACCACCAAAGGTATGAAGACACAGCAACTTCTTTCAAAATATGTCTCCAAAGGCAAAGGAAACAAAAGCGAAGATGAACTTTTGGGACTTCATCAAAATCAAAAGCTTCTGCACAGCCAAGGAAACAGTCAAGAAAACAAAGAGGCAATTCACGGAATGGGAGAAGATATTTGCAAATGACAGTACAGATAAAAGGTTGATATCCAGGATCTATAAAGAACTCCTCAAACTCAACACACACAAAACAGGCAATCATATCAAAAAATGGGCAGAAGATATGGACAGACACTTCTCCAATAAAGACATACAAATGGCTTTCAGACACATGAAAAAATGTTCATCATCACTAGCCATCAGGGAGATTCAAATTAAAACTACATTGAGATATCACCTTACACCAGTTAGAATGGCCAAAATTAACAAAACAGGAAACAATATGTGTTGGAGAGGGTGTGGAGAAAGGGGAACCCTCTTATACTGTTGGTGGGAATGCAAGTTGGTGCAGCCTCTTTGGAGAACAGTGTGGAGATTCCTCAGGAAATTCAAAATAGAACTTCCCTATGACCCTGCCATTGCACTCCTGGGTATTTACCCCAAAGATACAGATGTAGTGAAAAGAAGGGCCATCTGTACCCCAATGTTTATAGCAGCAATGGCCATGGTCGCCAAACTGTGGAAAGAACCAAGATGCCCTTCAGTGGACGAATGGATAAGGAAGATGTGGTCCATATACACTATGGAGTATCATGCCTCCATTAGAAAGGATGAATACCCAACTTTTGTAGCAACTTGGACGGGACTGTAAGAGATTATGCTGAGTGAAATAAGTCAAGCAGAGAGAGTCAATTATCATATGGTTTCACTTATTTGTGGAGCATAACAAATAGCATGGAGGACATGGGGAGTTAGAGAGAAGGGAGTTGGGGGAAATTGAAAGGGGAGGTGAACCATGAGAGACTATGGACTCTGAAAAACAATCTGAGGGTTTTGAAGGGGCAGGGGATGGGAGGTCGGGGTACCAGGTGGTGGGTATTATAGAGGGCATGGATTACAAGGAGCACTGGGTGTGGTGCAAAAATAATGAATACTGTTATGCTGAAAATAAAAAATAAATTTAAAATTTTTTTAAAAAATTAAAAAAAAATCTTAAAAAAAAAAAAAACTAAAGTGCTTATCTTCTGCGGGAAGAGATGAATAGGCAAAGACACCCAGCCGACTAATCAGCTAACCAGGAGATAACCTAGAATCGCTGCTGCAATCTGGAAGTCCTCTCCACCCACAAAACTCAGCATAGTCCCCATCAATATTCCAGTTGGATCAGGCAACTGCCACCACAGGGTGCCAAATCACAGCTGGAACTGGACAGATTTGTAAGACACAGTTGGACTCCCAGACCTACTTCCAGTTGGCTTCCAGGCTCAATCTGGTAATTTCCTTAACCTTGCAATCAAGCAACCCTCAGTTTACATGGATGAATTTGGGACCTCACTTATCACATCTTAAGGGAGAATCTATTGTACATTCACAATTTCATATTATATACTCATAAATATAGAATGTATATACATTCATTTATGTATATGAATCTCTACTTAATTAAGCAACCAACCACAGTGACTCATAGACCTTCTTTAATAAGATTCAACTGTTTTGCATCGTAACAGCTTTGCTTGCAACATCTGCCCCCAAGACTGCACCAGGATAATGACCCAATACATTTCATGCTATCTAATGTCTCACACCATGGTGCTGGCAGGAAATGAAACACATACTCACCATTTTTATAAATCACTGCGTCTTCTTCTTTAATCAACACCTTTTTGAAAGATATGTTCACATTATCTCCCCTGTCCACAGTCATGGTTAAAGTAGCTGGTAGGAAGGAAGCTTTTGAAAGAAAGAAGGAAAACAAATGAGAAAATGAGGTCACACATTTTCTCCAGGAACAAGTGAACTTGGAACTTCAACAGATGGGGGATGGCATTTGCCAGAAGTCAGCTGATTTGTAGGACAGGAAAATCGATGGCAGCTAACGGATTTTAAACTTGATTAAGGTTTTGAAAAATGTGGTGAAAGGAATACTCATTCTCTCCATAAAAATATAAATACATATATATACACACTATACATAAACACTTTGTTTTCATACAACTAGTTGGGGAGATAAGGACTTTATGTTGATTAGTCTGATATCAAACTAAGACCTGACCTTAGCTATAAACTATAGTAACAATGGATCAAACAACCTTCTCCAGTTCCTACCAAGTTTTCTCAAAGTGGAAAAGAATAGAAGTGGTTAGAGACTTGCCAAATGGCTCTTCCCTTTTGGGTCAAGGTCCTTCTGGGTTGTGTTGATCCAACTAATTCTAATTGCTTTGGAATGCAGCAAATATTTTTCAAATGGAATCAGCACAATACTGGACTTATTACTAATGATGTAAATATTGGAATATTGGACAGTAAGGCAAAGATGAGATCCAGTATCTTCCTTTCTTCCTCTTAAGTTTGTGTGTGTGTATGTATATATGTATGTATGTATGTATATATATGTCTGAGTCCTTCAGTTTGTTGGACAAGGTATGTGGATAAAATCTTCTAGCCTTCTTCCAGCCACAACAGTTTCTGAATTCCCTTAATTTATGCCATAATCTATAGAGAGTCACAATTATAAGAATAAGGGGGGATTAATTTTAGGCTTTACTGAGGTAAGCCAATTTTTTAAAATTTCAGCCTTATTCAGGTATAATTGACATACACATTAAGCCAATTTTTCAAATTTAAGGATCACTACTTAAAGAAGAGAATCAGAATATGTAACTTCCCTAAACATGGAGGCCAGGAGGGACATAAAAGAGGAGAAAAAAGCCCAAGTAAAAATCACAGCATACAGAAAAGATAGATTCTGCCAAATGTATGTCCAAAGCCAGAGAATCCTAGAATGAATTTTTTAAAAATATATTATACACACACACACACATACACACACACTTTTTAATGACCTACACATTAAACATAGTAAAACATAAGACTGAGGGAGAGAAAAATGTATGCCAGACTCAATAATTCAAAGAAGCTGGTACTGCAATAATTATGTCAGAAAAAAATAATTGACTCTAAAGCCAAAACAAAATTTTAAGGATAAAGATGGTCTTTACATGATATAAAAAATGGTAGATCTAGTAATCATGAACTTATATATGCATCTAACAACAGGTTCAAAACCCACGAAACAGAAACTGACAGAATTAAAAGAAGAAACTGACAAACCCACAAACATTGTGGAAGCTTCCCAAAACTGATCCATCAAAAATTTCCAAAAATTACTGAGTAACACAATTAAAGATCTGTTGGCTGTTCACAGATCCCTGTACCCAGTTCTAAGATCATTGTCTCCCTTATTAAGCCACAAAGCACATCTCCATAAATAACATAGAACTAATATCCCGTGGAACAAATTCTCTGACCAGATGCACCTAAATTAGTCATCAGTAGCAAAGCACCCTATGCCCCGACGTTTGGATGCCTAAGGCATTTCAGCCCAGGAGCAAGCCTTCTGCAGACAGCAGGCTGAATCAGCCTTCCTTCCTGGCTCCTCTGTGGCTCTCAGATTGGTGCCTTGAGAGAGGCTGATTAGGTACGTGCACACCATGGGCTTAGAGGGCTACCCTGGGTGCAGATGATGCCTTGAACTGCACTCAGCAGGATTCAGCCTTAGGTTCATCTGTCTGTTCTTGTCTTTTTGCACACCCAGGCATAGTGCCCTCCCAGGATACCCCCATCAATGCCTTTGGTGACATGGGGAGCACCTAGAGGGGGGATGGGACAGACCCAAGGGCGGTGGGAGCACTGGAAGAAGACAGTCCTGGGCTGTCAAAGTGGCTCCACCACTTACTGGACCTCCTTGAAGGAGTTACTTAACCTCTGAACATCTCAGCTTCCTCGTCTCTAATTTAGAAGTAAAAGTATTCACTTTAAAAGGCTGTTGGGGAATATGAAATGATGGATTCCACGCGCAGGGGGACTTAGAAGCAATCAGCATCCTTCCCAAATATAAACAAACGACAGCTCGGCTGCGTGGACATGTGCAATACAGACAACAGGGGCAGCTTCCTCATGGGGACTGAGACGGATCAAGCATGCAGAGAAGGCATGCATGACTGGCAGGGGGACTTGGGGCTCCTGCTCGCAGTGACAAGGGGCTTCCTCAAGCAGTCCTGACACATGCGGCTCCTGCTCTCTGTAGCAGGAGAACCAGAGAGAACCTTTTGTGACCATTTTATACTGTTGTTCCTTTCTCTGTGGTTTGTTTTGATTTTCTGCCCCTTTGTGTGACGGTCTGACGGTGGAGCTGACCATGGAACTTCTCACTCAGCATCGTATCCTGAAAAGGAACTGCCATTCCCCACGAGGATCAGCTCCAAAGGGGCTTTTCTTTTTCCCCCACTCTGTGGCTCTTTCTTATTTTAGACTTTGTGCCTTTTAAGCTCCTGTTCTCTTTCATTTTTTTCTTAAGATTTTATTTATTTATTTATCAGAGAGAGATAAAGCACAACCAGGAGGAGCAAGAGACAGGAAGGAGAAGCGGGATCCCCGCAGAGCAGGGAGCCCAATGTGGGGTTTGATCCCAGGACTCTGGGATCGTGACCTGAGCCAAAGGCAGATGCTTAACCACTGAGCCATCCAGGTGTCCCCTAAGCTCCCTGTCTCCTTAGGTAGAAACACGGTAACAGCAAAGTCCACCCCACCCATCCTTCCCACTCCTGCATTAATGGCTCTAAATTGACTGTACTCTGCTGAGTACTAATATAGGGATCTACAACCTTCACACTGACCTTTGCTGGAGCCCCGCTGGTCTACAGCATGCACAGATTAATGTCATGTGACTTGACAGGATCATGAAAATAATAAGCACCTTTCAATAGTGCCTACGATCAGGCACGACTTTTTCTTAGCACTTTATACAGATATAATTTTCACAATATCTCTATCAGATAGGTACTACAATTATCCTAATTTTACAAATGAGGAAATTAAGATACAGAGAGGTAAAGTAACTTGTTCAAATTCATGCAGCAAATTCATGGGAGAGTCAGGATTTAAACTAGATTCCTTGGGTCTGGAAGCTTTTCAGAGGCTATATAATGTTACTACTCACAAGGCTTTAAACTCCTAGTACCTCGTTTATCAATGAGATTGCTAGGGACTGAGTGTGAAGATGACTGTTCAAGGTCATTTGCATGGGCTATTTAATGGACAGAGTTTAACTAAGAACATGATTCCCTATTCCTTAAGGGCTGATGAAGAGAAGAGGTCATAGTAACACTTATAAACAAAGATATTTCTCACTGATGAAAAATAATTGAGTTCAATTTTGGGTATCTCCTTTAATGATAGAGACTAAGGGTAATAACATAGTTTTATGCCCATTACTTTTTTGTGCAGTCTCCCAAGTGTGCTAGAAAGATGGTGTATCCATTTGTCGACCCATGTGGGAGATGGAGTTAAGGGTGACTTAGTCCCTTACCCGAGGCTTCCTGACAGTGAATCCATGTGGAAGCTGAGACATGAACTCAAGATGCCCCCACTTGCTCAACAATGCCTGCTCTCCAGACCCATCTCACTCCAAGTCCACGGCCTCAGCTCTCAACGGCAGCCATTCTGAACTGTACTCAGCTCTACAAAAGGACCACGGATCACTCATACCCAAGTCATGAACTTCCTCCCTCTCCTCGGCTCCTTCCTTCCCCCTATGTCTCACCAAGTCCCACTCATCCTCGGCCCCTCCGTAGATGTCCCTTTCCCCAGGAACTTTACCCCTCCTCTGGGATCCAGGGTGAGTGCCTCAAGACTGCTCTCCGAAGGCCCCACAGGTCCCCATGCCAGCCCCCGCTAGCAGCACCCCTGCTAGCCCGAACGCTCCAAGACACAAGTTCACATCTGTTTTGAAAGGCAGTACAGGGTATTGGCCAGGGCCTGGCTTCTGGGATCAGCCCGAGCAAACCTTTCCAGATCCGACAATGAAAACCAGGTGTGTGACTGCATCTAAGTTGCAACTGATCTAAGCCTCATCTATTAATAAAGGTCCTAACAGTCCTCATCAGAGATACATTTGGTAAAGACTAAACTATGCAGTAATGTCTATAAGATTGCTAGGGGAATGTCAGGCACAGAAGTATTCAGGAAATGTTATCGTCACTTTAGTTCCCATGTGTGACACAAAAAGAGGCCTAAGAGTACTTGGGAAATGAAAGAATATATGAATGAATCAGATCTCAAGTTTTCCTATTTTTTTTTTCTGCTTTTAACACATTCATTTGTGTTGGTTTAGATAGAAATAGTTCCTCTCTATCAACGTCACAAATCATATTTACAAGGTTTGATGTTCTTTTTTTTTTTTTTTTTAAGATTTATTTATTTGATAGACGGAGGTCACAAGTAGGCGGAGAGGCAGGCAGAGAGAGAAGGGGAAGCAGGCTGCCCGCTGAGCAGAGAGCCGGACTCGACTAGGGGCTTGATCCCAGGACCCTGAGATCATGACCTGAGCTGAAGGCAGAGGCTTTAACCCACTGAGCCACCCAGGCGCCCCTGCAAAGTTTGATGTTCTTAAAGTAAAGCGATTTCTCAGATGAAAATAGGAAGGAAATAACCTATGCTTCCTTCTGATGGAACACCGAGACAGCATTTGGATGTAAAAAGGTCTCAAACTTCATTTATACCTCCCTACCCCCAAATGAAATCACCACTGAGGTTTGAACAAACTGCTTTTGATTTTTTTGCATGATGCCATTGATAAAAATGGTTTGACTGTTTGGCGTGTGAGAGCCAACATAAGCGTATTTTGGCCCATCTCAAATGGATTTTCCACTTCCTCCCCAGATGCACGAGTCAGCAGCAAGCTGGACTACGTTGCTGTTTATCCTATCCTGCTATGTCCCTGCGCAGGCACCTCTGAGATCCCCTGGTGTTTTGCTAGGGAATTAATAGTGTCACAAAGACAGAGCCGTGCAGGTTTTCCTGATTGACCGTAAAGGATAAACACTTTCCTCCCACCACATTTCAGCTACTGGATGGTCAATGAAAGAAACAGAATCAGTTCAGCAGCCGGTGATGTTGTTATTAAAATGCAAGAGAGAAAGCGCGCTACCTCTTTTCCTATTTTGTATACATTTGCACAATTACGTTAATGGATGGTATTACATTTTTCCACAACTGAGTAGAAAAATAGTCTTACTAAATTATTGCTGATTTCCATGGCACTGTGATGATTATTGAAGACTTACTAGGAGCCAGATAGATTGGCCATCTCCTTTGATTCTCAGATGTCTGGGGTAAAATCTCTACCTCCATCATTTTTTTCAAGTGAGAAAAATGATTTCAGTGAAGGAGTTTTCCCTACATCCTATGATTCAGTTGCAGAGGCTTAAGCCCATGTCTCTACACTGTGCACTGGAGTGCCCTGCAAGGCTTTCCGATGGACTGGCTCTACCTTATAAAATGTGTGCTCAGAATGGAGTAGGGGGGATAACAGCAAGTGGGAGGGAAGTGCCAAGCGTATGATAACGGTTACCCACATAGGCTCAGCAGTCAGGTCACAGGTCATTTAATCCCAGTCCCAGGTGCCTGGGTGGCTCAGTTGGTTAAGTGACTGCCTTTGGCTCAGGTCATGATCCTGGCATCCTGGGATCAAGTCCTGCATCGGGCTCCCAGCTCTGCAGGGAGTCTGCTTCTCTGAGCTTCTCCCTCTCATGCTTTCTCTCTCTCAAATAAATCAATAAAATCTTTTTTAAAAATCCCATTCCCAGCATTTACAAACCACTATTGTTATTCTGTAACTCACTCTGCAAAGTCTCATTTCACCCCAGCTTTTAGCAACATGTCGACCGTATCCATCCACTCTTCATGGAAAGGCACTCATGGTATTTTGAAGGTATCATTATACTCATTTCACAGATGATGAAAAATGAGACCAGTGGATGTTAAAGAAATTGTCCAGGGCCCCAGAGCTGGTGAGTGGTGGGGAAAGAATTAAAACTCATGAGAAAAGACATCTAAAAGCCATCTTCTCCCCATGCTTTCTCGCCAGCAAGCCAGCCTTCACTTCATTTAGCTGAATTTAAGCTCTCTTTTCCCTGCGCTGGCCTAGACCTTCGGTTTGGAGCGGTTGTTATGGTTGGTCTTTGACTCCCAAAATTCTGGTTTAATATACTCTGCAGGTTCTTACTTCTACACCATCAAGGACAGACCCATACCAGCCTGAAAAGGGCACAGTGGCACCCCACATTTCATTCCTACGAAGGCACTGGGGCCCACATCTCAGATTATCTTCATTCTGAATGTGGAAGCGTCAGCAGAAAGGACTAACTCTTGACACAAGTCAAATCCCGAATGACACGTGTGGAACATAACAGGGCTGACTCTTCAGCTCTGATAGCTTTGGCACACCTCACATCCCTTTGTTCAAACTCTCTTCCCTCACCGGAGAGCTGCATTCCTGGGAACGTCTGTTGTGCACTTTCCCACTCACCCTAGTGTCATTTAAAGGTGACCGGTGCAGTTTTGCTAAGAAAACCTTTTCCTTTATTTGTAATGAATGGTTATTTTATCACTTTTGACTTCAAAATGAGCTTGCTGCCTTCAAATCTTTTAATTATCACAGCCCAGAGGAATCTTACCACCTGGGACCTTGTGGGAAATGCACCATCTCGGGACTCTCCACAAGGACCTACGGATCAGAGTCTGCATTTTACCAAGACCCACGGTTGGTCTAGAAGCTCATTCAACTTAGAGAGACACTGGGCTAAGGAAAAAAAAAAAGCAGACTCCTAGCTAAAAAACAGCCCATCAGAGACAGATGGAGAGCTATGTTATTTATGTGGATCAGTCTAGCAATGAAAAATCAAACCCTAAAGAGTTCACAATGTCATTATCTCCTAAAATGACACTTTCTCAGGCCACGGTCCCTGTGGATACGATGACATCAATCTGGAAAGGATTCCTCTAGAGGTATGACCAGCTCAGAAAAAAGGGTTGACACATGAGTGGCCAGATCATTCCAGTCAGAACAAGGAGAGGTCATCTCTGCTGCAATTCTGTGCCTCCCTCCCAGCAAGCAGCATCAAGATACCAGGAGTCTACCCACCTGTCCAGGCCAGGGAGTCTTAGGGCAAAACAGAACCATTAAAGAATATGCACAGCTGCCTTCTCCAGTGGTCATCAGTTTGGTGGACGGACCTAAAGACTTAGCTTAGAGCCACTTGTATATTGGGACAAAGGTTCCATCCCATCACTGCCTTGTGAGGCGGTAGCTAAGAATAATGTGCCCCTTTGCAGAAACCCCTCAACATCTGCCTTCAAAATTCCAGGGTTCTGTGAGCTAAGTGTGGTCACTCGAGTGCCAAAACGAAACCATGGTCTCTTTCCAAGAATGGCAGCGGGCTGGAAGGGCCCCAGTGCTTCAACCTTCCCCGTCTCCGTCATCTTCGCCATTTAATTGTGGGAGGCCTAGCCATTGTGAGCTTAGGCTCAGCTATTTGACTTTCTGGGGCAAAGAAATGAGATAGGAGTGAGAGCGCACAACACTGAGGCTAGGTTTCAAGAAGCCTTGTGCGTTTCCTCTTGTTCTCTTGCACTTCTGCCATCTCTGAGAGTGCACCTGGCTAAACCTGTGAGAGGAAAATCGACACATGGAACAGACCCAGGCTGGTGCAGCCAAGGCCGGCATAATACACCTACCGTCGGCCAACATCCACGTGTGAGAAAGCCGGGTCAGGAACGGCAGAACAGGAACGGCAGAACACCCAATCCGCCCGGCTGACTTACACCCACAGGCTGTGAATGCTTACTGTGGCGTGCCACTGGGGTCTGTGGTGGTGTGGGACACAGCATGACCACGGCCACAGATAACCGACAGACTAAGGAACCAGTTAAGTTATTGATAGATGCTCCCCTTTTAAGCTTCTTATTTCTACCACATGGTCCCCTGAAAACAGTGACTTCTGTTAAGAATACTCAGGGGCAAGCAAAACAAAGAAACAAATGAAAACTCAATTAGAAAGCTCAAAACAGCTCCTATCTTGGCATGGACAGTTGTCTGCGTCTCTGGGATGTCCCTACTCCATACACGTAACATGTTCCTATCTCCATAAGGGCCACAGAAACCTTAGCACAATATGTATCACAGTTCATTTCATCTCAGGAACCAGGCACAATGTCCGGCGAAGGGGTCGAACGTGGGTGAGGCGGACTGGCCGGTGTCTTTGCTCCCGAATGCTATGTGCATCCTAGAGACAAGCCGCAGACAAGCCCTGTGTGAGCCTCAGCGGACGCCACAGCCCCCGACGAATGGACATGTTACCTTGCTGCCGCATCTTCATGGTCCGGATCCTTATTGCTTCTCCTCGAACGCGCCCTTCGCAGAAGTAGGCGCCATTGATTTTACTAGCCTTTTCTCTCTTCCAAACGACTTTTTTAGCCCATTCTCTGGTCACATCTTGAGTAACTTCCAGTGGATCCTGGTGCTGGTTCATTAAGGCTTCAAAGTCCCTTCCTATAGTGATGGGCTCATGGGGGCGCCAGCCAGAGGCGATGCAGGTGAGGGACGTTTCCGCATCAGACACCAGAGGTAGGGAATTGATCAGGATCAGGTCCATGGCACTGTCCACTGTTCCTGAAAAAGAAAGAAGGTGCGTCATCCATGAGGAAGGTTATTAATGTGGCTCCATGGGATAAATGGGGGCTTACAGAGTCCTGGCTGAAAATAGCTGGTGAGCCGTCCTTCTAAAATGCTACTGTTCCATAGGACAAGATCTGAAACTCTTTACCGTGGCATCACCTAGACACTACGGGCCCTTCCTGCCCACTGCACACCGCGGCTGCCATGGACTCTCAGTTATTCTCCATCCCCCCAAACAGAGCTGTGCGTTATAGCTCTACCCACTCCAGTGTCTGTGACATTAGTTAGGTGTTCAGCAAATGCTTGTTGAGTTAAACTCACAACAATAGCATTATTGCCAGTAATTATTAATGAAAGTAATAATTATTAAAAATTAATGAGAATATGGTACTCTCATTATCAAAGAATTCCATAGAGAAGGACTGAGTGAGGGCCACGTTTCCTTCTGAGCCTCTTTTGCCTCATCTCTAAAATGAGGCTAACAAGGGTGCCGGGTGGCTCAGTGGGTTAAGCATCTGCCTTTGCCTCAGGTCAGGATCCCAGTGTCCTGGGATGGAGCCCCGTGTCTGGGTCCCTGCTCAGCAGCAGAGTCTGCTTCTCCCTCTCCCTCCCCCTGCTCCTGCTCTCTCTCGTTCCTGCTCTCTTTCAAATAAATTAATAAAATCTTAAAAAATATATAAAGTTATTTTAAAAAACGAGGCTAACAAGACCCATTTTGCAGGATTCCTGTAAAGATTAAATGAGATAAAGTACCAAACTTACTAAGCACTGTATCTTATGGGGTTTACAATGACCATTATTTCAGTTCTCTTAATTCTGTTTCTGAACATCTAGGCCCAAACCTCAACCATCCCCACATGTGAAAATGAAATCCTATCTGGCCTTTAAAAGTTTTTCCATAAATGATGAAGCACATTTTAGAAAAGAAAATGCCTTCTTCTAGGTTCTCTCCCTCTTCTCTCTTCTCCTCTGATTTCCAAAGTTTCTAAGATGAACTAATGAAATCTCTGCTCCTCTCAAGTGTGGAAAACCAGGATGAAGGGTATTCACTGGCTCAGGTGATGGCTGATCCCCAAGTCTACATGCAATGACCTGGGGGCTAGTGAGGTCAAGCACGATGGATGAAAAGTTCTCTTCCGTGAAGGAGAGAAGCTGTTTTGTTCACACTGACGTATATAGGAGTAGCATGCCTAGTCCCTGCATGTAGGACTTAACAAATATTTGTTGAATGAGTGGGTGGTTGGGTGGATGGATGGATGGACCAATTTTATTCCAGATCTGCCTGGTTCAAGTTTACAACTCTGACTTCTAGAATAATGAGTTAAATATGAAAGTGTTCCTCTGAGTCTAAATTGACATCCTTGCCCAAATTTAAAAGGCTGTTTTGAGAAGTACTAAGTTTAAAGAAAGAAAAAGCAAATGTTTTAAGTTTAAAGAAAGAAAAAGCAAATGTTTTAATTTTTATAAAATGCCACAGGAAGGTGATCAATTGCTGAGTATATAGGGCTGACTGGTATTCATCTACCAGATCTTTTTTGAGCCTCTGCTTATATCAGACATTATGCTTGCCATGAAGTCCTCTTAGAATTTTAATGGCAATTGCCAGTGTTGGATGGACGCCGTGATATTTTGAGAAGGACACTATTAGGAGTTACATTTTTGTCTGATTAATTAAGAAGAATGTCCTAGACCGATCTTAATGTAAGTGGGAATGAGAGCTATATATTTTTTTTCTTGTAATGTTAACTCAATATTTGGGACTGAGGGACAAAATTTGCCTTGAATGGGTTTCCCAACCTGACCCTAAAGAAGCATGTATCTTGCTCCAAGCCTCAATGGTAACTTCACGATCTCCAGAGAAGAGACAGGGATTGTGATTTAAAAAAATAATAATTTTAAAAAGTGCTGTAAGAGGATGAGTGAGGAAAACTAGCAATGGAATTAGGGCCTCCAAAAATAACACTGGAGCCCAGCTCCCCTCCACACGTAGGTCCAGCTGTGCCTTGGAGTGGATACCACCTCGTCTCCCACACTCACTCATTCCAGGCATGTTCCCAGAGAGAGTCATCAGAGGAAGGAAACACCGTAATTCTTTCAGCTCCGGTTCAATTGAGGCTCATTTCTAGGACTAGGTGAGTGACTTGCCAAAACTGAGGGACTGACTCTGAACTCACTGAACTTGCGCTGGCTCTGGTTTTTGAAGGATGTTAGGAAATAATAGAAAACGCAGCTGATTTGAAAAGACAGCCACACTTCATCTCTACATGGTTTCTGGGTATGGATCCGGTTTCTTTTTCCTTTTTTTGCTCCCAGTTCTCTCCCTTTACTTTCACTGACAGAAAGGGAAATCATGTAACTTCTGCGGGTCCAGACTGCACTAGGCTTCCCTCCCCTTACTCAGTATGCCACTTACAGGAAGCCCTCTCCCACCAGTGAGTTGTCGGTCCTTGGTCATGCCATTTACAGTGAGGTGTCAGGAGGATTTTGTATGTGAGCTATGGAGAAGAGAAGAAATCCCTACCAGATTCCTGGGGTGGATCTTAAAAATCATCTACTTAATTTTCCTGAAACAAGGGTATGCATTTGTAACTTGCCTGCATATGCCTAAAGCAATTCTGGAAGGTGAGACGTGAAACTGAGAACAAGAGTGACCCATTAGGGGAGAGTGGGGTACCTGGGGGACACGATAAGAGGAAGGTTTGTCACCATATACATATGTACGCTGGCTTTTAGAACCATTTGAATAATACCTACACATAAAAATCAAATGTAAAAAGTAAATGCTATTGCTCGTCCCTTAAAAAGTTGTATTTGGAAAGGAATCAAGAGCCAGAGGAATCTATGTGTCTCTCATCATTTGTCCCTATATCCCAATCTCTTTGGATTGCATCCAAGTAATGCATTTTTCTCTTTGTCTCTTCTTTAGTGGGAAATGTGATACCATTCCACAATGCTGGGGGGAAAAACATGGGTTTAAAAAGAAAAAGAGAAAAAACCCTTGAGAATAGGGAGAAGAGTAACCATACTTGACCTCTCAAAGAGAATAAAGGAGCCGGGGCCCTAACGCCATGGGTACAGCTGTGGCCTGTGGCTTCTTGAAAGAGTTCAGCCACAGACACTGTGAAAGATGTGACTGTAGGTACACAGCTGGTGCCACAGAGAAATCTGCTACAGGGGACACGGGCCTCAGAAAAATTGCCAAAAGACAGACCAGGCTCACACCAGTATCATTTCCTGTGCCTAACGCCTTTTCCTACATTATAACTCTGTCTTCCCCAAGTCCCACTGGGGACTGGCATGGAGTTCTTTCACCTCAGGCACGGTCTGAAGGGCTCTAGTCCAATCCAGTGCTTAGTTCTTGACACACCTAGCATCAAGGAAAAGGCTAAGTTTGCTGTATGAGTAAGTAAGACGCATGTTGAATTTCAGTCATCTTCCATGCTTTGGGGGTTGATATGATTTTTCCTTTTAGCAAAGACCTTGCAAACACTTTTTAATATTTGCCTAAAATGTGTCTTATTTATAAAGAAGTGCTTTCCATCATGACATGGCATCTTCCAAGTTAACAAATGATTGTCCATCACAGTTGAAGCCCAATATCCTAAAATGTTACTTCTCTCACTCTGTCATTTGTCTGCTATAGGACACATTACCTAATCATTCACAGTAACATTTGCTTATTAAACTGCATTGTGGTACACTCGAAATGTTTATAAATTGTTTTTGCCCTTAGATTTTCTTATGTTTAAGATTGCTTTGAATAATGACTCATTAACTAAAACAAAGAAATATTTTTCTTTAAAAATAGTCATTGATGTGGATGGAGTTAGAGTGTATTATGCTAAGTGAAATAAATCAGACAAAGACAAATACCATACGATCTCACTCATATGACTCATATGTGGAATTTAAGAAATAAAACAGGTAAACATATGGGAAAGGGGAAAAAAAAAGAAGGAAGCAAACCATAAGAGACTCTTAACTATAGAGAACAAACTGAGGGTTGATGGAGGGAGGTGGGCGGGGGATGGGCTAAACGGGTTATGGGGATTAAGGAGGGCACTAGTGATAAACACTGAGTGTTATATGTGATGAACCACTAAATTCTACTCCTGAAGCCGATATTACCTTATATGTTAACTAACTAGAATTAATCTTTTTAAAAAGATTTTATTTATTTATTAATGAGAGACATACAGAGAGAAAGAGAGGCAGAGGGAGAAGCCAGCTCCCCACGGAGCAGGGAGCCCGACATAGGACTCGATCCCAGGACCCCGGGATCATGACCTGAGCGAAGGCAGCCACTTAACCATCTGAGCCACCCAGGCACCCCTAACTGGAATTTAAATAAAAATTTGAAACAAAAAAAAATAGTCATAGAAAAATAGACACATAGATCAGTGGAACAGAATAGAAAGGCCAGAAATAAACCCACAATTACATGGTCAATTAATCTTCAACAGAAGAAGTAAGAATATGCAAAGGGAAAACAACAGTCTCTTTGACAAAATGGTGTTGAAAAACTGGACAGCTACATTCATGAATGAAAATGGAACCAGTTTGTTACACTGTACACAGAACGAAATTAAAAATGAATTAAGGACCTTAATGGGAAACCTGAAACCATAAAAATCCAAGAAGAGAGCATAAGCAGTAATTTCTTTGATATCAGTCATAATAGCATCTTTTTAGATATGTCCCTTGAAGAAAGGGAAACAAAAGCAAAAATAAACTATTGGGATTATACTAAAATAAAAAGTTCTGTACAACAAAGGACATAACCAACAAACTAAAAGACAACCTACTGAATGGGAAACGATATTTGCAAATGACGTACCCAATAAAGGATTAGTATCCAAATATATATGAGGAACTTATACAACTCAATACCAATAATAATAATCATAATCCAATTTAAAAATGGGCAGAAGACATGAACAGGCATTTCTCCTAAGACGACATCCAGATGGCCAACAGATATATGAAAAGATGTTCAACATCACTCGGCATCAGGGAAATGCAAATCAAAACCACAATGAGATACCACCTCACACTTGTCAGAACGGCTAAAATCAAAAACTTGTTTTTTAACAAGTTTTGGTAAGGATTTGGAAAAAAAGAACACTTGCACACTGTTGGTGGGAATGTAAACTGGTGTAGCCACTGTGGAAAACAGTATGGAGTCTCCTCAAAAAATTTAAAGAAGAATATGATTCAGTAATTGCACTACTGGGTATTTATGCTAAGAATACAAAAGCACTAAATCAAGGGGATATATGCACCCCATGTGTACAGCCGTATTTACAATAGCCCAATTATGGAAGCAGCACAGATGTCTGCTAATAGATGCACAGAGAAAGATGTGGTGTATACACACACATATACACGATAAGATATTACTCAGCCATAAAAAAAGAATGAAATCTTGTCATTCACAGCAACATGAATGGAGCTACAGAGCATTAGGCTAAGTGAAATAAGCCAGTCAGAGAAAGAAAAATACCATATGATTTCACTCATATGTGGAATTTAAAAAATAAATTAATAAAGAAGGGAGAAAGAGACAACGCAAAAAAACTGTTTCTTTGCTATGGGGAATAAAAAGATGGTTACCAGAGGGGAGGTGGGCGGCAAGATGGGTGAAATAGGGTCACGTGCAGATTAAGAGTACACTTAATGTTGTTTTAAAGATTTACTTACTTATTCGAGAGAGAGCGAGAGTGTGCGGGAGCTGGGGGAGGGGCAGAGGGAGAGAGAGAATGTGAAGCAGCCTCTTCACCAAGAGCAGAGACCAATGTGGGGCTAAATCTCACAACCCTGACATCATGACCTGAACTGAGATCAGGAGTCAGACGCTTAATGGACTGAGCCACCCTGGTGACCCAAGAGTACACTTATCTTGAACATCACCGAGTCATATATGGATTTGCTGAATCACTGTATTGTATACCTGAAACTAATATAACACCGTATGTTAACTATGCTGTAATTAAAATATTTTAAATAAAAATATATTTTTTTAATTATTATAGAAAGGATTGTGGACCTAAATGAATACCCATACAATAGAAATTAACTGATTTGGAAATTAGAGATGGAGCCATTTTTCAAGCTGTATTATTTCAAGGAGTTATTTCTCAGTTTTCTAAAATGTTGTTCCAGAAGTTTCTGAGACTGATGGAGGTGAAATTATCACACATACATGCTCTCAATGAGCTACTTAGCTTTTATCTGTTTACATTTACACTCATGTAAGCTTTCATTTGGGGAAAAAATTTGGGAAAAAAAATTTGTTTCAGGGGCACCTGGGTGGCTCAGTGGGTTAAAGCCTCTGCCTTCAGCTCAGGTCATGATCCCAGGGTCCTGGGATTGAGTCCCACATTGGGCTCTCTGCTCAGTGGGGAGCCTGCTTCCTCCTCTCTCTCTGCCTGCTTTTCTGCCTACTTCTGATCTCTGTCTGTCAAATAAATAAATAAAATCTTTTAAAAAATTTGTTTCAATAAAAACACACAAAGCCTCAAAGATCACCACTTTTAACTACTTTTCTTTTTACAGATGAAAAAACTGAAAGGTTAAATATGATTATCAATGAGAATACATTCCAATGCAGTACAACATGCTTATTCCAATTAGCCTGCTGTCCCTCTCTTCCCACATTCAAGTTTGAGACTGTTTGCAGATGATGAAGTTCTGATTAAACCAGCTCCCCCATCTTCAAAGGACTGGCAGGGTAAGCAGAAAAAGCAGGTTAAATTATTGCATACTGAGGCCATTTATTTGTGCTTCTTAACACCTTAGATTTGTAGTATTGGTAAAGTTTCGTCGATATGTGTCTGGAGTAAGATATCATGTCTTTAGAACAACTGTACGTCTCCCATCCAAGTACTAACCATGCCCGACCCTGCTTAGCTTCCAAGATCAGACGAGATCGGGCGCGTTCAGGGTAGTATGACCATAGACTAGAACAACTGTATGTATGAGTTCTTGGAAATTTGATCTTGACCACATTTAAAACCTTTTCAAGTTGTTCTTGGATGTCTCAGCTTAGCAACAGCAGTAGATGTCTTAAACTCCCAAATATTTAAAATGTCAATGAACACTATCTTAACCAAAGCATTTCTGGAATGAGGGAGTTGGCATAGAGCTGAAGAAGCCAAGACAACCCCCAAACTACCCAGGATATTTGGCAGAATAGTTATTATTTTTTTATATACTGCCCAGAAAAGGAAAATTAATCTGTGGGTTAAAAGCCTGTCATGAAGTCATTTATATGTTCATCCATCTACTAAAAAAATTTCCCGAGTACCGCCCTGTGCCAGTGACTGTACTCCATCTTGGAGACACAACAATAAATAAAACAAATGATTTCAACCATCATGTAGCTTCCAGGCAAATGTGAAAGACAGATGTAGAAAACTAGGTACATAAATAAATGTACCCTGGAACCATGATAAATAGTATGAGAGAGAATGACAAGTTCTGATGACTATGGGATAGCATAATGGTGAACTTAATCAGACTTGGCTGGGGTGGGGGGATGGTTTGTGGATCAGATAGATTTCCCTCAGGAAGTGACATTTGGCCTGAAGGAGAATTAGACTTACTCAGATAAAGCAAAAGGGATATGAGAAGACAGAATACTTTTCCCTGAAAGGGTAACTACAAAGCAGGGTTTTAAGAATGATTAAGTGTTTGATAAGACTCTCTTCTAGAATGTTCTTTCTTAAGTCCATCCTAAAGTTGGCATTAGTTTCTTCTTATCGGATCCTAAGAACTACTAGAGCCATTCTATGTGTCTGTGCTAAAATATTTTTAGTATCTTCTCTGCTTTCTTGCCTTCTCTGAAGAAATCCAGTTCCCAGGCATGCTTCCAACACTTTAATATCTTTTTGTTCTTCATGATCCTTTTATGTATGTAGTAAGTCTCTGAGGACTAACTGTTATCCTCAAGGTTCCTTCCAAGAAGGTATTGGGCAATTAACGAGAAGATGCCAAAACGTACAAGACTAGAAATAACTGAAGGAAGTTGCTAACTTTTTTATTGTATAATTGGGAGTTTGGAGTTAGAGAAGGACATCCTTGATGTGACTAGGCTGTGCATCTCTAACATCTCACCAGGAGCTGTGCCAAGCCTGTTTGCCCAAAGGGCATGCCTGTTTCCCATCCCTGCCTCCCAGCCAAATACGGTCCTTGTCTGTCTCCTGGATGAAATGGCAACCTCTCCCCACCTTAGAATACCAGAAATTTTCCATTCAGGATAAGTAACACATGTTCTTTTTTTTTTTTTCCTCCTGAAACCTTTATTGGGCATTCGCTCATACCAGGCACTGTGCTAGGTGGTGAGAACATAACAGTGAGAAAAACTGAGTCAGTTCCCACCTCTTGAGGTTATAGTACCTCCTGAGATATGATAATTTAAATTAGAATAAATTCACACATTGAGCAAATAACAAATATTCTAACTTTACAGATAATGTTTAGTGACATCATTTATTCTACCTTAAGACTACAATGTTGTCCGCCTAATTACAACTTCAGCATCATTCTTTTCCTATCAATTTCTTTTTGAGAGTAACACATGTTCTAGTTAGAATTAGCTACAGTCAGTTGGCAGGAAACTGTTTATTTCCAGGGAATAGGCAGAACGTCCACACAGTGAGACTTTACTGAGTATAAAGCACACGTGTGCACTTACTTACAAACTCTGTTCCACATCGTGGGGATGGCGGTAGCATGGTACCATCCCATCAAGGCTTGTTTAAACTGAAGGGGACTTGAGAGACTTCCCAAAGCAAGACTCACAGTGTTTAAAAAGTAAACTGAGGCCTACAGACAAGAGACTCATCAGTGGTCACATGAAAGGCGATAGTCAAGCCAGTCCCCAATTGCTGATCTCTCTCCAGGGCCCTTTCTGTCACCAGGGATAGGAGTGTAACCAGACAGATCTTTAATGTGAGGGAATTGGGAACATTTACAGATCTGGCAGAATGGTACATGGAGAATCCTGGCACTTGGCAGAAGCTGGGGCAAGGAGGAAAGTCCTGGAGGAGAGGCAGCCAAAAATCTGGAAAGGATACAGGACAGAGAGATTGGGAATACGCAGAAATGAAGTTTGCCTACCTCGCAAATACCAAGTCTTACAATGCTGCCTTACAATCTTTCCTGTCCACTTCACCCCGAGAGAAAACTGTCCCCTAAGTGGATTGCGTTCATTTGCGCCAGGAAATGCATCGGGTGTCAGAAGAATCCATGCTTGGTGCCAGGCCACTAATTCTTTCTGGGCTCATCTCCTGATTTAATCACCTGACAAGTTCCCCTCCACCCTTAGGCTGCCCAAATGTGTGCGTGTCTGCTTCTACAACCTAATGTCTTTATCTTCCAAGGCAGAATTCAACAACTCTGTCTTCTCATGCATTGATCTCCAGGTCCTGATAAAGAAGTCAATTTGATTGATTTGTTTGCACAAAAAAGAGAATAATCAAGAATAGCCTAAAGTGACCACACACTGAGAACTATTAGAAGAGCAAACAAAAGAAATGAGTCTGTAATGGAAAAAATCCAGAATCATAATAGTCTCTATGAAGAGAGTGACAAAGGAGGAAGGTAGCCTTGCCAGCAGGCCTCAGATTATACCCTGTAGGGACAAAGCCAGCACTCCTTATCATATACTACTTAATAGGTATGGTGCTGGGTGTTTTACAAACACTGTACCCCTGAATTGTATAATAATAGTGAAGAAAGGTATTTGTATTCCATTTTATAGGTTTACTGACACCAACCCTTTTTGGGTTCCTGGACTCAATTCCAATGTGCGGGGAGGAGTTCCCCAATGTCCCAAACCAAGCAATTCTTGGAAGCAGCAAGTGTCTGAGAACTCCACCCAATTTTGACATTATGTACTCAGACACAGCATCAGATTCCCCAGAGTAAGGGCTCAGTCTTGTGAGCTAGCCCACTACCCACCCTCTACCCTGTTTCAGATTCCAGTCACAAGTCCAGGCTCTTATCTGTGCTTCTCCACTGGGCTACAGATCAGAGGTTCCCAAACCCTCTTCCTTGGACTTCAGATCCCAACTGCAAGCGCCGGCTGTTCCCTGTACTTTGGACTGACCGGCTATAAAGCAGAGGTTCCCAGGACCTCCTCTTAGGAGGTTTGCTAGAGTAATTTCTTTTATTTTGCTAGAGGGGCTCAAAGAACTCAGAGAAACAGATTTGCCAGTTAATTAAAGATATGATAAAGGATCCGAATCAACAGCCAGGTGAAGAGGTACTAAGGGCAAAGTATGGGAGGAGGTCTGGGAGCTTCTGTGCCCTCTCCAGAAGCACCACGGTACCTGGATCCCCAGCTCCGTTCTCACCAACCTGGAAGCTCGGAGTCCAGTTCTTTTGGGTTTTATGGAGGCTTCATTATGACTCATAACTAAGTCATTGGTGATTGGCTGATTCAACCTCCAGCTCCTCACCTCTCCCCAGAGGGTACGAGGTGGAACTTCAAGGTCCAGCCTCTAATGGAAAAAAACACTATTATATGTGAAACTTAAAGTGTTAATACATATAATATACAAATAAATTAGTGTTGGGTGCCTGGGTGGTTCAGTCAGTTGAATGTCTGCCTTCAGCTCAGGTCATAATGCCAGGATCCTGGGATCCAGTCCCACACCCCATCCTTGCTCAGTGAGGAATCTGCTCCTCCTTCTCCCTCGGCCCCACCCCACTGCTCATGTGCCCTCTCTCTCTCTCTCGAATAAATAAATAAAATCTTAGAGAAAATAAATCAGTGTTAATTCACAGATGAAGAAATACAAATAGCCAACTAGTAGGTTGAAGAAAAAATGGTTGCAATAGTTTATATTTTCTTGGAAATGCACTTATAGGACATGCTTGCAATATCTACAATAATTATAAAACTACATAAAAGCTAACCCTAATTCATTACTTACTACATGTCAAATGCTGCTTCAAGTGTATTACACATAATCATCATCATAGCAATCTTACGGAGTAGGAACTGTAACTCTTTGTTCTACAAAAAAGGAGACTAAAGCCAAGGGAGGTTAGTACGTGGTCAGTGTCACAAAGGTAATTAGTGGTAGAATTGAGGTTCAAAATTTAAGCAGACTGGATTCAAAACCTATTAACAATTAAACTATACTCATATTACACCATTTCACATAAAAATGTATCTTTCAGCAATTCAGTGACAATAGGTCTTTTAGTGTCGAAACAACTGGACATCCATATGCAAAAATAACTGAGCCCTGAAAAAAACCTCCAACCTTAAAAATTAACTGAAAATGAGTCCTATAAAATGTTAAAATACAGGGATATGGAAGAAAAATCTTCATGATGTTGGAGTTAGGCTGTGAGTTGTTAGCTAGGACACCAAAATTGTGATCCATATGGAAACAAATGAACAAATTATATTTTATCAACATTGAGAACTTCAGTCTATAAATGACAGTGTTAAAAGTAAGAAGACAACTACAGCCTGGGGGAGGATATTTGCAAGTCACATATCTGACAAACAACTTGTATCCAGAAGGTATCAAAAAAAAAAAAAAAACTCTCAAAACTCAACAGTAAAAAAAAAAAATTCATTTTTTGTAATGGGCAAAAGACTTGAGACATTTCACCAAAGACAACATATGGATGGCAAAAAAGCATGCAGAAAGATGTCCCATTTCATTAGCCATTAGGGAAATGCTCATTAAAACTATGAGATATTAAAATTATAAATTATAATTAAATTATAAAAAATGAGATATTGCTATACCCCTATCAGAATGGCTAAAAACAAAACTATCAATCAAAAAACGCTGATAATACTAAGTGTACTAAGAAAGCGCAACAGCTCTACCTCTCATTCATTCCTGGGTGTAACATAAAATGAATGGGTCAATCACTGTGAAAATGCTTCCACATTTTTTTCATAAAATCAAACTTACATTCATCATATCACCCAGCAAGGCTACTCCTGGTATTTACCTGAGAGAAATGGAAATTTTTGTTTCTGCAACGAATGTTTATAGCAATTCTATTTATTTATAATCACTCAAAACTGAAAATACCCAAATGACCTTCAGTAGATGAAGTTATCAACATCCACACAATGGAATATTACTCAACAAAAGAAAGGAACAAACTGTTGATCCTTGCAACAACATGGTATTATGTTGAGTAAAGTAAGGAAGCATCAGAAGGCTACATAATGTATGACTGCATTTATAGGACATTCTGGAAAAGGAAAGCCTTTTATGGCTGAAGAACAGATGAGTGGTTGCCCAGGATTAGGAGTGGGAGAGATCGGGCTACAAAGGGTCAGTCCAGTAAGACTCCTGGGGTGATGGAATGGTTCTATATTCTGATTATGATGACAGTTGCACAAATTTCTAAATTTCTAAAATTTCTAAAACATTAAAACTCATAGGGCTGCACACACACACACACACACACACACAATTACGCTGTATGTTAATTTTAAAATTACAATAAAAATGTATCTTCCATAATTATTGGTAAAAATATGCAAAGACATGGCAAGGATATTCATCACAGCCTATGGCCAAAAATTGGAAACACCATGAAATTCATGAATAGGAACATGGCTAAGTAAATAATGATTCTTACATAGAATGGAATATTAGAAGTTTGCAGGGATTTATGCCCCTGATACATTAAGAAAACAAAAGTGTATATCATCCTCAATGGGAAAAAGCTTGCAGCCTTCCCGTTGAGATCAGGAACAAGACAAGGATGCCCACTTTCACCACTCTTGTTCAACATAGTATTAGAAGTCCTAGCAACAGCAATCAGACAACAAAGAGAAATAAAAGGTATCCAAATTGGTAATGAAGAAGTCAAGCTCTCTCTCTTCGCAGATGACATGATTCTTTATATGGAAAACCCAAAAGACTCCACCCCCAAACTACTAGAACTCATACAGCAATTCAGCAACGTGGCAGGATACAAAGTCAATGTGCAGAAATCAGTGGCTTTCTTATACACTAACAATGAAAATACAGAAAGGGAAATTAGAGAATTGATTGTCTGCCTTCAGCTCAGGTCATGACCCTGGGGTCCTTGGATAGAGCCCTGTATTGGGCTCCCTGCTCAGCTGGAAGCCTGCTTCTCCCTCTCCCACTCCACTTCTTGCTTTCCCTCTCTTGCTATGTCTCTTTGTCAAATAAATAAAATCTTGAAAAAAAAAGATTGAAAGAAAACAAAAATAAATCTGAGATTCAGACTTTAGTATTTCGTGTTAATAGGCTCTATTTCTATTTCATGATGTTATTAATTTAATATCTCACATTTGTTATCTTAAAGTCCTCTGTATTCTTTAATTCAAAAAATAGGTATAGAGGGTTTGAATTATCAGTTATGACAGTCTACGCACCTGAACTCTCTTGCTGAAGGCAGACACTTAACAACTGAGTCGCCCAGGAGCACCTTGTTTCAATCATTTTACTTTTTTCATCATGATATGTGTACTCTTTAATCCCCATCACCTATTTCCCCCATGCTTCTACCCACCACCCCTTTGGTAACCATCAGTTTACTCTGTAGTCAAGAGTTTGTTTGGAGTCTCTGGGTGGTTCTCTGGGTTAAGCTGCCTACTCTTATTTTTGGCTTGGGTCTTGATCTTAGGGTCATGAGATCAAGTCCCCCATCGGGTTCTGTGCTCAGTAGGGAGTCTGCTTGAGATTCTCTCCCTCTTCCCTTCCCCAGCTCATGTTCTTTCTCTCTCTCCCCTTCTCTTTCTCTCCTTCTCTCTAGAAAAAATAATGTTTTTTTTTTTAAGAGTTTGTTTCTTGGTTTGTCTCTTTTCTTTTTTCCTTAGCTCATTTGTTTTCTTTTTTTAAAAAGACTTTATTTGTTTATTTGACAGACAGCATGAGCAGGGGGGAGGAGCAGAGGGAGAGGGAGAAGAAGATTCCAAAGAGCAGGGAGCCCAATGTGGGACTCAACTGTGGGACCCTGGGATCATGACCTGAGCCAAAGGCAGACTCTTAACTGACTAACCCACTCAAGCACCCCTCATTTGTTTTGTTTCTTAAATTCCACATATGAGTGAAATCATAAGGTATTTGTCTTTCTCTGACTTATTTCGCTTAGCATTATATACTTTAGCTCCATGCAAGTCATTGCAAATGGCAAGATTTCATGCTTTGTGATGACTAATATTCCATTGTGTGTATATACCACCTCTTCTTTATCCATTCATCCATCAACAAACACTTGAGCTGAGTATCTCAGATTTATAGTGTCATCTGACTAGCACCTTTAGTGTAGTTTCTTTCAATTTTTCTCTAAAGATAAAACAAAGAATGAGGAATTGTTGCTATAGTGATCAGCCTATTATCAGCATCTAACAACCACAAAAGCCAATAAAATTGGACTGAAAAATGTATTCATTTTTATTATTAAAATATTTTTAATATCAAAAGTATCTCCTTAGGGCTTCCTGGGAGGCTCAGTGGGTTAAAGCCTCTGCCTTCGGCTCAGGTCATGATCCCAGAGTCCTGGGATGGAGCCCTGCATCGGGCTCTCTGCTCGGCAGGGAGCCTGCTTCCTCCTCTTTCTCTCTGCCTGCCTCTCTGCCTACTTGGGATCTCTGTCTGTCCAATAAATAAAATATTTTAAAAAATAAAATAAAATTATCTCTTAAAATTGAAAATGTGTAACTCAGATCTCAAATTCCATATAATGTAAGCAAGGATTTAGAAGGGAGAATAAAGGATGGGACGAAGTTTAAATGTGATGAGTTCCTCAATGATATGCAGATGTTCAAGATATGGGTTTATTATTTACTATTATAAATAGAGAAGTATAAGTTAAAGAATGTTTTTGCAAACTTAGAGTAACCACTAATGAAATTAAAAAACAGTATGTCTATATCAAAAAATGACCAGAGAAGATTAATGTAAACAAAAATATAAGTCAAATAAGCAAAGGACAGGAAAGAAAAAAAACCATAAAAGGAAACATCAGGGAAGTATAAAAAACAGACATAAAACAGGAGGTTAGAAGTTAAAATTAAATATATTATGATTTAAAGATAAGTGTTTATAATCACCTATGAACAAATCCTCTCAGAAAAAGATTAAAAATTAATTAATTAAAATTAAATTAATTAATTAAAATTAGTTTAAAAACTAAAATCTTCCTAGATGATCCTTATAGAAGACTCACTTAAACTCACACAATCTTAAAAACAAAGAGATGATCAAGAAATGACAAGAAAAAAAGAATAAAAAATAAAGAAAAAAGAAACCAAAGGTAATAATATTAGTTTCAGACGAAGGGGAATTCAAGACAGAAGGCATGAAATGGAAATGGAACTAAATCTATATTATCCTGATGGAAAATGAAGTCCACAATGAAAACATAGTGGTCATGAATTGCTGTGCTCTAAATCATATAGAATCAAATAGATAAAGAAAAAAGGTAAAAGCAAAAAGAATATAAGTACAATAGTTTTGGGAGACAGCATCACATCTCTCTCAAATGCGGACTGATGAAGTAGACTAAAAATCAAACATACAATTATTATAAATTATACACACATGCATAACCATCCAAAAAGTATTTACCAAAATTGAGTACATTCAAAGGAGCAACACATTTAGTAAGATCAGAATGTAAGGTCAAACTGTATATAGACAAAATTACTTTTGACAATCTTTTAACTCATCCAGAAAGATAATATGGAAGTGTGTCATTAATCCACAAATGTAACATGTAGGTTTTCCTCCCCCACCGGAACAGATCACTGCTACTTTGGATGAGAACCAGATAAAGGAGCCGGTTGGTATTCAGGAATCAGATGACACAAAATATATGTACCTCCACACACAGGGCTCACAACCAGAGCATGGGAAGCAGTTGAATAGAGACCAAGCTCTGTGGAAGAGGGAAGGCATGTGAAATTATCTGCACCGTTTTATATTTGTATGTGGTTTAGACCAAGCATGTCTAGTTGCATTCACTTAATTTCCATTTGGTTTGGCTCAGAGGTAATATTCAAAATATTTAACAACCTGGGCCAACCAAATTAAAATGCACATTGATCTGAGTGCCAGAAAATGCTTTGAAAGACTCTGACAGGCCAGACATTACCCTTTAGATGGTTGGGAAGTCTACAGGGACTAGGCAGCCAAGGTGACAGGACAGGGGGCCTTTAGGAAGAGAAAGCAACATTTACCAGAGAGCACAGAATTATTTCACTCTTTTAACAATCAGTACAGATGAACGACTACAAAACAGTGGAATATCAGTCCTGCCGTAACTCATGGTGCGTGCGCGCCTCAGTGAAGTCCAACAAAGACAAACCACCCATGCAACATTCCCCAAACACAACCTAATGATGCCATACACAGCATGATAAATCGAGTTTAATGATCTATCAATGAACAAGTGAAAACAATCCAACTCTTCCCAACTCTTCAAAATCATAAAACTGTCTTCTAAATAATTTTTAGAAAAGACCAGAACTAAAAAGACAAGATTTCTAGAAAATAAAGGATAATCTTCTTACTTTCAAAACTATACGAGTCCAAAACTACTTTCAGAGACAATGTATAGCTTTAAATACTTTGCTTATTAATGAATATAAATAAACCAATAACTCTACTCAGGAAATATGTGTAAAAGAACTAATAAGACATTAAAAAGGCAGGGAGAAGGGCTCCTGGGTGGCTCAGTTGGTTGAGTGTCTAACTTCATTTTGGCCCAGGTCACGATCTCAGGGTCCGGGTCTGACTAGGTCCATGATCTCAATTTCTAGCCCGTGTTTGCTCTGTTCTGAGTATGATGCCTCCGTCTCCCTTTGCCTGTCCCAACTCACACTCTCTCTCTCTTGCTCTCTCCCTCGCTCTCTAAATAGATAATAAATTTTTTAAAAAAAATTAAGGCAGGGAAAAAGAAAAAATAAAGCTAAATACAGATATTAATAAACTTAAAAATAGAAAAAAGAAGAATTCCAAGAGGTTGTTTATGGTGTAGATAGAACTCACAATAGCAAGTCACTGAAATCTATTCAAAACCACACTGAGATACCATCTTACACCAGCTAGAATGGCCAAAATTAACAAGACAGTAAACAAGTGTTGGAGAGGATGTGGAGAAGGGGGAACTCTCTCACACTGTTGGTGGAAATGCAAGTTGGTGCAGCCACTTTGGAAAACAGTAATTCCTTAAGAAATTAAAAATAGAACTACCCTATGACCCTGCAATTGCACTACTGGGTATTTACCCCAAACATACAGATGTAGTGAAAAGAAAGGCCACCTGTATCCCAATGTTCACAGCAGCAATGGCCACAGTCACCAAACTGTGGAAACAGCGAAGATGCCCTTCAACAGATGAATGGATAAAGAAGATTGGTCCATATACACTAGGGAGTATTATGCCTCCATCAGAAAGGATGAATACCCAACTTTTGTATCAACATGGATGGGACTGGAGGAGATTATGCTGAGTGAAATAAGTCAAGCAGAGAGAGTCAATTATCATATGGTTTCACTTACTTGTGGAGCATAAGGAATAATATGAAGAACATTGGGAGATGGAGAGGAGAAAGGAGTTGGGGGAAATCGGAGGGGGAGATGAACCATGAGAGACTGTGGACTCTGAGAAAACAAACTGAAGGTTTTAGAGGGGAGGGGGATGGGGGGGTAGGTGAGCCTGGTGGTGGGTATTAAGGAGGGCACGTATTGCATGGAGCACTGGGTGTGGTAAACAATGTGGTAAACAATTCATAAACAATCAATCTTGGAACACTGAAAAAATAAAGTTTAAATTAAAAAAAAGATTAAAATAAAAGATAAGAGGAGAGTCCTCAAAAATAAACAAACAAACAAAAAAAACCCTAAAATTGTCAATGAAACACAAGGCAAAATAGCTTGTGAAAAGATGTTTTAAATCACGAGAAAATCTCATGTATAATTCTCAATAGATTTGAAAAACATATATTCAGTGATTTTTATTAGAAAATATAGATTCTTATAGTTAAACTCGAAAAATACAAAGCCTGAATTAGCTCATCAAAAATTCACCGGGCACGCTGGCTAATTGAACATAATAAAAAAATAAAAATTCACAGAGCCAACTGATTTTGCTTATGAGTTCATTCAATACAACAGCATGTTTAAAAAAAAAAAAAAGAAATCTACCAATTCCTTTAAGGTAGTATAATCCTGTTATCTAACCTCAAATAAATAGCTGACAAGTGAAAACTACTCCTTATCTCACTTATGAAAAAGCAAAAATCCCAAATATTAGAAAATCACTTTGGCCCTTTATTAAAGGATTCATTCTCTGTAAATACATCTATGGTTCCCAGCAGGCAAAAATGGTGTTGTAGATCACAGTGGTATTAATAGCTCACTATGAAACATGTAGGACCTTTATGAAACTATCTATAAAATTTTACTGAAAGATAAAAAAAAAAAAAGCTCTAAAGACACGGAGAAATGCTCTGTGTTCTGAAGTGGAAAGATAACTCTTCCTAAACTAACTCATAAACTTAAGATAATCCCAGGTCGTGGCACAAAAGGAAAGAGGAGAAAAAAAGAGAACTTCAAGCAGTACCACGGGCAGCTAAAGGACTTCAGGAAGCAGGTGTGTCTGCGTGGCCGCAGGATAAACCCCACCTCTGGTTCAACTCAAGTGCGTTATAATCACAAATGTATCGTTTGTCTGTGTGTTGAACAACTGTTGCCTTTTTTTTCTTTTTAATTGAGGTATAAAAGCGTGAGCTGCATGTCTAGCTTGACACCAAGTGGAACAGAGACTAGGGCAGCAGGACGGAGGGAGGGAGGGCTGCATAAATTAAACGAAGACTGAAGCCAAACTTAGGGTAGGAGGGAACCCTGGGAATGGGAGTGCCCTGGGAATTCACAGGGGAAACCTGGTAGGAGGCTTGTGAATTCCATAGGGAGGGATATAAAATTCAATCTTATCTGGAAAATGTTAACAGTGGCTATCTCTGGATGGTGGTAGTAGACACACAGAATAAAAGATAAACATTTTTTTAAATGAAGTCATTGGAAGGAAAGTAAAGGGCTTGTTCTCTGCACGCTAAGTCTTGGATTTACAGTCCTGCCTCTCACTGTGGCGATGGGTCTAAACTCTGTATCAGCCCCCAGACGCCCTGCCACGCCTATCTCAAAACTGATCCCATCGCGTGAAAGGCCGGCGAGGTAAGCCTGATGAGGAGCGGAGCCATGCAGTTCCCAGTCAGAATCTCCGGAATCCAGCGGCCAGTGTTTGAGTCCCAGATCTGCCATATACTATTCATGTAACACAGACCCATCCTCGAATGACTGAGCTTTTTGTGCCTTCGAGGCGTCATTGTAAGGACAGGAGGATCCTGACCGCTTAGCATTTTGCTGAGGATGGATACATGTGCAGGTCTACATCATATAGAATGATTTTTGTAAATTCTATGATATGTTAAGAGTGTGTGACAAATAGTGTAATAGTCAATGAACAGCGATGATGAGGAGGAGGATGAGGACCTCAGGATTCCCTAAAGCTGTGAGACCGATGAGGAGAAAATAGGGTCTGCTGTCCTGCAGAATAGGCCCAACTCCACCCTCTCGAGGGGTGATCCTGCTTGCAGAGCCCATCACAGGGAAAAGCTCAAGTTTATAGTAGCATTTTTATCTTACATCCAGAGAAAACAGGGTCCAGAGAGTGAGCTGTTAAATACCATCCCGCACAGTAACGGTGCACTGGGACAAGGATCCTTTTTAAAATTTATTTCACACCTTTTTGCTCTCTTTTTTTCCAGATAGTAACAGCCCAGAGAAGCAACACAAACAGAGGCAAGAAATGAGTCTCCCTCAGCCTATCAGCTTCTGAACATTCAGAACTACGTTCCTCCTACATCCGGCTTCCTGGGCTGTGTTGCTCAAGCCTCCATTCCTTTAATGGGTTGGATCTTCAAATGGATTTAACTTCTAGTAGGGGCCATGAAGTTTTAATCTATGGTTTCTCTAATGATAATGAAATCCGATTCTAAGAATGACTAAGTCTAAGGTCACCACTGGAAAACAAGCCTTACCATCTGCTCTAGGAGTGTAAATCCAAAATCCCTGGATTCTGAATTTTAAAAGAGGACTCATCAGCCAGAGCCCTAGGTTTCAAAAAAGAATTTCTGAGTCCTAAGCTTGGCTCCTAAAGGAGTTCAAAACTAGATCAAATTGACTTTAGTTCTTAGATTGTGTGATGTAAAATGTATTCAAAGTATGATCATTTTTTTACTCTATTATGTTTGCTTGAAATTAAAACTTGATTGCTGAGGTCTGAGTGGTTAATTTCAAAATTTTAATGTGTGAAAGGGATCAACACTCAAATGTCAATTTAAAAGGGAATACCTGTTCATATTCAATAGATTTCCAAAGGACTTATTCAAACAGGTTTGTTGGCAATAAATCTCATAGAATAAATGAGATGGTGTTAACTCCTAATTCAAGTATATAAAATATTAATATCCATAAAGCAACAGTTCATCCAGCCAAAATTCTGCCTTTTTTTTTTTTTTTTTTTGCAAACAATCTTTTCCATAACACTAAGATCAGTGTTAGCTCATGGCTTAAAAATACATCCCCTTTATTCCTAGAAGAGTCTCTCAAACCTTCTCAAAACTTTATCAGCTTTTACAGATAGAAGTGATGACCTGGTTTCTGGTTTACAGTAAATAAAGAAATCCATCAGCTTTCCTATTTCAGTTTCAAAACCTGTACTTCTAGCCAGTATTGAGCCAATAATTCCTCATACAGGATACGTGTCTACCCAGCCCAGCTCAGGGCCATCTTTGCCTGAGTATATCTTGCAACTGATGTCAGCTATTTCCCCGTGCACTTTTGTTAAACAAAGACGTCCTTTTACCAAGTGAAATATTATATAGAAGATGATGTTAACTACATAAAAAGTATAGTAATCTTGATTGAAGTTGGCAAAGTAGGGGCATAGGGCTGGAGACCAACGGGCATTCACTCACTTTGGCCAGGTGTGCCAGACACTCAGGTGCCCCCCGCAATCCCAGGACCCCAGAAAGAAAATATGAGAGCCACTGGCCTACCTAATGGTGTATCTGTAGAAAGATCAGACATGGTGTGGTAATTAGTTTGCATACAAATACTAAAGGCCAAGGTGAGGTGAGGACACCGGCCTTCAGGTTTGGCCACATCACAGCCACTGTGATAACACAGGAGGCCAAGAAGCAAGATTGGGAGGGCACTGGGGGCTGCCGTCCTCACCTTCCTCAAACTCAGCTGACTGTGGCCCCTCTGTTTTACAAAGAGATGGTGACATGGAGAGGAAAAGACACAGAGCCAGAAGGACACAACATTTTGAAAAATGCCTTCCTGGACATTCTCAAGCCTTGTGACCCTAAAACAAGCCATAACCCTCTTCTTCATTAATAGCAAAAGGTCTTCTTTATGAACAAGTAACATGTAGATGACATTCCAATTCCATTTCTGAAATTTACCTTCATCGTTCACACTTCCCTGAATTCTCACTTCATCTCTCAGGGTTAAGTCTAAGTGATAAGAGGCGGTCCAGGGACAAGAGGACAGTACTTGTTTCAGGGCTTGGTTGAGTATAACATGGCACCATCAGAAGACCTGGCTTAGGGGCATCTGGGTGGCTCAGTTGGTTAAGGGTCTGCCTTCGGCTCAAGTCATGATCTCCCGGTCCTGGGATTGAGCCTCGGGTCAGGCTCCCTGTCAGTGCGGAGCCTGCTTTTCCCTCTTCCCCCTCATTCTCTCTCACCCTTTCTCAATTAAATAAATAAAAATTTTATTTAAAAAAAAAAAAAAAAAAGACCTGGCTTAGCTCTGTCTTCAGTTTGCATGGCCCTTCTGATTTATGGTCAATGATGCTGTGGTGGAGACCCCTTTTTTGTCCCTCTCTCAGTTCCCATCATAAAAGGGAGCTGGCAAAACTGGGTTTATGCCTTAAGACAATAATTAACAGATGTTTAAAACCAAATAACCAAATCTGTATTTCTACAGCCTCTCAGTCTGTCTCTTAATCTTTCTTTCTCTCTTGGTCCCTTTGTAAATATGTTATTTCTGTATTTATATATTATCTTATTTTTATATATTAACATGTATTTAATATATTTGTATATTTAAAAAGTATAAAATTCATTTATATATTAAAATGCTTTTCTGCATATCCAAATTTTTCAATAGGAACAGGAAATACTTTTGTCAATATTTTTATAATCAAATTATTTTTACAGAAAAATATACATTTTAAGGAAACTAATGCATACAAATGTTATAATTTGAAATAACTACACAGAGTTCCAATTTGAATAGTACTTTTTTATTCCCAAACATCAAAAATTAACTGAATCCTGTGAAAGAAACATTTCTCAGTCTCTCCTGGTCTTATTTCAATAGATCATCTGAATGGCCCAATGAAAATGTCCAAGGAAGATGTTGCTCTTTTCCTGTATTCATGCAGCATGAATTAATATATTGACAGTCACTAACAATTTATGTATGCAAAATAAACAGCAATCCTGATAAACGTGGGTTCCTTTCCTATTACTTTTATCCTTTAGGTAGTAACAGTTTGAGAATAAAAATGATCAGCAGGGACTATCTCTAAAACTACAAAAGTATTGTATTTAATCTTTTTAAAACACTCAGAATGTAAACTACTTAAAAATACATATTTTCTTCATAAAATTTTTCTTTAAATACCAGATAAGCCTATCTAAATCTGGACATTGAGATCCAAATACAGTGAGAAGAAATGGTTATGACGAAACATTTTTACTCTTGTTAACATTTTGATGTATATCCTTTATACACCAAGTATACACAAAGAGGAACTGCAGAAACCAACACATGTAGGTTTTTTCCTAGGTTAAAGCAGAACATTTCATATCCTAAATTTTAACTTAACCTTACAACATTTTAAATCTTGTAAAAATTTGCTTTGCTTTTCTAAATTTCTATTTAAAGAGCTACAGGGTATGAAAACACTCATCTCGCCAACCCTAGCCATATATTCTTAAATAACCCCACCTGGTTTTTAATCTTTGGTAGTTTGATGTAGAAAAATAGTATCTTATTTTGATTTTACTTTAATTTAGAGAATGAACTTTTTCACAAGACTATTAGCCATTTATATTTTCTCTGTGAATTGTTTGTTCCTCTTTCACTGTTGATGTTTTTGATTTTTTGTATCAATTTCAATCAGCTTCATGTATGAAAATACTTTAGTTGCTTATTTACCATAATTGTTGTAAATATTGTTCTCATTTTTTCTTTGCCTTTTAATTTTGCTTATTGTTAAATTAACAGTTTAAATATTTATGTAGCTAAGTTTATTGATTTTTATTTTTGTGGTTTCTTCCACTGTTTTTAAACTTAAGAAGTTTTTCTCCATATAAAAGTTAAAAAAATATTCACTTCCATCTTCTTTTGATGGCTTGATTTCTTGCATTTACTCTTTAATCTATTTAGAATTTGTTTTGCTATGTGGTAACAGATGGATTTTTTTAAACAGTTATTTTTTCTAAACAGAAAACTAATTTTCCCAGAACTATTACTCCTTTCCCCACTGATTTGTATCCTTTATAGGTAATAAAATTTTATGTAAACTTAGGTCTGGTTCTGATTTTTTTAGTCTGTCAATCTGTGTCTCCAGACTCTTGTTCTGTACCCCACTGTTACTATAGTATAGTACTCTGCCCTTAAGATACCCTTAAGATCTAATAGAGCTATTCCCAAGAATTACTTTCTTCCTCCCAGAATTTTCTTAGCTGCTCCTTCTGCTTATTCCTCAAGATAAAATTCACAATTATTTTAAGTTTCAAAAATAGTATCACTGAAAATTTTGATGAGAATTATTAGGAAGAAATGTTTAGAACTTAATGTGATGAGAATTACAAAACCTTGTAAAAGGTGTAAGAAAATGACAGTAAAATTACCTATCAGTTTTAAGGAAGAAAATATAAAAATGTCTCCTTTCCCCCAAATCATCAGTTCAGTGGAAATCTATTCATTTATCAAATATCTAATGTGGCTAGAGCCTGGACGAGGCACTTAAGAAACTGCAGCAACCATGGGTCACGTGTCCAAGATGAGAAAATCCTCCACCAGGAGTAACTGGCAGTAATAGGGAGTGGTAACTCATCTGGGACCTTGTATTTCTTTATTGCTTATGCCAAACCATGAAGGAAAATATTTTACGAAGTGAGTATTTGGATAAGTGGGAAATGAAGCATAGAGTGCAAACTCCCCAAAGCCATGCTCGACTCACAATTCTGGGCTCCAGCTAAGTTTCCAGAGGAGAGGGGGCCAGATAACTAGCTGGTCTATCCTTGGCTGTACATGTACATGTACATGTACAAGTGGGGGGTGAGAATGGCATGGCCTGGATCATGCGGGCAGTGGAGCGAGGGAAGAAAAATCAGGAGACTGGGAGCTGGAGATGAACTTTGTCAGAGAAATAGAGAGATATCTATTTATGCGCGCCATACGTGCTGTACAATGTACAATGCAAAGCATCTTTCCCTTCGGCCCACTAAGTAGTCTACTACTCACGAATAACATGGGGTCAGATTGTTTCATGTGTCTGGAGTCTCAGAGTGCTGGGTCTTGCCTCTAGGTGAACGCGGGCAAGAAGAGGCCTGCCGAAAGGTATGCAGTCAAGTCAGACCGGACAGTAGAGTGCTGGAGGCCCAGAGCCCTCCACCCCTGAACCCTAACCTGGGGCCATACTGTCATCCCTCCATGTTTCCATGTCTGCTTGTCAGAAATGCCTTTCTGAACACCTCATTGCCATCAGTGGAGCGGACTGTCCCAGATGGATCCCATTTCTCTCTCTCTCTCTCCTGTGCTTGTCCTCGACGGTCTCTGGATATTTTATTACCACCTGAGTTGAGTCATTTATATCAACAGTCCATCCTCATTTGTTGATTCTGTACTGGTCAATGTGCTTACGGTTTATTTACAACCTCAAAATCAACCCCCGTTGCGGCTTAGGTTGTCCTCAGATGCCCATGTTGCTAACTGTAAATCAGTATCCTCCTCACACCGTACCTAGTGCCATTTTTTTCACATTTTTGGTGGTATTAGTTGGCAATTTCACCATATAAAATGACTCCTAGGGGAGCCTGGGTCACTCAAGCCTCTGCCTTCGGCTCAGATCATGATCCCGGGGTCCTGGGATCAAGCCCCAGGTCTGGCTTCCTGCTCAGCGGGGAGCCTGCTTCTCCCTCTGCCCCTCCCCCTGCTGGTGCTCTCTCCCTCTCAAATAAAATCTTTAAAAAAAAAAATGACTCCCCAAAAAATAAAAAGCATATCATAATACATTCAATGATACCAGAATAGTGATGTAACAGGACAGAGGGCAACTACGTTTGTAATGAACGTAGCATAACGTATCACTACGTCACATCACTATATCATACACCTGAGACTAATGTAACCTTGTGGGCCAACTGTACTCAAAAAAATTTTAAGACAAACTCAAAAGATAAAAAAAATGAAATGGTCCCAAGTTTAAGTGTCCTCAAGTGTCAAAGTGCGGTCTCATGTTCCTAAGCATGAGAAAGCAGTAATGTGCCTCAGAAGAAACTCCGTGTGTTAGAGGAGCTCTGTTCAGGCAGCAGTTAGTGCTGTTGACCTTGACTTCCACGCTCATCCATCAGCCACATGTGCTAAATGATTTGCTTTTAAACAAAACACACACAAAACTAGGTGTATCAACTAGTTGACAAAAATGTGGTGACTTGCCTGAATCTAACCCTGCAGTTTATAGAACTATTCTGAATGAATAGTTCAGAATAGTTCAGAATGAATACTGGACGGCCATCAGTATGTCCCACCCCACCAGCAGCTAGCAGCAGGGACTTTATCTTCACATCTGCTGACTCAGGGTGGGGCACAGAGATGAGTTCAAGAAATGTTCATAGAATAGAATAGGCTGGAAAGGAAGGAGCTGTTGAAATGAGATCGAATGGAATAGATGGAATAGAATAACATTTACACAGATTCTTAGCAACAGGGAGCTCTTCAGAACATAGGGAAACATAAGAAAAAATGATAGCTAATATTTATTGAGCTTTTTGTATGAAACTGCACTTGCTGAACCTCTGATCTACTTATATTATGTAATCCTTACTACTTTTAGAGGCATAACATATCCCCATTCTACAGAAAAGACAAAGGACTTGTCCGGGGTCGCACAGCTGCCACAGTGTGTGGAGCTCCAAACCAGATTCTCCTGCCCCCACAGTCTGTGCTGATAATCTGGGTAGAGTGAAAATGTGGGCTTGGCAGGGGTGATAAGCCATGAGTTCCATCAGAAAATGTTCTCTAGGAAAGAAAAAGAGGTTCTCTAACAGAAATCAGCCTGAGTCACAGACTCTCCCCAGCTTTAATAGGAAGACAGTGATGCAATTAATGGTGATCTTTTTTTTCTCCCTGGCTGGCAACAAAACTGTTTCTTTTTGTTTGTTTGTTTCATTCCAGAAGCAGCTGGCAGAATGCATGTATTACTCATGTTGGAATCACACTTTGCTGATAGTTTATGTACTCTAGAGTCACTCAGTGATCCGGGCTATGGCCAGGCCTGCTGGAGATTTCTGCAAGCCTCTAGTTGTGGCTGAGCCTCTGCAGCTGCTCTGGGTTTCTGGCTCTAGTTCCACACCTCTTGGCAGACTATTGGTGTGAAAAGCACCACTGACTCTGGGTGTGAGATCCACAGGGGGAAAGGGGATAGGAGGGCCGGGAGGCACGAAGCAAGCCAATGCTGCTAAGGGGCCTTACAGCTGTGTCCATTAAGCATTTAAAAAAGAATACAAGGAATTTTTAAGTGGACGATATGGGGACTCTAACTTAAACAGCATTTTACTGTTGCTTAAATTCATGACCTGAGCTGAAGGCATAACATGATAACAAACTATCCTTAAAATGGTAGTTTGATGACACAGTATGTGCATTAAGCTCTAATTTCTATTGCCTCTAATTTCTATTGTCCTCCACTGTCTCTGGATATTTTATTACCACCTGAGTTGAGTCATTTGTATCAACAGTCTATCCTCATTTGTTGATTCTGTACCGGTCAATGTGCTTACGGTTTATTTACAACCTCAAAATCAACCCCCGTTGTGGCTTTAACATTCTCTGTTAAAGAGAAAAAACTTAGCCTCTAATGAGCTCAGTGGGTTTGACCAAAGTGGTGAGCCTCAGTGTTGGCGTCTATAAAATGAGAAAGTTGAACCAAGTTAGTATTTCTTAAGGTACCTTGTGTTAGCTCCCTAGCATACACAAAAAATAAAAATAAAAGATTCTAGGATTCTCCTGGAATTGGTATTCAGAAATGCTGGACTAAATAATCTTTTAAGTCTTAAGTCCTATTATTCTGTTACTCTGTATAACAGTTAATGTGTGGACCTTCCGTGAAGACTCTATTCCATGAAGACCTCTATTACCATGTTTGTGAAACTAAAATAGTTCCCTAATATAGGTAGCTTGGGACCACATCCAGGGGCAAGAGAGGGTGTCTGTGATGGAAGAGTTCTTTCCCTACTATCTCCACACCTCTGTGTTATTTTCCTAGCATCTCAAGCCAATCTTGGCAGAGAGGACCTCACACCTTCTACCAGATCACCCAGAATCAAGCTTAGAGAAGAGCACATGGTAACAGGAACCTGCCCGGATAAGGGACATCTCTCAGAAAGGAACTGACACTAGTGCCCCACTTCCACTTACTCCTCAACCCCAGCCCATCCATTAAGAATGCTCTGCAGTGCACAGTCCCAAATTACCCAGTCTCTAGTCCCTCTCTTTACGCTGCCCCTGCCTCTACAACTTTTGATGTGGTTGAAACTCCCTTCACCCTTGGCCTCTCTCGTTGAATGTCTTCAGTTTCCTCTTCCTCTACCCATTTCACCCCTTAATATAGGTGTCCCCAGACCCACTCTGCTGTCTTCTTCTTGGGCAATCTCATTCCCTCACACAGCTTCACCCTACAGTATTAATGACTCCCGGAAGCGTCCCTACGCTGTCCCTGCCCACTCAGCCTATCTCAAACCAAATTACCTTCTCTTCCCCATTCATCTCCCCAGTTGTATCCCCTGCCACCTCCTTCAGTGTGCCCTGGAGTATAGCCACGTAGAACCAGTGTACCAATGATTCTTAAACTTTCTATTCCCCGTTTTCATACTTTTTCCTCTGCCTGGAATGCTCTACTCCTCACTTTGACTCCTGATTTTCCATAAAACATAATCCTATTCATCCTCCTCAAACATCCAGGATTACCACTCCCCCCCCACCCCGCCATTTCCCATGCTCCCAATGTCTGCCTCCATTAAAGAGATTTTCACCCAGCAGACCACAAGGCACTGGAGGTTATGTGCCTCTTTTAACTATCTTTCTAACTGCATTACCTAGCAGATTCCCAGGACATAGAAAGGGCTCAGAAGAAGTTAGCCTGAATGTGTGACTGTCACTGACATATCCATTCCTCCCCTGGTTGACAATGACTCCTGGCTTGCTAGCTGACCACTCAGCTTATTTTCATGGATGCCCAGTATGCCCAAGGGGCAAACTAGGTATCTGATTTATTAACAAATGCCCACTTTCCAGGCTTACTGGGAAAAGCAAGATTAGAGTCGTAGACTGTCCTTGAGACAGGTTGATCACCACAGATGCCTTCACTTTGCTCATCTCACTTGGATAGTATTAATTATATACCTAATTATTTTCTATTTTTTATTTGGACACACAGAGCTCTGAAAAAGATTAGCTAACTAACTAGAGCAATGTCTCCCAAACTGCATAATTTATGTATGATAGTCAGATTCTTACTGACTCTACATGCTGCTTGTACAATTATTCTATTAACCATTCTCTTTAACTCATGTTTTCTTAGCTTTGTATTAAGAATATTCAAAAAATTGGGATGCCTGGCTGGCTCAGTTGGTTAAGCAGCTGCCTTCGGCTCAGGTCATAATCCCAGTATCCTGGGATCGAGTCCCACATTGGGCTCCTTGCTCCGCAGGGGGCCTGCTTCTCCCTCTGACTCTGCCTGCCACTCTCTGCCTATGCTCGCTCTCGTTCTCGTGCTCTCTGACAAATAAATAAATAAAATCTTTAAAAAAAAAGAATATTCAAAAGATTATGACTGATATATGTATAGATAAATGTATAGATATATATGTGTATATGTACATATATATATATATATATATATATACACACACACACCGCATCTATTTATACTCACATATAAAAACAAGTAGATAGTTTTAGAATATGTTTCCAAGATCTACATCAAATTATTTTTTTCTGGCCAGCAGTAATATATACAGTACACTTAGGGAGGCAATGGCTAGAACAATTAAACCAATGCAAAAACCATTTATTAAAGCATTTCTCTGCCAGCCAGTATACTACGTCTGGTGCTTAGAATATTGAAATGCCCAACACAGCTCCCAGCCTAGTGGACAAAAGCAACAAGTAAACTGTTAATTATAATTTAATGTTCTAAGTACGACAACAGAAGAGAGCATAAGGGTGCCTACATGCGACCCCTTTTGGGCATGAGCGCAAATCCTCCCCATCCCAGCTTTCAACCCAGAGTCCATGTGAGTCCATCTCATTTCCCCTCCTGGGACTTCCTCTGGCTCGACAGCACAGGACACCAGCAGTAACTCACCAGCTTCTTTTATCTACAGAACCTTGCACAAAGGGGGAGGATTGCAAAGGATGAATGCCTCTCCTTTTCCTGTGCTACAGGTGAACAGTCCTGAGTCTCCTCTCCTAAGGCTCCTAAGGATGCCCGCAGGATCCAGGATCCACAGCAGGAACTTGCATGATAACATGTCCTCATCCCTCACTTCTGCTCCCCGAGATCACTTCCCAGATAACCTACCTACGCATGTGCCTTTGCCTCAGGCCACATTTCTGATGGAATCCCAGGCAAGGGCAGACCATGCAAGAAGAAACACATGCAAGAAGTTTCAGGGAGACTTCTTTGAAGACATGACACTGGAGATAAACCTTGAAGCATGAATAAGTCAAATGAAGAAGGGAAGTTGAAGAGGGCATTCTGGGCAGGAGAAACAGCACATACAAAGGCAGGGAGGCTTGGAAGTGTATGTTTAGAGATTGCAAAGAGCCTGGAATGGCTGAAATACACCTCCAGGTTAGCATGAGGGACTGAGAATCCCAAGACCCTGGTGAGGTAGGCAAAGACTGGCTCCTGAAAAGGCACTGATTACAACCAACGGCTATTTGCACCCTGCTGTCTGAGTCTGAAGAGGCAGCAAGAAGGAACAAAACAGGTGGACATTTAAAGCAGCCCTGGAAGATGAGAAAGTGCTTTCTAGACGTGAGGGCACTAGACACAAAGAGGAATTAAGAGTAAGAGCAGGAGTAATTGGAGCAAAGACAGTGGTGAAATGGGAGAAGAACTACTGTCACAAACACACACATACACACAAACACACACTTAATCTAGTTGGGTCCAAAAATCCAATAATGAGCTTGGTCAAAAATGAGGTGACTTCTATTTGGAATTGACAATTCCACCATAAATCACCAAGAACTAGGAATTAGGTTTGGGATAATGGAATGGGACTTATAGATGACAAATCATCCTAGACCCTCTGTTCAATCAAGACAAGAGAGAAGAAGGAATTGAGGGCTGGCCTGAGAAAAGTAAAGAGCACCATCTTGCTACCCAGTAGAGGCACTGGAAGGAATTCGCCTACCTGACACTCCAGATTTTTAGCAAAAACCCAAGAAACTACAGCTCCAAGCTCTCTCTCTCCTTTCCCCGAGACAAGGCCAAATGTGGGATACGAAGGCTGTTTCACCCAGGGAAGATGGGGAGCCCTATCTGGCATAGAATAGGAGTTGCCTGCCCTCACACAGATGAACTTTGAAAAGACTGGCATAAAACAATGTAAGAGTCTGCAGCTCTGTTTATAAGCAAACATTTAAGAGCATCTGGTTTTGCTGAGTACAGATCATGTACCAACACCATACTAAGTATTTTAAGTAGTATTTCTTTTAAAACCATTACCAAAACCACATGAAGAAGTGTGGTCGTCAGCCTCATTTTCCAGGAACCAGCCTGAGGTAACGGGGTTTCTCAGGACTATTCACTTTCAAGAGACAGAAACCATTCAAAATAGTGGAAGCAAATGAAGGTAACTGGTTCCCATAATTGGAAGGTACAGGGTTGGGTCTCTGATCTAAAACCACTGGACTCAACACTCCAGTAATCACAGAGCGCCTGCCATGGTTCTGTTTTCTCTGCACGACTGAACTCATTCTCTCCTGCCAAAGACCAATTTCTCTCAGCTGGTAGCTCTGGGTGTTCAGTGTCCTCACTGGACAAGGAGAACCTCTTTCTCACAAATTCCCAGAGAAAGAGTCGAACTGTCCCTGTTGGGTCATTCTTCCTCCATCGGAACCAACTGCTGTGGTCAGCGGAGTGCTACCCTCTGCAATCAGTGACTGGCAGTCCCATCAGGGTCACATGGAGGGAACTAATGACAGCTCTTGGAAAAATAGGAATGCTAGGCAGTCCAAAATAACACAGGTCTTAGTTTTTAACCTTGGGCGAGTCACTTTTTGAACCTCAGTTTTACCGTCTATTTAAAAAATAATATTATCTATTCAGCAAGATTGTTGTGAGTTAGGAAAAATCCTATTAAATACTTGCCACAGAGACACTCAGTCTATGGTAGTCATTTTTGTTATCTGGTACTGTTACTGTTTTGTGGTTGTTTTTGACAGAGGGATCAGAATTGGAAGCCAATCCCAGATTCCCAGATGTCTAAAGCAGTCCTGTCCCCAGGGCGGAGTCCCCTTTGGCTCTGCAGCCAGACGCCTTGCACAACCCAGGCCCCGCGTGCCAAGGTTAAGCTGGTTCACCATCTGACGGCCGCATAGCTCTGAGTGCCTCCCTGGCCCCAGCAATGTCAATACTGCCTTCCTGACTCCGCCTATTGTATCTGGAGAAAAGTGGCCGAGCATTGTCTTCCAGCGCTCCCCCCAGGAAGCATGATATCACCCTCTAACAAAGGCGGGAAAGCTGACAGATCTGCTGAGATGGGTGTGACCACCATATACACCTCACTGGTCAAACTCTGAGCAAGGGCAGTGGCCAACAGAAAGCTAACCGCAGCCACCCAGAGTGTCTGTCATCTGGCCGCCGGACAGGCTCCCCTGTCATATCCATACCATGTCCCACAGAGAACAGCGGGGCAGAAGGAATTCACTCCCTCTCATCAGCAGATGTGTTGAAAAGAGGAGTCTCTCCACCTGGCAGACCCACGCCCCCACACCTGCCCCGGCTGCCTAGGTAAAGAAACATGGAGAGGAGGATGGTCAGATTCCTGAAGGGACAAGTGGAGGTAGTGGGGGGATGGGGTGCAGAGGAAAGCAGGCACAGATCAAGCTAAAAAACATTGTGCACGTGTACTAGGAGTTAAGGAATAGTCTGGCCAGACTGGTGGGAACTCGGTTATCAGTTTGAAATTCCAGAAATAAGGGAGGCAACTTTAGACATTCCCTTTCCTGAAGGCTGGGAGTGATGCCAACTGATCGTCTGACATCCCTTCCAGTTCTGGTCCAGAATGTTAGGAGTGCAGCTGGTGTTCTGTAAAACAACACACCATACTCTGGTGCCCCCACGTCAAGCCCAGGGGCTGTCACTCTGCTGTCCCCATCCTACTCTCCTCTTCTTAAAAAGCTCTTCTTCTTTAGCTACTGCCATACCAATTCTCTAAAATTCCAGAAAAGAAATCTGATTGGATTCATTTCTCTTACCAACTCCCTGACTGCTTCTTCATAGAACCCTTGACTTCCTCTTTTTCATCCTTTTTTGTACACATCCATGACCATGGCTTCACTTCCCATACACCAAGGTTGCCCATGTCTCAAACCTTTGCCCAGACTCCTTTATCTAAGCTTCAGACCCAGAGAGCTCAATTTTGCTAAATATATCCCTTTTCATGGAACCTCAAAGTGAACATGAACAAAATAACGACTGGCTCCATCTCAGCTCATCTCCAGCCAGTTCCTTCTGCCGCCTTTCCCAGCACTGTGAATTCTACCACCGTTACTCAAACCAAAACCACGGAGCAATACTTATTCTGTCCCCTATCACTCAATCTCCCAAAGGCAACGAATCACCAACCCTTATAGCTTCACCTCCTAAACATTCTCAACACCCCTGCCCATCCAGGCCTTCCTTCCTGGAGTTTTGAAGAGAAACATTATTAGTCTGGGCTGATCCTCTCTGCCGGGTTAACCCATCTTCCATCCCATTATCACAGTGAATTTTCCAAGATATAAATCAGCTGTGATCGGACAAACACCATAATAAATTTCAACATGTACAGAATGAGGTAAAGTTACTTAAAATGGTCTATAAGGCCCTTCCCTTTCTGACCCCAACCATAATTCTCCACTCCCACCCTACATTCCAACCTTACTTGACTTTCTTGAACTTGCCTTGCTATTCCACACTGCCTGCTCCCTCTAATGGGAAGAGCTTTCTTCCCTTTTCCTTTTTTTTATTCTTAGTTTTCAAATCCTTTGGCTGTGAGCAACTTATAATTATGATTGGCAATAACTGGCAATATCCACAACTATTTAGGAATTCTTGAAAAGTGAGGAAAATCTAACCTACAGATTGTTGTGAAATATTATTCATTTTATTCATACTATGTTTAGCAACTAATGAAGTTGACATTCTATGTTTTTAGACATTTAATTTAGATTTTAAAGTTCCTTTTTTTTAAAATTGAAGTCGCTAATAGTTTTTGTAGCTCTTGAAAAGCTTGATTTTCTATGTATCCCTATGGTACCATTTATCACATCACATAATTCATCTGCCTATACTCTTCTTTCCTACAAAAATGTGAAGGGAGAAAAAAATGACTCATCCTTTTTTGCATTCTTCATAAGTAGTACAGTACTTGGCATAAACTAAATCTTCAATATGTCTTCATTGACCGAAATGATAGTTGAGTAAAGGAATGAATAAAATGAACAAAGAAAAGGTGGGCAATAACTCAAAAATCTATTGAATAAAGAGTCTATCTTTCGGGTGAAATTCAATAATAGTATAATATCTAATATTAGGTAAAGGCCAGGTTAGACCCATCTTCATGAATTTTTTTTATGTTTCGCATCTAAGGGAATAAAGGAATTTTCTTTTGACCTTGTTCACATCATATATATATAACATAAGCTAACATTTTAAGATTTGAGCAAATACAACTTGCCATTTACATGAAATCGGTTACTGTCATCCAATTATTTGTTATTTTTATCATTATTATTACTTCACTGTGACTAAAACCCTTTCTACAACATTCCCTCTTTCTTTCAGGCCTGCTGTGGCATACCAACAATTTCTTATTATGGCATATTAAACTCTATCCAATAAAGATTATTCAACATCAAATGCATGTGTTATGGAGAATAAAAAAGAAGTAACATCTCTTGCCAAAAATGTTACAGGCTAATCGCTTCTCGGCCTTTTGGCTAAGATCAAAAATGTTACAGGCTAATGTACTAAATGCATGTGCCCAAATCACAAAGACACAGCCTCTATGGTAAGGGAACTGAGGATTAGGGGAAGATCATGGAGGAAAATTTGGCCTAGGCAGGTTGAGTTGAATATGTGTTTGCTGAGTAAGCATGGAGAGTGTCCTTTCCAAATGGATGGAGGAGCATAAACAAGAGCCAAGAGGAAAGAATGCATAGATTGTAGAGATGAGCCTGACTGAATGCAAAGAGCCTAGAGCAAGGATGAAGAGGAGTGAGCGGAAGCACTGGATAATAGCCCACATGGATGGAGACGAACATAAAACTTGTGGAATTAGATAAAGTTGATGTCTTTTAGAAGGAGAGTACCTCTCTGAGCAGTGACTTCCCTACATGCTGGAGAATATTGAACTAGTCTTGAACTACCACAGAGTTCCTCATAGAAACACTTATTATTATTATTATTATTATTATACTTTCTTCATTTATTAAGGAAGTTCTTACAGGCTAAGCTCTCTACTTGCATCACATGCTGCTCATAATGACTTTGGGAAATAAGTCCTCTTATCCACAAAAGAGAAGAAAACAGTGGCATTGAGAAATCAAGTGACATTCCCATAGTCATCAAATTTGAGCTTAACCCCAGATCTGTGGTTTCACAATGCATACTCTTCACTGTTTCTCCTGGTTTTTTTTTTTTGTTGTTGTTGTTGTTTGTTTGTTTGTTTTGTAGCTCCACCTCGGTCTCCAAGAGTAGTGGCTTCAGAAGAGTCATCATAGCACATGTATGCATATGCTGTTTTTCCTCATAAGGCATGTTGAGTTAAAATTCAGGAAACACCCAGGTTGGTTTCACTGGGCAAGATGTTGGTGGCTTTTCTGAACTCTTCTCCACTTAAATGATCAGGGAAGAGCCACAAACAGTAAAATGAAAGGGATGTAAAAGAGAAGTGTCTTCAGATGATCCTGCTAGAGGATCACCCCATCTATGCCTCAACATTCTACAGTGTGGGAGTTCACTCATCTTGGGGATGGTGGTCCAATATTCAGAAACTTTCTATCAATCAAGCCCAAATCCCTTCATCCTTGTATACTAGATCTAGCAAAATACAATGTCAATCTATGGTGTCTTCTCTATGGAAAGCCTTAAAAATTCATCTCTTTTCTCCTGGCTAAATATTTTTCTAAAGCACTTACCTTCTTACTTGTCCACTCTGTTTGCTGTCAAATTTCTCAGTCTCTTCAGTGTTTAATAGATATTCTCTGAGCAATAACGTGACTACCTTTTTTTTTTATGTTTTTAAAAAAATATTTTATTTATTTATTTGACAGAGATCACAAATAGGAGGAGAGGCAGGTGTGGGGGGTGGGGAAGCAGGCTCCCTTCTGAGCAGAGAGGCCAATGTGGGGCTTGATTCCAGGACCCTGAGATCATGACCTGAGCTGAAGGCAAAGGCTTAACCCACTGAGCCACCCCAGGCGCCCCAAATGGATAAAGAAGATGTGGTATATATACACAATGGAATACTCTGCAGCCATCAAAAGAAATGAAATCTTGCCATTTGCGACGACATAGATGGAACTAGAGGGCATCATGCTTAGCGAAATAAGTCAATCAGAGAACGACAACTATCATATGATCTCCCTGATATGAGGAAGTGGAAATGTGACTACCATTTCTTTTTTTTTTTTTTAAGATTTTATTTATTTGACAGATAGAGATCACAAGTAGGCAGAAAGGCAGGCAGAGAGAGAGAGGGAGAGAGAGGGAGAGAGGAAGCAGGCTCTCCGCTGAGCAGAGAGCCTGATGCGGGGCTCCATCCCAGGACCCTGGGATCATGACCTCTGCTGAAGGCAGAGGCTTTAACCCATGAGCCACCCAGGCGCCCCATGACTACCATTTCTAATGTGGACCTTATATTTCTACTGAAGTCAACTGTTGCAGCTTATATATTACATTTCTAGTAAACAGAGCACATGTTGGCACCTATGAATTGTGTGTATCACCAAAATGTAGGTATTATTCCCTAGAACTTTCAACAAACCAAGACTCTCTCACACTGAACATAAATACATATATTTTGGAAACCAAACTTCACATTGATCCATTTTAAAATGCTATCTTTTGGGTTTGGTCCACTTATTCATCTTAGAGAAATCATCTGAATACAGATTCTGTGGCCTAACCAATAAGCCATCTACAGGGAATAAGCAGGTTACACAATCATACACATATCTTTTTAGTAAACAAATTTATAATGTCAGAAAAATTTGGAATCCACCCATATTACTCCCCCAGAAGACACAGCACAATTTTCTGAAATGGACTTGGATGAGTACTTCCCTCCTCAAGAGATGTCTTAAAAGAACCAGAACTCTTGCAGGAAGCTCTCCCAGCATAGAGCTGAAAGGGAAATCCTGACATTTCCAACAAAGACAATGCTTAGGAGGGAGCATCTGTGAAGAAAGCAAAACTCCTCCCTGTGAGAGTAATTCCCAGGTGTGTCTCTAGTCCCAGCTTCTGGACCTCCACCCTAGATTACTCAGACCCGATATAACCTTCCAAGACCAGCCCTAAAGAGAAGGTTCCATCTGGGACCACTTCCCTGACCTTGAAACTGAATTTCCACTGTCATTACAGACAAGATATCCACTATTAGAGATAATCGTTTTTATTTAAAATGCCAAATGAAACAGGAAAGAGATATGAAGGCACACTACTAGAGACTTACCATTGGGTCAGTGTTGATCATATAGGACATACTATGATAAAGCACAAAGAATAATATATTTTGTATTTCTGCATATACAATTCTTTAGACCAAACAGCCTGACTGGAGAGAATGGGAGAGTAGGGAAAAGCTAGTGTGTTTATGAGAACTTGTTTGGAAGTTGGCCATGATTCTCCATTGGGAGGGGAAATCTCCATTCTCCACAATCTAGGGAAGTCTTCTGAAAATTATAGACATTTTCCAACCCCTTATGGATCAGTATCTGCCACCCAGAGCCACCTTCATTGAGGCAAATGTGACATATTGTTTCAGTCCTCTATGTCCAAAGAAAAAAGGAATCAGAAACCACCCACTGGAATAGAGAAAGAAAGGCATAAGCTGTAAGTCCCTTGTTCCATTAAGTGGGGCACCACTGGAGTTTGGTGTAAAGAATGGCCTCCCCACTCCCCCTCCCCCCAAAAAAAAGAATGGAGTCCTGTGCTTATAGACATGATCATGCTGGATTCTTGTGGCAATGACCAAGCATTGTGTATCCATGTCCATGGAGGGTTATATTGGCAAAGTAAGTTAGGATTCCAATACAACAGACCTTCCCCAGAAACCAACTTTGCTAGTGTCACCCTTTCATTTCAAAAGGAGCATGAAATCCCTCTCCTTGAGCCTCTACCTTTTGAAGTCAGGGCTATGTTTCCAGGGAACTAAGGTCTAGACACAGAGCAACTATTTCAGCCACATAATTTTTTTTTGTCTGATTTTATGTCTAAGCTTATGCTGCAAAGTATCATGATCCAGTCCCTTTGAGGGGGAAAAAATGAATTAAAACTCCGTGTGTGTGTGTGTGTGTGTGCGCGCGCGCGCACAGGTGATTTAACTTATAAAGTATCTCAGAGCAATTGTAGCCCCCTGGGCTTTGCCTTACTGTAATCCTTGGCGTAGAGTAGTTCCAGATTTCATGTTACTGATAAATATGTCACACAGAAAAGAAAGCAAAATAAAAATGGAATCATGGTAATTATTTGTTTTAAAGGTGCCTATTACTAGAGAAATCAGCATTTCTATGTTAATATAAATAATTTGTACAAAACACTGAACCATCTCAGTAGTTTATATTACACAGTCTTAAGAATATTATTAAATCCTCAATATAATTGGGTGTTGAAAGCAAACTGAAAAGCTATAGACAAATCACCTGCAATTCTCTTATCTTGTTGGATTAATTTTTGACTATTTAATATAGTATTTCAAACATATAGAAAAAGATGGAAATAATGTAACACATACTTATGTGTGTTTGGATCCATTTCTAATAACATAATATAGGCTGCACCATTGAATTCAGCACATTTTCCCAATTTGATTTCCACTAACAATTCTCTTTTCATTACAATAATTAGAATGTTTTCACACTAAAAGGGAAAAGCTGCCGGCGATTAGAGTTGTGATTTACAGGTCAGGATTTCATTCCACTCTCAACCAGTGTCCCACAGAGTGAGGGAATAGAAGAAGCATGCCACTATCTGGAGAATCTGAGCAACAGACAGACCAGATCCAAAAACATCCAAACCCACCATTCCTTAGCTCTCCAACAGCTTTCGATACTCTCCTGTGCCCAGGGATCGGGGTAACTGCCCCAACTTTCGTCCCATTGGGATAATGAAGACTTTATAAATTACTACATGCCAAATATTTTTTAAAATTTAACAAAAATTATAAAGTCCTGACCCCAGCTCTAAGAGAAAAAGAAGAAAAGCCTAGCCTTTGGCTGTTTTGCTTAAAGTAGGAGGTGGATAGATATGAAATCCTTATAGAAAAGCGGTTTTTGTTCTCATTTAAAAATAACAATCTGCACATTGCTGTAAGTGGGTCCCATAATTCTCTGCATGAATTTCGTTTTTTACAAAATTATGGGAGTTTTTTCTGAAGCAGGTAATTTTTTTTTTTTTTAATAAGGAAACAATCCCAAATGAGGGGCAAATACTATATCACAGTAAGTGTATCTCTACAAATTAAGAGACCTGCTCAGTTCTCACAGAGTCTGCAGCAACACAGGTGGCAATTACGCAGAAGGAAAACTCTAGAAAAATCATTTCAATGCCATAAAGACATTGCATTTCAATCCACACATAGATTAAATGGAAAGTCCTGGAGAAACAGTGCCGAAGCCACAGCTGCCCCTTGTTAACTAGTACTAACAGCTGGTGAGAAAGCCCAGAATCACTAACTCCGTTAAAAACAAACAAAAAAAAACAAAATAAACAAACAAAAAAAAAAACTAAATTCAGAAAACAAAGCCAAACCTTACCAGAAAGAAGCAAGCTGACTCCACAGAGGACTAAGCCGGCTAAAGAGTCCATGCTTCCCCAAATCTCTCCATCCAGTTTCCGCAGATGTGCATGAGGTCCCAAGGAGCCTTTCAAACACACAGAAGTTTGTGACTTTCCATTCGCATGTTCTACTAGGTCTTGTTTACAAGTCAGAGGCAAGAAGGAACAGCACAGAAGCGGGCTGTAACAGTCTCATTTCTGTCTGAGCACAGGGAGTTTTAAGTTCCTTTTTCCTGTTTCCTTTGTAGATTAGGATGGGAAAGGCTGTATCTTAAAGGCATTTGGTATCTGCAGGGCTGGGGGCAAGGCAAGCCCTATCCGTCTTGCAATTCATCAAAACACTTCTCTATTGCTGTTGCTTCTGCCGCTGCTCTTGCTGCTGTTGTAGGGGTAGAGGAATTTTTGTTGGAAGTGTGGGTCCTGGTCAGCGTTTTCAGGAACAATAGGGGTATCCTCTCATAGGCGGGAAACAGAATAACAGCCCTCCACCTATGGATGGCATGCAGGGGGTGGGGGGCAGCCCTTCTCGGCCTCCAACAGCAAACGCCCTCCGCCCACCAGGTCCACCTGGGATCCCTGACAGAGGGGCTTTCGGGTATGGGGTGGGGAGGAGTTTTGGCTTTTATTTTCTCATTTTAACCCACGTGGTTTTGCATTGGTAAGAGAAGGTTTCCATCATGAGAGAACACAACCCAAAGGCAATTCATTTGGGTAATTACCGGTGAGGTCAACGCACAATGCAGCCCGGAGACCAGAGTCCAAAATTGTCGGCCTGTTTTCCTGCACACAGATGGTTACTTTTCTGGCCAAGAGCCCAAAAATATCCGTGCTACTGGCTCTAGCTTTAATTTTTATTAACAATTTATCCGAAGGTGATTTCATTTCTTAAAGCACTTCGTCTAGAAGAGTTTTAGTGATGACAGGAATTTCATGGTTCTTGGCCAGTGGTGTTTCAGAAGCAAATTATACACAAAACTTTACAAATAACCTCTGTCAAAACCTAATATAAGTGATTCAACTGGGATAAAAATAGCATTCATAAGACCAGAGAGACCACATAGGCCAAAAGGAAAACAGCCCTTGGAGTAACCATACCTAAAATGAGATCAGAAATGCTGACTGATCCAGAAAATTATTTTTCCCTAACACAAACTGTGACGTCAGGACAGAATGTCTGTGCTTGTTCATCACCCTGCCTTCATGCCGGAGGAAAGAGCGGTCTGCTCCTCCTGTCCTGCTCACCACAGAAAAAGGCAGGCGCTTGTTAGCCTTGCCTCATTTCTGTCCCAGGTTTTATCACATCGGTGATGATCTTGAGAACCATGGATGTTTCCAGTCTGCTCTGGTAGAAAGGCGCAGGTTGTTTTCAAGCAGACCTGAGTTCAAATACTTAGTCAGCCACATATTTACTTAATCTCTTGGAGTCTCCATTTCAACAGCTGTAAAACAGCAATAATATCTCCAATGGGGGGATTTTTGAGAGGATTACATGAGGCTGGCACAGGCCTAATTCATAAAAGGCTTTCGTTAAATGTTAGAATATTCATTTCCTTGAGTCTTTCCATTCAGTCTCTGATTTCCACCCCAAGCAATTTCTCCGAAAGCCATTCTCTCGTTTTATGAAATGGCTTTAAGTTTGGTGTTGTAAAGAATCAGGCTGGGAGTCAGGGATTCTGGGCTCTTGTTCCAGCTCTGTTCTTCCTGTGAGACCTTGGACGAGTCATTTCCCACCTGCAGGCCTCAGTTTCCTCAACTGTAAAATGAAGGATTTGTACTGGATGTGACTAATTTCCCTCCGCTGGTAACAGTTCATAAGTCTAAATGTCTAAACTGTCCTCTCACAGCATCACCGAGTAGATTTCTGGGTCCTCTTATCTGGGCAGTTCAGAGAAGATGCTAGCTTTGTATCTCAGTCACCGCGGAACCTAGAGGGTCACAACATGCTCTATTTTAAGAACATGGCCGCTGAGGCTTTGTGAGCTCCACTGGCCCCAGGCCATATGCAGCAGTGATGGAAAGCCTTGGAAATAAACAAACTCCAGGGCACCTGCCTCCTCAGGCACAGCTTCCTCTGTTTGTGCTTGATGGCCACACAAGGAAGTCTTTGCTCACACACCCTCCTGTTGGCTTGTTCTTGTGGGCCAAAGATGCTACTACCTCGCTTCCTTTTCTCGGTTATTTCTCTGTTATTCAGAAAAGCACCTCAGTTTCATCTTTCCCCCATTATCCAGAAAGATCTACATTTATTGTTAATTGTTAAGTCCTCTTTCCTTCCCTTATCCAGAATAGATGACTCAGTTTCATTTGTAATCCAGAAATTCTGCTCATTATAGAAAAGGCAATGTTGCTCCATTATCCAAAAGAGCTATGTAGTTTGATCTCATCTTCCATGTAATTCTTTCCAATGCTATCCAAAGTATTGACCCCACTGAATAAAAACTGCTAGATTTCCTGAGCCTATGATTATTACATCACTAGTCAAAAGGCTGAGCAACTTTTCTCTGAGATGTCCGAATCTTTAGCATGTAAATTCCCAGTGTAAAGTGAAGATTATTGGAGACAAAAGTGGCTAAACATGCTCAGCTCTCATTTTCTGCCCTGTGGATATTAGAACATGAAGAACTGATCAAGGAACAATACTGCAAGATTCACCAGGAGATGTGGGGCCAATAGGTTAGCAGAGCTGACTGGCAACATACTGGGAAGTTGCAAAACTGGATGGCATGCCAGAATTTCCAAGGGAAGGGAGAGGCCACTTCCACGTCTGGACAGGACTCTCCCCAGTACATAACGTATTAAGGAAATACCACACACGTGGACATGCCACAGCCCTTCTCTAGAAAGCTAGCTGTGGCCGTCACCAGGGTCTCTCCGTTCCTTGAAGAGCTTGTTGGGGGCTAGCTGGATCAGCTCTCCACCCTGAGCAGCTTGGTCCACCTGGAAAGGTTGAAATTATCTTCCCATCCTTGCCTGACTAACTCTTTGCTACCTTCTCAGGCTCCGGAATTTCTTCCCCGACTGCTCAATTCAGATTAGGTCTCCCCTGTTCTCTCACAACTCCATGCCCTATTGTTCATGGTGCTAATCACAACTGGTAATCCTACATTTGTGTCCTTATCTTTTAAATGTCTCTTCCTCCCACCTCAAATGGACTGTAATCTTCATAAGGCAGAAGATATGAATTATTTACTGAATTCTCAGACCTGAGCATAGTGTTTGGCACATAGTAGGCCTTAAATAAATACTTCATGAGCTAACAAATACTCACCACTCAATAATAAATTGAGTAATAAATTATAATAATAATTATAATAGTTATAATATAAATATATACTATATATTATATAATATTATAATAATTATAATAATAAATTGAGCTAATAAATTATTCATCAGTCAATAATAAATTATACTCACATTTAAAAAGGGCTTTGGAGTTAGGCAAACCTAGATTTCGTGTTACAGCTATGACTAACTCACTGTATGACCTGGGCCATTCACATCTCTGAACCTCCGATTCCTCTTCTTTAAAATGAGGGCAGGGGTCACCTGGGTGTCTCAGTCAGTTAAGCATCCGACTCTAGATCTCAGCTCAGGTTTTGATCTCCGCGTCATGAGCTCAAGCCCTGCACTGGGCTGTGCTGGGTATGGAGCCTGCTTAAGAAAAAAAGAAAAGAAAAAAATAAAATGAGTGGAAATAATGCTTATTTAGCAAGGTAATAAATAGATAGTAACTGGCACAAGTGATATTTAATAAAGGCTTTCTACAGATTCTTTCCCCATTTACAGCCACCACTACCCCCCGGGACTGTTATATAGAGCTATTTGCAATGCAGAAATGAGGTCCCACACAGTCTAAGTGATGTGTTCAGCTGTGGGTAGCAGAGGGACTCTTAGAATCCTGGTCTTTTGGTTTCCAATTTTTGCAAGTTTAATATATGACTCTTTTTTTTTTTTTTTTTTTTGCTTAGTTCATCTTTAGACTACAACATGCTGAAAAGTAGATAAAGAGAAATATAGGAAATATCATAAACATCAACAGGGTATACCCAGACCTTAAGAAAGTATGTGAAATGAAACTTTGACAGATAATGGAAAAAGCTTGATAACACTGAGGAATGTAGTCACTTCTCATTGTGCTTCCAAAATAGTAATTGCTAATACCAGGACCTGTGAGTACTCCACTGCCTTGCTTGCTCCAGGGAAATGAAAGGGAGCTTCCTTATGAGTCAAGCTTACTCAGTTTAGTTTTATTTTTCTAGACATACTTACAACAGAACAAAAAGAACCAAACCAGCAATGAGCAAACAAAATAAGCAAACAAGGCACTTGGCTAATCTTTTCTTTTCTATTCTCTGGTTTTTGCACTTAATATAGGAAAAAATATCCATCAGAAACATTAAAAATCTTTGAGACAGATTAACAAAAATATCAAGGGACAATAAAAAATGTGAAGAGGTGTAGAAAGTATACAATGTTACTGTGAATTGGTTTCACATGTCTAGAGGTCAGTATCACAAATATGTAGCAAAAGCCATAGATGTATATCCTTTAGCTGGGAAAATCCACTTTTATGATATAGCCCAAGTAAAGGTCAAGGATGTGCTCCAAAATGTATGTACAAAGGCATCATAGAAGCATTGTTGACAATAATCAAAACATGGATGCAATGTGAACAGCCAATAAAAATGGATGATTTATATAAATCATGATATACAATAAAATAGACAAAGTGTCAAAATGTCAGCATACTGACAGTGAAGGATATAAAGATGTTTATAGCATATTGTTGACTGGGAAAAAAGTTTGATCAGTGTGAAATTTACACACACACACACATACACACACACTCCTATATATATGACAAATGTATACCAAAATGTTAAATGCTATTATTTCTAGTTTATTAGAAAACTGACAATATTTTCTTCTTTATAACTTTCTATAATTTCAACATTTTAAAAAATAATAAGCATATGTGTACAAATGAAGAAGACTGGGGGAAATCCTTGAGAGAGTTGACCCAAGGCCATAGGATGTACCTTAAAACACCCAATGACAAATATGAAGGGGATCCAAGTGAAGCTCAGCATCGAGGGGGTGAGCAGATTCCAGTGCTGGTTTCCCACAGGGTAGTATTGGCATCATCCTGCCTTTTGTAGGGCTGTGGTTACTAACCTCCAGTGCCATCACGTCTGGCTTCTTTAGGACTTTCATGAACTTTTCCGTGAACCTTCTGTACTTAACAGTGGCTAGGAGAAAAGGAAGGGTCTTCAACAATTAAGTCCTGGGCCTCCGCCAGGACACCACAATTAAAGTGGCAACACCCACTCTGGTCTAGAGCAGAGCTGATGGCTATGGAAAATACAGGAAAAAACCTGACCCTCCATGAGCCTCATTTACTCTAAATCTTTTTTTTTTTTCTTTTAGCATCGAAATGACAAGGACTATGCCTGTTGCTGTAGGAAGAGACGCAGGTATAGAAGATGTAGTTTTGGCTTTTGAACCTCGCGATGACACCGTCCTGGCATGACAACGATGTATCAAAACAGGAAAAGTTAAATAACAAAATCAGGCATTATGTGGCTAAATACCAAAGGGTGGTACTGGCAATAAAATTTTTAGGAGTCTGTGCTGTTGCCCCCAAGATTGCAGGGACTCTGTAATTCATTCCAGATGATCCTGTGCTATTTTCTCAATGGCTTGGGGGAGTGGGTAACCAGGATGCCCCGTAACCACCATGAGACCAATATGCCACAGACAGAATAGACTGGAGGTATTTTTCATGAACTGCCCCCCACCCAAAAAACCCTTCAAAAAAAGACAAAAATAATGAGAAAAAAGAGAAAAAGAAACTTTTATTCATCCTTCAAAATACAATTCATATGTTACTTCATCTGTGAAAACTTTCAGTTGGTGGTTAATGATCTCCAATAAACCACCCCATGATTTACTGGCTTAAAACAACAAATACCTTCATAGCTTGTGGTTTTATGGGTTGACAAACAGTTCAGGCTCACCTGGACTCCCTCATTTTTTTTTTTAAAGATTTTATTTGTTTATTTGACAGAAATCACAAGTAGGCAGAGAGGCAGGCAAAGAGAGAGGAAGGGAAGAAGGCTCCTCACTGAGCAGATAGCCTGATCCCTGGGATACTGGGCCCAATCCCAGGACCCTGGAATCATGACCTAAGCTGAAGACAGAAGTTTTAGCCCACTGAGCCACCGAGGTGCCCCTGGACTCCCTCATTTGTCTGTAGTCAGGGATGCAAGTTTTCTTGAAGACATTCAACTAATTTAATGAGCCCATTAGACTGAGGTGGCCGTAGGCTGAGGTAAGTAAACCAAAATCCAAGCCTGGAAATGCCTCAAGATTATGAAATCAAAACTCTCCCTAAGGACAACCAATCACAGCCAAATAGGCTTTAAGCTACAGCTAACCAATTTTCTTAATTTCCTTCCTCCTTTTCTCTATAAAAGCCTTTTTCCGAGCTGCTTCCCCATACTCCTGTAGGTAGAGTGTTCCTAACCACTTCTGATATGGTGTTGCCTGATTCAAATAAATTTTTGCTCAAATAAATTCTTAACTTTTTTTTATATGGCTCAGTTTATCTTCTAACAAGACCTAGGCACGTCATTATTCCTGCCACATTTTATTCGCCTAACCAAGTCACCCAGCTAAGACTAGATCCAAGAGGTGGAAACAGACTTCATCTTTTGGTATGAAGAGTTATAAAGTTATAATGCAAAAGGGCAAAAAATTTTCAAAATGAAGACTTTGGGTCATTTTTTTTTTAAAAGTTAAGTTTTTTGGGTGACCCCTCTCTCACGTGATAATCTAGAGCCACTTCTTCTTCTGTGGCCTCTGACCTGGGAGCAGAGAGAAAGCCATGAAAGGATGGACCGCCGCAGCATCCACACCCCACTGGAGCTCCTGCTGTGAAAAAAGGAAAAAAATTTATTTGAGAAAGAGAGTACAGCAAGGGGAGGGACAGAGTGAGAGGGAGAGAAACAAACAATCTCCCTGTTGAGCAGGTTGTCTGATGGAGGGCTCATTCCCAAGACCCTGAGATCATGACCCGAGCTGGTCAGACGCTTAACTGACTGAGTCACCCAGGCGCCCCTATCTTTTTCTTTTATATACATTGCTTCTGTGTTGTATCTTCTTTTAAAATCTTGCTTCTGGGGGCACCTGGGTGTCTCAGTTGGTTAAGCGTCTGCCTTCGGCTCAGGTCATGATCCCTGGGTCCTGGGGTCGAGCCCCACATGGGGCTTCCTACTTGGTGGAGAGCCTGCTTTTCTCTCTCCCACTCTGCCTGCTTGTGTTCCCTCTCTCACTATGTCTCTGTCAAATAAATAAATAAAATCTTTTTTAAAAAGTATTACTTCTGTGCCAAACAAGGTCACAAAGATTATTTTCTGTGTTGTCTTTTCAAAGTCTTATAATTTTTTATTTCATTCACTAATCCATTTGAATTTTTGTATGAGATGTCAGATAAAAGTTCAGGTCCATTTTCTTGCATGTGAAAACTCAACCATTCTACCACCACTTGTTGAAAAGACCACCATTTCTCCATTGAATATGCTTCTCACCTTTGCCAAAAATCAATTGGCCACAAATGTATTGGTATATTTCTAGACTCTTCACTCTATGCCATTAATCTCTGTGTCTATTCTTTTGTGAATGCTGTACTAATCTTGGTTATTAGACTTTAGAGTAAATCTTAATATCAGGGAGCCTAAGTCCTCCAACTTTGTACTTCTATTTCAAAATTGTTTTAGTTACTCTAGTTTCTTTGTATCCTTCAGCTTACTTTGGATTCAATTTGCTCTTTAAATTATAGTTTTTTAAGGTAGACACTTGTATCACTGAATAGGTATTTTTTTCTTTTGATACAATCACGTTATGCTTTAAGTTTCCCTCTAAACACAGCGTTAGTTCACTCTAACTTTCATAAATTGAATTTTCATTTGCATTTAGTTCAAAATATTTTCTAGTTTCTCTTATAATCCATGAGCTGTTTACTCCCCAAATATTTAGGGAATTTTATAGGTATCTTTCTTTATATGATTTATAGTTTGTGTTGTGATCAGAGAACATGCTTTATATGATCTCAGTTCTTTTAAATTCATTTAGGTTTGTTTTATGGCCCAGAATAAGGTGTATCCTGGTGAATGTTCCACATGTTCTTGAAAAGAATATGCATTCTGTTGGTGGCCGAATGTTCCAAAAATTAGTTAGTTCCAGTTGGAGTATAGTGTTAATTAGGTCTTCTATATCCCTATTTATTTCTTTTCTACAGTTATATCAGTTTCTGAAAGCAAGAGTGTTAAAGGCTCCAACTATAATTATGGATTTGTATTTATCCTTTCAATTCTATCAATTTTTCTTCATGTATTTTTTGAAGGTTATTTGTTAGGTTTATTCATATTTGGGATTGTGACATATCTTTATAAATTGACTTGTCTTTAATACTAATCTTTATTTCTGATATTTCCTGTTCTGAAGTCTACTTTGATATTGTGGCAATTTTTGAAATCTGTCATAGCAGATTTATTCTCTCTTCTTCATGCTTACTTATTCATTCCTCCACCCTAGAGAAGTCGATATGGCTCAGGGGAATCTCCAGTGGGATGCTGAAAGCAGAGGTGTTTACCAGGTGAACCATGATAAGAACAGGAGGGAGGGAGTATAGGCATTTCAACAAATGGACCAGTAGTCTGAACCAAAATACAGGGGTGTGAGGTAATGTACCATATTAGGGGAAATGTAAATGATTGATTGAGCAAGCAGAAATAAGGGTGAGAAAGGGTTTGGTAAGAGACAAGGTGCATTGATCAAACTGGATTCTGATTTGGTCTACAATACTGAGGTCTATAACAATGTTTGGAAATAAAAGGTTTTATTTTATTTTCTTAAGATTTTATTTATTATTTGAAAGAGAGAGAGATCATAAGTAGGCAGAGAGGCAGGGGTGGGGTGAGGAAGCAGACTCCCTGCTGAGCAGAAAGCCCAGTGTGGGGTTTGATCCCGGGATCCTGAGACCATGACCCGATCCAAAGGCAGAGGCTTAACCCACTGAGCCACCCAGGTGCCCCAGAAATAAAAGGTCTTAAATCAAAGAATGTCATGACCAAAACTTTATTTTAGAAAGATCACTCTGGAAACAATGGACATGTTAAATTTTTAGAGATTATAGCTAGAAAAACTCATAATAGAGGAATATTGCAATGTGGCATTTAGAGATCATTAAAGTCTGAGCTAACGCTCTACTAGCATCAGAGGTGGAGAAAATGACAGGTGTTAAAGTGATATAAATATTAATTTAATGAGTGTTAGGGGTTGACATGGAGGGAAGGGACTAGGGGTAAGTCCATGATTGCTGTTTTGTATAACAATATTTACATGGTAATACTCACTGTGAAAGGATCATCAAGCTCATTTTTTGGGAAATACTGAAAATTCAGCATAAAATTCTAGGATACATAGGTTTGGGTTGGATATTGGATAGCCAACTTTGGATAGACGCTTAGCTTGCAGCTCAAGAGAAGAGTCTGAGCATAGCTTTGGGGATGAAGGAGGTCACTCAGATGGTATGCAAAGTGAGGGACTCCAGAGAAGCTACTACCATAAGAAGTAGATAGAGGAGGAAGAGTAGAGGAGGGAGAGAGACAGGACTCGAGAAGCAGGAAGGGGGCTTTTTAAAATTACTCTAACAGTATTTGTGACTCTGCATTATAATTCCTTGCTTCTCTTCAGACTTGAAGTTCTTCAGAGTCAAGCACAATGGTGTAGTCATCATTGCAGCTCCACTGGCATCATGCTTCACTCACAGATATTCAGTGAAGTTTTGGTAAATGAATACAGAAGGGCCCACACTTGAGAACAATTTGATCATTCAAAACAAAACAAGTACAGATGTCCTTAGAGGGTTAGTGATAAAGTTGCTATCAAATTGCCTCTGATTCATTCCAGAAATATATCATAGTATTTAAGGAGTTGCTCTGTGGAAGTGCAAGAAGTACAGAACTCCAGAATCACTAATGGGGGGATCACAGTGACCCCACTCACTACCCAATTTACCCTTGGCTAATTCAGTTCTCTGAAGCCTAGTTTCTTCACACACTAAATGAAGGAAGGGGGAGGAGGACTTCTACTTTGAAATAACATGTAATTTGTGTAAATCATCCAGCAGAATGCCTGGTGATAGTTATCATCATCATCATCATCATCAAATATAACTCATACATTTCACAGATAAAAAGCATCAACATCCACCTATGACAACCAGAGAAAAAGTTGAATCAGGTTTCCACTGGACAATCTATCATGCTTTATGTAAAAAAAAAAAAAAAATGGTGTGCCTGTCTTTCTAACACGGTAGTTTGTGGGCTCCCTGAAAGCAGGAATCTTGTTCAGCAGCTATTTCTATAAACATGAAATACAGAACCCTTAAATACTATATAGATACTATATAGGAGACATTGCAGTTTGGATAGCATTAGTATTTTGGAAAAGCAAATACAAGCAGTTTAACTAGTTCCTACATGAGCATGAGTTCATTCAATTCAGTGCCATTAGCACTGATGGATTAAATGTCGAGGAAGAGATCTCTGAATTGAGGCAGTTTGCACATAAGTTTTTTTGTTTGTTTTGTTGTTTTGGTTTTTTTTTTTTTGCATATAAGATTTATAGTTCCACATGTATGTGTCCGAAGCTATCTTGGCCAGGCCAGTCAGGAATATAGGCATCTCACTGTAAAATAAATCAACAGTAATTCTTTGACTTCTAAAACTGCCTGCAAAATATTTAGAAACTCAGACCCAAATTTCTCCCTTTTGATTTTTTGAGGCTAAAACAGTAGGGAGTCATGAGGTGCTCTCTTAGACAAGGCTTTGGCCGCATGGAAGGCCCCCTGCCCTTTGTGACTCATTGCTACTCATCAGCTCTGTATTGTGAACTCTTGGCGTGGCCTGCAGTGCCTACAGGAGCGGAGCCATCCTGCCAACCTCTCCAGCTTTATCAGGAGCTGCCTTCCCCTTGCCCTCTGCACTTAGGCACAATGGTCTCCTCACTATTCCTGGAACATTCTAAACACATAGCCCCATAAACCATTCCCCTCCTTGGGGCCTTTGTGGTAAGTCATCCCATTATCTCGAAAACTCTTTCAGTTCATCACTTCAGTCAAGGGGGGAAGAGATGGAGAAAGAGAGCAAATTAACCCGGAAAGAATGTTAGATTGTGTATCATCTCTTCAGCCACACCCAACCTCTGAGATAGTAATCACAGTCGTTCTTATGAGATACAAAACAAACAAAAAAACAATTGTAATGAGGAATTTAACAAAACAACTCAAAATAGAAACTAATTTTTTTTTTTTTAAGTAAGAAGGTTTTGTTTTGTTTTTATTTTCCTCCTGTATTTGGCAAAATACTCTTTAAGGCAGGAACATGGAGTCCCTTTGTGCTACAAATTTTTTCTGAAAAAGATTTTATTTATTTTCGTGAGAAAGAGAACAAGAGAACACAAGTGCATGAGCTGGGTTGGGGAGGGCAAGGGGAGAAGCAGACTCCCTGCTGAGGAGGGAGCCCAATGTGGGCCTTGATTCCAGGACCTGGGAATCATGACCTACAGCGAAGGCATACACTTAAGAGACTAAGCACCCAAGGGCCCACATGCTACAAATTGTTTTAAAATGGGAAAGCCCATATTTAACTGACTTCCAAAACCAGCATTCCAGAATCCCACATTAAGTTAATGTTAATTGACTATAATCATCTGTACTTTAATTTGGATTAAAGCTCAAAAAATCCATCAGCAGAAAGAATTTAATCAATTATATATCTTCAATTTAAAATGTAGACAGATATTAGTAATACCTACAGACCCAAGCACAATGGTTAAACACAAACACATAGATTTATGCTATGGCAGATTTTTTTTTTAAGATTTTATTGTGAGAGAGAGAGAGAACGTGCACAAGCAGGCAGAGTGGCAGGCAAAGGCAGGGAGAGAAGAAGGAACCCCACTGAGCAAGGAACCGGATGTGGGACTTGATTCCAGGACCCTGGGATCATGACCTGAGCTGAAGGCAGTGGCTTAACCAACTGAGCCACCCAGCTGTCCCCGCTATGACAGATTTAACCAACATGGGCTGCCTCTAACTTGAATAAGCAGAGGTCTTCCCCTGTAAAATATAGCATATTGTTAAGAGAACAGGCCTCAGAATCAGAAAAGCAAATATAAATGCCTAAGTCCACTATTTCCTAGCATGTTACAGTAGATATGAAAACTACAGCTTCCTTCTCTATACTAGCGGTTTGAAAGTTCTTGCCTCACAGAAAAATTATGTGAGGTAATGTATGAAAAATGCTTAGCACAGTGCCTGGGATACAGTATGTACAAAGTATTACTATTAGTATCATTAAAAGTTTAAAAAGGAAGTTGATAGCCATCATTTGTATGATGTTTTAAAGTTTAATGTATCTCAGTGATTAATTTAAAAGATGAGAAAAATTGGGGCACCTGGGTGGCTCAGGGGGTTAAAAGATGAGAAAAATTAATACAAGTTGTTTCTATTCATATAATTTATATATTTTTAAATGATCACAAAAGAGCCATGACAAAGAATTCAAGTATGTTTGTGTTTGCCTTTATTCCCAAAAGTAGTATTTTATTCTAAGGTGGCTTATGCCTCTTTCAGAAAAGAGGCATAAGCCACCTTATGTCTCTTTTAGAAAAAAGAAACAGTTCAACTTTATTCTCTTTATTTTATAAACAAAGAACTGCAACATGCAAGTAGAATTGAAAATAAACTTCCAGTTTAGAGATGGTGAATTAATCATATGCATGGCTACTCTTCCCTTTAAAAACCATTAAAATAAAGCAAATGAATTGTTTAAGGATAGAAAGCCAACCAAAGAAAATGGGAAAGACAGAAACCACAAACTTTAGAAGCTGAAAAACTGATGGGTCAGAGTTACCTGATATAGCAGTCCCCAAAATGCTACTGCTAAGTGATTGGTAGAGAAAGCAACATACTCTATAGAACCCCTAAAAGATGATAAATTAGGGGCGCCTGGGTGGCTCAGTGGGTTAAGCCACTGCCTTCGGCTCAGGTCATGATCTCAGGGTCCTGGGATCGAGTCCCGCATCGGGCTCTCTGCTCAGCAGGGAGCCTGCTTCCTCCTCTCTCTCTCTCTGCCTGCCTCTCTGCCTACTTGTGATCTCTCTCTGTCAAATAAATAAATAAAATCTTTTAAAAAAAAAGATGATAAATTAGCAGCCACTTATACTTCTGGAAGTGGAGACAAAGTGGAATTAAAATTAAGAGTAGCTGGAAGTATGTTTTAAAACCATTTAGAATGAGATACCACTTCATGTACACTAGAGTGGTGTAATAAAAAAGTCAGATAATGACAAGTGTTTTCTAGGATGTGGAGAATTGGAACACTCATACATTGTTAGTGGTAATGTAAATGGTTGAGCCACTTTGGAAAACATACCAACAGTTCCTCAAAAAGTTAAAAAAGAGTTACCAGCAATTCCATTCCTAGGTATATACCCAGGAGAAGTAAAAACATGTCTGTTGAGAAACTTGTACACAATTGTTTATAGAAGTATTATTTATAAGAGCCAAAAAGTAGAAACAACTCCAAACCATTAACTGATAAGTGAATAAATAAAATATGGTATATCCACATGATGAGCTATTGTTTGGCAGAAATAAAAGTGAATCCATTTATATGAAATGTCCCAACCAGGCAAATATATAGACACATAAATTAGATTAGTATTGCTTAGGGCTAAGGTTGGGGGGCAGTGGAGGATATGAGGTATAGTGGGCAGGACTTAGGGCCTTTTGGTGAGGTGATGAGAATGTTCTAAAATCAATGTGCTGTGAGTTGCATAACTTTGTGAATATATTAAAAAATGTTGAGTTATGTACTTTAAAGAGTTAATTGTATGGTTTATGGATTGTATCTCAATAAAACTATTCCAATAAAAATGCAACAGTTAGACCCTCCAGGCACTTTCTTGTACAGTAGAGCAGCCATAGTTTTTCTACCACATAGAAGACTAGTACAGTGGATGGGGGTCCGTTTTGCTGAAGGAGGTATAAAAGAGAGGCTCTTCAGACCATACAGTTATAGGCAATGGGAATAGGCTAAAGTTCTGAACTGAATTTAAACCTTGGGCTTTCTCCCCACTTTTACTTGCAGAAAGTTGGCAAAAAGGATCAGCAGATCTCTAGGCAATCTGACCATTCCTAGTGACTATGTCTGAAGATGTTGATATTTCTCCAACAGATATGTCAGTAAGACACCTCCAACAAAACCAGTCCATTAGTTTTGCTACAGAAAAATTCGTACTCAACATACTGATCAGAGCTCAGAGCTTCCAGTTAGCTTTTTGGTCTCCTGTTCTTAAACAAACAGCCAAGAGAGCCAGGTATCTGAGGAAAGCCTGGTTTTACCAGAGGCCTACAGAAACAGTCAGAAGAAAAGCAACTGGAGGAAATAGACAAGCAAGAATAGGATGCTATTTTTTAATATATTCAGATATATGCATACAATGGAATACTATTTGGTGATAAAAACAGCTAAATGCATATTGCTAAATTTAAAAAGCCAGTATAAAAAAGCTAGATGTTGTATGATTCCTATAATGTTCTGGAAAAGGCAAAACTATAGAGTCAAAAGATCAATGGTTTCTAGGAATTGGAGGTAGTGTTGATTGGATGGAGTACAGTGAATTTTTAGAAGCAGTGAAAGTATTCTGTATCGTACTGTAATGGTAGATATATGGCATTGTGCATTTGTCACACTCATGGAACTTCACTGTACAAAGAGTGAAACTAAATGCACTCGAATTTTTTAAAAAATTATTTAAGAGGCTAAAGATGTAGTACAGAACATAACAAGAGTCTATCTATATTACAAATGTATGTAGCAACCCTTCAAGCATGAGGAAAAGAGAAGGAATCACCTTTCCCCAGTATTCTAAACGTATGGTCACGGAATTCTATTAATATTAGCAAAGTTAAAAATTTTTTTAAGTGACAGACATCTCCAAGTAGATACCAAAATACTCTAATAAAAAAGACAGTGTTACAATGCTTCTTGTGACAAAAAAAAAAAAAAAGAAAACTGCTTTCTGGATAGGACATCATTTATTTTTGAGAATTAATATTTTTTTTAATTTTCAGAAAATACCTGTTTACAAAAGAAGAAGAAACAGACATTTATGCCATAACCCAGGCCAGTCCCTTTCATTAACATTATCTTTTTAAATCTTCCACAACCTTGAAAAATAGGAATTTTCATTTCCATTTTACAAAGAAACATAAAGTCCTAGAGCACAGAGTATGTGGTACATTTTTGATGAGCATTTAAAGAAAATAAATAAGAGAATGAATAATTTAAGTACCTCATGCATGCAAAACAGTATATTACATATTGCTAAGGGTGGAAATGCAAAATGAGCCTAAGTCCTGTTTAATTAGAAAGTTCAGTTACTGTTCAGTTTTTACTGAAATTTTTAGAAGGGTGTTTCTGAAATGGATGCTTCAGTTAGAGAATGAGTTGAGTTGGGCTTTGAAGTGTGGCCAGGGTACATATAAATGGGTAGGAGGAGGGCATCTCAGGTGGAAGCAGCTAGAGGCAGTCACTCGGGCCGGCAAGAACATGGTTGTATAGAGTCAAGTGGATTGAAATAGTCTCCTGGGAGCCTCCAACTGTAGTTTTTCAAACTGCAATATATATGAATTCTGCAGTCTATACCTAATTTCATGGCTCTCTTAAAGTTAATATTTTATTTAGTTTTCTTTAGTATGATATGGAAATATGGAAACATCATCAGATAAATCATCAAGTCAAAGAATGTAAGAACAAGGAGACTTTGATGCAGATGAGTTGTTAAAATTTTCCAGGAGAGCATACATGTAAGTGGCAGAGTTGGGAGTATGAACAGACACATCTGGTTTTTGAGTCTATAATCTTTCTACCTAATTGGTTTGATTCCTCATTTACAAACAAGGAACTGAAGTCTAGAAAAGTTATATTATGTAGTATTTATTAAAAAGTAAATTCAGTTGGGGTTTCTTTTTGTGATTTCTCTAAAAATGCATATAAAATAGCAGAACAAAAAAATATAAATCGAACATAGCCCAGAGGCTCGATCATATAGAAAAGAATCCACAGCAATAATGTAAGGCAGCTGGGGTTGGCCATAAGAAGCATCCCTTTCTCAAAGGGGAACCCTCCTACACTGTTGGTGGGAATGCAAACTGGTGCAACCACTCTGAAAAACAGCATGGAGGTTTCCTCAAAATGTTGAAAATAGAGCTACCCTATGACTCAGCAATTGCACTACTGGGTATTTACCCTAAACATACAAACGTAGTGATCCGAAGGGGCACGTGCACCCAAATGTTTACAGCAGCAATGTCTACAATAGCCAAACTATGGAAAGAATCTAGATGTCCATCAACAGATGAATGGATAAAGAAGATGTGGTGTATATACACAATGGAATACTCTGCAGCCATCAAAAGAAATGAAATCTTGCCATTTGCGACGACGTGGATGTAACTAGAGGGTATCATGCTTAGCGAAATAAGTCAATCGGAGAAAGACAACTATCATATGATCTCCCTGATATGAGGAAGTGGAGATGCAACATGGGGAGTTAAGGGGGTAGGAGAAGAATAAATGAAACAAGATGGAATTGGGAGGGAGACAAACCATAAGTGACTCTTAATCTCACAAAACAAACTGAGGGTTGCTGGGGGGAGGAGGTTTGGGAGAAGGGGGGCGGGGTTACGGACATTGGGGAAGGTATGTGCTTTGGTGAGTGCTGTAAAGTGTGTAAACCTGGCGATTCACAGACCTGTACCCCTGGGGATAAAAATATATTATATGCTTATAAAAAATAAAAAAAATTATTTAAAAAAAGAAAAAAAAAAAAAAAGAAAAAGAAAAGAATCCACAGCAGAAAAAAGGCAAGGGAGAAAGAGGACTCTTTCTGGTTTATGTCGAATTTGAGTTGCTGCTAGATAACTTTGGGATTTTCAGGGCACCCTTCTTAAAAAATTCTCCAAATTATGAGAAGAACCACTTGGAGTTTCAACAGATCTTGTACAAGTGTTTGTATTTGTTTATTCTAATTCCAAAAGTTTCTTTTTTTCTTCCAGTTATGAGACTAAGTTGTGAATCACCCCTTTGACAGTTAGGTATTAGGTGTGTGCATTTCTTTGGCTTGATAGTTTAAATTGCCCTCTAATCATTACTCTCTTTGAAGATTTAGACTTAAAAGAAGAGATACAGTACTTCTTAGTCACTCCCACACTGGGAGATATGCCTGGTCTGTACCTTCACCCGCTTCTCTTCAGTTCATTGAAAGCCTGATAAAGACCAGGCCTAGAGCTTGTCCAAACCTACAGCTGATGAAGAAAAACAATTCCAGTGTTACTGTAAAAAAACATAATATATCCTGCTCCTTTTCCTAGGAATTAAGGAAAATTCTCTTTTTTTGGAACATATTATCCACGTAATTTGAATTAAAGTTGTATTTTTAAAAAATAATAGCTTATCTTTTAAAAAGGACAAATTTCTCAGTTAAAAAATATCCATATCCATATCCATCCATACATACATACATGTATTTTCCAGAATGTTCTCATCTAAAGCACATTGTGATGCAAGGAGCATCCTTGTGATGCAAGAAGCAAGAAATGTTTCATTTTCAAACACTAAGGAAGTATTGCCATTACCTACGTTTCTCAATATTTTCTTCTTTAATAAAACATATTTGCAGAAGGGCTTGATTTATTCTTGAAATAATATAAAATCTTGTATCAACTTTGTTTTTTTTAGGATATTATTTATTTATTTGATAGAGCATGACACAGCGAGAGAGAGAACACAAGCAGGGGGAGTGGGAGAGGGACATGCAGGCTTTCCGCTGAGCGGGGAGCCCAAAGTGGGGCTCGATCCCAGAACCCTGGGATCATGACCTGAGCCAAAGGCAGACACCTAATTACTGAGCCACCAAGGGGTCCCTCAACTTTGTTTCAAATGTCATTTTCATGTTGTCTTTTTTAATTAATTCACTTGGCCATTAATTAATCAGGCTCTTCTCCTGTTGGTCTGTAGTAGAAAGATCTTTTTACGTTTTTGTTTGTTTACCATTTTGAACAGTTTCCTTTTAGCCAATTTTCATCTATCATTTTTAAAGTTAGTGTGAAAATTAAATATGCCAATCTTCCTTATTATACATCTACCATGTATAAAACTCGTATTTCTTAACAGAAATTACTAATGGAGAAACATTTAGAATGCATACTAGCCTCTATTAGTATTCTTTCTATTAATAGTAATGGACTGATAACTTCGCTTTATGAAGTTTCTTTCATTCCAACTTGTAAAGCATATATTTTATGCTGCTCCCTACAAAGATGCACTATAAACTTAGTGAATTGAGCAATTAGCTCTGCTAAGACTTCACTTGCACTTGCTGAAAGACTTGATAATATATTTGTACTTTCTTTCCCGAGGCAGCCTTTGTTCTTATAACTCTCTCCCTTTTCTCCACTCCTTACTACAGAAAATCAATGAAAAATGTTTAAGTGGTAAAAATCAGTATGCTGAACACCACAGAACATGTAGCCAAAATAAGAAGCCAATGAACTTGCAAGAAAAAGTATGTAACAGCCACATGATTATATATTACCAGGATGTTCAGACATCCTGTTTTAGAACAGCACACTTAATGGAGGGGAAAGTCACCTATTGATGAAAGTAAACTTGGAAAGATTTCTATTTTAGTATCCTTTCTTTTTTAAAGTCTCCTGCCTCCTGCCCCTATCTCCTACTCAACTCTACTTCCCAATTACAGTAATTAAAAAGGAGGACATATCCCAATGGAATGCATCTTTGTTTTAAACTTCCTTACCAGAAGTTTATTGTTCTTTTTTTTTTTTTTAAAGGTTTCACATTTATTACTTCATAACCGTTGTGTAGAAGTCACATTTTTGGTAAAAGTGACATAAGCTGTTTTTACATTTCTTGCTTCTAGTGGATAAGATTTATCAATATCTATTAAAATTTAAAACGCACATTCCTTTCAACCTACAGATCCCACTCCTGGGAATCTTTCCCAAAGAAATAAATACACCAGTAGATAAAGACATATAAGGATGTTTATTGTAGCATAATTTGTAGTGCCAAAAAATGAAAACAAAATGAATGCTCAATACTTGGAGAAATACTAGATAGATATTGTTAATCTTTTTTTTTAAAGATTTTATTTATTTATTTGACAGACAGAAATCACAAGTAGGCAGAGAGGCAGGCGGGGGGCGGGGCAGGATCCCCGCCAAGCCGAGAGCCCGATATGGGGCTCAATCCCATATCATGGGATCATGACCTGAGCTGAAGGCAGAGGCTTTAACCCACCGAGCCACACAGGAGCCCCTAGATATTGTTATTTCTAAATTATGGATTATTGCGCTATTAAAGTATGAATTCATGTTATACTCAAATGAATTAAAGGTATTCCCTCTGGGTATTACTGGGTGATACACTTGAAAATATGGTCCCATTTTTTTTAAGTTAAAGATCAAAATAACCCTGTATTTTCTTAAGTAAAAAAATATGAATAGGTCTGCATAGATTTATATAAATCAAGAGAAAAAATGGATGGATACATATTAGGCTGTCAACATGGGCTATCACAGAAATGGGGTATAAAAGAGGCTGAAGTGGGGGAAGAAAGATGATATTTTAAAAAATAGTCACTACTAAAGATGTATGTGTTCATATTTATGTATTATCTAAAATTTTATACATATATATTAATAAAGAAATGAACATTTTTATAAATAAAAGGCTTAGGCAGTAATATTTGAAATTTGCACAGATCTGTAATAATTCATCGATGGAGACCAGAAGTAAAGATAGGAATAAATCACCTGAGGCAACTGGTTCTCATAATGAAAAAATATTCCTTAGGACATTATAACCTTAATGTAATTTTAAAATGCCATTAAAACTTAAAATCTCTCTATTTCCATTACAGAATATTTGGGAATATATAGTAACTTCCATTTGATGATATTAACTGCTACAATTTCTTGAGCATTTTTGGTGGCAGGCATTGTGCAATTACTTTACCTTATTAGTTCACCTCATCTATATGCTATGAGGGAGACATTATATTCTTTATTTTGTGGTTGCTAAAACTGAGAATTAGAAAAGGCAGGTAGTCCAGGGTTACCCAGCTAGCAAGTGACAGGCAGGATTAAAACTTGTATTTGCATGGCTCCAGAATCCATTCTCTTAACTAGTATTCTATATTAGCTCCCCATTGTTCTGAAACCAGATTTCCTCTGTATTGTAACCCTTTCTTCTCTTGAAAAGGGCTTCTTTGATATGTGGTGTACCTAGAAAGAAAAGACCATAAAGAAAAATTCTATGATGAGTGTTGGATAGTTTGAATAGTTTTGCCAACTATCCAAAAAAATTTTTGGACTATCCAACACTAAGCATAAGTTTCTCAATACAGGATTTTATGGCAATGATAAAAATAATCACTAATTTATTTAAAAGTATCTGTTGAGTACCTACCAGGTACCTATTCACTAAGCATTATTCCAGGCATTTTGAGAATGAATGGGTCCACATTCTATTATATACCGATATATACTACAAAGAGCACAGGATTTATAGTAGGGTCGTTTTATGTTTTTTTTTTTTTTTTAAAGATTTATTTATTTATTTGAGAGAGAGAGACAGTGAGAGAGAGCACGAGTGAGGAGAAGGTCAGAGAGCGAAGCAGACTCCCCATGGAGCTGGGAGCCTGATGCGGGACTCGATCCCGGGACTCCAGGATCACGCCCTGAGCCGAAGGCAGTCGTCCAACCAACTGAGCCACCCAGGCATCCCTCGTTTTATGTTTGTTAACAAAAACACAAGTGCCTACTAACATTGCTTAAGGCACTGCTGGATACTATAGTAAAAAAGACAGACCAAGTCTCTTCTGTTATGGAGCTCAGTTTCTAGGCTGGAGCGTGGAGGCAACATTAATCAAACACTTAAGAACATACCAGGAAGAGATAGAAATATAACTGCAAAAAAGAGAGTTAAAAAAAGAAAGTTAATAGAGGGGGATAGGGCAATCTAGCCAGAAGTTCCCTAAGATCATGATCTCCAAGATCACAAAGAATTGACTTGCAAAGTATTTAGCAGTGAGAAATCACTGGAGATTTTAAGCTGGGGAAGATTATGATCTAATTTGCATTTTTAAAATATCACTTTGATTAAAGTGAAAGATAAGGTATTTATAAAATGTAAATTATTAGGATCCAAATCAGTAATAGGCAAGATATAAACAGGTAATGCACAAAAGAAAAATTAATGTCCAATAGTTAGAACAAAAGATAATTGACCTCACTAGTAATCACAGAAATTCCATTAAGACAACAATTAAAAAATAATTCAAGTTTAAGGGGCACCTGGGTGGCTCAGTGGGTTAAAGCCTCTGCCTTCGGCTCAGGTCATGGTCTCGGGCTCCTGGGATCGAGCCCCCGCATCGGGCTCTCTGTTCATTGGGGAGCCTGCTTCCTCCTCTCTCTCTGCCTGCCTCTCTGCCAACTTGTGATCTCTGTCTGTCAAATAAATAAAATCTTAAAGAAAAAAAAAGAATCAATAGAGATAGCTTCAACAAAGCAATGTTTAATGGGAAAAAGAAGGTCCAAAATAATATTGTCTTTTTTTTTAAAGATTTTATTTATTTATTTGATAGAGACACAGCGAGAAAGGGAATGCAAGCAGGTGGAGTGGGAATGGGAGAAGCAGGCTTCCTGCTGAGCAGGGAGCCCGATGTGGGGCTCGATCTCAGGACCCTGGGATCATGACCCAAGCCAAAGGCAGACGCTTAATGACTGAGCCACCCCAGGCGCCCCCACAATAATATTTTCATGTAAAATTTTTAAGAATACAGAACACTATTCTTTTGTTTATAACTATTTACATGGAATAAAAATGTAAAAACAGCCTGAAAGGATAAACACCAAATTTAAAGGGATGATTAGTTCTGGGCTATGGAAATGACAAAAGGAATGAAAAAGACATCACCATTCTTGTAATATCTATTTGTATTATATTTCAAATGCCATTCATATCTGTAATGACAACATATTAACTTGTTAATTCTGGTGAGTATACTGACAACTATTGTAAAATTCTTTGTATTTACTCAACTTCTTATATTTTTCAATAAAATAAAAAGTATTACTATGGCTGCTCTTAAAGAATGGATTGTAGAGAGGCAAGAGATCAGTTAAGGTCCAAGAAAAAAATGCAATGGTGGCTTCAACTAGGATTATAATAGAAGAAATGGGAAAAAGTAGATTATCAGGTGTTGTTTTAGAAGCTGCTGTTGAATCAAATATAAGGTGTAACAGAAAGAATGAAGGCTGTCTCTTAAATCTGTTTTTGCATGTAGACTTACTACCTGCTCAGAGTTTTATCTTATAGGGCAAAAACACAGATAGTATGAAACTCCCTGTGCAGTTTCATTAAATGTCACTTACAGTCAGCTGGAACAATTACTGGTTAATGACGTCAGGCATAAAGGTAAGAATACTGTATTTCCATATCTTGTTAGGAGATGCTCTACTTCCAGGTAACACAAAGGCAGAACATTAACAGAGCTTAGTTGGTGTCTACCATATTTCTGGTTAACCAAGCTTCTTTTTTTTTTTTCAATTTATTTATTTTCAGAAAAACAGTATTCATTATTTTTTCACCACACCCAGTGCTCCATGCAAGCCGTACCCTCTATAATCAAGCTTCTTGATTTTTATTTCCTTGACTTGTCTTTTCTTATTTTGATTCAGACCTCCCTAGTTGCCCATGGCAGTGACTGGATTTCTTTAACTTTCTACTTACCAGTCTTACAGCACAGTAGCAACACCTGGCTTAGGGAAAGCTTTTGAATTTCACCCCCTACCCTACATTACTATTCTGCAAACAAACGGTGTGCTTTCTATCCAACAGTTTTAAGACGGGTCTCCTAACCAAACTTTCAGTGAAATTACCATCCGTAAAACAGTCTTGTATAAAGATTCTGGAGCCAACTTGAGACTCAGCAGTCCTGGGTTATTCTGCAATGTTGGCCAGAACATGGCATTAAGGCTAGAGGTGGATTATATTCATTTATGAATAGATTATATTCATTTATGTCTTCTTTAGAAAGTGATTATCCCATAAAATTTGAGAAAATTGGTATGGAACAGATGGGATGCCAGGTCTTGAGGAACTCCTGGAGGCTTTACTTGAATGCCTCAAGAAAAACATCTTTTTTTTTTTTTTTAAGATTTTTTATTTATTCATTTGACAGAGATCACAAGTAGGCAGAGAGGCAGGCAGAGAGAGAGAGGAGGAAGCAGGAGCCCGATGCGGGGCTCGATCCCAGGATCCTGGGATCATGACCTGAGCTGAAGGCAGAGGCTTTAACCCACTGAGCCACCCAGGCGCCCCTCAAGAAAAACGTCTTAAGTAGTAAAGAATTCATGAACTCAGCAGCTGGGTTTACAAAGAGACACTTTGTTTACTTTTTCAAAATCAGCCAGTATTTGCATTTACAAAGAAAATTTATCATCATATGAAATAGCACTGTTTGGTTATTGTCTGTCTCCTGCATTAGAATGCAGGCTCCACCTGGGTAGGAATTTTGCTGGTCTTGGTCACTTTTTTATTCAATATATATTAGCTGAATGAATTTGATAAATGGAAATAGGCAGCCTTACTTGCTGGTATGGTTGCCTTTATATGTATGGGTAGGATTTGCTTTCACCATGATGGACTTCATACATTAGTAGTTCCTGTTATTGCCAGTGAAATTATGATAAATAAATACAAGGACAGAAACTATAGTTGATAAAAATTCATTGCAGATGGTTGAGGCTTATGTTGTATATATTGCTACTGTAATAAAGTACCACAAACTTGGTGGCCTAAAGAAACACAAATTTATTATCCTTACAGTTTTGTAAATCACAAGTCTGAGAGATCTGTAGCTAAAATGTTTCTAAAGACTCTAGGGGAGATTGTTTCCTTTCTTTCCCCAGCTTTTAGAAGCTGCTACATTTCATGGCTTATAGCCCTTCTTCCATCTTCAAATTATATCATTCTAAATTTTTATTCTATTCCTCAACACTTTATCTCCGCAGCTTTGACCCTCTTGCTTTTTAAAGGGATGTTTGTGATTACGTTGGGCACAGCCAGCTAATCTAGAATAATCTTCCCATCTCAAGATCCTTAATTTAATCACATTTAATCGCCATTTAAAGCACAGATTCACAGACTGTGGGATTTAGGATGTGAACATCTTTGGGAGGCAATATTCTGTGCACCACAGTTATTTAGAAATCTTATTTGCATTGAAATTTTCACTCTTTGCTCATTCATTATTTGTTGCTTCAATGTAAAAAAAACCTGAAAAATTTAAAGGCACATGACAATTTTACCTGAGTCAATAAACCTGGAAACTTATTTCTCTTTTCAAGCAAGAAGCCCTGGTTATTTTTTCTAACAGATGGGAACAGGGGGAAATACTACTTTTCTTGTCATTCTTTGAAAAGATTGTAGACTAACAACAAGACTAACCTCACCTCATTCCCATTCCTCACCTTTCAAACACTAAAATCTGCTTTTCAGTTACATTAAAAAATGTGACGAGCTTCATAGTAGCAAACTTGGTAGGGCAGGCTCTTAGCCCAAGGATGTTATCTTTATTCTAAACATTTTTATAGCTTCTTTTTTGGAATTGTCTTTAGAGACAGTATACCAGACACACAGGAAAACACAGCTCGTTATTTTAAGGTCACAAGGTACTTTGCCTACTCGGTCTTCTTCCCTTCCCCATTGTTTTAATCCACTTGCCTTCATCCCCACTCCTTCCTCTGCAGATACTAGTGCCAGAGATCTGTGAGGTTGAGAGGAAGGCCTGGGGAGAGGGAGTGTGGCTCAAAACGAGGCAGAGAGAGTTTCATGCAGAGCTCAAGAGTAGCAGAATGTAATTTAAGTTTATTTGTGTGACCCAGCCTACTTTAAACATTGTTACATAACAATATTTGATAATTCACTAAGTGTCAAAATTCAGGTTAAAGTAAATCCCTATTGAGAACTGTTTGTAGCTACATCTAAACTTCTATTAGTTCCCAATGTAAGTTTTATTTTATTTTATTATTTCCTGAAGTAAGCCCCAAACCCAGTATGGGGCCCAATGTGGGGCTTGTACTCAGGATCCCAAGATCAAGACCAGAGTTGAGATCAAGAGGTCGATGCTCAACCAACAGAACCACCCACGCACCCCTCAATGTAGTATTATTTTAAATAAAAGGGTATACTTATTAGTCAAATAGACTTATCAATATGTTTTTTTTGACAATGGACATGGGGGCATAGGAGGAGAGACTAGAAAAACATTCCTGCATTGATTTTTTCCAAAGGAGGTCTCAGTTTAGAGGCTTTCTTAGAGCAGCTCTGTAATTCAAAGTTTTCCAAATCATGCAATTAAATTTTACTATTTAGATACAGAAATAAATGAAGAAAATATTACTGATAATGGCATCATATAAATGGATATAAAATACTATAGCTATATATAACTAGCATATGTCATATATAAATAATATACTATTATATATAACTAATTCATATATTATATAGCTATACAATGTTTCTTAGTATTGGAGTTATTAAATGTAAGCACAATTCACAAATCCTCTGATATTTTCAGTTCCTGAAATTAACAAGATCTGGCCAGTCCGATTCTTTCAGAGGTCCATTCAGAAGAAAGTATCTAAAATATCCCTAACTACCACATATATTTTTTTCTTTATTGGACCAATTAAAATTACTTTTCAAAGAAAATAGGTTTGTAAAAGTAACAAGACTAATCAAAAAGAATACAGAAAGTCCTACTTTAGATTATAATCTCACATAGGAAAATGGTTTTTTTCTCTCCTTATGAAACAATTTTACTTTATTTAACAAAACTGCCATTTGGCTTCCTCCTATGGCTCATCCCCTTGCTATAATCAGAATAAAAATTTCTAAATTCTAAGTCTATGCTGTCTAATTGTTAGTCACTATTGATATTTTGCTATCGAGAACTTGAAATGTGGCCAGTCCAAACTGAGCAATTAAGTGTAAAATATACTATAAAAATGCAAAGATTTAGAACAGAAAAAGCAGCATAAAATATCTCAATAATTGTTTTGTTAATTACACGTTAATATGGTATTTTGAATATATTGAGTAAATAAAATATATTAAAATGAATTTCACCTGTTTCTTTTTCCATTTTTTTAATGTGGGTACTAGAAAATTAAAAATTCTGGGTCACATTTGTACTTCATACTGTATTTCTATTGGACATCACTGTTCTAAAACTGCAGGACAGTATTTCCTCCTACAAAATTAGAAAGCTTCATCCCTGAATAGACATGTGTGAATGATTTATAGTGTGTGTGTCTATATATATATATATGTATACATATATATGTGTGTGTCTATATATATGTATATGTAGTTTCCTATATGTATGTTATATGTAGTTTCCTAACTCTTCTTAGTGTTATTATTTATTTGAGAGGAGAGTACACAAGCAAGCATGAGTGAGGGGAGGGACAAAGGTAGGTAGAGAGAGAGAGAGGGAGACAAGCAGACTCCCCGATGAGCAGGGAGCCCGACACAGGGTTTTGATCCCAAGACCGCAAGATGATGTCCTGACCTAAAGTCAAATACATGTCTATATATATATACATATAGACACATACACGATAAGTCACTCACACATGTATATATATACATATGTGTCTATATATAGACAGGTATATATATGTATACATATATACACACATATATGTATGTGTATATATACTGTACAAATATACAAAATATTATACCAAATATTAAAATAAAATATAAATATATTTTATGTATACACACATATATACATATATGTATATATATGTACACATATATATATAGACACACAGACTATAAGTCACTCACACGTCTATTCAAGGATGAAGCTTTCTAATTTCTAATATATATACATATATATCTTTATACATATATATCTTTAATTCAAAATATTTTTAAAGCATTATCTATTTAATTCCTAGCTCTTTCTCAAGAAGTAGACAGCTATGTCTCCCATTTTCCAAATGCAGCTCCACAGACATAAAATGACTGACATGTTAAAATGTACAAGTTGTACAGTGGCTCTAAGTCTGCACCCAGACAGTTCCAGTGCCTTCATACTTACTTTTCTTTGTATACATTCTTAGAGAAGAAACAGTCTGCCCATTGGAAAAAAAAATCCTGCCTAGAAATAACAAATCATTGACCCTCAACAGCTAGGAAGCAAAGGCAAGCTTAAATGATGAATTTCAACAGATGCTGCCTCAGCCACAGTAAGAGATAAAAGGAAAACTGAATCAATTGCTGCAAATGTCAGAAGTATTATGATAGAAGAGTTAACCAAAATTCTCACCCATCCCAATACTCCACAAAAAAAGAACTCTTTTCTCAATTTACAGAAGGGCAAGTTTTGTACTTTTTTTTTTTTCTCCAACAAGTATAATCAGCTCTCTTTGTTTCTATCTATCTATCTAAACATACCCAGAGGAACAGAAATCTGGCCTATCTTTGAATAAGCTTTAGAAAGCTCCATTTGGATTATAGTAGTGATGCTAGGGGAGAAAAATAGTTTTTTTTAAATATTTTATTTATTTATTTGACAGAGATCACAAGTAGGCAGAGAGGCAGGCAGAGAGAGAGAGAGGAGGAAGCAGGCTCCCCACTGAGCAGAGACTGATGCGGGGCTCTATCCCAGGACCCTGAGATCATGACCTGAGCCGAAGGCAGAGGCTTTAACCCACTGAGGCACCCAGCTTCCCCGAAAAATAGGGTTTTAAACATTTGTTTCTGAGCAGAATCCAAGAGAATGTTCAAAGAGCTCTTGAGTAACTGTATACAACTCCCACATATTTTCATTTTTTAAAACAATGAGTAATACTGGGGCACCTGGGTGGCTCAGTCAGTTAAGCATCTGTCTGCCTTCAGCTCAGATCATGAACCCCGGATCCTGGGATTGTGCCCTACATCAGGTTCCCTGCTCAGTGGGGAGGCCTGCTTCTCCCTTTCCTTCTGTCTGCCACTCCCCTTGCTTGTGCGCTCTCTCTCAAATAAAATTTTTTATGTTGGATGACTGAACAAAATAAATAAATAATAATAAATTTTAAAAATATGTATTTATTTATTTATCTGACAGACTGAGATCACAAGTAGGCAGAGAGGCAGGCAGAGAGAGAGGAGGAAGCAGGCTCCCCGCTGAGCAGAGAGCCCGATGCGGGGCTCGATCCCAGGACTCCGGGATCATGACCTGAGCCAAAGGCAGAAGCTCTAACCCACTGAGCCACCCAGGCGCCCCTCAAATAAAATTTTTTTAAAAAAATGAGTAATTTCATGAAAAGTCTCTTCCACATTAACCAAAGTCTAGATTTATGATTTATATGTAGTTTCCTAACTCTTCTTGGTGTTTTTTTTTTAAATTATTTATTTGAGAGAGAGAGTGCACAAGCAAGCATGAGTGAGGGGAGGGGCAGAGGTAGGTAGGGAGAGGGGCGAGACAGACTGCTCGATGAGCAGGGAGCCCGATACAGGGCTTGGTCCGATGACCCCAAGATGATGACCCGACCTAAAGTCAAATGCTTAACCAACTGAGCCACCCAGGTGCCCCTTAGTGTTCTTTTTAAAAGTGAGATGTAATTCATATATCATAAGATCCACTTAAAGTGTATGATTAAATTTTTAGAAAATGTTCAGAGTTGTACATACATCACTTCAGTCAGTTTTAGAATATTTTCATCACCCCCAAATAAATATTGCACCTTTATTATTACTGCCTCAACTCTTCTCATCAATAGGCAACCACTAATATACCTTCTGTCTCTATTAATTTATCTATTCTGGATATTCCATATAAATAAAATCATACAAAATTCTATAGCCTTTATGACTGGCTTCTTTCACTCAGCATGTTTTCAAGGCTCATCAAGTTTTAGCATATGTTGGTACTTCACTCCTTTTTATGGCTGAATAATGTTCATGTGTGTGTGTGTGTGTGTGTGTGTACACATACCACATTTTATTTAGCCATTCACCGGCTGATGGACATTTGGACTATTTCTACTTTTATTATTTTTTTTATTAAATATTTTTATTTATTTATTTGACAGACAGAGATCACAAGTAGGCAGACAGGCAGGCAGAGAGAGGAAGAGAAGCAGGCTCCCTGCTGTGCAGAGAGCCAGATGGCGGGGCTCAATTCCAGGACCCTGGGATCATGACCTGAGCCAAAGGCAGAGGCTTTAACCCACTGAGCCACCCAGGTGCCCCTGGACTATTTCTACTTTTAGACTATTATGAATAATGCTGCTATGGATATCCATGTTTAAGTTATGGTGTGAATAGGTTTCACCTCCCTGGTATACAATTACAAGCGGAATTTTTAAGTCATATGGTGATCTATGCTTAACTTTTTCAGGAATTTCCAAACCGCTTTCCAAAGCATTTCCCATGCCATTTTAATTTGGTTTAGTCTATCACATCCAAACAAATTCAACTCAGTAAGCTCTCACTGTGAACTTACATATCAAGTAGTCTGCTTGGCAGAGAAGACACAGATGACCAAGACATCATCCCTGACCTCAGGAAGCCTACAATATGATGAAAAATGTCATAGTTCAGTAGAAATAAGAAATTATTTTTACTAACCTGCCTTAAAGAGGGAAGGAGAAAATACTTGTGGTCTAGCAATATCAGATGAAGACAAGATGCTCAAGTGACCCTGGTACTTGGTAATTATACAACTAGTATTCAGGAAATGTTTAATAATGGAGGTTTTTTTGGTTTATATTTCCGCTACTGTAGCTTTTCATACCTTTACATGAGGCTTAAACTAATTTCATGTTAGCGGTTACTAAAAATTACCCATATCTAGTGACACTCTTGAAGTCTATGGAAAATAAGCAGTCATGGTCCAGTTTTCATTATATAGTAAACCCAATCATGAACTCACTATCATAGTATCAAATTAGCCTACAACATAGGGATCTTTGAAACAATTCCAATAGCCAAGGGGAAAACTTCTATTTCATTTGGCAAGCTAATATTCTCTAAGCCTCTTGTAGAACCAAAAAGAGGAAATGCCTAGGAAAGACTGAAGAGTGGACAAAAAGGTAGAGGAATTAAGTGAAAGAGAGGTAATAAAATGCAAATGAAGAAAGAAGGAGTGGTTAATAATTTTAAAACCTACACAAAAATTTTACTAGAATACAACACAAAGGAGTCCATTAGTTTTGGTAATTAAGGTATCAGTTGTGTTAACAAAGCAGTTTTAGTGCACTAGAGAACAGTGTTTGGTGGGAAGAAACCAGGGTGTGAAGTAGATCAGTCTTTTACAGACAATGAATGTGAAAGTAATGGGAAGAAGATGAATATATTTCTATACTGAGATGATCAAATCAATGGAGAAATGACTAAAACCACAGGAGAAATGGGATGATAGAAGATTAAGAAAGATTCATAAGTAATCTGCAGTGGATATGATAAGCACCAGGGGAAGAGTTAGCCTTGGACAGAGAGGGACCTTCTTTTAGGACTTAGAAACTATGCTAAGACATTTGCTTCTTAGATGGAACATGTGTGCTTCTGAGAGGGAAAAATGGGTACTGATGAAGATGTTTGTATGCAGGCAGTGGGGATGAGAACAAGTTTAAGAAATATAGAAACTACTACTTTACTTACATGGCATTCTACATGTTAAAGCAATTTCACACACCTTAATTGCATAGGAATCTTATAATAACCCTGCGAATAGGTTCAGGGAGACGGGAACGAGTTGCCCAAAGGCTGTCAGCTGTTGGAGCTGCATATGAAGAACTTCCAAACTCAAAGGTCCCATGCCCTTTCAGTTGTTTCTGTAATTATGTACAAGCAGAGGAGTGAGGTGGTAAAGCAAAGAGCCATGGCAACTACGTGACTAGCTTGAGTATTATGAACAGATGGATCTTTTCCAGTAAGTAAGAGAAATCTTTGCAGTAATTAGATTTACAAAAGTCTTTCAATGAAGAAGGCTTAAAGAGGGGCGCCTGGGTGGCTCAGTTGGTTAAAGCCTCTGCCTTCGGCTCAAATCATGGTTCCGGGGTCCTGGGATTGAGCCCCATATCAGCTCTCTGCTCACTGGAGCCTGCTTCACCATCTCTCTCTCTGCCTGCCTCTCTGCATACTTGTGATCTCTGTCAAATAAATAAATAAATAAATAAATAAAGCTAAAGAACTGTCTATTATTTGTGTCATGGATGCTTTCTTCACAATGAAAGAAAAAGAAAGAAACTCAGATTATTACAAGACATGGCAAATGGTCTAACCCATGCGGTAGCTAAAATCCCAGGGACTTTTCCTTAACTGGGGTGTTAGTGTTAAGTTTCCTCTCATCATTTGGAAATGTCCTTTTTGTTTACATTAAAATTTATGAGGCTGTGATCACACAATATCAAAGCATTAACTTGATATGAATTTCAGACAATTAAGCCAAAAAATTCTTTTAAAAATTCTTTTTAGGGGCTCCTGGGTAGCTCAGTCGGTTGAAAATCTGCCTTTGGCTCTGGTCATGACCCTAGGGTCCTGGGATGGAGCCCCACATGGCATAGGACTTTCTGCCCAGTGGGGTGCCTGCTTCTCCCTCTCCCCTTGCTCCTCCCCCAACCCCACTCATGTACATTCTCTCTCAAATGAAATCTTTATTAAATAGATATTCTTTTTATCAGATCATACCCTAATTCTTACTGAGAAGATAATTAAGCAAATATGGCATCAATACCTGCCATGCTTGTTGAGGTTATTGTTGAGGGAGGCGGATGGCAGTACACAGGACGGTCATGAAATATTTTCAGAATCAAAAGTCTGACAAATCAGAGTATTTTAAAAAATATTTTATTTATTTAACAGAGAGAGAGAGAGAGATCACAAGTAGGCAGAGAGGCAGGCAGAGAGAGAGGGGGAAGCAGGCTCCCTGCTGAGCAGAGAGCCCTATACGGGGCTGGATCCCAGAACCCTGAGATCATGACCTGAGCCAAAGGTAGAAGCTCAACCCACTGAGCCACCCAGGTGCCCCAATCAAAGTATCTGGTAAGTAATTCCAATCTATGCTTAATGAAAAGAACCTTTATTTTGTGGAGGACTTTCTTTTTTGGCTGAAGTGGGGGCACCTTGGAGATAATATAGGTTTGCTTGGTTTTGCAAGAAGAGTTTTATCTCTTATTACCTGACACTTGTTCTAATTAGCTGTCTCTTAAGGTCTCTTATGAGTATCTCTTATGGTCTAACCTGATACCTCAAGTGTGCCCTTGGAAAAGGAAACAAGGCAACCAGACTTTTACCAAACCCCCTTTACTGACTTTGATATTTCTGGCAAGAAAAGGAACTGAGCCAAGGAACATCTTCAAAGGTAGAAGCCCCAGGAGGGTTGGGCCAATTGGTAGTAAACGTCCATTTGGGCTTCTGATAACTACAAGCCAAGGGACATTATAAAGGCAAGAGCTCCAGTACCCTGCAGGGATGCAGGCTTCATCCATTCATCTACTGTTTAGCACTTTTGTTATTTCCTCCCAAGGGATGCTTCCTTTTCTCTGTAGGCTACATGGGAAGTTAGAGAAGCTGGAAAAGCAATTTTCTTTTCCTCTCCTTCTTAACCATTTCCCCTAATCCTGAGACACAGGGACTTGCTTTGTCCTTGGCAGGGGGGATGGGGTGAGGCTGGTCAATCTCTAAGGCAGCCCTTCCCACCCCCAGTAAACTAAGGGAAAGTTCACTTTAACAAGAAGCAAATTAAACATAGAGGCTTTTAAAAAATGAACTAGTGTCCTTTGATAAAAAATTCAGATTGAACTTATGGACTATTTCAAATACTCTCACTTTCATGTCAGTCTGGGCTTCCTCTAATAGGGTAAGTTTATCTACTGAAAATGAAAACACAGAAAATGAGATAATATTTCAATTTGGTTAGTAGTAGTTCTTTCTTGGCCTTGTGCCAAATATAATTTTAACCGATTAAGTCTGCTTTTCACCCATGGTATCACCATGTTGTTATCATGGTAAGAATATTGTTTTACAGAAAGATTTGGAAATAAAACAAAAGTTAATTTTGAAAATCTAATTTTAGTTTTTATATTTCTCTTGTGAGAGACTTACCTAATGTGTCTAAGCTTCTTTTAGGTAGCAGACCATTGAATTCTTAAGGACTCATGCTTTCTCCAAACTCTCTTGTACCCTGAACTCTCTAATGGATATTACGGTCTTTCCTCTAACATAGCTTATCCTTATGTGTTCTTGCTTTGGAGAAGGACAGAGAAAATTATCAAAGAGAACACCTCTGGTTATTATCAGGTAGATTTCTACACAGATTCTTCCTATTCCACTTAAGGTTATACAGTCAGCTTTTCAGAGCAGTAACACATTATGATATATTAATGAGAGAAGATATTGAAACAGCAAAGTATAGTCTACTATCTTTTAAAAATAAGCATCAAGCATTAACCTTTTGTTATTACAAAGTTATAATGAATATTTTTAAATTCTATTTTTATTAATAGATTAATTTTTTAGCATGAAATATACCCTGCATATTAATTAAAACCCAATAAAGTTTCTAATTATAGTAATGAGGCAATTAGGTTTATTTAAAAAAACTAAAACAAATGAGGAACTGCATTGTCAACCTGGGTAACACTTGTGTTGAAGAGTGCAGGGAAACAGCACTCTTGCACACTGCTTATTATCATGCCACCTTTCTGAAAGCCATTTGTGTCAAAAGCCTTGAATTCCGCACACTCTTTGGCCCAACCTTATGATTAAGTCCTATTATTTTATTTTATAGATGAAAAAAATAAATTCAGAGACTGAGAACTTCACAAGGTCATATAACAAGTTAGTAGAGGAGTCATGATTGTTTAATTCATTTACCTAATCCAAAACTTATACTTAATTCTATACTATAAAATGAAAGATCTGTTAATATTAAAATAGATGACAATAATCCTCTAGTAGTCCATCTTGATTTCTCCTTCTTTAAGTCTAAATGTTCTAATTTCCTGGCAGGCAGATAGCAAGAACCCTGGGAGCTGCTATTAACTGGTCTTTTATCTCTAGTGTGAATGGCATTATTCCATCAGAATGTGGTCCAAATCAAGGACTCTCCAGTTAGTGAAAATGAGATTCAAGAACTCATGTTTATTTATTGATGAAGGATAAGGATGGGAAAAACAAAGACTTGCTAACTTTCCTATGTTGATTTTCATTAGTAAAATTACTCAGCATGTTTGTTCAGTCTGCAGCTTCTTTCCATATGACTTACAAGGTGTTGTTTTAACAGGAATGGAACTCACTGAGCAATGTGACTGACTGAGGAAGAGCCGGTTCATGCAGATAGTAGCCACCAGTTCTATCCTAGCGAAGAAATATTCTTGTTGGATTTGTTGAAAAGCTCTGAGAGGAAGGAAGAGACATTAGTGAGAATTTCCCTCAGATAACACATTTTAGTTTAAAGAAATCCTGCTCAATTATGTTCCGCAAATATCATATATGAGTAATTTAAAACAGAGGTTGCAAACCTTGCTTTTTTTGAAAAGAAATACTCTTTTTTTTTTCCGCCAAGCTTCTCATTCTTATAATGCAAACACATATGTTTATTAGATTCTTCCTCCTACCTTCTTTCTGGGTGAAGACTGAGTCAGATCTAGTTCAATAACTGCAGAGTTGTCTTACCGTTATACTCCTTTTCCACAGGTTAGAACTACTAACTATATATAGAACTTTATCTGAATTTTTGTTGCATTTCTTTATTTTTTTTTAAGATTGCACTTCTAAATATTTTATATACACAATAGATGATTTTGAACCAAAATTTTTAGGCCAGAAAGTCCAAGTAAGATTAAAAGAACCACAATCCCATCACTCAGGGGAAAAAAAAAAAATTCCTTAAATACTATATACTCTTCTTGATCTTATTGTACATTAGCACATTAAGGCCTCTTAGCAGTCAAGAAGAAAAAAAACAATTTACCTTTGTTACAAACCATGTTTTCCAAACTTCTTTGACCATGAATCCTTTGGTGGCATAACACTTATTAACAACCTGAAGAACTTAAGATTAGAGGAACGTATTTTCAGAATGCCACCTTAATGAATGTTATCACTGTCCAGGATCTTTAGCCATATTAGTAATCCAGAGTTAACCAAAATCGACAATGCTCAGTCGTCTACATAATCTCACACACACTAAAGTTGAAGAGTTTATGGTGATATTTACTTCAAGAAAGCAACATGGATGGGTAATTTATAATATGTAAATTATATCTCAATAAAGCCCCCCCCCCACTTTTGTTTCAGGAATACTGAGAAGTGGAGTTACTTGATGAACATAAAATCAGAGCAAAAAGAGGACAGTTGCAAGAAATATCTTATGCTGGTAAAGATGACATATTCCTGCCCACAAGAGAAGATACATCTATAGTTACTAAAATATCTCCTAGATTTATACTAGACAATTCTACCTCTTCTAGTTTTTCTTTTCAAATGTTCTGGCAATACAAAATTAATCTACTTACAGTCCAAAAGAGTGAATGTATATTCCAGAGTGGCAATAAACAGCAACAGGCATCATCTAAAACAGACTACCATATGTGCAGCATTTCTTTTAAACTTCATGTTTTTCCTACCATATACACATGAGAAAATATTTTTAAATGCAAAGGTTAAAGTTTTCAATTCTGAATCTTTAAGGATAACTGATATACAAAGAATATGTATTAATACATTTACCTGGAACTTTATATTCCCCAAAATACATCAAATATACCCTATTTAAGAAATAAAGATCAAAGCTAAACAACTCCCTTCCATTCTTACTTTTTCTAAAAGCAAAATTGACAAGGATGATATAAGTAGTAAGTTCAGAATCTCATTCCATGTATTCCTCATAAAGTTGACACATAAAAAAATGATCTCATTTACTGCCATAGATGGATTATACCAACTAAGTGAATCTCAGTGGCCACTTTTAGTTCATCTCTTAGTTGGCTGACACGTTTTTATCACCCACACAAATAAATACAAATATAAAAAGATGCTTTTCTGTATGCAAACTTTTTATTGAACTATTATACTATTTAAAATAGTATAACCTCTTCAAAGAGGTCACAAAAATTATAGCACTCAAAATTTTTAAACTCTTCAAGGGTAAGCTATTCTTTTTCAGTCAGCTTATACAAAGTTTAGCAACAAGAGCCTACTACTATAGAGACTTGCAGATGGTTCAGACTCAGTTTCTGCTCATGCTATGTAGAGCTTCCACAATGTTTTTATTGTACTCTGCAATCTGCTTGGTCACATTCTTCATGATTGACTGGTAATCACTCTCTTGACTCTTGGTTGCTATGACTAATTACATGAGTTAAGGGGAAACAGTGATCAACAAAAATAGTAATCTACTTGGGTTAGGAAGGAATCAAATTCTTTTTTTTTTAAATTTCTCTTACTGAAAATTGAAAATGGCCAGAAAAAGCACAAATAGAATATATTTAAAAATACACATATTAACAGATTAAGATCAATTGAAACCTAAAAGGCTAAGCAAAACTTGTTTCAAAAAATTTCACCTACAGTAGAACAGTTTTTTTTTTTTTTTTTAAAAAAAAAGGTTTTATTTATTTACTTGAGAGAGAGAGAGAGCATGAGGAAGAGCAGAGGGAGAGGGATAAGCAGACTTTGCACTGAGTGCAGGGCTCCAATGGGGCTCAATCTTACGACCCTGAGATCAAGACCTGAGCCAAAATCAAGTCAGATGCTTGACTGAGTCACCGAGGCATTCCTACGAGCTTTTTTATACTTAACATTATGCATCTCAATCTAATTCTGGTCTGAGAACTGAATATTCAGAACAACCATGTTCTCTAGAGTACACTGAATTTCAGAAGTCTCTATAATTCACTCTATTTCAAAATCCACTACTTTGTGTTGCATAAACTAGACTGATAGACTAAAGCATATTCAGTTAGAGTCTTTTGCTTTTAAACTGAGTAGTATGACCGCCCCTGATGCATTTGGTGGGGAAGTAAGCTGGGATCCATGCTGCCCGGAACTGAAGTTTGGCAGTTTCCTAGAGGAGAATCTAAACTACCAATGGGCCAGGAGCTACTTCTCCAAGCAGAGATGTCCTTAAAGGGTCAAAGAAAGGAACAGAAAATAACTTTTGGGTTAATGTTTCTTAAAATTGCACAACACAGGGCGCCTGGGTGGCTCAGTGGGTTAAGCCGCTGCCTTTGGCTCAGGTCATGATCTCAGGGTCCTGGGATCGAGTCCCGCATCGGGCTCTCTGCTCAGCAGGGAGCCTGCTTCCCTCTCTCTCTCTCTGCCTGCCTCTCTGCCTACTTGTGATTTCTCTCTGTCAAATAAATAAATAAAATCTTTAAAAAAAAATTGCACAACACATGTCCTCAGTAGCTATTTCCTTCATATATAAGCACACAGAAAAATTAGCAAGAAGATGGGATTTAAGTACCACATTGATAGAAATATGAAGTTGAATTGGCTAAACACAGAATGAGCTTGAAAGTCAAATTTCTCAGGATACTACTTAGGCTTATCTTCCTCTGCTACCCAGATATCCAAGGTACAGCATTATTAGCAACAGCAAACAATTATGAATATACATATATGCATGGTTTTATATAATTCTTTCAGTAACTCTATGAGAAGGAAATATTAACTATATTTGAGATGACAGAAGTGAGGCTTAAACAAATTAAATTGCCCAAAGTCCTTAACCTACAAGCAGTACAGTCAACACTGAAAATTAGATCTCCTTACTCCAAATCCTGTGCACTTAGTCACTATGCCACACTATGACTTTGTATAGTCTGCTTTCTATTGTTACTTTTGTACACACCCTAATTATTATAGACTGGAAACTAAGTCTTACTCATTTATTCCCCACATAGTTAAGCTTGGTGTTTTATACAAATTACGTTATTTGTTAAGTTTGTGTTAAATTTCATTTCATTTCATTTATTTAAAGAAACTCTTAGAAAAAAATTACTCTGGGGCACCTGGGTGGCTCAGTCAGCTAAGCATCTGATTCTTGATTTGGGCTCAGGTTATGATCTCAGGGTGTGACACTGAGCCCTGCATCGGGCTCCCTGCTCAGTGGGGAGTCAGCTTGGGATTCTCTCTCTCCTTCTACCTCCCCTCCATCCTACTCTCTCTCTCTCGAATAAGTGAATAAATCTTAAAAAAAAAAAAATCACTCAGTCAAGTTCATTTGCTTCTTCTTAAAGGATACATTCTTTCATCACAAAATTATTTTGTTCATGGTGTTGCCATTTCCTCTCCAAATTTGTAAGCTAAAAAACACAAAATAAAAAGGTTAAACAGTACCCATATTCAAAACAATTATACACCCTTTTAAGAGGATAAGGAAAAAAAAACATTTAATTTTAAATCGTATCAACTGCTTGCATTTTGGTGAGATAAAGACGTATGGCAGACAAAAAGGAAAATTAGAAAAGATTAAACAATAGTAAAGTACATTAATAAATATAATGTTGAATTTGACAACGGGTTTTACTCTATATACGTAATTGCAAAATATTTACAATTTTATTATGCCAATGAACATGTTAACTGAAAGACAATTTATGAGTCTTCCCTTTCCAAAAAGAACTTGAAAGAAAAGAATGGGACATGGTGGGACTCTCTCCTTGAAATCTAGAAGTCTAATGCTACAAATGTGATATATATTCTAACACTGTCAAAGGTTCAACTATATAGGAGTAACTTCCTTATTTCCAGGGCTAAATTTCCTGTCTAATTCCACAAGCTGTGATAAGAGCAGAGCTGCAGTGTGAAGATTATAAGAGGGTTGGTTAAAAACTGGCACTGTTACAATAATTTCTGCATCAACAGGAAGCTAATGTGGATATTATATTGATGGTTGCTTCCTCAGAAGACAATTTTACTGTTATAGAATTAAATTGTTTTTCTGATTTAATTAACCTTTTAACTCTGGGTTATGGTCTTTCTTTTTTAAGATGCACATAGTATTTTTCCTAGGCAAAGGACTATCTGAAAAATGAAACATTAAAATAACGTTCTGTGTGGACATTTCTAAGAGGTAATGATCAGTTTTAAGAATCTGAAAACTGAAGCAGCATTAATATCTCTTTCTACTCTCATGTTAAAATTATTTTCAGGGCATAAGTTCAGTGTTAATGTACCATCCATTCCACTGTTTCCTCTAAAGAGATAAATCTAGATATTAGGATACGTCCTAACTAATTATTATGTAAACTGTATATGCTGTGAGTTAACACTATTAAAAATTCGATCTGGTTTGGGAGAGCGGGGTGGAGTTATAGACATTGGGGAGGGTATGTGCTATGGTAAGTGCTGTGAGTACCCCTGGGGATAAAAATACATTATAAGTTTATAAAAAATAAAAATAAAAAATAAAAATAAATAAATAAATAATTCTATCTGGCTTCCCAGATAGGAACTCAAAGTTAAGATGGACTTAAGGAAACAGTCAGCACATTTTGGCAATAAATCTCTAATAACCTTTTGCAAAGTCAAGTACCAAACTTTTCCCCTTTGTTTCAGACAAAGAGGTGGCCTTCTTAGAATGCAGACCTCTTAAGTGCTAAATGAATAATGCTACAAAAGCAACACTCTGTCAGATGGTCAACTTCCTTATATATTATACATCTGTATTAGTGACTTGCCTTTAAACCTCCGAGAATATCTTGAATCATGAATCTGTTTTTCTCTTACAACTTACTTAAACACTCTGTTGTACATTCTTTATATATTTGGATATTAACCCCTTATCAGATATTATGATCTGAAAATATTTTCTCCCATTCCGTAGGTTGTTTTCATTTTGTTGAAAACAAAATTTTTTGTTTTCTTTTGCTGTGCAGAAGCCTTCTAGTTTGATGTAGGCATACCTATTTTTGCCTTTGCTGTTCATACTTTTGATGTCATAACCAATAAACGGTTGCCAAGACTAATGTCAAGGAGCTTTATCCCTATATTTTCTTCTAGGAGTTTTATAGTTTGTTCCAATATAAATATGTTTAAGTGATAGCAAATAAATAATAGCCTTTCATCAAAAAGTCTGTTATGAAATTTATAGACTCCAAAAAATGGTTTTTAGTGAAAATGAGCTTTTAGAATTTCATCAAGATAAAAAGCTTCTGCACAGCAAAGGAAACAGTCAACAAAACAATGAAGCAGGAATGGGAGAAGATATTCATAAATGACACCACAGACAGATATCTATATATCTTGGATATATAGATATCCAAGATCTATAAAGAACTCTTCAAATTCGACACCCCAAAAACAGATAATCATGTCAAAAAACGGGCAGAAGACATGAACAGACACACTTCTCCAAAGAAGACATACAAATGGCTAACACACACATGAAAAAATGTTAAAGATCATTAGCCATCAGGGAAATAAAATCAAAACCACACTGAGATACCACCTTATACCAGTTAGAATGGCAAAGATTAACAAGACAGGAAACAAATGTTGGAGAGGTTGTGGAGAAAGGGGAACCCTCTTACACTGTTAGTGGGAATGCAATTGGTACAGCCACTTTGGAAAAGTGTGGAGATTCCTCAAAAAATTAAAAATAGAGCTACCCTATGGCAATTGCACTACTGGGTATTTTTCCTAAGATACAAATGTAGTGAAAAGAAGGGCCATATGTACCCCAATGTTCACAGCAGTGACGTCCACAATCGCCAAACTGTGGCAAGAGCCAAAATGCCCTTCAATAGATGAATGGATAAAGAAAATGTGGTCCATATATACAATGGGGTATTATGCCTCCATCAGAAAGGATGAATACCCAACTTTTGTATCAACATGGATGGGACTGGAGGAGATCATGCTGAGTGAAATAAGTCAAGTAGAGAAAGTCAATTATCATATGGTTTCACTTAAGGAATAACATGAAGGACATTGGGAGATGGAGAGGAGAAAGGAGTTGGGGGAAATCGGAGGGGGAGATGAACCATGAGAGACTATGGACTCTGAGAAACAGAGGGTTTTAGAGGGGAGGGGGTTGGGAGGATGGGTGAGGTTGGTGGTGGGTATTAAGGAGGACATGTATTGCATGGAGCCCTGGGTGTGGTGCATAAACAATGAATTTTGGAACACTGAAATGGTAAAATTAAAAAAAAATTTTAAATGGTTTTCAAGAAAATAGCTGCAAAAGATAAGATCAGATTTTATTTGATCAATGGAGATTCCCAAAAAGCAACAAAGAGTTATGTTATGAATTCCTGTTATCAGTATAAGGGGTTAAGTATGTGATTAGCACTCGATGTGCCAGTAAACAAGTAGCCATTGACTGGCTCTAAGAAATTGTGTTTGTCAAATGTTTTCCTCCTTAAATAATCTATTCAGTGAAAAGGAGAGCTAATATTTCATAAGCAGTATCAGTCAGTACTTTTTCCTAAGAATCATTTAAGACAATGGCCTCATAAACTTTTTCTTATATTTCTTCTCCAGTATCCATCCCCACTCTAAACTAGGATAATTTTGCCACTTACAAATCTATATCCAGACCTGTATATTATGACATAGAGACAAAAATAGCTGATAAATCCAAATATGTAAAATAGTGACTTCTAAGCTTTTAAAGTAGTTGTGGCAAACTCTGATGAGATTTCACCCCTTTCAAAAAGAATATAAGGGGGGCGCCTGTGTGGCTCAGTGGGTTAAGCCTTTGCCTTCAGCTCAGGTCATGATCCCAGAGTCCTGGGATGGAGTCCCGCATCAGGCTCTCTACTCGGCAGGGAGCCTGCTTCCTCCTCCTCCTCTCTCTCTCTCTCTCTCTCTCTGCCTACTTGTGATCTCTCTCTGTCATATAAATAAGTAAAATCTCTAAAAAAAAAAAAAAAAGAATATAAGGTGTGTCTTTGTTTTTAAAATGGTAAATCCATATAATGAAATAGTCATAAAAAATCCAAAAAGGAGCCTGAAAATATTTAAGTGAGAAAATGAAAGTTTAACGACTATATATATAGTATTCCACTTTTTGTAAAAATATAATCAATATGGGTATACAACTGCAAAGGAAAAACATTTACAAGGATATTATACCAATGTTAACAAATCATTATCTATCATGATCATATTGCCATTTAAAGAAAAGGAAGAATGCATTTAGCATTAATAAATCATAGTTGTAAATTGCTAATATATACTCATTAGATGAGAATGATCAATCTTTACTGATTTTGTACATGTCACACATGCTTCATTTAATCCTCTGACAAATACTTATTAAACACCCATTAAGTGTCAACCACTGGACAGTGTGGGGAGAAAGTGAATGAAACAGGTATCTTCTCTATCCTCTCAGACAGGGCACTCAATTTAGAAGACCTCTGATATTGCTTAGCTAATTCTATCAGTAGGATAAATGATATAAAAAGGGGGCTTGTCTGTGCATCCCGTATAGATAATCAGAAGTGTAAATCAAGAAGTTCAAGGGCAGGACTGCTTTTTTACAGCACTAAACAGTTTTAAAACTAAAAATAACCTAAATGTCTAATAATATGAAACTGTTTCAGTAAACTATACTATATCCATTAAGTCAAATATTATATAGAATCATATTTTTAAAAGATATGACAAGGCAAACTACTTATTAGGTATAGTTAATAATGAAAAACAAGTTTCCAAATAATATGTACAATATGATACCATTTCTAGAAATACCTAGAAATGTATATATATATATAAAATGTATGTACATATATAAATATAGACTAGAAGAACCCACACAAAAATGACAAGAATTTTAAAAAAATGACAAGAATTATTTCTTCTGGGGGATATTAGTCATTAAAGTTTAATTCTTTTGTGGTTCTTTTGAGTTAGCAAAGTTTCTCCATTAAAATATCTCCATTAAAAAGTTTCTCCATCGGGGCGCCCGGGTGGCTCAGTGGGTTAAAGCCTCTGCCTTTGGCTTAGGTCATGATCCCAGGGTCCTGGGATCGAGCCCCACACTGGGCTCTCTGCTTGGCAGTGAGCCTGCTTCCCTTCCTCTCTCTCTGCCTGCCTCTCTGCCTACTTGTGATCTCTGTCAAATAAATAATAAATAAAATCTTAAAAAAAAAAAAAAAGGTTTCTCCATCACTGGGTGTGGTGCAAAAAACAATGAATACTGTTACGCTGAAAAGAAATGAAAAAAAAAAAGTTTCTCCATTAAAAATGTTTTACATTCAAAAAAAATTTTTTTGAAAATTTTAAAAGCTAATATCATATCAGCTATGCCCAGAACAGGACCTAGCGCAGAGAAGTCCCTCAATATAGGTTTATAGAAGGAGAGCAGAAGTAAATTCATTCTAACTGAAGCCCATACACAAGCTTCTTCAAAACCTGTGGCTATCTTCAAAGCCAGAAAGTCTAGAAGGATAAATAAAGCAAATTTTTAAAAAACTGGGGGAAACTGGAGGGGGAGAAAAACCATGAGAGACTGTGGACTCTGAGAGACAAACTAAGGGTTTCGAAGGGGGATGGGGGAGTTGGGTGAGCCCGGTGGTGGGTATTATGAAGGGCATATATTGCATGGAGCACTGGGTGTGGTGCATAAACGATGAATTTAGGAACACTGAAAAGAAATAAAATAAAATAAAATGGGGGAAAAAAGAGAAGACATCCTAAAATAAACCAGAAACCTATAAACTGCTCCCCCCCCCAAAAAAAACTGCCTTGGAGTAGAAATAGAGATTAAAAACATGGGACAGATAGTTTAAAAACAGAAATAAATTTCAGGGTCTTTTTTTTCCTTTTTACCTGAGAATGTGTCTCATTTTCTTGCAATTGTGTCTTTAGTGTCTCATAGTCTACGTTTAGCTTCTCTGTTATTTTCTTAAAAGCATTTCTGCGGGTTGTTAATACTGTTCTCTCCTGATGTAACTTCTAGATAGATCCAAATAGAAGTAAATAACAGACTTTAGCAAATATCGAGTAAGCCAACATAAATCATGTTTAACTTAAATAATTTCAATGATATTCTGGTAAAATTCTACCAAGATTATAATTACTGAATGAATAAGGCACTGATGGATAAGTCTTAAGGAGGAAATGAACCTGCATTTAACAAAGTTCATATTTGTTGAAATGCTCTTGCTTTTCCTTTTGTTTAAAACCTACATCTCTCTAAATTCCTCCTATATACATAAACATCTTAGCTTATATATCAAATAATCAACTGCAAATAATAAATTCTATGAACTACATATATATATATTAAATTTGATCAAGAAAAAACAATTTGAATTATAACAATCTGAATTATAATACCATTTACCTTTTTCTTTTCTTCCCCTGATGATTTTAAAGCGGGCAAATCATTGTATGTCTCCAGGTCAGTTGTCATTTGCTTAATTTTGCTTTTCAGAGAATGTTGTTCCTCAGTCATCTTACTTTCCAGAAGTTCCATTTTCTGTAGATCCAACTGTAGACGTTGACTATCTGAATTCAAGATGATAATTAGTCAAAACTTTATTCCTTTCACAAAGAGAAATGCGATGCAACCATTAAAAATCATGTTTTATAAGAATATCTACAGAAACATGTTTTACAGCAACCAGTGAGACAATACAAAGAAAAATTAAGAAAAATAATATTCATCCTCCAGGTAACCAACATAACCTGATGTATATCAGCCATATTTGTCTCCATGCTTATACAAATATTTAAGAATGCACACAGGTGTTTTTTCCTTACTTAATAACATAACATATATTATGAGATAAAGGCCCATTATTTTTAATAGGGACATGAAGGAAAATTATGAAATATTACAAATAGTTGAACAAAATTTTGTAACTATCTTTTGGGTAAATTGGAAGGGGAGATGAACCATGAGAGACTATGGACTCTGAAAAACAATCTGAGGAGTTTGAAGTGTCGGAGGGGTGGGAGGTTGGGGTACCAGGTGGTGGGTATTATAGAGGGCACAGCTTGCATGGAGCACTGGGTGTGGTGAAAAAAAAATGAATACTGTTTTTCTGAAAATAAATAAATTGGAAAAATATATATAAAAAAAATTGTAACTACATATACAGTCAATTCTCCTTACTTATGGGAGTTATATTCTATAAAGTCACTGTAATATTGAATTAGCAAATACTGAACTATTTCTTCTAGAGGGTATATACGGTTAGGTTCCTAAGAGCTTCTGGTCATAGTATTTTCATCAACCAATTAACTAACACATAACCTTGTTTTATGTGTATTTCTATTTAAACACACATATATATTTTTCATTAACACTGAACCCTAGGCCAACCTTATGCCTGAATGAAGATAATCTAATACATGTTTTCTCTATAAGGCACAATGCAGCCTTCTTGGGTTTAGGAACACAAGCCAACACTTCAGCTTATGCTTGGGAGCCATTTTATATAGCAAAATTGAGAACAAAAAGTACAAAAATGTGAGGAAAAGTGGCACTAAATTTGTGACATAAAGGATAATTATTAATAGTGCGAGGACTAAAACAAAGAGTATTGCTGGGTATTTAACCTAAAGATACAAATGTAGTGATCTGAAGTGACACGTGCACCTGAATGTTTATAGCAGCAATGTCCACAATAGCCATACTATGGAAATAACCTAGATGTCCATCAACAGATGAATGGATAAAGGAGACGTGGTATATGTATACAATGGAATACTATGTAGCCCTCAAAAGAAACAAAATCTTGCCATTTGCAACAACAAGGATGGAACTAGAAGGTATTATGCTGAGCGAAATAAGTCAATCAGAGAAAGACAATTATCATATGATCTCTCTGATATGAGAAATTTGAGAGGCAGGGTGGGGGATTTTGGGGGTAGAGAAGGAAAAAATGAGACAAGATGGGATTGGGAGGGAGACAAACCATAAGTGACTCTTAATCTCATGAAACAAACTGAGGGTTGCTGGGGGTTGGGGGAGTAGGGATAGGGTGGCTGGATTATGGACATTGGGGAGGGTATGTGCTATGGTGAGTGCTGTGAAATGTATAAGCCTAATGATTCACAGACCCGTACCCCTGGGTACATATAATACATTATATGTTAATGGAAAAAATATTAGAAGACTGTGTTGCCTTATTTGACCTCCATGGGAACGTTATGCCAGGCAATTCACATTTTTGACTCTGCACATATCCAAAAATGACTGTAAAAGTGCTAAAAGTACTGATTTTGGGGTTACAAATTATGCTAGAGTAGGAAAATTCACAAATACAGAATCCATGAATAATGTGGACTGTACAGATGTGTATGTGAAAGAGTAAGTGTATCTGTGTCTCATACTTTGTTTTAAAGTGTGGAGCATCTACTATGTGCTAGATGCTAAGAAAACAGAGAAATTGTTTTTGTTCAAGGAGTATATTCTAGAGGTAGAACTAGGAAATTAAATGAGCATTTACAATAAACTAGATAACTACTATGAAAATAGTAATAAAGAGAGCCATGAGAACATGTGGTACTTGCCAAGAGAGCTCTTTAAAGACATGCCTTTTAACTGAGTAAGGCCTTAATGATTAGGAATCAACCAAAGCAAGGAAAAAGTAAATGTGTTCCAGAGAACACAATCAAAATGTGCGAAGTCTAGAGGTAAAAAAGCATGGTACATATGTGCAAATAACAAAAGTTCAATATGACTAGAACCCAAAGTTCAAAGTGGGATGGATTTCAGTTCATGAAGTGCTTTTTAAAAGAAAATAGGGAGTTGGAAGTTTATCCTGAGGGCTATGAAAAGTAATTGATGGATTTTAAATCAGAGTATGGCATAATTAAATTTTAGAAAGTTCACTCTGGTTTCAATGTGGGCAATTAATTGGAAAAGCATTAACTGGTCCAGGAAGACCAGTTAAATGTTGATTCAGTGATATACATAATAAATCTTAGACTAGTATAGTTACTTTGGGGATTATTTTTTCATTAGGCAATATTGATTAAGTGCTTTCTATGTGCCAGGCAAACTTCTAGGAATAGGGGATATAGCAAGGAACAAAACATAGGAGAATCCCTATCTTGATAGAACTTATATTCCAATGGAAGACAACTATTTATGTGAAATCTCAAGTTACTTCCCATGGACATAAATGAAGAAAAAAATGAAGGAGAGATGTAGACGGACTCAAGAGATATTAGGGAACTGACTGAAAACAATGGTTGAGAAGAGGAGTCATTGCAGAGTCCCATTTCCAACTTGAGTAAAGGTGTAGATACTAGGAAAGCCAGAGGGAGGTATCAACTTTTGTTTGTAGGAGAGAAAGAGATGAAGGATTCAAGTGAACTTAGGATATGCTGTTCGAGTTACCTCAGTAGCACCCAAATAGTAAACATGCCCATGTATAGATATATATGGGTCTGAAGACCTGAGAGAAATTTGAAGATAGAGATTTTGAAGTCATTAACATAGAGAAAGCACCTGAAGCTATGGGAATGGCTGAAATCATCAAGAGAAAAGGATTCATGATAGAACCTATAAGAATAAAAAAAAATTTTTTTTAAAGATTTTATTTATTTATTTGACAGATCACAAGTAGGCAGAGAGGCAGGCAGAGAGAGGAGGAAGTAGGCTTCGTGCTGAGCAGACAGCCTGATGTGGGGCTTGATCCCAGGATCCTGAGATCATGACCTGAGCCAAAGGCAGAGGCTTTAACCCACTGAGCCACCCAGGCGCCCCAAGAATAAAAAAATTTTAAAGAATAAATTTACATGAAAGATCCCATAAAGGAGAATAAGAAATGACCAAAGAAATAAAAGCAAAATCACAAATGATAATGAAAAGACATTTCAAGAATAAAGGAATGATTTATAATCAAGACTCCTACTTAGATATTTCAAACAAAAAGACTGCAAAATACAAGCTGCATTTACCGTCCAGGAAAACCTTGACATATTTCCTGAGAAAATATTTCATTGAAAAAAATGGGACCGAGAGGGAAAGGAAGGCTTTTAAATATCTGGATGTGAAACCTCTGAAAGGAAGGATGATAGTTGGGCAGAGAATACTCTGGAGAGGCATTTTCTTTTTTTTTCCAAGATGGGGAAAAAAGAAAAAAAAAAAGACTAGAGAAGATATCTGCTAAAGGATTAGTATTCGAAATAAATCAAGAACTGACACAACTCAACACCAAAACCATTCAAATAATCTAATTAAAAATGGGCAGAAGACATGAACAGACATTTCTCCAAAGAAGACATACAGGCGATCAACAGACACATGAAAAGATCTTCAACATCACTCATCATCAGAGAAATGCAAAAACTACAATGAGATATCACCTCACACCTGTTAGAATGGTTAAAATAAAAAAATGTAAGAAACAAGAGGATGTGCAGAAAAAGGAACCCTTGTGCACTATGGGTGGAAAAGCAAACTGGTGCATCCACTGTAGCAAACAGCATGGAGGGTCCTCAGAAAGTTAAAAACAGAACTACCCTATAATCCAGTAATCACACTACTAGGTATTCACCCCACCAAATACAAAAACATTAATTCAAAGAGATACATGCATCCCTATGTTTACTGCAGCATTTACAATAGCCAAAAAATGGAATAAGCCCAAGTGTCCATAGGTAGATGAGTGGATAAAGATATGATATATATATATATATACATATACATCTATATGTGTATATATATGGAATATTATCCAGCTATAAAAAAGAATGAAATCTCATCATTTGCAACAACATGTATGCAGCTACAGAGCATACAGCTAAGTGAAATCAGTCAGTCAGAGAATGACAAATATAATATGATTTCACTCATATGTGAAATTTAAGAAAGGAAACAAATGAGCAAAGTGAAAAAAAGAAGAAAGAAAGAGACAAAGCAACTGGGATCGAGTCCCGCATCGGGCTCTCTGCTCAGCAGGGAGCCTGCTTCCTCCTCTCTCTCTCTCTGCCTGCCTCTCTGCCTACTTGTGATCTCTCTCTCTGTCAAATAAATAAATAAATAAATAAATCTTTAGACTCTTAACTATAGAGAACGAACTGATGGTTACCAGAGGGGACGTGGGTTGGGGGATGGGTTAAAAACATGATGGGAGATTAAAGAGTACACTTACTGTGATGAGCACTGAATAATCTACAGAACTGATGAATCACTATATTCCATACCTGAAACTAATATAACACTGTATGTTAACTATACTGGAATTAAAAAGCTTAATAAAAAGAAAAAAAGGACTGTAAATACCAAAATTAATAATCACAAACTCTTGATAGACTGTATTTTAAATTTTCTTATTTATCTTTTTCTATATCTCCTAAATCCTCTACAATGAGTACAAATAACAAGAAAACAGTATTTTAAAAAATATTCTGTTCTGATAGAATTACACAATATCTACCTTCTATATTTCAGAGACTTCTTAATATTGTGGTACTGACTTTATTTTTTAATTTTTCAAAAAGATTTTATTTACTTGAGAGAGAGCGAAAGAATGAGAGCACAGAGGGAGAAGGAGAAGTAGACTCCCTGCTGAGCAAAGAGCCCAACACAGGGCTGGATTCCAGAACCCTCGGATCATGACCCAAGCCTAAGGTCGTTGTTTAACAGGCAGAGCCACCCAGGTGCCCCCAAAAGTTCTTTTTTAAGGTGAAAGAAAAGTAATGGAGGGAACTAATATTATTGAATACCTGAAATATGATGGGTTTTATGTTATCTCTTCTACTTTTCTTAATAGCCTTAGGAGGTAAATGTTATATGATGAAACTGAAGCTTAGAAAGGTATTTTTTAAAAAGATTGTATTCATTTATTTGATAGAAAGAGAGAAGAGAGAGTCAGGCAGAGGAAGAGGGAGAAGAAGGCTCCTCACTGCGCAGAGAACCTGATGTGAGGTTTGATCCCAGGACCCTAGCATCATGACCTGAGCTGAAGGCAGATGCTTAATTGACTGAGCCACCCAGGTGCCCCATTAGAAAGGTAATTTGCCCAAGGTCACACAGCCAGTCAGGCTTTGGTGCTGAGTGATATTATCATGTTTATGAAAGGTTTATTTTTAAAACAGCAAATGTTAATGATCCAGAAAGATGCTTCAAAGAGTAACCATGAGCTATGAGAAGAGGTACAGTAACACTTGCTCAATTTTGCTATTCATGCTTCCCCAGGCATCATTTTTTGTTTTGCTTTTCTTACAGCTATCAAAGTAAAATGTAATTTTAGCAAACTAAAATGGAACTGAAATACATATATATCATGCACATCCAGATGAAGATATCTGAATTCAAACCTGCCTAAATTGGTTTCCTCTCTATGTTCCCTGGACTAGGTACGACAGTAATAATAACACCCCAAAGAGTTATTTGTTTGTATATAGAGGCATGTAGGGAAACATTTTCATCTCTGAGCACTTTGCTTTCATTTTACCTCTATTTTAAAGTAGAGATATAAATAGCCTCAGAAAAGTATGGTAGTATTTCAGAGTATTAAGACAAATGTGAACATCTTCCTTTTATTACTTAGAGATTTAGGGGTGAAAGATTTTTAAAATAAAATAACATAAAATTTAATCTTATAGTGGGATGTATTATTCCCTGTATATATGTATTATTTTTTTCTGGTATTTTTCATTGTTTTTTCTTTATGTTGCATTTTTGCAGTTTAACTACGATGGGCTTAGGTAAAGGATTTTTATACCAATCATGTTTGGGGTTCAATGAGCTTCTTAGATCTGTAAAACTTGGTTTTTCATCACATTTGGGAAATTTTCAGCTATTATTATTTCAACTATCTTTTCTCCCCCATTCTCTGTCCCTCCACTCCTTCTGGGACTCCAATTATATACGTGTCAGATGGCCTGAAACTGTCCCACAGATCACTTAGGTTCTGTTCATTCTTATTTCTTCTCCAGATTATATTATTCTATTGATCCTCAAGTTCACTGACTCTTTTTCTGCTGTCTTCAATCTTCATATAAGGTCATTCAGTGAATTTTTCATCTTAGGTATATTTCCAATGCTAAAATTTCCACTTGGTTCTTTTTATAATTTTTCTCTTTCTGTGGGATTCTCCATTGGTTCACTTGTTATGATTTTATTTTTCTTTAAACCCTTAAAAATGTTCCTAAACGTTTAAAGTCTTCTTCTGTTCATTTCAACACCTGGATTATCTTGGGTTCAATGTTTATTAACTTTTTCCCCTTGACTCACATTTTCCTATAAATTTTTATAGTATAATTGAAACTTTAAATGATATGTAGTAGAGATTCTGGATTAAACTGTGCTCCTTTGAAAAGTGTTGATTTATACTAAACAAGTAATAAACTTTGCTGAACTTAAGCCCTAAACTCTTCTCCTTTGTAGCAGGCAGTATATAAAATCTCTATACTCAACTCTTTCAACTTCTAAATGCTGCTTTTTCCTAGGTCCCCTGAAGTTTACCCAAATGTTTACACAGTTCACTGGTCAGATTAGGATCTAAACAGAGTTTGCGTGTGGATTTTGGCACTTTGTTGCGCTTTTACCATGATGTCTCCCTCTATGTGGGAGGCATTAAGTTGGCTTCTTCTCATAAAATTTAGCAAATTCTACTTGAAATTGAGGTTTATTATCTATATAGACTCCCTAATGAGAAAATCAAATACAAAGCTGCTATTAAACCTTCTTCTTCAACCTCTGAAACCAGAAAGATTATGAATCAAAATATAGGTGGAAGGTAATATAGTAAAAATATCATGTTCAAAACTGAATGATTCTCCAGGTATAACAATTATCACAGAGCATAAAATATCAAATTGTATAAGACTTCAAAAGACAGTGGTTTAAGAAAGGAAGTTTTTCCCAACAAAATTGAAATTGGTATAACTAAACTTGAGCGTTTCCTTTTGACCCCTTAAGAGTCTTAAAATTCATACAGATATATGGACTTAAATGTTGAGTGGGTTTTGTTTTGTTGGATTCGTATCTCAACGAGTGTTGAAAACAGTTAAAATGAAAATCAAAGTGCTAAATCAAAGTCACTGAAGCTTATTGTGTTTCAATGCTCTAAAAAGAAAATGCATATAGCTTATATATTTTGACTGTTCAGTGGAAATATTATTGAACTCTAAAAGTTTAATTTGAAGATATATTAGGGACATACATTTAGGGGTTATACAAACTGCTTTTCCAGAGAAAAAGAGAAAATGGTTGGTTGGTATAGGGTAAAGTTTATCTTCCTTTAACAGCAGGTCCCCTTGAAAAGTTAAAAACTTCTCCAAGGGAAGAGACAGGAAGAGGATGCAGACTAGTTCCTTCTGATATGCTATGAAGTTGCAAAGTTTACTAAGCAATGTGTACATAGTAGCAAAATCTCAGAAGGAACCACTTTGACATGGGGAAATGTTTCTGAAATATTCTGCCATCAGTGCATTTGTTTATTCCCTGGAGTTTCCTTTCCAAAAATATAAATAAAAACGATTGCTGACAGATTCCTTGCCTCTTTACTCATGCAATACACCAGTGTTTCACAATCTCTTTTTACCCCATCATTGTCCCCCCAAAGGAGTCTTTTGTAGACTATTTTTTCCTAATCACCACCCTCCCATGAAACTTTATTATTACAGATATATTACAGATATATATCTGTTTATGTACAGTGACCCTTTTGAGGGTTCACAAACCATTATAACCAAGATATTTTTTACTCTCCCCCCAAGAATTAATTTTGTCCCTTTGGGAATAATATTGCCCTAATAAGAAACAGTACACTAAGAAAATCAGGTGATTTCTAATTATAAATGCAAGAGCCAAAAGGGAGGCAATTCACAAGTGGGAATGTAAAATTCATCTTCTCTGAAAGGTGAACAAGAATAGTATAGACTTCTTATGGTGAGTTCTAGATACAAGAAAATCTGGGCAGATAAAATATACTTAAACGTGTAAAATAACTACTGCCCACCTATATCATCAATCTAAATTCAACTGTATATTAATAACATTCAGCATATATTTGTAGGTCTATAATCTTTCTATAAAACTCCCAGGTAATTGCATTTTAGAATGCAGAAATTTTCAGATTTTAGAAAAATAATATAGCACATATATTGTAACTCCCACAGCAGGGTTTAAGGCACCACCCTGTCATCAAGTATTTAACTATTTCTGCAGCAAAAATGATGAACAGTCACATTAGGTAGGATAATTAAGACTATAAGAAGCCTCAGTCAGTTCAGGTCAGGACAGGTTTTGCTGCCAGGAGCATTTTAGATTTTGGGATTCCAAATAAATAAACACTGTGGATTCATTATTCCAATTCAAGAATCTCAACATTTTTAAGTTAGTAAATATTAATTCCTTGTTCCTTATCATTTCACTAACTGCCAGTGTAATTCCAAGTAGGGAAAAAAATGACTAATTCAAAATCACCACATACCAGCATAAAAAAACACTCATAGTTAGAAACCATCAGTTCAAGAAACAAAGATTCTATATAAATTCTGACTTTATCCTAAACTCTTTTTTTCTTTTGAGTGTAGCTGACACACTATCTTGAACTCTTTAAGCTCAATTTTGTGTATTTGTTTTTAATCTCTATCTGCAAGGACGAAATGAGAGCCACTAGCCACATACGGTTTTTGAACACTTGACTATGTCTACTCTCAAGCTGAGATGGACTGTAACTTTTTTTTAATTAATTAATTGATTTATTTATTTGACAGAGAGAGAGAGAGAGTGAGGGAGAATGCACAAGCAGAGGAAGAGGGGGAAGAACAGAGGCAGAGGGAGAAGCAGGCTTCTCACTGAGCAGGGAGCCTGACGTGAGGTTTAATCCCAGGACTCTGGGATCATGACCTGAGCTGAAGGCAGATGCTTAACCAACTGAGCCACCCAGATGACCCATAACTGCAAAATCTCATTTTTGTACTGATTACATGCTTAAACAATAATCTTTTGGATAAACTGATTGAATAAAATATTAAAATCCACCTGTTTACTTTTATAACCTACCTACTAGGAAATTTAAATTATATATGTAGCTGGCATTCTAGTATCATGTCAGTTATAATGGCTGAAACTAATTATAATTAAAATATTACTTCCTCGTGCTCACTTCGGCAGCACATATAATAAAATATTACTTCCTCGAGGATTCCTCTCCTAACTACCGAAGACTGGGGTGGATATGAACACAGTATAATTCTGTTGCTCCTTATCCTTCTATCATGTACTGTTTGGTTATATTTTAGTTACTTGTTTGTCATTATTCCACCAAGCTGAAAGTTCCTTGAGGAAAGAGACCGGATTTTTTTTTTTCTTTTAAATCTCTGTGTACCTACATTATAGCAAAGGCATAGAGCAAGCATTCAATAAATGTTAAAAATGGATCAGAATATCCCAATGAAATACTATTAAGTTGATGTGAAAAGTCACACAAAATTCTGAGGCTATAAATAAGCAATCATAAATTACTTTATCAGCCTTTCTAAAATATCAAATAAAATAACATTAAATTTTTAAAGTTTCAATTTGTTACAGAAAAAAAAGATATTAAAATCTATGTTTTCTCACCTGAAGTCAAATTCCTAGCTGTACTTTGTGATTTCTGCATTTCAGTAGATTTAAAATTGAGATCATCCTGCATCATTTTCAGCTCTTGATTGGTGATAGAAGAGATCTGTTTCATACGATTTAGATTCTATATTTGTAGAGAAATAAAAATGGGAAAGAATTCCACTGATTTGCTTCCCCAAGAAAACTCTTGGAAAACACTGCTAACCAAATAGATGTTCTGAGTCAGTATCCTTTTTTGAAATACATCATTTATCATGTATGTTTTATGTCTGCTTAGAAGAATATAGTGAGATTCAAAGTCAGGAGAGACTAAATTAAAGCTAATGTAAAAGAAATAATTCTGAATTTGATCTCACTGTAGAAGAAATTCAAATACACTATTTTAAGAACTGCTTGGAGTCTTCAGACACAGAATACTTAAGAGATTGTGCATTTTTCCTTCTGTTCTACCACTCATTAGTAACTGTTCAATAAACATTTTTTATGAATCAAGATACTCCTTGATAAACTATACTCTTATAGATTCTTACAAGAATCACTTCTATTCATAATACAAATGACTATGTAAAAATGTATCATTTTCCATTATAACATCTAGATTTTGAAGTTTCTGTGCAAACATTACTTATACAAGTTCAGATACATTAACAATAGAAGAAAATCATAATAATTACTTTGAATTGGTCCCTTGCTTACTAAAAATTGACATTATACATATATCATCCTTTCCCCTATCATCCTTAGCCGAATTTTGCTAGAAATAAACAAATTAATAGCTTAAAAAAATAAGCAAGAAAGTGTAAAGGAAACAGATTAAATGAACAGATGTAATAGTACACCACTGCATTTTTTGAGCTATATTTGGAAAGGTAATCACAGCAAAAATAATGAGGACACTAAGACAGGCACATGGTACTCACTCTACTACAGTGCTCCAAAAGTGCAACAATGTTGGCTTCTATCTGTGCCTTCCTTTCCAGCTCCTGATTCTTAGTTTCATCAAATGTCTCAATAAAAGCTGCAGATTCAAAATATGATAAGCTACTGTAAATATAGTTAACACTATATAAATTCTGATCTATATGTCTTAACAGTACTTTTTAGAAATTCAAAGCAAATTTTACATTATAACTATATTTAATCTTTTATTAACCACAGGTAATTAAATTACTCAGTAAGAATATTTCTACATAGTCTCAAGCTTCTAAAGCTTAACAGTTATGATCTTAATACAAATAAACTAAAAGGTATAAATTCAGGCTCAGAGGTAACAGCTGACATATAGAAGAACACAAAAAAATCCATTTTTACATAGGCTCTCCTTGATATAATTATTCATACTTATAACTAGCCACAAATTTTAATAAGGAAAATAGTTGCTAATTACTTATTTCATCTGAAAATGCGTATTTTCCTTAAAATGCTGTATTAATCTCGACTAAATAATTTATTCACATTATAAATATTCTAAGAAATCTTCCTTTCCCTTGTCTAATATAGAATCACTATGTAATTTATTTTTTATATTCTTAAGGTATTTCTATGGCTCTTTCAAAAAATAAAACTTACAGTTACAATAACTTTACTATTAGCACAAAACAACTAATTACTTTGAGATAATTTTTGGTACTTGCTGAGATTTAAAGAAATCTTAGAATATTGTTAAATCAGAGTTGGCAATTTCTACATTATAGCATACTTCTATGAAGGTAACAATTGACATTGGACCAATAAAACTTCAGATTCTACCAAAATGATTATTAGCAAAGGAAACCAGGTAACATATAATATAATAATAAATTTTTAAAAATTTATCTATATAATAGATATAATGCAATTAAGTGAAGATCTACTTAGAAAGTTGAGATTTTTAAAAAGTAAATGAGCAGCTGCAAGGCTGCTAAAGTTACAGTCAGTAACAGAACCAAGTAGCAAGATCTGAGGTGAAGGATGATAAATAATGAGAGGGAAGTATTATGAAAAGCTAAAAATAAAAGGGCAAAAGATACTAAGGATGAATACAGTGAAGCAGTTAAGAGAACATTCAACACTCAATTAATAAGTGGTCTCTGTACAAACAATAAATATAAGTACTAGCTTTAGAACCCATCCATAGAACAAAAATACTCATACACACACAAATGTTAATGTTAATGTTAAAATTTTCTACCCATCCCTAAACTATGCTAGATACTTATTAATTCTTCAAGGCAAATACTTTGAATGTCCACACTTCTGCACTTACTGTCAGCCATTGTATCTTCCCAAAATGAAATCTCTGATTTTGTATACATGAACAGATACCAGAATATTTTCCTATCAGTAAGGTCACTTACTGTCCATATTTTCCTCTCGTTTTTTTAGTTCCTTGTACTTCTGATTCATTTCGCCTACAAGAGATACAAAACATAACATCAATTTCAAAAACTCCAGACACAGTGCTCTAAATGTAAAATATTTCTTAGGTTTTCTATATACCAGTAGTTATTGAATATTCAAAATTTTTAATTCAGTGAAAAATTTTTAATTAACATAGAATCTTTTAAAACAACTATATATGTATATTTGATAATTTAGAAAAAACAATCTCCTGACTGGAAAGGACTTAAAGACTTCCCAATGGTTCTCTATTTTGGTCCTAATTTGGACATACTCAACCTGCACATGAACACTACTGGTAATGGGAAACATAAGCACCCCTAAATGTTCATTCCATCTTTGAATAACTCACAAGGGCAGGCAAAATAGCTAAGTAACCTCTCTCACAGACCTTAAAGTCTATAAAGACTGAATAAGCAATCAGAATGGCCTAAGTGCTACCATATGAAAAAAGGTGCTATAAAAGCAGAGCAAAGACAATTTATCTAGTTAAGGAATTTCCAGAAATTTTCCCTAACGAAGTAATACTTAAGCTTCATTATAAAAAATAAATGAACAGGAGTTACCTGGTTGAAACAGAGAAGAAGAGGTTCAAAGTCAAAGCAATTCAAGTAGAGAAACCCAAAAGTGAGTATGAATATAATAGCACAAAGAAGTGAAAGAATGGTATGGCTGAGTCAGAGAATGTGAAGTGAACAAGTGGCATAAAGAGGAGGCAAATAATAAGAGACTTTATAAGACACATAAAAGTTTGCAGTTCCATCTAAGGAAAATGGTAAAACTACCAAAGAACTTAAAGCAGGGGAATAAAATGATCAATTTGCATTTCTGAAAAATATTTCTGGTTGAGTGAATAAAAGGCAAGTAATATTGGAGGCAATATGATCTGTTAGGAGGCTGTCACAGTAATGCAGGTAAAAGATGAAGGTTTCCTGGAGCAGAGCAATGGCAAACAGGATGGAAATTATATTTTCAATCCAGTCATTTAAGAACCAGAGTAAATAGATTTTGTGTAACTCACAGGTTTCTGTCTTGGGCAATGGAAGACATGGTGGTATTATTTAGTGAAAAGAGAAGCAAGTTTAGGAACAAATTGCTTACAACAGGTTTGGACATATTGCCTTTAATATATGTGAAAGACATGTTTAAAAGGGCAAAAACCCAAGATCCTGACAAATGAACGAAACTGGACACTTTAGTAGCATAAAGGAGCCATTAACAGAGGTGGATCATGATAATTTTACAACAAAAGGATTTTCAGTGTAACAAAAACTGAGTTTTGGAAGGACACTACTACTTCCCTAGACTAGAGAGATAGCTGCAGCCCTGTGTTCTCAGGGTACAGGTAGAGAAAGCAGAATAAATTTGTGCTTGCACCAATCTGTAATTTATCCAAATCAGTCAATTTTTAGCATTGTGGGAAAAATTAAGGAAACTTATTAAGATGGTGCCCAGTAAGGATGGAGAGAACAATAGAGTTCAGATTCCTAAGGCAGTTCCTGATAAGAAAATGGCATTTAGAAGAGCTTTAAGGGTTAAAAACAAAACAAAAACAAAAACAGGAGAACCAAAAGTTACAGGGCAGAGGTTAAAAAGCAATGGTCAGCCCATGTTCTGTATAAACTCCTATGCAATTTTTTCAAACACTGGCGAGAGTAAAGTTAGGAAGATTAAGGGTAGATAGGGTAGAGCCTCAAATAACATGGAGACATGGACTTTATAACTAATAACAAATTTGTATATGATTAAGTTTTTTAAAAAATAGATTATAGACAAATTAAAACTATGTCACTGTTTACTCACTTTATGGCCATGGTTTTTGAGAGGGAAACAAAGAATTAGAGCTGGATTATCCTCCATAGGAGGGTAATATGCATGGAAATGTTATACAACATATGTGAAGTAGCAGAAAAGCTAGTTTCTACTGAACCTGCCATATCCTAGCTTTCTTTCTTCTTCTTTTTTAATATCCTGGGTTTCTAAAAAAGTCATGGTTGTCTGAGAAGTCCCACTCTTCAGAGATTGGTAAGGCATTAAGGGATTAGGAGCAAAGCCTACATCATAGGCTTTAGAAAATTTTACCTATCATCTTATCTTTTTTCTTATAAACTTAAAAAAATCTTCTATACATGCTTTTAAAAGTTCCTCATCTTGCTATCAGACGTCAAGACACTGTGGTGAGGTTCTCATTCTGCAATCCCAAAGCAATTTCTCTCAATAAGATTATATGACTCCTTACTTACCAAATCCAAGGAGGCAATTCCCTGTTCTTACTTCAGTCTGCAATATCTGACACTATTGATACATTCTTCTTTCTTTTCAGTTTTTTTCCTTATGTTTTTCTGTCTTTGGGGTGGGAACTTCTTTGGTTTTTCTTACCCTCAGATCATTCTTTAGGTCTTCTCTTCGTGGCTTTCCCTTTCTTTAACATTTAAATTCTGGCTTCTGCTTTTACTTGACTTCTAATACTACCTTACATCCAAAAAAATTCCACTCATTCTTTTGGTTTAAAAACTCTCAAACTGACCTTTTCCCTAATTTTCTGACTATTTTATCCAACTGCTTACTAGATACATTCATGTGGGTATCGTTCAGGATATCCAACAGTATATTCATAATTAAACTCATCAGTCTTCCCTCTCAAAGTCTGCACCCCTCTGCATTCCCTATTATGTTTGGAAGTCTTTGGCCACACACTTAATCATCCAAGTCAGAAACCTTCTTTTCTTCTTAAATCCATGTTCTTAACTGTCATCAGACTGAGGTAGAGGACATATCTGGTCAGTGTCTCCAGTTACACAGCTGGCCAGCTGGATTAGACAGGACAGAGATCCCATATATCTTTGTAGATTCCCAAGCTTCATAAAACCTCTTCCCAAATCACTGCTGGTAAGAAGAAAGGAGATAAGGCAACTAGTTAACTCCTCTATTTTGTGATTTCTCAGTTGGAGGATTCCTACCTGAGCTGCCCATGAGAAGCAACGTACAGATACAGACAGTCCTAAGACAGGGTAAAATAAAGGAGTTATTACTAAGTCTAAGACTAATAACATCCTACTATCATAGGAGAGGACAAGATCATATAATGGGGATCAATATGTCACACTGGAGGTACAAAAGCAGGCAAGCAAAAGAGTCCAAAGTAGTAAGAGTAAAGAGAGCAAAGGAGAAAGAAAAGGGCACTTTGGCAAATAAGGGTTATTTTAGGGCTGTCCTCAAATTCTTAACATTTGATGTAATTACAGTTCTACATTTATTTATTTATTTATTCCAAATTTACTGAATGCCTACTACATGCCAGATACTATAGCAGGTGCTGGGGACATAAAAATGAGCAAGATAGTTATAACTCAGGGCCCTGGGTGGCTCAGTGGGTTAAAGCCTCTGCCTTTGGCTCAGGTCATGATCCCAGGGTCCTGGGATTGTGCCCCACATCGGGCTCTCTGCTCAGCGGGGGAGCCTGCTTCTCCCTCCATCTCTGCCTGCCTTTCTACCTACTTGTGATCTCTGTCAAATAAATAAATAAAATCTTTAAAAAAAAAAGTTAACTCTATCCTAGAAGGGCTTACAAAATATTAGATGTACAAAACCAAAAGCTACAATGGAACGTTAAGTGTTCTAAATGAGGTATGTATGAAGTCCTATAATAAGCATAGTTGAAAAGACTTCAGAAGGTTCTTATGTAGAAAATACTGTATCAGCAAGGCACTCTAATAGGTAACGAAGGAATTATGGAGATGAAGAAGACCTTGGCCTTCAAGACATTTATACTAAAAGCACCCCAAATTAAGAAATGGGTATGGACTATTACAAAAGACTTGGAATACTGTACAGAGGATTATCATTGTTTTCTGATGCTCTCTGCCATAGAAAGCTAGTGGAGTAAGGGAGATAATGTTCTTCTTGCATTCCCATGGGGCTGAGTAGCACACCACAGCCTCCTCTGTCCTCACAGCCAGCTCATCTGACTCTTACTTCTCCCCCATCCAATGTTTCCTTGATTCTAGCCTTACAGAGCTATCTTTTTTTTTTTAAAGTTTTTTTTTTGTTGTTTTTTTTTTATTTGACAGACAGAGATCACAAGCAGGCAGAGAGAGAGGAGGAAGCAGACTCCCCGCTGAGCAGAGAGCCCGATGCGGAGCCCGATCCCTGGGACTCTCTGCTCAGCATTGGGCTCTCTGCTCAGCAGGGAGCCTGCTTCTTTTCCCCTCTCTCTCTCTCTGCCTGCCTCTCTGCCTACTTGTGATCTCTGTCTGCCAAATAAATAAATAATGTCTTTAATAAATAAATAAATAAAAATCATATATATTAAAAAAAACCATTTGTTTGTTATTAACAGAGTAATGTCAATAAAACTGAATGGTAAAATAAATAGTCCTTGGAATGTACTGAATACAACATAACTTCTTGATTATTTCCTAAAGCAGTAGTTATAAACTTCGCATGTATCAGAATCATCAGGAGGGGTTGCTGAAACACAAATTGCTAAACCCTATCCCTAGCATTTCACACTCAGTAGGTCTGAAGTGGAGCCCCAGAATTTGTTACAGATGGTGCTTATGCACTTGATCTGGAAATAATACCATCATTCTAATGAAAAATACAAAATGTAGCTGCACAAATCTTCAAATTGAACAATAAGCAATGATTCCTTCTTCTTCATTGAATGTATATTGAATCCCT